>NC_139536.1:9532019-10732019 GCF_965153285.1 Podarcis tiliguerta | reverse complement strand
ACGTATTGTTGTTGTTCCGCAGCGGTTTTATTTACTCCTTTTGTTGCTGCGTTTTGGGGACCTCTCTGACACTTGAGCAATGCCTTTCATCTTGCAAAAGGAAAGGAAAGGAAAACATGGGGGAAATGCTCATAAATTACTCTCAGCGCTGAATAGCATCCAAGCAGGGAATCTAGGGAGTTTGATGCAGTTAGGCCCGTGTGTATATTATAGGATGGATCAGCTTTCTTATCTGTTAAATAATAAACCAGAGGGAGAGGGCAAGAAAAAGCCATCATAAATCAAACGAGTCTTTCCCATGACTCCCATCCAACAGAGAATTAGCCATTTTTGACAGTCGCAATGTATAGCCTTATAATTGCTCCCTCTAAATCATATTCTAAAGATTATCTGCAAAGCAGAGGAGAGAGAGGAATATTATACAGATTCACGCTGCAGAAGGACTGACTCACCAGCAACAAAGCATTAATACGGGCTGGGGAAGCCTCTGGCTCAGAGGCCAAATGAGGCCTCCTAGGCCACCTTGCTTGGCCCGCAAGACTCTCACGAGGGAAGAAATGTGAGATATGAAAAATGCAAGAGCTTGTTTTCTGAACCAGTGGATTATAAGCAAGTAGATTCCAACTAAATATTAGGAAGAATTCTCTGACGGTAAGACCTGTTTGACGATGGAACAGACAACCTCAGAAGGTGATGGACTCTCCTTTATTGGAGGTTTCTAAGCAGAGGTTAAAACAAACAAGATGAATTTTAACAGGGAGAAATGTAAAGTATTGCATTTGGGCAAAAAAAATGAGAGGCACAAATACAAGATGGGTGACACCTGGCTTGAGAGCAGTACATGTGAAAAGGATCTAGGAGTCTTGGTTGACCACAAACTTGACATGAGCCAACAGTGTGACGTCGCAGCTAAAAAAGCCAATGCAATTCTGGGCTGCATCAATAGGAGTATAGCATCTAGATCAAGGGAAGTAATAGTGCCACTGTATTCTGCTCTGGTCAGACCTCACCTGGAGTACTGTGTCCAGTTCTGGGCACCACAGTTCAAGAAGAACACTGACAAACTGGAACGTGTCCAGAGGAGGGCAACCAAAATGGTCAAAGGCCTGGAAACGATGCCTTATGAGGAACGGCTAAGGGAGCTGGGCATGTTTAGCCTGGAGAAGAGGAGGTTAAGGGGTGATATTAAAGCCATGTTCAAATATATAAAAGGATGTCACATAGAGGAGGGAGAAAGGTTGTTTTCTGCTGCTCCAGAGAAGCGGACACGGAGCCAATTATCCAAACTACAAGAAAGAAGATTCCACCTTGACATTAGGAAGAACTTCCTGACAGTAAGAGCTGTTTGACAGTGGAATTTGCTGCCAAGGAGTGTGGTGGAGTCTCCTTCTTTGGAGGTCTTTAAGCAGAGGCTTGACAACCATATGTCAGGAGTGCTCTGATGGTGTTTCCTGCTTGGCAGGGGGTTGGACTCGATGGCCCTTGTGGTCTCTTCCAACTATATGGTTCTGTGAGGTTCGGTGGCCATATTTCAGGGATTCTTTAGCTGTGATTCCTGCATTGCAGGGGGCTGGACTAAATGACCAAGGGGTCCCTTCCAAATCTACAATTCTATGATGCTATGAATATATATCCCATGCTCCCCTAGGAGGGATGGCTGAGATTTGACTTTTCATGGAGCTCAAGGGGCTGGAGAGCGGAGGGGTGGGGAACTTTCTCTTGCATAAGTCCCCTTCTGCTTGTGTTATTTATTTATTAATTAACATTCTACTACATAAATTGAATACCTCCGATGAAAATAGGGACATCCTATTCCCTATTCCTATTCTTCTTGGGAGAAAAGCAATGACAAACCTAGACAGCATCTTAAAAAGCAGAGAAATCACCTTGCCAACAAAGGTCCATATAGTTAAAGCTATGGTTTTCCTAGTAGTGATGTATGGAAGTGAGAGCTGGACCATAAAGAAGGCTGATCGTCGAAGAATTGATGCTTTTGAATCATGGTGCTGGAGGAGACTCTTGAGAGTCCCATGGACTGCAAGAAGATCAAACCTATCCATTCTAAGGAAATCAGCCCTGAGTGCTCACTGGAAGGACAGATTGTGAAGCTGAGGCTCCAATACTCTGACTACCTCATGAGAAGAGAAGACTCCCTGGAAAAGACCCTGATGTTGGGAAAGATTGAGGGCACAAGGAGAAGGGGACGGCAGAGGACGAGATTGTGGGACAGTGTTCTCAAAGCTACCAGCATGAGTTTGACCAAACTGTGGGAGGCAGTGGAAGACAGGAGTGCCTGGCGTGCTCTGGTCCATGGGGTCACGAAGAGTCGGACACGACTAAACGACTAAACAACAACAACAAAATTCCCTAATGATGATGATGATTTTATTATTTATACCCCACCCATCTGATGGAGTTGCCTCAGCCACTCTGGGCAATTTCCAACATACAGTGGTACCTCGGTTCTCGAACGTAATCCATTCCGGAAGACAGTTTGGCTTATGAAACGTTGAGATAACAAGGCGCTGCTTCTCATTGGTTGCAAGAGCTTCTTGCGCTCATCAGAAGCACATTGCACGAGTTCCAAAAAACATTCAAAAAGAGAAACATTTACTTCGGCATCCGAGAACCGAAACATTCGACAACAGAGGCGTTTGGGAACTGAGGTACCAGTGTATATAAAAATGTAATAAAACATTAAACCTTTCAAAACTTCCCTATACAGGGCAGCCTTCAGATGTCTTCTAAATGTTGTATAGTTACTTATCTCCTTGACCCAGGGGTTGCATATCTCCCTACCACCCAACATTTCTCCGATGAAAATATGGGTGTCCTAAGGAAAACTGGGATATTCTGGGATGAAACCAGAAATTGGGATGGCTTCTGTAAATCAGGTCTGTCCCTGGAAAATAGGGGCACTTGGAAGATCTGAGAATACCTCTGGGTCTGGGTAGTATTGGCCGCTCCGTTCGTCCGAGCTGATAAGGCTCATCTTTCCTCCGAGCCCTCCCAGCAGAGCATCAAAACAACACAGCAGAAGGATGAGATAGGTATGAGCTACATTCTATGCTTTATTACTAAGCTATGCAGAGAGCAAAGAAATATACATCTTCTCTCTATGAGAGCAGAGAGCAACTGAACAAAGGAAACAAAGGAAACAGGAAACCAGTAATGTCACATCCCATCTCCCTTTCCCGTGAGACTCCAATAGTATCTGGACTCTGGAATGTAAACACAGTCCTGTGACTGCAAGCAGCTGCACAGTGAGAAACAGAAACTAACAGGTAGGTACATTTGGGGAAAGCTCAGAGCTTTGGGGGTTCTGAGCTGCTTGAGACTTTATTGGTCAAAAACAGCACTTTGAGTTGAGCCCAGAAACTAATTACCGTATTTTTTGCTCTAGAAGACTCACTTTTTCCCTCCTAAAAAGTAAGCGGAAATGTGTGTGAGTCTTATGGAGTGAATGCAGGCTGCACAGCTATCTCAGAAGCCAGAACAGGAAGAGGGATCGCTGCTTTCGCTGCGCAGCAATCCCTCTTGCTGTTCTGGCTTCTGAGATTCAGTATATTTTTTTTTCTTGTTTTCCTCCTCCAAAAACTAGTCTTGTGGTCTGGTGAGTCTTATAGAGCAAAAAATACAGTAGTTAGTTATGTCCAACAGAGACGTCATATTATTTTCCTTAGCTGCTATGAGTCTGAATGAGTCTCCTGTGTATGATTTTGCTCCCTAACTTTTTAAGCACAGTGTGAAATTCTCTGGTTTTCAAACAAAAGACAGGTATTTTCCGCCTTTGTGATTTCCGATCAGCCCATAGGATCAAACTCAGGGGAAGTTTAATATAATTAATGCAACATGAATGTCCCTTAATTATAGGATCCCGCTCAATTCCCCTGCTAACTCATGCAGTCGGCTGTCTACGTTTCTTCAGCGGACTGCTTCATTAACCGAATGTAATCACGCTAAACAAAAATTCCATATAATTCTGTTAGGAGGCTCTTACCACTTTGCATTGCAAGACCTATAAAGTGGAATTGTTACTTTAGACCAGAGCAGCTTAACATTCAATTCCCTCTTCCCAGGAAACTCTGCAAATTGTAGCTCTGTGAGGAGGGGAAAGGCTCTCCTAACAACTCTCAGCACCCTTAACAAACTACAGCTCCCAGAATTCCTTGTTTAAAGCGGTATATCATACTGCTTTAAATGTGCCTAGTTAATAATATTTGACCAAACTGCGGGAGGCAGTGGAAGACAGAAGTGCCTGGCGTGCTCTGGTCCATGGGGTCACGAAGAGTCGGACACAACTAAACGACTAAACAACAACAACATTTAATAATAACATTACAGTGGTACCTCGAGTTACATATGCTTCAGGTTACATACGCTTCACGTTACAGACTCCGCTAACCCAGAAATATTACCTCGGGTTAAGAACTTTGCTTCAGGATGAGAACAAAAATTGTGCTCTGGCGGCACGGCGGCAGTGGGAGGCCCCATTAGCTAAAGTGGTGCTTCAGGTTAAGAACAGTTTCGGGTTAAGAACGGACCTCCAGAACGAATTAAGTACTTAACCCGAGGTACCACTGTATTATGATTACGTTTATGGTGCAAATGTAGCAACAGTGAAGCAATTCAGCCTTGAATTTCTTGGAAGCCATAAAGATGATGTTATTGTTATGCAATAATTATGGACGCTGGCATTGATGGGTGTCCTGCAATTCCCCAATGAGTTTGGGGGGGAGGTAAGGAGGACTGGAAACAAACAGCTTGAGGAAGGTGTCCTCTGCAGTTATTACTTTTGTGACATCCCTCCCCACAAGCAGATCATCATTACAATGCCCTGTGCTACAGTAATCTGTTCTGAAGCCTTTCAACCAGCAGAAGGTATTTGGAAGGCAATGAATTGCAATAGAATGTTTGCAAAATACTTGGGGAACATCAGGCCTGGGGCCAAATGTGACCCTCCACACCTCTCTGTGTGGTTCTCAGGATTCTTCCTAGGCCACGCCCCTATTCATAGGCCACGCCCCCTCACTACAGTGTTGTTTTTGCCCAGCTGGCATGTGCCCTTGAAGTCCAATGTCAGTGCACTGGAAGAAGCAAAGATCACCAGTGTAGAAGCAATGATTCTTCAACATCAGCTTCGTTGGACTGGTCATGTTGTGAGGATGCCTGATTATTGTCTTCCAAAGCAAGTATTCCCAGCTTTAAAATGGAAAGTGTAATACCGGTGGTCAACAAAAGAGGTTTAAAGACTCTCTCAAAGCAAATCTAAAACAATGCAGTATAAACACCAACAATTCGGAAACACTTGCCTGCAAGCGCTCTAATTGGAGAACAGCCTTTACCAAAGGTGTCGTGGGCTGTGAAGACACTCGAACTCAGGACGCAAGGGAGAAATGTGCTAAGAAATGTGCTTGGCAAATCCACACCGTGATCAACTCCCACCCGGAAACCAATGTCCCCACTGTGGAAGAACGTGTGGATCCAGAATTGGCCTGCACAGTCACTTACGGACTCATTGTTAAAACCATGTTTATGGAAGACAATCTTACTCGGCTGTGAGTGATCGCCAAAGAAGACCTTTGTACAGTAGCCTATTTCTACACCCTCCCTCTACTGTACAAAGGTAATCCCATCCCAATGCTCTACTCACTTTTGTTTCTGGCCCTGCCCACTCCTGGCATCAGGCCGCAGGAAGGTTGCCCATCTGCAAACTGGACATGCAAGCGATTAAATTCTTGCAAAGCATGTTCTCTATCACTGGTCTAGGCTAGGGCTGGGCGATATATAGCGATATATCATCCCAGACTGGTTTGAAGTCCATATCGTTGTATTGGTTTCATAATTTTTGACCTGGCAATATATTGCAAATCATGGTGTGTGTGTGGGTGTGTGTGTGTGTGTGTGTGTGTGTGTGTTGTGTGTGTGTGGCAAAAATATCAAATTAATTAATTTGATTTCTGCCTATATGAACCTGTTCATCTGAAGGAAGAAGTGAACTTTTGAGGGAAAAACTTTCTACCCTCCATACATCTAAATGGTTTCTCCCCTATGAGTCTATAAACATTTTGTATGTACTTTATTTGCTTTGATTAATTTTTGCAAACCACAGTATGGATTATTAGTATAGCATGTGCATAACAGTGGAAACGAAGAAAGGATAAAAGGAGCAGTTTAAGAAATAGATAAAAATGACCTGCTTAGAGGAAGACATAAAATCTATTAGAGAAGAAAAAAAATCTGGATGAAAGGAGATGGTGACATAAATCTGTACATAAGAACTTACGGATTTATGGTTGTGTGATGGCCTGGGATTCCGATTCGGAGGATGAAACAGAGGAATCCCGGCCTGCACAGGAGTCCCCGCCTCCAGGGCCGGCTGAACTGGGGCCAGGCCTAGATGCTGAAGAGCCTGCACCTGTGGCAGTGCATCAGGAGCTGGCCCCAGGTGAAGCCCTTCTGGCCCCAGAGAGGCTTGACGACTCAGTGGCCACAGGTGAGCCTCCTCCAGGGCCCAGTAACCCTTCGGCCTCTCCTGATCTGCAGAGGTTTAGAGCGGAGAGGCGAAGGGAACTGGTTGCCCCCAGGAGGAGTGCTCGCCTTAAGGCCAGAGGAGGCGGGGCTCCTGGGGGCCGGGACCGCCCCTGGCCTTAGAAGAGGATAAAAGCCCAGTCAGCCCGGCCCCAGGTTGCGGGAGCAACGTCGTTGTTGGCTTCGGACCTTCCTGCGTTCTTGATCCCTGCTCGGCCTCCTGTTCCTGACTATCCGGTACTCCTGTTCCCTGCTCGGCCTCCTGTTCCCGACCATCCGGTGTACCTGTTCCCTGCACAGCCTCCTGTTCCAGCGTTCCTGTTCACCGCCCGGCACTCTGCCTCGGACCTTGCCCCTCTTCGTGTGGACTTTGCTACACCCAAGGTACCTTACCCCCGGGACCAGCACAGTTTGCTCCCGCCACCTCCCGCACTCCCCCTTCGTCGGGGTGCGTTCGGGAAGAGCCAGAGGCCATGGCTGAACAGGCGGCTGCACTGGTGGCTTTGGCCCAGGAGAACCAGGCCTTGTCTCACACCGTGCAGCAGCTCAGTGACGCGGTTGAGGCACTTCAGCAACGCTTGGAAGCCCTACCGGCTTCTGGGGCCGACGCCCCGGCTCCGGGCAAGTACCCAGTGGCTTTGCCTGAGAAATTTGATGGAGCCCCGGCCAGCTTTCCCATGTTCCTGGCCCAGGCCAAACTGTATATTCAGGGGCGAGCCCGGAACTTTCCTGACGACCGTACCAAGGTGCACTTTTTGATTAGCTTGTTAAAGGACCAGGCGGCCAAGTGGGCGTTGCCGCTACTCAGGCAAGACTCCCCCTTGCTGGCAGACTATACGGGGTTTTGCAATCGTTTGGAGGCCGCGTTCGGCAACCCCCAGAAAGAGAGTCAAGCCAACCGGGCGATTCGGCATTTGAAACAGGGCAAGTCCACGGTGGCCACATATACCACGGAGTTCCGGCTGTTGGCACAGGACTTGACCTGGAATGACTCGGCACTGCGGGACCAGTATCTCGAAGGGCTTTCGGACGAGGTACTGGACCAGTTGGCCACAATGGAACGCCCCACCACGCTGGACACTCTCATTCAACGGAGTCTACAAATAGGCGACCGGTTAGAGGATCGTCGTCAGGCCCGGGGTCGCCGACACTTCCAGTTCACGGCACCAGCTTTTTCCGGCAGCCCCACGGTCACAACTGATTTAACGGAGGAGCCTATGCAGCTCGGGGCAGTGCGGCCACGCCTTTCCCCCGCAGAGAAGGCGCGGCGTCGGGATGGAAATCTCTGTCTTTACTGTGGCGGAAGTGGACACTTCGCTCGGTCCTGCCCTGAGAAACGCCAGCCGCAGGGAAACCGCCAACCCCAGTAGCTGATGGCCCTAGCTACCGGGGGTCCCAAACCGTACAGAATGGGCCCGCACCAATGGACTTGCAACATCTTATGGTTTCGGTACGTTTATACCCTCCAGGTGGGCCCTGGATCCTCACCCATGCTTTGGTAGATTCAGGGGCAACCCGCTCCTATATGGACGCTGCTTTTGCCGCCCATCATCAGGTGCCACTTCGGAACAAGCCAGTACCGGTCCAGGTGGAAGCGATTGACGGACGACTTCTGCGTTCAGGTGCCGTTACTCAGGAGACCCAGCCTCTGGTCCTGTGTCTCCAGCAGCACCGGGAGTTGCGAACTTTGGACATTGCCTCTATGCCCCGCTTCCCCCTGGTGCTCGGGATGGACTGGCTGGAGGCCCACAACGTTCAGATTGACTGGGTCAAACGGACCGTGCACTTCCCAGACCCATGTTCCCATGCTCAATCCGGAACGCTGGCGGCCGCGCCCTCAGAGGAGGCAGCACCCACGCTCCCAGCCGTGTACCAGGACTACCAGGACGTGTTCGAGGAACGGGGGGCAGACCAGCTGCCGCCGCATCGGCCTTTTGACTGCGGCATAGACCTCCAACCCGGAGCGCCTTTACCAGTGAGTCGCTTATATTCCCTAACAGAGCCAGAGCGCGAGGCTTTGCAGGACTTCTTGCGCAGGAACCTGGAGCGTGGGTTCATTAGGCCTTCCACCTCGCCCACCGCGGCGCCGGTGCTTTTTGTTAAGAAGAAATGTGGGGAACTCCGCCCTTGCCATGATTACCGAGCCCTGAACAAAATTACCGTCCCAGACCGGTACCCCTTGCCCCTTATCTCGGAGCTGCTGGAGCGGGTGCAAGGGGCACGGGTGTTCACCAAGCTGGACCTCCGGGGGGCCTACAACTTGATTCGGATCCGAGCCGGGGATGAGTGGAAGACAGCGTTTGGGACCCGGTACGGGCAGTTCGAATATTTGGTTATGCCTTTCGGTTTGTGCAACGCGCCTGCTGTGTTTCAACGCTACATCAACCACGTGTTTCAGGACCTGTTAGACAAGTACGTGGTGGTGTATTTGGATGACATACTGATTTACTCCCGTGACCCGGCTCGCCATGAGGGGCATGTCCGGACCGTGCTGCAGCGCTTGCGTGAGCACCGTTTGTACGCAAAGCTCAGCAAGTGCGAGTTCCATCAGCGGACTGTGGACTTCCTTGGTCACCGGCTCTCTCCAGATGGGGTGCAAATGGACCCGGGGAAGGTGACAGCGGTTCAAGAATGGGCGGCACCCCGGAACCGCAAGGACCTACAGCGTTTCCTGGGGTTCGCCAATTACTACCGGACCTTCATCGCTGATTATGCTCATCGCACCACCCCGTTGACCCGGCTACTGCGCCCAAAGACGCCGTTTTCCTGGGACAAGGAGGCAGAGGAGGCGTTTCAGGGGTTGAAGGCCTGTTTCCAGAGGGCACCAATCTTACAACATCCTGACCCCTCTCGACCCTTTGTGGTGGAGACCGACGCTTCCAGTACGGCTCTCGGTGCCGTCTTGTCTCAACAGATTGGTCCTGAAGCGCCACTCTTACCCTGTGCCTTCTATTCCCGCCAGCTCCTACCAGCGGAGCGTAACTATACTGTGTGGGAGCGGGAACTACTGGCCATCAAGGTAGCCTTTGAGGTCTGGCGCCACCATCTTGAGGGGGCACGACATCCGGTGGAGGTGAGAACCGACCACCGGAACCTGGAGTACCTCCAGACCACCCGCAAGCTGAACCAAAGACAGATCCGGTGGGCGTTGTTCTTTTCCCGGTTCCAGTTCCGGATCCGCTACATCCCTAGCTCTCAGAATCAGAAGGCGGATGCCCTGTCCCGGAAACCTGACGACAACGCAGACACGGTACAGCAAGCAGAACCCACCACGATCCTACCTCCGGCTGCATTCCTGGCCACCCAGGAGGCGCAGCCACTGCAGGTTCGGGTGCGGGAACAGCAGCGGGTCGACGCTTGGGCCCAGGAACGACTCCGGGAGCTGGCTGAAGGGTCCAGCCCACAGTATCCGGGGCTGGTCCTGCATCAGGGCCTTCTGCTGCACCACGGTCGTTTGTACATCCCGCCAGGGCCACTACGGCTGGAGGTTCTCCGGATGGCCCATGATGCCCCAGCAGCGGGGCACTTTGGACGGTATCGGACCACCCATCTGGTCAGTCGAGAGTTTTGGTGGCCCCGCCTGAAGGCTGACGTGGCTCGCTACGTTGCTGGTTGTGATGTCTGCCGGCGCGCCAAGGGACCTACCGGGCGACCCCCCGGCCTACTTCAGCCATTGCCAGTTCCACCGCACCCTTGGCACACGGTTTCGTTGGACTTTGTAGTGGACTTACCCTCGTCTCGTGGCTGTACCTGCCTTCTGGTTTTCTCCGACCATTTCACCAAGATGGTGCACTGCGCTCCCTGTCCATCTGTACCCACAGCCAAGGAAACTGCTCAGCTGTACCTTCAGCATGTCTTCCGCCTGCATGGCCTACCTGAGCGCGTGGTGTCCGACCGGGGCGTTCAGTTCACATCCCGGTTCTGGCAAGCACTACACCGGACCCTCGGGACGGAGGTCTGCCTCTCGTCAGCCTACCACCCACAGACCGATGGCCAGACGGAACGGGCGAACGCGGTGCTGGAGCAGTACCTCCGGTGTTACTGCAGCTACCAGCAGGATGACTGGGTCGACCACCTGGCTTTGGCGGAGTTCGCCTACAATAACGCGGTGAATGCGTCCACCCAGCAGACCCCGTTCCAGGCCAGTTATGGTTATCATCCACGGCTGTTTCCAGAGGTGCTGCCGACATCCGCAGTCCCGGCGGTGACGGAGTGGCTTCAAGAGCTCCAGTCCCAGCAACAGCTTTTGGTGGAGCAACTGCACCAGGCCAAGGAAGCGTACAAGGCCCAGGCCGACCGCCACCGCCAGGTGGGGCCGGAACTTCGCGTCGGTGACCTGGTTTGGCTCTCCACTCGCCACCTCCACCCCTCTCGACCTTCGCGGAAGTTGGACGCCCGCTTCACCGGCCCGTTCCCTATCGTAGACCAAGTCTCTCCTGTGGCATTTCGTCTCCGGTTACCCGCAACCCTGAAGGTTCACCCGGTCTTCCACAGGTCCCTTTTGAGTCCGGTGGCCCCACCCGACGAGTTCCACCCGAACCGTCCCCGACCGCAGCCAGTGTTGGTTCGGGGAGAGCCTGAGTACGAGGTGGAACGCATCCTGGACTCCCGATACCGCAGGGGGAAGCTGCAGTATCTCATTGACTGGAAGGGGTACGGACCGGAGGACCGTTCCTGGGAACCAGCGGCCAACGTCCACGCACCTGCCTGCCTCCGAGAGTTCCATGCGACGTACCCCGGCAAGCCGGGTCCGGACCCTCGGTTGAGGGGGGGGCCTGGGAGGGGGGATGGTGTGATGGCCTGGGATTCCGATTCGGAGGATGAAACAGAGGAATCCCGGCCTGCACAGGAGTCCCCGCCTCCAGGGCCGGCTGAACTGGGGCCAGGCCTAGATGCTGAAGAGCCTGCACCTGTGGCAGTGCATCAGGAGCTGGCCCCAGGTGAAGCCCTTCTGGCCCCAGAGAGGCTTGACGACTCAGTGGCCACAGGTGAGCCTCCTCCAGGGCCCAGTAACCCTTCGGCCTCTCCTGATCTGCAGAGGTTTAGAGCGGAGAGGCGAAGGGAACTGGTTGCCCCCAGGAGGAGTGCTCGCCTTAAGGCCAGAGGAGGCGGGGCTCCTGGGGGCCGGGACCGCCCCTGGCCTTAGAAGAGGATAAAAGCCCAGTCAGCCCGGCCCCAGGTTGCGGGAGCAACGTCGTTGTTGGCTTCGGACCTTCCTGCGTTCTTGATCCCTGCTCGGCCTCCTGTTCCTGACTATCCGGTACTCCTGTTCCCTGCTCGGCCTCCTGTTCCCGACCATCCGGTGTACCTGTTCCCTGCACAGCCTCCTGTTCCAGCGTTCCTGTTCACCGCCCGGCACTCTGCCTCGGACCTTGCCCCTCTTCGTGTGGACTTTGCTACACCCAAGGTACCTTACCCCCGGGACCAGCACAGGTTGTATGTATGTTTTTGGTTTCCTTTCCTTTTCCTATCTTGTTTTGTTTGTTTTTGTCATTTTATTATTTTGGTTTTCTGTTTTGTGTGTTTGTCTATTAAAATTAATTAAAAGCATTACTAATAATAATAATAATAATAATAATAATAAATAAATATAATTAATTATAATATAATATAATATAATATAATATAATATAATATCAATGTGGGAGAAACCATGAAGTCAGCCAGTGCTTCTCTCAATTCCTGCAGCTCCTGCTAACTCTGCCAGCTCAGCTTTTCCCTGCTTTATGCGGGGGGGGGGGGGGCAGCGAATCACAAGTGCAAGCGCTGGCAAAAATCATGATGCAGGAAAAACCGTGAAGCCAGCCAATGCCTCTACCTAGGTAAAGGTAAAGGTACCCCTGCCCATTAGGTCCAGTTGTGGCCGACTCTGGGGTTGCGGTGCTCATCTTGCTTTATTGGCCAAGGGAGCCAGCGTACAGCTTCCGGGTCATGTGGCCAGCATGACTAAGCCGCTTCTGGCGAACCAGAGCAGCGCATGGAAATGCCGTTTACCTTCCCGCCGGAGTGGTACCTATTTATCTACTTGCACTTTGACGTGCTTTCGAACTGCTAGGTTGGCAGGAGCAGGGACCGAGCAATGGGAGCTCACCCCGTCACAGGGATTCGAACCACCAACCTTTTGATCGGCAAGTCCTAGGCTCTGTGGTTTAACCCACAGTGCCACCCGTGTCCCTTATGCCTCTACCTAGCTCCATCCTTATTTTAGGAACCACGATATATTGATAGGTCGCGATGTTTAGCAGGTGATACATCGCAATGTTGATATCGCTCAGCCCTACTGTTCGCCTCTACATATTTCCATTCTTATTTCAGACATTGTGATATATCAATATATCATGATGTTGAAAAGCAGATATTGCCCAGCTCTGGTCTAGGCTGTGGGTCACTCCTTGCCACCTGACTAACTTCCAATTCACATTTAAATTCCAGGCTAGATTTGCCCTCCCTCTCAAGTTCCAGATTGCCTTTTCATTTATGCATACCTGGTATATTGCTGATGCGATGCTTTGAAATGCCAGAGAGGAGCTGGAAATTTCAGGAGCCTCTGCGACGTTTGTGAAAGGAATGATGGCAACTGTCAACGCTATCCTCTTATGGGAAGATATATTTTCATTGCCTGTCACTATAACTGGATCACGGTCTCTCTCTCTCTCTCTTGCTCCACTTTCTCGCGACGATAAAGACTCCACTCATAATAATCACCACTGCATTAAACACCATGAAAACCCAAAATTCATTTGAGGTTATGCTAAGGGTTGAAAGCCAAGCCGCTAAATCAAGCATAAAAGCCAGACAGCATCCTTCACCTGAGTGACTTGAGCCTTTCATTTGCAAATGCATGGAGTGTAGCGCCTGTCGTGTGAAGGCATAGAGATGCATATTAAAAAAATATGGTAGTGGTAGTGCATCTGTTTTGCATGCAGAATTCAATCCCTAGCTTCAATCCCTAGCTGGAAATATTCATTGCCTGAATCGCTGATCCTCCCAGACTGCTGGGGGAAGCGCCGAGAGAAGAAAAGCCATGGTGCATCTGCACTGGCACAATCAGATGCCTTCATCTGCCCTGGCTGCAACAAAACATGTCTCTCCCCTATCAGTCTCTACAGCCACAGCAACCGCTGCAACTCTCCAATGGTTTGACTTCATCCCAAAGGCACACTCCTCCACTGTCTCCTGAGAATACTCCCTGGAGAGTAGCTGCCAGTTGGTGTAGGCACTCCTGATCCAGATTGTGATGGCCTGGGACTTGGGCTCGGACTCAGAACTAGAGGAGTCTCAGTCCGCACCAGATCCTTTGCCTTAGATCCTTTGCCTCAGGTGGCATCTGGACCAAATCTGGGGCCTGATTCTGAAGAGCTTCCAAAGGAGAGAAGAAGAAAAGAAGAAGAATTTGGATTTGATATCCCACCTTATCGCTACCCGAAGGAGTCTCAAAGCGGCTAACATTCTCCTTTCCCTTCCTCCCCCACAACAAACACTCTTTGAGGTGAGTGGGGCTGAGAGACTTCAAAGAAGTGAGACTGGCCCAAGGTCACCCAGCAGCTGCATGTGGAGGAGCAGGGAAGCGAACCCGGTTCACCAGATTACGAGTCCGCTTCTAAGCACTACACCACACTGGCTCTTGAGGAAGAAGGCAGTACTGAATTACAGCGGTGGTTTGAGGAAGGTCACAGCTCAGAGACAGGCGAACAGAAGAGTTAGAAAGTGTTGGGAGATGAGAAGGGGGAGACAGAGCCAAAGCGGTCAGCTGACACATTATCACTGGAGAGCATTTCTGACTCCCCTTCTCCTAGAACTCACCGTTCATTGAGGGTGCAAGAGCAAAGGACCCAGAGACAATTAGCCCCTGGCAGCCACCGTGAGGGGAAGTCCAGAATCAGAAGCTGGAGAGGAGGGAAGCCAAGAGGCAGAGAGAAGTCCAGCAGGTGAAGAAGCCAGGATGTCTCCCCCTCCTGCTGCGACCAGCTCCCCTCTCCCTGATCTCCCAGGACCAGAAGAGGTATGAAGAGAGAGGAGCAGAGACAGGTGAGTTCGCATAGTCTCAGATTGCTTTGGGAGGACCCAGGGGAGGAGGAGACTTAGGCAGCTGTGGGAAGGCAGTCTCCACAACTGCCTCATAGGGGCAAAACCTACTGAGAAGAGTTGCTGTGCTCCTTTTAGGCTTGGCACTCCTCACCAGACTTTGTTCCTTCTAATAAAGAGTTAGCTTCACTTATTCCATGTGATTTATTGCTGGTTGGCTCCTGGAAAAAAGTTCCCCCACCCCCGCCTTACAGGATCAGCTTGCTCTGCTTATGCTTTCTTCTTTAAAGGGTTATTCTCCAAGTTTCTGAGTCAGAAGACTCAGAAGTAAGTTTGTCTCAGTTGTTCCTTTATTGATCTTGGTGCTTGAAAAAGCACAGAAGCCCTGTGCATCATAACTAAGGCATAGACTCCAGCAAGGATTCAGGGCCTGGTCAGAATACGGACTGAAATGTGCTATCAAGGGCATTTTGAGGAACTGATCGCTTTCATCACATGTGACAGATTACGCCTGCAAGCCCAACAACATCTGCCATTCAGTAAACATGTTTGATTCAGAGAGGAGACTGCGAAGGAAAAAAATCGCATCCGATTCACTTCCGATTAGAACAGCTCCGTCTGCCTTCTCTCTAATTCTTCACAGATTTTATCATACATCCTTTCTGCTGCAGCCTATTATCATGTAAAAGGTACCGGTTTGTGCTCTCACTTAACCTGAGCTGTAGGAGATTTCAGAGACAGCTTTGCGTGTTCAGACCCAGGAACCTCCCCGCTAAATAAATTCACACATGACTCAAATTTTGGTCTTGGTTTTTGGCAGAATTTAGGCCACAACTTTATTGATTACAGAAAGTGACTGGTTGCATAGGCTCGGGTTCAACTAGCTCCCTGCCATGCAGGTAGCACTGACTCAGGGCACCAGCATAGGTCAGACAAGGGTCAACACTTGGATAAGCAGAAATCTGGGAATGGGCTAACTCCGGCACCCAAATGGACTCAGGCATGGGCACAACCCCCTCACAGGGGTTGACCAAACCATCGAGTCCCTGGAATCCTTTAATGGAATACCCTTCACATAGAAATGGCGAGAGCGTTCTCCCATCCCTATCACCTGAACCAGAGCCTATCTGCAACCTTAGAAGTTGTGATGATTTGCTACGCAGCAGGCGAAACCCAAATGGCAGCAGCCAATCAGCCAAGTGGGGGAAATTCCTGCCATGCCCCTGTCCCAATGACAGACGACACACGGCGGCATAGCAAGGTCAAGCGCACAAGCCCTAAAAGTAGGGAAAGGTGGACGGGTGATCTGAATGCATGCGCCAAAAGAGGAAGCACTGGGTCACATGCATGGTCATAAATAGGTCCCTCAAACTGTTTAGACTGCGTCCCATTGGCCAGATTGCACCCAGATTCGAGGGACCTACCAATTGGGTGTTGTGGCTGACCAATGTACCCACCCACAACACAGGGTGTCAGTTGTCCATGTCTAACAGCAATAAGTGCCCTCTTTAAGGGAAGACCCAATTTATGGAGCCTGTTTGAGCAATTTCTCACTGTGATCTGCTACTGCCCAGAAACGTATCTCCCAACTGTGGAAAGATGTGCAGATCCAGAACTGGCCTCCAAATTCATTTTACAGACACACTGTTAAGACCATATTCATGGAAGATAATCTTACTCGGCCACAAAGAAGCCGCAGTAAGAAGAAAGAGTTGCACACTGATCTTGTAGATAAATTATAGACTCATGGACAGACCTCTCTCCTTCTCTGCCTAAAATTTGCTCCCAGTATTGCTCTTTCAGTGCATTGTATAAAGGACAATATTCAATTTGAGATCCTGAGTCCGGTTTATACATCAAGGACAGGTAAGGGCAGAGTAGAGCATAGTTCTGAAACGTCCTTATAAAATAGCTGAAGGCATCAGATTTAACTAGGCTTTAATAAAGGGCAGCTTCCCTCTCAGCTTCTGCAAACTCTTAAAATAACAAAAAGTGGTATGAAAGGAACACAAGGAAAATTATTGTATCATGGTGCAATTTTAGAAACCGGCACAGTTGCTCTACCTATGGGAAGGGAGTCACTGGACAATATCTGCTTCAATAGGTCTTTAATGAACTCCATGCCAGGAGCTCGTCCTACACTCAAGTAGGACCCTGGCAGAGACACATGCCCAACTGGCATGTTCTCTCCCTCCTGGTTGATTGTTCGGGAGCTTCAAAAGCTTTCTTCAGCCCGAACATCACAGCAACCGATGCCAACAGACACCGGCACACTTAGGGATCCGCAGAGTCTTCGCAGCTTGCGTAACAGACCTCAGCAACTCAACATTTGGCTAATCTACTTTATTTACATATAAACACCCTTGGAGCACTGCAACATGACTTCCTCTCTCTCTAGCATCAGACAGCAAAGAGAAAAAGCAAAGGACAATAGTCCTTTACAAAACACAGTAACACAAACATCCTGTCTCCATCACTTCCCACTTTGTGGAGTCAAAACATATACCGTCATGTGATAGACAACAATCCCATGACTGCAATCATGGAGCAGGAATTCTAACACTCCATTCACAGACTTTTTACTTGGAGTTCAGAGAAGTGACAGCAATGGCTGCGGCGTCCTCCATGGATCTGCCTCCTCTACAAAAAAGGAGGCACTGCTGGTGTAGTCCTACTCTTGGGGGTCTCCTGAGCTCTGCACCCACCTGTCAGGGGCTGGCTAGATGAGGAGGTCTGGTGGAGACCGCCTGACCAAGAGGCCTCCAGGGAAAGTGCAGGAGATGACAGTTTGGACCCAGGCTTGTGGTGGGAGACAGGAGACACCCAAGAGGAGGAGGAGAGCTGGGAAATACTGGAAGCTGGGAATCAGGAGGTCAAGGAACAGGGGACAAACAAGCAGAAGCCCAGCCCTTAATAGAGGCAACACCAGCACCAGCTGATAGCGTGTCTGTTGAAATTCTGCCAGCTCCACCTCCCACTCCTAAAACAAGACAATTACAGTGGTACCTCTGGTTACAGACACTTCTGAATACAGACGCTTCAGGTTACATAAACTAACCCATAATACCTCAGGCTAAGAACTTTGCTTCAGGATGAGAACAGAAATCGCATGGCGGCAGCGGGAGGCCCCATTAGCTAAAGTGATGCTTCAGGTTAAGAACAGTTTCAGGTTAAGAACGAACCTCCAGAACAAATTAAGTTCTTAACCCGAGGTACCACTGTACTCCATGTAACAGAACAGAAAGCCAGGCAGAAACAGAGAGGGGACTCGCCATAGTCAGAAGGAGGGACCAGAGACACAGAAAATAGACTAGATGGGAGGAGCAAAACAAACTGGGCAACAGCTCTTGCTGAGGGAGTATACTTCATGAATCTTCATGTGTTGTCGCTAATAAAGCAGCTGCGAGCTGAAGTTAGTTGCATGCCTTGCTTCTCTCTGCTCTTTGCTAAGTGTGCTTCCTGTCAGCTGCCCAGTGACACCACCCAGCGCAATTCAGAATGGGCCCCTCCCCAGCTTGTGATAACCTTTTTAATCCTTAACTGTCGGGTAAGCTTGGTTTTATTCTCCCTCTTCTTCCTGATGTGAATCTTCACACAGCCTTACCTGGTAAGGGGAAGAGTGGTGTGCCTTTTGTGGGTCACCCGAGGTGCCAAAATGTCTTGGGCTGGCCCTGAATTCCACCATAAAATAAGCATCCTTATGTGCTCTTTTTAAAAAGGAAAACAAGGGGGAAAACCTGCACCACGAAATTTGGAGATGTGTGCAATCAAATTGCTAGCCGTGTTTCTATCCACGTATAAGCTGGGGCACTGTGAATAAGATCAGATGATTGTCCCATGGACTGCAAGAAGATCCAACCTATCCATTCTGAAGGAAATCAGCCCTGAGTGCTCACTGGAAGGACAGATCCTGAAGCTGAGGCTCCAGTACTTTGGCCACCTCATGAGAAGAGAAGACTTCCTGGAGAAGACCCTGATGTTGGGAAAGATGGAGGGCACAAGGAGAAGGGGACGACAGAGGACAAGATGGTTGGACAGTGTTCTCAAAGCTATCAACATGAGTTTGACCAAACTGCGGGAGGCAGTGGAAGACAGGAGTGTCTGGCGTGCTCTGGTCCATGGGGTCACGAAGAGTCGGACATGACTAAACGACTAAACAACAACAATAGCGACAACAATAACAATTACAACAATTAAAAACCTTTCTTGGAAAGCGTGTGAAATGAGCCAAACAATGCAAGTAAGCCTGTAACTGTCTTCATCATCCTCATCAAATTTACTTGCCTTACGCTGCTGTTTTCACATGCTCTCTAAGGAAGGTTTCAAATCTGTATGATAATTCCAACATTCGTTTTTACTCAACCCTTTCACTAGTGCCTGAATTATATACACCTTCCCCCATGGCATTTGAATTTGACCTGGTTCACGAGAATCAAAAGGATGCATACATAAAGGTGCTATTTAAATACAGAACCCCTTTCAAGGCAATTTCCTGTAATTTGGATCTGCACGGCACTTATGTAAGATAAGAGCAATATCAGAGAGCAAAGAACATGGCACTTTCTCTAATGCCTCATAAACAAATGAAATTTCATGAGAAATATGGGGTTGAGAGACGCTTATTGGAATAAGGCAGGGTGATGCAATTGCCACTTTCAAACACTTCTCGCAGCCACCTCAAGTAATTACACAGCAGCATTTCTGAGAGAGCAGAGAAGCCCAGGGGCATGAGATTGTACTAATGTTGCTTGCAAACACGGTAGACACCAAACACAAAAATGTGTGGCTTATTATATAAGCTCTCTGCCTACTACTTGGTCTAAAAGGTAAAAGTAAAGGACCCCTGGATGGTCAAGTCCAGCCAAAGGCAACTATGGGATGCGGCGCTCATCTCACTTTTCAGGCCAAGGGAGCCAGCATTTGTCCACAGACAGCTTTCTGGGTCATGTGGCCAGCATGACTAAACTGCTACAGGTGCATGGAGGACCGTGACAGGAGCCAGAGTGCATGGAAATGCTGTTTACCTTCCTGCCACAGCAGTACCTATTTATCTACTTGAACTGGTGTGCTTTCAAACTGTCAAGTTGGCAGAAGCTGGGATACAGCAACTGGAGCTCACCCTGTCGCATGAATTTGAACTGCCTACCTTCTGATCAGCAAGCCGAAGAGGTTCAGTGGTTTAGACCACAGCGCCACCCACTCCCTGG
The DNA here is from genome assembly GCF_965153285.1 of Podarcis tiliguerta. Lineage (NCBI taxonomy): Eukaryota > Metazoa > Chordata > Lepidosauria > Squamata > Lacertidae > Podarcis > Podarcis tiliguerta. Next base: position 10,712,256 of record NC_139536.1, on the reverse strand, counting down.
CTGGTCTACACATCTTAACAACTAATCCTGTGTGGATTTAACTGGAGTGGCAAAGGGAAGAGGACTCTGATCTGAAGGAGCATCTCCACTCCTATCGTTCAACCCGGACATTGAGGTCCAGCGCCGAGGGCCTTCTGGTGGTTCCCTCACTGCGAGAAGCCAAGTTACAGGGAACCAGGCAGAGGGCCTTCTCGGTAGTGGCACAAGCCCTGTGGAATGCCCTCCCACCAGATGTCAAAGAGAACAACAACAACAACCAGACTCTTAGAAGACATCTGAAGGCAGCCCTGTTTAGGGAAGCTTTTAATGTTTGATGCATTAATGTATTTTAATATTTTGTTGGAAGCCGACCAGAGTGGCTGGGGAAACCCAGGGGTATAAATAATAAATAGTAAATAGTAAATAATAAATAATAAATAATAAATAATAAATAATAAATAATAAATAATAAATAATAAATAATAAATAACAATAATAATTATTATATTATTTCAACCATTTCAACTACATAGAACTATCAAAATGGGCAACATCAGCCTTTTTTTCACAGTACAAAGTTAAGCTATGGACTGAGGAGGCAGTGAAGGTTTTAGAAGAGGATTAGACAAATTCATGGTATCATAGAATTGTGTAGAGTTGGAAAGAACCCTGAGGATCCTCTGGTCCAACCCTCTGCAATGCAGGAATATGCAGCTGTCCCTTAGCGGGATTGAACCTGTGACCTTGGTGTTACCAGCACCACACTCTAGCCAACTGAGCTATCCATAGGAGGCAGATCCATGGGCTACTAACCATCACGGTTGTGCTTTGCCCCCACAGTAATGCCATTTCTCTGATGAAAATAAAGGTAAAGGGACCCCTGACCATTAGGTCCAGTCATGACCGACTCTGGGGTTGCGGCGCTCATCTTGCTTTATTGGCCGAGGGAGCCGGCGTACAGCTTCCGGGTCATGTGGCCAGCATGACTAAGCCACTTCTGGCGAACCAGAGCAGTGCACGGAAACACCGTTTACCTTCCCGCTGGAGCAGTACCTATTTATCTACTTGCACTTTGTCGTGCTTTTGAACTGCTAGGTTGGCAGGAGCAGGGACCGAGCAACGGGAGCTCACTCCGTCACGGGGATTCGAACCGCTGACCTTCTGATTGGCAAGTCCTAGGCTCTGTGGTTTAACCCACAGCGCCACCCATGTCCCTCTGATGAAAATAGGGATGTCCTATTCTATGATCATCATCATCATCCAGCAGGCTTTTCTTATGTTCTTAAGGGTGTGTGCCAAGTATCTTCTCCATCATTGCACTGAGCCATCCCAAACTCAGCACAACTGTTGGGATGGTCTGCATTCCTGGTCTAAGCTAAAGAGGAAGGCTTGGGCTGTTTTGTTGTTCTTGCTAGGGCAAGGATGATGCATAGAATGCCTATGGTAGCAAGTATCTAGATTGGTGATACTGAAACCAAACAGGCTGAAATGCCGGAGAGTTAATTTCTGCATGCATCGTACATTAGCTGTGTGCTCATTAACGTTCAGCACCAGACCCTTGGCCTTTTGAGGAGAAAGTAGGACATGAAATCTATTTTTCAAACTTCACACCAAGTGTTATTTCTCAGAAGTGATATTTTTTCCAAGTGCACACCATCGGAAAGCATAATAGACCTCTTTGACTTTCTCCATGGAGATTGAAAATAACCAGAAACATTTCCTGTTCCTTTTTTTATTTATTTACCGGCTGTTGCAAGAAGGAGGGGGGGGGGGAAACACCCGATAGCACCATTGAACTTAATTAAAGCCATTGTTAATCAACCATATTACAGCTTACTGGGCACGAGCAATATTCTTTTCTGCTTGCCCTCGCTTTCTTATTTTCCTACCCAGAAGGAATGTTTTTTTTTTTTTAAGCGCTTCGGAAAGACAATGTGAATGTTTGGTAGTGAGCACTGAAAAAACCTTGGCTGTAGAACAGTTGCGAGAAAAAGAAGAATATATATGGAGATGGGTAGTTTTGTTTCGGCCTTGCTTAGCACAAAAAGGGCTAAAACAGGAAGAGGAAGAGAAGGAAATGTTTTAATGTTAATTTCCTGCAGACACGGTAAGTGAGTGATAATAAAAATAATATAATAATAATAATTTATTATTTGTACCCCGCCCATCTGGCTGGGTCCCCCAGCCACTCTGGGCGGCTTCCAACAAAGATGAAAAATACACTAAAATGTCACATATTAAAAACTTCCCTGCCTTCAGATGTCTTCTGAATGTCAGGTAGTTGTTTATCGCTTTGACATCTGATGGGAGGGCGTTCCACAGGGCGGGCACCACTACCGAGAAGGCCCTCTGCCTGGTTCCCCGTAACTTGGCCTTTTGCAGTGAGGGAACCGCCAGAAGGCCCTTGGAGCTGGACCTCAGTGTCCGGGCAGAATGATGGAGGTGGAGACGCTCCTTCAGATATACTGGACCGAGGCCGTTTAGGGCTTTAAAGGAGTGGAGAGGCGAATGCTCATAAACTATTCCAAAGGGGGATTTCAGCTGCAAACGTTACCCAAGGCGCTTAAAGAGGCAGGCGAAAGGAAGTTAGGACACTGCTGTCCTCATATCGCCTCTTGTCGAGAGCGTATTCAACATGGCTTTTCGCTATTAGAGGTAAAAGATATGAGAGCTGCGTCCCATAGGGGACCAGGTTAGCATCTCAAGGCGTAGAAGGAAGGGTAATTACCGTGTGAAGTCAAATTGTGTATTCATTCAAATTACTTATTCATGCGAGGAAACGAATAAAAAGAAAGCAAAATGTGGGCTATCAGAATGTCTGGAGACCGGGCTTATCCTGCTGTCACTGATCAGCTCATGGGGGGGCTGCGGAGGAACCCTCCCCCTTTCGACTGAGCTGTCTCTTGATGTGATAAAGGTAAAGGGACCCCTGACCATTAGGTCCAGTCGTGGCCGATTCTGGGGTTGCTGCGCTCATCTTGCTTTATTGGCCAAGGGAGCTGGCATACAGCTTCCAGGTCATGTGGCCAGCATGACTAAGCCGCTTCTGGCGAACCAGAGCAGCACATGCAAACGCCGTTTACCTTCCTGCCAGAGCGGTACCTACTTATCTACTTGTGCTGGTGTGCTTTCGAACTGCTAGGTTGGCAGGAGCTGGGACTGAGCCACGGGAGCTCACCCCGTCGCGGGGATTCGAACCGCTGACCTTCTGATCGGCAAGTCCTAGGCTCTGTGGTTTAACCCACAGCGCCACCCGCGTCCCTCTCTTGATGCGATACATTGACTATTAAACCACGCTGGGAATGTAGCTTTGTGAATAGGTGTTTCCTAATAGCTCTCTGCACCCTTCACAAACTACAGTTCCCGGCGTTCTTGGTGGGAAGCCACAACTGTTTAAAATGGTATAATATTGTTTTGAATGTACAGCAAAGGAGGGGGCCTCTGTTTTAGTACACAGGAGCATGTGAGCTCCCAACCTGAAGTGGTACTGCTCATGTACAGACAGTGGCGTAGCGTGGGTTGTCAGCACCCGGGGCAAGGCAAGTAATTTGCGCCCCCTAACCCATGAGCCAGGTAGGGGCAGAGAGCTGCGAGTGTGAGCGCGCCCCCCCCAGATGTTGCGCCCGGTGCGGCCGGCCCCCCCTGCACCCCTCACGCTACGCCACTGTGTACAGATGTACCACCACTGTGAGAATGTCACCCCAGTCAGGGGCGCTGACTTGCCCCCCACATTGGAGTCCAGAGTCATAATAATAATAATAATAATAATAATAATAATAATAATAATAATAATTTATTTATACGCCGTCCATCTGGCTGAGTTTCCCCAGCCACTCTGAGCGGCTTCCAATCAAGTGTTAAAAACAATACAGCATGTTACATGCCCCACCCCTGTGAGCACTCAGTTGGTGGTGGCAGCGGAGGCTAGGGGGCACAGAGGGCGATCTTCACCCTCTGCACGTCCAGCCCCTGCCCAGCGCTCACCCGGTGGCGGCAGGTGATGGTGGCCCTCACAGACACAGAAGGGCCAAAGCCCCTTCAACCCACTATAGTTGGCGCCCAAACCCCAGTTGTCCTCTAACCTTGTTAGGCAGGTGCCTGCTGATCATCATAAGAAACGATCAAAGAAAGTCAGGAAAATTCCACGTTTCCCCCTAGGACTTCTTAAGCTGCGTCATAGCTGATTGAGCTGCTTCTTTGTTTGTTTTGCCAATTCTGTGTGGATTCCGTAAGAGTCCTGCCGCCAAATATCCATCATCAGCTTCCCAAACACTACGGCTTTCTCACCTGACTCCCAGACCTTGCTTAAGAATCAAAATCTTGCAGCAGTTGTGTTGCTGTCTTGCTCTTGCAGTGTGACCTTCTGTTCTAAAATGTGGACCAAAGCAAGAGGGAAACGTCAGCCAAGTGGCACTGCAGATGCACTCGGGCGAAACTTCCCTCACTGCACCCAGAGGAGATAGCGTGACTGTTTGACATCACACCACCATCTGGAATGCTTCCCCAGAAACCTGTTGTGCGAGCACAGAAGCTTGCTGGGTTCAAATAAGAGCCAGACGAATTTCTGAAGGATAACTAGATCATTACGGTTTCGGATGGCTCATCTAGGTTTCCTCATGCAGGGAAAATGGTCGACAAGGTCCAGCTATTTTTGGAGCTTTTCAGACATTTCCTGAGAAACCCTGTGGCATTACTTGAATATTTGATGCTTTCCTCAGGATGGAGGTCAGTAAAGGCAGGCAAGCTTCTCTCAAAACAGCTTGCCTACCAACATTGATCTTCCCTTGCAATAAAGGCAGTGGGCAACAGTGAGGACAATAGCTTTTTTCTTTCTTTCTTTTTTTTTAAAATAATTTTTATTAACAGGCCAATCATATCACATTGTTCAAATCACATTAATTCCAGATTATACAGCCAAATTTTAAATTTTTTGGGGGGTACCCATATATCAAGCTCCGCACGAGTCCAAGTTCCAGATGACTCCAGACATCACTTATTTGCTGCTTTTGTTCGACAGTTCCATCCAGTTCGATTCGGATAGACGTTTATTACCTTCTTTCTCTTCTTGTTGTTATCATTTATTCCTTTCTTTGCGATCTCTGATAATTTTCACAAACAGATTGAAAGATTTGGTGTCACTGTGTGGGTTTTGTAGTCTTCATTATTCAGGAACAGCCTCTGTTAGATACTTCCATAAACAAAATTAATCTTCGGTCTGTCCATTATTATTCCTCAGGCTGGCCCGGTAAATCAAATAAATTAGTTAGGGGGCTCTGTCAGGTCAAACTTGCATTCCAGCATTCCTTCTCTTTCACACCGTCCTGATACTCCTGATACTCCTCCCCCTACTTCTTCTCCGACCGGCCTGTCTCGGCGAGACGCCATTTCTTTTTAACTGTGTCATAGAAATTTTCCTCCTTCTCACCATTCGATCTTCTCTTGTTGTATTATATTTCCTCCCACACAAATCTTAAAGTTCTGTTTATGAATTATAAAACGTGACGATCTTATTTCTTCCTGGGGTGGAGGGTATTGTTATCACATATGCAGGGAAAATAGGGAGAGTTTTTCCCTCCACCCCCCCTTCATTCCAGCCATACATTCTCATAGTGGTAGTTCAGCAAAAGATTTACTTATCCATCCGTCACTCCCGGTCACAGAGATCCATTAATCAGCAGTCCTTATCGTCGAGTTTCACTTGATATATGTGCTTCAGCCTTCCAAATCTATTTATATCCAATTAGTTCGAATTATAATTCCAAGCTGAAGCAACCAGCACGCGCTGATTGGAATCGGCGTCGGGAAGATCTGACTCCACCGAGGGCTTGTGCCAAGTGTTCAGCACCCCCGTCTCTCGAATCAGGGGGTGCATTGTGAACACCGCTGGCAGGGCAGCCCGCCCCATACCCTTGGGGGGGGAGGAAGGCTGCCTACTTCCCATAGCAGCCCCTTAATACCTCGTATGGGTCAGAGAGATGTTATTGTCAGCCATCTTCCAATGCGCCACCTAGTGGCCCCAGCTTTTTTCTTTTTAGAGTTGTCTTGCCGACAATGTAGGCAGCAGCTATGGAGCTCCCTATTGGTTCAGTTTTTCAACCGGGGTTTATTAGCCAGCTGACTATAATACATAGGTTGGAGGAAATATTTAATATACATGAAGAGTATAGCCAACATGGTATTATATGGTTGGACTCCAACTCCCATCAGCCCCAGCCCTCAAAATAAATAATATTAATTTTATTAATATTTGATCTTATTATTTGATTAATTTTATTATTTGTACCCCACCCAGCTGACTGGGGTGACCCAGCCACTCTGGGCTGCTTCCGGCATATACAGAAGAAACGTAATAAAACATTAAACATTGAAAACTTCCCTACGCAAAGCTGCCTTTAGATGTCTTCTAAAGATTATATAGTGACATGTTCTCAACATCCACAGGGAGGGTGATACTACTTTTAATGTTGTACTTTACTTTTGTTTTTAAGTTGTAATCATTCATCTTGTTTTTATTATTGCTTGTAAGCCGCTCTGAGCCCGGCCTTGGCTGGGGAGGGCGGGGTATAAATAAAAAATTATTATTATTATTATTATTATTATTATTATTACCAAGAAGGCCCTCTGCCTGGTTCTCTATAACTTCACTTCTCACAGTGAGGGAACTGTCAGAAGACCCTCAGGGGAAGACCTCAGTGTCCGGGCAGAACGATGGAAGTGGAGACGCTCCTTCAGGTATACTGGACCAAGGCTGTTTGGGGCTTTAAAGGTCAGCACCAACACTTTGAATTGTGCTTGGAAATGTACTGGGAGCTGATGTAGGTCTTCCAGGTCTGGTGTTATATGGCCAGAAGCCAGGGATGATGGTAGCTGTAGTCCAGGAACATCTGGAAGTTACTATGTTGGCTACTCCAGTATCAAAACCAATTCTAGTTCTCAAGCATTTAAGGTCTAACATTAATAGCAATGTTACTGACAATAGCAATACAATCCTACATGTCTACTGAATAGCAAGCCCTATTAGCCCTGGCGGACGATGGGTGTTGTAGTCCTACAACATCTGGTAGGCCACAGGTTAGCATTCCACAGCCTGTATACCTGCCTCCAGGCTGTTTGCTCTCTCTTCAGAACAGCTTCATTTTACATCTTTCCTCCACCAAGTTTGGGAGAGACGACTCAAAGGCAATTCCGTTAAAAATTGAGATTTTGCAACCCAATACCTTTCACGCAATCTAAGGTTTCAACACTGCCATGTTAGCTACCAGAGAACAACAATCAGTTAGTTAATCATTAGCAAGAGCTCAAAGTGCTCTCCTTGGCTTTAATATAAAAAGGTAAAGGGACCCCTGACCATTAGGTCCAGTTGTGGATGACTCTGTGCCTGCGGCGCTCATTTTAATTTACTAGCTGAGGGAGCCGGCATACAGCTTCCGGGACATGTGGCCAGCATGACTAAGCCGCTTCTGGTGAACCAGAGCAATGCATGGAAACACCGTTTACCTTCCTGCTGGAGCGGTACCTATTTATCTACTTGCACTTTGACGTGCTTTCAAACAGCTAGGTTGGCAGGAGCAGGGACCAAGCAACGGGAGCTCACCCCGTCGCGGGGATTCGAATCGCCGACCTTCTGATCGGCAAGTCCTAGGCTCTGTGGTTTAGCCCACAGCGCCACCTGCGTCCCTGGCTATAATATAGCCCCATGGAAAAACTCCATGTTAAACCTTCTGCAAAATGGCAACCTTTTGCCATTTTTCATATCCGTGTCAATTAAACCATTCTACTTAACATTTCAGAGGGAGTGCAACCAGGTTCAGAAGTGGTAAATTACTCAACTCCCAAACCTGGGAACTGCTCACCCACAGACGTTCCATCTTGCCAGCATTCAGCCTCAGTTTGCTGGCTCTTGTTCGGTGCAGGTTCCAAACAGCCACAGCCTTTCCAGCTTCAGATGTAACCGATAAAATGAGCTGGGTGTCATCGGCGTACTTTGGATGTTGTGTCCCAAATCTCCTAATGACCACCCTATCATAAAAACGCAATGCTGTAAAATGAAATAAAGACATATAAAACATCCTCATTAAAACGACCAGCAGGAAACACAGACAATAAACAGGGAATCAGAATAAAAACAACAACAACACCACAGCAAAATGAGTTGCGGAATAAACAGATGATAAAAGGGTTTCCTGAAAATGAAAGCCTTTACCAGTTGATGGAAGGACTAAAGAGGTGTCATGGGGATGGAGATCTGGGCAGAAGGGCAAGAGGGAGGGAGGGAGGGAAGAGAAAATAGGGTCCTCACTCATTATCTTAGGAAGTTGGCAGGAGGGAGGCGGGTAAGAAAAAGGGAGGTGGTTCTGGCTGCCTTCGGTTCCCATGGCCATAGGACAGAGCCTGTGGTTTGTTGTCAACCTGGACATGATGACTTGTGTCTAATGAAGTGTTATGAGAGAAAAGAGCTGCTCCTTTTCCCTTATGGGGTACCCAAGAGCCCAAATAGTGCCCATATAGTGTCCTTATATTCAGGCCAATACATTATAATAATAATAAAAGGTAAAGGTAAAGGACTCCTGACAGTTAAGTCCAGTTGCGGACGACTCTAGGGTTGCGTGCTCATCTCGATCTATAGGCTGAGGGAGCCAGCGTTTGTCCACAGAGAGCTTCCAGGTCATGTGGTCAGCATGACTAAGCTGCTTCTGGTGAACCAGAGCAGCACACTGTTTACCTTCCTGCTGGAGTGGTACCTATTTATCTACTTGCACTTTGACGTGCTTTCGAACTGCTAGGTTGGCAGGAGCAGGGACCGAGCAACGGGAGCTCACCCCATTGTGGGGATTCGAACCGCCGACCTTCTGATCGGCTAGCCCTAGGCTCTGTGGTTTAGACCATTCAGGCCAATAAAAAAATATTATTTGTACCCTTCCCATCTGACTGGGTTGCCCCAGTCACCTCCACCCTCCTGGGAGTTGGTACACCTGGGGCAGCCATACTTCTGTGTGGGGCACTTTGATGGTGCCAGACAGTTCCCTCCCACATGTCAGTGGGGGGCAGGGTCAAAAGTGGGCAGGGAAATGAATGTGAATTTGACTGTTACACAATAGGCAAGTTTCTACACATTCCTTCTGTTTCCTCCACCCAGCCAAGGACGAAGCATTGTTAACAGTTCAAAGGCCTATTCCAGACAGGCCAAAACTTTCAAGGATGGTTTAAAGGAGGGCTGGGGGGTGAGTTGTGCAGCTGTGAGAGAGTCCTCAGGGTCCAGTGGGCCACATCTGGTGACCAGGCCTGAGGTTCCCCATCCCAGCTTTAAAGGGAAGAACCAGAACTTTGAATTGATCCTTCAAACAAATCAATATCCCGTGTAGATGTTACCCACACTGCCCAGAATGGTGGCTTAGTCAAGCCCTTTGGTCTGATCCAGCAAAGGCTTCTCTTTACGGGGAAAGGATATATGGGCATTCTCTATTTAAAAAGACAAAACAAAACATTATTAGGATCAAAAGAACAGTGCCAAATGGAGGGTTTACCTTCTTCAACAACTTCACCAAGGTTCCACAGTCTATAATTATCCCATAAATAAACAAAAAGAGAAGGTCTTTCCTCTGTTCTAAACACAAAAAGGAAATACTTGGCTTCAGCAGTGTATAATTTTCCTATCATCCACAGCAACTTCATTACGGTTAAAAATAAAATAAGAATACCCTACCTATTTTGATTTTTACTTAGACAAGGGCTATAATTATTTCTCTCGGCAACTATTTGCAAGGGAACGCTGCGCCTGTTGTCCTTCAATATCTCCAGGAAAACAGGCCACATTTTCTCATTCTCTCCTTCCTTGGTCCCCTGTTCCCCAGGGAAGAGGGTCTCTAGTACAGGAATTTCTGTAAATATTTATAGGGAATATTAGTTCATTTCTCCCATCTCCAATACCCTGGGGCAGTCGTTTTCAAAAGCTCAGCCTTCAGGGACCCCTTTCCTCCTTGAATTGTCTGCCAGGCAAGTCTCCTATGTCTTCCATCTAACCCTCAGCCTCACAGAGGTTTCAACTTATCCTCAGATTTTTCTTCAACCCAGAGTTTGAAAACTTGGTTTAATAGAAAAATGAGGGGAGGGTGGGGTGGAGATGAGGAGGGAGGGAGGGGAGCGCTTACCGAAAAACAGCAGGCCAATTTCCTTCCATTTAACATCAGAATGATGGAGCCGTTGCTAATTGCAAAACCAATTTATAAACCCATTAAAGCAACATGACAACGGCTGGATTTACCAGATCCCAGCTGATGAGGATTTGACACTTGGAGGAAAAGTACTTGCTATGGCGTGAGCAGAAAGAGTACAACATTTTTCTGCACTCGGGGTGGAAAGAAGGTGTAATAAATGAAAACCTGCCCTTATTCCCTTATGGGGGACACAAGAGCCCTTATAGAGTCCTTTGTAGGTTCTCCATCGGTCGGAGAAAAGAAGCCAACCAGAGAATATTGAGAAGCAAAGCAGCTAGTGAGCTTGATCTTTATTGAACTGTTGCAACAGGGTGCTCCCCTCACACGCAGGAAAGGAGGAGGACCCAGAACAAAGGTGTGCCCGCCCTTATATAGACATTTTAAATTGCCCGCCTTGGGGTCCAAGACCACCTCCAGAAACATCATACCTACATCACAGAAAGGGCGGTCTACAGCAGAAATCTGAGTGCATTGTTTACCTCCTGTCGTTTATCTCCTGTCTGGCAAGTTACCTGTTAATGCTTACTTGATTGGATACCCTGGGGAGCCTGGCCAGTCTTTTGTAATGATAAATATTTTGCTCCTGAGCCAGGTCACAGGCTCACACCCTATTCATACACAGACATACCCTTAAGACAGGATATGTGAAGGAAAATACAGTGGGAAGGCTTTTCTATTTTCCTTTGACTTTGCAGAGAAAACATTTGGTCAGTTTGGGAGTCAAAATGGTTCCAGGGCTGTTTTCCTGTGCTGCTTCAGACATGTGGTTTATATATTTATGTACGTGTTTGCTTGGTATATTTATGAACGGTGGGTGGCGCTGTGGGTTAAACCACAGAGCCTAGGACTTGCCAATCAGAAGGTTGGCGGTTCGAATCCCCGCGACAGGGTGAGCTCCCGTTGCTCAGCCCCCAAATATTGAAGGGCTGAATGAGGCTGAATGACAAAACCAAGCTCACTCTAGCATCAAAGACCGGCTCTTCTTGAGCGCAAGGAAGGAGGAGCCGCAAACATTGAAGCTGTGGCAAGGCTTCCTCTCAATGCTGTCTGTGTGATGTCACATATACGGAGCTCCTTTGGCTCAAGGAGGTGCCTCTGGGCTGCCCCATCTAACAAGGAAGGTTGATTACAAGGCCGCCGCCACCAAACACAGTGGCGGCAGTTTGTAACAACAGCAGTCACCCACTCAGTGGCTGCCATTTTCCTCCCAGAATGCCCCTCGGAAGGCTATTAACAACTCAGCAACATTGAAGTGCAGTAGGTGGGACTGAGGGACATGATTGTTTCTCTTATGGTGTCAAGACAGGAGCAGAGAACTTTTGGGCCTCCAGATGTTCCCAGCCTCCTCTCATCCCTGGTCATTGGTGATGTTGGCTGGGGATGATGGGAACTGGAGTCCAGCAGCATTTGAGGGGCACTAAGTTGGGAAGGATGCTTTTGGCAAAGCTGCGGGAGGCAGTGGAAGACAGGAGTGCCTGGTGTGCTCTGGTCCATGGGGTCACGAAGAGTTGGACACGTCTAAACAACAACAACAGGTTGGGAAGGATGCTTTAGAGCAGCAAGCTGGATCCTTATCTCCTCCACCCACCACCGGCCAAGTTTGATCTCACCCACCTGTCAATCACTTGACATCACAATGACATTAGCTGACCCGTTTTTGCCTGCCCAGTTTGAAATCAAACCATGTGGCTAATAGCATAGCACTTTGCAAGCCCTGATTATCAGCTGATATCATCCCACATGACATCAGGTGTAGGGCAGGTAAGGCTGTATTCCCAACCATGTCTAGGTGGGTGGTTTCCTTCCAAACCAGATGACCTGAGCATTCAGCTATCGGAGCAGATGGTTTAATTTTCTGAGGAAAAATGATCTTCTGCAAAGAAAAAAGGCATTCCAAGCATTTATCTTCTTGGAGGAAACCCTTGAGACTATCCTCCTCATGGACACACATTAAGGATGAATGCCTGCCCTTCAAGGCTTTATTTCCGCTCTGCCCTCTCATCGTCTCCAGTCTCTAGCTCCCCATCGGCCTCCCATTTGTGCATCCACCAGGTTGGAAAGCAAATGAGGCTACGCAAGAGCAGGCCCGCCGAGGTGAGGACCTGCCAGTCTAGCGAAGGCTGGATTGGTCCCTGTTGTGATGCTGTGCTAGTGTGACTCTTCTCTGATAAAACAAGGCTTTCCCCTGACTTGCCTCGGAATGACAAGAGGACGGTAATTTATTAAGCACTTTGTGGGAGGCAAGGCTGGGGAAGATAAAAGAAAGCAATTCATATTAATGAAATGGATGGCCGTTCCCCCTTGCAAATCACTTTGCTTTGAGAACGCTAACTTCATAAATGTCCAGGCTCGTTTCCCTTGTTATAGCTTTGAGATAAACATGTACATTTCATGAGGACTGTGGGGAGGGCTGCTCTGGGAATCTCTGTGGTATGAAGGGTCTCAACAAGCTGGAACATGTGCAGAGGAGGACAACCAAAATGATCAAGGGTCTAAAAAACCAAGCGTCGTGCATACAGACTATAGTGGTCCATCGGGTTATAGACGCTTCAGGTTACAGACTCCGCTAACCCAGAAATAGTACCTCATGTTAAGAAGTTTGCTTCAGGATGAGAACAGAAATCGTGCTCCGGCGGCGCGGCAACAGTGGGCGGCCCCATTAGCTAAAGTGGTGCTTCAGGTTAAGAACAGTTTCAGGTTAAGAACGGACCTCCAGAACGAATTAAGTTCTTAACCCGAGGTACCACTGTACTTAGTCTCTAAGATGCCTTGTTCAGGATTGAAGGGGAATGCCTCTTTGTTTCCTTAATTTTTCCCCCAGTTCTAAAAACTCAAACGTTTTGGCAGTTTTGTGCTATAGTGGTACCTCGGGAGGGCCTTCTGGCAGTTCTCTCACTGCGAGAAGCCAAGTTACAGGGAACCAGGCAGAGGGCCTTCTTGGTAGTGGCACCCACCGTGTGGAACGCCCTCCCACCAGATGTCAAAGAGAACAACAACTACAGTGGTACCTTGGGTTAAGTACTTAATTCGTTCCGGAGATCCGTTCTTAACCTGAAACTGTTCTTAACCTGAAGCACCACTTTGGCTAATGGGGCCTCCCACTGCTGTCGCACCGCTGCCGCATGATTTCTGTTCTCATCCTGAAGCAAAGTTCTTAACCCGAGGTACTTTTTCTGGGTTAGTGGAGTCTGTAACCTGAAGATATGTAACCTGAGGTAGCACTGTACTCCTTTTCAAAATGTCTGCTTCTTCATTTAACTTGCACTCATTCTCACTTGCCACCAGTGTTATCATCCCTGGAAGCCTGGTCTGTGATGGGGTTTTCTGGATTAAGACCATAGAATCATAGAGTTGGAAGAGACCACAAGGGCCATCGAGTCCAACCCCCTGCCAAGCAGGAAACACCATCAGAGCACTCCTGACATATGGTTGTCAAGCCTCTGCTTAAAGACCTCCAAAGAAGGAGACTCCACCACACTCCTTGGCAGCAAATTCCACTGTCGAACAGAGGCCCTAAGCCCTGGAAAGATTATGGTGCCCCGCATAGGTAATTCAAAATAAAATCAATACTAAACCGCAAAATGCAAATGCAAAACAAAACAAACCATAGATCTATGGCAACGCATGACGGGATCTGATTTTCTTGCATTACAGGCAACCCCACATTTACACGGGGGTTACGTTCTGGGTCACACATGTCGGCAGAATGCGTATAAGCCTGCCCCAGCCTGTTTTGCCCTCTTTTGGTGCCAAACGTGACTTGAATGTGCGCCATTGCACTTGCATTAAACACACAAAGAGTGAGAGTTGTTGCCTGCAGTTCAATCTACATCAGTAGGACGTCCCCTGGTTTAGGCGTGGATTAGTAATAAAAGAGAGCAGAGAAATGGAGGAAGCACGTGCGATGGAGTCTAAGGAAGTCTGAAAAGGTTCTGATTCTTCCCATGACGCTTACTTCCATAGGTGAGTTTCAGTCAGCTCCAATAAATTTCACACCCCCCAAATCCAAGAATTGACCCCTCAGTTTCCCTGCTTGTGAATGTTGTCACAAACCTGTAAGGAACATTTTGGTTCTGTTCTCTCTACACTTTCTGTCCCAGTAATGGGACCTCCATGGTGACTATTTCACTCATCTTCCTAAAATTAATAAACCTTTCCTCAGAAGTCCTACAGATGACTTGCTTGAGGAAGAAGCTCCAAATTCTCCTCATAGGTGCCCGCTAGAGTGGTGATGTATCCTACCTTACAGAAGACAGCCTTCCTTTTGAAGAACTGCTTTGCCTAAGTCTGGCTTCATTTAACCATTAACAAAACCATATCCGAGTTTATATTTCCTGAACAACATTCACAGTCATAGTTTCCCCCAAAGAACCCTGAGAACTGTTTGTTAAGGGTGCCATATTCCCCTCACAGAGCTACATACATTACTGAATCTTGTGACCGGCTGGGGATTTGGTTTGATTCAGAAGTTCAATTCAGTGGACTGCTTATCTAAGCTGATGGGGTCTCCTGTTTCAACAGGGAAGGGCACTACAATCATCTAATGGAACTTGGTTTGTTTTGGCTTGTAGCTGTGGGTGGCCCCCTCCTTCATGAATTAGTCTAATCCTCTTTTGAAACTATTCAAGCTGGTGGCAGCCACCACCTCCTGCAGGAGTTTAACTACGTGCTGCTGTTTAACGAATCATAGAATCATAGAGTTGGAAGAGACCACAAGGGCCATCGAGTCCAACCCCCTGCCAAGCAGGAACCACCATCAGAGCACTCCTGAGATATGGTTGTCAAGCCTCTGCTTAAAGACCTCCAAAGAAGGAGGCTCCACCACACTGTTGAACAGCTCTTACTGTCAGGAAATTCTTCCTAATGTTTAGGTGGAATCTTCTTTCTTGTAGTTTGGATCCATTGCTCCGTGTCCGCTTCTCTGGAGCAGCAGAAAACAACCTTTCTCCCTCCTCTATGTGACATCCTTTTATATATTTGAACATGGCTATCATATCACCCCTTAACCTCCTCTTCTCCAGGCTAAACATGCCCAGCTCCCTTAGCCATTCCTCATAAGGCATCGTTTCCAGGCCTTTGACCATTTTGGTTGGCCTCCTCTGGACACGTTCCAGTTTGTCAGTGTCCTTCTTGAACTCATGGTGCCCAGAACTGGACACAGTACTCCAGGTGAGGTCTGACCAGAGCAGAATACAGTGGCACTATTACTTCCTTTGATCTAGATGCTATACTCCTATTGATGCAGCCTAGAATTGCATTGGCTTTTTTAGCTGCCGCGTCCCACTGTTGGCTCATGTCAAGTTTGTGGTCAACCAAGACTCCTAGATCCTTTTCACATGTACTGCTCTCAAGCCAGGTGTCTAATAATCCCCCCCCCCAGATTTGTGTGTGGGACACTAAAGCTCTCCTGACAGAATGAGGCCTCCCTTCACCCGCCTCTACGAACCTCAACAATATGCTTCTCCTTACCAAGCGAATGGCGCTGAGGTTGGGATGTTTCTTTGTTTCTTTGTTTCTTAGTATGTAGGTCCTTGTGGCTCCTTTTGTGTTGTAAATGTAGGAATCTCTAAATAATTCATAGGCAAGAGAGACACCGGCTGTCAGTTCTGTGACCGGGTAACTTTTTAAAATGATGACATCTCCTTTTCTCTTCTCTCCTCATCCTGTCCTCCCCCCCCACTCCCGCCACAAAGCATGAAAGAATCAGACGTACATTAACAATGCCAAATGCTAGACTGTTCGTCTCGCTTTGGTTTGCTGTTTTGAGGAACTACTGGAGACAAAGGCCGAAATAAATTGCAGAGGGAGAGAGGGGAGAAGGCTGTGAATCAAAGCTGTATTCCAGAAACAGCTTCTAAACGCTTGTGTTCATTAGCTGGTCTTCCGCTCTTGGCTCAGGACTCCTTCCCTTCCTCCTCCATCAAATATGAAGGCAGGACTCAGGATCCGGTGGTCCTAAAAATGACGCTGGACTCCAATTCCCATCAGCCTGGACAGTCTGAGCCAATACTCAGGGATGATGGGAGCTGTAGTCCAATAATGTGGGGCAGGGGGCAGACACAGGTCCTCTGTGTCTTCCAGCATTTCACTGGGGACCAACAAATAGGGTCAAGAGGGATATGATTGTCTAAAAAAAAAAAAAAAGTGGGTTATTGTTGTTGTTGTTTAGTCATTTAGTCGTGTCCGACTCTTCATGACCCCATGGACCAGAGCACGCCAGGCACTCCTGTCTTCCACTGCCTCCCACAGTTTGGTCAAACTCATGTTAGTAGCTTCGAGAACACTGTCCAACCATCTCGTCCTCTGTCGTCCCCTTCTCCTTGTGCCTTCCATCTTTCCCAACATCAGGGTCTTTTCCAGGGAGTCTTCTCTTCTCATGAGGTGGCCAAAGTATTGGAGCCTCAGCTTCAGGATCTGTCCTTCCAGTGAGCATTCACGGCTGATTTCCTTAAGGATGGATAGGTTTGATCTTCTTTCAGTTCATGGGACTCTCAAGAGTCTCCTCCAGCACCATAATTCAAAAGCATCAATTCTTTGGCGATCAGCCTTCTTTATGGTCCAGCTTTCACTTCCATACATCACTACTGGGAAAACTATAGCTTTAACTATACGGACCTTTGTTGGCAAGGTGATGCCTCTGCTTTTTAAGATGTGGGTCATAAATGAGTGCAAATCCAGACTTACGGTAGATATATCTCCAGTATGTTCCTGCCCAAGTGACATGGACTGGTTGGACACAGAGGAATGATGGAAGGAACCAGCTGGTGAACCCCCAAGGAAGAAAGCTCAGAGTTCGGGGAGTGGTGGTGGGATGATGAGTGGTCAGAGGGAGAAGAAGGAGAAGACTGGGAAGAGGAGGTGTTGGAAGCCAAAGAGGTAACAGGACTTAGTGAGCTGGGTGAGTATGTGGTGGACAGAGGTCTGGAATCAGAGGCAGAAACTGAAGCAGGAGGGTGCTAGGAAGGAGTCCAAGAAGCAGAGTTGAGTCAGGCTATGAAGAGTCATGGGTGTCTCCCCCTCTTGCTGCAATAAGCTCCTCTCCTCCTCTGTCTCCCAGAACCAGAAGATGGCCGAAACAGGCAGAGCAGCAGCAGACTGCATGCAGGCAAAATCTCTGATTGCTTGGGGAAAGCTCTGGACAGGAGGGAACTTAGATGGCTGTGGAGAAGCAGGAACTTTCAGTCTCGGCAACTGAGTCATGGGCCCAGACCTACTGGGGACGAGCTGCTGTGTTCATTAGGCCTGACACTCAGCAACGTATTTGAACATTGTGTTTTTGCTAATGAAGAGCTAACGGGATGATTTCCTGCTGGCTCACTCTTTGACACAAAGTACTGTATTAATATCATCAACATGTGCTCTAAAACCATGGTTGACCGGGACCAGAGACAGAGACTTTTCAGTTTGCACATCTAGAACTTGTAATTTCCCTTTCCTGAGAGAGCCATCTTGCACCTTCCCTGATCACCTTCTGCTACAGCATGAGCACCTTCCATTTTAGGGAGGCCTCAGATTGCCTCTGACAGTGGAGGTAAGCAATATGGTTAGGTGTCAGGTGTGTGTGCAGGAGTCAGGCCCTGTGACCAATAGGACTCTGCAGGACTGGGGCCTTCCTAAGTTTGTTCTGAAGAGGCAAGGCCGATTGTTAACTCACAGCACCTGGTGGCAAGAGCTGGGAAGGGATATAAGGTCAGCATTTCCCTTTGGCTCTTTGCCACAGTAACACGCTTCCTGCCTTGCTGTGTTTGGCTTCTTGCTTCCTGATCCTTGAACCTCGGCTTCTTGACTCCTTGGCTCTTGATCCTCAGACCCCTGACTTCATGCCTCCTTGCTTCATGACCCTCAGATCCTCGACTTCTTGACTCCCGGCTCTCTAACCCTCAGACTCTTGGCTTCCTGACTCCTTGCTTCTGGACCCCTGTTCCTGCTCCTACCCTGCCATCTTGCCCCCGGTCCTGACAGGACTTTGATCGCCTATGAACCGGACCGCGACATTAGGAGCCACTGAGAGACTTCTCCTCCATGCGTTTTTCTGACCCTGTTTAAAGCCATCCAATCTGGTGACCATCTTCACACCTTGTGGGAACAAATTCCACAGAGTAGTTGAACGCTGTACCTCCTTTGGTCTAGTTAACCCCTTCTCCCCTTTACCTGCAGGAACATTAAATCCTGCCATCTCCCACTTGCCGCCTTAGGTGGCACACTCCATGAACAATTTTTCACATGTGACAGATTGTTTGTTTTGAAATCGGAAAGGCTTTCAATACAAGTTGGCCTTGAACTGAAAGTCCCCTTCGCTTTCCTTTTTCTACTCCTCTGATCTGAAATTGGGGCGGAATCTGGACTTTTAGCACATGTACATCTCAAGCTCTGCTTTTATTTGGTCTGAAGAGTTTCGAGGCAACTGTAATTTCACTGTGTCAAGCCTGGTTAGGCTAGGGTGACAGGGAACAGAGCGCAGCTGTTGCATTAACCAGATCTCACAATACACTGGGCTTATCTGCATACAAGTGGGACAAGTTCATTTGTCTCTCTAGCTCAGGACCACAAGGAGGGAGAAGAGTCTGCTCTGAAAACCAAATTGAACTTGGAGTTACGACATTTGCGTGCTGGCGAATATTTCACTGTGTGTGTTTATGAACAGCTTATAAACTGCTTAATCAACAAAAAAAACCTCACCATTAATTAATATACCTCTTAATGCCAAAGTAGGTTTCTAAGCAGTTTACAAGGTATAAAAACCAACTGTGCAGTCATTAAAATATAAATATCCCGTAATTAAAATTTGCAATGAAACAATCCCATTAAACCAGCAGATTATCAACAAAATGCAGATAAAAACTGCCACTGTCAAAACACAAGTGTACATAATTAAGGTTGCTTCTTCTTCTTTGGCAATCATCTTTTCGGAGATACCATTGATGAAATCTTTCAAGGAGCCGGAGATGGCATTTATAAGTGGTCCATGTTTCACAAACACCGTCACTATTCCCTCCTGCTCTGTCCCCCTCTGGACTCAACCTGCACAACCACCTCCAGAGGGGGAAGGCCAGTAGTAGATGTTGCTCTATTTCCTCACTCATTATCTTTCATGGTGGCAGCACTTATGCTTTAGAACTCCCGGCCTATGGATATTAGGAGGGCACCCTTAATATGTAAAAAAGGGTAAAGGTACCCCTGACCGTTAGGTCCAGTTGCAGATTATTCTGGGGTTGCAGCGCTCATCTCACTTTATTGGCTGAGGGAGCCGGCATACAGCTTCTGGGTCATGTGGCCAGCATGACTAAGCCGCTTCTGGCGAACCAGAGCAGCACACGGAAACACCATTTACCTTCCCGCTGGAGACCTATTTATCTACTTGCACTTTGACATGCTTTGGAACTGCTAGGTGGGCAGGAGCTGGGACCGAACAACGGGAGCTCACCCCCATCACAGGGATTCGAACTGCCAACCTTCCAATCAGCAAGCCCTAGGCTCTGTGGTTTAGACCACAGTGCCATCCGCGTCCCTTCCTTTAATACGTAGGCACCTGCTAAAAAAGTTTTTATTTCAGCAAGCCTATCTAAACCCATAATTTACACCATGATCCTAACCATGTCTTCCTATTGAATTCAGTGGGGCTTGCTCCCAGGTAAGTGGGGTTAGGACTGCAACCTTTATTATAAATGCCATCTCCAACTCCTCAAAAGATTCCAGCAATGGTATCTCCAAAAATTTTACATATCGCTTGGGAAGACAGGTGAACTAATGCCAGTGTACTGGAAGAAGCAAAGATCACCAGTGTCGAAGCAATGATTCTTCAACATCAACTTCTTTGGACTGGTCATGTTGTGCTGATGCCTCATTACCGTCTTCCAAAGCAACTACTCTATTCTGAACATAAAAATGGAAAGCGTAATGCTGGTGGTCAACAAAAGATGTTTAAAGACTCTCTCAAAGCAAATCTAAAAAAAAAAGTAGTATAAATACCAACAATTGGGAAACACTTGCCTGCGTGTGCTCCAGTTGGAGAGCAGCCTTTAACAAAAGTATCATGGGCTTTGAAGACACTCGAACTCAGGACGAAAGGGAGAAACGTGCTAAGAGGAAGGCATGTTTGGCAAACCCTCACCATGATCAACTCCCACCCGGAAACCTATGTCCCCACTGTGGAGGGACGTGTGGATCCAGAATTGGCTTCCACAATCACTTATGGACTCAGTGTTAAAACTGCATTTATGGAAGATAATCTTACTTGGCTATGAGTGATAGAAGAAGAAGAAGAAGAAGAAGAAGAAGAAGAAGAAGAAGAAGAAGAAGAAGTGACAGTGAGTTGGAGGAGGAACTCAGGGAATCTCATTCAAGGCCCATTGATGCTTCCAGTTTCATGAGTACAGACACATGAGATGATCGGAGAACTCATCCTCTTATCCTTAGGTACAAATCTGCGGCAACTATAGTTCCAGGTTTCATGAACTATGCAAGTAGGCCATTCCCCATCCTCAGACATCTAACCTCAATGCATTTCTGGGTAATGATTCCTTGGGGAGTTGGAGAAATACAGGTCATCAGAGCTGTCCTCTCCAAGAGCAACTCTGTCTGCAACTAAGCAAGAACCTATTCAGACTGAGGAGCCAGGACTGGACTGACAGGTTCATACAATCAGGTGGAAATCTATCAGCCTCTTCCGTCCCCTGATCCCTGCTCTGTTGGTAGCCACAATACCAAGACAGACTATCTAAAGTGGTGGCACTGATGCACATCAGAGAACAGAGCAGGTGCTCTCTCCTACTGGAAGCTATAATGGAGGTGCAGAGAATCTAGGCATCTAGACTTCACTGCAAGATTCCCTGAGGAGCTGTGGCACTTCAGAATTGGCAACATTCTTCGGGGGCCCTGTGCCAAGCTGACCTCAACTATTTCGTGTCAAGTGGTATTCGTTTAACCTCAGGTGCCTCATCTGCATGCATTTAAAACATCAGAAACAAGATTAAAGATGCTGCAGATAATCTCCATCTTCTTTTCCTCCAAAATTCATGATCCATCTGTTCCTTTTTGGCATCTACCTTGACCAGTTGCCTCATTACAAATGCTAATGAGAAGCAAGAGAATTATTTGGAGGAGTCGGAAGGTATGTTCTCCTCCCCTTGCCAGCCATTTCATAACTCATTCCAGCATTGCCAAAGACAAAATTCCTAAAATGGAAAGCAGGAATATTTTGCTCTGGTCCCCAGTTTCCTAAGAGAGGAGAAATCCAGTGGAGTATCCACACATACATTGGATGACAGCACTGGACATTTTTGGAATCTTTATGATATTTATTTTGTTCATAAATTTACAGGCAGTGCATTGTGGAAGCAAATGAGACTCTCCCAAGCATAGCTGTTCAACGTTTCCCATTTTTTAAGGGAAATTCCCTTATTCCGAATAGGATTCCTCGCAAGAAAAGGGAAAAGTTGACAGCTATGCTTCCAAGTGAGTTGCATGGATGCTGGTCCTGTCTTTGACTCCCAGACCACCACTGTTGCAGCATCCCAAGGTTGCAGTCCAAACCCCCGAGTCTAGATTTTGCAAATGCAAACTGCAAAACTCAGCCTCTTCCAAGTGACTGGAGGATGTCATGTTCCTAATTTTTGAGGAATATTGTGTTTCAAAGCTGGAGAGATGCCGGTAGTTCCCACTGATGTAAAAAGGATAGATCATTTTGGGCTGTGAACCAGCTGCTAGCATAATAAAGCATGGCCATTGCAGCAATATTGTCATGGGTCATGCTTTGTTATTTAGTCGTTTAGTCGTGTCCAACTCTTCGTGACCCCATGGACCAGAGCACGCCAGGCACTTCTGTCTTCCACTGCCTCCCACAGTTTGGTCAAATTCATGCTGGTAGCTTCGAGAACACTGTCCCACCATCTCCTCCTCTGTCGTCCCCTTCTCCTTGTGCCCTCCATCTTTCCCAACACCAGGGTCTTTTCCAGGGAGTCTTCTCTTCTCATGAGGTGGCCAAAGTATTGGAGCCTCAGCTTCAGGATCCAGTGAGCACTCAGGGCTGATTTCCTTCAGAATGGATAGGTTTGATCTTCTTGCAGTCCATGGGACTCTCAAGAGTCTCCTCCAGCACCATAATTCAAAAGCACCAATTCATCGGCGATCAGCCTTCTTTATGGTCCAGCTCTCACTTCCATATATCACTGCTGGGAAAACCATAGCTTTAACTATACGGACCTTTGTTGGCAAGGTGATGGCTCTGCTTTTTAAGTTGCTGTCTAGGTTTGTCATTGCTTTTCTCCCAAGAAGCAGGCGTCTTTTAATTTCGTGGCTGCTATCACCATCTGCAGTGATCATGGAGCCCAAGAAAGTAAAATCTCTCACTGTCTCCATTTCTTCCCCTTCTATTTGCCAGGAGGTGATGGGACCAGTGGCCAATGGACCATGCTAGTTGGTTGCATTAAATGAGGAGATAAACTCTCCTTTTGTAGGTTTCTGGGGAAATCACATATTTTCCTTACAGCCATAATTGGACTAAGTTTCCCCACCCTGCAACTATTAGGAAGAAATATGTATGGGAAAACCTGCTTGCTCATTTCATGCTCATGAGATTGTGAGCTGTTCTGCCAGAGGAGCTTTCCATGTTTTCCGTGTCCAGGGCTTAGGAAGAATATTAAGTGCTTAATGAACAATGGGCATAAAACTTTGTTTAACTACAAAGAACAATCAGCCCAGCCTTTCAGGCTTCCCTTGTGCAGAGCTTTCTTTAAGGAACATTTGCATTTGGTTCAGAGGGATGCTTGCTTTGAGTGGCTGTCTCTCGGAGAGAGCGTGCCAGAAATTTAATAAACTAGCAATAAAGCCTCTCTTCTCAAGCAAGTGGAAGTTCTGCTGCAATGCCATCAATATTGTGATCTGACATATCTGAGAAAAGCATGGGGATGGGGAAAATATGATTTCAGTGGGTGCCCAGGGAAAACATCGTTCAGTGCTGTAGAATTGTGATTTATTAGCAGTCCAGGGAATCAAGGTAACTTATTCTCCCAAATGATTGGCCTTCCTCAGTTTTGAAACCGAAGCTAGAAATAGCAGCAATTTTGCTTATTAGTCTCTTTGTGCATGGCACCTCTTCCCATCAGTGGACTTGTTGTATGTAGCCATTTCAATGCATGGGGCAATCTGTTGATCCTGCAATCCCTTTTTCAAGAACCATAATAACAGAATCATAGAGTTGGAAGGGTCTCCGGGGGTCATATAGGCAACCCCCTGCAATGCAGGAATCTCAGCTAAAGCATCCATGAGAGACGGACATCCAACATCTGCTTAAAAACATTCAAGGAAGGAGAGTTCACAACCTCACATGGGAGTCAGTTCCACTGTCAAAGAGTTCTTCTTGATGTTTAGCTGGAATCTCTTTTCTTGTAACTTGAATCCATTAGTTCAGGTTTTAGCCTCTGGAGGAGGAGAAAACAAGGTTGTTCTAACCTCCACAAGACAGCCCTTGAGAAATTTGAAGATGGTTATCATATCTCCTCTCAGTCTCCTCTTCCCCAGGCTAAACATACCCAGCTCCTTCAACTGTTTGGTTTCCAGATCCTTGATCTTCTTGGTCACCCTTCTCTGCACACATTCCAGCTTGTCAACATCCTTCTTAAATGGTGGCACGCAGTATTCCAGGTGTGGTCTGACCAAGGCAGAATAGAGTGGCACTACACTATACTTCTGTTGATGCAGCCTAGAATAGCATTAGTTTTTGTTTTGCTTTGATTTGCTTCTGCATCTCATGTTAAGCATGTGTCAACCTCTGTTACCTTTGACATGTTGCCCTCTCTCTACCCAACCCACCACACGGAGTTGATGTGAGGGTAAAAGGGAAGTTGAACAATGTTTTGAGGATAAGATTACTGGTCATGATGCCTTTACAGTCAAAAGCAGTATATTTCTGAACACCAATTGCTAGAAACCACAGGAGGAGGATGCGGGTGGCGCTGTGGGTTAAAGCACAGAGCCTAGGGCTTGCCGATCGGAAGGTTGGCGGTTCGAATCCCCGTGACGGGTGAGCTCCCATTGCTTGGTCCCTGCTCCTGCCAACCTAGCAGTTCTAAAGCATGTCAAAGTGCAAGTCCGGCGGGAAGGTAAACGGCATTTCCGTGCGCTGCTCTGGTTTGCCAGATGCGGCTTAGTCATGCTGGCCACATGACCTGGAAGCCGTATGCTGGCTCCCTTGGCCAATAAAGCAAGATGAGCACCGCAACCCCAGAGTCGTCCGCGACTGGACCTAATGGTCTGGGGTCCCTTTACCCTTACAGGAGGGGATACTGCTCTTGTGTTCAGGTCCTGGCATCTGGTTGACCACTGTGAAAACAGGATGCTTGACTAGACAGGCCATTGGGACAATGGAAAATAGATTTTCCATGCCCTCTCAAGAGATTGATATTGAGGAATTGGAAAAATAAAGATAGGATGCCCTTCAATCGACTGACAATATGACATCACTGGATAAATGCTATAACATTTGGAATGAGTTTATACAAAGTGAAGTAGGCTTTTGACATTCACATAAGCACTAGAACAACAATACTATACCAATTTATATAAGAATGTATGGGAATATCGTAGATTGCTCTCTTTTTTTTGCATATTTTTGCTTTTATATGTATCTTTGTTGTTTTTCTCCCTATCACTTTCCCTTCTTTTTTTCTGTATCACTTTATTTATTTTAACTGAAATCACCTTAATAAAATATAAATATTAGATAGGCCATTGGCCTGATCCTGCAAAGTCTTCTGACCATGAACTCCTGGGGGGGGGGGTGGAATAAATTTCGCACACACAACTATGGAGTTCTTCCCTGGAGGATAAAGACAATGACAGCCATTGGCCATGGAGATGTGAATCCCAGCACCAGCCCACAGGCATGAATTCCATGCTGGGTACTGAATTTCCCCCAGGAATACTAAGTGCCAGTTGCAGGAGCCTAATTGGTTCCATCCTCCAAAGTTTGCATTTGAAAGCAAAGCAATCTTCCCTCCACCTCTCTTCAACACACACACACACACTGTGCCCTCCTGCAGGAGATTCCCAGGGGCATTAGAAGAACTATTTGCAATGTACAAAGTGTACAGGAGGCAGCTTGCTGGCAGGTGTTCAGCTGAGCGGTGCACTTCCACTTTTAAAGTTGGAAAAGAAAGGGAACAAACAAGAAAGGAGCCCTTTGCACATCTTGAGATATAATGTGCAAATCCTAGTGGTCCCTTTCTAAATGTTCTTCTTCTTTCTTCTTCTTTGGAGATCCCTCGTAGCCAAGTAAGATTGTCTTCCATGAACACGGTCTTAACAGTGAGTCTGCAAGTGACTGTGGAGGCCAGTTCTGGGTCCACACGTCCTTCCACGGTAGGGACATTGGTTTCCAGATGGGAGCTGATAATGGTGTGGATTTGCCAAGTGTGCCTTCCTCTTACCACATTTCTCCCTTTTGTCCTGAGTTCGAGTGTCTTCAAAGCCCATGACACCTTTGGTAAAGGCTGCTCTCCAATTGGAGCGCTCTCAGGCCAGTGTTTCCCAATTGTTATTCCCATTTATTTATTTTTTAGATTTGCCTGGTGTTTATAGATTGTTGGTGTTTATACTACATTTTTTTAGATTTGCCTTGAGACAGTCTTTAAACCTCTTTAAACAGTAAGAGCTGTTCGACAGTGGAATTTGCTGCCAAGGAGTGTGGTGGAGTCTCCTTCTTTGGAGGTCTTTAAGCAGAGGCTTGACAACCATATGTCAGGAGTGCTCTGATGGTGTTTCCTGCTTGGCAGGGGGTTGGACTCGATGGCCCTTGTGGTCTCTTCCAACTCTATGATTCTATGATTCTTTCGTTGACCACCAGCATTACGCTTTCCATTTTTTAAGTTTGGAATAGAGTACAGTCATACCTTGGGTTGAAGTAGTTTCGGGATGAGTATTTTTGGGTTGCGCTCCGCAGTGACCCGGAAGTAACGGAGCGCATTACTTCTGAGATTTGCCGCTCGCGCATGTGCAGATGCTCAAAATGACGTCACACGCATGCATGGAAGCGGCAAATTGCGACCCACACATGCGCAGACACGGGTTGCGTTCTCTTCAGGATGCAGATGGGCTCCGGAACGGATCCCGTTCGCATCCAGAGGTACCACTGTAGTTGCTTTGGAAGACGATAACCAGGCATCTGCACAACATGAGCAGTCCAACGAAGTTGATGTTGAAGAATCATTGCTTCAACACTGGTGATCTTTGCTTCTTCCAGTGCACTGACATTAATTCACCTGTTTTCCCAAGTGATGTGTAATTTTTTTTGAGATACTGTTGATGGAATCTTTTGAGGAGTTGGTGATGGCATTTATACGTGGTCCATGTTTCACATCTAAATGTTCACAACCACCCAGCCTACACACCTTCTTTCCTTCAGTATCTCCCAATATTTGGTTGTTTCTTTTTCAAGGACCTTCCCAAATGTTAAAAATCCAGGGAGATCAGGATTTGGATTAGCCTTAAGAAATGCTTGAGAGCAGTACATGTGAAAAGGATCTAGGAGTCTTGGTTGACCACAAACTTGACATGAGCCAACAGTGTGACGCGGCAGCTAAAAAAGCCAATGCAATTCTGGGCTGCATCAATAGGAGTATAGCATCTAGATCAAGGGAAGTCATAGTGCCACTGTATTCTGCTCTGGTCAGACCTCACCTGGAGTACTGTGTGCAGTTCTGGGCACCACAGTTCAAGAAGGACACTGAGAAACTGGAACGTGTCCAGAGGAGGGCAACCAAAATGGTCAAAGGCCTGGAAACGATGCCTTATGAGGAACAGCTAAGGGAGCTGGGCATGTTTAGCCTGGAGAAGAGGAGGTTAAGGGGTGATATGATAGCCATGTTCAAATATAGAAAAGGATGTCACCTAGAGAAGGGAGAAAGGTTGTTTTCTGCTGCTCCAGAGAAGCGGACACGGAGCAATGGATCCAAACTACAAGAAAGAAGATTCCACCTAAACATTAGGAAGAACTTCCTGACAGTAAGAGCTGTTCGACAGTGGAATTTGCTGCCAAGGAGTGTGGTGGAGTCTCCTTCTTTGGAGGTCTTTAAGCAGAGGCTTGACAACCATATGTCAGGAGTGTTCTGATGGTGTTTCCTGCTTGGCAGGGGGTTGGACTCGATGGCCCTTGTGGTCTCTTCCAACTCTATGATTCTATGATTCTATGTTACTGCAAAGTTGTACCTTCTTCCAAGGCACGGCACAAAGACATAGGAAACCCACTCAAAAGAAACCCACTCAAATTGCAGTTTGCAGCTGTTTCTGAAGGAGTAGCTGTGCACACTTCAAGTCCATCACTCAGGAATTGAATTGAACTGAAATACAGGATTTTCAGCACATTGAATATTTGTATATATTGCCAATTACCAATGACAGGACGTCTGTACCAGCAATACCTGTTTGGTGAATTACCACTGTTAAGTAATTTTCACTGCCTGTAATTTTCTGCATTTTATTTCCTTCTGATTTTGTTTCTTTTCTTCTTCCCCAAACCATGCCTTTACATCTGATATGGTGGATTGTAGATTACAGAAGCTCATGCCATAATAAATTGGTTTGTCTTTAAAGTGCCCCAAGATGCTTTGTTGTTTTCAGCATACAACCAGACGCTGGCGTGTTTTTTCTTGAGTCATTTCCATTTTTCCTCCCCAGCCTTCTTTCCTCTTTTCCCTGAGACATGCTGACAGTAGCATTTCTTGACATTTCAATGTCATATTGATGGCTGGAAGATTAAAGACTAGTTTGTATTGCTGGCAAATACAGACCTATGAAAACATCAGAGATATAATATTACAGGATGCAAACATTTAAGTGGGTTTTACAGTAGTGTACCTTCTCCTCTGACACGGCGATCCGCTGACAAGAGCACTTCTCAATTTTCAACAACATTTGAATGGCTGGGGGATAAATATCAGTTTGCATCACTGGCAAATATGGGCGTATTTTGAATATATCATTGGGGAGGGGGAAATGTAGTCTCAGGATATGCACATAAAATGGTGCAGAACTTGAAGTATGCCACAAACAGTCTTCAACCTTGTGCCTTCCAGATGTTTTGGTCTACAATTCTGTGCTGGCTGTGGGTGATGGAAGCTGTTGTCATGACATACTTTCTTCAGAGGGTAATGTTGAGGACTTTGAGTCAGAGGGGCAATTGCATCTGGGGCTAGACCAGGGTCAGCAAACTTTTTCAGCAGGGGGCTGGCCCACTGTCCCTCAGACCTTGGGGGGTGGGGCAGACTATATTTTGAAAAAAATAACTATGAATGAATTCCTATGCCCCACAAATAACCCAGGGATACATTTTAAATAAAAGGACACATTCTACTCATGTAAAAACATGCTGATTCCCGGACCGTCCACAGGCTGGATTTAGAAGCCGATTGAGCTGGATCCGGCCCCCAGGCCTTAGTTTGCCTACCCATGGGCTAGACCCAGACATTATCTCTGGCAAGTGCCCCCCTGACTCACAGAGGATGTTGAATTGCTCAGAGGACTCCATCACAGTATCCAACCACACACAACCAAAGTCTACTCAGGTCTGTCAGAGTCAAAGATTGCTTGAAGCGGCACCTTTCAGCAAAGGCAAAGTTTTCTTTTTTTAATATATAAATGATTTTTATTGGTTTTACATACAATCACATTATGTAATATCATACCCTCTTATTTTATCTCTTCTGCTCAACTGAGCCTGACGACTTCCCTCCCTCCCGTCTGATGGTTTACAAAATTAAACATTACATCTTTACATTTCGCTTCGTTTCCTATCCTTGTTATATCATTACCTAAAATATTACATTACTCAACCTGAAGAGGTAGCAATTTCACCTTACAAATCTTCAGATAACCCTGCTGGTGATGTTAATTGCTTACAGTCGTCTTTCAGATATAATATAAATTTGTTCCAGTCCTTTTGGAATGCTTGGTCTCGCTGGTTCCGCATTCTTCCCGTCTGTTTCGCCAGTTCTGCAAAGTCCATCAGCTTCACCTGACACTCTTCTTATGTTGGTAGCTCCTGTTGTTTCCATCTTTGGGCTAAAAAAATTCTTGCCGCAGTTGTTGCATATAAGAACATTTTTTTTTAATCTTGTCTTGGTATCTATCTACCCACTATACCCAATAAAAATGCGTCTGGTTTTTTTAACAAAAGTGGTTTTAAACATTTTCTTTAACTCATTATATATCATTTCCCAAAAAGCTTTACCTCTTTACATGTCTATCACATATGGTCAAAAGTATCTTTCTTTTCCTTACATTTCCAACATTCATTTTTTGTTCTGTACATTTTGGCTAGTTTAACTGGTATTAAGTACCACCTATACATCATTTTCATAATTTTTTCTTTAAGCGTACTGCATGTTGTAAAGTTAATACCTTCATTCCATAACCTCTCCCATTCTTCTAACTGTATATTATGTCCAATATCTTTAGCCCAATGTATCATTACCAATTTCACCTCCTCATCTTTAGTTTCCCATTCCAATAATAGCAAAGGCAGAGTTTTCAGCTGGTGCCAAGCTTCTGCTTCTGGAGAGGGCTCAATCTAAAGTTGGCTGTTGCTGATGCAACGTCAGAGTTCTGCTCTGTGCTGCCCATAAAGCAGCCCTGCCACACCTCGGCACAGAATCATTGCCGTCCAAAACATCTGGAAAGCACCAAGTTGGAGAAGTCTGCATTATATAAAGTGAGGTGGTAAAGTATTCGGGGCTTTAAAGCCCTATACGGACCCTCGTACCTACGGGACCGCCTCTCCTAGTATGTCCCACGGAGGACCTTATGGTCTTCAAACAAAAACATCTTGGAGGTCCTGGGCCACAGGGAGGTTAGGCTGGCCTCAACCAGAGCCAGGGCTTTTTTGGCCATGGCCCTGATCTGGTGGCACTCTCTGTCACAAGAGACTAGGGCCCTGGAGGACATGACATCTTTCCTCAGGGCCTGCAAGACAGAGCTGTTCCACCAGGGCTTTGGCCAAGGCACAGCCTGACCGCCTCCTTTGGTAATCCTCATAGAACTCTAGCCCAATGGTTGCCATTAATTTGATTCTGAATTGATTCTAGAATGTATTTCAATTAATACA
Source organism: Podarcis tiliguerta (assembly GCF_965153285.1). Lineage (NCBI taxonomy): Eukaryota > Metazoa > Chordata > Lepidosauria > Squamata > Lacertidae > Podarcis > Podarcis tiliguerta. Next base: position 10,681,968 of record NC_139536.1, on the reverse strand, counting down.
TTGTGATTTTATGTAAACTGTGCTACTTTCACTGTTGTTAGTCGCTCTGAGCCCGGCTTCAGCTGGGGAGGGCGGGATATAAATAAAATATTATTATTATTATTGGTTTGGGAAAATAAATGACTAAGGGGGAGTACATTAGCCGCTTTGCAGGATTGTGAATCGTGTGGAGAAAATGACACACACAGGTCACAGTCACGCAAGACATTTAATGCACTATCATGCCACTTTAAAGAGTCACAACTTTCCCCAAGGGATTCTGGGAGCTGCAGGTTGTAGGCCAGAAAACAGGGAATTCTGGGAGTTGTAGTTTGTTAAGGCTGCTGAGAGTTGCGAGGAGGCCCCCATCCCCCCCCCACATAACTACAATTCCCAGAGTTCCCCAGAAAGGGGCCAGGGAGGCAGCAGCTAATGTCTGTTGGCCATCAAGGCACTGTCCTCTGACTAGCTCATTCAAAGTTTCACTCTTTGGCAGGAAGGCTGCTCCTTAATACCGCCGTTGGAGGGGAATTCCCCAACAATGGCTGACAGGTGAAGAATTTGGATTTGATATCCTGCTTTATCACTACCCAAAGGAGTCTCAAAGCGGCTAACCATCTCCTTTCCCTCGCTCCCTCACAACAGAGGAGGGCAACCAAAATGGTCAAAGGCCTGGAAACGATGCCTTATGAGGAACGGCTAAGGGAGCTGGGCATGTTTAGCCTGGAGAAGAGGAGGTTAAGGGGTGATATGATAGCCATGTTCAAATATATAAAAGGATGTCATATAGAGGAGGGAGAAAGGTTGTTTTCTGCTGCTCCAGAGAAGCGGACACGGAGCAATGGATCCAAACTACAAGAAAGAAGATTCCACCTAAACATTAGGAAGAACTTCCTGACAGTAAGAGCTGTTCGACAGTGGAATTTGCTGCCAAGGAGTGTGGTAGAGTCTCCTTCTTTGGAGGTCTTTAAGCAGAGGCTTGACAACCATATGTCAGGAGTGCTCCGATGGTGTTTCCTGCTTGGCAGGGGGTTGGACTCGATGGCCCTTTTGGTCTATTCCAACTCTATGATTCTATGATTCTAACAAACACTCTGTGAGGTGAGTGAGGCTGAGAGACTTCAGAGAAGTGTGACTGGCCCAAGGTCACCCAGCAGCTGCATGTGGAGGAGCGGGGAATCGAACCTGGTTCACCAGATTACGAGTCTACAGCTCTTAACCACTACACCACACTGGCTCTGACTGAGTGAGTGTGCTCTGACTGCTGGGGATGAAGGTGGAGGAGCACGAGGGGCTGCAACTGTCGCCCTCTGTGGAAATGGTGAGTGGCCACTCTGGGAACATCTTCATGGCCATTGTTGAAAAACAGATGGTGATCTAGCATGGGTGGTAGGATCTGTCAGCAAGCGTCTCCATTCTTAGGAACAAAATCCTCTCCTTCTCTCCCTCTTTCTTGGCATTTCAAGGAATAATCAATAAATATAATAACATTTTCAGTTCAGCATTGATAAAACGTAACCACTTGCCCAGTTGTAGCTGTTGATCTCTTTAGATATGAGGGTAAAAGGAGAGGATTAAGGAGTATCTAGAGAACATCAAAAAGCTTCAAGTAATTGTCTTTTTTTCAGGAAAAGAGAGTCAATACTAGGATGACAGTATACTGGAATCTGGCCTGTAAAGATTCCCCCCTCCACTTTTCCATAATGTGGTAATGCTTAGTCAATAGTGACAAGATGACTCACGTTTGCAGGCCAGAAAACAAACAAAGGGAAATCAATCTTCTATTAGCCTATTTCCTTCATTGGGCACATTACATGCATAGCCAGCCTGATTCTTCAGCAATTTAGAAATTAAAGCAACAGTAGGATACAAGAGCAGCAAATTAAATCTCTGCCTCAGGATAAGCACCTTAACCTTGGGGCATTGCTGGACTTTTTCTATTTTGGGGTGGGATTCTTTACAGAGTAGCCAATTCAGGTTGCAGCTAAACTGGGGAATTCACCCTTGCAGGAGGTAGCGATGTCCACCAACTATTAAGTTGTGAGTGGACATAGCAGATGACACAGAGATTTCTCCAAGTGGTTCTTTATAGTAAGCTGGAACTGAACTGAACTGAACAGCTCAGCCGGCCTGCTTTTATAGGCAGCCGGCTGTCAGCATTGTAACAACAACACCCCAGGGTTTCCCACCTAAATTAACGTATGTGGACCTGAGTGAAAACTATATACACAATACCCCTGGTGGCCAGGGCGAGAACTTCAATACATAACACCCCTCCCCACCGAGATAAGGCATTAGTTACAATCATAGTGGTTCCATTACATACAGCAATACCATTATTGGTTTCAGTAAGGCACATAAGCATATCGATTCCAATTTTACAAGTTCACAGGCATAACTGTTTCACTATCAACTATATCACCCGTAAGACTCACCATCAAATACTAATTTACCCTATTCACCATACAGCTTTACATGTGCAGTTTGTCCGGCGAACATAGTCTTTTAAATAAGCTGGGCACTTGGAAACCCTGCCGGACCATCGAGCGCCGGTACCAGAGTCTGGGTGGTCACCCGATTCTGGCTGCGACTGTGGTGTGACCAATTGTGGCGTTGAGCCCGAGTTCCCTGGTTCCCTGCTGTCAAAGGAACCTCCGCGAGCGGACTCTGCGGACGGTCAGGCACGGCAGTGGTCCGAGTCTCTGGAGAGCCAGGCAGACCCACCAAAATGGCTTGGCTCGGCTCTATGCCTGCAGTTTGTGAGGAAGATGTAGATGTTCCATTAGTGACCGCTCCGGAGCTGGGGCCACAGTTGGGGGCACAGTGGTAGTGTCCAAATCCCCATCCCTGTGCCTTAGCTGGTCTATGTGCCAGCGCCACAAGCGTCCATTCTCGAGGGCCACCTGGTACGAACGGGGCCTCGTGACTCCCACTACCGTGGCTGGTACCCAAGGAATGTCCCCCACAAGAGCGCAAGATGAATTCATGGAGGACAGAGCTGTTGGGGGCTCCTACCCACGATGGCTATGCTCTTTGTCCATAGCTGGAGGCAGTAATATTTCTGAATAACAGTTGAGAGCCAGTGTGGTGTAGTGGTTAAGAGCGGTAGTCTCGTAATCTGGGGAACCGGGTTCGCGTCTCCGCTCCTCCACATGCAGCTGCTGGGTGACCTTGGGCTAGTCACACTTCTTTGAAGTCTCTCAGCCCCACTCACATCACAGAGTGTTTGTTGTGGGGGAGGAAGGGAAAGGAGAATGTTAGCCGCTTTGAGACTCCTGAAGGGGAGTGAAAGGCAGGATATCAAATCCAAACTCTTCTTCTTCTTCTTCTTGTGGGAAACCACAGGACATGAGAGTGCTCTTGTGCCCAGATCCTGCTTGTGGCTTCCCCACAGGTATCTGGTTGGCCACCTTGAGAAGGGAATGATGAATTAGATGTTCTTCCTTGGTGATCACTCGTAGCCGAATAAGATTGCCTTCCATGAATATGGTCTTAACAGTGTGTTAGCAAGTGACTGTGGAGGTTAATTCTTGATCTGGGCATCCTTTAGTCAGGTCCATCAAGGTGGTTCTTCTGTTCTTCTGTTCTATCAGCTTGGAGAAGTCCAACATGCTCAGATCTATCCCTATGGGGTTGTTGTTGTTGTTGTTGTTTTAATGAAGAACTTTGTTCCTTCCACCTGGAGGTGCTTCCATGCAGGGTGTCTGGAATGGATCAGAAGGTAATTTTCCTCCAGGATCACATCCAATTACAGATAGTCATCAGCTCAAATTTTGTTGCGAATGTATGCATCAGTGAGGTTTCTCTCCCTCCTGGTGACTTCGTTGCTCAGTAGCTACTACCAGAATGAATTATGCCTGGTCGCTTGATGTCATCCTTTCTGATATTACACTTCAGGAGCTCCAATTAGTACAAAAATTGAACTATGGGAAGCACTGGTAAGAGTTAGATCATTATCTCATCCCCCCCACTTCTGACTTGTTAGAAGTGTGGGAATAGATTTGGTAAAGCACAGAAAAGGAAGGAGACGATAGCTCTTCAGTGTCCAAATGTGGATCAGTTTTATAACAGTTGGACTTCCCCCAAAGAATTCTGGGAGCGGTAGTTTGGTGAGTGTGTTGAGAAGTAACTTAGAAGCCCCTCGTCCTTTCACAGAATGGGACATTTGAAGCTCTTTAGCAGTCATGTCTCCTCTCAAAGAATCCTACAAACTGTAGTCTACCCCTCACAGTGCTACAATTCCCAGCACAGGTCCCGGGATTCTTTGGGGGAAGCCATGTGCTTTCAAATGTGTAGACATAACCTACCGTATTTTTCGCTCTATAGGACGCACTTTCCCCCCTCCAAAAATGAAGGCTCCTTGGCTCCAGCGATAGCAACGCAAAGCCTCCGAAGCACAGAGGGAGGGCTCCCCCTGTGCTCCGGAGCCTTTGCGTTGCTTTTGCTGAAGCTGCGTGAAGCCCCCGGAGCGCAGGGAACTCCCACTGCAATCTGGGGGCTTCAGGCAGCTATCTGCAAGCCTTCGGAGCACAGCAGGAGTTCCCACCGTGCTCCAAAGGCTTGCGGATAGCTGCCCGAAGCCTGGAGAGCGAGAGGGGTTGGTGCACACCGATCCCTCTTGCTCTCCAGGCTTCGCTGGAGAGGCGCTGCACAGTTTTCCCTCTCTGCGCAGCATCCCTTCAGTGAAGTGGGAGGAGAAATGGAAGGGGCTCCATTTCTCCTGCCGCTTCGCTGAAGGGGCACTGAGCAGAGAGGGGGAGAATCCCCCCCCCCTGTTTTCTATGGTCCAGTGCGTCCTATAGAGCGAAAAATATGGTAAATTTCTCAGGGTTTCCTGGATGGAGGGAATAACATTTAAACTAGTTGGAGTGTGTGCCATCCTAAGTCTTACCTGGACTGAACCTGGGACCATTTGCAAGAAAAGAACTAATCATAGAATCATAGAATCATAGAGTTGGAAGAGACCACAAGGGCCATTGAGTCCAACCCCCTGCCAAGCAGGAAAGACCATCAGAGCACTCCTGACATATGGTTGTCAAGCCTCTGCTTAAAGACCTCCAAAGAAGGAGACTCCACCACACTCCTTGGCAGCAAATTCCACTGTCAAACAGCTCTTACTGTCAGGAAGTTCTTCCTAATGTTTAGGTGGAATCTTCTTTCTTGTAGTTTGGATCCATTGCTCCGTGTCCGCTTCTCTGGAGCAGCAGAAAACAACCTTTCTCCCTCCTCTATGTGACATTCTTTTATATATTTGAACATGGCTATCATATCACCCCTTAACCTCCTCTTCTCCAGGCTAAACATGCCCAGCTCCTTTAGCCGTTCCTCATAAGGCATCGTTTCCAGGCCTTTGACCATTTTGGTTGCCCTCCTCTGGACACGTTCCAGTTTGTCAGTGTCCTTCTTGAACTGTGGTACCCAGAACTGGACACAGTACTCCAGTTGATCCGTTGGTTGATTGCATTTGTAGCCCGCCTTTCATCCAAGGAGTTCATGATGCTCTTGCTCCCATTTTACCCTAACAATAACCTTGTGAGGTAGATTAGGTGATGTAATAGAGGCTAGCCCAAAGTTTTCAACTGAGATTCATGACTGAGTGGGGACTTGAATCTGGATCTCTGCAGTCCAAAAGCCAAGAAATATAATCCAGAAACAATGGAAATGTTTAAATGATTATTTATGTAGACAAGGATTAAATGTAAGGTATTGGTTGCGTTTAGAATAGAGTTATGAAAGATTTAGAAAACTTATTGATTAGAATATTTGTATGAGATTGTATGGGGAAAATACGGAATAACAGATGCAAGTTAGCTTAAAATGTACGGTATATAGGAAGTGCAGTGTAAGTGATGGAAGTCAAGCAATGAAATTTTATTATTGAGATATTTGTAGAATAAATTTGGAAGAAATTCTTCCAATTTTTCTTCTTATTTTTTCTTTTTCTTTTTTTTCTTTTTTCTTTTCTGTTGTTTTTTAAATACATGTATGCTTATTAGAAAAATATATGTATGTATGTATTTGTATTTTGCTTGTATTTTGTAATAATTATGTTAAATAAAATTTAACATATAAAAAAACAATCTGGATCTCTACAGTCCTAGTACAACACTTTAAGTACTACAGTACACCACACTGCTTCCCTATCAATGAGTTATGACCCTCTGCTTAAATAATCCTCTGCTTTTATTTCCCTTAAAGAAATACATTGTTGAAGATATAGAATATATTATTTTAAGAGAGGGAAGGAGATGGAGACTTTATGGCTCTGTGCTACTTATTGCTACAGTTTTTAAGCATGGTTCTGGAAAAATATGCATTAAAGATTATATTTTATTTAATGGTTTGACTGCATTACGCCAGGAAATATGCTAATGCTTCCTTCAGATATACAAACTGTATGAAAGTGCGGCTTTTATTGCAAAATTTTCATATTACACACAGGGGGAAATATACAGCCTTAGTGCTATCGCACAATAAACATACTTTGCTGATATGCAATCTCTGGGGCTTATGTTTGTGCAGTTGTAGGACATGGGCTACATTCATGGAGGTAGTTTTGTTCGAGTTGGAGATTATTTTATGCACAACACTCAATGGCATTCTCTAGATTTCGTTCGTTGGAGCTTCTGCGTTGTACGTTAGCGATAGTGGCAATCTAGCTCTCATTGTGCGACTGATACAGAACTTCAATGCAATCCCATCAAATGTTGTGCACATAAATCTCTTGTTACCATAATGTCACACAATGTGGCAGAGCGGCTTGAAATATATACCGAAATCTATATATATCCAAGGAATGCATTTGCAAAGGTTTATCTTCTTCTCTGCTGGCTTGGCAGCCATCCAAGATGGATGAAGGACACCCGTCTATCAGGCCGGAAATGCTCTTCAATGGGACTCCGACGTGTGTTTGCATCCGATAGCTGACATTGTTAGAGGAAGATAAACAGTGAGAATAGAGGCTTAATAACTGGTATTAATTAGTGACAGCAACTGTGGCGTTCTTTATGCTGACTGGAAAATGGTACTAGTGAAAAAGGCTGGCTTTATAAATGGAGAGTTGATGGCTCTTAACCCCTCCTCCTTTTAATGAAAGGGCGTACATCTAAGAAGATGCAATTCTTTTCCATTCATGGGGGTTGATCTATGTATTCCTGTGAGGAGGAGGAGGGCTTTATGTCTTCTTGAGATAATATTGTCTTATTTGTCAGGCAATTTGGAGGAAGAGAAACGCCCTCTGTTAGCATATCAAAAGCCGGTCTAAAATCACGATCGTAATAATAGCATCAATTGTCCTCCCTGCCAGCAGAGGGCACTCCCAGTTGTTGTTGTTTAGTCGTTTAGTCGTGTCCGACTCTTCGTGACCCCATGGACCAGAGCACGCCAGGCACTCCTGTCTTCCACTGCCTCCTGCAGTTTGGTCAGGCTCATGTTTGTAGCTTCGAGAACACTGTCCAACCATCTCATCCTCTGCCGTCCCCTTCTCCTTGTGCCCTCCATCTTTCCCAACATCAGGGTCTTTTCCAGGGAGTCTTCTCTTCTCATGAGGTGGCCAAAGTATTGGAGCCTCAACTTCACGATCTGTCCTTCCAGTGAGCACTCAGGGCTGATTTCCTTCAGAATGGAGAGGTTTGATCTTCTTGCAGTCCATGGGACTCTCAAGAGTCTCCTCCAGCACCAGAATTCAAAAGCATCCATTCTTTGGCGATCAGCCTTCTTGATGGTCCAGCTCTCACTTCCATACATCTGGCATTCCCAGTATTACAATGCAATTGAAATAGCTGACAAGCCAACAGAGCATGCTGGTCTGCAGTGAGAAAAGTCCCTTCATATCAGATTCCCTTCACGCAGCTACACTTTCCAGGGTTCCTTGTGAAGAGGGATTGATTGTTAAACCACTCTGGGAATTGTAGCTGTGGGAGGGGAATAGGGGTCTGCTAACAACTCTCAGAAAGCTACAGCTCCCATAATTCTTTGGGGGAAACCCATGACTGTTTAAAGTAGTATCACACTACTTACAATGTATGGTGTGGAAAGATACAGCTTGAGCAGACAAGAGCGAAGTCCTAGTTGGGGCTGGAACTCAATCAGGCACACACATTGCATAAAAGGTGCACAATCTTCTAAACAACTTTTACATTTTGTTCTTCTTCTTTTTCTGCCCGCTGCTGATTATGTTTTCGGTTGGTGGAATCTCAGCCCACAATTTATGGAGAGTTCTTGATTCCATCCCCTGCCCCACAGTTGGATTTCCACGTCAAATTTTGCAAGCAGAAGTCACAAATTGGAAGAGAACTTTGCATCTGGATTTCTATGCTGTACGTCGGTCGCAGTTAAGGAATGCAAATCTCATCTTCAAACATTCTTCTGTGTTCTAAATACCTCCCCCTGCCCTGCTAAAACTACAGGCAATTGTTATGATCCTCATCTTTAATACCCGGAGCTTTCTTCCCCAGACCCACGGCATGCAGTTTAATTGTCTCATAAACAAGATTACAGATGAAACAGAAGCAAATATTCATCTATCACCTCCCGAGAGGAGATAGGGAAAAGCTGGCATTCAGATTCATTGTCAGTGGTTGATTGCTGAGGTTTTATGAACTCATCTATCTCCTTCTCTCCATCTCTTACAGTACAATTGAAAATAATCTACAATGTAAAACTCACCCCTTGCAATCAGCTTGCTGATATGGCGTCACTAGGCAGAAGATCTTAAAGGTGTCATTCTCAGTTATATTTACTTATTCAAGCCTGCCTGAGGAATTTGATTCTTTGCAGATTCTGATACCTGGTATCTTCATCTAATGTGTGGATCGTAACCTAGTTATCCATTAGCTTTCACACGTCCCAAATGCTCCACTGTAGTTGCAGGCTTTAAAAATATGTTTTGAAATGTATTTTTAAGTGTGCATGTAAATGCTTTGTGTTGAAGGGGTTATTGTTTTGCTGTTTCTGTTTCAACTATGTATTTGTGCTTTCATCTTGCATTTTTCTCTTGTGAACTGCCCTGAGTTCTTTTGATGAGTTGTGGTATATCAACCAACCAACCAACCAACCAACCAACCAACCAACATCAACAACAAAACAGATTAATGCAGAAATAAGGTACCCCTGCCCGTACGGGCCAGTCTTGACAGACTCTAGGGTTGTGCGCCCATCTCACTCAAAGAGGCCGGGGGCCAGCGCTGTCCGAAGACACTTCCGGGTCACGTGGCCAGCGTGACATCGCTGCTCTGGCGAGCCAGAGCCGCACACGGAAACGCTGTTTACCTTCCCGCTAGTAAGCGGTCCCTATTTATCTCCTTACACCCGAGAATGCTTTCGAACTGCTAGTTTGGCAGGCGCTGGGACCGAACAATGGGAGCGCACCCCGCTGCGGGGATTCGAACCACCGACCTTTTGATCGGCAAGCCCTAGGCGCTGAGGCTTTAACCCACAGTGCCACCCGCATCCCTGCAGAAATAGGATGGTACAAACTTCTGGGTGAACACTTGCGTAAGTGACATAGAAGAGAAATACCGTGTTTTTTGCTCTATAAGACTCACTTTTTCCCTCCTAAAAAGTAAGGGGAAATGTGTGTGCGTCTTATGGAGCAAATGCAGGCTGCACAGCTATCACAGAAGCCAGAACAGCAAGAGGGATTGCTGCTTTCACTGCGCATCGATCCATCTTACTGTTCTGGCTTCTGAGATTCAGAATATTTTTTTTTCTTGTTTTCCTCCTCCAAAAACTAGGTGTGTCTTGTGGTTTGGTGCGTCTTATAGAGCAAAAAATACGGTAGTCTGATTTGACTATGCCTTGTCACAGTGAGCCTTTCAAAATCAAGGAAAATGGAGATTAGCCAAAAGAATGTTGTATAATAGGGGCATGACTGAACCACTTCAGAAAGGATTGGGAAGACTGTAAGTGTGAAGTCAACCCCACATCAAAAGCCTGTCCCCAGCAGGTGGAAAACTTACATATCAGAAAGAAAAGTAGACTCGAAGTCTTCTCTCTCCCCTTGTCTTTCTCTCTCCATCCAGTGCCACATCTAAAATGGACCGTCTGAGATTTCTAACATGTTCTATATATAAACTGAAGCATTGCTGCCTCCAACCACGGAGGCAGATTATAGCCATTGTAGCTAGGAGCCACCAATGCCTTTTTCCTCCATGGATTGGTCTAAGTTAAGTCCTTTCAGGTATATCCTGAATCTTCTAACATTCAGCTTTCCTTGCATGTCCATGGGTTTTCGCATGATGAGAGGGGAAGAGAAGCTTTTGCGTGACCAGGCGGCGACAGCCCCAGCCCCCAGGGATCTGACAACGTTATAAGGAATTAAATTAGGCCACAACTTTATTAAACTTCTGAATGTAGGAAGACCTTGGCTTAGGCCTTAGGCGTGTACCCCTCCCAGCCCCCCAACCAGGGGGAACTGGGGCTCATCAGGGTAAATGGGATATGAGGGTGCTCTGCGAGACATCATCATCATCATCATAATTTATTATTTGTACCCCACCCATCTGGCTGGGTTTCCCCAGCCACTCTGGGTGGCTTCCAGAAAGATCAAAAATACACTAAGATGTCCCACATTAAAAACTTCCCTGAACAGGGCTGCCTTAAGATGTCTTCTGAATGTCAGGTAGTTGTTTATCTCTTTGACATCTGATGGGAGGGTGTTCCACAGGGCGGGCGCCACTACCAAGAAGGCTCTCTGCCTGGTTCCCTGTAGCCTTGCTTCTCGCAATGAGGGAACTGCCAGAAGGCCCCCGGCGCTGGACCTCAGCGTCTGGGCAGAACGATTGGCGTGGAGACGCTCCTTCAGGTATACTGGGCCGAGGCTGTTTAGGGCTTTAAAGGTAAGTGTAGCAGACAGCCAAGCCCATATTCCCACACGCAGGTAGTTCACTGACAACCTTTCAGTGTATGGCCAGTGACACCCATATATATAACCCCTTTAAGAGGAGGACCCTGGAATCGCCACCACAGGGGGGTGAGTCACCACTTCACGCCTCCCCCCCCCCCGGGAAGAAAAGACTAAAGGATGAATTACTATGGGGAAGACAAAACCTGCCAATGCAGGGAAAAAAAATTCCCAGTCCTTCAACAGCAACCAGTCAAAGACCATAGCAGTGCCCACTAAACAGGAAGAAAAAGTTAAACTTCAAACCAGAAAACATTAAACAAAAGGAGGGGAGGGAGGGTGAATCTCCAGAGCCGACTGCCTGGCTATTGTCGGCTCCACCCCCTATTTATAAATGGGGCTGGCCCCACCTCCCAGCAAGAAACTTGATTACTGAGGCTGGGCGTGAACCTCCAAATAATAACACTGAGAGGTAAGCCAGCCCCCTCTCTACTAGTAAGTTCCCTGGAATAATAATAATAATAATAATAATAATAATAATAATAATAATAATTTATTATTTGTACCCTGCCCATCTGGCTGGGTTTCCCCAGCCACTCTGGGCGGCTTCCAACAAAGATGAAAAATACACTAAAATGTCACATATTAAAAACTTCCCTGAACAGTGCTGCCTTCAGATGTCTTCTGAATGTCAGGTAGTTGTTTATTGCTTTCACATCTGATGGGAGGGCATTCCACAGGGCGGGCACCACTACCGAGAAGGCCCTCTGCCTGGTTCCCTGTAACTTGGCCTCTCACAGTGAGGGAACCGCCAGAAGACCCTCGGAGCTGGACCTCAGTGTCTGGGCAGAACAATGGGGGTGGAGACGCTCCTTCAGATATACTGGACCGAGGCCGTTTAGGGCTTTAAAGGTCAGCACCAACACTTTGAATTGTGCTCGGAAACGTACTGGGAGCCAATGTAGGTCTTTCAAGACCGGTGTTATATGGTCTCGGTGGCTGCTCCCAGTCACCAGTCTAGCTGCCGCATTCTGGATTAGTTGTAGTTTCCGGGTCACCTTCAAAGGTAGCCCCACGTAGAGTGCATTGCAGTAGTCCAAGCGGGAGATAACCAGAGCGTGCACCACTCTGGCGAGACAGTCTGTGGGCAGATAGGGTCTCAGCCTGCGTACCAGATTGAGCTGGTAAACAGCTGCCCTGGATACAGAATTGACCTGTGCCTCCATGGACAGCTGTGAGTCCAGAATGATTCCCAGGCTGCGCCCTTTCTGGAAAGGGCATCCATAATGGAAATTGTGAGTGTTCCTTATCTACCCAGCTTCTCTCTGCCACTCATCATTTCACACACTTTTATTTGTTTCTCTGTTGGTCATCTCAAAACCGGTTTTGCTTTGAACTCCTCTTTCCTCCAAGCCTTCTTGGTGTTTGATTTCTCCCACTGTTTCCCATAGTCAACCTACTGCCAAGGCAAATCACTTCCTATCCATTTCTTCTGGGAACAAAGCCAATCCACAGCACAAGAATATCTTCTCCCCCTTCCAATCCTATAAATCCCCTTCTCATATACGAGCCCAAAGTAGCCAGGCTTTTGCACCTCATGGAGGTGTAGAGGGGCCCCCAGATCTTGGGAAATTTGTGTGGGTGACTTGCAACCATTAGGGGATAACAGAAAGAAACCCCAATGCAGATGTAGTATACAGCCTGAAGATCTTTGGACCAAGCCCCAGCCGAGCATGTTTGGGAAAGATTGAGTGCTGTGCCAGCAGAGAAAATATGAACATCTTTGTCTGCTGACAGGAATAAAATGTAACTTGTCACACGGGCTGATATCCTGTATTGATGGCCCTTTGTAAGATACACAGATGCTACTGAGTCAGATACATAAATATTGATGGGATCATGCAGTGTTTCCGAGCTGTCTTATGATTCCTCCCCCCCCCCCCTTTCCTGATAAAAAAAGAGGTAATTGTCTTCAGGGTTGAGAAATCTGAAAGCAGGTCTAGGTTCGCCACCTGGAAAACTGTGAGTGGAGAGTTTGTCAAGCCGTTTGGTAGGGGGCAAAACGAAGAGGAGACCATCAGGGAACACTTTTGTAGAACTTTAACCACAGGCATCCTCTAAACAGCCTCGGTCCAGTATATCTGAAGGAGCATCTCCACCCCCATCGTTCTGCCCGGACACTGAGGTCCAGCGCCGAGGGCCTTCTGGCGGTTCCCTCACTGCGAGAGGCCAAGTTACAGGGAACCAGGCAGAGGGCCTTCTCGGTAGTGGCGCCCGCCCTGTGGAACACCCTCCCATCAGATGTCAAAGCGATAAACAACTACCTGACATTCAGAAGACATCTTAAGACAGCCCTGTTCAGGGAAGTTTTTAATATGTGACATTTTAGTATATTTTTCATTTTTGTTGGAAGCCGCCCAGAATGGCTGGGGAAACCCAGCCAGATGGCGGGGTACAAATAATAAATTATTATTATTATTATTATTATTATTATTATTATTATTATTATTATATTATTATAATTATTATTATTATTATCATCATCATCATACTGGGGGGGATTCAACTAGCCTGGCACACTAGCAGAAGCCAGTGCCATGAGTGTAATAGGACTTCCCCACCTTTTCTCCTAAATCTACTCAAGAGAAAACTCAGAACAGCATGTGTGAGGAGGGAAGGAGAGACTGTTCCATTTGGTAATAAAAAATGCTCGCACCAACAGAATGATCAGAAGAGCACAACGCTGATGTCCTCCCAAGTTTGTTTGTGTTTTTGGTTTTGTTATTATTATTTTAGCTATTCAACAAGTTAGCTATTCAACAACAATTAGCTGTTCAACAAGTCATGGATTGTTGTTGTTTAGTCAATCGGACTCTTCGTGACCCCATGGACCAGAGCGCGCCAGGCACTCCTGTCTTCCACTGCCTCCTGCAGTTTGGTCAAATTCATGTTGGTCGCTTCTATAACACTGTCCAACCATCTTGTCGTCTGTCATCCCCTTCTCCTTGTGTCCTCAATCTTATCCAACATCAGAGTTTTTCCCCAGAGAGTCTTCTCTTCTCAGAGAAGTCATGGATAAAGGTAAAGGTAAAGGGACCCCTGACCATTAGGTCCAGTCGTGGCCGACTCTGGGGTTGCGGCGCTCATCTCGCTTTATTGGCCGAGGGAGCCGGTGTACAGCTTCCAGGTCATGTGGCCAGCATGACTAAGCTGCTTCTGGTGAACCAGAGCAGCGCATGGAAACACTGTTTACCTTCCTGATGGAGGGGTACCTATTTATCTACTTGTACTTTGATATACTTTCGAACTGCTAGGTGGGCAGGAGAAGGGACCGAGGGGGAGCTCACCCCGTCGCGGGGATTTGAACCGCCGACCTTCTGATCAGCAAGTCCTAGGCTCTGTGGTTTAACCCACAGTGCCACCCGTGTCCCTGTCATGGATACCTGATGATAAATATCCAGACTCATCTGAATATAAATGGGCTTTGATTTTCTGCCACAAAAGTGACTCTTTCTACTGCGTAGATTAGTGGTGGGGAGGTCAAAGACTTGACTCCCTTGTGGACAACCTTCCCCATGGCACTGGGGGTCGGGGACAGAGACAAAAGTGGGTGGAGCAACAGGTATGACTGTCATCTTTCCAGCCATGCAAGTGCCCGAGGTTGAAACAAAGAGAACCTTTGCTCAAGTTTGCACCTGGCCCTGCCCACCCTTGTGATGTGGCTCCCATAATATTTTTCAGAAGGGAATGTGGCCCTTGACCTGAAAAATGCTCATGGGAAGAACAGGGCATGTGAAGGGAGGCAGTATAAGGATTAAGGAGAATTTGGTTTGGTCCACATTTTAAAGCAAGCCAACCTGCTACATGATTCCTCAACTTATATGTGGATCATGACACAGTTAATAATCAGATTGCGCACTTCTCCTAAATTTATGAGAGAGCTTTGGTTTAAAAAACGGATGGAGATGTCAATTTTTTGGGGAAATGCATGCAAAATATCAGCTTTTAGGAGGAAACACATAGCGAAGTGGGTAAAAAACAGTATTTTGCAGGAGGGTGCATATAAAATGTGTGTTTTACGGAACACTGCATACAAAATGTGTGCCACTTAAATGCATTTTTTTGTGTTTTTTAAAAAGAAAAGTCTACAGAAAATAGGATGGGATCAGACATGTGGATGAAAACGTACAAGACTGACATGGAACACAAATGTGTTGAAGATCTTTCTGTTCCTCCTACCCTGCTCCTTCCCCCATGCTTTCATGAGTTTACAGTAACAAAGTTTGTGTTTCTCTACCATTTTACCCCAATCAAATGACCCACAGTATTTCCTTTCTGTTCATGCCATATGCATTTAAATACCTTTCATACTATCTTGGAAGCATCTTACCAGCTGGTTCTGGTTCTCTTCCAGTGCATGTCTCCTTAGCGGCAGGTAAAAAGGGCGCAATGAAAAATTAATATGCGTACAGCAAGAAAATCCATTTAAATCAGGAATGACATGGGACCAGCAAAGCCATCTTTGTCGGTAGATGTAACGGTCCAATTCTGTGTATATGTCTTGTAGTAGAAATCAAGAGCTGGGGATAAGCTTGACAGCCCCATCCTTTCCATGTTTGGTAGGACGTAAGTACCACTGCACTCAATTGGATTTGCAGCGCAATCCTGTATCTGCCCGGAACATCATCCCAGTGGATTGTAACTACTATTACCTGGTCAGAAATACCCCCCCCTTTTTTAGGAAGGTGATTCAGAGGGTCATGGTGGAACAACTGCAGCCATTATTGGTAGGAAGTGATGATCTGAACCCATGCCAGTCTGAGTTCTGGTTGGGTGAGTGAATCAGCCTTGATTGCCTTTATAGAGAGAAGGGAGTATGACCTTTTTCTCAATATCTCATCTACTTTTGATACTATCGCCCATGGTATCCTTTTGGGCTGCTTGTGTGTGTCACTGTCCGGGTTACATGCAGTCGGAGTCCGGGCTTGGTACGTCGTGACCAGGGTAGAAGACGGGACGCAGGAATCAGCAGTCCAGGGTCAGCAGTCCAGGGGTCAGGAAGCCAAGAGTCCACGAATCAGGATACCAAAAGTCAGGAAGCCAAAGCACAGCTAGGTGGGTAGCATGTTGCTGTGGCAAAGAGCCAGAGGGAAATGCTGGTCTTATATACCCCTCCTGGCCCTTGCCACCAGGTGCTATGAGTCTTCTGTTAAGCTTCACCTGTGCGGCCGCACCTTGCTCTTCCAGGCCAAACTCAGGAAGGCCCCAGCCTTGCGAGGCCCTACCAGTCACAGGGCCTGGCTCCTGCACGCACTCCTGACAGTGTGGAGTGGGCATTGGTGGCTCTGTGCTATAGTGACTCAGTTTCTACCTCCAGGTTTGTGTCCAAAGAGTAGCTTTCATGTTTATGGAGTGCCACAAGTTGCTATTTTGTCCTTTGTGCCATTCAGAAGCACTGTTGCCTTCAGCTGTGAAGGAAGAACATAGCCATCCTGGCTAGTAGCCATTGATAGCCCTCTCCTCCAGGAATTTGTGTCACCCTCTTTTAATCTCATCCAAGTTGGTGCCCATCACTGCCTCCTCAGGGAGTGGGTTTCCTAAACAGCCTCTGCCCAGTATACCTGAAGGAGCATCTCCACCCCCATCGTTCAGCCTAGACACTGAGGTCCAGCTCTGAGGGCCTTCTGGCTGTTCCCACACTGCATGAAAGGAGGTTGCAGGGAACCAGGCAGAGGGCTTTCTTGGTAGTGGCGCCCACCCTGTGGAACACCCTCACATCAGATGTCAAGGAAATAAACAACTATCTGACTTTTAGAAGACATCTGAAGGGAAGGTTTTAATGTTCAGTGTTTTAGCCACTCAGAATGGCTGGGGAAACCCAGCCAGATGGGCGGGATATAAATAAATTATTATTATTATTATTATTATTTGCTCTCTTCTACTTCTTCTTCTTCTTCTTCTTCTTCTTCTTCTTCTTCTTCTTCTTCTTCATATTCTGTTGGGAGCTGCCCAGAGTGGCTGGGGAAACCCAGCTAGATGGGTGGGGTATAAATAAGAAGTTGTTGTTGTTGTTGTTGTTGTTGTTGTTGTTGTTGTGTGAAGAAGTCCTTTCTTTCATCTGTCCTGAATCTTCCGACAATCAGCTTCATCAGATCTCCACAATTTCTAGCGTCATGAGAGAAGGAGAATAATTTTTCTCGATCCACTTTCACCATGTCACCCACAATTTATCATGTCACCTCCAACTCACCTTTCCTCTAAACTAAAAAGTCCCAAATACTGCAACTGTTCCTCATAGGGTAGTCTCTCCACCCCGTAGAATTATAGGGCAAGTGGCTGACCTTGAGTCTACCACCTCCTTAGATACTTCATTGCTCTGTTGGACAGCTCTCTCCATCACAACGTTCTTCCTGATGTTTAGTTAGAATCTATTTTCTTGTAACTTGAATATATTGGTTGGGTTCCTACCATTTGCAGTGGCAGAAAATAAGCTTGCTCCATCTTCCATGTGACAGCCCTTCAGATGCTTGCAGACAGCTGATGTGTTTTGCTAACGTGTTTGACATTCATCCAGTAGGCTTTCTCAGCTATTGCACCTCCACGCTTAAAGAGCTTTCCCTGCTGAAGTTCTGCTTGTCTTGTAGCAGTTCAAGGCAACTTTAACATCAAAAATGTGCTACACAACTGATTTGGGTACAAATCAAATCCAGGAGCCATTGCTTAAACCTACTCCTTGCAGTCTCCCTCATCACTTTGCACCACCTGTTTTCCCCCCAGATACAAATCAGATCCTTTTGTGTGCATTGTCTCTGCAGTTAGTTTAATTGCATAACATCCATCAAAATTTCCTTCCCCGCAACCTGTGGATGCAAGGATTTTGCCCTGCTTGCCTCCCTTCAGGACAGCTATCTGAGCCTTCTGCAGCAGCAACAGCAAATATTCCATGTTCGTATAGGGCTCATTCAGACTGCCTTTTGTGCTGTGTTTTAAGACACAGATCTGGGATGTAGAGTCAGTGTCCAAGCTTTTATTTTTTTGTCCTGCACTTTCCTCATGAAAACCCTGTGTTTTACCACTGAATCAGAGCAAACAGCCAGAGATTGCCATTTGCTTGTATTCAGCAGTAAAGCACGGGTTTCCCCAGGTAAAACGCCAGGGCGAAACCAAAAAACACACTCGGACACAGAGTTTTCAAGTGTGGACCTGTTTCTGGAAATTGTGGTGCAATTGTGGTACGTTTCCGAGCACAATTCAAAGTGTTGGTGCTGACCTTTAAAGCCCTAAAAGGCCTCGGTCCAGTATACCTGAAGGAGCGTCTCCACCCCCATCTTTCAGCCCGGACACTGAGATCCAGTGCCGAGGACCTTCTGGCGGTTCCCTCATTGCGAGAAGTGAGGTTACAGGGAACCAGACAGAGGGCCTTCTCGGTAGTGGCGCCCACCCTGTGGAACACCCTCCCTTCAGATGTGAAGGAAATAAGCAGCTATCCTATCTTTAAAAGACATCTGAAGGCAGCCCTGTTTAGGGAAGTTTGTAATATTTAATGCTGTACTGTTTTTGACACTTGATTGGGAGCCGCCCAGATGGGCGGGGTATAAATAATAAATTATTATTATTGTTATTGTTATTGTTGTTGTTGTTATTATTATTATTATTAGAAGCCTGGTTGTGCCCTTCATGAGTAATAACCATGGATATTTGTAGCCTCAGCCTGAGGCTGACAGAAGTGGCAATATTTTCATCCATTTACCAAGTTGTTGTTCAAGAAGCAGAGACAGGCATTTGAAGAAGCTGAAAAGTGTCTGCTTTGTGATGCCTGAAAGAGGGGGAAAGCCATTACCTCTGTCACAAATCACAATGCACTTCTGTTTTGAATCCGTCCCTTTGAGAAATGTATGGCCAGTTGGGAGTGTGGCAATTTGTGGCAGAAAGAAATCAGAGCAATTATTAGGATGGACAGGAAGAAAAGGTGTTGCCTTTGTGTGTATTAAGTGCCATTCTTTCCAGCAGCCCTTTGAATCCCTCTTGCTGATGTAAATTTGACGGTAGTGCAGTAGAGGTGCTTTATTATTCTCCCTGGATCACTTTTTCCTGTAAAGGAAAACAACAACAACAACCATCAGTTTTCTCCTCTGGGGGGATTGCAAGAAAGAAAGGCACCCACAGAAAAACACAAAGCCATAGAGAATTCAACTATCACTGTGAATACTTTTGACCCTTCTTCGTTGCTTTCTCCATCTTAAGTCATATGTACTTCATGTTGTGAAAGGCTCTCTGGCCCTGTGGCTCACATGCATGCAATTAGAAGGCACACATTTCACTGTAGGAAGTTCCAAATCGTTACTAGAAGGCTATGAGACTTTTTAAATTCATCAGTTTATAAAATGTCTTTTAAATAATAAATACCAGTATACAAACCTAGACAGCATCTTAGAAAGCAGAGACATCACCTTGCCAACAAAAGTCCATATAGTTAAAGCTATGGTTTTCCCAGTAGTGATGTATGGAAGTGAGGGCTGGACCATAAAGAAGGCTGATCGCCGGAGAATTGATGCTTTTGAATTATGGTGCTGGAGGAGACTCTTGAGAGTCCCATGGACTGCAAGAAGATCAAACCTATCCATTCTGAAGGAAATCAGCCGTGAGTGCTCACTGGAAGGACAGATCCTGAAGCTGAGGCTGCAATACTTTGGCCACCTCATGAGAAGACTCCCTGGAAAAGATCCTGATGTTGGGAAAGATGGAGGGCACAAGGAGAAGGGGACGACAGAGGACGAGATGGTTGGACAGTGTTCTCGAAGCTACCAGCATGAGTTTGACCAAACTGTGGGAGGCAGTGGAAGATAGGAGTGCCTGGCGTGCTCTGGTCCATGGGATCATGAAGAGTCGGACACGACTAAACGACTAAACGACTAAACAACATACAAGTGGGACTCATAGAATCAGGTCTTCTACTCCAACCCCCTGTCTGCAATGCATGAATCACGGCTAAAGGATTCCATGGAATCCCTTCCAACACCACAACTCTTTGGGGTGCTGTAGGCTTGATAGGGAGGCTCTAGGGGCCATACCTGACTCCTGGGCTGGTGGTTCTCCACTCCTGTTCTAAGCTCTTAGCTCAGTTCAGGGCTCAAGTTCACTTTTCAGGGCCCTTCACTTTTCTGCCGCGGAGACATGAGGGAATAGGAGTCACGACTCACGGAAAGGGCGCATTGGAAAAAGCATGAACAACCTATAAAAAGAAATGGAGGCCTTTCATCTTTGATATTTATAACTGGAGCCCTCTTAAAACATATTAGTGGCTGTGAATCTCCAAACGCCTTGTTCAGTTCTGATTTATTGACGGAGCAAGTCACAACAAAATCCCGCTATAAAAATAATGCCTGCTATATTTCATTGCTTTCTGTTCAGGCTTTCCTTTCCTTCTGCTTTATTTACCTCGATTTTGAAAATGAAGACCTGAAGGTGACTAATAATTTGAGCCAGGACATGCTGTGCTGACAACCGAAGATCAGGTCCCTGAGTCAGCATTCCGTCTGGAGGCAACAGAAGGTTTCATTTAAATATGGAGCAGAAGGGCAGCATTGGGGAATGACTGCTTCCATTGCGAGAACCACCTCTTCCCATCGTGGTCAAAACAGAACACATGACCACAAATAATTTGCGGCCCTATTTAGGGAAGTTTTTAATTTCTGACGCTGCATTGTTTTTAATATTTGCTTGGAAGCCACCCAGAGTGGCTGGGGAAACCCAGCCAGATGGGTGGGGTATAAATAATGAATAATAAATTATTGTTATTGTTGTTATTGTTATTTGCATGCAGCCCTATATTTGCAGGAGGAGTGGGCAGGCTCAGTCTTTATTGACAGTAGAACTCCCACCCATGGCTGTGCCAGCCCATTGGCAAATTGCAATAACAAGGAACAACAGATATCAAACTTAAATATTTTTCAGTAAACCCAAAGTATTTCAGTGACAGCAATAGATAGCAGTGCAATTTGATTAGTTTTGCAATATAGTGGGGATGGGGAACGAAACCAGGCACCTTCAGATACAGTGGTACCTCGGGTTAAGTACCGTATTTTTCGTCCCATAGGACGCTCCGTCCCATAGGACGCACCTAGTTTTTTGGGGGGGAAATAAAGGAAAAAAAATTTCCTTTATTTTCCCCCCAAAAGCAGGTCCGGGAAACCCAACCAGGTCGAGGAACAGCGGGGTGGTGGCGCTGCGCCTCCCTGCTGTCCCCCGAGCTTGTGGGGCTGGCCAATGTCTGCCTGGCGTGAGGGGCGCCCTGAAGCAGAGCGCCCCTCACGCCAGGCAGCAGGCTGCTATCTGCAGCGTGGGGAGCGCTGCGGGGAACTCCTGCAGCGTTCCCCATGCTGCGGGTGTCTGCCTGGCGCGAGGGGCGCCCTGAAGCAGAGCGCCCCTCGCGCCAGGCAGCAGGCTGCTATCTGCAGCGTGGGGAGCGCTGCGGGGAACTCCTGCAGCGTTCCCCATGCTGCAGATGTATGCCCGGCGCGAGGGGCGCTCTGCTTCAGGGCGCCCCGCCCGCCGGGCTGCAGGCTGCTATCCGCAGCGTGGGGAGCGCTGCAGGGAACTCCTGGAGGGCTCCCCACGCTGCAGGTGTCTGCCTGGCGTGAGGGGCGCTCTGCTTCAGGGCACCCCTCGCGCCAGGCGGCAGGCTGCTATCCGCAGCGTGGGGAGCGCTGCAGGGAACTCCTGGAGGGCTCCCCACGCTGCGGGTGTCTGCCCGACGCGAGGGGCGCTCTGCTTCAGGGCGCCCCACCCGCCGGGCGGCAGGCTGCTATCCGCAGCCTAGACATCCCTGCGGGACCTCCTGCAGGGCTGCCTAGGGTGCGGATGTGTTCCCCAAGCGCCGGGCGCTCTGCTTTCAGGGCGCCCGACGCTCCGGGAAGCAGGCTGCTATCCGCAGCCTAGACATCCCTGCGGGACCTCCCGCAGGGCTGCCTAGGCTGCGGATGTCTTCCTGAAGCCTGGAGAGCGAGAGGGGTTGGTGCGCACCGACCGCTCTCGCTCTCCACGCTTCAGCGAAAGCCTGCATTCGCCCCATAGGACGCACCCAGATTTCCGCTTCATTTTTGGAGGCGGAAAAGTGCGTCTTATAGGGCGAAAAATACGGTACTTAATTCGTTCCAGAGGTCTGTACTTAACCTGAATCTGTTCTTAACCTGAAGCACCACTTTAGCTAATGGGGCCTCCTGCTGCTGCTGCGCCGCCGGAGCACAATTTCTGTTCTCATCCTGAAGCAAAGTTCAGAAGTGCAATTTGATTAGTTTTGCAATATAGTGGGCATGGGGAACCAGGCAACTTCAGATACTCCTGTAGTACAGACTCCATTGTGTGCCTGCTCGTTATTTCCTCCATGGAATAAACTAAAACCTAAATGTCCCTACAGAAGAAGAAGAAGAGTTTGGATTTGATATCCCGCCTTTCACTCCCCTTCAGGAGTCTCAAAGCGGCTGACATTCTCCTTTCCCTTCCTCCCCCACAACAAACACTCTGTGAGATGAGTGGGGCTGAGAGACTTCAAAGAAGTGTGACTAGCCCAAGGTCACCCAGCAGCTGCATGTGGAGGAGCGGAGACCTCCTGCTCTTAACCACTACACCACACTGGCTCTTCCCCTTCCTCAATTTGAATGATTGGCCACACAGCTCCTTAGCCATAGACTGAGACTCTGTGGTCCTCCATGTGTCTCTCAGACTACAACTCCCATCACCCCTGACCATTGACTGTGCTGGGTGGGGCTTGTGGCAGCTGGAATCCAACACAACCTTGATCATGACACTGACAACCCATGATAAGGAAATACACATATATTTAACATCCTTTACTTTATAAACTTTTTTTTTTTACATTTCTGTTGTTGAAGTTTACAAATCTTTGTGGCTCCCAGATTTAAAGAGACAGAGGGATGCAAGGAGAGAACAATAGACAGGGTATGAAACAATCTTAAGAAAGTACACACATTAGATTAAGATGGAAGTTGCTCCTTTGATCACACAGTGTCACATGAAAATGTGAATTCACAATGGGAGGAAAGTGTTCCTGTGTGAGTGCTTCTCTCAGCAGAATTGAGGCAAGGGTACCATGGCCAGCTCCCTACAGGGTTGAGGTTAGAGATTTCACAAGAGCGGAGCTCAGATGTTGCTTCAGCAGCAGTCATTCTCAGTCTGAGCCTTAAGCAGGAGTTGCAACTCTGTCTCAGGGGCCAGATCTACCTTCACTGAGAGGAGTGTCTTTGTCTTAAAACCTTTGTCTTAAAACCAGCAGTTGTTGACTTTGACAAGAGTAGGAGGGAGTTTGGTTGCACTGGGGCTTTTGAGTTGGAATTCTCGGAGTCAAAAGACCACTTCTTATGGCTGGAAGGGTGCTGGCACTGTGTGCTCTTATTGTGGAAGTTCTTCCAGTTGGTGAGGTACTTTTGGGGCTACTCCTAATCCCACGCTGAATTCCCAGCCTCATTCCCTAGAAAAGATGAAGTCTGACATCAGGGACATAACAAAAAGCTCTCATTACAGTGGTACCTCACGTTAAGAACTTAATTCGTTCTGGAGGTCTGTTCTTAACCTGAATAATAAATAATAATAATAATAATAATAATAATAATAATAATAATAATAAAAATTTTTATTTATATCCCGTCCTCCCCAGCCGAAGCCGGGAGGACGGGATATAAAAATTAATTAAAATCAAAATTGATGGCAACCATAAACTAAAGCTTTGTAAAGATTGCCAAAGGAGGGAGTCAGGCTGCGCCCTGACCAAAGGCCTGGTGGAACAGCTCTGTCCTGCGGAAAGATGTCAAGTCCTGCAGGGCCCTTGTCTCTTGTGACAGAGCGTTCCACCAGGTTGGAGCCGCAGCCGAAAAGGCCCTGGTTCTAGTTGAGGCCTGTTCTTAACCTGAGGTACCACTTTAGCTAATGGGGCCTCCTGCTGCCACCTCACTGCCGCCACGCGATTTCTGTTCTCATCCTGAAGCAAAGTTCTTAACCCAAGGTACTATTTCTGGGTTGGCGGAGTCTGTAACCTGAAGCGTCTGTAACCTGAAGCATCTGTAACCCAAGGTACCGCTGTAATGTCAATGGGGGCTTTCCTTCCACTGTGAATGTTGTTGTTTAGTTGTTTAGTCATGTCCGACTCTTTGTGACCCCATGGACCAGAGCACGCCAGGCACTTCTGTCTTCCACTGCTTCCCGCAGTTTGGTCAAACTCATGCTGGTAGCTTCGAGAACACTATCCAACCATCTCATCCTCTGTCATCCCCTTCTCCTTGTGCCCTCCATCTTTCCCAACATCAGGGTCTCTTCCAGGGAGTCTTCTCTTCTCATGAGGTGGCCAAAGTATTGGAGCCTCAGCTTCACGATCTGTCCTTCCAGTGAGCACTCAGGGCTGATTTCCTTAAGAATGGATAGGTGTGATCTTCTTGCAGTCCATGGGACTCTCAAGAGTCTCCTCCAACACCATAATTCAAATAATCCACTGTGAATAGCTGTTGTTAAATTTATTCTGATCAGGGGGCAAAGGCTTAATGCCCTATGATGTTCCCTATCCAGCTCACCACCTCCCCCACACTGACTTTCTAAAAAATCCAGATACAAACTATGTGACGGCAGACTCTTCACAATTGGTCCTGAACTAGTTTTGGACACTGCTTACAGAGACAGGTAACCCTGAAAAGCAGCCCAAACAATTATGTACCTAAATATATAATGAAATACTTGCTTGGATTTCTGCCCTGCTTCCGGGCTCAGCTAGCTGCTTACCTGCAGCCAACCTGACAGGATCCAGGTCTTCTCATTCTGAATCTGACACCCAACCAGCTTCAAAACACAAGTTCTTCCAATTGAAGCAGATTGCTTCTAATTTGGAAACAATCAAAGCATACCTTCCCCAATATTTAGCAGCCACTCACTCTCCTCTGGCTCTCCATCCTTCATAATGATGGATAACCCATCTTCTATTCTGTCACTCCTGACATTTGTTGCTCAGCAGCCCAGAGCAGTGAAAACAAACACCGTGAATGGCCCTTCTCACTCATCATGTGGTGCATATTTAGTGATGTGCCAATTCCCAAGAGCATTATACAGAAATTAGCTTTCAGTATGGAGAAGCTAATTGTCAGGGAGGGGAGTATACCTTGCTTTGCCTTCCATCCAAATTCTAAAGGTACTCATAGGGATGTTGAGCAAATTCTGGGCATAAGGTGTTGTGACAATGTGCATCCCCCTCCCCCACGTTAGAGATGCTTTGAGGAATTCAGTTTTCAGCATTCCAGTACAAACTGACCCAATCTGCCCCTCCTGAACTAATGTGCAGACTGGAACTTAATTGTTCTTCAGATTCTGCACTTCTGTGAATTTTGTAATACTGTTGTCAGCTCAGAGAAGCAGAATGCATGGAGATTTTTTATTTAAGGATGAGATATTGGGAGGAACCCAGGAAGTTGTTGTTGTTTTTTGTTGTTGTTGTTGTTGTTGTTGTTGTTATTATTATTATTATTATTATTATTATTATTATTATTATTATTATTTTCCAAAACCAAAAAAAGAAAAATTACAAACAGCAAATTCAACATCCATATTCATTTTCTAACATAAACCTATTACATAATTAACTAAATTAAAGTATACCTAATTACTCTAAACTTCTCTTTGCTGGATACAAACACAACACAGTTAAAATTTTTATGTTAAAGCTTTTATATTATAAATAATATTTCAAATTCCCCTATACCCCCCGTTCCTGGTAGGAACCCAGGAAGTTGTATTCCACTGTGTCAAACCATTGGCCCAGTCAGCTTAGTGTTGTTTACACCAGAGGTGGTTAACCTGTATCCTCCTTTGATATTCTTGGACTGCTATTCCCATAGTCCTTGATTGTTGCCCATGCTGTCCCAGACTGATGGGAGATGGTGTCCCAAAAATCTGGAGGACCATAGCTTAGACACCCTTCATCTACATTGACTGGCATTGACTCTTCAGGGTTGCAGAGAAGGGATTTTTCCTTCCCAGCCATACCTGGAAATTGAACCTGCATGCAAGACATGTGCTCTATCACTGACCATTCCCAATATCCTCAGTCAAGACTAAAAACACCACTTTGGATCCCTGCCCTAGAGTTTTTACTCATGATTCCAACTGGTCTCAGATTTATGATGATGTAGCACAGTGCATTTTCAACGACCAACCCTGAGATGGCATGTTTGACCATTGAATGACCTCTTTAGCTATGGATACCTCTAGGGCTTCCTTTCCTTATGTGAGGGATTGCCTTTTAGGGGTACATTTGTTTTCAGAGCAGCTACTGCCTTCAGGGATCTGTTATGCAAAGCAGTTGTTGCTCAGAAGAGAGACGGCAGACCTTTTGGCATCTGGGTTGTAACATGTCTGTCGCAAGAGGCAAGGGACATAATGGGAGGTGACAGATGACTGAGAGGTAAAGAATCCACTGTTGGGAGAAGAAATAAACTTGCCATGGAAGAAACTCTATTCCCCCCCCCCCCCAAGTTCCCATAAACAGTTTCTTACCACCGTTGCTTCTCAGGGGACCTTCAGAATGTCTCCTGAACTGGACTGACAAGAGTCACAAATCTTCCACTGTAGGAGGAAACAAAACAACAGGGTTTTGTTTGTTTATTTATTTATTTATAATATAAGTATGTATTTATATCCCACCCTTCTTTCCAAAGGAGCCCGGGAAGGCAAACAGCAAGAGATAACATGATCAAAACATCTTTCCAATGCAGATGCAGACTGGCAAAGGTCCCAACTTAGAAGGCTTGTGAAAGAGGAAGGTCTTATGTAGGCACCAAAAGGACACCAAAATATTAGACTGTCTAATGTTGGGGAAGATGGAGGGCACAAGGAGAAGGGGACGACAGAGGACGAGATGGTTGGACAGTGTTCTCGAAGCTACCAGCATGAGTTTGACCAAACTGCGGGAGGCAGTGGAAGACAGGAGTGCCTGGCGTGCTCTGGTCCATGGGGTCACGAAGAGTCGGACACAACTGAACGACTAAACAACAACAACAATATTTAAGGAGAGGGAATTCCAAAGGAGAGATAACACATCCCTGAAGGCTGGATTCTTATGCGGTGCATAATGAACCTCCTGTTAAGGTGATATCTGTAGCATCATTTTATAAGTATTAATACAAGTATTAATACAAGTATATTAATACCTATAAGTATTAATATAAGTATTGATACAAAAGTATTTATATATAGTTTTGTGCAGTGCTTAAGGCATCCGTTTATGTGCTGGTAGCTAACTGACAGCCAGTGTATACATACACCAGATGCAAAAACATCAGGTAGGACCTGTAATGAAATGTCGTAATATCAAGTGCTCTTGTTCAGGTTTCTATCCATTCCATTCCTCCATGCATTCCCTATTCCCTTCCCCTCCCCGATCCCACTGTGCATGTTCAGTGATCAAAATGCTGCAGGCAAGTGTCTCCTAAAAGCAAAGCATAGTGTCTTGGAGGGAAAAACATGAGGATGTGTGGAGAAGGGAGATGAGTCTTTGGCCTGATCCAGCAGGGTTCTTCTTATGCTTTAGACTGATCCATCCATCTCCAGAGAAGCGGACACGGAGCAATGGATCCAAACTACAAGAAAGAAGATTCCACCTAAACATTAGGAAGAACTTCCTGACAGTAAGAGCTGTTTGACAGTGGAATTTGCTGCCAAGGAGTGTGGTGGAGTCTCCTTCTTTGGAGGTCTTTAAGCAGAGGCTTTACAACCATATGTCAGGAGTGCTCTGATGGTGTTTCCTGCTTGGCAGGGGGTTGGACTCGATGGCCCTTGTGGTCTCTTCCAACTCTATGATTCTATGATTCTAAGTTTCAAGCAAGAGTGCTCTCTTCCCAACACCAGCTCAGAAGATACCCTGAATGCCAGGGTCACTGAAAAGTCACTGTAAGGGTGGGTGGGAAGCATGAATGTGAACATGAACTATTTTGCATTCCTTTAATGGCTTTCTGAACTATAACCTCCAAGCTAGTGTGTTCCTCCTGTAGATCCCTGTCCAAATTGTTGTGAAGTTAGGTTGGTTATCCAACATCTGAATAAATCCAATAAGAGCCAATGGCTAAAAAACTGTTGTGGAAGAAGTTGAAAAGCCTGGAGGCTGATGTCAATTTGTATCATTATCTCATCCCCACTGTGAGACTATGTAGGTTGCTGATGGAGAGAACTTGCTCTATGGTCCCTCTGGACAGTCCTCTGGCTTTGTTTTGTTCTTTCAGATGCACATGGTCCTTCTTCTCTGAGCATACAGAGCCTGAGTTTTTCCTCTGACATTTTCACTAATCTGGCACTTGTCTGTTTGATGGCAACTTCAGAATATGCAGAAGGGTTCTGTGTCCCCCCTCCTTCAATATTTGCTTGCCTCAGTAGCCAGGGTGGTGCACTTCATCTGTTGTCAGACTCCAGCTCCCATCATCCCTGATCCTTGATCAGGCTGGTTGGTGAAGATGGTTGTTGTAGCTGTCTCCTTTTCTCATTATATTCCTTCTCTTCCCTGCCCTGTGTTCTCAAGTCCCCCTCATCTGTCTCAGAGTCTTCCAGTGTTGTCATCTGAGACACAATTCAAAGGAATTTTGACTTGGACATTTTTTAAAAGGAAGTTATTGGGCAATAATTCAGTCCATGCTGAAACACAGAAGCATGACTAATTTAAAGACATTTTCAGTAAAATTGAAGAAGAGGGAAAGGATTTGTTGAATTAGCAAATTTGAATTAGAATACAAAAAAGGGAGGTGCGAGGAAGTCGAGGAAATAAGCAAATGAAAGATACAAATATGAAATTTGGATGTGTGTTTAAATGTTTTTGTTTCTTTTTTATGTTGTATTGTTGTATTGTAATTTTTCTTTTATTGTTGACGTATTGTTTGTTGAATCTATGTATTGTTTTTCTTTATTGTCTTTTTCCCATAACTATAAAATATTTAGTAAATATTATTTTTAAAAAAATTAAAGACATTTTCAGTGGTAGCCATTTATAATACTGGGATCCAGGGATGGTCTGAAGGCACATGAAACCACCACCTTGGTGTAACCAAGCAGATCTGGGTCTCGACAGCTCCTGGAAACAGACGATCAAGGAATAGAATTGTCAGATTAGGAGTATCCTAGACCCTGAGATTTCAGAGTCCAAACCTGAGACCTAGGAGCAGCCGCTGGTTATGTCATGGGTGGTGGGCACCAGTAGTTTTTCCTCTGTGGTCCCTCAAACCCCAGAGCCCTGGAGATGGAGGTTAATTGGGAGAGGGGAGGAGAAAGCAAAGTAAAACAGATCCACTCCCCAAAATTCCATGCAATAATTTGCAACAGGCTCCTGCCAGGCTGAAACTTCAGAGCTTCACACGTAGTCCATATATATCTGGCAATTTTATCCATATGTATGCTACTCAGAGTTCCATGATGGAAGCAAGGCAGGATTAAATATTGGAGGAATATATCTGATAGAATCCAGCCCTGCAAAACTGGAGAAAAGGGGGCAGCCATTAGCCTCAATATGTTTCAGAGCAGATTCTCTTGGAAATGTTGCTTGAGAGAGGAAATGCCGTGGAACTTTGGGGGGGGGGGTGTCAAAAGAAGATTAAACCTAGTTATTAGAACATTTAGGAACTGACACTCTCACTAGACATGTGTATATGTAATAAAGACTGGTGTTGATGCAGACTTGCTGCAATTATCTAGTTGATCCACTTATCAGCTTACATTTTGCAGTGCATTAAAGCGCATTAGTACACCAAGTGCTCCTTATCTAGAATACACTTATTATTGTTCCCAATGATGTGTGAAATTAGCCCCTGTCGGAAATAGTCTTCAGTATTTATGTATCATTGGAGAGTGGGGGCAGCAAGGTGGGGGGACGGAGAAAGAATAAAAATACTGACAGCTGGAGCTTATAACTCTTAACTCTCCCATATAACTGATGTCCAGCCTTTCTGTTTACCTCGTCAGAATTGACTCCAGGTTTGTCCTATGCATGTGTAACATGACCACAATGGCAGAGTGATTCACATAGTCTCGTGTGAGAGAGGTTGTCCCTTCCCATTTGCCATCACTTCCTAAACACAGTTTTTGACACAAATGATTCTAAAGGTGCATTTATGGACAATATAATTCTATAATTGTATTATGGACAATACAATTCTAAAGGTGCGTTTATGCCCCTGCAGCTCCGGAGAGGCTGGAGGGTTACTGGACCCAGAGGCAACCTCACCTTCCCCTGACAGGGCTGGGAGAGGAGCACCTGCAGGCAATGGGTCCTCCATCACCTCTGGAGCCAGAGCGGATTCAGCTGGTGTCTGCTCCTGAGGATCCGGCACAGGTGAGGGCCCTTCAGGTTCAAGCCCCAGCCCCAGCTCAGCCGGCCCTGGAGGCGGGGACTCCTTTGCAGGCTGGGATTCCTCAGGTTCAGCCTCTGAATCGGATTCCCAGGCCATCACAACGCCTTTTCTTTCTCTCTTTACTTTCTCTGCAGCATTCAGGGTTTTCACAAACTTTGTGTTGTAGCCCGCATCAATTCCAATGGAATGAAAGGCCTCAGGCAGACTGAGGTCGCTTGCAAGGGAGATGTGATCCCAGTGCCATTGAAAACAAAACAAAAACAGTGGCTCCAGGTGGATCCAGTTAGTTTGCTCCTGACCTAAGGCAATCGCTTCACCTGCAGATGTTGGTTCTGAGCTCAGAGGCTGTCGAAGGTGAAGGCAATCTTGGCGATGTCAAATATATCCCTTCCCTGTGGGCGCTGTGGAAAAGAGGAGATGAAAGTGTGGAAATAACCAACGGAAGATCAATAGAAGAGTGAGCAACACACAGGGAGGGGATCAAAAGAGCACAAATCAAGGCAAAGCACTTGTTCCTTGGCTTCTCTTGGGTGGTTTACTTTATTACCACCTTCTGTGACTTGCTCTAGATTGACAGCCCAAGTGGCTTATCTTGAATTTTGTGCAGTTCTTCATCGGAAAGGAATATGGAATTGGATCTCTTTCTACTCTCCACAAGCACCAAGTCAGTATCTCGCTATTTCATAGGCTGGATTTTTGTATGATTTGCATTTAATCAGTATTCCATAACTTGAATTCTGTATTATGGACAACGCTATACATTTATTGATGCATTCAGATAGATAGATACAGTGGTGCCTCGCAAGACGAAATTAATTCGTTCTGCGAGTTTTTTCGTCTTGTGAATTTTTTCGTCTTGCGAAGCACCACTGTGTATTGACGGTTTCCCATAGGAATGCATTGGCGGTTTTTTTAAAAAGGCGCAAGACGTTTTTGTCTTGCGAAGCAACTCAGAAAACGAAAAACTCTTTCGTCTTGCGAGTTTTTCGTCTTGAGAGGCATTTGTCTTGCGAGGTACCACTGTACAAAGATACACACTTACTCTGGGATTTTTTTAAATCAATTTTTAAACTGAAATGTTATTAAAGAAAAAAAAAGAGAGAAGAAAAAAAGAAGAGGGAGTAAAAAAAAAAAGAAAAACACCCCCAATCAGCTCACATTAACAATGCAGTAACCATCCCTACAGCCATCTTGATTTACACATATTGCTCAATATATGCCATCCAAGACAAGTTGATGTTTATAATAAATGTGTTCCAGGTCATTAAGGTCTTCGGACCATTGCATAATAAACAGTGGGTGTTTATACTTCCAGGATCAAAGTATAAGGGTCCAGCCCAATGACTGATGTACTGAGTTGTAATGAATTTAGAGGTGCATGACAGCTTTTGTGTTACCAGAAACTCAAAGAGTGATTGTACTAACTTTTTCCATTAGGTATATAATTGAATATTCTAAATTTGGTTCTCCTTTATAGTGTTAATTGTCTGTCTTTGTTTTGGAAGCCTTGCTCATCTTGTGTGTGAACACTTACTATAGGTTAGTGCTGCCTCTTAAACTCAACGTTAGTCCATTAGGAAGTTGTATATTGTATGTTCTAGAATTTTCAAAAATCTAACCAGCCCTTACTTTGATCCAGCAAACTTTAATTTGGGGTAATTCAATCCGAGATTGATTATGAATTAATTAAATGTTCTACACATATGTGGACAAACCTAGACAGCATCTTAAAAAGCAGAGACAACACCTTGCCGACAAAGGTCCGTATAGTTAAAGCTATGGTTTTCCCAGTAGTGATGTATGGAAGTCAGAGCTGGGCCATAAAGAAGGCTGATCGCCGAAGAATTGATGCTTTTGAATTCTGGTGCTGGAAGAGACTCTTGAGAGTCCCATGGACTGCAAGAAGATCAAACCTATCCATTCTGAAGGAAATCAGCCCTGAGTGCTCACTGGAAGGACAGATCCTGAAGCTGAGGCTGCAATACTTTGGCCACCTCATGAGAAGAGAAGACTCCCTGGAAAAGACCCTGATGTTGGGAAAGATTGAGGGCACAAGGAGAAGGGGACGACATAGGACAAGATGGTTGGACAAGGTCTTTTCCAGGGAGTCTTCTCTTCTCAGGAGATATGATATCCATCTTCAAATATCTCGAGGGCTGTCACATGGAAGATGGAACAAGCTTGTAGGACTCGAAACAATGGCTTCAACTTACAAGAAAGGAGGTTCTGACTAAACATAAGGAAAAAATTATGACACTGTTCGACATTAGAATGGTCTCCCTCGGGAGGTGGTGGACTCTCCTTCCTTGGAGGTTTTTAAGCAGAGGTTGGATGGCCATCTGTCATGGATGCTTTAGCTGAGATTCCTGCATCACTGGGGGTTGGACTAGATGACCGTTGGGTCCCTTCCAACTCTACTGCTATCTCTATTCTACAACCAAAATGATCAGGGATATGGAGTGGCTTCCCTATGAGGACAGGTTGCAACATTTGTACACAGGCAGTTTTTTCCCAAGGCTTCGGCTACAAGCAAGTAATTGATAGCATTGAATCAAGGGAAGTGCAAACAGCAGCCATACAGAGTTTGAAGAGGCAGATAATGTTTCTGTGAAATCTGTTGCTTGGGGCAGGCTGAGAAAATAGATCTGAGGAGCCAGCTTCATGTCCCTGTATCCAGGGAAAAAAAACAGACCCTGAGGAATTGTGTTAACACTTTTTCTTTTTTTCTGTTTGGTACTTACTGAATCCCTGGCAGGAATAATTGCTTGAACACAGAACTTAAGCCAGCAGGAAGTTCTGATAGCCAGCTGTATAACATAAACTCACATGAAACTAATTTTAAAAATAAAATAAAATAGATGGTTGAGCACTAAGGTTCAATTGCAGCCTATGCTTCAACGAACGCTCATGCACACACACACATATATAAAGGGGGAAGTGGGCATGAAATATAATGCTATGAATACACCTTGCATTTACAGACCCAGATAAATATAGATTTGACCTTTGTGGCTGGAGTTGAACCTTGAATACCACACTCAGGCTACACATAATAGTCCAGCGTCATTAGCCCAACCTGCACATTTAGAATAAAAAGCTGAAAATTGCACGCTATGTCTACACTATAGCTGTGACAGGCCCATTGAAAGCCCCCGAAAATCCAGCTTGGGAGAAAGCTGCAGATTTCTGCCCATTATTTTGCTAAAAGCGCCCGTATGCCTAATGAGATGTATCTCAGACTAATGAACATCTCTGCGCTCAAAATGATCAGAAGCTCTCAGAGAGCAATTCTTGATAGGATTTTTTAATAGGATATTTTGGGATGTTCCTTATGTTCATTGCAGTGCACAAGGGAAGATAGCGTGCAATTTTCAGGTTTTAAATCAGAACGTCCGGGTCAAACGTCAAGTTCATTGTGGAGCAGCTTTACCTAACAGCTTCCATGCGCAGGGCTCTATAGAGCATTCTGGTGGGGTTCCCAACAGAGGCCAGCACATGGTTTCTTGCGTTCCAAGGGAAGAGAGGGATGGTGAAGTCTGGAGGCTGGTCTGTACTGAAAGAGGCCTTGCACAATTAATTCCCTGTGCCTGATTATAGCACACAATCCTACCCTTCCAGTTTAAACCAGCAGTACCTGACTTCAGTGTTTCTGAGCCAATTAATAAGCTAATTGCAATCTCACACTTATTTTGTCTCCTTCCATACAATCCAGATCTTACGAAAGCCTAGTTTCCCCACCTAAATCTTGCTCACCTGCAATGCAGCTCAAGCATTTAGGAGAGAGATGGGGGATCTGTATGTCAGGAGTTTGTCCTACTTTCGAGTAGGACACTTGCACTCCTGGTCGTTTGTTCAGGAGTTTTAAAAGCTTTATTCTGCCCGAACATCACAGCGGCCGATGCCAACAGACACCGGCACACTTAGAATCATAGAATCATAGAATCATAGAATCATAGAGTTGGAAGAGACCACAAGGGCCATCGAGTCCAACCCCCTGCCAAGCAGGAAACACCATCAGAGCACTCCTGACATATGGTTGTCAAGCCTCTGCTTAAAGACCTCCAAAGAAGGAGACTCCACCACACTCCTTGGCAGCAAATTCCACTGTCGAACAGCTCTTACTGTCAGGAAGTTCTTCCTAATGTTTAGGTGGAATCTTCTTTCTTGTAGTTTGGATCCATTGCTCCATGTCCGCTTCTCTGGAGCAGCAGAAAACAACCTTTCTCCCTCCTCTATGTGACATCCTTTTATATATTTGAACATGGCTATCATATCACCCCTTAACCTCCTCTTCTCCAGGCTAAACATGCCCAGCTCCCTTAGCCGTTCCTCATAAGGCATCGTTTCCAGGCCTTTGACCATTTTGGTTGCCCTCCTCTGGACACGTTCCAGTTTGTCAGTGTCCTTCTTGAACTGTGGTGCCCAGAACTGGACACAGTACTCCAGGTGAGGTCTGACCAGAGCAGAATGCAGTGGCACTATAACTTCCCTTGATCTAGATGCTATACTCCTATTGATGCAGCCCAGAATTGCATTGGCTTTTTTAGCTGCCGCGTCACACTGTTGGCTCATGTCAAGTTTGTGGTCAACCAAGACTCCTAGATCCTTTTCACATGTACTGCTCTCAAGCCAGGTGTCACCCATCTTGTATTTGTGCCTCTCATTTTTTTTGCCCAAGTGCAATACTTTACATTTCTCCCTGTTAAAATTCATCTTGTTTGTTTTGGCCCAGTTCTCTAATCTGTCAAGGTCATTTTGAAGTGTGATCCTGTCCTCTGGGGTGTTAGGGATCTGCAGAATCTTTGCAGGTTGCGTAACAGACCTCAGCAACTTGGCATTTTGGCTAATCTACTTTATTTGCATATAAACATACACAGAGCACTGCAACATGGCTCCCTCTCTCTCTAGCATCAGACAGCAAAGAGAAAAAACAAAGGACAATAGTCCCACTTCACGGAACACAGTAATACAATCCTGTCTCCGTCACTTCCCACTTTGTGGAGTCAAAACATACACCGTCATGTGAAAGACAACAATCCCATGACTGCAATCACGGAGCAGGAATTCTAACACTGTATTCAGCCTGGAGGCCACATTCCCTTTTGTTCTGCAGACCACTTGCCTGTAATGGACAGGTCCTGAGGTTAAAGTGGGAGGAACAAATAATGTACAGAAGGCTAGATTTGACATGCATACACCCCCCACCTCTCTCCTCTACCCAGTCAAGATAGAGCCCTTGTTAGAATCCAAGTACACATTCCCACCAGACCTAGATACTCAGGGCAGGGGCAGTGAGGGGTGTGGCAGAATGGAAATCAATCCATGTCTGGTGCAGAAATGGATCCAGGAATCGGTGTCTGCTGTTGTTGCTTTCAGCTTGCAATTGATAAGAAATGGACTACACCCCTCCCAATTTGCTTTGCGTTTCCTCTGAATGAGGTGGCATAGCATAATGTGAATGAGACATGTAATTTGCACAAATAATTGATTATGCAGTTAATTGCATCACTAGATAACTGTGTAAATTATGCGTTTTCTCCCCACCTAGCAGCAAGAAGAACAATGTAGTTTTGGGCGGAAGACAAACTGCAGCAGCAAGGAATCAGTGCTGCATGCGATGAATGAATGGTGGAAAGGAATATGATGTATTTATATACCCCAAATTGTTTAACGTGTGTGTGTGTGTGTGTGTACGCACACACACACAATCCCTTGAGAACCATCTCTTAGACTGAACAATCCTATCTTCACTTTTGCATAATTTCCCTGGGTGTCCTTAGGCAAGTCTCACTCCCTTAACACCCCCGGTTTGTAAAAAGGAATATTAATGATCTCAGGGCTATTGTGTGTAGGTGAATGGGATAATTAGCCTTCACTGAGTAAAATATCAGCCTGAGGTAACTGTCCATCCACTTCCAAGGCCTTTAACAAATGCCTCCTGGTCTTAATAGCTCGTGATTAATTCTCTTGGACATCTTAAAATCCAAGACTAGATCGCTTAAAAAAAAAAGAGCCTCTGAGACAGGGTGATCTACAGAAGGTATGGGGGAAGGGCTGTTGGTTGGATATTTTAGCTGCTGTCATTTGTACTGAGCTCACTCTGAAAGGTGGTTGTGAGCAGAATGACAAAAAGGGCAGCAAATACCACTGAGCAGGCATTTGACAGGCAATAGTGGACTGATTAATGCGATGAGCACTTGATGGATTTAAGACACATTGGGGTAAATTCTTCTTAGTATTGGGAATCCAGAGATAAGATCAATACTTTCAACAGGTCCAGTAAAATGTCGGTGGAAAATGCTTCCCTCAAAGAAGTGCCATTGTTTTTAAAAAAACAAATCTGAATTATTCCTATTTTGATTTACACCCCACTGTCTATTACCATGCATATTCAAAACTGCTTACAGACCCATAAAAGTAAACCAGTTGACCAATTAAAAGAAGCTCAGATGGACCCAAAGCTCCCAATTAGCAAGGCTAAGGTCACATTAACACAATGCATTCAAAGCATTATGACCACTCTGAACAGTCATGGCTTCTCCCAAAGAATTCTGGGAGCTGTAGTTTGCCAGTGAGGAGATCCCAGTCCTTTCACAGAGCTACAATTTCCAGAGTGGTTTTACAATCAATCCCTCTTCCCGGGGAGTTTTGGGAACAGTAGCTCAGTTGGTTAGAGCCTGGTGTTGATAATGCCAAGCATGCAGGTTCGATCCCCATAAGGGAAAGCTGCATATTCCTGTATCACAGGGGGTTGGAATAGGTGATCCTCAGGTTCCCTTCCAACTCCATGATTCTATGATTTAAGGAAGAGGGCCCTTACCACTGTCATTAAAGGTAAAGATACCCCTGACCATTAGGTCCAGACTCGGACGACTCTGGGATTGACCGCTCATCTCGCTCTACAGGCCGAGGGAGCCGGCGTTTGTCCGTAGACAGGTTCCCCTGTCATGTGGCCAGCATGACTAAGCCGCTTCTGGAGAACCAGAGCAACGCACGGAAACTCCGTTTACCTTCCCGCTGGAGTAGTACCTATTTATCTACTTGCACTTGGACGTAACTGCTAGGTGGGCAGGAGCTGGGACCGAACAACTGGAGCTCATCCCGTCATGGGGATTCGAACCACTGACCTGATTGGCAAGCCCTGTTAGTTTCTGTTATCACTGTGCAGCTGTGTGAGGTCACAGGACTCTGTTTACATTCCAGAGACCTTGCAGTCTCACGGAAAGCGGAGACGGGATGTGACGTTAGTGGTTTCCTGTTTCCTTTGTTCCTATGTTCAGTTGTTCTCTGCTTTCATAGAGAGAGGATGCATTTTCTGTTCTGCATAGTTTAGAAATAAAACTCTTTACAATGTAGCCAAACCTCTCGTCTCTTCCCTGTGCTGGGAATCCTGCTGGATAGAATGTGCTTGAGGCCTTATCAAAGGCTCAGGTCATTAAACACATCGGAGGCGATTTCAAAGGTTTGGCTCGGAGGAAGATGAGGCCTTATCGGCTTGGCCGGGCGGAGTTCCGACAAGCCCTAGGCTCTGTGGTTTAGAATTTGCACACTTGTCATTTGTTCAGACATGCATGGCTTGATGTAATAGCCAATGTGATCTGAACAGTCCCATGTTCGGGCAAAGAGCAGCACAAGGCTTGAACTAGGCACTTTGTATGACTTGGGGATTCCAGGTTGCAGATGATTCAGCATGTTGGTGGTTCCATCTAAAGTTCTCAATGGCTTACGTCCAAGATACCTTGCAGATCACCTCCTCCCATATCCGGATGTCAGATTCCTAAGATCTGGTGAAGAAACTTATTTCTGCTTTCTTTCTTTGGCAGGAGCACAATAGCTTGGGGCTTGGCTTGGCTTCTCCAGCTCAGAGAACACCCCCTCAGTGTAGCCCTCGCCTATTCCAGCTTTAGGAAATGACCCTTTAAATTTACAGTGGTACCTCGGGTTATATATGCTTCAGGTTACAGACACTTCAGGTTACAGACTCCGCTAACTCAGAAATAGTACCTCGGGTTAAGAACTTTGCTTCAGGATGAGAACAGAATTTGTGCAGCGGCGGTGCAGCGACAGCAGGAGGCCCCATTAGCTAAAGTGGTGCTTCAGGTTAAGAACTGTTTCAGGTTAAGAACGGACCTCCGGAACAAATTAAGTTCTTAACCTGAGGTACCACTGTATAGGCTAATAGGAGATAACTGTAGGGCCAGCCAGAGAGGCTGCAGAAAACCTCAGGATGCTGCTGTCCTGCCATTTGAGGAGCAATTTATTATCTCTGTAATAAATTCCAAATAACTAGCATCTAGAAACTTGGAATTTTACAGCTGGTTGATAGTTTGTGCAGTACAGAGGGACCATTCCTTGTCTCAGTGATGTTGCATTCATTACCTCAGTTGTATTCTACAGTGGAACCTTGGGTTACATACTGTCCTCCTTACGAATGCTTTGGGTAACGAGCTCCGCTAACCTGGGAAGTAGATGCTCCTGGTTGCGAACTTTGTCCCAGGATGAGAGTGGAAGTTGCACGGTGGCAGCGGGAGGCCTCATTAACGAAAGCACACCTCATATTAAGAACAGTTTTGGGTTAAGAATGGATCTCCGGAACGAATTAAGTTCGTAACCAGAGGTACCACTGTATCCCCTTAAGGAGCACATAGGTAAAGGGACCCCTGACCATTAGGTCCAGTCATGACCGACTCTGGGGTTGCGGCGCTCATCACGCTTTATTGGCCGAGGGAGCCGCCGTACAGCTTCCGGGTCATGTGGCCAGCATGACTAAGCCGCTTCTGGCGAACCAGAGCAGTGCACGGAAATGCCGTTTACCTTCCCGCCGGAGCGGTACCTATTTATTTACTTGCACTTTGACGTGCTTTCGAACTGCTAGGTGGG
This sequence comes from Podarcis tiliguerta, assembly GCF_965153285.1. Lineage (NCBI taxonomy): Eukaryota > Metazoa > Chordata > Lepidosauria > Squamata > Lacertidae > Podarcis > Podarcis tiliguerta. The sequence continues at coordinate 10,642,884 of NC_139536.1, read as the reverse complement.
CAGGAGCAGGGACCGAGCAACGGGAGCTCACCCCGTCGCGGGGATTTGAACTGCTGACCTTCTGATTGGCAAGTCCTAGGCTCTGTGGTTTAACCCACAGTGCCGCCCGCATCCCTTAAGGAGCACATACTGCTAGGCAAATACAGTCACAGCTGTATCAGTTTTATAAATTTCAATTCTTCCCAGCTTGTCCTCCGGAAGGCAAATAGGAAAGGGAGAGGGTTTCAGACAATTTCATGTTATTTGGTAACATCCAGTGGTTATTTTACCCCATTGCAGGAGCACTGTAGCAAACATTGGCATTTGAGGGAGATAAGCTGCTCTTCAGAGCTTTTCTAAGCAAAGATGTGATAACATAATAGACTAGGCTATTATGGCCTCGTTGCTTTCCAAGGGATAGCAAATAACCTTGGAAATCTCAGAACTGGAAATGTCTTTATTGCACTTTGAGGTTGATTGGGTTGTCAATCAAATGTTGACGCCTTACTCAATTTGCGTCATTTTTCACTTCAGAGGTGCTTTGACTCTCTTATTACTGTTTGAGTTATTTTTCAGCACCTCCTAACTAACTTTGGCAGAAGAGGGAGAAGGCAGACATAGATCTTTTTGCTGAGAGGTTTTCCATCATGGGTAGGGATGGGAAGAGGAATGAACTAAATCTGGGTTCGAAAGCACACTCACCTCACTTGCACTTGCACCTAAAGTGCCAATTGGGACAGAGTTCTGCTCTGGAATATTGACCCAGGAAACTGGTGCTGCATGGGAAGAGGCTGCCTTAATTACCCATCTTCCTTTCCACAGGCATTTGCTATGTGGTGCACCTTGAAAATGGGTGGCAGCTGTCTAAAATGGGACAGCTAAAAGGCCTGGGGCAGAACTCTTGCTTGGTTCAAATTTAAAGGTGAACCAACCTATTTTACACTTTCCCCAAAAATAAGAGAACTGAAATGCAGCCACCCTTTGAAATTCATGTTTCTCTGAATTTTGCAATGCAATTCACCAGCCAAGTACAAAAACGCACACCCTAAATGGTGCATAAAAATGCATGTGTTGGTGAAAGGGACATTAAAACGTGCTGTACTGGGGAAAATGGCCTTGCAGAAAAAAAAAGAGAGAGAGAGAGAGAGAGAGAGAGAGAGAGAGAGAGAGAGAGAGACTGTTAAGCAAAATTGCATATAGATATTTGTATGTTAGGAGACGTTTGCACTGAAATGCTGGTGAATTTTCACAAAGACTTGGTTTTTATTTTTGCAAACTGATGTGGAGATCTGAACTGAAGCTTGGGAAAATAAGAAACTGTGAGAAACTGGAGCTGACAGGTATGCTTGTCTTTAGCTGCAAATGCTCCCTGGAAGCAGTAGGACAGGATGACATTGTGTCACTCACATTGACGGTGTCATTAGGACAGCTGGGATTACAAAAGAACTTTTCACTGGAGGCCTGATGGAGAGTAGGTGGGCCAGTGTAGGGTCCAGCAATGGTTAAGTAGCAGTAAATTTGAGTCTTGCACATTCTCTTTTCTGACTAGAGTTTAGTTTACATTTCCATATTCAATTTTGTTTCCCATATAACCATTATTTGCATATACTGTTCCTTATTTCATGTCCTGCATAATGCGGTGCTGATTTCTTTTCAGTGTTATGCTCAGATCTTTTATAAACTGAAATGCTTTCACTGATCTCCTGCTAATGTATTTAAAATAAATCTTTCTAAACAGAGGATATCTTCTTGGGTCTTGTTTGGCTACCAGCTTCTCACGCACTGGAGCAAATTTAGGACCTCATTTTCAAGCAGTATAGCTAAACAGATGGGTGACCCTATGGCTCTGTGGGGAGAGCAATCTATTTTTGCTCTATAGTGGCCCTGAGAAGCTTACAGGGATATTGAATATAAAAAAAAATGGCAGTCTCTATTGGGATCTTTTTTGCCCAGGTCGTTGTATGTGTATTGGGAAGTCGAGAGGGTGGTGGAGAATATTTGGGGAACAGTTGGAGAAAATTCTGCAAAAGTGACTTCCGTTTGGGAGTGGCAGAGAGACAAAACCTATGAAATGTTCTCAGAAACCTATCAAAATTTGGCCATGCTCTTGCCACAATCTCGCATTGGATCCAGGAAGAATCCAAACAATGGGACAGATGGTTGTTCTCCCAGCAAGCCTGGCTCCCCCTCCCAGATCTCCCCACTAGCCAACTGCTCCCCTAAAACACACAATTGCAGCTGTCCCTAAGAAAATTTTATCTTACACCATCTTCTGGGATTTTGTTGTCTCATTTGCTGCTAATCACTGTAATCAGTCCTGCCCCCGTTTCACTTACAAAGGAAGGCAAGTGAAAGGAAGAGGTAAGTGTGCTTGAGATGCTGGTAGCAAGAGCTGGTGAGGATGGTGGAGGCTGGTAAATCCTGCCTGATTTGCCCGCCCCCTGTCCCCCCAAAACAGTACTTCTGTCTTGTCAGGATTCAACCTCAATCTGTTAGCCGCCATCCATCCTCCAACCACCTCCAGGCACTCACACAGGACCTTCACCGCCTTCACTGGTTCTGATTTAAAAGAGAGGTAGAGCTGGGTGTCATCTGCATACTGATGAACACCCAGCCCAAACCCCCTGATGATCTCTCTCAGCAGATTCATATAGATATTAAAAAGCATGGGGGAGAGGACTTAACCCTGAGGCACCCCACAAGTGAGAGCCCAGGGGTCTGAACACTCATCCCCCAACACCACTTTTTGGACACGGCCCAGGAGAAAGGAGCAGAACCACTGTATAACAGTGCCCCCAGCTCCCAGCCCCTCTAGACAGTCCAGAAGGATGCTATGGTCAATGGTGTCAAAGGCTGCTGAGAGATCCAGCAGAACTAGGAAACAGCTCTCACCTTTGTCCCTAGCCCGCTGGAGATCATCGACCAGTGCGACCAAGGCAGTTTCAGTCCCATGGTGAGGCCTGAATCCTGATTGGAAGGTATCCAAATGGTCCGCATCCTCCAGGCATGCTTGGAGTTGTTCAGCCACCACCCGCTCAATCACCTTGCCCAAGAACAGAAGATTTGAGACTGGGCGATAGTTGGCTATAATGGCCGGGTCTAAAGATGTTTTTTTAAGAAGCGGTTTAATGACCGCCTCTTTCAGCGGGTCTGGGAGGGCTCCCTCACAGAGGGAAGCATTCACCACCCCACGGAGCCCATCGCCCAGCCCTTTCCCGGCTTGCTGTTCTGGGCTCTCCTGATTTGTGATGGAAGAGTGTGGATCAGTCTCAAGTTAAAATAGGAATTTGCCCATCTCTGGTACCAATCGCTGAAGCCACTTAATAATAGATATTTTTGTGATGCAGGATTCAGTCATGTTGATGATGTATTCTCATGACATATTAAAGAATTTAAAGGGACAATAAACTGAACTTCCACGATACCTTATTTTCGCTGCAGCAAAGCTTTATGATATAGAGCTTTATGGTGTAAATATCTAATACAACTTATGCTATCAACTTCAGAGACAGGCATATATGATTAATGAGCACTAGAGGCGTGTGATGACATTACTATGCCCCTTAGACAGAAGATATAAGTCTGGCTCTTTTCTTTCATAAGCCCAGCAGCGGCAAAAGGGGGAGATAAATGAACCACAGTCACAGAAGATTGCAAAGATTGCTTCTCTTCTAAATCATCAGCTTACAGTGTAAATTGCGGCATTTCACATCAAATATTCCAGGCGTTAATTCTCCTTCCTTTTTTAATATTTAAGTTTAATTTGTGCAATTTGATCAGGACTTATACAAGGTAGAAAAATAGAACTGTGACATTTTGGGAACTATTTGTGTAACCTTTAGGATTTTTGGAGGCAATGGGATGTTGCCGAAGCTTTGCAATGACAGAAATGTTGAGAATGATAAGTGTGGCGAAGTAAGTGTAGAGAGAGAATTCTCTCTCATAACGATAGAACTCAGGAAAGAGAGTAAAGAAAATCCTCCAGGCATTGAAAGGATGTGAGTGAGGATTTCCTATTCTGCACAGACTATCCCTAATACCTGCCCCTGGTAAAACAACAACAACAACAACAACAACAACAACAACAACAACCGTCTCTCATGCCTTGTTATACTGCCGTTTCTACGAGGATATACGCTCGGTATTTATTACCCGTGCTATGCAAAAATCTCCAAATGAATCTGGACTTCAATGTCCAAAATCCCTGGTAGAGGACAAGGATCCTGAGATCACGTTAAGGGTAGCCAAATTCCATGCGATTGCCATAAAACTTAAGGAGGAAGCTGTGATACCATAATGATTAAGGTTTTAAATGATAATTTTAGGTTATATGTTAGTGGCTAAGTGTTAATTTATATATTTTTTAACTGTTGCGATATCTGTATTGTCCCTGTTATACCTAATTGTAAATTCAAATGTATCCCTACATTTATGTGTTTTATGTTTTATGTCGTGTTTTATGACCTTGATACTGTATGTGGGCTGGAACTGGTCTCTGACTGAAATAATAAAATTCATTCATTCAACAACAACAGTTTTAGGTTTCCCCAGCCACTCTGGGCAGCTTCCAGCAAGATAATAAAATTCCCACCGGATTAGATGGAAGGGCAACTAGTCCTTCCTCCTGTTCTCACAAAGGCCAACTAGATTCCCATGGGAAGCCTGTGAACAGGACCTGAGTTCTGTAACGCTCTCCCCGCTTACAATTCCTAACAACTCATCTACACTGGAAATAGTACATAGCCATTCTCCTCCTGGACCAGCTCCATGGGATGGGATTTTTTTTTGGGGGGGGGTCACTGTGTTACAGTGCTTTTGGTCCATCAGATGCAGGTGGTGCTGTGGGTTAAACCACAGAGCCTAGGACTTGCCGATCAGAAGGTCGGTGGTTCGAATCCCCGTGACGGGGTGAGCTCCCGTTGCTCTGTCCCTGCTCCTGCCAACCTAGCAGTTCAAAAGCATGTCAAACTGCAAGTAGATGAATAGGTACCACTCCGGCGGGAAGGTAAACGGTGTTTCCGTGCGCTGCTCTGGTTCGCCAGAAGCCGCTTAGTCATGCTGGCCACATGACCCGGAAGCTGTATGCCAGCTCCCTCGGCCATTAAAAGCGAGATGAGCGCCGCAACCCCAGTGTCGGACACGACTGGACCTAATAGCCAGGGGTCCGTTTACCTTTACTTATGGGACTGAGTCCAGAAAGCAACATTGGGAGAGTGCTTTTCACACCCCTGGCAGTTATGCTATGGACTGCGACAGGCCAGTAGTTCATTGCCCATGCTATTTCTTTTTCTTCTTCTTTTTATAAATTTATTTATTTGGTTTTTCAGATTACAATTTTACAGTCACATATCGAACATACAACATAAAAACAAGATTCCAAGGAAACTCCTGGACTTCCCTCCTTCCCTTTGTGGGTCCTGTTGTTATTCATTTCCTCCTGCATCTTTTATGATAATCCAAATCTTTTACATCTCCATTGTGTCCAAAATTCACCATTAAGCTTCAAGTGATATTCCAACCCTACTAACGATTTTAACTGGTTACAATGGTTTTTAAGATAGGCTATAAATTTCCCCCATTCCTTATTAAAATTTTGGTCTTCCTGATTTCTGACTCTTCCAGTCATTTTAGCCATTTTAGCCATGGCTATGTGTATGTTATTGGCCCAGAGATGGAAAGAAAATGAAGTCCCTACTAGAGAAGAATGGCAGATCAAGTTGATGGATTATGCTGAAATGGCTAAAATGCCCATGCTATTTCTTGCTGCATAATATTGTTATAGAATGGGGGGACCCCCTAAACCCTAGATATTAATAAATGGTAGGATTTTAATGATTTGGGATGTGAAGGGAGAAATATGAGCTGCAGAGGAATTCCTGGGCCAGCCTATACAAAATGATCTCAACTCCCATCTCTAGCGGGGGTGCAATTAGTGCCAGCACCGTCCGTTAAGAGTTTGGGTGTAATCTTCGACACCTCCCTCTCCATGGAGGCGCAGATTGCAGCTATAACAAAGGCGGCATTTTTTCATCTCCGCCAAGCTAAGCAGTTGGCTCCTTACCTCTCTCGCCCTGACCTAGCCACTGTGATCCATGCGACGGTCACCTCCAGACTGGATTATTGTAACTCGCTCTACGTGGGGCTGCCCTTGAGACTGACCCAGAAACTCCAGAGGGTGCAGAATGCCGCAGCGAGACTCCTTACAGGGTCTTCACTGCGAGATCACATTCATCCGGTGCTATACCAGCTGCACTGGCTCCCGGTGGAGCACAGGATCAGGTTTAAGGTGCTGGTTTTAACCTTTAAAGCCCTATACGGCCTAGGACCCTCGTACCTACGGGACCGCCTCTCCTGGTATGCCCCACAGAGAAACCTACGCTCATCAAATAAAAACATCCTGAAGGTCCCAGGCCTCAGAGAGGTTAGGCTGGCCTCAACTAGAGCCAGGGCTTTCTCGGCTGCGGCTCCAATCTGGTGGAACGCTCTGTCACAAGAGACTAGGGCCCTGCAGGACCTGACATCTTTCCGCAGAGCCTGCAAGACAGAGTTGTTCCACCAGGCCTTTGGTCAGGTCCCAGCCTGACTCCCTCCTCTGGCAACCTGCACAGAATTTTGCTCAACGGTTGCCATTAATTTGACCTTAATTAATTTTTATAATGGAATGTTTTTAGAATGTTTGATTATTTGATTGTTTGATTATTTAATTGTTGTTAGCCGCCCTGAGCCCGGCTTCGGCTGGGGAGGGCGGGATATAAATAAAATTTATTATTATTATTATTATTATTATTATTATTATTATTATTATTATTATCTGGCCAGGTTGGGCCATTCAGAAATAATACAGGGCCATTGAGAGCCATTGACAATGCCGGAGAGCTCCTCCCCACCCGCTTGCCCTGATGTGTGAACAGAGGATGGGGATTTGGAAGGTTGCCAGGGTAACTGGGTGTGAGGTGACAGGAAAAAGAGAGTTTTTAGCAAGGTGTTCTGGGAAGAAAGAAGAAAAATGGACTGGGATCCATCTTGAGCAGGTTGGCTGAAGGCTGGCTGACAGAGATTCCTTGGACTCAATTAATCTCCTTTATTGGCATAGTAAGAGAATGTTGTATACATGGATGGGAACACGACACAGGTAACAAAACATAGTAGGAGGTACTTTAAGATAATATTTCACCTTGGACTCCACGGCTGCACTGCTGTGGGGGACAAGCCCCTCTTGAAATGGCCCTGCTGTAAGACCTGGACTCCCTCCATATGAACTGAAGGAGTTAATAGGTGAATAAACACCTACAACAGCTACAACATATAGAGGGGGAAGCACCCAACTTTTCTAATAAAAATATTGGTCATGTTGCAGTTTGCATGGCTGCCAGTAAGACAACGCTTCACACCACGTACAGTGGTGGTCAATAGCTTGAATTATTGTTAACAAGCTGTAATGGTTCTAGGGGTTGCTTGTGCGTAAGCTGGTCCCAACGTCTGGCTGGGTTGCCTGAGTGAACCTTTCCTGTCCGGGCAGCCACTCGCCCGTGACCGTCTCAATCACTGGCAGAATCCGTCAGTGGGTGTTTCTTAAACTTCTTCCAGCAAAGAAGTTCTTTGACGCCCAATCTTCGCCTACTCTCCCTGCGCGGAAGCCTTCTGCGCAAGGAGGGCATGGGCAGCGGAGGACCCCTTCTCTCCCCGCTGGTCCCCGGCAAGGAGTTATGGGATCACCTTGCCGATTCCCCCATCTCCCCCCCCTTCTCCACTGGAGCTACGCTGATTCTCTCCCCCAGAAGATGGGCTGCCCCTCCCACTCCCGGAACGCTCTCTGGGATCCCTTCGGAGCTTGCTCTCACCCTTGGACACTGATGGCAGTTCCCTGACACAAGCAATTGATGTCATGGAAGAAAAATTGGTCTATCTATGAATATTAGTCATGAGGGCACAACAGAACGCAATATTTAGCATCATCTGAATTTGTGCTGTGCTGAAACCAGCCCTGCAGTTCCAGATGTTTTCTTCCATTTCCAAGGAGGCACCAGTTTTTCTTCCTCTTTCCAATGCCACTTTTGAATTTCTTTAGAAATGCCGCTTCTGTAATAGTGGTTTGTTATGATCTCCCATTGTTCATCCCCTCACGGGAGATGAACCTGCACCCCACATTTGACATTGGTTAAGTGTGGGAGGCATCCCACGTTTAACATCGGTTTCATGTAGAACCTCTAACTGTCTCCAAGCCGCGAGGGAAGAAAGGCACGAGAGAAGCAGATCACAGTCAGAAACTCACACATGCAGCTGCATTTGTGATACAACTAGATTTGAGGGTCTGTGTACCACAACATCATTCCAGTGTTCTGCAGAAAGTCATGAGCGCCGTTCTAACGTCAAACCCAAGCTGAGCTACATAATGAAAGTAGTTGGGCTGAAATTAACTCTGCGTTCAATATCCTGTTTGTAATAAGCAAGCGCCTCATTAAAACAGCCACTGGAAATGAAGTGTCGTGCAGGCAACTGGCTTCTGTTCCCTTAAGGAAGATGTTGCAAGGGTCAGGGATTGAGAAATGAGGGATTAGCCTCTGGAGGAAATGCTGGAGTCAGCAGGAGAATTTCCTCAAGAACGGCTGCTTCTTCTCCTTTGCTTTTAACAGATTAACAAGATGACAGGCCCATGCACCAAATAGCTCACAATCTGAAATTAGGAACACGGGAAGTGGCCTTATGCAAATCAGAACATCCATCCATCCACTGATCAGCAGAGAATCTCCATAGTTCAGTGTTGTCTTTCTCAGCCTTATCTGGAGATGATTGTAAGCTGATCGTCAACCATCAATCGTGTATCTTAAGCATTCTTCCTGATAGCACATGCAGCATTATTTATCTAGTAGTTTAGTGGAGGCAGAGCACAGCCATCATGGCTAGTGGCCATTTTTAACTGTATCCTCCATGAATCCAATCCATGAAGGCATCCAGAAACTCCCTGGAATAAATATAGAAATTGTATTGACCAAGTACACGGGCCCTGCGTAGCAGTGCCTGGTTTGTGATATTGGAACTCCAGAGGTGGTTATGTGGGTGGATAGCCAGCAGGGGCATAGCGTGGGGGTGCCAGGAGCATGGTGGCCCCAAGGACACAATTTTTGAGGGGGCATGAACCAGGCACTGTGGTGGCCTGGGAATCGGATTCAGAGGCTGAAGCTGAGGAACCCCAGCCTGCACAGGAGTCCCTGCCTCCAGAGCCGCTGAGCCGGGGCTGGGGCTTGAACATGAAGGGCCCTCACCTGTGCCGGATCCTCAGGAGCAGACACCAGCTGAGTCTGCTCTGGTTCCTGAGGTGATGGAGGACCCATTGCCTGCAGGTGCTCCACTATCAGGCCTGTCAGGGGAAGTTGAGGTTGCCTCTGGGTCCAGTAACCCTCCAGTCTCTCCTGAGCTGCAGAGGCTCAGGGCAGAGAGGCGGAGGGAACTAAGTTCTCACAGGAGGAGTGCTCGCCTCCAGGCCAGGAGAGGTGAGTAACCTGTGGACCAGGGCCGCCCTATGCCTCAGAGGAGATAAAGGCCAGCCCGCCCAGTCCCAGGTTGCGGGAGCAACATCGTTGGTAACCTGTTCCTGCCAGCACCCTGTCCTGCTCTTCCAGAGTTCCTGACCACACCCAGCTCCTTGCCTTGGACCCCGTTTCACCCTTGATGGACAGCCTCCATACCCTCGACCTAGGACCGGACTCAGACCACGCTGCACGGTACCCCCCCCCCCCCCGGGAGCAGCACAGGCGCCCTCACACAGGTGACCCCAGTGTGGCCTGGCCCTGGTGCTCCTCTCTACCTGCCAAGGGCTGCGTCGGCCGACCGGGCTCCCCGCTGTGTGGGATCAGTAGTCAGATGTATGAACTAGGCCGTTCGGAAGAGGAAGGAGTTACTGGGACCCAAGGAGCAAAAATCCCATAAATGCTGTAGAAGATATTAGCAATTCAGGTGTGGGTAAAGGCACCATATGCTCCCCAGCCCTTTGCCTCCGAGGGGGGCCACCTTAATGATGCTATGAATAGCACACACCTTTGCTGAGGTAAAGGAGGACAGATGGCATCTCTCGCTCACCTCTCTCTTCTCATTTCCTTGCCTCCCCCCCCCCCCGCAACTTTGCCTTTTATCAGAAAACCTTTTATATCCTTTTGAGGACTCCCTTTGCCATGCAACATTAATCACTTTCCCCCTTCTCTCTTTTTGTTTTCATTTTCCGAGCGGCGAATTTATACGGCATGATGTAACAAAGGAGGCGAGGAAAGCAATAAATTGGTTCGACGGCGTATAGATTACACAAAACAGACATGCGATTCAATCAAACAAGGGCACAAATCAGAAATTATATCGGTCTAGTTTTCTTATTTCACTCTCTCTAGTCTGCCTCGTAAGCCTTAATATATTTTCCCAAACGTCTCTACTGAAGGTCTGATGTTAATCTTTCAGTAATGACAAGCCTCTGCCGTTCACTCTTGGATATTATGAACAGTAATACTTTGGACCTCGGCGGTCCACATGCGTTATCTTAATAATATTAGTAACAACCCAGTAAGGTGGGTCAATATTGTTACTCCCTCCCCTTCTAGGGGTGTGGCCAGGAAATTTGGCATTCCACAAGACCATCAAGTGATGTCACAGCAAAGGCATTATTTCAACCAGGAATTTTGCTATGTCACTATGGCCTCATCCACATAATATATTCATAGCAATATTACGCCAATGAGAGCCATAGGTAAAGGTAAAGGTACCCCTGCCCGTACGGGCCAGTCTTGACAGACTCTAGGGTTGTGCGCCCATCTCACTCAAAGAGGCCAAGGGCCAGCGCTGTCCGGAGACACTTCCGGGTCACGTGGCCAGCGTGACATCGCTGCTCTGGCGAGCCAGAGTCGCACACGGAAACGCCGTTTACCTTCCCGCTAGTAAGCGGTCCCTATTTATGTACTTGCACCCAGGAGTGCTTTCTAACTGCTAAGTTGGCAGGCGCTGGGACCGAACAGCGGGAGCGCACCCCGCCGCGGGATTCGAACCGCCGACCTTTCGATCGGCAAGCCCTAGGCACTGAGGCTTTAACCCACAGCGCCACCCGCGCTGTGAGTTGCTAGAGACTCCTATTTCCCCTCACAAATCTACAATTCCTAGGGTGGTTTAACAGTCCATCCTACTTCCTAGGGAGCTGTGGGAACTGTTGCCATGAGACAAAAGTTCTTAAGAGCAGAAGCAGTAAGGCAAGGCCTACACAATCATTTCAAGCCTGCTAGGTGTTATGTACTGAAGTTCTCACCCTGGTCCAGCAGGGGGATACTGTAGATAGTTTTCACTCAGGTCCACATATGCAAATAAGGGATTGAAAGTGACGTTCAGTGATTGGATAGTTACAGAAAATGGTTACAGTTGTGTTGTACTGGAGCTCTATATAAGCAGGCTGGCTGAACCCTTCAGCTCAGTTCTGTTCTGGCCTGTGAATAAACAAGAGCTGTTTGAAGAATTGCTGTGTCGTCTGATATGTTCACCCACAACCTAACACTAACAGTAAACTGCCATGTCACTGTGACTTGTGACTCATCTTGGGTTCCATATAAATGTTACCAGCCTCAGTCTGTCTTCAGTTCAGAGTCTGTTGTTCAGAGTGACAGTGTGTTCCTGTATTGTTGCAGACAGAGCGGCTCCAGGACTCTAGTTAGTCTGTAACTAAGATCTGTGCCTCTGTGAAGACTAAGAAAGCTGTTATGAGCACTCTGCATATGCTGTTTAACTATGCTCTTTATGAACAAGTTTATTATCTCAAGGAAAAATTTGTTCTGTTTATAAAAAAGACTCTGTGTTGAACAATTGTAGATCTCTGAGGGGAATAGAGGGCACACAACAGCTCTCAGACGCGGGTGGCACCTTGGTCTAAACCACAGAGCCTAGGGCTTGCCGATCAGAAGGTCGGCAGTTCGAATCTCCGCGACAGGGTGAGCTCCCGTTGCTCGGTCCCTGCTCCTGCCAACCTAGCAGTTCGAAAGCACATCTAAGTGCAAGTGGATAAATAGGTACTGCTCCAGCGGGAAGGTAAACGGTGCTTCCGTGCACTGTTCTGGTTCACCAGAAGCAGCTTAGTCATGCTGGCCACATAACCCGGAAAGCTGTCTGTGGACGAATGCCGGCTCCCTAGGCCTATAGAGCGAGATGAGCGCTGCAACCCCAGAGTCGTCCACGGCTGGGCCTAACGGTCAGGGGTACCTTTACCTTTAACAGCTCTCAGCACTCCTCCTTTATCCCACAGCCTTCGTCCTGGTTGATGGACCGATGATGTACAGTGGGAGGCATCTGGTTCTTCAGCGCAAGGGGAAGAAGCTCATGAGGGTCCGGTCTCTGGCCCCATAGGCCCTGGCAGTTCTGTGGGTCCCTTCTGGAAGTTCTTGCTGCTGTTTCCATATCAGAACATGGCATCTATCCTGGGCCATTTTCTCCTCAGATCTGCACCCAACCCAAATGGACAGCCCCCGCCAGTCAGAGGGAAATGGCATAAAAACAGTGGCGTGATCCTTTAAGGATCATTCACAAATGGCAGGGTTTTTTCCTGGTAGTATAAAATGCATTTTCATGAGTACATTGTTCTGGAATAGCAGCTGAACAATATTAAAATGTGTGTGTGTGTGGGGGTGTAAACTGGGTTGTTTTTGTTTTTATTTTGATTATGTATTTTGCTGTTTTATATAGTATTTTTAACCTGAGAACCGCCCTGAGAACTGCGGGTATAAGGCAGTATACAAATTTAATAAAGAATAATAAGGTGGAAGCAATGAACAAAAGAGGGAGCAACTATATCAAAATAAAAGGTGCTTTGAGATGGACAACCCATCTTTATATTGTTTGAAAATGAGGCCATTCCCTGATGCCTCCATTTTGATGACTACATGGTGGCACCAGAAAACTAATTAAGTCTAGCTTTGTGTTGTTGCTTAGTCGTTCAGTCGTGTCCGACTCTTCGTGACCCCATGGACCAGAGTTTGGTCGGACTCATGTTTGTAGCTTCAAGAACACTGTCTAACCATCTCGTCCTCTGTCGTCCCCTTCTCCTTGTGCCCTCCATCTTTCCCAACATCAGGGTCTTTTCCAGGGAGTCTTCTCTTCTCATGAGGTGGCCAAAGTATTGGAGCCTCAACTTCACGATCTGTCCTTCCAGTGAGCACTCAGGGCTGATTTCCTTAAGAATGGATGCATTTGATCTTCTTGCAGTCCATGGGACTCTCAAGAGTCTCCTCCAGCACCATAATTCAAAAGCGTCAATTCTTCGGCGATCAGCCTTCTTTATGGTCCAGCTCTCACTTCCATACATCACTACTGGGAAAACCATAGCTTTTACTATACGAACCTTTGTTGGCAAGGTGATGTCTCTACTTTTTTTTAGCTTTGTAGTGTTGTCATACAGCTAGTTCAGACAGAGGCCAAATAAGATTTCCCTCGTTCTGGATTAGGTTGGTGAGACATCATCAGATGTACAAACCTGCATGTCTCTGTGGCACTGAGGTGACAAAATGCCATGGCCAACTGTCTGGATTTGCACAAAGAGCAGAGCAAGGTCAAAAGTCGGATCCAGAGGCCTTGGATATCTGAGATTAACAGAAGACCGTTCTCTTTGTCTTCCTTAAACAAAGGTCTGTTAAGTAGAATGTGATTTCAGGAGTTATACTGGGCAGATCGTTAGCAGAAGAGCAAGAAACCACAAGCACTCAATCCACAGACCCATAAAATACCAGTTCTTTCAATAACAGGCTTTAAAAAAAATGTTATTTTCACTCACTATCCTAGTTGCCCTCAGGAATAATAAATGCAACAGGAATTAATCTGGTGTGCATTCATGCAGGGGATATAGACTCTTAAAACATAATGCCGGCTTGTAACATTTATATAAAATACCAATAAAACACTTTTGGAAGTTTTTCTGCATTGCATTATATTTGAAGACAGAGCTTTGTTGCTTTGCTCGGCGCATAGTGTCAACAAAGATTTCTTTCAGCTAATAACCTCCTTTTGCAGGCATATTTTAATTCTTTAAAAGAAAAATTAAGCTGGCGTTTTTTGTTAAGACATTCATTCATTTATTTTAAACTGCAACAGGAACATATTGAATGGGTTCACCTACTGTAAGTACGTAATAGCAATTGTTCACATGCTAGCCTATGCCTTGTGGGATATTTTCAGGAGAAGAAAAACTAAAGAGGCAACCCCAGTCTCTAAGATGGCTGGATGGCGTCTTGTAGAATCATAGAATCATAGAGTTGGAAGAGACCACAAGGGCCATCGAGTCCAACCCCCTGCCAAGCAGGAAACACCATCAGAGCACTCCTGACATATGGATGTCAAGCCTCTGCTTAAAGACCTCCAAAGAAGGAGACTCCACCACACTCCTTGGCAGCAAATTCCACTGTCGAACAGCTCTTACTGTCAGGAAGTTCTTCCTAATGTTTAGGTGGAATCTTCTTTCTTGTAGTTTGGATCCATTGCTCCGTGTCCGCTTCTCTGGAGCAGCAGAAAACAACCTTTCTCCCTCCTCTATGTGACATCCCAACCTGTAAGCCTCCTTCTGGCAACTCCTGCAGCCAAGCTTGTGTCAAATGCATTGCTCTGCTTTCCTTTGGACCACATCAGAGAGGCTGAGAAGGGGGACTTGTTGTCTGGGCAGTCCATACACACTGTCCAGGCTTGCACCCCACAGAGTTCATTTCGGTGTTGATAATGCAGCAAAAGCAGCACAGGAGACAGGAGTTACAAGTTACAAAACAATATAACACCAGTCCTGAAAGACCTACGCAGGCTCCCAGTACGTTTCTGAGCACCATTTAAAGTGTTGGTGCTGACCTTGAAAGCCCTAAATGGCCTCTGCCCAGTATACCTGAAGGAGCATCTCCACCCCCATCGTTCTTCCCGGACATTGAGGTCCAGCTCCGAGGGCCTTCTGGCGGTTCTCTCCCTGTGAGAAGTGAGGGAACCAGGCAGAGGGCCTTCTCGGTAGTAGCGCCCACCCTGTGGAATGCCATCCCGTCAAATATCAAGGAAATAGACAACTATCTGACTTTTAGAAGACATCTGAAGGCAGCCCTGTTTAGGGAAGTTGTTAAAGTCTGATGTTTTATTGTGTTTTTAATCTTCTGTTGGGAGCTGCCCAGAGTGGCTGGGGAAACCCATCCAGATGGACAGGGTATGAATGAATGAATGAATGAATGAATATTAGTTACTGGTCTCTGCAGCCACAGGTTGCACTGTGATTCTCCATTGATTTGACTTCACTCCCAGAGGCACACTCCCTTTCCTTTCGACAAGCTTTATTCTTCTGGCTTATCATGACAACCGTTATTAACATTGGGCTTCAGCAAAGCAAAGAATTCAATTAGACAGTGCTAAGTGGCTTCTGATTGGCACAACTGTTTGCATTTGGTAAGTGTTGGGAAGGGAATGATTTACAGCTTGGGTTGGCGCCCCAAGAGTGAGTGGCCTTCTGCCAGCCTATTTACTAGATCTGATGGACCAAGCAGTGTTGTTGTAAAGCCAATTCAAAGGGAGGCCAGGTAGCATCCCCCTCACTCTGTATAAGCTTTGTGAAACATCAACTGATAGCCAAACCTGCACGGCTGTGGCATCCATCTGGGAAGATAGGTGCTGGTGGAATGCTCTTGGGGGGCCGCAGGTATCATCCTGCCCATCCTCGCCAGTGAGGGTGGGGCAGGGATCTCTCCCAGGCCTATTTCAAGATGATGGAGATTGAATCAGGAACCATCTGCATGGAAGCAAGATACCCTACAACTTTGCTACTTCGTTTGACTTTCTGCTACTCTTTTAAAAAGGTAAAGGTACCCCTGCCCGTACGGGCCAGTCTTGACAGACTCTAGGGTTGTGCGCCCATCTCACTCAAGAGGCCGGGGGCCAGCGCTGTCTGAAGACACTTCCGGGTCACGTGGCCAGCGTGACATCGCTGCTCTGGCGAGCCAGAGCCACACACGGAAACGCCGTTTACCTTCCCGTTGGAGTGGTCCCTATTTATCTACTTGCACCCGAAGGTGCTTTTGAACTGCTAGGTTGACAGGCGCTGGGACCGAACGACGGGAGCGCACCCCGCCGCGGGGATTCGAACCGCCGACCTTTCGATCGGCAAGCCCTAGGCGCTGAGGCTTTAACCCACAGCGCCACCTGCGTGCTTGCATAGAAATGTCTGAATTTTACGGTAGGTGGAATTTGGAGGCAGCTCTATAAACAGGCTTCATTACAAAAATGCTGTCTATTAAAGCGAACTGCTGAATGAAGTCTGAATAAGGGATGCTCTTCTGAGCTCTGATGCGATTACCATGGTTACCAAAAGTGTCTAGAGCCTAGTACAATTTTTCTCTTTATTTTTTTATATTTTTTTAAAATAGGAACATAAACAACAAAAACAACATTTACTTTTTGTGAGCAAATGACAAGCATGCTATAAGAGTCACTCTATGGGGAAATCTGCAGAGGTCATGACCAGAGTTAAACTGTTGGTAGAACTCATTTTTAGTGTTTTAATTGAAAGAGAATATATTCAATATATTTCCAGCCACCACAACCATTAAAGTCTTATCCTTGGCTGAGATGACATGACTCAGGTTCCAACAATGATGGTTGCAAAGGATCAAATGGAAATGGAAACCTCTCATCCTCCCATAGAGTAGAACTGCCTGTGTTAAAAGACTCATTTGGAACATGGGAGCAGGAGAAAAAACACACAACCCAAACAATTTCTGTTACACCTGAGATGCCGCTGCCATTTTCCCCAGGCACCACAGACGTTCTAGGATGTTTTTTCTTCTTCTTCACTACTACAGTGGTGCCTCGCAAGACGAAAAGAATCCGTTCCGCGAGTCTCTTCGTCTAGCGGTTTTTTCGTCTTGCGAAGCAACCCTATTAGCGGATTAGCGGATTAGCGCTATTAGCGGTTTAGCGGCTATTATCGGCTATTAAAGGCTTAAGCGATTAGCGGATTAGCTGCTAAAAGGCTATTAGCGGTTTAGCGGCTTAGAAAAAGGGGGTGGGGAGCGAAAAAAAATCTCAAGACTCGCAAGACATTTTCGTCTTGCGAAGCAAGCCCATAGGGAAATTCGTCCTGCGAAGCGCATCGAAAAACGGAAAACCCTTTCATCTAGCGGGTTTTCCGTCTTGCGAGGCATTCGTCTTGCGGGGCACCACTGTACATGGTTTCCCCACTGCCATATTTGCACCTCAAAACAGAATATTGCAGATTATTTGTATCTCGGTGATACAAGATAGAGACTCTTCAACAAAACCGATGGATGCTGGCCAGAAGACATTTGGCAATGTGCCCTTTGCAGTGGTGACTGGTCCATTTGGGCAAATGGGGCACTGCCCCACCGATCTCAGCCTGCCCTCAGTAAGGCCCCACCTACCTGGACGTAGGTGGCACTGTGGGTTAAACCACAGAGCCTAGGACTTGCCGATCAGAAGGTCAGCGGTTTGAATCCCTGTGACGGGGTGAGCTCCTGCCAACCTAGCAGTTTGAAAGCACCTCAAAGTGCAAGTAGATAAATAGGTGGGAAGGTAAATGGCGTTTCCGTGTGCTTCTCTGGTTCGCCAGAAGCGGCTTTTTTTTTTTTAAATGATATTTTATTAAATTTTACAAACAAAACATATAGCAACAATAAACAAACAACCTCATAACAAAAGAAAAAACAGAAAAATAAACACTACAACACACAAACACAAAACAACAAAATACAACAAAGAGAATAAACATATTAAAAACAATTTTGTCTCCTTATATTCTTTACATTAACTTATTTCTCCGACTTCCCCAGACCTTCCTTCTCTGTATTCCAAATCAAATATTCTGTCAGCAAATTCTTTCCCTTTATCATATTTTGATTTTCTGATACTTTTAAAGTCTAATAAGTAATTGCATTTCCTTAAATCTAACAAGATATTGAATCTTTCTCTATCCACTTTTTCCTAAATAACCATTCACCCTCTATCCGATGTCTTCAGACGTTCATTATCTTACAATGTTTCTGTAAATAGTCTTTAAATTTTCTCCAGTCTTCCTTCACCGTCTCTTCTCCCTGGTCTCTGATTCTGCCGGTCATTTCTGCCAATTCCATATAGTCCATAACTTTCATCTGCCATTCTTCCAGTGTGGGTAGCTGTTGAGTTTTCCAGTACTGTGCAATGAGTATCCTTGCTGCTGCTGTAGCATACATGAAAAATGTCCTATCTTTCTTGTGCACCTGTTGGCTGACAATACCCAGGAGAAAGGCTTCTGGTTTCTTCGGAAATGTGTATTTAAACACTTTTTTCAACTCATTATAAATCATCTCCCAGAATACCTTTATCCTTGGGCGGCTTAGTCATGCTGGCCACATGCCCGGAAGCTGTACGGCGGCTCCCTCGGCCAATAAAGCGAGATGAGCACCGCAACTCCAGAGTCGGTCATGACTGGACCTAATGGTCAGGGGTCCCTTTACCTTTACAGTGGTACCTCGGGTTACATACGCTTCAGGTTACAGACTCCACTAACCCAGAAATAGTACCTCGGGTAAAGAACTTTGCTTCAGGATGAGAACAGAAAGCATGCTCCGGTGGCACGGCGGCAGCAGCACGCCTCATTAGCTAAAGTGGTGCTTAAGGTTAAGAACAGTTTCAGGTTAAGAACGGACCTCCGAAACTTAACCTGAGGTACCACTGTACCTGCCTTCTTACAACCAATCACAGATCAAGCCAATGGCTCAGCTAGCCCAGCATCCTGAACTCCCAGTGGTTACCCTATGGGAAGCCCACAAGTAGATCCTGAATGGAACAGCACTCTCCCCGCCTGATTACCTTGGCAAGCATCCTGCTGTCCTCGGAGGGTTACGCAAAGGGATGGTTACAGGAGGCAAGAGTTACAAGCTACGAAACCATATAACACCAGTCCTGAAAGACCTACATAAGCTCCCAGTACGTTTCTGAGCACAATTCAAAGTGTTGGTGCTGACCTTGAAAGCCCTAAATGGCATTGGCCTGGTATACCTGAAGGAGCATCTCCACCCCCATCGTTCAGCACGGACACTGAGGTCCAGGGCCAAGGGCCTTCTAGCGGTTCCCTCACTGCAAGAAATGAGGCTACAGGGAATCAGGCAGAGGGCCTTCTCGGTAGTGGCGCCCGCCCTGTGGAACACCCTCCCACCAGATGTCAAAGAGAAAAACAAATACCAGACTTTTAGAAGACATCTGAAGGCAGCCCCGTTTAGGGAAGCTTTTAATGTTTAATATTCTGTTGGAAGCCGCCCAGAGTGGCTGGGGAAACCCAGCCAGATAAATAATAAAATTATTATTATTATTATTATTATTATTATTATTATTATTATTATAGCCAGCTTTGCCTACAAAATGGCATTGCTTTTTTAGGAGACAGAACAGGGTTTTGCTCCTCTAAGTTCAGGGAGCTGTATTTGCATTGGAAGGGCAACATTTATTTGTACATCACAGATGGTTACAGTTCAACAGAAGTTACAACCCTTAAATGCCACCAGTTTTGGTGCCAAGTTCTCAGTCTGGTGAGTGGGCAAGAAAGACTTTCCTTTCCCGACGACTCTGTTCATAAAATTCCCAAGTCGTAAGCAAATAGATAAGTAAAACCCCTTGCAAAACACCCAGCCGATATACTTAAAATAAAATCAACAATTTATGCTAAGCACATTTCAAAAATTAAAGGAGACAACCTAATTATTTTGCCAGTGGGGAAATGACAGAGAAATGAGTCATGCTTTCATAACTCAATTGGGCTTTCTTAGTACTGGTTGTATAATTACTTTAAGAAACTGTGTTATTTGTTTTCATTAGCAGTAATTGAACAATAAGTATGATACGGAGGATTTCTCCCCATTTTGAAAGGAAACAACCCAAGGAATAACATTCAAAAGGTGGATTCACTGCTCCGATAATGCATGAATACCAACATTAATGCTATTAGAACAACGACGACGAAGAAGACTACTTGACATACTTCAAAGCTGCAATGGTTTTAATTGCAGCAAATAATGTGATGCTTCATTTGCTCATTAATGATAAGAACATAAGAAGATCCTGGCTGGATCAGGCCAAGGCTCAAGTATTCTAGCAGCCTTTCATCCCCAGATGCCGAGGGGATGCCTTGGCGGCCAACAATACATCCTAAAGGAGAGAATTTCATAGTCTGCACTCCATGAAACACTTTCATTTGTCTGTTCTGAATCTTCTAACCTTCTTGGACGGTCCAAAGTTCTAGTATTAGGAAAGAAGGAGACAGACTTTTCTTCCTCCATACTATGGATAATGTTGTTCACCTCTGCCATGTGCCCCCTTTTACTCACCTTTTTGTCTAAACTAAAAAAGCTCTGAATGTTGCAACCTTTCCTAATAAGGAGTTTCTGAACCTTTTCTAATACAGTGATACATTGGTTCTCAAACACCATGGTACTCAAACAACTTGGAAACCAAACACTGCAAATCCGATTTACGAACTTTTTCGGAATCCAAACGTGCTCCCTTTTGAGTCTTAGACTTCCGATTTGAGTGCCACACTTCCATACTGAGTGTTACGCTGAGGTCTGTCTGTTTTTGCTATTTATTTTGTGTTTTTGTGACTCATTTTTTGTTTGTTTTTGTGACTGTGTGGAACCCAGTTTAGCTACTGATTGATTGTGTGACGGCAGTACATTGTTTATTGCTTTCATTTTATGGATCAATGAGTAAAACTCATGTTAAATTGCTGTTTTAGGAGTTGTTTTTAAAAGTCTGGAACAGATTAATCCAGTTTGCATTACTTTCTATGGGAAAGCGCACCTTGGTTTTGGAAAGCTTTGGTTTTGGAACGGACTTCTGGAACGGTTTAAGTTTGAGAACCAAGGTACCACTGTATCCTATTTGAGGTGAGGTCAGGATCTTGATGAACTTTTTGCCTCACTTCCCACCACAGCCTACTAATCCGGCTCTTATATAACTATCCGGAGTCACATTTGTGAGGGGCTGCAGTTTGGGAAGAGAATGTTGGCTTTCTCTGCCCTTTTCTCCACGTACAAGTACTGAGAGACTGACATGCCATACTCTCCAACACATCAAAGGCAATAACTGGGACACCATTTTCTGGGACGCCATCTTCCCTTTCTCTCTCGCAAGAGGATGGTGGCCATTTTGGGCACCTTGAAGTGATGTGATTTCATGCCACAATCCCCCCCCCCAAGTGCTTTTGGGGAGGTAAATCATGATGTGAAATTGCGAGAGATTAAAGGTAAAAGGTAAAGGGACCCCTGACCATTAGGTCCAGTCGTGGCCGACTCTGGGGTTGCGGCGCTCATCTCGCTTTATTGGCTGAGGGAGCTGGCGTACAGCTTCCGGGTCATGTGGCCAGCATGACTAAGCCGCTTCTGCCGAACCAGAGCAGCGCACGGAAATGCTGTTTACCTTTCCGCTTTATCTACTTGCACTTTGACGTGCTTTTGAACTGCTAGGTTGGCAGGAGCAGGGACCGAGCAACAGAAGCTCACCCCGTTGCGGGGATTCGAACCCACAGCACCTGCGAGAGATTACAGCACCCAAAATGGCAGTTGTCCTCTCTCAAGAAAAAGAATGGGGCATCCTGGTTTTTCTGGGACTCTTGCAGGATGTGACATGTGCAGCAACAAGTTATTAATTTCCCCAGCCCTGTAAATTCTTTGTTGGTTGAAGCCTTTATGTTAAAAAAAGGGCGTAAGTTTCAGTTTCTGAGTGCCAATCCATTTGAGAGAACTGCTGTGGTGCTGAGGTAAATGAGATGAGGCCGTTTTGCCTCCAGCCAACATACAGTTCAAGCTTCAGGAAGTCACAACCTGATAAGCTTTGGGGGGAAGGGTCTCTGTTTCAGTGATGACACTTATATAAGTTATATCATTTATGTAATATCCTCATTCAGGGAGCCCTGACTGATGGTTGCGACAGCACTCCCATTATAAAGTGGGCACAAAGTTCAAGAGCTTTATAGGCTTGATCTATAACAGGCATCCCCAAACTCGGCCCTCTAGCTGTTTGGGGACTACAAATCCCATCATCCATTAACGCTGGTCCTGTTAGCTAGGGATGATGGGAGATGTAGTCTCAAAACAGCTAGAGGGCCGAGTTTGGGGATGCCTGATCTATAATGAACCTTTGGTTTCTAAAAAAAATAAAATAAAAATACCTCTCTCACTCAAACTCCACTTTCACTCGTTAAGATGTTGGAGATTCTCTTTCTTTTCTTTCTTGTTTTAAAAAGTTTTTATTATTAAAATAATTCAGCAGTAATACATACATGTTACGAATATACAAACATACATTTCATATAATCCTTAAAATGTTCATACATACCCACACTCAATCCCACAGATACTTCCTTTTCCCATCACCATCCCTCACCCCTCACCCCACCTTTGTGTTAGACTTCTAATCTACTCAATTGCAATTTCTTTCCACTTCTATTATTTTCTTTCACATACCTTTAACCCAATTTCCTGCTTCTTTTTCTATTACACATTGTTATCCATCTTATTTAGTATTTCAGTATTTAAAACGGAACTTGTTTATTCTAATAGGAGTTCTGATTTTTCAAAATGGTTTTGCAAGTATCCTTTAAACACCTTCCAGTCCCTGTCTATCTTCTCTTTTGAGATCCTTCCAATTTCTCCCATTGGATATATTGTAATACTCCAATAATTTGGCAAGCCACTCTGTTTTTGTCAGTATAATACCACTTTTCCAATTTTTCGCAATCAATAGCCTTGCAGCTACTGTTGCGTATAAATCTAATGTCTTGTCTTCTTCCTTTAGACTTCCTGGTACTATTCCCAATAGAAAACCTTCTGAAGGTTTTCAGATCAGAACACCAGGAGATTCTCTTTCATTACCAGGTTTCTCACAGAACTATTCCTGTTCTTAGTCAGCAGTAACAAAACAAAACAAAAACAGCTCTGACTTTTGAGGTTTGAGTAATGTGGCAATGACATTTGTGTGTGATACCAGCAGTACAGAGAGCAGAGGCAGATTTAGGCGACTGGGGACCAGAGCTTCAGGGGTGCCACAGAAAACACTGCAACCATGATTTAGAATGGATTGGTGGAAAGGCACCAAATTTTGGTGTTGAAATGTGAGACCCAGAGATCCGCCACTGTAGAGGTCTGTTCAATGCCTATACCTGTGAGAGCCATCAAGTGTAAATCATGTTTAAATTAAAGGTACCTGTGAATGCGGCCTGTGACCAAATTTTCTCTAAAAACATGCCAACTGGCAAAATTGAGTAAAGGCAATATTATGGACCATCTGCCCGATTCAATGGAAAGCTGCTGAAAGAATCTGATGTAATCAAAGTATACGCTCCAGAAGAAGAAGAAAAGTGAAATGGGTCAATATGAATAATTGTGTCCCCTGCTTTCTTTCCTCTCAGGAAAAATTCTCACTCTCCTTGACGCTGCAAGTGGAAGACAATGAGCAATTTTAGACTTGTCCACTCTCTGTTTTCTTTGCCACACTATTAACAGTACCCATTTGCAACAAATAAGTGTAACTTTCTCCAGAAAGCTGGAGGATCATGAAGATTCACACTCTGCCGGCAGGAAACCGTCCCTGTTTCTGGTTTCTTAGCACCTCTTTTAAGATCTTGCATAAATAACATATTGATTTCCGATGAAAGTAAGGACAAGAGCTCTGTCTCCAGTAGTGCCTCTAGGGTGTTTGAAGAAGATGCCTGGATTATTTGGCTCTTAAGCATCCTCCTTGTTGCAAATACGTCTCCGCCGCAAAATCTGTCTATAATCTCAACGTTATCAGGAGAGAATTAAATATTCCTCTTGTCCCTGATGGGCCCAAATGATCAGCTACCAGCAAAGGCAGCATGTTAGCAAGGAAGATACTGTGGTTGTAAAATGATTTTCATGCAACGGGTGCTGTGCCAATGATAAGAAGACCACAATGCACAACAAATGTTTGTGAGGTGAAGCTTGCAGGTGACCAGTGTAGAGGTTAAGAGAGCAACCTGTGGGTAAATTTATAGGTAAAGGGACCCCTGACCATTAGGTCTAGTTGTGGCCGACTCTGGGGTTGTGGCGCTCATCTCGCTTTATTGGCTGAGGGAGCCAGCGTACAGCTTCCGGGTCATGTGGCCAGCATGACTAAGCCGCTTCTGGCGAACCAGAGCAGCACACGGAAACGCTGTTTACCTTCCCGCTGAAGCGGTACCTATTTATCTACTTGCACTTTGACGTGCTTTTGAACTGCTAGGTTGGCAGGAGCAGGGACCGAGCAACAGGAGCTCACCCTGTTGTGGGGATTCGAACTGCCAATCTTCTGATCAGCAAGTCCTAGGCTCTGTGGTTTAACCCACAGCGCCACGTTCAACCTGTGGACTAACATGCAAATGTTGGCTTCTTGCAGTATAGTAAGGCTGCAGAGAGCTTGCTGGGGACACCATGCATTAAAAAGGGACTCAAAAATAACCTAAACAAGGTTTTAATAACAAAAACAAAAACTCCTTTTACACTAAATACATTAACAAACAAACACGACCCAACCACCAACCCATCCCCCAGGGTAATGGCAGAGCTAGGTGCTGCTCCTTATATACTACACCCAATTCCTGACACAGCTTAATCAATGCAACTCAGCAGCACCTGCTATGTCTCACAGCTGTAAAGCTGGATCTCGTAATTTTGCTCTGGCCCTTGCTCTGGCCCCTTAAAGATATACACATTGGGTGAAACAATGATGAACCTTTACATTTAAAGAAACAATTCAACAGCAAAGACAACCTGCTAATTTTGAGAGTCTGTGTGTGATGGTGTTGGCTCCTGTATTCACCCAAGGAAATTTGGGTTCAGATCCCTGTTCTGCTATAAAACTTACTGCACTTTTTTTTTTTTTTGCAGGGGGCATCACCAGGAGTGTACACATGGCCTCTATCACACATTTATTGGACATTTGGACATGTGATGGAATTGAGAGGGTGCATCAGTGTCACAAATACTTCCTCTTGACTTTGAGAGGCAGCCAGATAAGGTTGGTATGGAGACTGTGCTGGAATGCAATCACAGCTCACAAGAGGCATGGACAGGTGCAAAAGAGAAGATTGACAGCCTGTCTTCTCAGGGAGAAGTTAGAGGGGATCCAATGAACCCACGAAGTCGTCGCCGGGGGAGGGTGCTTGACAGGAAACAAAATAAGAAACACAAGGGTCATAGGTTCAGTTTATTCTGCCAGAAACGGAAGGATTCTATAGAAGAGTCAACTGAGTGATGATGCCGGAGGCTTGGCTAGAGCTGTCTGGAGCTAATTGCTTGTTTTTGCAATAAATCCTCCTTTTTAATTACGTATGTTTACTGTGTTATCAAGCCGGGAACCTGGACTCCTAACAATCAGGTAGCCCAACCACTGCCACGCCTGCTTGCCTCTACGCCTGCTGTTGTTGGCTTTCCATTTGGGAAGTGACTGTGTGCACAAGCCAACACATGCGCATATAGTGCATGTGTCTAATGAGGGAGAATCCTGACTACTTCAGAATTTCATTCCACATGTTGATGATGCAGGAATACCACTACTATTGCTGCTGTTATTGATACTTTCATGTGCTCCAGCCACATTCAAACACTTTGAAGCCCCATTCAGTTTAATGGGAGTAATTAAGGCTGCAATCCTAAACACACTTGCTAGGGAGTAAGCGCCACTGATCACAATGAGATTTACTTCCAAGTAAACATGGACAGACTTGCACTGAAATATATTGAATTGAAGGTTGGAATTGAGGCCTTCTACCTCCCAACCACTCCGGCGGGAAGGTAAACGGCGTTTCCGTGCGCTGTTCTGGTTTCGCCAGAAGTGGCTTAGTCATGCTGGCCACATGACCCGGAAAAACTATCTGCAGACAAACGTTGGCTCCCTTGGCCAGTAAAGTGAGATGAGCGCCCCAACCCCAGAGTCATCCATGACTGGACTTAACTGTCAGGGGTCCTTTACCTTTACCTCCCAATTTACTCGTCCCCCCCAAAAAAATTCACTATTCATGATTACATATCCTCCAACATTACTCTGATGAAAATAGAGACATCCTATTCAATTATTATTATTATTATTATTATTATTATTATTATTATTATTATTTTCTATTCATATCCTATCTATCTGACTGGCTTGCTCCAACCACTCTTGGCTCCTTCCAACATAGAGAAATAATATTAAAACATTAAACATTAAAAAAACCCCTTCCTTATACAGGGATGCCTTCAGATGGCTCCGGTGTAAGATAACTTGATACCTTCCAACATTTCTTGGATGAAAATAGGGACGTCCTAGGGGAAAGCAGGACAAATCAGAGACCAGGACAACTTCTGTAAATCCAGAACTGTCCCTGGAGAAAGGGGGCACTTGGAGGGTCTGTGACTGAGATACCCTGCAGAGTGAAATTCATGAGAAGCCCCCTCTGTGAAAAATCTTCAAACACAGAAAGACAATTTCTCAAGAATGTGCATATTTTGCTGGAGTTACAGCTGCAAACTGGTTTGATTTCTCTTGAAGCCCCCCTGCTGATAACATGCCTAGAGGTAAATGTAAGATGTAATCCTGAAGCAATGGGGGTACTCCAAAGCAAATGATCTCAGGAAACCATAGTCTTCTCGGTTAAGATAACCACCTGGTGCAATATTTCACCGACGGGTGGCCTTTGAATGAAATGCAGAGCAAGACTCTGAGTTAACTAATCTCATGCAAGCTTTGCATGAGGTCCAGTGATACGGTACCCATCCATCATTGTTCATCTTGCCAAACAGCTGTGATATTTCCACATAGATTTAATCATCACAAATGGATGGAAGAGAAAATGCCTATCTCCTTTCATCTATCCTTCTGTTTGCAAGTTCAGGGGTAAGTGGAGATCTTTATGCGGCCAAAATGAGGAAGCTGTCAGCAGGCTAGGAGGAACCCAAAGGTTTGTGGAAATGCTGCTTCTGGGAAAATAGCAGAATATAGCACAGGTTTAGCACTCATTTCCATGGTGTTTGCTTCCATAAAAGAATTCTACTTCCAATTAACACAGAAATGAGTGCTATATTCCACTACATTTCTGGAAGTGGCTGCCTGCCTGTGCACTGTCTCACCAGAGTGATACATGGTATGGTTATCTCCTGCTTGGACCACTGCAAAGTGCTGTACGTGGGGCTACCTTTGAAGGTGACCCGGAAACTACAACTAATCCAGAATGTGGCTGCCAGACTGGTGACTGGGAGTGGCCACTGGGACCATATAACACCGGTTCTGAAAGACCTACATTGGCTTCTAGTACGTTTCCAGGCACAATTCAAAGTGTTGGTGCTGACCTTTAAAGCCCCAAACAGCTTTGGGCCTGCATACCTTGGATCCCTGAGAAAGCACTCCCGTCTGGTATTAGAGGGTGCATAATGGGTTTGGTGAGGGACGCGGGTGGCGCTGTGGGTTAAACCACAGAGCCTAGGACTTGCCAATCAGAAGGTCGGCGGTTCGAATCCCTGCGACGGGGTGAGCTCCAGTTGCTCGGTCCCTCGGTCCCTGCTCCTGCCCACCTAGCAGTTTGAAAGCACATCAAAGTGCAAGTAGATAAATAGGTACCGCTCCGGCAGGAAAGTAAACAGCGTTTCTGTGCGCTGCTCTGGTTCGCCAGAAGTGGCTTAGTCATGCTGGCCACATGACCCGGAAGCTGTACGGTGGCTCTCTCGGCCAATAAAGCGAGATGAGCAGTGGCGTAGCGTGGGTTGTCAGCACCCGGGCAAGGCAAGTAATTTGCGCCCCCTAACCCGTGGATTTGCGCCCCCTAACCCTAACCCCCAGATGTTGTGCCCGGTGCGGCCAGCCCCCCTGCAGCCCCCATGCTACACCACTGGAGATGAGCACCGCAACCCCAGAGTTGGTCACGACTGGACCTAATGGACAGGGTTCCCCTTTACCTTTACCCTTTAATGAGTTTGGTGGCAACCTCTTTGATTGTGTCTGGCATGACTGACCTACTCAAATTGGAATGAAGGGGGGGGAATTATTTACCCACCCCCTGACTTCCATTAAAATGGCAAGAATGAGGATGAGCAGGACAGAGAGGTACTTAGGATCAGCAGTGGACCCTTGCTGGATATGGATAAGTCTCAACCTGTACGGAACAATGTCAACCTCTGATGCTTGCCCTGGCAGCCACACAAGTCCTGAAATGGGTAGTTCTTTCTTTCTTTCTTTCTTTCTTTCTCTTGATTTGATGCAAGGCCAGAATTAATTTCAGGGTCTCAGTGAAAGTTTGAATTCACTAAAGTGAATGGACATTTTAAGACCAATGATTATGGCGAAGCCATTATTGATTTCCGTGGCGGAGAGATGTTGCCCCCTGTGTCTTAAACTCAGAGAGCACTCTTGTTCTCTATTAAAACCTTCAACCATCTCATTCCTTTTCTTTTCTCTTTAAAATGAACATACTAATGACAGATTTATCCCAGCCGGCGTTACCTGCTTGCTTGTTACATTGAACTAAACGTTGAAATTACAAGATGGGCTAAAAGTGGTGCTCTGTTCTTCTTAAAATTTGATGCCAGGTCCCTTTGGCCACTTATAAATAAAGAAAAGTGAATTGCCATTGATTCGCCCCACAGCTGGAATAGCTGGAATGAAATTTGCTAGTAGCTACAAATCAATAAAACATTTCTAACTGAGAATATAATATTGAAATCTATGGAGAAAAAGTAAGGGTTGTTACATTGCAGAAAACATCATGCTTTGAAAGGGAACTGCCATGCCATTAATTTCTCAGCTCCTGAGAAAGATAAATTTTCAGATGTCACGTACAGAAGTCTAGAGTTGAATGAGCCTAAAAGTTATAAAACCTTGCCAACAAAGGTCCGTATAGTTAAAGCTATGGTTTTCCCAGTAGTGATGTATGGAAGTGAGAGCTGCACCATAAAGAAGGCTGATCGCTGAAGAATTGATGCTTTTGAATTATGGTGCTGGAGGAGACTCTTGAGAGTCCCATGGACTGCAAGAAGATCAAACGCATCCATTCTTAAGGAAATCAGCCCTGAGTGCTCACTGGAGGGACAGATCGTGAAGCTGAGGCTCCAATACTTTGGCCACCTCATGAGAAGAGAAGACTCACTGGAAAAGACCCTGATGTTGGGAAAGATGGAGGGCACAAGGAGAAGGGGACAACAGAGGACGAGATGGTTGGATAGTGTTCTCGAAGCTACCAGTATGAGTTTGACCAAACTGCGGGAGGCAGTGGAAGACAGGAGTGCCTGGCATGCTCTGGTCCATGGGGTCACGAAGAGTCGGACACGACTAAACAACAAAACAACAACAACAAAAGTTATAAAATCTCTGTATCAGGTCTATTAATCCACATAGATGGGCAGGAATAAATGAGAGCATAACATCATAAGAAGAGCTTGCTGGACCATTCCAGTGGTCCATCTAGTTCAGCATCCTGTAGAAAGCCTGAGGAAGGTGTTGAATCCATGTGTCACAGCCATGAAAAAGGCAATTTCCATGCTAAGGATCATCAGCAAAGGAACTGAAAATAAAACTGCCAATATCATGATGCCATTACAAAAACCGATGGTGTGACCACATTTGGAGTAGGGTGTACAGTTCTGGTCTCCTCACCTCAAACATGATATTGTAGAGTTGGAAAAGGCTCAGAAAAAGGCCACCAACGCCCATGGCTGATTGGCCTGGAACGTACAAAGACAAGGAATGTTCTTATCATCCGCTTTTTATTCAGTATTTACAGAGAGAGGCTATAGAACCCAGCCTCTTGGATAATGGCATTGTCCCAAATGAATTTCCACCTTCTTGTCCCTCCCACTTCCTCATTCGTCATCCTCATCACCTCCTCTATGGGTGCTGAGAAGTGCCCTCTGTCTTTGAGCTCTTTGCTCTCCTACTTTCAAGGCTCACCGGGTTGTGGGAGATGGAGGGTCTGGACATTGTTTCTGTTGGCTGTCACCTGTCAGGGGCTGGTCTGGATTGGAAGACTGGGGAATGCAATCGCAGGGAGATCAGCTCCCGACAGAAGAGCAGGGGAAATATTCACTTGCTCCTCCCCCCCCCCAAGCCCAGCGTTGCCAGAAGCAGAGAGGCAGACATAGAAGCTTCACAGTTGAGAGAGGAGCCGCCCAGCTGTGATACAGGAGCTAAGCAACCAGAAGGGAGGGAACAGTTGGGGGACACATCAATCAAGAGTGGGGGAACCCCCTCCCTCCCCCCGAACTTGCAGGTCCAAGTGTGTCAGAGAGTGAAGGAGACGCAGGGAGTAGGGACTTCCCATTGGCGTGCTTCTTGCTGCAGAAGTAAAGAGGAGTAAGATATCCTTGCATAATGCTGAAATAAAACGACTATAAATCCACCAAATTAATAATAATAATAATAATAATAATAATAATAATAATAATAATAATAATAATAATTTATTTGTACCCCGCCCATCTGGCTGGGTTTTCCCAGCCACTCTGGGCGGCTTCCAACAAAGATTAAAAATACATCCAAATGTCACACATTATAAACTTCCCTGAACATTCACTTCAGATGTTTTCTAAATGTCAGGTAGTTGTTTATCTCTTTGGCATCTGATGGGAGAGCGTTCCACAGGTCGGGTGCCACTACCGAGAAGCCCCTCTGCATGGTTCCCTGTGGCTTTGCTTCTCACGGTGAAGGAACCGCCAGAAGGCCCTCTGCGCTGGACCTCAGTGTCTGGGCAGAATGATGGGGGGTGGAGAGGAGGGTTGTAAAGCAAATGTTTATTGCTACTCAAACTTGCTTAATAATGTGAGCCAGACAAAGATATCCCACTCTTCGTTGCTTTTTAAAACTTTTTTTTGTTTTGTTAAGACCTATGCCATTCTCTGTGTTGCAGATCTCTCCATGCACCATTCTGAAAGTTGCACTTCCTGAAGTGCCTTGGGAGTGATGTTGCACAACACCACATCATTCTCAAGTTGCTCTGGTCTACAAATATTCAATATATATATATATTTTTGGCAGCTTACCAAATGATACCACATTGACCGAGAGCCATAAACATTTTACATACTTTGCTGAGCGATTTGCAGGATAATTTTAAAGCTTAACATAACATTTTCCTGTGATTTTTATTGGCGCTTATGAGCAATCTCAAGACTCATAAAAAGGAGGGAGCTACTATCATTGATGTCAGTTGTATGAATGAAGGCTCTGAATTTGGGGTTATTGGGGGGATTATACCATTGCAAGCGGTTTGAATATCTTGGGCTAAGTGAAGAAGGCACCCAATTCCAATAAGAATGCACAAATGATTATAGAAGCATTAGTTCCCTATGTCCCAAGTGATATTTATGAAACTACTTCATTTTGGGTAAGTCTATCTAATATATCTGGGGACGCGGGTGGCGCTGCGGGTAAAAGCCTCAGCGTCTAGGGCTTGCCGATTGAAAGGTCAGCGGTTCGAATCCCCATGGCGGCAGTGGCATAGTGTGGGTTGTCAGCACCCGGGGCAAGGCAAGTAATTTGCGCCCCCCCCCCGCTGCACTGTCCCTCCCCCAGATAGTCCCTCGCTCTCTCTCCGCACCGCACCACACGCCTGGCACCCTCCCCTCCACAGTGGGCGGCGACCCGGCGGCTCGGATCGGATTCGCACAGCCAGCACTGCAGTGAGAGAGAGAGTGAGCCAGGTAGGGGCAGAGAGCTGCGAGTGCGAGCGCGCCCCCCAGATGTTGCGCCCGGTGCGGCCGTTCCCCCCTGCACCCCCCATGCTATGCCACTGCGCGGCGGGGTGCGCTCCCGTCGCTCGGTCCCAGCACCTGCCAACCTAGCAGTTTGAAAGCACCTCCGGGTGCAAGTAGATAAATAGGGACCTCTTACTGGTGGGAAGGTAAACGGCGTTCCGTGTGCTGCGCTGGCTCGCCAGATGCGACTTTGTCACACTGGCCATGTGACCCGGAAGTGTCTCCGGACAGCGCTGGCCCATGGCCTCTTAAGTGAGATGGGCGCACAACCCTAGAGTCTGTCAAGACTGGCACGTACGGGCAGGGGTACCTTTACCTTTACCTATCTAATATATCTAAAGGTCTGTATAGTTAAAGCTATGGTTTTCCCAGTAGTGATGTATGGAAGTGAGAGCTGGACCATAAAGAAGGCTGATGGCTGAAGAATTGATGCTTTTGAATTATGGTGCTGAAGGAGACTCTTGAGAGACCCATGGACTGCAAGAAGATCAAACCTATCCATTCTGAAGGAAATCAGCCCTGAGTGCTCACTGGAAGGACAGATCCTGAAGCTGAAACTCCAGTACTTTGGCCACCTCATGAGAAAAGAAGACTCCCTGGAAAAGACCCTGATGTTGGGAAAGATGGAGGGCACAAGGAGAAGGGGACGACAGAGGACGAGATGGTTGGATAGTGTTCTCGAAGCTACCAACTTGAGTTTGACCAGACTGCGGGAGGCAGTGGAAGACAGGAGTGCCTGGCGTGCTCTGGTCCATGGGGTCACGAAGAGTCGGACACGACTAAACGACTAAATAACAACAACAACATAATGCTTAAAAGTATGAGTAAGTATTGTCTTTGAATTTATTTATTTATTTAACAAAATCTATATATTTCTTGATTGTTAAAAAACCCCCAACTCTAAGCAGTTAAAAATGTAATTTACAATAGAGGCTGCTAACCAATACGTCTCCATATATATTGTTCTTGTTGGCATCTGCCTGTCTCGAGAGACAATGGAGTGCGCTTCCAGTGGTGAAGTCAAACCACAGGAGAATCGCAGCGCCTGCTGTGGCTGCAGAGACAGGTAACGTGTAACTGCTGTCTCCCATGTTGTCTTAGCTGCATGAGCAGCACTGAAGTGAGCACTCCAGGGCGTAAGTCTGGGCAGTGTGTATGGAGGTCCTGGGTTGCCCAGACAATAAGACTCTCCTCTCCGCCTTGCTGATGTTGTCCAAATGAAAGCAGAGCAATACATTAGACATCAGCTTGTCTGCAGCAGTTGCTGGAAGGCAACATATAAGGCACCATTCAACCATCTTGCACACACACACACACACACACACACACACACACAAACATATACAGTGGTACCTCGGGTTACAGACGCTTCAGGTTACAGACTCCACTAACCCAGAAATAGTGCTTCAGGTTAAGAACTTTGCTTCAGGATGAGAACAGAAATTGTGCCCCAGCGGGGCGTCAGCAGCAGGAGGCCCCATTAGCCAAAGTGGTGCTTCAGGTTAAGAACAGTTTCAGGTTAAGAACGGACCCCCGGAACAAATTAAGTACTTAACCCGAGGTACCACTGTATTTATGTATAATATTTCTGATTAAGTTTTGGAACACACTAAACATAAAATTGCAAATGCCATGTTTTCTCTCCAAGTGCACATTTAAAAATGATTTTATTTTTTTCTCTTTTTAAAAAGTATGTAACACTCTGGATAACTAACTTCTGATCTGCACATTAGTCTGGGTGTGTGTGCAGATCAGGTCTGTTCCTACTGGATCAATTACTTCAGACATCCTTAGGCTCTGCTCCCTTGCTGTCTGCTTATATGTTGCTGGATGCCATTTGTTCTTTGATATTAAACAGTCCCAACTGGTTCCCAGCTGAAGTGCTCTTCCTCAGGGGATAACTTTAAGAACCAATTTATACCAATCACTCAACGTGAGATTCATTCTAAAATTATATTTGGAAAGACATACAGTTATGAAAAGAAAGTCTATTATGAAAACAGGAAGCTTACACACACACACACACACACACACACACACACACACACAGATGTATTTGCGATTAAGTAGATGATTCAAGTAGATAAATAGGTACTGCTGTGGCGAGAAGGTAAACAACGTTTCCATGCGCTCTGGCTTCTGTCATGGTGTTCTCTTGTGCCAGAAGCAGTTTAGGAATGCTGGCCACATGATCCAGAAAAGCTGTCTGTGTACAAACACCAGTGAGATGAGTGCTGCATCCCATAGTCACCTTTGACTGGACTTAACCGTCTTGGGGTCCTTTACCTTTACCAGTTATTACCTTTATCAGGTCATAACTGGTATTATGTGTACCTCAGAATGCCTAGACAGTCTCCCTCACACACTTCTCAAAGCATTTGGGAACTTTCTTCAACGTGAGGTGACATAAAAACAGAAAACTGTATCAATGGTTGCATGCAATTCCTGATGGATTCTGTCACCCAAAAACAGATGGGCAAATCAGTCAATGGCTTTTCTTCATTTCACATTTTTTCAATTTTAAGTTCAGTTTACCCCATTTGCACATCGCTTTGCAATTTTTAACATGACTTGTCATATTTTTTTTCCTTTATATGAGAGTCCTCAGAACCCCAGAGTTCACATCAGGGTTCGCCTGGTGGGTCCCTACAGCCCCAAGAAGTAAGGCACACTTTTCATTGCAGGATCTCTAACTGGATCTTTAAATTATCTTCCTCCAGCCCTTCCTTACTCCAATATCGCATTTATAGGGACACTGTCTGAACCCTATAGCCAATTATGGCTTGCATTCATCTCCCACCTTCCTTCCACTGTCGTATTTGTGGGTGGGTGGGGTGAATTCCAATGCCATGGTATTCCTCTCCTGGCCTGACCATACAGTGGTACCTCAGGTTAAGTACTTAATTCGTTCTGGAGGCCCGTTCTTAACCTGAAACTGTTCTTAACCTGAAGCACCACTTTAGCTAATGGGGCCTTCTGCTGCTGCCGTGCCACCGGGGCACAATTTCTGTTCTCATCCTGAAGCAAAGCTCTTAACTCGAGGTATTATTTCTGGGTTAGCGGAGTCTGTAACCTGAAGCATATATAACCCGAGGCACCACTGTATTTACATCTGGTTGAGCGGCAAGAAAGAAACCATGGAGATGAAAAGCTGCTCTTTCTGCTTTCTTCTCACAAGGCCACACAAAAACATGTTGTCATTTTCATGTGCATTACCCCTAATATGCACATTTTAAACAAAATTTTAGCTAGGTCATTTATTTCTGAAACCATTTTCCCCTTAATTTAGTGCATGTCTGTGTGCTTATTGTATACTAATTTTGTATGTTTATTCCCCCCCCCCATGCAATGCATGCATTTTTATGCACACTTTAATATACATTTTTTAAAATGTATTTTGGGTGGGCTGGAGAACCGCAGTGCAGTTTTTTGAGAACTGGGAATAATGATGCACCTCTATATTTCAGTCTGCATCTTGGAAGCGCAAATGAGTTAGGTTGACATTAAAATGTGAACTGGAGGGCGGTGGGGGGGGGGAATCTCTGTGTCTACCTTCAACTCACTAAAGCAGAACTTAGCTGAACACAAAGTGAACTTATATGAAGAGAAAGAGAGGAGTAAAAACCTGACAGCATAAAATGCTCTCACAAAAATGAGCAGAAGCATAAATAAGACATTTACTGCTAGGCAGAGATAGCCGAGCTGACCTTATACCTTGTCTGCAACTCTATGGCCTCTGGCTATCACTAACCTACGGAGGACTAAATCTGTGACATTTGTTTTATACAGGCTGTAAGAATGAGACGAGGCAAAAGTGCATCACTCGAGGTCAGCCTGTGCTGGCAGGCCATAGCTCAGAGGAAGAGTTCATGCTTTGCATTTTTAAAGTCCTATGTACCACCTTCTTCTTTGGCGATCACTCGTAGCTGAGTAAGATTATCTTCCATAAACACGGTTTTAACAATGGGTCCGTAGGTGACTGTGGAGGCCAATTCTGGATCCACACAGCCTTCCACAGTGGGGACATTGGTTTTCGGGTGGGAGTTGATCACGGTGTGGATTTGCCAAGCGTGCCTTCCTCCTAGCACATTTCTCCCTTGCGTCCTGTGTTCGAGTGTCTTCAAAGCCCATGACACCTTTGGTAAAGGCTGTTCTCCAATTGGAGCACTTGCAGGCCAGTGTTTCCCAGTTGTTGGTGTTTATACTACATTTTTAAAGATTTGCCTTGAGAGGGTCTTTAAATCTCTTTTGTTGACCACCAGCATTACGCTTTCCATTTTTAAGTTCAGAATAGGGTAGTTTCTTTGGAAGATGATCATCAGGCATCCGCACAACATGACCAGTCCAACAAAGTTGATGTTGAAGAATCATTGCTTTGACACTGGTGATCTTTGCTTCTTCTTCCAGTACACTGGTATTAGTTCGCCTGTCTTCCCAAGTGATGTGTAAATTTTTTGGGAGACATCATTGATGTAATCTTTCGAGGAGTTGGAGATGGCATTTGTAAGTGGTCCATGTTTCACAAGCATACTGTATGATATACCACCCCTGACACCAGCAGTTAAAAGGGGCTCAGGCAGCTGAGTGTTGGAAGACCTCTGCTTGAGAGTTTGGGTAGTCTGCTGGGGACAATTGGCCTGTCTCCGTGTAGGTGTTTCTGCATATTTAGCTTCCATAGGCATAGTAGAAAAAGCCAGAAGCTCGTCTCTGTCATTGCTGGTCTTGGAAGGATCCTTTTAAAAAGTCCCATATGCCCAGAGACTTTGCGCCTGTCCATTGGGTGATATAGGAAGTTCCAAACACATATTTTTTAATGTCCCTTTTATGACGAGGCACATAGAGAAACCTTTGACGCCCTGCTGGTGAGGCTTGCTGACCTCCCGGTAAAGCAAAAATGTGATCTTCTCCTGTTAGGCAAGGATCACAAGACGACCTGGACGGTCGCCAGATTCTGCGCACAGATCTGTAGGCACACACCATCCCCTGACTCAAACTAGTTTGTTAAGAAAATTCCCAAACTCATTTCCATGGGCGACTCTTGGTCATTTCTCTATGGTAGTCTATCTTAACATTTTTACGTGTTTATATGCCTATCACATTTTTAAACTTAAAATCCATTGTTGTATATTGTTTTAAATGTTTGCTTTGCTTTTGGGATTGTAGTTCCATTTGTGTTTCACAAGCTGGTCTCTGGCCGTAATAATAAATAAATAATATTTTATTGTTGTTTAGTCGTTTAGTCGTGTCCGACTCTTCGTGACCCCCTGGACCAGAGCACGCCAGGCCCTCCTGTCTTCCACTGCCTCCCGCAGTTTGGTCAGACTCATGTTCGTAGCTTTGAGAACACTGTCCAACCATCTCGTCCTCTGTCGTCCCCTTCTCCTTGTGCCCTCAATCTTTCCCAACATCAGGGTCTTTTCCAGGGAGTCTTCTCTTCTCATGAGGTGGCCAAAGTACTGGAGCCTCAGCTTCACGGTCTGTCCTTCCAGTGAGCACTCAGGGCTGAATTCCTTAAGAATTGATAGGTTGGATCTTCTTGCAGTCCATGGGACTCTCAAGAGTCTCCTCCAGCACCATAATTCAAAAGCATCAATTCTTCGGTGATCAGCCTTCTTTATGGTTGTAATAATAATAATAATAATAATAGAAAAACAGCAACTATGCAAGTATGAAGCTGCAGGTGATTCTGGGTAGAGAGGAAAGAATGCATCACTTTCATTTTCTACCCTGTAATTGTACAACACTATTTCACTTCTGCTGCAGTTCATCTTCTTTCCCAAACTACATTATTCAGCTTGCTGTCCGCTGTAGAAAAACTGCATAACTTACCTTATTTATCACATAGATTACATTCCTGTTACGTTATTCTAACTCTTTCCTTTCAATACAAAGGAAATGCAATTCAAATGGAAATAGGGAATGTGATCTGTTGAGTGTTGTCTGCAGACTGAAAGCAGCAACGGCAGATGCTGATCATATTTGCTGGGTTCATTTCTGTACCACGTATGAGATGAATAAACAAAGATTAGCAATTTCTGCTTCTGTTCCTGTTTTCCTGAGAGATCTCCAACATCCACATTGCTAGAGACTCTGAAACCTCACCTTTTAGAGGAGTCTTTCCTGATTCGCATAAAAGGGCTCAGGAGAATGGTGCTGATATCCTTTCTCTTTGTCCTGACTTTAATATCTGTACATTCCCGATTTGGTATTCATTATTTTGCCCATGTATTCAGCAGTCATAATTGTGAGCACTCAGCGAATGTTGATCAATAAGTTGCTTTTAAAGGGACTTCTTAAAATGACTGGATGAGCCTGGTTGAAAGGATTCTGAAACTACCCAGGTTTATTTGCCTGATGAACATCAAAGTAATCAAGGTTGCAAAATGTGAAAGTAATCAAGGACGATAGTAATCACACTTCAAAGTTCGGTTTCATTAACTAACACACTAGCCTCATTTAATGAACTAAGCATGTTAATAGAAATAAATGTCTTATGAAAATCACTACCGAAAAGACACTGTTATGTAGTGAGCTGAATGCTAGAACAACAGGATCCATAATGCAGCAGTCTGATTGGTCCACAGGAGCCACCCAATCCAGATCCAGGTGGAAGTGAATCAGCGACCTGATTGGCCTGCAGGAGCAGCCAATCAGGCTCCTGGATGAAGCGAATCAGCAACCTGATTGGCCTTCAGGAGCAGCCAATCAGACTTCTGGAGGAGGTGAATCCATAACCTGATTGGCCTACAGGAGCAGACTGGAATTAGCCAATCACGCGGGCCCATTGTGTAAATAATGTATATATAGCTAGACGTTTTGGGGAAACTTTCATTCATTACTACTATGAGTTGAATAAAGAGCATGAAATTCACACTCGACTCTATTTCACCCTCCCTTTCTTGATCATAGAATCACAGATCTGTAGAGCTGGAAGGGACCCAAGAGTCATCTAGTCCAACCCCTGCAATGCGGGAATCACAGCTAAGAATTGGCGGAAAGATGGCAATCCAACCTCTGTTTAAAAACCTCTGCCGCTCTTCGAGATTATCCATTCCATTGCAGAATCGTAGAATTGGAAAGGACCCTAAGGATCATCTGGTCCAACACAGTCCTGGATTACGCAGATGTCCCTTATGGGGATCAAACCTGCAACCTTGGTATTATCAACACCATGCACTAACCAACTGAGCTATCTAGCTTCTCAGGAAAATAATACCTTGATCTGGTACTAAAAAGATGACAAAGTTGGTGCCTGGGGGCCTTCAGTGCGGGGCCAGTGTTGAAAAGACACTGGCTCTGGTTGAGGCTAATCTGACTTCCTTAGGGCCCAGGACCTCTAGGGTGTTGCTATTTATGGATGTTAAGGTCCTCCGTGGGGCATGCTGGGAGAGGCGGTCCCGTAGGTACGAGGGTCCTAGGCTGTGAAGGGCTTTAAAGGTCAAAAGCAGCACCTTAAATCTGACCCTGTACTCCACCGGGAGCCAGTGCAGCTGGAAAAGCACTGGGTGAATATGCTCCCATGGCAGAGACCCCGTGAGGAGCCTCGCTGCAGCATTCTGCACCCTCTGGAGTTTCTGGGACAGCTTCAAGGGCAGCTTCAAGGTAGAGCGAATTAGACCACAGCACCACCTGCATCCCATAGATAGATAGATGATAGATAGATAGGTGTTAATCTAAGGATACAGGCAGGTTCATGGCAGGAGAGACATTCCATAAAGTTTTGGAGTCCCAAGCCATGTAAGGTTTTACAATTTAGAAGCAGCACTTCTGAATTGGGCCTGGAAACAAATAGGCAGGCATTCTGGAACATTTAGTATATACAGTGGTACCTCGGGTTACATACACTTCAGGTTACATACACTTCAGGTTACAGACTCCACTAACCCAGAAATAGTACCTCGGGTTAAGAACTGTGCTTCAGAATGAGAACAGAAATTGTGCTCCGGCGGCACGGCAGCAGCAGGAGGCCCCGTTAACTAAAGTGGTGCTTCAGGTTAAGAACAGTTTCAGGTTAAGAACGGACCTCCAGAACAAATTAAGTACAGGATCAGGTTTAAGGTGCTGGTTTTAACCTTTAAAGCCCTACACGGCCTAGGACCCTCGTACCTATGGGACCGCCTCTCCTGGTATGCCCCACAGAGAAACCTACGGTCTTCAAATAAAAACATCCTGAAGGTCCCAGGCCTCAGAGAGGTTAGGCTGGCCTCAACTAGAGCCAGGGCTTTCTCGGCTGTGGCTCCAATCTGGTGGAACGCTCTGTCACAAGAGACTAGGGCCCTGCGGGACCTGACATCTTTCCGCAGAGCCTGCAAGACAGAGTTGTTCCACCAGGCCTTTGGTCAGGGCCCAGCCTGACTCCCTCCTCTGGCAACCTGCACAGAATTTTGCTTAACGGTTGCCATTAATTTGATTTTAATTAATTTTTATAATGGACTGTTTTTAGAATGTTGGATTATTTGATTGTTTGATTATTTAATTGTTGTTAGCCGCCCTGAGCCCGGCTTCGGCTGGGGAGGGCGGGATATAAATAAAATTTATTATTATTATTATTATTAATCCGAGATACCACTGTAATTTGAACTTCTGGTCCCAGTCATCAACTTGGTCACTGCCCCCTGCATCAAAATTCTGCATTTTCCAAATTCTGCAATTCAGTTCTGTACCAGAACCCCAGTTTTTCATTGCTCAGTTTCCTTCTTCTGTGGTTGGGAGCTGACAAATGGATTTGGCACACAGACACGAACCACTTGCCTCCTGGACCACGGTCTTTTGAAGCCTGCTCAAAAGAACCAGCCAGCTGTGACATGAGAAATCCTTTACAGAAGAAGCTGCCAGGCAAATCATTTGGAATGAATCAATCAGCAATTGCCCTGTCTCACCCGAAAAGCCATTGTCAAATCAACAAATAGGTTGCTTTGGTGGAGCAAGTATGTTTGCTGTAGGTTAATCAAACAGCCCTGCTCTACGCCGACCCGTGTTTCGGTGAGGTTTCTGTGCCTCAGATATGGTTTCCCGCAGCAAGAGTTTCCATAAATAAATAAACACAAGAACCAAAGAATGCAATCATATTGAGGGTACAAGTATCACACATCGGAAGATAATGGAGTATGATCAAACAAGGCATTTCAATCAGTGTGGCCTTTGGAATGTGAATTAGATCTGCCGAATGCAGAAAGCTTTACAGAAATCATTCATTAGGGTCTGGGAAAGGGGTTAGAATGTCCCAGAATTACATATGTGCAGTCCATTGTTTTTTCTTTGATTTTTTTTTGCTGCAGCTAGGTCTACTGAATTGCACATTTCAGGAGTGGGAGGGAGGCTGGCTGTTAGGAATGAGAGAGGTGAATACTGAATAAAGTCTGGTGGATTGGGAATTTGGACTGATAGGGAAGTTTTTAACGTCTGACATTTAATTGTGTTTTTAAGATTCTGTTGGGAGCTGCTCAGAGTGGCTGGGGAAACCCAGCCAGATGGGCAGATGTTGTTGTTGTTGTTACAGTCAAACCTCACCATCCGCTTGTGTCCATTCTGGTGAACATCCACAGCAAACCCAGAAGTACCGGAATAAACTTCTGGGTTTGCCACTCGCACATGCACAGAAGTGCCAAATCGTGCTTTGCGCATGCGCAGAAGCGCAAAACCACTCTGCATGCATGCGCAGACGCGGCGCTTTGGCCTGCGTCATTTTTGGCTTGTGGCCGGGGCTTCAGAATGGATCCTGGCTGCAAAACTAGGTTCCACTGTATTTGGTGTGAGTCTCTGTTCTTGAACTCCCAAGGAGGAATTTCCTTCCCACTTCCTTCTCAAATGACTTTTCATCTGATCCAACAGGGCCACCATTATTTTATATTTAACATCCTATTATATTTAATTGCCTCATGATGATCGTGGCAACTGAATTTCGTAATGTAGGAACCATCATAGAAAACGTTCATTTCCCCCAGACACCAGACATTTGTATTCTCTCAGCCAATTTTATGTTTTGTTTCAGACCCAAGCGGAAAGGCAGCACTATTTTAAACATTATAATTGAGTTATGCTTTCTGAACTGGTTCTGAAATTGTTTTGGGAAAACCCACTCATTTTAATTGTGGGTAATTGGAAGAGATGGTGCCGTATTCCACATTGCAGAACAACATCTTATTGCAAATTCCAAGCTACCCTGGGCATGCAAATACCCTAAGTGACAAACAAACCATTCACTGATATGAGAAGAGAAAGAAAGAAATATTCTCAGGAATTTGATGTGGTGGATCTGCTGCTTGCAAGAACAAGTCCCACCTTCTTCATTTGCATAGCTCTTGTTTCTTGGTCACACCAGAATGTGACAGACAGAGGCGTAGGAAGGGGTGTTGGGATCACCGCGCTGATCTCCCCCCGGGTGGAGATTGCCATGGATTGCAGCGCCAATCGCCCCTATGGGTGGGGATTGCCGCGGATCACAGCACCAATCTCCCCGCTGGGCAGGGGCAGGAATCATGGCAGATCGCCTCACGATTGCCCCCATGGGTGCCCCTCCCCATGGGCGGCCTATCTGGATGCATGGCATGTGCACTGCTCTGGGTGCCCGAGCGGCTAGCTATGCCACTGGTGACAGAATGATAGTGTGATGGCTTGGGATTCGGACTCAGATGCTGAATCTGAGGGATCCCAGCCTGCACAGGATTCCCCGCTTCCAGAACCAGCTGAGCCTGGGCTGGGGCTTGAGCCTGAAGGTTCCTTACCTGTGCTGGATCCTCAGGTGCAGGCATCAGCTGAGTCTGCTCTGGCTCCTGAGGTGATGGAGGACCCATTGCCTGCAGGTGCTCCTCTCCCAGCCCTGTCAGAGGAAGCTGAGGTTGCCTTTGGGTCCAGTAACCCTCCAGCCTCTCCTGAGCTTCAGAGGCTCAGGGCAGAGAGGCGGAGGAAACTAAGTTCCCGCAGGAGGAGTGCTCGCCTCCAGGCCAGGAGAGGTTAGTCACCAGAGGATTGGGGCCGCCCAATGCCTCGGGGCAGATAAAAGCCGGCCAGCCCCAGTCCCGAGTTGCGGGAGCAACATTGTTGGTTGCTAGTTCTTGCCTGAGAACTCTTACCCTAGAGTCTGTCAAGACTGGCCTGTACGGGCAGGGGTACCTTTACCTTTACCTTTTAGTTCTTGCCTGAACCCTGTCCTGCTGTCCTGCCTGAGCTCCTGGCCTGCCCTGCCCTGGCTCCCTGCTTGCAAGCCTGTTCTTGACTTCACCCGGTTCCCTGCCCTGCACCCAGCTTCAGCTACTACGAACTGCCTCCACGCTGCACCTTTGACCGTGGATGGGACTTGGACCTTGCCTCTCGGGTAACCCACGGGACCAGCACAGATAGATAGAAACACAGAGCTGCCTAGGATGTCAGCCTAGCTAACTAGATCACTGTCATGCATAACTGAGTAGACCTCTGCCAGCAAAGCATTGCAGGGAATTGGACCAGATGACCCTCAGGGTCCTTTCCAACTCTATAATTCTGTGATTCTGTGAAAGCAATTTGAGAGCTTGAACTGACTTGACCAGAGATTCCAACAACCTTCTGTGACTTTTAGCAGCCAGAGCCAAATGTTAATTGATCTTTAAATAAATCACTGACTAAATATCACCAGGGCATCTTACAGATGGAGAGGAAGACTGTCTAATTAAAGAAGGTGTTTGTGCACCAGTCATCTGCTGGGAAATATTTTTAGCTGTCCGGTGTATTTTCAGAGCCTGTTTAACCATCGTCACATCAAACATGTGTCCGTGGTTCTCAGCAGGAAAGCCAATGCTGTCGGTTATTATTACAGAGATAAAAGCTCAGCATCGCTCCCCCTTCAGCTGCAAGAGAGTGCCTAATGAAAGGGGGTGTTCACAATTGCTAGGCAGGGGTCAAAGGTAAAGGTTGTAGCTATGGTGTAAAGAAGAAAATGCCATCAGAACCAGATGAATGTTTATTAGATCTGAAACAAAATGCCACACACACGCAAAATCTGACTATTATTATTTGGCTGGGATAAACATCAAGCCTTGCTTTTGCAAT
This sequence comes from Podarcis tiliguerta, assembly GCF_965153285.1. Taxonomy (NCBI): domain Eukaryota; kingdom Metazoa; phylum Chordata; class Lepidosauria; order Squamata; family Lacertidae; genus Podarcis; species Podarcis tiliguerta. The sequence continues at coordinate 10,599,148 of NC_139536.1, read as the reverse complement.
TTGACTACAGGGCTCTCCACATTTCATTTATTGGTTATTTTTACTTATAGACTCAGGAACTGGTTGAATGAGGACTAGGGGTGGGGGGCTCCAGCTGGAAGGCCCCCTAAGGCAGCTTCAGAAGAGGAAGGCTCAGAATCAGGGCAGTGGTGGTGGGACACCGAAAAGCGGTCAGAGGACGAATGGGAGGGGGCCCAGAATGGCTGGATGCTGAACAAGCAACAGGCTTGAGTGAGAGAGAGGAAGAAGAGGCAGAAAGCACTGCAGATGTAGGGCAGGGAGCTGAGGGGGAGGTGGGGGCGGAGACTGCAAAAGATTCATAGGAGCTTTCTGGTCTTGCTGTATTCAGCTCCTCTCCTCCCACAGGCGTAGGAAGGGGGTGTGGCACGCCCCGGGTGCCATCCAGTGCAGCCAGTGTGGTGTAGTGGTTAAGAGCAGTAGACTCATAATCTGGTGAACCGGGTTCGATTCCCCACTCCTCCACATGCAGCTGCTGGGTGACCTTGGGCTAGTCACACTTCTCTCTGAACTCTCTCAGCCTCACTCACCTCACAGAGTGAGGGAAAGGAGATTGTTAGCTGCTTTGAGACTCCTTCGGGTAGTGATAAAGTGGGCTATCAAAACCAAACTCTTCTTCTTCTTCTACCTCCCAGGGTTGTTTTGAGGATTGATGAGGAGGTGGAGAACCACCTTGAGCTGCTGGGAGAAAAGTGAGAGCAATAACAAACAAACAAACAAACAAACAAATATTGGCATAAAAAAAGGTATATGCGTCGTTCAGTCTCAAGTAGCTCATTCCCGGTTCACACATTTGACTGATGAACATGAATGTAGGAGCTATATTTAAAGCAGGTTCTATTTCTGAGATCTCTATTCCAGTCCTCCCTGCTCCCAGTAAAAGCATCCTTCCCCTCCAGATAGGCTACTAGCCAGTTTCACTGATGGATATGCTTGCTTTTCATATTTATCCCCAGCCATCTGCTCCTCGCATGCTCTACATAAATACAGATTTCGGTTGTTTGGTGCTGCCGTCTGCCTTTCCATGGCATCTCTCTTCAAATTCTTTTCAGTTCTGCATAGAAGGTGCCTGCTAATTAGATAAGTTAGTTGCACAGATTTAAGTGGAAAGGAAACCGTGTGTGTGTGTATGCACGCCCTGGTCTTTCCTAAACATGCCAGGAGAGCAAGAGGGCAAATTCTAAATTCCTCCCAAACAGGTTGCAAAGCCATTGCATACCTGCAATATTGCAATTTCTGTTTCCTTCGGATGTGATGAAGACCTGGGTACACACCATTGTTTTAAAGGACACACTCCTCCTAAGAATCCTGGGAACTGGATTTTATCTCCTACAAATCCCAGCACCTATAACAAACTGCAATTCCCAGAATTCTTCCCAGACCTTCTGATCGGCAAATCCTAGGCTCTGTGGTTTAACCCACAGCGCCACCCGCGTCCCTTATGAAGCATGATAGAGGTGAGTAAAATTATCAGTGGTGTAGAGAAATGGTGCTGGATCATTCCAGCCCGTCCAGCATCAGGTTCTCACAGTGGCCAACCAGATGCCTGTGAGAAACCCTCAAGTAGGAGTCAATCACAACAGCATTCTCCTTGCCTGTAGTTTCCAGCAATTTATTTTAAGAAGCACTGTTACCTCCAACTGTTGAGGCACCACCCATATTTATTTTCAGTGGCAATATTGTAATCTGGTAAATTTTTTTGTGCGAGCTCAGTATGTAATGTCTACGTCCAGAGGAGGGCAACCAAAATGGTCAAAGGCCTGGAAACGATGCCTTATGAGGAACGGCTAAGGGAGCTGAGCATGTTTAGCCTGGAGAAGAGGAGGTTAAGGGGTGATATGATAGCCATGTTCAAATATATAAAAGGATGTCACCTAGAGGAGGGAGAAAGGTTGTTTTCTGCTGCTCCAGAGAAGCGGACACGGAGCAATGGATCCAAACTACAAGAAACAAGATTCCACCTAAACATTAGGAAGAACTTCCTGACAGTAAGAGCTGTTTGACAGTGGAATTTGCTGCCAAGGAGTGTGGTGGAGTCTCCTTCTTTGGAGGTCTTTAAGCAGAGGCTTGACAACCATATGTCAGGAGTGCTCTGATGGTATTTCCTGCTTGGCAGGGGGTTGGACTCGATGGCCCTTGTGGTCTCTTCCAACTCTATGATTCTATGATTCTGTGTGTGTGTGCATGCGGACATACAAATATGTATCATTTTCAGTTCTGCTGTTAAAGACATGTCCTTTTCACAGACATTTCTCTAAGACACATCCGTAAGATGATGGACTGATTGTGGTCCTGTGTTTTTATTTTTCCACCCTAGTCACTCATGTGTTTCATTTAACGTGTCAGAGATGGGATCTTCTCCTGCAGACTCCAAGGTGGGCGATCCCTGACCATCTGACAGTGAATGACAGATGGTATGACCTGATTCCCCCAACTGCCAATCACAGTCCACCAGGGCCTTGCCCGTAAATTGCATTCTGAACGCAAATCTGAACACTTTGTATGATATGAGGCCCCCCTCATGCTTCTCATTTTATTGTGTCTAGGACTTTGCATTGTTCAGCAATGTCCACCCCTTGCATTTCAGTGGCTCTCTATGTGGGACCCAAAAGTTCCTAATTCGAATCCTGTCAGCACTCCACTATTCTTCAAACTGTGTTCTTGGCGCATGCAGATTTTAGATCCTATGACCGAGCATGAGCTTTGCGTTATAAAACACTCCTGCTGGTCATTTGCCTGAGTCTCATCTGGAGGCACTGGACTTGGGATGCAAGTGGGTGACTTCTGTGAGTAAGGTACATCGGCTCGGACCTACACAATTGTCCTTGGAGATGAAGACAGCCTCACCACTACTGGCTCAGTACCCAACTGAGGCTCAGGCACTTCCTTGACAACAGGAGATGCTTTGTTCACAGGAGGTGGGACTGAGGTTGAATCTGATGATTCTCCCTCTTCACTTGGGACATCCACTGTCACTGAGGTGATGTCAGGCTTCAGGGAATCAGCTCCCCCCGCTTTGGCAGTAGATAAGAGGAACAAATGAAAGGAGTCTTCTTACGAGTTAGAAACTTTAATGATCACAGTGAGAGAACAAAGAATCCATTTCCTAGGAATGACGGTGCTCCCAATTAAGGTTCCCACCCACTTCCTCCTAGTCACCCACGTCACTACCACATCTTGCAACCTGAGCTCGTGCTTTCTGTGTTGCCACCTTATCAACTCTTCTTGACCTTGGACTGAGCGGATAAATGCTTTCCAGAGACAGCGATTCTGTTAACTCTCTCTCTCCCAGTGCTTCTTTTCCTAGCTGTTCCCTATCCAGTATTTCCCATCTTCTGCCTTCTGAACTACAGCGGTACCTCTGGTCACGAATGCTTCTGGTTATGCATGCTTCGGGTTACAAGCTCCACTAACCCAGAAGTAGCTACTCCTAGTTGCAAACTTTGCCCTGGGATGCGAGCGGAAATCACGCACTGGAGGTGCTCGTGCAGCGGGAGGCCCCATTAACAAAAGCACACCTCAGGATAAGAACAGTTTCAGCTTAAAAACGGACCTCCGGAACGAATTAAGTTCGTAACCAGACATACCACTGTATGCCCTCTGCAAACCGCTGTTCTATACTGTCCTCCTGCTCCTGGGAAGATTCAGGATCCTGATCAGGAACAGAAGGAGGCTCCCACCGTTCCTCCTCAGCGCAGTCCCTGACAGGTGAGTCCTTCTCATGACAGCTCTCTCTGACATCCAGATCAGCACCTCCCAAGCCACTGGGCCCGTCCCCAGGACCAGGCTCAACTCTCCTGTCTAGATCAAGGGAAGTAATAGTGCCACTGTATTCTGCTCTGGTCAGACCTCACCTGGAGTACTGTGTCCAGTTCTGGGCACCACAGTTCAAGAAGGACACTGACAAACTGGAACGTGTCCAGAGGAGGGCAACCAAAATGGTCAAAGGCCTGGAAACGATGCCTTATGAGGAACGGCTAAGGGAGCTGGGCATGTTTAGCCTGGAGAAGAGGAGGGTAAGGGGTGATATGATAGCCATGTTCAAATATATAAAAGGATGTCACATAGAGGAGGGAGAAAGGTTGTTTTCTGCTGCTCCAGAGAAGCGGACACGGAGCAATGGATCCAAACTACAAGAAAGAAGATTCCACCTAAACATTAGGAAGAACTTCCTGACAGTAAGAGCTGTTCGAGAGTGGAATTTGCTGCCAAGGAGTGTGGTGAAGTCTCCTTCTTTGGAGGTCTTTAAGCAAAGGCTTGACAACCATATGTCAGGAGTGCTCTGATGGTGTTTCCTGCTTGGCAGGGGGTTGGACTCGATGGCCCTTGTGGTCTCTTCCAACGCTATGATTCTATGATTCTATGATTCCTCCCCGTCCCTCTAACCAGCTATACCCAGAGATCTCCAAAGGCGCATGACAGGTGTCAGTAGTGGGCCCTGCTGGAGCACCGGGGGTCAGATAATTGCCCAAGAATGCCCAGTGCTGATGCCAGGCCTACCAACAACCCTCTGAGCCAAACTGATACACAACATTATATATAGCTGATACGCAACATTATATATCGAGTGTGTAACTTTTAGCTGTATTTCGGTATCCCGTTTACATCGCTAAGATACAGCAAGAAAAGAAAGGGTGGGGAGCAATAAAAAGATTTTTCTAAGGTAGAAGAGTTAATTATATTTCACAGCAGATTCAGTCAGTATTAAGCTCTTCCGCATGCTGCGATTGCCACATTAGCCCTGTGTATAATTGAACTGGTCACTGGGTGGTAGAGACAAACAGGTAAGCACGTCTTTAACTAAAAATTACATTACAGCCTGTTTAAATCCCAACTTCATTGTCGCTGTTAACTGCTTTCACTTTACGTTGTCTGTCGCTGCAGGGAGGAGGACATTTGTTAGAAAGACCTGCTCCTGAAGGTGTGGAACATGCTGGTAGGTGCAATGACACCCCCATTTCTTCCATTGTTAAAGGGACAGGCATCTGTTTAAAGCAATATCTTCTCCTTTTCTTCATCTTGTTTGGTGATCACTCATGGCCAAGTAACATTGTCTTCCATAAACACAGTTTTAACAGTGAGTCTGTAAGTGACTGTGGAGGCCAATTCTGGATCCACACATCCTTCCACAGTGGGGACGCAGGTTTCCGGGTGAGAGTTGCTCGCAGTGTGGATTTGCCAAGCATGCCTTCCTCTTAGCACGTTTCTCCCTTGCGTCCTGAGTTCGAGTGTCTTCAAAGCCCATGACACCTTTGGTAAGGGCTGTTCTCCCTCTGGAGTGCTCACAGGCAAGTGTTTCCCAATTGCTGGTGTTTATACTACGTTTTTAAAGATTTGCCTTGAGAGAGTCTTTAAACCTCTTTTGTTGACCACCAGCGTTACACTTTCTATTTTAAAGTTCAGAATACAGTAGTTGCTTTGGAAGACAATAATCAGGCATCTGCACAACATGACCAGTCCAACGAAGCTGATGTTGAAGAATCATTGCTTAGACACTGGTTATCTTTGCTTCTTCCAGTTCACCAGCATTAGTTCGCCTGTCTTCCCAAGTGATGTGTAAAAATTTCCAGTGACACCGTTGATGGAATCTTTCTAGGAGTTGGAGATGGTGTTTAAAACACACTTAAAACATTATATTTGCAGCTGTACAGCTGAGTCCTTTCAAAGAATAGCTGCCTTTTGGTGTCATTTCAGGAAGTGTGAATCAGGTAGGTAAACTAAACTGAGTTCCTCCTCCATCCAGTGAGGAAGAGTTCGTTACACAGTTTCTCCCAGGAAAGTTTGCATGCAAACTGTGAATGTTGGTCCATTGGATTGAAAGGGACATGGCCTCACCAACCTCAGCCTGCCTTTAGCCCACCTCCACTGGCCTTCCTGTAGGGCTTTGCAGGGAGAAGGAAGGAGACAAAACCAGAATCGGTTGGACCTGCCTGTCATAGGCTCTGGCGCCACCTAATGTTGGGCTCCCTACCTTCTGCCCTACCGGCCCTAATGGGTACCAGCTATTGCAGCTTGCACATCCTTCTCCCTGTGAGTGTTCTATATTGCTTCTCCAGTTGTTTTCTAGCTCAGTTTCAGCCAGAACAATTAACAAACTGATACGCTGGCGGAGCCATGAGGGACATATTTCGTTGGAGAGCTGCACTGTTTGTTGTGTGATTCAGAATCAGGAGACGTACCAAATGGCGGTTGCTTGTTAGATCTCTCCCCATAATTAGATGTGGCTGTTCCTTCAACATATTCAGTGTATTTACTCAAACTAAGACTAGTTAAAATTGCATTCCAAAGACTTGCCTAATGCTGGCACTATTGAATATATAGCAATTACCTAAATAGCTCTATATTTAGTTAATTGGCCATTTGGGCTGTATACACTCTCATAATTTTCTCCTTATCTTTCTTTCTTTCTCTTTAGCGGGGAACTAATTTTCTTATCAGTGACAATGTTTTCTAGCATTTTTTATTCACCTCCCCACTCCCTGCCATGTTGTGCTTTAAAACTTCAGCTGCCATTTCTCTTCTGCAAACCAGCAATGGGGAGGGGGGATTTGAAGGAAAGAAGCAGTGGGTGGGAGGGCATGCATGACCCTTTTCTCCTGAACTCGAGGGAAGCAGCAGTCCAACTCTCACAAAGTGGTCCGCACAGATCCAGCCTAAACGTGGCTCCTGGTGTCGACATTTTTCACAGTCCATACAGTATGCTTTTGTAGCTTATTTGCATTCTAAGCAATTTCAGGATCAGGGCAAAGAGATTTCAGTAAAGGGGCAAGATTCACAGAATGATTCCCCAGCCATAGCTGTCAGCTTAGAAATTTGAAAATAAGGGACCAGCAGCCTCGAAAATAAGGGATCAGCAACCAAAATAAGGGACTTTTCGAGGGGCGCAGGTATGTTCAACTTCTGAGCTCCTCCAAGCCTAAGGCAGAAAGCCCAGCCAGCAGCCAAATGAAGCCTCAAGCGGTGGCTCCCACAGCGCAGCAACCCGGCAAAGGGGATGCAGCAAGGAAAACCACCGTCACCTCTCGGCTGGGAAGCGCTGAGCAAAGGCGAGTCCCCAGGCAACGCGGCCGATTTGATCGGCACAAGGCATGCAAGCTCCACCCCCCAGTCGTTCTTAGACTCCTTATTGGGTGAGCAATGCAGCCGAGCAACACAGTTGGAGCTTCCCTCCTCCCTGGCCGGCAGGGAGGGAGGGAGGGGAGCTGCTTCCTTTGAAACCCGGGAAATTTAAGGGACATCATCAATAAGGGACAGCAGCGGGACCTGGCACTGGGATAAAGGACTTTCCCGCCAAACAAGGGACGGTTGACAGCTATGTCCCCAGCCTGCTGTCTGATATTTTAACTTTTGGAAAGCAATATCTTCTAAGAGAGGTAGAGCATCTGGTTTTCATGCAGGGAGTCCCAGTTTCAACCTCCAGTATCTCTAGCTAGGGCTGCAGAGGAACCCTGTGTGGAATCATGGAGCGCCACTGCCAGCCACTGCAGACAATATGAAGCTTCATGGAATAATGATCTGACTTAGTTTGAGGCAGCTTCCTATTTTCCTAAGAGTTATTGTGGACTGGTTGGACACAGAGGAATGGTGGAGGGGAATCAGCTGGGCTCAGAGCCCGGGGAGTGGAGGTGGGACCACGATGAGTGGTCAGAGGGAGAAGAGGACAAACACTGGGAGAAGGAGATGCCAGAAGCTGAAGGGGTAACAGGGTTTAGTGATCTAGGAGGGTCTGTGACAAGAAGAGGTCCAGAATCAGAGACAGAAGCTGAAGGAGGAGGGCAGGAGAAGGGAGGCCAAGAGGCAGATATGAATCAGGCTGGTGAAGAGTCACAGGTGTCTCCCCTTCCTGCTGCAACAAGCTGCCCTCTCCTTGGTCTTACAGAACCAGAAGTGGTATGAAGAGGGTGGAGAAGAGGTTGATGGCACAGTCTCTGATTGCTTGGGAAAAACCCAGGAGATGGGTGGAATGGAGGAGATGGGGGGAATGGGATGGAGCAAGTCCCACCGGAGATGAGCTGCTGTAATCATTAGGCCTGACACTCTGTCAGGTCTGTGTGGAACATGTTTTTGCTAATACAGAGTTAAGTCCAACTTCCACAGGGTGATTTACTGTCGCTCCTGACAAGAGCATTAGGTGTTGCTACTTCAGGGATGAAATGGAGGCTGTGAGAGATTTTACTTTGTTGGGCTCCATGATCACTGCAGATGGTGAAAGCAGCCACAAAATTAAAAGACGCCTGCTTCTTGGGAGAAAAGCAATGACAAACCTAGACAGCAACTTAAAAAGCAGAGACATCACCTTGCCAACAAAGGTCCGTATAGTTAAAGCTATAATTTTCCCGGTAGTGATGTATGGAAGTGAGAGCTGGACCATAAAGAAGGCTGATCGCTGAAGAATTGATGCTTTTGAATTCCAGTGCTGGAGGAGGCTCTTGAGAGTCTAAACACGACTAAACAACAACAAAGAGAAATTCTGGGACGATGAGTCTCTCAGTGGCTGTTCAGCCTTGACGTCATTTTGCCCCTCTATTATCAGAGGTGGGGACAACGCTGGAGGGCAGTTGCCTTCATGGCTTGCTTGTGGGATTTCTGGAGATAGTGACTATCATGAGCAACTAATTGCTAGACTAGAAACTCCAGCGGGTGCAGAATGCTGCAGCTGGCCTCCTCATGGGGTCCCTGCCATGGGAGCATATTCACCCAGTGCTTTTCCAGCTGCACTGGCTCCCGGTGGAGTACAGGGTCAGATTTAAGGTGCTGCTTTTGACCTTTAAAGCCCTTCACGGCCTAGGACCCTCGTACCTACAGGACCGCCGCTCCCGGTATGCCCCACAGAGGACCTTAACCTTCATAAATAGCAACACCCTAGAGGTCCTGGGCTCTAAGGAAGTTAGATTAGCCCAACCAGAGCCAGGGCCTTTTCAAGACTGGATCCTGCCTGGTGGAACGCTCTGTCTCATGAGACCAGGGCCCTGCAGGATCCTATTTCTTTCCGCAGGGCCTGTAAGACAGAGTTGTTCCACCTGGCCTTTGGCTTGGAATCAACTTGATCCCCTTCCCCTCTTTTCTTTTTCCTTTCCCCTTCTGTGATGGAACTCCTATTTGGGAACTTCCCTGGCTTTTTTCTGGCCCATGTAGGAGCAGTCATGGGGAGTTGGCCTTGGTGAATATTTGACGTTTTCATCCCTAAAAAGTTTTTGATTTGAGTTTCTACTGAAATGAGGCTGCATTTTAATGTTGTATTTTAATCAATTGCTTTTATATCTGGTATTAGCCTCCCTGAGCCAGGTCTTGGCTGGGGAGGGCAGGGTATAAATAAAAATTATTATTATTATTATTATTATTAGATGGACCTTTAAAATGATCAGACAAGGCTCCTCTTACATTCACTTCCCTGCTCCAAAAAAATCCTTTTTTAAATAGATGTGTTTTTAAGTACCTAGTACTTGAGCCAATGTATAACCAGTGAACTGGCTGAGATATTAGTGTCCCTGAAGAATAATCAGAGATGGGCATCCTCCCTAAAGGATAACCTTCAAGCAGACCTGTACAAAGACAAATCTTTGTATGCAGTTTCCCCTAATACGCACATTTGGGCAAAGCAATTTCCCTGAGCAGAATGCATTTTTGTATGCTATTTTCACTAAATCATGCATTTTTAAATGCACACTTTATATGCATTTTTACGCACATTACTTGGCTGGAGAACTGCACTGCAAAATTTTGAGAATGCCCCCCATGGAAGGATTTGTTCCAAAACATGTTTGCCCTGGGAGAAATTTCATTTTAAGCACGGGAGGTTTTCTTCTCCCATCGCCCCCTCCACAATTGGAGTCCACCTTGTTTCATATATTCATAAATTAAATTGCTCTTTCCAATGTCCCCTCAAAAATGTCAGTTATGTGCAAATGCATATTTATGCACATTATATATTGTATGCACATTTAATCAATGAGTTAATCGAGTTAAACTAAGGCAATTGACGGCCTTAATCTCTAGCCAAAAGCAGCATATATTTCAGACACCTTTCCTTGCTGTTAACAAAAAACAGAAGAGAAAAGAAAAAAGAACTCGCCAGCTGCAGAATATTTTCATAATTTACTTGTGACCAGACAAGTGCCCCCCTTTTCACAGCAGCTTCATGGTGATTTTCATAGTATTTCCTTTAAACTGAAAATTCCCCAGACTAGATTGCTGTCAGAAAAGACATGGGAAATGGTTCGGCCAAACTGAGAAATACTGTCCAATTTGGAACATGTCATTTATGACAATTCAGTGAGGGATCTCTGATTTTTTTCCTACCAGTCAATCTAGCTAAAGTAAATACACAGAGAAGCAATTTTCCTCAAGATACATGGAACACAGAATTCAGAGAGTTCCACTTAAAAGGACCACATTGGTGTTAAGGATTCCTGCTCCGTGTTTGCAGTCATGGGATTGTTGTCTATCACATGACGGTGTATACTTTCATTCCACAGTGTGGGAAGTGACGGAGACAGGATGTTTGTATTACTGTGTTCCGTGAAGTGGGACCATTGTCCTTTGTTTTCTTTCTCTTTGCTGTCTGATGAGAAAGAGGCGGGAGCTAAGTCAGAATGCTCCGAGTGTATTATATGTAAATAAACATAGATAAGCCAAATGCTGAGCTACTAAGTTCTGTTACGCAAACTGTGAATACTCTGCAGATCCCTAAGTGTGCTAATGCCTTTTGGCGTCAGTCGCTGTGATGTTCGGGCAGAAGAAAGCTTTTGAAGCTCCCGAACGATCGACCAGGAGGGAGAGAACATGCCAGTCGGGCATGTGTCTCTGCCAGGATCCTTGTTATGTACTGAGTTGAACAGGATCCAAAAGGCAGCAGTCTGATTGGTCCTAGAACAATAGGATTCCGAATGCAGCAGTCTGATTGGTCCTAGAACAATAGGACCCAGAATGCAGTAATCTGATTGGTCCACGGGAGCCACCCAATCCAGCTCCAGGTGGAAGTGAATCCGCAACCTGATTGGCCTACAGGAGAATCCCGGAATTAGTCAATCACGTGGGGCCCATTGTGTAAATAATGTATATAAGGCAGACATTCTGGGGGAACTTCCATTCATCCTCACCACTATGAGGCTGAATAAAGAGCATGAAATCCAATCTCAATTCCGAGTATATTTCAGTCCTACACGAGAGTAGGATGATCCTGACAATTGCCTGTGCATTTAGCAGTTCCAGATGTTGCCAGGCTCCAGCTCCGCTCAGCCCCACCCAGCATGCTCAATAGTTGATGGGAATTATAGTCCAAAACATCTGGAGGGAAGCATGATGGAGAAGGCTGTTGTCAGGGACTGGCTGGGTGACAAGGTGGGAGGCACCAGCTGGAAACCCCCAAGGGAAACCCCAGAGGTGGAAAGCTTAGAACCAGGGGACTGAGAAGAAGTTAGAGGGAGAAGAGTAGGAGGAGTAGGTGGATGCTGAAGGGGCAACAGGATTTAGTGAGCAGGAAGAGCCTGTGACAGATAACAGTTCAGACTCAGAGGCTGAAGCAGGGGGTGGGCAAGAGGTTGCAGAAGAATATAGGGAGCCTGCCTCCCCTACTGTGACCCGCTCCCATCCTCCCTTGTCTTCAAGGATGTGCAGAGCAATGCGTAGAGTGAAACAGAGATTAGTGATGCCCAGACAGAGTTTGAGACTGCTTGGGAAACATCCAGCAGAGGAGAAGTCTCAGATGAGGCAGAGGGCAGGAACCGTTAGTCCTGGCAACTGCTCCATAGGACAAGAGTTGCTGAGTGTATGTTTGTTGCCTTGAATAAGAAGTGACTGGCAACTGGCTCTGCTTCTTTGGCTGACCTGCATCTGACTCCAGCCCTGACAGCTGCTGAATATGTATGCTATAGATTTTTGCGTTTTGTTCAATCCCTGGTTGGTTTGACAGTGCTGTGAAAGATAAAAATTGCTGGGTTGGAAAGGATCATCTAGTCCAACCCCTTGCGATGCAGGAATTGCAGCTAAAGAATCCCTCACAGATGGCCAGGCAACCTCTGTTTAAAAATTTTCAATGAATGAGAGTCCACCATGTTCTGAGGCAGTTTGTTCCACTGCTGAACAACCCTTTGACCAGAAAGTTCTTCCTTAAAGTTTAGTTAGAGTCTCCTTTCTTGTAACTTGCAGCCATTGGTACAATTCCGGCCCTCCAGAGCAGAAGAAAACAAGCTTGTTCCCTTCATATATTTGAAGGTAGCTATCATATCTCCTCTTGGGAGAAAAGCAATGACAAACCTAGACAGCATCCTAAAAAGCAGAGACATCACCTTGCCAACAAAGGTCCGTATAGTTAAAGCTATGGTTTTCCCAGTAGTGATGTATGGAGAAGGGGACGACAGAGGACGAGATAGTTGGATAGTGTTCTCGAGGCTACCAGCATGAGTTTGAGCAAACTGCGGGAGGCAGTGGAAGTCAGGAGTGCCTGGCATGCTCTGGTCCATGAGGTCACGAAGAGTCGGACACAACTAAACGACTAAACAACAACATCATATCTCTTCTCAGTCTCATCTTTTCCAGGCTAAACATACCAAACTCCCTCAACCGTTCCTCATAAGATAATAATAATATTAATAATAATTTTATTATATGTTCCCCACCCACCTTGCTGGGTTTCTCCAGCCACTCTGGGCAGCTTCCAACAAAACACTAAAAACAGAATATAACTTCAAACATTAAAAACATCAGAACCCTTGATCATCTTATTGCTCTCTTCTGCACACGTTCCAGCTTGTCAACACCCTTCTTAAATTGTGGTGCCCACTTCATCCACTTTGCAATGCCCAAATGTATCTTGAATTGAGTCCTATTTCCCCAAGCGGTTCTTCTCCAGGTAGTTCTGCTCCAGCTCAGAATGTGAAATGAGATTCGGCACATGTGTGATCTGTGGTTGCATTCCAAGTGGTTTCCCACCACAGCTGGTGTTGGGATCTGTAATTTCCAGGGCAGCAATATAGGAGGAAACATGCCTCAACATTATGAGTTTCAAGAGCTCTCTCAGGACAGAAGGAGATGAGGTTTTCACCAAATGCAAAACAATGAACCAATTCCAACTTGTGTTTGCCCATCTCCAGTTAAGAGAAGTTATTAAAAAGTAAACACAGTGAAGAGGAACTCACCTCCCCATTCAGATGCTGTTGGATGACAACAGTTGTCCTCCCTAACCATTGGTCATGTTGGCTCGGGTTGATGGGAGCTGGAGTTCAACAACACTTAGAAGACTACAAACGCCCCATCCCTGATGTTTGTTGTTGTTTAGTCGTTCAGTCGTGTCCGACTCTTCGTGACCCCCTGGACCAGAGCGCACCAGGCACTCCTGTCTTCCACTGCCTTCTGCAGTTTGGTCAAATTCATGCTGGTAGCTTCGAGAACACTGTCTAACCATCTCATCCTCTGTCGTCCCCTTCTCCTTGTGCCCTCCATCTTTCCCAACATCAGGGTCTTTTCCAGGGAGTCTTCTCTTCTCATGAGGTGGCCAAAGTATTGGAGCCTCAGCTTCAGGATCTGTCCTTCCAGTGAGCACTCAGGGCTGATTTCCTTCCGAATGGATAGGTTGGATCTTCTTGCAGTCCATGGGACTCTCAAGAGTCTCCTCCAGCACCACAGAGAATTTCTCTAATCCCTGTTTAAAACCATCCATGCAGGACACGATCCCTACATTTTATAGCAGACGACTGCTTAACCTGTGCTGATAACGTTGCTATGGTTATTATGAGATCTTAAAAATAACCATGGCGGATATCTGGGATGAGGTCATTCATCGCCTTCTCCCTTGAGTGTCATGGGATTTGCTTGTGGAAAACACAGGTTCTATGAGACTAGATTTGATTTATGAGGCTTTGCGCTGCCCCCGTTCAATTATTTTGCTCACTCGGATCACAGAACCTGCATTGCTGGAAGGGTTGAGATTTTTCCCCTCTTGTGAATCCACAATAGATTCCTATTAGCAATATTTGTAGCCTGCCGGTACGGTTTCACACAAATATGAGTTTATTCCTGTGTGTCTCATTGAACTATTTTGAACTTTGCCAGTTCAGGCAGAACAGAAAGGGGGGGGGGGACCCACTACACACAATCAGCCAGCTATCAATGTTATTAATCAGAGAGTGGCAGGCTTTTATTTTATTTTATTTTTCTCCCCTTCCCCAGGCATACATTCTTGCAGGGCCTTTAAAATCTCCCTTGCTCCAATATTTCAAGCTGACAGAGTCTGGCTCGCAATAGGAAACTCTTGCACGCTTGATTAATGCTTTGATAAATGATTCAAAGGGACTGTCCTCCTACCTTGGGTGCCGTCGCATCCTCGACCGTAAGGTCTTCTTACAGAAGTCTCTCTCCCGGCAGTTTTACATGGGCTGTGGGAATTGTGGGATGCGTCTCCCCTCCTCTCACCAGTCTGGGTGCTTAAGTAATAAATCAAGGTCAAAGAGGTAAGTTGATGTTTCTAAATGATGGGTGAGGAACTGCAGGAGCTCCAGAAACACCATCTTGTTTAATGCAACATTGCCTCATGGTTGTTGGAGTTGCTTTCCTGAAATGGATTTATGACAGGTTTATAAACGGGGAGGCGGCAAAAGCTGCAATTTTCATTTTATGGGGGAAGGAAAGCAGTATATTCAGAGCTGTGTGCAGCTACCGGCATCAGGGCTGGACAGAGACATTCTGCTGCCAGAGGGACAAGAAGACCTGCCTCCTTCATTCCATGTGCAAATGCCAAATGGAGCGGCAGTTCTGTCTGCTCTAAGAGGCTGGGATGGCCACCAACCTCGGTGACTTCCATTGAAGATTAGGCAGATTCCTGGAGGAGAGGGCTATCAATGGCTGCTAGCCTGGATAGCTAGGCTCCACCTCTGCAGTTGGAGGAATCAATGCTTCTGAATATCAGTACAGTGGTACCTCAGGTTAAGAACTTAATTCGTTCTGGATGTCCGTTCTTAACCTGAAACTGTTCTTAACCTGAGGTACCACTTTAGCTAAAGGGGCCTCCCACTGCCACTGCACCACCGTCGTGCAATTTCTGTTCTCATCCTGAAGCAAAGTTCTTAACCCAAGGTAATATTTCTGGGTTAGCGGAGTCTGTAACCTGAAGCGTCTGTAATCCGAGGTACTACTACTACCTCTTGTTACGTTTGGTTCAGGTTACGTTCTTTCAGGATACGTCCCGCGATGACCCAGAAGTAACGGAACGTGTTACTTTTGGGTTTCTCTGTGCTCGCATGTGCAGATGCTCAAAATGACATCATGCGCATGCGCAGAAGTGGCGAATCACGACCCGCGCACACACAGACATGGGTTGCATTCTGCTCATGTTGTGAACGGGGCTCCGGAACGGATCCTGTTCGCAACCAGAGGTACCACTGTATCTGGAAATTATGAAATGAGCACTCACACTGTACATTGTGGGTGCCCTTTGCGGGATCGTGCGTGGTGCTACAGTTCCCAGGAAACTTAATGGCAAACAAGGACTGGCCTCCCTCTCAGTGTTATTATTTGGAGGTTCACGCCCAGCCTCAGTAGTCAAGTTTCTTTCTGGGAGGTGGGGCCAGCCCCATTTATAAATAGGGGGTGGAGCCGACAATAGCCAGGCAGTCGACTCAGGAGATTCACTCTCCCTCCCCTCCCTTGGTTTAATGTTTTCTTGTTTGTAGGTTAACTTTTTATTCCTGTTTAGCAGGTGCTGCTGCAGTCTTTGACTGGTTACTGTTGAAGGACCGGGAAGAAATTTTCCTGCATTGGCAGATTTCTGCATTGCAGAGGGTTGGACTAGATGACCCTTGGGGTCTCTTCCAATTTCTATGATTCTATGATGCTATGCATTTTTATGCTCACTTTCCCTAGTATATCCCCTAATGTGGAGGACTCCCTGGTCCTGAATGGGGTAACTGTGTCCCTGAAGGACCAGGTGTGCAGCCTGGAAGTCATTTTGGACTCACAGCTGTCCATGGAGTCGCAGGTCGATTCTGTGCCCAGGGCAGCTGTCTATCAGCTCCATCTGGTACGCAGGCTGAGACCCTACTTGCCTGCAGACTGTCTCGCCAGAGTGGTGCGTGCTCTGGTTATCTCCTGCTTGGACTGCTGCAATGCACTCTACGTGGGGCTACCTTTGAAGGTGACCCGGAAACTGCAATTAATCCAGAATGCGGCAGCTACACAGGTGACTGGGAGCGGTCCTGAAAGACCTACATTGGCTCCCAGTATTTTTCCGAGCACAATTCAAAGTGTTGGTGCTGACCTTTAAAGCCCTAAACGGCATCAGCCAAGTATACCTGAAGGAGCATCTTCACCCCCTTCATTCAGCCCGGACACTGAGGTCCAGCTCCGAGGGCCTTCTGGGGTTCCCTTACTGCGATAAGTGAGGTTACAAGGAACCAGGCAGAGGGCCTTCTTGGTCGTGGCACCCACCCTGTGGAATGCCCTCCCTTTAGATGTCAAGGAAATAAGCAACTATCTGACTTTTAGAAGACATCTGAAGGCAGTCCTGTTTAGGGAAGTTTTTAATGTTTGATCTTTTATCGCTATTATTATTATTATTATTATTATTATTATTATTATTATTATTATCATTAAGGTAAAAAGACCCCTTACCGTTACATCCAGTCGCAGACAACTCTGGGGTTGCGGCACTCATCTCACTTCACTGGCCGAGGGAGCCTGCATACAGCTTCCGGGTCATGGGGCCAGCATGACTAAGCCGCTTCTGGTGAACCAGAGCACCGCACGGAAACACCATTTACCTTCCCGCCAGAGCAGTACCTATTTATCTACTTGCACTTGACGTGCTTTCGAACTGCTAGGTTGGCAGGAGCAGGGACCGAGCAACGGGAGCTCACCCCATTGCGGGGATTTGAACCGCCGACCTTCTGATTGGCAAGCCCAAGGCTCTGTGGTTTAGACCACAGTGCCACCAGCATCCCTTATTAATATACAACGTTGCAGATATTACTTTGACTGCATTGCAAAATCTGAAGAAGGATGGGTTTTGAAGGATAGCTACGCTTGGGGTTTGTGTATCATTTCAGAAAGCATGCATCAAGTACATTTGCCTTTAAATGTGAATGGAATGCAATTTCTCCCCCACCTCTGACCGCACCCTTCACTATGACATGACGTAGTGCCCGGGTGCTGAAACTATTGTGGTGCTATAAGGCTGTTACATCGCTTTGAAGCGAAACACCTGCTTCCAGGAGCTACCTGGTGCTTCGAAAGATATCCTGTTCCCTTGCCAGCTCGGAGCTGACATTTTTTCCGCATCTCATTGGCAGTCTGGGAATGGATTTCCATGCCAACAGTGAAAATGAGTACATTTTCTTTAACAGCTGAACAATTCTTAGGCCCGCTGGGACACTGCTGCTAGACTGAACAATTATGAGATTAGTGGTGTTTCATAGCAATATTTCCATCTTAAAAAAATTGCAAGGATCAAAACAGGCAGCACGGGTGGCAGGAAATAAATGGGGAAACCTGAATAATGCTAAAGAAGAACCAGGATATGGGGAAAGAGGGAAGAAGAGGAAACAGTTGTGCAACCGGAGGATTTTCATTCATTCATTTTTTAGAATTGACATACTGCTGAATTGTAAAATGAGCAAACTTCAAAGCAATTTGCAAAGACAATAAAACAATGTTAAAATCAAAACACAACATTTCTTTAATAATAATAATAATAATAATAATAATAATAATAATACAGTGGATGCTTGGTTTGCGAACGTGATCTGTAGAGCCAGTGTGGTGTAGTGGTTGAGAGCGGTAGTCTTGTAATCTGGGGAACCGGGTTCGCGTCTCCGCTTCTCCACATGCAGCTGCTGGGTGACCTTGGGCCAGTCACACTTCTCTGAAGTCTCTCAGCCCCACTCACCTCACAGAGTGTTTGTTGTGGGGGAGGAAGGAAAAGGAGAATGTTAGCCGCTTTGAGACTCCTTAAAGGGAGTGAAAGGCGGGATATCAAATCCAAACTCTTCCCTTCTTCTTCGCAACCCACAGCGTTCGAAACCCGTGTCTGCACGCATGCATGGGTTGCAATTCAGTGTTTCTGCACATGCGTAGAGTGCGATTTAGCGCTTCTGTGCATGCATGACCGCTGAAACCCAGAAGTAACCCGTCTGGTACTTCTGGGTTTCGGCAGTCCGCAGCCCAAAAAAACGCAACCTGAAGAGGTTGTAACCTGAGGTATGACTGTAATAATTAAAATGAATGATATGCCAAAAACCAGATTAAAACCCAACAGTCTACATGGCTTGCCTAAACAAGAATGCTTTTATCAGGCACTGGAAAGAGCGCAGGGAAGGCACCTGTCTGATGTCAATAGGCGGACAGTTCCAAAATGTAGGTGCTGCCATACTAAAAGGTTGAGGTGATGCATAGAATCAAAGAATTGCAGAGTTGGAAGGGATCCCAACGGTCATCTAGTCTGACCCCTTTGCAATGCAGGAATCTCAACGAAAGCATCCATGACAAATGGCCATCCAACCTCTGCTTAAGAACCTCAAAGGAAGGAGAGTTCAGCACTTTCCGAGGGAGCCTGTTCCACTGTCAAACAGCTCTTAGCATCAGAAAGTTCTGCCCAACATTTAGCTGGAATCTCCTTCCTTGTAAGGAAGAAAACTAGTCCTAAGCTGTTAAGAGCCCTATATACTATTAGTATATAGTATATACTATATATATACTATTTTGTTGTTGTTTAGTCATTTAGTTGTGTCCGACTCTTCGTGACCCCATGGACCAGAACACGCCAGGCACTCCTGTCTTCCACTGCCTCCCGCAGTTTGGTCAGACTCATGTTTGTAGCTTCGAGAACATTGTTCAGCCATCTTGTCCTCTGCCATCCCCTTCTCCTTGTGCCCTCAATCTTTCCCAACATCAGGGTCTTTTCCAGGGAGTCATCTCTTCTCATGAGGTGGCCAAAGTATTGGAGCCTCAGCTTCAGGATCTGTCCTTCCAGTGAGCACTCAGGGCTGAATTCCTTAAGAATGGATACGTTTGATCTTCTTGCAGTCCATGGGACTCTCAAGAGTCTCCTCCATATATAAAGGGAAAGGGAAAGGTACCCCTGCCCATACAGGCCAGACTCTAGGGTTGTGCACCCATCTCACTCTAGAGGCCGGGAGCCAGCGCTGTCCGCAGACACTTCCGGGTCACGTGGCCAACGTGACAAGCTGCATCTGGCGAGCCAGCGCAGTACACGGAACGTCATTTACCTTCCCACTGGTAAGCGGTCCCTATTTATCTACTTGCACCCGGAGGTGCTTTTGAACTGCTAGGTTGGCAGGCGCCGGGACCTAACGACGGGAGTGCACCCCGCCGCGGGGATTCGAACCGCCGACTATGCGATCGGCAAGTCCTAGGCGCTGAGGTTTTACCCACAGTGCCACCTCCTCCATATATACTATACTCCATATATACTATTAGTATATACTTTGAACTTGGCCCAGTAGCAAGTCAACAACCAGTGTGGATCTTGGAGCACAGGTGTTGTATGCTGACAAGGCCTCGCTTCTGCCGGCAATTGTGCTGCAGCATTCTGCACCAACTGAAGCTTCTGGATTGAGGGGAATCTTCTAGATCTATGCATTCCTATGGAAGTGGATCTTTGGATTTTTTAAAAAAAATACTGAATATGTACGGTTCTGTTACCGTATGCATGGTGATGTGTTAGTTTGTGCATCTCTTTATGATGAATTAATAAAAAATTATTAAAATAAAAGGAAAGGAAATACAGTGGTGCCCCGCAAGACGAATGCCTCGCAAGACGGAAAACCCGCTAGATGAAAGGGTTTTCCGTTTTGGAGGTGCTTCGCAGAACGAATTTCTCTATGGGCTTGCTTCGCAAGACGAAAATGTCTAGCGATTCCTGGGGGGTTATTTCCGCTCCCCACCCCCTTTTTCTAAGGCACTAAGCTGCTAATAGCCTTTTAGCAGCTAATCCGCTGATCCCTTAATCCTTTAATAGCTGCTAATAGCCGCTAAACTGCTAATAGCGCTAATCCGCTAATGGGCTTGCTTCGCAAGACGAAAAAACCGCAAGACGAAGAGACTCACGGAACGGATTCTTTTCGTCTTGCGAGGCACTACTGTACAGCATTTTAGTGGTTGGCGCATGAACTGAACTGTAGGGGGACTAGCGAGGGGGTGATGGGTTAGGTTTAAAGGGAGTGGAGTTGGTCAGGTGTGGGGAAATGGCAAAGGGATATGCAGGATTGGTTCATGGAGTGAGTAGAGGCAACAGCCCCTAAATTATTATTATTATTATTATTATTATTATTATTATTATTATTATTACATTTCTATATGTATTTATATCCCACCTTTTCCCCTGATAGGGACGCAAGGTGGCTAACATATAAAGATAAGAACAGCTAAAAACATAGAAGGAAAAAAGACAATTAAATATTGATTGAATTAAAACTAGAATCTATTAAAAACAAACAGGCAATTACAATAAAAACAGGGAGTTTCAAAGTCTTGGAGCAGTGCACATGTATTAAAAAAAAGACTTTTTCTCCAATGAGGCATTTAAGTGCCAACTACTAACCAGGACAAACTGTGAAGTCAAAATTTCAGGATCCAGAATACAACATTGATTGTTTTCTCCACTTTCTTGCCATCCACACCTTAGACTAATAAAGGAGAATGAGGTGCTACGCTGTAAATAACAAACTGTGTTTCATTTCTTGGAAGCAGTTGTGGTACCCACTGTCCGATGGCCACAGAATTGAGTGCAAAGCAGAATTTCTTCTCCATATCATTGATCTCCGGAACTGCATAGTCCATGGGTTAAATTGCAAGGCACTAAGTTAAAAGGTTCTTTGACCCGGTGTCAGACAGATCCCATTAATTTCCCCTGTCCTGGTTACTGGGAATTATCATAATTGGCAACTATCCTCTTGCCGTGTTCCCAAGCAAAATGCAGAGCAACGGAGCAATAGATTGTTAGTGAACTGGGGATTTGACCCGCATATAATTAGATTCTTGTCTCTAATTGTTGCAGACATGATGGGAGCCTAGTGCAACTAGAATATAGGAACTGTCTTGCTGAATCAGACCAATATTCTTATCAATTATATTTGCACCTCACCTTTCTTGAAAGGAGAGCAAGGTAGAGGATAGGAGCAGAGAGAGAAGTCTTGTGCTTCCCACAGACATCTGGTTGGCCACTGTGAGAACAGGATGCTGGACTAGATGGGCTGCTGGCCTGATCCAGCAAGCTATTCTTATGTGTGCTGGGCCCAGGGGTAACCCGAGTAACGCGGTCCAGGTCCGGTCCCAAATCCAAGGGTTCCACGAGGGGTCAGTGTGACAGGGCCAAGGCAGGACACGAGGCAGGAAACCAGGCAAGGTCAGGCACAGAATCACAGGCAGCTTCTGGCAAACAGCAACGTTGCGCCCGCAACCTGGTGCGGGGTCCAGCAGCCTTTTATGTCTGTCAGGGTCACCCAGCAGCTGCATATGGAGGAGTGGGGAAGCGAACCCAGTTCACCAGATTACGAGTCTATCGCTCTTAACCACTACACGGCACTGGCTCTCTGATGTCAAGTATAGGAGTTCTCCTCTCCCTTCTGGTGGCTCACTGATGAGAATTAACAAGCATTTGGTAGATTTATAGTCCTTTTAATTCAGCATTATGCAAGGATATCTTGCTCCTCCTTACTTCCGCATCAAGAAGTGCACCAATGGGAATCTTCCCACAGGGCAGGGAAAGGGGTGGGGTGAGAAATCAAACAGGAAAAAAGGGAAATTAAATTAATTAAGGGACTAGAGAGGATTAAAAAGAAGGGGGGAAATAAAGAAATGTAACCAGACAATGAGAAGATTGCTCCTGATCCGATGCACTCTGCAAAGAGAAAGAGAAACCAGAGTGCACCAATATTTAAAGACTATGATCCCACCCACCCAATTTGCAACATACAATTTGCCCCAGCAACCCGGTTATCCAATCACAATGCCAGGCAACAACTATTAACCTGCCTGGTAACAAGAGGCCTGGCCCGGTGGCCCACACCGCAACACGTGCTCTCATTTATTGGAGAACACGCTTTATGCAAGGATATCTTGCTCTCCTTACTTCTGCAGCAAGAAGCGCGCCAATGGGAAGTCCCTACTCCCTGCGTCTCCTTTGTTCTCTGACACACTCGGACCTGCGAGTTCGGGGTGTGTCGCCCAACTGTTCCCTCCCTTCTGGTTGCTTAGCTACTGTATGACATTTGGGCAGCTCCTCTCTCAACTGTGCAGCTTCTGTGTTTGCCTGTCTCTCTCCTTCTGGAAACGCTGGGCTCGGGGAGAGGAGCTGTGCTGGGCCTGGGGGTTTACCCGAGCAACGCGGTCCAGGTCCGGTCCCGAATCCAAGGATTTTGCGAGGAGTCAGTCTGACAGGGCCAAGGCAGGACACAAGGCAGGAAACCAGGCTAGGTCAGGTCCAGGGTCTCAGGCAGGTTCTAGCAAACAGCAATGTTGCTCCCACAACCTGGGGCGGGGTCCGACAGTCTTTTATCTTTGTTGGGGTGACGGCCGGTCCTGATCCCCCGGTGACTCACCTCCCTGTCTTGCCTGAAGGCGAGCACTCCTCCTGTGAGTACTCAGGTCTCTCCTTCTCTCAGACCTTTGTCTCTGCAGCTTGGGAGATGTCGGTGGGTTACTAGACCCAGGGGCCACCTCAGCCTCTCCTGACCCAACCAGTAGTGGAGCAGCTGTAAGCGATGGCCCAGCTGAAGGCAACGAGGTAATCCCCGCATCTGGAGCCAGGGCAGGCTCAGACCCCTGACTCGGCCCAGCTGGTGCTTGTTGCAGGGGAACCTGTGCAGACTGGGGCTCTCCAGAATCAGGCCCCGGACTTGGTTCAGATGCCACCTGAGGCAAAGGATCCGGTGCGGACTGAGACTCCTGTGGCTCATGGAAGACACAAGATTTACGCACCTTGGAAGAATGGCAGATGAAGGTGATGGACTATATGGAATTGGCGGAAATGACCGGCAGAATCCAAGACCAGGGAGAAGAGTTGGTGGAAGAAGACTGGAAGAAATTTAAAGACTATCTACAGAAATATTGTAAAATTAATGAAAACTAGAATGATGTTGGATTGAGGTTAAGGGGTTTTTAGTAATAATGTCATGAAGGAATATGCAAAAACGGATTGTTAACAGGTGAAAATTTGAAGTTATAATATATTAAGATCAAAGATAAGGATAAAGGTAAAGAGGGAAAGGATTTGCTGAATAAATAAATTGAACTGGAATACAAAGAGGGGAGGTCCGGGAAACAAGTAAATGCAAGATAAGTTATGAAAGATTGAACTGTTTTTAATTGTTTTTAATTTTTGTATCTTTCTTTTTTCTCTTTCTTTTTCTTTGTAATGTTTTGGAAAATCTTAATAATATATATATATATATATATATATATATATATATATATATATATATATGAGTCTCCTCTGGCTCCAAGCCTGAGCCCGAGTCCCAGGCCAAGACATTATGTACACAGCTCTCCCCAGAACTGTATCCAAGTGAGGGCGACTTGTATCCAGGTGAGAGCCATGCCTGAATGAGGATTTGAGGCTGCATTTCGCCAGTCTGAGTCCATTCATCCATGCTGTTTCCATTCACCGAAGTCTCACATTCTGTATTCCACACAGATTAGCAGTTGTAAAAAACAGCTTTCACCTCACTGTTTTAACAGATAGGGCCAATAAGCTGCTGTGAATCAAACTGGCAACACAGATTACGTGGGCAAACTTCTATTATGTCATAGGTCTTCATTACCATAAAAAGGTAAAGGACCCCTGAAAGTTAAGTCCAGTCGCGAACGACTCTGGGGTTGCGGCGCTCATCTCGCTTTACTGGCTAAGGGAGCCGGCGTTTGTCCGCAGACACTTTTCCCAGGTCATGTGGCCAGCATGACTAAGAGTTTACCTTCCACCAGAGCGGTACCTATTTATCTACTTGCACTTTGACATGCTTTCGAACTGCTAGGTTGGCAGGAGCAGGGACCGAACAACGGGAGCTCACCCTGTCGTGGGGATTCGAACCACCAACCTTCTGATTGGCAAGCCCAAGGCTCAGTGGTTTACACCACAGCGCCACCAGCATTCCACTCCATAGTTGATATTAATAACAATGTCTTCGCGCTGATCAAATACTTCACATATATTGTCTAAATATATGAATGTGTGAATTTTTCCTCTTCCCTTCCCATTTCTTTTTCCTTTTATGTCATGTCTTTTAGATGATAGGCCTGCAGGTAGGGACTGCTGAATTTTAAAGGATTATGCATAAGCTGCTCCAAATCTATCTATCTATATCTATCTATCTATCTATCTATCATCTATCTATATCTATCATCTATCTATCATCTATCATCTATCTATATCATCTATCTATCTATCTATCTATCTATCTATATCTATCTATCTATCTATCTATCTATATCTATCATCTATCTATCTATCTCTATCTATCATCTATATATCTATATCTATCTATATCTATCTATCTATCTATCTATATCTATCTATATCTATCTATCTATCTATCTATCTATCTATCTATCTATCTATCTATCATCTATCTATCTATCATCTATCTATCTATCTATCTATCATCTATCATCTATCTATCTATCTATCTATCTATCTATCATCTATCTATCTATCTATCTATCTATCTATCTATCTATCTATATCTATCATCTATCTATCATCTATCATCTATCTATATCTATCTATCATCTATCTATCTATCTATCTATCTATCTATCTATCTATCTATCTATCTGTCTATATCTATCTCTCACTCTCTCTCTATCTATCATCTATCATCATCTATCTATCATCTATCTATCTATCATCTATCTATCTATCTATCTATGTATCTATCTATCTATCTATCTATCTATCATCTATCTATATATCTATCTATATCTATCATCTATCTATCTATCTATCTATCTATCTATCTATCATCTGTCTATCTATCTATCTATCTATCTATCTATCATCTATCATCTATCATCTATCATCTATCATCTATCATCTATCTATCTATCTATCTATCTATGTATCTATCTATCTATCTATCTATCTATCTATCTATCTATCTATCTATCTATCTATCATCTATCTATATATCTATCTATATCTATCATCTATCTATCTATCTATCTATCTATCTATCTATCATCTGTCTATCTATCTATCTATCTATCTATCTATCTATCTATCTATCATCTATCATCTATCATCTATCATCTATCATCTATCATCTATCATCTATCATCTATCATCTATCATCTATCTATCTATCTATCTATCTATCTATTTGGGTCATTTTGTAGCCTGCTGTTTTTGGCTGAAGCAAGGCACAAATGCTGCAAATAAATTAGGCCCAGGCAGGGTGCAGTGGTAAGACAAACAGGCAACAGTTACCTCTAGCAAACCTGCCTCCTTTTAGTAAAAATAAACTTGTTCACATAGCATATGCTGAAGTTGATCTTATTTCTTAAAGGCAAATACTTATTTTTCTGGTACCTGTCTTTGATAAAGGGATTTCTATTCCCACTTTGCCTTTGGAGGGTGCCTTACTCAAATTTTATTAGTGTTAATTTCTCAGGGTAACACTTAGGTGAGACTGTAGCAGGAGGGTATCCCATCGTTGAAAAGCAGCCACCAAGCTCACCTTTACATTAGCATAATGACTCCACACAGAATCCTCAGAGCGGCTTAACAATCTGTCTCTTCCCAAGGAACTCTGGGAATTGTGGCTCTGTGAGGGGAATCAGGGTCTCCTAACAGCAGTCAGCACCCTTGACAAACTACAGTTCCCAGGATTCCTTGGGGGAAGGAAGCCAGGACTGTTAAAGCGGTAAACGGGTGCCTTAAAAGTATGGTGCAGCTATAGCCTGCGTTTCCATGAATGAAAAAACTAGCACTTGCTGAATTTCTGTCTTTCATGAAGACATAGGAGTCTTATCAGGCAGAACAAAAGATGGCAACCCCTTTATGGCAGCAAGACTTGGTCGTTCTGAATTCTGACAAGCCAGTTGGGCAAAAAAAAGCGCAACCTAGTTGAGTGTAACATAACCCAGAAGATTTGTAAGCATTATTACAAGGGAAGCTAAGAGCTTAACAAGGCCTTTGAAGGCATAGTTAAATTTAGTGACGTTTTTACAATCCCCCAGTAGGCATAAAGCGGGAGGGAGGGAGGAAAGGTTATCCAACAATCTCTTGCTTTGCGATAATGATATGCAACTGCATGATGAATGACAATGAGAGGAAAATTATGATCTGTAAGCATTTCCAGCTGGGAGAGAGAGCCTGTGGGGATTCAGCCAGGCTTAACAGGGCAGTACGTATACACAGGTCTTCATCATATCCTTATTAATGATCCATCATATAGGAGACCTGCCTCCTTCCCTATTGCTATGTTGTGCTTTTTGGCACTGAGCTGTATGGCCTTTTCAGTATACAGTAAGGATCTTGGCTCCCATGGTTTAGAACACTGAAGCTCTGCTCTGATTGGCTAGTTTAAGATGCCAAAGTTACATCACAGGAAGAAGGTTAAAGGTAAAGGGTAAAGGGACCCCTGGCCATTAGGTTCAGTTGTGGCCGACTCTGGGGTTGCGGTGCTCATCTCGCTTTATTGGCCGAGGGAGCTGGCGTTTGTCCACAGACAGCTTCCGGGTCATGTGGCCAGCATGACTAAGCCGCTTCTGGCAAACCAGAGCAGCGCACGGAAACACTGTTTACCTTCCCGCCAGAGCGGTACCTATTTATCTACTTGCACTTTGACGTGCTTTCAAACTGCTAGGTTGGCAGGAGCTAGGACCGAGCAACGGGAGCTCACCCTGTCGCGGGGATTCAAACCACTGACCTTCTGATTGGCAAGTCCTAGGCTCTGTGGTTTAACCCACAGTGCCACCTGCGTCCCTAGGAAGAAGGTTAGGGAGAAGTTAATGCAGAGAGAGGTCATTGGCGTATCTGTGCAAGAGGAAACGCGAGAGAGCGATAGGCCACAGCAACTGCTAGTCAGAGGCACACTGCCTCCATTGCTGGTGGTCAGTGGCTCTGACTTAAATAAAAAGTGGGGATGGTGAAAGATCGCCAGAAGGACAGATGGAGGGCTGTCTAAGTCAAGCCCCACATAAAGAACCATAAAGATGAAAAATAGGGCTCCTTGACAACAACCTCCTGGACAACAACTTAGCAGACCCCTAGGTCAGTTGGTTGAAGTCTTTTCCCCTTATGAGGGAATTGTTATAGGATTGGGCATGAGAGTTAGTATGAATGTCATCCCTGAAGTCCCCTTACTATGCCTGGTTTTTTTTTTTTGGGGGGGGGGGGAGAAGCCCTTAGAAACTTAAGGGGTGATCACGATCGATGGGAATGGTGCCACGAGCCCTTCATTCTTTTGTATTCTTTTTGTACTGGCCTCGGTCCAGTATATCTGAAGGAGCGTCTCCACCCCCATCGTTCTGCCCGGACACTGAGGTCCAGCGCAGAGGGCCTTCTGGCAGTTCCCTCACTGCGAGAAGCCAAGTTACAGGAAACCAGGCAGAGGGCCTTCTCGGTAGTGGCACCCTCCCTGTGGAACGCCCTCCCACCAGATGTCAAAGAGAACAACTACCACCAGAAGTTGTGGTAGACATCTGTTAGAAGGCATCTGAAGACAGCCCTGTTTAGGGAAGCTTTTGATGTTTGATGCATTACTGTATTTTAATATTTTGTTGGAAGCCACCCAGAGTGACTGGGGAATGAATGAATGAATGAATGAATGAATAAATAAATAAATAAATAAATATTTCACATACTGCTTGATTGTAGAAAACCTCATCTTATGATCAACCTTATGATCAACTTATGATCAGCAATATATGTGCAAAAAAGCTACATATCACAAAGGAACAACCATGTAAAGTGACATAAGGATTTGTAAGGAACCCCAATGTGAATTGTGGGCTGGGACCCCTGAAATCTCTCACTGTTCAGAGACTGGTCTGCACATAGCAGTCTTACTGTTTTAAATTGATTGTGTAGTGAGGCCCTATGACCACCCTGTTTCCTAAGGTGCAAATAACTAGACAACACACAGCACATTGGTTTGGAATCAAAGAAGGCCACAGCTTTATTGGTTACAGATGTGAAGGTTTGGCCATAGGCATTGTGGGAAGCAACTGCATATGTCATTCCCAACCCGTCTGCTGGGAGTGTTTCTAAGAGTGAAGCCATTGGGGGAGGACCCCCTATGTAATGATTTCAGGCAGGCAAGCACGCCTTGATAAGAATTAATGACCCTTTGGCAGTTTTATGGTATATTTATTTACAAATAACATCCAGACAGCAGCTCCCAGCTCACCACCATTGCAATGAGTTGGTCACTCTGCGTTTGTCACAGCAGAAAGGATGCCAAAGCCTAGCCTTCCCCCTTCTGCACTTCTGTTGTATTCTGACTTTTTCAACTCTCCAAGAACGGGGGCTAGGAGGGTGGAAATCCGCCTCGCTCTCAAAAGACTCACTCACTGTCAGCTGTCTCTCTGCTGGTTGCCTAGCAATGCTCCCACTGCCGTCTATCTCTCCCCCTTCTTGCAAGCTGCCCGTGTCTGCTCTATCTGAGTCAGGGAACTCTTGGTAAAGGGGATTCGAGCCCATCTCCTCCTGCTCTGTCTGTGATCTATCGTTTCCAGAGCCAGACTCTGTCTCTCTTTGTACTGGCAATCTTTCATCTTCTGCGTCTGACTCTTTGCCGGCACTCAATTCAACCACGTCCCTGACACAATATGACCTATGTCAAATTGGGGCATCCCCCAAGCAGTCACCGTTGGAGTGGTATAGCCCTAGCCCCTGTCTTGGCATCGAACAGGAGCCACTCCTTCCAGGATACCTTTACCCATGGAGGGGCAGGTGGAGGCTAAAACCTTTCCTCCAATCAAGACTAGGCTTACCCAATGCCTATCCGCCTTACAAAGTTGTGACAATTGCTATGAGGTGGGCAAGAACCCAAATGGTGGTGCCAATTTTCCAGAAGGGAAAAATTCCTGCCCGGCCCCTAAAACAGGTGACTGACATTGTCCATAGCAAGGTCGTATCATCTGTGGGAAAAAACCTTAATCTGAGGGAGGATGGGTAGGAGAACCGGCGCAGTGTGAGAGAGGGCCAAAGGCCCTGCGGGTTGGGGTTTTATCCTTGCCCTGGGCATGGAGCCAAGCACTGCTATTGGTCAGTTGTTCCTGCGCCCAGGGCAATGCCCCCAAATGCCTGCCGCCATTGGCTGATTTGACAGCAGGAGGACGATCTAGCCTGCAATAGGCCAGTTCATAATGGAAGCCCAGGGCCCGCCCACCCAAGAAGGGGCGAATGGACTTATTGAAGTGATAATTTCTAAATTCCCATCCATATGAATAAATTAACACATGCACATTTTATGCATATGGTGTCCTCTTTTTTTGTGTGTGTGATCATTAGCTGATCACCCTGCAGGTAAAGGCAAAGGGACCCCTGACCATTAGGTCCAGTCGTGACCGACTCTGGGGTTGGGGAGCTCATCTCGCTTTATTGGCCGAGGGAGCCGGCGTACAGCTTCTGGGTCATGTGGCCAGCATGACTAAGCCACTTCTGGAGAACCAGAGCAGCTCATGGAAACTCCGTTTACCTTCCCGCCGGATTGGTACCTATTTATCTACTTGCACTTTGATGTGCTTTCGAACTGCTAGGTTGGCAGGAGCAACAACCGAGCAACGGGAGCTCACCCCATCGCAGGGATTCGAACCGCTGACCTTCTGATCGGCAAGTCCTAGGATCTGTGGTTTAACCCACAGCACCACCCGTGGCAGGCCACCCTAAAAGTCTGATCAACTTACATTTGGCTTTGTGTGTCACAAGGTGTGTGGAGGCACGGAAAAGAGTTTTAAAAGGTGTGTAATAGAAAGTGTTTTTCATGTATAATTATAGCTACCAGGACCCTGTTCCAATAAATTAACCCAAATCTTATTTTCTATAACACAGTGTTATGCAAGGGGAAAAAATACCTCCCAGAAATTAGAAAATGACAGAACATTAATAATCATTAAGCCCTGTTGTGTTCTTTGAATTTGGCCTCCCACTCCGAGGAACTTATCCACTTCTTTTTGCTTTAAGTTTACACAGAGCTTTTTTTTTTTTGCAGGCAATTCTTTTTATTGGACAATTGGGCTTTGCACCAATGCCCCGATGTGTATATATGATCCTGACATTCCCCTCATCCCCACTGGTGCAATGAGTAAGATATAGTGTCTGGGTTGCGCAGTAATTAATCTGCGTTCGGCTGGCACAGCACACCCTGCATAATGAGATGGGTCAGAGATGAGGAGAACCTAAAGGCAGTGTTCCTCTGCAGAGCAGTTGCTGTGAATCACGGGGGAGGTGGGGGTGGAGAGAGCTGTTGCTTCCCATAAGGCACCTGGCTTCCCATAAGGCAACTGGCTGGCCATTGTGAGAACAGGATGCTCGACTAGCCAAGACTTTAAGCCGGATCCAGCAAACAATAAACACACAAGACGTAACCGGCTGTACGTTTGAAAAATATATATATATATACTATTTATTGTATTGAATTGCAGATTTCAACAGAAGTAGCTCATAAAGTTCAATGAAAAAAGTAGAAGATCAGTTCATTCTCTAATCAGTTTATGCATAAGGTTCATATATGTGAAAGTGTCTATTCCACCTGTATGTTCATTGGGGACGCGGGTGGCGCTGTGGGTTAAAGCCTCAGCGCCTAGGGCTTGCCGATCGAAAGGTCGGCGGTTCGAATCCCCGCGGCGGGGTGCGCTCCCGTCGTTCGGTCCCAGCACCTGCCAACCTGGCAGTTCAAAAGCACCTCCGGGTGCAAGTAGATAAATAGGGACCGCTTACCAGCGGGAAGGTAAACGGCGTTCCGTGTGCTGTGCTGGCTCGCCAGATGCAGCTTGTCACACTGGCCACGTGACCCGGAAGTGTCTTCGGACAGCGCTGGCCCCCGGCCTCTTTGAGTGAGATGGGTGCACAACCCTAGAGTCTGTCAAGACTGGCCCGTACGGGCAGGGGTACCTTTACCTTTTTATGTTCATAGAGTCCAACAATCCACACAAAAGTTTGTTGCAGTTCCACAGAATCCTTTCACAGAGTCTAAGACAAGGATTTCTGGAATATTAGCCTTGTTTCACCATCCTAGGCTTCATCAGTAGTACAAACTGATATAGTATCATATATGAGTTTGTACTACTTAATGAAGCCTAGGATGGCGAAACAAGGCTAAACAAGTCTTGTGTGTTTATTGGATCCAGCAAACATGCTCTTCTGGCAGAGGTTGACCAAATACACGTCCCACCCAAACATGAGGCAAGGTGAGGCAATTGCCTTGGGCAGCAGAATCCCATGCCCTCCAAAATTTCCCCAATGAAAATAGGGAAATCCCATTCCATAATGACTATTTTACTATTTATACCCCACACATCTTACTGCCACTCTGGGCAGCTTCCAACATATATCAAAAGATAATAAAACATTTAAAATAATTTTCCTATACAAGATTGCCTTCCGACAGCTCAGGGGTTGGATAACTCCATACCCTCCAAGAAGAAGAAGAGTTTGGAATTGATATCCCACCTTTCACTCCCCTTAAGGCAGCCTTTCTCAACCTGTGGGTCCCCAGATGTTGTTGGACTACAACTCCCTTCATCCCTGAGCTCTGGCCTTGCTAGCTAGGGGTGATGGGAGTTGTATTGGGACCCACAGGTTGAGAAAGGCTGCCTTAAGGAGTCCCAAAGCGGCTAACAATTGCCTTTTCCTTCCTCCCCCACAACAAACACTTTGTGAGGTGAGTGAGGCTGAGAGATTAGCCCAAGGTCACCCAGCAGCTGCATGTGGAGGAAGAAGAAGAAGAAGAAGAGTTTGGATTTGATATCCCGCCTTTCACTCCCCTTCAGGAGTCTCAAAGCGGCTAACATTCTCCTTTCCCTTCCTCCTCCACAACAAACACTCTGTGAGGTGAGGTGGGCTGAGAGACTTCAGAGAAGTGTGACTGGCCCAAGGTCACCCAGCAGCTGCATGTGGAGGAGCGGGGAAGCGAACCTGGTTCACCAGATTACGAGACTACCACTCTTAACCACTACACCACACTGGCTCTTTCCTGCAAGCGAACCTGGTTCACCAGATTACGAGTCCACCGCTCTTAACCACTACACCAGGCTGGTTCCCAACATTTCTCCAGTGAAAATAGGGACATCCCAAGGGAAAGCAGGACATTCTGGGATCAAATCAGAAACCAGGACGACTTCTGTAAAAAAGGGACATCCCTGGAAAATAGGGACACTTGGAGGGTCTGGATCCACAGGTTCAACCTTCTATGATGCAGAAATCACAGCTGAAGAATCCCTGGCAGGTGGCCGTCCAACCTGTTTAACAATCTCCAATGAAGGAGAGTCCACCACCTTCTGAGGTCATCTGTTCTAGTAGAAGAGCTCTTGCTGTCAGAAGGTTAAGTTGTTAATTTTCCTGGGCAACTGATAAATAAGATAGGAGAAAACTGGGGGTGTTATTTGGAGCATTTAGCCCTTTTATTCAATAAATAACTTTTCCTTTTTTGAACAACATAAATTCCACAGCCACGTTTTGGGTTTTTTCCCTTACAGACACATTTTGTTCTATTTCCTACTGGCAACCCGAACAAGAATAAATCGTTCAACTTTGTCTTGGTTAATTAACTCAAATGTAATTTGACTTTGCAGGAAAGAATAATGATTTCTGTGTGTATGTGTGCACAGAATATTCTACTCAAGGAAGCAGTTGGGAGCAGATCAAACTAAACTGCCAAGGAAATGGCTGGTTTCTACCCTAAAAGCTAAAGCAGATGGTCTTCATTTCTGTTCAAAGATTAACTGGATATATAACACACCAGTTTCTTGGTGTGTACCGACGCAACTATATCTCTAATGAACAACTCCAGCAATCTCAAAATCTGGCGGTTTCTATTTTGAACTTAAAAATCAACATTTCTCTTTTGGTCCATGTGCCAATGCTGGGCCTGCAGAGATGGTTGAGAAATATGTCCACATGTCCACACAGAAGCAAATCCCACTGAATTCAAGGGGGCATTTCTAGGCAGACAAAATAAAATACTTCTTCACACAGCACATAGTTTGATTATAGTATTTGTTGCCACAAGATGCCGTTATGACCTTGGGATAGTTGTGAGCAGCTTCATGAAAATGTTGACCCACTGGAAAGCCTGTCGGAACAAAAGTGAATGCAGCTGTTTCCAGAAAGTGCAGATAGTGGGCTCCTGTTGTATAGGATAATAGAATTATAGAGTTGGAGGGGGGTGGCAAAGGGTCATCTGGTCTTAACCCCTGCAAGGCAAGGAATGCGATTCCACAAAACGGGGGAAGCCATATTGAAAACCCTGCTCCAGGTCTGCGTGCATCAAAGCAACATTAAACTCCAATAGAATTATTGCATAGCTGATTACTACAGTGGTACCTCGAGTTAAGAACTTAATTTGTTCTGGAGGTCCGTTCTTAACCTGAAACTGTTCTTAACCTGAGGTACCACTTTAGCTAATGGGGCCTCCTGCTGCCGCCGATCGATTTCTGTTCTCATCCTGAAGCAAAGTTCTTAACCCGAGGTACTATTTCTGGGTTAGCGGAGTCTGTAACCTGAAGCGTCTGTAACCTGAAGCGTCTGTAACCTGAGGTACCACTGTATAAATTGCAATGTGTTAGGGAAATTTAATGTAAAATGCATTTTATTAGGAACACTCGCTTGCACAAATGTGTATATTAGGAAAAATTCATACTGAAATGCTGGCGAATTTTCACGAGGATACGTCACAAATTGCTGCAGAAATATGGAACTGACAAAAACGAGAAATCGAGATAAACCATGATCATTTGTCCCTACTAACAGTGCAGTGAGGCTATAAAAGAGTGGTAAAAGAGCCCAGGGGTAGGATACTGTATCCTTCTCTATGACAGGAGGTTACCAGTTTTCTCAAAGTGTAGGAATAAACAAGGATCAGATGAACAATCTCCGGATCGTTTGGGTTCTGGAAAGCACAGGAGGCACTTCATGAATAAGTCATTAATACCTTGTCACTTGCCAGCAGCTGTCATTGGGGTGATTTAAGAACAATCAATGGACTGAAGCTGTACTTAAAAGTTGCTGCATTCCAGGGGGGCCACTAGGTGGCGCGTTGGAAGATGGCCGACAATAACATCTCTCTGACCCATACGAGGTATTAAGGGGCTGCTATGGGAAGTAGGCAGCCTTCCTAAACCCCCCCAAGGGCATGGGGGGGCCTGCCCTTGCCAGCTGTGTTCAATGCACCCCCTGATCCGAGAGACGGGGGTGCGGAACACTTGGCACAAGCCCTCGATGGATTCAGATCTTCCCGACGCCGATTCCAATTAGCGCGTGCTGGTTGCTTCAGTCTGGAATTATATTTGGACTAATTGGCGATAATGGATTGGAAGAAAGACTGAAGCACATATATCAAGTAAGGCTCGAGATAAGGACTGCTGACTAATGCATCTCTGTGACCGGGAGCGACGGATGGATAAGTAAATCTCTTGATGAATTACCACCATGAGAATGTAAGGCTGGAACGAAGGGGGGGGGTGGAGGGAAAAATCCTCTTAAATCCCTTCATATGATATGATTACAATAATCCTCCACCCCAGAAAGAAATAAGATCGTCGCGTTTTAAATAACATAAACAGAACTTTAAAACTGTGTGGGGAAAGGATTACAATACGAGAAGATTGAAAGGCGAGAAGGAGGAAAATTTTATGACGCAGTTAAAAAAACATGGCGTCTCGCAAAGACAGGCCAGCAGGAGAACAGATGAGGGGGAGGAGATTCAGGAATTTGAAAAAGAAAGAAGGCTGGAATGCAAGTTGGACCTGACAGAGCCCCCGATATCGTTCGATTTATGGCTAGCCTGGGAAAAATAATGGACCGACCGAAGGCTGACAGAGGTCGCTCCTGAATAATATGAGTTTGGCAGCATACCCACACAGGGACGCTAAATCTTCAATCTGTTTGTGGAAACCATCAGAGACCGCAAAGAAAGGAATAAATGATAACAACAAGAAGAGAAAGAAGGAATAAAGATCTATCTGAATCGAACTGGATGGAACTGTCTAATAAAAGCAGCAAATAAGTGATGTCTGGAGTCATCTGGAATTTTGGACTCGTGCTGAGCTTGATATATGGGTACCCCCCCAAAATTTTAAAAATTTGGCTGTATAATTTGGAATTAATGTGATTTGAATAATGTGATGTGATTGGCCTATTAATAAAAAATTATTGAGAAAAAAAAAAAAAAAAGTTGCTGCATTCCGAATATTGCGGTCTTAAATAACCAGGAAAATTAAAGCCGGGACAGATTGCGTCGCAGACATACATAATCAGATGATCAACAAACCGCCCGCTCAATGAGCAACGAATAAATTTGGTTGATGGGGAAAGGGAAAGTGCTGAAAGAAGCAAAAAAAGGAGAGGACCTTTTATGCTTTCCTCGCTCACAGCAATGCAAAAGTCAAATGAGGATGTGTGGAACCCCTTGGAGAAAGTGGACTGAATTCTTTCCCGGACGTTCAAATGGAAAAGAGCTCCCCCCCCCTCCCAATTATAAACTCCATGAGTTTCAAACCAATATTCCAGACATGGTATACTTCATCCGTTAAGTTATCCTAGCTCATCTTGGAAATTTATGTTCCCAGTCATATAGACTGGTAGCGAACTTAGTTCTTGAAGTGCAGGTCCTTATGCAGCCAAAACAGCACCATCTATGTACATGGAGGTGTTGAATTGTTTCTTTAAATGTAAAGGTTCATCATTGTTTCACCCAATGTGTATATCTTTAAGGGGCCAGAGCAAGGGCCAGAGCAAAATAATGAGATCCAGCTTTACAGCTGTGAAACATAGCAGGTGCTGCTGAGTTGCATTGATTAAGCTGTGTCAGGAATTGGGTGTAGTATATAAGGAGCAGCACCTAGCTCTCCCATTACCCTGGGGGGGGGGGGGGTTGGTGGTTGGATTGTGTTTATCTGTTTGTTAATGTATTTAGTGTAAAAGGAGTTTTTGTTTTTGTAATTAAAACCTTGTTTAAGTTATTTTTGAGTCCCTTTTTAATGCATGGTCTCCCCAGCAAGCTCTCTACAGCGCTACCATACTGCAAAAAGGCAACAGGAGGAGGTAGTAGTAGGATAAGGTTACCAGATTTCCCCCCCCAAAAATCCAGGGACACAATCAATCAATCAATAAACAAACAAACAAACAAGTTCAGGAATTTTCTTGGCAGGGATACTGGAGTGGCTTGCCGGTTCCTACTCCAGGTGGATCACGTTTGATGAAAACTCTCCACTATGACCTGTCCGTCTTGGGTGGCGCTGCATGGCATAGCTCATAGCTTCTCTGAGTTATTCAAGCCCCTTTGCCATGGCAAGGCAGCTGTGGGAGGCAGTGGAAGACAGGAGGGCCTGGCGTGCTCTGGTCCATGGGGTCACGAAGAGTCGGACATGACTAAATGACTAAACAACAACAACATGTTCAGGACGTTGATGCTGAAGTGATGGCGGTGGCAGAGGGGCGGCCACCGCCTTGACCTCAACCACCACATTTTCCCTTTCTCTGAGGCTTCTATCTCCTTTCTCCGTGAGCCTGGGCAGCCCCTGAGTGGTTGGTTCTTTGGTGGTGGTGGTGGGGAAGTGGTGTGTGGTGGGTCAGGCATGGAAGGTGGGCCAAGAGCAGCGGTGGCGGTGAGGCTCAGAAAGCGCAATGTCTCCCTTCTCATCAGAGCAGCTCCAATCCCATTCCTACTTGTGTGCAAGCAGGAGGGGGCGGGGATCCATCAGCTGGGAAGCAAGGCTTCCCACTGCCTGAGAGATCCCTGCCCCCTACTGCTTGCATGCAAGCTCTGATAGGCAGCGTGAAGCCTCCCTTCACAGCTGAGAGATCCCCGCCCCCTCCTGCTTGCACGTAGGTAGGAGTTGGGAGGCTGCTCTGATAGGCAGCATGAAGCCTCCCTTCACAACTTAGTTGCTGGGGTCAGGGAAGGTGGAGGCAGCCCGGAAGCTGCATCTTAGAGCCCCTGCACCACATCATATGGGGACTTCTGAACAGCTCCTGAAGTCAGCCAGAGCCAACTGCTGCCGGCTGCTGAAACTGCCATTGCTGCATTTCCTGGGTACATTAGATAAATAGGTACCACTGCAGTGGGAAGGTAAACAGCGTTTCTGTGCGCTCTGGTTTCCATCACAGTGTCCCGTTGCACCAGAAGCAGTTTAGTCATGTTGGCCACATGACCTGGAAAGCTGTCTGTGGACCTGAAAGCGAGATGAGCGCCATAACGCCATAGTTGCCTTTGACTGGACTTAACCGTCCAGGGGTCCTTTACTAGATGAACCTTGTGGTCCCTTCCAGTTCTATAATTCTGTGACTCTGTGCCCAAGGATCTGACTTGGTATATGGAAGCTTCTTGTATTCCTGGTGTTGTGTTCACACAGTTGACTTTGTCCAGGGCTCCCAGTAAGCCCTGGATGGTCTGCACAGTCTTATTGCTCCCACCAATTTGTGCATTCCTATCCGTAGATAAGTCACCTAGAAAGTTTAGCACCCATCTTCCTGGTTTTGGGCTCTCTGCCTTGCCCGTTTTTATTTGCTTCAGAGAAGCTCCAGCATATTGAACAGGAAGAGTCAGGGATAATGACCCCTGGAGCTATCTATAGCCAGAGCATCTTGTCTGTGCGCCAGAGCATGATCTGCTGATTACAGAAGCTTTGAAGGCAAACACCCAGGGAAAGGGGTTGTTGATCAGAGTCTAATTGGGAGACTCGAACGGGGAGGAATCAATGAGCAAGGACACTAACTTATTGAGTTCTTGCTTGGAGACACAGACTACCCTTGTGAGAGACTTTATTGCACAGCTGTAGCAGAATAAAATACACCCGGGAACCCTCTGTGGTGGAAGTACCAGAGCCGGCGGTGAAATTCTATAAGAGAAGCAGCTTTCTGACGTTTGGCATGGGGTACAGAGCTGATGTTTCTGCTGCTGCTGCTGCTGAGTCAAGTATTTGGTTCTTAAAACATGAATTGACCCAAATTCACAAGCCCAGCATCAAAATAATAATAATAATAATAATAATAATAATAATAATAATAATAATAATAATAATTTTTATATCCCACCCTCCCCAGCCGAAGCCGGGCTCAGAGCGGCTAACAACAATAAAAGGAACACAACATTCTAAAATCAATTCATTTTAAAATCAAATCAGAATCAAATTAATGGCAACCATTGGGCTAGAGTTCTGTGAGGATTACCAAAGGAGGTGGTCAGGCTTTGCCTTGGCCAAAGCCTGGTGGAACAGCTCTGTCTTGCAGGCCCTGCGGAAAGATGTCAAGTCCCACAGGGCCCTAGTCTCTTGTGACAGAGCGTTCCACCAGATCGGGGCCACAGCCGAAAAAGCCCTGGCTCTGGTTGAGGCCAGCCTAACCTCCCTGTGGCCCGGGACCTCCAAGATGTTTTTGTTTGAAGACCGTAAGGTCCTCTGTGGGACATACCAGGAGAGGTGGTCCCGTAGGTATGAGGGTCCTAGGCCATATAGGGCTTTAAAGGTTAAAACCAACACCTTGAACCTGATCCTGTATTCCACTGGGAGCCAGTGCAGCTGGTATAGCACCAGGTGAATGTGATCCTGCGGCGAGGACCCCGTAAGGAGTCTCGCTGCGGCATTCTGCACCTACTGGAGTTTTTGGGTCAGTCTCAAGGGCAGCCCCACATAGAGTTGGGCTGTAAGGCAGGGGTGGGGAATCTATATCCCAGGTGTGTGTGTGGGGGGGGATACAGCCTCCAGGTCTTTTAATCTGGCTCTTGAGACTCTGCCTAGGCCACACCAGCCATGCTCCATACTCTCCTTCATTGGAGGTTTCTAAGCAGAAGCTGGATGGGCACATGTCTTGAATGCTTTAGTTGAGATTCCTGCATTGCAGGGGGTTGGACTAGATGACCCTTGGGGTCCCTCCCAACTCTACAATTCTATGATTCTACATCAAAATAGACTTCAGTGTTCACTTTGATGCCTCCCCCCTCCTATTGATGGGTCTGAGTGGGCTTTCCTAGTGGTGGCCAAAGTAGTGACAGCATCAGAATTTATGTGCCAACGTGTGATTTACCCCCAAGTAAACACCATCTTCAGAAGAAGGTTCCACGCTCTCCTCTTTTCCTGGCTGAAATGTATTCTTGTCCTGTGATAAGGCATATTGCTTATCTGGATGGAGGGGGTTTATGCGTTTGTGCATAGAAACATCTGGGTGTATTGGCTGCGCTGACTGGCAGTCTCCAAGCCCTAAAAGTAGGGAGAGGTGGGCGGGTATTCCGAATGCACATGCTGAAAGAGGAAACTCTGGGTCACGCGCATGGGCATAAATAGGTCCCTCGAACCATTTGAACTGCGTTCCATTGGCCAGATTGCACCCAGCTTTGAGGGACCTACCAATCGGGTGTTGTGGCTGACCAGTAGTATCCACCCACAACACAGGGTGTCGGTTTTCCAGGTGTCACTGCAATACGTGCCCTCTTTAAGGGAGGACCTGATTACTCCAATGAAATTGTCCAATGTTAAACTGTTAGCAATATCCATACAGACATTCTCCATTTTAAACCATTCTTCTTTACACTTGCTGTGCCACAGAAATCAGGTCCATTAAAGTTTCTGTTTAGTAATAGCAACGGTAGAAAGTAAAGTGATGCTTTCTGCTTCTGTATCATTTTATTATTTTCCAGCCTTTCATGTTTTTCAAGTAATCTTGGACATCTGGTAAGGTATTGTTTCACCCTTGGAGACAGCTCCAGCTGTTTAAGAGTGACCAAGTCTGGATATTAAAACTGTGCTATCAGTCCGCCTTTGTAGATTAATGCCAAACATCCTCCACTGAGTGGAGAAGACTAGCAATTAAGCCAGGGTTTCAAAGGTATCTGATGGGGAAAAGAAGAAAAAGGATGAATATCACCCCTGTTGCTGCTATCAAAGCATCCTCACTTGAAAGAGCCGACCAAAGCACATGTACAAAACTGAAGAAGACATGAACCAGTAGGATTCTTAATGTGTATTAAAAGATCCAGGGAGTCACTTGAATTGCTCCTTGGTCACTTACGTAATACCTAATCTGTTTTGGCGAGAGCTGGAGTTTTAATCAGTAGCCAATGTCTGTGTTGCTTAAATGTGGTAGGGTTGATTAGCACGGTGCAAGATTTAATTTGTGCAAAGGAGAGAAGGGACCTCTTTGTACAGTACAGTTCTGGTCTCCTCCCATCAAAATGGATGTTTTAGAGTAGGGGTGGTAGTGGGGGAAATCAGGAAAGCCCCACACATTTTAAATCTGGGCACCAACTGGTTTTCCCCCAGTGTTCACCAAGTCATTTAGTCGTGTTCGACTCTTTGTGACCCCATGGACCAGAGCCCATGGACCAGAGCCAGGCACTCCTGTCTTCCACTGCCTCCTGCAGTTTGGTCACACTCATGCTGGTAGCTTCAAGAACACTGTCCAACCATCTCATCCTCTGTCATCCCCTTCTCCTTGTGCCCTCCATCTTTCCCAACACCAGAGTCTTTTCCAGGGACTCTTCTCATGAGGTGGCCAAAGTATTGGAGCTCCGCTTCAGGATCTGTCCTTCCAGTGAGCACTCAGGACTGATTTCCTTCAGAAAGGATAGGTTTGATCTTCTTGCAGTTCATGGGACTCTCAAGGGTCTCCTCCAGCACTATAATTCAAAACTATCAATTCTTCAGCAATCAGCCTTGTTTATGGCCCAGCTTACACTTCCATAAATCACTACTGGGAAAACCATAGCTTTAACTATACGGACCTTTGTTGGCAAGGTGATGTCTCTGCTTTTTAAGATGCCGTCTAGGTTTGTCACTGCTTTTC
Source organism: Podarcis tiliguerta (assembly GCF_965153285.1). Lineage (NCBI taxonomy): Eukaryota > Metazoa > Chordata > Lepidosauria > Squamata > Lacertidae > Podarcis > Podarcis tiliguerta. The sequence continues at coordinate 10,558,185 of NC_139536.1, read as the reverse complement.
TCCCAAGAAGCAGTCGTGTTTTAATTTCATGATGGCTGTCACCATCTGTAGTGATCATGGAGCCCAAGAAAGTAAAATCTCTCACTGCCTCCATTTCTTCCCCTTCTATTTGCCAGGAGGTGCTGGTACCAGTGGCCATGATCTTCATTTTTTTGATGTTGAGCTTCAGGCCATATTTTGCACTTTCCTCTTTCACCCTCATTAAAAGGTTCTTTTTTCCTCCTCGCTTTCTGCCATCAAGGTTGTGTCATCTGCATACCTGAGGTTGTTGATATTTCTTCCGGCAATCTTAATTCCAGTTTGGGATTCATCCAGCCCAGCCTTTCGCATGATGAATTCTGCATATAAGTTAAATAAGCAGAGAGGCAATATACAGCCTTGCCGTACTCCTTTCCCAATTTTGAATCAATCAGTTGTTCCATATCCAGTTCTAACTGTAGCTTCTTGTCCCACATAGAGATTTCTCAGGAGACAGATGAGGTGATCAGGCACTCCCATTTTTTTAAGAACTTGCCATAGTTTGCTGTGGCCGACACAGTCAAATGCTTTTGCATAGTCTCTAGAGGATTAAATATAATTAACACTTGTATTTCCCATCAAAGAGAACTATCCCCCTCCTGTGGGATATTTAGAAGCTTTATACTGTTTCTGAGCATGGAGGAATGGACTAGCTATAATGGTTAGTTACTATTGACTGTCCTCTCCAACATGAATTTGTCCAATCGTTTATGAAGCCATTCAAGTTGCTGGCCATCACTGCCTCCTTGCCAGAGCGTGTTCTGCGTCATTTTTATAGGAAGCCCTCCAGAAAATGCAGCCCAAATCGTAGGCAACCACCTGAGCATGGTTAATTGTGACTATGGGATCTGCATCCAAGTTTGGTCACAGCTGGCACATCCCTTGAAACTGATGAGAAGCGCTTTAAGCCACAGAAACTACTTGAGCATCAAATGACCATGCTGGCTCCAAAAGCTGCCCCAGAGATAGGATTTACTGTGGGATCTCCCCCCCCCCCAAAGCAAATCAATCACAAGGATGAGCCGTTTTTCTCTTATTCTTAAAAAAGACCCTTTTAAATCTGAAACAACCAGTGAAACTTAGCTTGACTATTACATATGCATTTGTATTTTGAGAACGGCTTTGAACTGCACACTTGCCTCTGTTGCTCTGGCTGATAACAATATTTGACGTAAAATATATTTAGGCCCACAAAAAAAAATTATATATAAAGAAACAAAAACCTTTGGCTCATCTGTATGCGGTTCAGTTTGTAATACTGATGATACAATCCTGGAAGGGGAAAAGCCATTTGGAAGAATTGCTTTGTCAGCGAATGTGTTGTTTGCTTGTTTGTGTTTGTGTGTGTGTGTTTGGGCATTCAGTAATGAATGAATCCACTTAAAGCTTCAGGCATCCAGTTTGCTCTTTCTTCCCTACGCTCAGCTTTGGCTTTTTGTCCTATTTCTATACCTCGTAACTATTTGGGGGAGATACATTTTGAGGGGATATTAGAGAGTGGAAAACACAGAAGGCTTCCTTCGCTTGAGAAAAAGCAAATGGTGTTTTATAAAACTTGGGTGAGGAGAACTCATTTGTGTGCCCTCAGGATCAGGGCTGGATTTCGGTTTGATGAGCCCCTAAGCTACTGAACATTATGGGGCCCTTTATATGTCCAGCTGTCCTTTGTCAACAATGAATTGTCGCTGTTTTTCTGTGTTGAATATATGTGATATGGTAATTTATGGACCTAATAGGGATCTAAAGCCATTTGCCCGTGTTGCCCTGCCACCAGTCAATGCAGAATGTGTTGTTGTTGTTTAGTCGTGTCCGACTCTTCGTGACCCCATGGACCAGAGCACGCCAGGCACTTCTGTCCTCCACTGCCTCCCACAGTTTTATCAAACTCATGCTGGTAGCTTCGAGAACACTGTCCAACCATCTTGTCCTCTGTCCTCCCCTTCTCCTTGTGCCCTCCATCTTTCCCAACATCAGGGTCTTTTCCAGGGAGTCTTCTCTTCTTATGAGGTGGCGAAAGTATTGGAGCCTCAGCTTCACGATCCGTCCTTCCAGTGAGCACTCAGGGCTGATTTCCTTAGGAATGGAGAGGTTTGATCTTCTTGCAGCCTATGGGACTCTCAAGAGTCTCCTCCAGCACCATAATTCAAAACCATCAATTCTTCGGCAATCAGCCTTGTTTATGGTCCAGCTTACACTTCCATACATCACTACTGGGAAAACCATAGCTTTTACTATACGGACCTTTGTTGGCAAGGTGATGTCTCTACTTTTTAAGATGCTGTCTAGGTTCTTTTTAAGATGCTGTCTAGGTTCTTTTTAAGGTTCTTTTTAAGATTTAGGTCTTTTTAAGATGCTGTCCCCTTCATGGATCACTGCCTTGCCATGGCGAAGGGGCTTGAATAACTCAGAGAAGCTATGAACTATGCCGAGCAGGGCACCCAAGATGAACAGGTCATAGTGGAGAGTTTTGACCAAATGTGATCCACCTGGAGGAGGAACCAGCAAGCCACTCCAGTATCCCTGCCAAGAAAACTCCATGGACAAAGACAACAGACATGCAGAATGTAGGCACCCTATATATAGAAATGAGCAAACCAGTGATATTTGAAGGAGCAGGCTAGCAGGCGGGGTCCATTAGGAGCCTACAAAACACTGTTGCTGTATGTAGGTTTTATTTGATTTGTTTTTAATCTTTATTTTTTTAATCTTATTTTTTTGGAAATGTACATCCAGGTTTTTTTTCCTTTATTTTTTTGTTTACCTTCCCGCCGGAGCGGTACCTATTTATCTACTTGCACTTTGATGTGCTTTCGAACTGTTAGGTTGGCAGGAGCAGGGACCGAGCAACGGGAGCTCACTCCGTTGCGGGGATTCGAACCGCAACCTTCTTATTGGCAAGCCCTAGGCTCTGTGGTGATACCCACAGTGCCAGGTTATGCGCTTCTTATTACAGGGGAGAGACCAGGAGATCACCAAGACAGTAGCTAAGTTCCTCTATCTGAGTCAAAGTATGCTACAGGATTCTGCCCTTGCTGGAAACCCACAGAGATGAGGCAGATTTCTTGCCTCTATTGTCCTTTGGCAGGTGACTGTGCCATTGGGGTGGTGACGAGATTGCACTGGCCTATCTATTCTGAATGTATTCTGAATGTTCTTATGTGATGCCAATAAAGGTTACTTGACTTGGTTTAGTCCTGCTGGCCACATGACCTGGAAAGTTGTCTGTGGACAAACGCCGGCTCCCTCGGCCTGAAAGGAAGATGAGCGCCACAACCCCATAGTCGCCTTTGACTGGACTTAACTGTCCAGAGGTCCTTTACCTTTATCTTTACCTAAGACCATTGTTCCAGCTAGCTTACTATTGCCAACACTGAGATATTTTATAGCTTTACCTGGAGGAACTTTTGGCATTCAAAGCATGCGCTCCACCACTGAGCTACAGCCCTTCCTCGATTGATAAGCCCTGACACTCTTCTGAAAATCTACATAATACAAGTAGTCCTTTAAGAAAAAATAAAAATGTACCTGCCTGTCAGGTTGAATGCTGTCAAAAGAGATCTGCAACATAGTATCAACCGCTGGCTGTCAGATATGTCTGATATAGTTTTGCATTTTAATTGTAAATCAAAATGTTACTCGTTTACCCCCGCACAGCAGCAAATCTGGAATTATTCAAGACAAGGATTGTTTGAAAGATCTGATGGTATCTTAGCCCGCTGAGAATGACTTGAAAGAGATTTTTTATTTAAAAAAAAGAGAGAAGGAGAAGTGGGAAGACCCTTAACAGATGAAAAACGTTATGATTTGGTGTGGGGGGTTTTTGGGGTTGTTTTTTTTTACAGTCAAGGATACTCATTATCATTTAAAAATAGTTTTCCACTCTAAAACGGGTGAATTAAAATTGCGCAATGAAATATGCATGGGGTTAATGCCGAATGCATTTTGCAAAGCTGTTTTCGATGTGTGCTTCAACAAAAAAGGAACAGCAACAGCAGAAAGATTAACGCTTGTTATGAGAAAAAACTGCTCCTTTTCCCGTATGGGGTACCCAAGAGCCCATATAGAGTCCTTTTGTAGGCGAGGAGAAATATAACAGAAGCCAACCAGAGAATATTGACAAGCAAAGCAGCTAGTAAACCTGATCTTTATTAAAGCTGTTGCAACAGGGTGCTCCCCCCCACACACACAAGGGGGGAGGGACGCCGAGCCATGTGTGCAAGCCCTTCTATAGACATTTTAAATTGCCTGCCCTGGAGTCCAAGACCACCTCCAGAAACATCATACATACATTACAGAAGGGGCAGACTACAACAGAAATCTGAGTGCGTTGTTTATTTCTCTTGTCTGCTAGGCAGCTTTACTGGATTACCTGGGCATCCTGGTCACTCTTTTGTGACTCAATGCCTAAATACAGGTCACAGGTCACAGGCTCACACCCTATTCATATCTTAAATGTGCCCTTAAGACAGGATTTGTGAGCACAGGGACAATGGGGAGATTTCCCATTTCCTTCGACCTTGCAGAGAAATATTTGAGGTCATTTTGGGAGAGAGAAAACAGTTTCAGGACTTTCCTGTGCCTTTCAGACCTGTGGTTTACATATTTGTAGGTGTTTGCTTGGTACATTTATGAACATCTATTTTATATATATGAATGAATTTTATGATTTCGGTCACAAACCAGTTCCAGCCCACATACAATATCAAGAAAGTCATAAAACACAATAGGGATACATTTGAATTTGCAATTAGGTATAGCAGGGACAATACAGATATAGCAACAGTTAAAAATATATATAAATTAAAACTTCGTCACTAACATATAACCTAAAATTATCATTTAAAACCTTAATCATTATGATAGCACAGCTTGTTCCCTACGTTTTATGGCAATCACACAGAATTTGGCTACCCTTAACGTGATCTCATTTTATATATATATATAAGACCTTAAAATTCTTATAACAGCGGTGATACGTAGAGCAGCATAAACTTTCAGGGACTGGAGAAGGGTTTGTGAATGTGGTACCCATGGGTGCCTGTGGCAGCTGCAAACAATATCACTGAATATTCCAAACAAAAATGTAGAGGTCGCAACAGGCTGTTCCTGTTTGCTGTCTCTCTCCATCGCCTGCACTGAGCACACTGGAACTCTTAAACGTTCTCACGTTTCATGGGATGCCAGGATTGGAACACTTATCTCTCTGTGAGTGAGGCTGATGGTGGCTGACGTAGCTGCCTTTTCCCATTGAGAGGGAGGACTGCGGTGTAGCGATTGCAGTAATTTGGAGACACTTCCATCCTCTTTGCTTTTCAGTATTGTTTTGGATGATGAACCTAGACAGCATCTTAAAAAGCAGACATCACCTTGCCAACAAAGGTCCGTATAGTTAAAGCTACGGTTTTCCCAGTAGTGATGTATGGAAGTGAGAGCTGGACCATAAAGAAGGCTGATCGCCGAAGAATGGATGCTTTTGAATTATGGTGCTGGAGGAGACTCTTGAGAGTCCCATGGACTGCAAGAAGATCAAACCTATCCATTCTGAAGGAAATCAGCCCTGAGTGCTCACTGGAAGGACAGATCCTGAAGCTGAGGCTCCAGTACTTTGGGCACCTCATGAGAAGAGAAGACTCCCTGGAAAAGACCCTGATGTTGGGAAAGATGGAGGGCACAAAGAGAAGGGGACGACAGAGGACGAGATGGTTGGACAGTGTTCTCGAAGCTACGAACATGAGTCTGACCAAACTGCGGGAGGCAGTGGAAGACAGGAGTGCCTGGCGTGCTCTGGTCCATTGAGTCACGAAGAGTCGGACACGACTAAATGACTAAACAACAACAACAACAATGCTTAATGTTTTAGTATGTTTCTATATATGTTGGAAGCTGCCCAAAGTGTTGGGGCAACTGAGTAATATGTAATATGGAAGGAGACGTCCCTATTTTCATCAGAGAAATGCTGGAGGGTATGGAATCTCTATATTTAAGCTTGCCTCCAAATATGCATTTTATCTCAACGTACAAGTTTCTAAACTGAATTCATCACAAACTATTTATTTCTTTGTTTATTAAATATATACCCCCCTTCTTTCCAAAGGAACACATGCAGGCAAGCAACAAATGATAAAACAATTAAAACATTATTAAAATGATTCCAATAGAATCAAATGCATCAACTTTTGATATGCATCAATAATAATAATAATAATAAAAAGGTAAAGGTAAAGATACCCCTGCCCGTACGGGCCAGTCTTGACAGACTCTAGGGTTGTGCGCCCATCTCACTCAAAGAGGCCAAGGGCCAGCGCTGTCCGAAGACACTTCCGGGTCACGTGGCCAGCGTGACATTGCTGCTCTGGCGAGCCAGAGCCGCACACGGAAACGCCATTTACCTTCCCGCTAGTAAGCGGTCCCTATTTATCTACTTGCACTCGAGAGTGCTTTCGAACTGCTAGGTTGGCAGGCGCTGGGACCGAACAGCGGGAGCGCACCCCGCCGCGGGGATTCGAGCCGCCGACCTTTCGATCGGCAAGCCCTAGGCACTGAGGCTTTAACCCACAGCGCCACCCGCGTCAATAATAATAATAATAATAATAATAATACCTTTATGGTCAATGTACAACCTGTGTACAATGAAATTAACCAAGTCTCCCTCCCTGCCCCACAAACACTCAGTCTCATTGCACTCTGTGTGCTTGTCTCACAACACACCAACCCCGAAAGTCAGTTGCACGATGTTATTTTCTGTTCAGCAGCCTAACAGCCCACGGATAGAAACTGTTTTTTAAATAACAGATAGGCTTAGGATTTAAATTTGTAACGTGATGAATTTATATGTTTAATGTTGGACCGGAAAGAAAGAAAGAAAGATGTTAAGTGATTAAGTTAATTTTCTTAAGAATTCAGGATTGGGAAAACCGTTAAAACGATATACATTGAAATTCAACCAGGAGGACACGAGGAAGTCACTTAACAATGTAATTAAGTTTGATTTAATAAGATGAAGATTTATGTTTGTTTGTTTAAAAACTTTTTTGAAAATTAATTAAAAAAGGGGGGGGGAACTGTTTTTAGCCTGTTGGTACAACTGATTATACTTCTATACAGTGGTACCCCGCAAGACGAATGCCTCGCAAGATGGAAAACCCGCTAGACGAAAGGGTTTTCCGTTTTTCGATGCGCTTCGCAGGACGAATTTCCCTATGGGCTTGCTTCGCAAGACGAAAATGTCTTGCGAGTCTTGAGATTTTTTTCCGCTCCCCACCCCCTTTTTCTAAGCCGCTAAACCGCTAATAGCCTTTTAGCAGCTAATCCGCTAATACCTTAAGCCTTTAATAGACGCTAATAGCCGCTAATAGCCGCTAAACCGCTAATAGCGCTAAGCTGCTAAGCTGCTAATAGGGTTGCTTCGCAAGACGAAAAAACCGCTAGACGAAGAGACTCGCAGAACGAATTAATTTCGTCTTGCGAGGCACCACTGTATCTCCTGCCCAAGTGTAGAGGATTAAAGAGTTGCTGGCCGGGGTGTGAATCGTCCCTGAGAATTTTTCTCGCTCTCCTAAGGCAACAATTCCTTGTGATGTCATCTAGTGGGCTCAGGGGACAGCCCATGATATCATGCGCTGTGTTCACCACCCTCAATATGCATTTGGGGCATCTCCCCCCCCCCTCCGAACCCAGACCTCAACTGAAGAAATGCAAAATCAAAGGATTGTTACATCCTGTTATGTATATTAATTCTGGAGGTTGTGACCAGCTCAGGTCACATTGGAGTTCAGCAAAATTGAGTTGTGCCTTTTAAAGCCTGCCCCCAGGAGGGGGGGGTTCATTTCACCCACCCCCTCCAGCATCACTGATGTTTATTAGTTGTAGTGGGCAAAAGGACTTTTTCTTGGCTGCCAATCAATTTGGTTGACTCTCAGTTCTTGTTTAATGAGCAAGGGAGAAATAGTTCTCTCCATCCCCTGCCTCCACTAATCAACTCTGAGCAGGCATCATGACAGCAAAATGAATTTTCGCAAGGTCAAACGGGCTTAACAAAGCTGTACCTACCTTTTTTTTCTTTAAAAAAAAATGATACATAAAAACAAATATAAATTCTACTAATGGGCAAAGGCCAAGATTAATACCCATTTGTGGAATAGTTAGAGGCAATGCTGTCATAGTTAAAATCCCTTGAAATACAATTATATCTTGTGCTAATAGGTTTTTCATTGCTGAAAAGCTCCAGAATAATTTACTGAAGGAGCATTTATGCCAGGAGAACTCTTTTAACATTTACACTCTTACCGAAGATTACTAAGTGGTTGGATATAATGGAGGGAAGAAAAGGTTTGGCTTGTGCGTGTAATTATTTTTAACGGTGGTTGTATTTGAAGCGTCCAAAAGCAAATTGCAGGGAGATCAGGACCATTATGCTACAAGTGTCTGCAGAAAAGGAGAGTGAGATACAGTCATACCTCCGCTTCATGTTACGTCCGCTTCATGTTATGTTCTTTCAGGTTATGTACCGCAGCGACCCGGAAGTACCAGAAAGGGTTACTTCCGGGTTTCGCCGCTCGCACATGCACAGAAGCGCAAAATGGCATCACGTGCATGCGCAGAAACGGCGAATCGCAAACCGTGCATGCGCAGACACGCTGCTGCAGGTTGCATTCTTTTCATGTTGTGAACGGGCCTCCGGAATGGATCCTGTTCGCAATCAGATGTACCACTGTATAGGCAGAGGTGGATTTAAGGTAGTATGACTGGACAGTGGAATGGTCTCCCTTAGGAGGTAGTAGACTCTCCTTTTTTGGAGATTTTTACTCAAAGGAAGTGAGAGCTGGACCATAAAGAAGGCTGATCGCCGGAGAATTGATCCTTTTGAATTATGGTGCTGGAGGAGACTCTTGAGAGTCCCATGGACTGCAAGAAGTTCAAACCTCTCCATTCTGAAGGAAATCAGCCCTGAGTGCTCACTGGAAGGAGAGATCCTGAAGCTGAGACTCCAATACTTTGGCCACCTCATGAGAAGAGAAGACTCCCTGGAAAAGACACTGATGTTGGGAAAGATGGAGGGCACAAGGAGAAGGGGACGACAGAGGACGAGATGGTTGGATAGTGTTCTTGAAGCATGAGTTTGACTAAACTGCGGGAGGCAGCGGAAGACAGGAGTGCCTGGCGTGCTCTGGTCCATGGGGTCACGAAGAGTCGGACACGACTAAACGACTAAACAACAACAACAATCAAAGGTTGGGTGGTCACCTGTCATGAATGCTTTAGCAGAGATTCCTGCATTGCAGGGACATGGACTAAATAGCCCTCAGTGTCCCTCTCAGCTCTAAAATTCTATGATTCTATGAAAATTCCTGCTTTCATCTATTCCTTCCCAATCCAAGGGCTGCCCAAATCAAATCAACTCACCATACTGTGTGACAGCACTGGTCCTGGTGGTTAATGTCCAGACCAGGAAAGTCCAAAGTAGGAAGAAGAGAAGTCCATACAAATCTACATTTGGCGTGAAAGCCTAATCTATATACCTCTGCTGAGATAGTCTTCAGCAATCATTTATTTCATGTACATCATAATAACTTTGGAGTGAATACTGGCCTTCGGTTTCCAAAAAGCAGAGGAAGGAAATTCTAATATTGCAGTACTGACTGCAGAGAGTAATGAGAGATCCTACAAGCCCTCTGGTCACATTTGCAAGTACTTCTACTAGACTTCTACTAGGCGGCATGATTGATTTGGAAAGGGCCCGCCCATTGGTTACAGGCAACGCAAATGTTTCTGGGAGCAGGAAGATTGATTTCAGTCTCAACTTCTCCCGGATAATAGGAATAATAGCCAAATACAGTGGGAAAATATGAAAACCTTCCCCTTTCCCAGCAGACATGCTAATGGGGCTGTATTAAATTAACTCTTCTAGGGAACAAGGCATGATCAAGACTAATAGGCAGTTTGATTTTTGTCAGGGAAAAAGGAGCCGTATTTTAATATCTCGGGGCCAATCACAGCATTATAGGAGAGCAGCGAACTGATGCTGCAGATCATACAAACCATATACAGTGGTACCTCAGTTTAAGAACAGTCCTGTTTATGAATGATTCGGTTTATGAACTCTGCAAAATCTTTACCTCAGTCTAAGAATGGAATCCAAATGGTGGAAGAGCACTGGCGGTGGGAGGCCTCATTAGGGAAAGCACGCCTCGGTTTAAGAACGGTTTCGGTTTAAGAACGGACTTCTGGAACAGATTAAGTTTGTAAACCGAGGTACCATTGTGCTGTGCCTCTTTGCATCCCAACCAGCCAATGAGGCAAGGCAGGAGGCAGGGAAACACCTTGCACAATGATGTCATATGACACATTATCAATCCATCAGTTCGGTCATGGAATTTGTATTCAAGTGGGGTTGGACGACATTCCCTCGAAACCATGGGTTCTCCTGGATTTGAAGCAAGGCATTTCTCCCCAACAAGGGGCCAAAGGCTGGGATTTGGGGTGGGGGTGGGCTAGGTCAATGAGAAGTGACACTCATTGGGGTATAGTAATGGAGGAGACTTTTATATGCCTGTTGTCTTTGTCCATGGAGTTTTCTTGGCAGAGATACTGGAGTGGCTTGCCGGTTCCTGCTCCAGGTGATCACGTTTGGTCAAAACTCTCCACTATGACCTGTCCATCTTGGGTGGCCCTGCATGGCATATCTCATAGCTTCTCTGAGTTATTCAAGCCCCTTTGCCACGACAAGGCAGTGATCCATGAAGGGATTCCATGTCTCTTTGACATCTTGCAGTGAGGGAACCACCAGAAGACCCTCGGTGCTGGACCTCAGTGTCCGGGTAGAACGATGGGGGTGGAGACGCTCCTTCATGCAAGATATTGCTTGATGATCTGGTCCTCGTTGGCCACTCAACCATGCCCATTGAGAAAGGTAGAGTGTAAGGCAGAGCCAATGGCAAACAGCTAATTAATTCTAGTTTTGTTCCCCCCCTGCTCTCTGCGGAGTTCTACAAGTGCAACAGTGAGACTGAGGAGGAAGAGCTTGGGCCACCTCCTTGGTTGGTTGGTTGTAAGTAAGAAGGCAGGCATGCAGGTGAGGACTGACTGAAGACAGACTGTGGTTGATGGACCAGTCTCCAGTTTCATCAACACGCAGGTGTGAACCTGGCCTTTCCCCCCTCTAGAATCTGGGAGACATTCCTAGAAGAACATTACAGTCAAGGTTGTGTGTCAGAGGTAGCCATGTTTCTGAATACCAGTTGCATGTCGAAGTCCCCAAGCTACCCCCTAGATAACTCACAATTCACACAGAATTTTTGTTTAAGGTTTTTGGCATAATTTTGGCCACAACTATTCTTCTTGCTGCTGTTGTGGCGTACATGAAAAAGGTTCTAGAATACTTATCGCAAAGTACTGGAAGACACAAGAACTACCCGCTCGGGAAGAATGGCAGATGAAACTGATGGACTACATGGAAATGACCGGCAGAATCTGAGACCAGGGAGAAGAGTCAATGGAAGAAGATTGGAAAAAAATTAAAGTATATTTACAAAAACATTGTAAAATTAATGAATGTTAGAAGTATATTGGAATGAAGTTATATGGTTTTAGCAGAAGGGTTATTAAGAATTATATGAATATTAAGTGTTAAAGCGTTAAATTGGGAAATTGAAAGTTAAATTGTGTTATGATAAATTAAAGATTAAATTGAAGAAGAGGGAAAGGATTTGTTGAATTAGATAATATGAACTAGAATACAAAAAAGGGAGGTGCGAGGAAGTCAAAGAACAAGCTAATGAAAGATTTGGATATAAAATTTGGTTGTGTGTTTTTGTTTTCTTTTTTTATGTTGTATTGTTGTATTGTTTTTATTTCTTTTTTTCATTGTTGATGTATTGTTTGTTGAATTTATGTATTTTTTTTCATTGTCTTTTTTGTTATAAGTATAAAATATGTAATAAATTTTTTTTTTAAAAAAAAATAATAATTTTGGCCACAACTTTATTAAAATACACAATGTGAGTGGTTGCTTAGGCATTGGTTACGACTATCTGTCTCTGCCCTGGGACAGAACTGACTTCCGGATTCCAGCGAAAGCCAGTAAGGGAAAACAATATTGGGGAGAGAATGGGGCTGGGCACCATACCGTCACTTCTCCCCGCATGCTCCCAGGGGCTTGCGCGGCCCAAGCCCCTTGCCAGGGATTTGGACAAAAGCATGGCAAACCCCTGGATTCCTTTAATGGAATTCCCTTGCAGCAGCAGCATTGGAGGGGCAGGCACAGCCAACTCTTACCCCTCCACCAACCAAATTTTAACCAATGCCTAACCGCAACCTTACAAGCGACGATTTGCTACGCAGTAGGCAAAAACCAAATGGCACCAGCCAATCAGCCAAATGGACAAAATTCCTGCCCCAAAAGCAGACGACCCCATGACAGGCATAGCAAGGTCAAATGCAACAGTCCTAAATTAGGGAGGGTGGGCGGTCGATCCGTTGCACGCAGCAAAAGAGACTGTAGCAAGCTGCATGCCAAGAATATATAACCTTCGGGCCAACCCTCTAAATTGTAACATCAAAATCTCCCCAACAACCCAAATTGGCCGAATCACAGTCATGGCCATCCAAACGGTGCAGCCCAGCAACCAAGAGGGGGTGTCTTGCTAGACCCCACTGCAAGACGTGCTCTCCATGAAGGAGAACACGCTTTGCAGGATGGGAGAATGCTCTTGTGTTCAGGCTTTTGGGTTTCCACAAACCTTTCTGGTTGCCACTGTAAGAACAGGATGGTGAATTAGACGGGCCACTCACCTTATCCTTCCTATATTCTTAAGGTAAAGGTAAAGGTAAAGGGACCCCTGACCATTAGGTCCAGTCGTGATCGACTCTGGGTTGCGGCGCTCATCTCGCTTTATTGGCCGAGGGAGCCGGCGTACAGCTTCCAGGTCATGTGGCCAGTATGACTAAGCCACTTCTGGCGAACCAGAGCAGCGCACAGAAATGCCATTTACCTTCCCACTGGAGCGGTACCTATTTATCTACTTGCACTTTGACGTGCTTTCGAACTGCTAGGCTGGCAGGAACAGGGGCCGAGCAATGGGAGCTCACCCCGTTGCGGGGATTCGAACCGCTGACCTTCTGATCGGGAAGCTTCCGGGTCATGTGGCCAGCATGACTAACCCACTTCTGGTGAACCAGAGCAGCGCACAGAAATGCCGTTTACCTTCCCGCCGGAGCAGTACCTATTTATCTACTTGCACTTTGATGTGCTTTCGAACTGCTAGGTTGGCAGGAATTCTTAAGGTACTCAACCTTTAAATCATGTAGACTAAAGTTCTAAATAGTTTTTTAAGTGGCTCATCTGGTTTCCATAAACATCTGCATGTTGCTTTAAGACTCCATTATCTGTGTTTTCAGAAAACATTAATATTGGGATGCATCCATCTGAAATCTGCAGTGCAAACAGGAATCCTTTCAGAGGCATGGATTATGGCAGAACAACAACAGTGTTTATTCTGAAGTGGCCTTGAGCATAATAAAATTAACAAATAATGCACTATTTTCAGGAGATAAGCAACTGTAAGTATACTTTTAACAAAATTAGGGGTTGAGGCATTATGCACTTATACATGCAGATGAAATTAATATGCAATATCAGAGCCAGGAAACAGCAAGTTGGCTTCTCATTACAACACAGATGGGTGCTGATGTAGCAAAATAAGATTATCCTTCACATTTTTTTATTGGACACCCCTTTCATGTTTTTTTTGGGGGGGGAAGCAAGCTAGTCTTTGAAGTCTCTCATCAAAGGTTAAAAATCCACTCTAATTGTACATCTCTGCCGACAATTTCAGCCTTTAATTTATCCTTCATAAGTATCATTTACCAAACTTTTAACTGAGGAAATGACCAACCTAAGAAACCTCTGGAATCGTAGAAGGTCAGCAAGCATGTTTGCGATGGCCTCTGCACATTTTAGAAACAGACTATCAGTAACTTGAAAACTATCAGCATCTTTAAAAGTAAAGACATCACCTGGTCAACAAAGGTCAGTATAGTAAAAGCTATGGTTTTCCCAGGAGTGATGTATGGAAGTGAGATCTGGACCATAAAGAAGGCTGATCGCCGGAGAATTGATGCTTTTGAATTATGGTGCTGGAGGAGATTCTTGAGAGTCCCATGGACTGCAAGAAGATCAAACCTCTCCATTCTGAAGGAAATCAGCCCTGAGTGCTCACTGGAAGGACAGATCCTGAAGCTGAGGCTCCAATACTTTGGCCACCTCATGAGAAGAGAAGACTCCCTGGAAAAGACCCTGATGTTGGGAAAGATGGAGGGCACAAGGAGAAGGGGACGACCAAGGATAGATGGTTGGATAATGTTCTCAAAGCTACCAGCATGAGTTTGACCAAACTGCAGGAGACAGTGGAAGTTAGGAGTGCCTGGCGTGCTCTGGTCCACGGGGTCACGAAGAGTCGGACACGGCTAAACGACTAAACAACATCATCAGTAACTACTAGCCATAATGGCTATGTCTTCCCTTCCTCTGCTGCAGACAGAATGTCTCTGAATACCAGTTTGGGGGGCAGCAGTCCTCTCCTCACTCACGATCCCTGAAATCTGCCCTGAACCACCAGGGCTTTTAATGCTCTTATGTATTTCAGATTTTTCCCTGAACTTAAACTGCTGTAACTCAGCCACCTCTCACATCATTAAATATGTATTTACTCTGTAGATGCTTAACAGCTTCACTGATGCCTGTATGGATTACTGCTCCAGCTAAACAATTTGCATATTAAAAATGAGCACAAACACTTGTAAAACGGTAAGGGCCATTTGCATCGATAATCCATGTGCAATGCGGCAACCCTGTTTATGAACATTTGGATCTATTTGCTTCTCATTTGCGGCAGCAGCGCAGCTCCACTACATGGTTTTGGTGGTTCAAACACTTTCGTCTGTCATGTCAATAATGTCTCTTTCAGCAATTAACATTTGGGAGAGCAAGGGAAATCTTTGCTCGGTTAATAAGCTTATTAAAATAGAGTGCAAAACGGCGCCTCCGGAATATATTTGATACATGGGCACCCCATTTGTTTTCCCGGCACAAAATATTTTGTTTCCTGCTGTTAAATAATGCTGAGATGAAAGTTGTCTGGAGAAATGGGAATTGCTCTCCAGTATGTGTAAGCAGAAGAGGACTCGGCAGAGAACTTTGATTCAAGATGGAGGTGGGGGTGAGGGAAAGCCACTTCCGCCCTGCAGAGGAGGTGGGGTTGCAGGCTGCACCCCCCACCACGTGATTGGAGGAATCCATGGCCGTGTCACCCCCGGCCAGCCAATCGGCTGGCTCTGGGGGCATGGCCTGCCCTATTTAATGCAGGCGCGGCTGGGGATCTCCCTCTTTTCCTGCCTACCAGCTGTTCATTGACCACCCCAACATCCAGTTCAGCAAAGTGGCCCTCTACCATTCGGGAAATGATGCTTGGTTGGATGATGTAACTTCTGGGATTAGGGAATGGTTGCAGGTCTGAGGGTATTGGCAGCGAGATTTTGCTCGAGTGGCGGTTAGTTGTTGGTATTGGTATTGTTTTGTAGATGGAAGAGGGGAGGAAGCGCCATCACCTGCCCCACACATTGAAGGGTAGTCCGATAACGGATTCTGGGGGGCCTAATAATAATAATAATAATAATTTATTATTTATACCCCGCCCATCTGGCTGGGTTTCCCCAGCCACTCTGGGCGGCTTCCAAAAGAATATTAAAATACTATGATACATCAAACATTAAAAGCTTCCCTAAACAGGGCTGCCTTCAGATGTCTTCTAAAAGTCTGGTAGTTGTTGTTCTCTTTGACATCTGGTGGGAGGGCGTTCCACAGGGAGGGTGCCACTACCGAGAAGGCCCTCTGCCTGGTTCCCTGTAACTTGGCTTCTCGCAGTGAGGGAACCGCCAGAAGGCCCTCGGTGCTGGCCTGGTCCTGTCCGAAGCCTATGGAGGTGAGGGCCTAAGGCACGCCCCCGAGCGGTGACCCTGGGGAAGTTCCTAGTTGATGTGCATCAGCAGGACTCCCCCTACTGGTGGTTAAACCTTCCTGGACTTCAAGCAGACAGGCTGAAGCTGGATATAGTCGGTTAGGGCCAATGCCTAAGCCAATACCGCTCATCACCTGTAACCAATAAAGTTATGGCCTTATTTAGCCCATTAACCTTAATAATTGTGTCATGTGTCTTTATTTCCACGGGGGGGGGGGGGGGGGACTCGCCACGCAATCAAATTTCTATTAGGAACATACGGAAACAGGAAGCTGCCTTGTCAAACCATGAGTCCATTGTCTACTGTGACTGACAGTTCCTTCTTAAGGGTTTCCAACCAGGGATATTCTCAGTCCTACTTAGTGATGATGGGGATTGAACCTAGAAACTTCTGCTGTGACATCTGTGGCCTTCACAGTGCTCATAGGTTCTCCCAGAAGGATGATACTGTGCATAGCTGTCAACTTACAGATCTGAAAATAAGGGACAAGCAGCTTTGAAAATAAGGGACCAGCAGCCTTGAAAATAAGGGACCAGCAGCCAAAATAATGGATTTTAGTCAACCAGCTGAAATATGAAGTTAAAAGGGACCAGATAATTTTGGAGAGCAGCACCGGTTTTTAGCCCTTCATTTCTGGAGGTTGCTGCTCAAGACACCAACTGATGAAACACTGCAATTAAATAACTACAAGCAGCAACCACTTTTCGTGCAAAACGAAGTCCAAGCTACAAAGATGCTGCTTCAGTTCTGTATCTTTTCTCTCGTGCTCTATCTGCAGCTCTCAATTCCATCAGGTGGGGCGGGAGGAAGGGGAGGGGGGGAAATAGCACCCGAAGTAAACCCGCAGATCAGACCATCTATGCTAGTCTACCACTATAAATCTATGCGAGAAGCACTTGCGGTCCTTCCCTTGTAGCCCTTGGAAAACCTGCCCGCGCCTCCGCCTCCTCCTCTTCCTCCTCTCTCTGAACTGCTTTCTCTATGGTTGCCCTCACTGTCCTCTCAAGGCACCTCAGCAATTCATAGGCCATGCCAGGCTGCCCATCTCATCCGAGTCCTTTGGCGGCACAGCCGCAGTATGGCCTAGCAGGGGCGGGAGTGGTGGCAACAGGCAGAGGGCAGGCTCCAGGCAGAGACGCTCAGTTCGGAGACCGCGATGAGGATGGCGGCGGAAGGGCCCGAGGCTCCCACCAGTCCCAGTGGGGAGGGGCTGCCAGGGGCCGAGGCTGGTGAGAGGAGGCCGGAGGGGGACGGGCCAGGCAGCCAAGCAACACAGTTGGAGCCTCCCTCCTCCCTGGCTGGCTGGCAGGGAGGGAGAGGAGCTGCTTCCTTTGAAACCTGGGAAATTTAAGGGACATCCATCAATAAGGGACAGCAGCGGGACATAGCGCTGGGATAAGGCACTGTCCCTCTAAATAAGGGACGCTTGACAGCTATGATACTGTGTTGCACACCAGTTCTCCATGTGGGGAAAATTCATGGAGGTTACGGCTAGCCTTGGGTACTAGCCGCAATGACTATACTCTGCCCCCTACAATCAGGTATCAATACTCTTTCTGGCCTCATTCCTGACAATTGTGAAAACACACACACACAAACCTTTGACACCTTTCCTTCCTGCATTGGAACTTTTTGAAACAAGGAGGGAAAAAGCCAACCGCTCCAGCAAAGTTATACTGAATAAGTGTCCTTTTGTTCCAGTCCAGATTCTATGAGCTAGTGCTCTATAACGTAGTTGACCAAAATGACCCATGTTCTCAGACCTGGAAAAGAGCCATGCTGTCACAGAGCAAGACAAATGAGCCATACTTCCGAGACTGACTCGTGCAGATACTGTCTACAGTCTGACATTAGGAGGTCAGGTTTAGCATTTGGGCGGGGTTCTTTGGCCAAATTAAATCATCCTGCTTCCAGCTGAACGAATTCAAGGCCCCTTCATCTTCCTTCAGTATCGCAGAGACAGAACATGACTCAACTCCACCAAGCACTGAAAGTTGGAGTGACAGCTTTATTAAAGATTACATTTTATAGCTGACTGGAAGCAGATATAAAATATCGCGTATTATTCACTCTCTGGAGAGCAACAAACACAGATCTCAAAATGTCAGGAGTCACCATTAAGAAAGACTCTTTTATAACGTTTTTAAACAAAATAATCAGAACATCAGGAACACTTCAACCAAGGACATTCTACATTTTATGACTATTGGCATAAGCATAATTTATCGCTTTCCAAAAATACCAATAGAATGAAGGTAAAGGTAAAGGTACCCCTGCCCGTACGGGCCAGTCTTGAGAGACTCTGGGGTTGTGCGCCCATCTCACTCAAGAGGCCGGGGGCCAGCGCTGTCCGGAGACACTTCCGGGTCACGTGGCCAGCGTGACATCGCTGCTCTGGCGAGCCAGAGCCGCACACGGAAACGCTGTTTACCTTCCCGCTAGTAAGCGGTCCCTATTTATCTACTTGCACCTGAGAGTGCTTTCGAACTGCTAGGTTGGCAGGCGCTGGGACCGAGCAATGGGAGCGCACCCCGCCGCGGGGATTCGAACCGCCGACCTTTCGATCGGCAAACCCTAGGCACTGAGGCTTTTACCCACAGCGCCACCCACATCCCTACCAATAGAATACATTACAACTATATAGATTGTCCCTCTGGATTGATCTGCTTTGTGTTCCAGCTCTTCTGAATTCCAGCTAAACTAAAGTGTTCTTCAGTTGTTTTATCCTCCCACCTATCTGGGTTCTGCTCTGTTTCCACCTGAAGACAAAAGCATTGCAGTATTCAATAGAAAATCAAAATGGGTAAGAAGCAAATTTCATATCCAAGGAAGCGTTGGATATCCTAGCTTGTGGAGATCATATATTTTCAGTGGTAAAGGTAAAGGGGTAACACAACAGAACACAGCATAAATCATATGTAAAAACTGACAAATCATCAATAAAACAGTTAGAACCTATGGTAAAGGACCCCTGGATGGTTAAGCCCAGTCAAAGGTGACTATGGGGTTGGGGCACTCGTCTCGCTTTCAGGTCGAGGGAGTTGGCATTTGTCCACAGACAGCTTTCTGGGTGATGTGGCCACCATGACTAAGCCACTTCTGGTGCAAGGGAACACCATGACAGAAGCCATAGTGCACGGAAACACTGTTTACTCTCCCACCGCAGCAGTACCTATTTATCTGTTTGCACGGGTGTGCTTTTGAACTGCTAGGTTGGCAGGAGCTGGGACAGAGCAACAGGAGCTCACTCCATCATGGGGATCCAATTGGCAAGACCAAGAGCCTCAGTGGTTTAGACCACAGCGCCACCCACGTGGTAGAACGTGGTAGAATGTCATCAGTGGTAGAACATCTGCTCTGCATACAGAAGGTCTTGAATTCAGCCCCCAGTATCCTCAGGAAGGGACGCGGGTGGCGCTGTGGGTTAAACCACAGAGCCTAGGACTTTCCGATCAGAAGGTCAGTGGTTTGAATCCCCGTGATGAAGTGAGCTCCCATTGCTCAGTCCCAGCTCCTGCCCACCTAGCTGTTCCAAAGCACGTCAAAGTGCAAGTAGGCTGGTGGGAGGGTAAATGGCGTTTCCGTGCGCTGCTCTGGTTCACCAGAAGTGACTTAGTCATTCTAGCCACATGACCCGGAAGCTGTCTGCGGACAAACGCTGGCTCCCTCAGCCTATAAAGCGAGATGAGCGCACAACCCCAGAGTCGTCCGTGACTGGACCTAACGGTCAGGGGTACCTTTACCTAGAGTTAGGGCTAAAATTAACTCTGTAACAGGGGCATGCAAAATTTATCTCAGTCTATTACGAAGTACCAGTTCCTGGAGAAGAACAGTAGAAGAGGCCTGTTGCTGCCACATGGTGCTTGTGGACTTCCTGAAGGAATCTGATTGGCCGCTCCAGCAGGGCTCCTTTTAAATTAACATAAATTGTGTATATGGCTTGTGAAGTAGGAAATCAGAATGAACACTTCATAGGATTCCAATTTTCCAAGACAGCCTGCAAAGAAAAATGCATGTTGCAAGAGTGTTTTGTCAATGATAAAATGTGCTCTTTGCAGGCATTTTAGTTGTTAATGGAGTCATTTTCCATAACGTTTTGTTTATTAATGTCATTTCCCATGGTCTTCTAATCCCTCTGTTATTTTTGTATCAATTAAGAAATAAGGATTTACCATAAACTGGTTTTTAAAAAATTGGGACATTGCTCTGCAATAACAATTATGCTACTCAGAAACGTAATTTTTAATCCGAGTCCAGAAGGATTATTTCACAGTGATTTAAGAGTGTAATGTTAATTAATTCCCATTAATGCTACACAGAGAAATAGTAAAATACAAAGCTGTCTTCCACTGAGTTAGACCAGTGATCATGAGAACATAAGAAGAGCCCTGTTGGAACAGGTCAAAGACCCCTCTGGTCCAGCATCCTATTCTCAAAGTGGCCAGTAGGAAGCTCACATCTGTAACCAATAAAGTTGTGACCTATTTTATCCCATAAACCTAAACACTCGTGTCCATGTGTTTATTAACAAAGGGAACTGTGGGGCCCGGGGCCTTTGCATGCAAATAGTTCTAATGCTATCAGTGTTTAATTATCTTTTTTTCTGTTTTAAGATGTCCATTTCTGGTTGTTGTTTTTTTAAATGATATTTATTCAAATTTTAACAGATACAGAAAAAGTAGAGAAAGACAAAATACAGTAAAAAAGGAGAGAAATAAGAATAAAGAAAAATTGAAAAATACATAAAACCACACCTCCACCCCACCAGCAAGAAAAAAAAAAACAAAAACATTTTTTAAAAAACCCTTCCATTTTTCACAATTCTATCCTTCAGTGACTTGTTTCCTCGACCTCCTCCCACCTCCCTTTTTGTATTCCAGTTAATAATTAAGTCAGCAAATTCTTTCCATCTTTCACTGCTTACTATCACTTATTTATCTTAATCCATTTAAACCTTATCCTCCCATCAACATCTTAAAAATTATCTATACTCCAATCTAGTAAAGAGAGAAAAAGAACCTTAAATCTTAAGATGTCCAATTCTGAGAGCTGTTCAATGCCTTATGAAGAATGGATTTTGGACCATACCAGTCCTGAATGAAGTTGAAGGGGGAGTTATATTTGTCCTAATAAAGCACATTTACTACCATCCTTTGTAAAAGGAGTAAACAAGTGCATCTGTTATAAAGATTAATGGGATGAATTACACAAATGGGGCTAGCTACTCAAATCTGATGCCTTTTATTAACTGTTGGAGAGTAAAGCTCGTACATTTACAAATATGATCTATATGCTTAATTAGTTCAAAACACCTTATCAAATATTTTTATATGGGAAAACAGAAGGGGATTATCAAGATTCATTTGCACAGTCAGCAAACCGTTCTTAGAAGCCAAAATGATCCCTTTGAGAGAATAAGAACAAGAACCTCAAGTCACCTGATCTACAATTATCAACAATTCTGTACATGTTGTTGTTGTTGTTTAGTCGTTCAGTCGTGTCCGACTCTTCGTGACCCCATGGACCAGAGCACGCCAGGCACTCCTGTCTTCCACTGCTACCCGCAGTTTGGTCAGATTCATGTTTGTAGCTCCGATAACACTGTCTAACCATCTCATCCTCTGTCGTCCCCTTCTTCTAGTGCCCTCCATCTTTCCCAACATCAGGGTCTTTTCCAGTGAGTCTTCTCTTCTCATGAGGTGGCCAAAGTATTGGAGCCTCAGCTTCACAATCTGTCCTTCCAGTGACCCCTTCATGGATCACTGCCTTGCCGTGGCGAAGGGGCTTGAAGAACTCAGAGAAGCTATGAACTATGCCGAGCAGGGCACCCAAGATGAACAGGTCATAGTGGAGAGTTTTGACCAAACGTGATCCACCTGGAGCAGGAACCGGCAAGCCACTCCAGTATCCCTGCCAAGAAAACTCCATGGACAAAGACAACAGGCATATAAAAAATTCTGTACATACATAATGCCAAAGATCTTCAGCGCAGTGCAGACGTCCCCACTGCACATTCTTGATATACGTCTAGTATAATGATGTATGTGGCAGAATGCACCTGGATTCAACTAAGCCAACATGCTAGGTACATGCTAGTGCAACAGGGTTTCCTCTCTCTCCTCCCCCACATTAACCTTGTGCCTCCCCCAAATCCATTCTGTGAGGATAGGCAAACCCCCAGAACAGCACACAGGGGGAGGAGATGGGGGAGATTTGTTCCACCTGGCAAGAAAAAATCAGAAGAGGGTGAAGATGAATCCCTCTTATATGGTCAGATGAAAGAACCTTGATGGCAGAAAGTGAGGAGGAATTAAAGAACCTTTTAATGAGGGTGAAAGAGGAGAGTGCAAAATATGGTCAACATCAAAAAAACGAAGATCATGGCCACTGGTCCCATCACCTCCTGGCAAAAAGAAAGGGAAGAAATGGAGGCAGTTAGAGATTTTACTTTCTTGGGCTCCATGATCACTGCAGATGGTGACAGCAGCCACGAAATTTAAAGACACCTGCTTCTTGGGAGAAAAGCGATGACAAACCTAGACAGCATCTTAAAAAGCAGAGACATCACCTTGCCAACAAAGGTCCATATAGTTAAAGCTATGGTTTTCCCAGTAGTGATGTATGGAAGTGAGAGCTGGACTATAAAGAAGGCTCTTCGTGAGCCCATGGACCAGAGCATGCCAGGCACTCCTGTCTCTCATTGCCTCCTGCTGTTTGGTCAAACTCAGGTTAGTAGCTTCAAGAACACTGTCCAACCATCTTGTCCTCTGTCGTCCGCTTCTCCTTGTGTCCTCAATCTTTCCAGGCTCTTTTCCAGGGAGTCTTCTCTTCTCATGAGGTGGCCAAAGTATTGGCGCCTCAGCTTCAGGACCTGTCCTTCCAGTGAGCACTCAGGGCTGATTTCCATCAGAATGGAGAGGTTTGATCTTCTTGCAGTCCATGGGACTCTCAAGACCATAATTCAAAAGCATCAATTCTTTGGTGATCAGCCTTCTTTATGGTCCAGCTCTCACTTCCGGCCATAGGTGTACCAAAGCTCTAAGATCTTGGAAGTCTAGTACCATATGCCTATTTACTTTGCAATAGTTCCATTCTGCTCTTCCTTCAAGGGCAACATGGGTCTTCCATGGAATCTCATGTCCAGATGCTGCAACTAATGAAGGCCTCCTTTGTTTCTGAGAGAGCAGATGTGTTTATGTTTTATGAGACAGAATTGCAGAGGCTGGATTGGACATTCATTAAGAAGCTAAGTTTATTCACATCTAAATCCATAGTTCATTCAGCCTACGCTACAAATGTAGCTCATTCATGCAGCGATTAACTGAAAAATTATATCTTTTCATCGGTGGGTTCAACATGCCGTGCTCATGAATCAAGCTTCATTGGCAGGGGGAAAGGGGGATCAAAGTCTAGTGAAATGTGCAAACCTTTCCTAGACACTTGGCTAATTTAATGTAAATACCAACCACAAATCACTTCCATTAATTGGGTCTTCAATCTTCTATAAATGAGAGGGCATCAGGTGCTTGCACTAATGCCATAAACAGTGCAAGCAAGACCGAAGGATTGTGAGTGGCAGCAATTAAAATCAGCAAAGATGCTTCCAGGAAAACACATATTATTCAGCTTGGAACAGCCATTTTCTGACAACAAGCCAGTATTAAAAGGGGATTTTGCAACAAATGCTTTGGGTGATGTTTCTTGGGGCTTTTGCTGTGGGGTATGCTTACTTGTAAGTAAAAGGAACAGTGGAGGAAATTATTTCAATCAATACTGAAAGGCCCATCATCACATATAAAAAAAGATAAAGGACCACTGGATGGTTCAGTCCAGTCAAAGGCAACTATGGGGTTGTGGCACTCACCTCGCTTTCAGGCCAAGGGAGCCAGTGTTTGTCCACAGACAGCTTTCCAGGTCATGTGTCCAGCATAACTAAACCACTTCTGGCACAATGGAACACTGTGACAAAAACCAAAGTGCATGGAAACACTGTTTACCTTCCTGCCACAGCGGTACCTATTTATCTATTTGCACTGGTGTGCTTTTGAACTGCTAGGTTGGCAGGAGCTGGGACAGAGCAATGGGAGCTCACTCCATTGCAGGGATTCAAACCACCAACCTTCTTATCGGCAAGCCCAAGAGGCTCAGTGGTTTAGACCACAGTGCCACCTGCGTCCCTACATTTTTGTAGTGAATCCCATAATACAGAACTGGGGAACGTCAGGATCTGGGACTCAATGTGGCCCTCTGGGCCTCTTTATCTGGCCCTTGGGTTTCTTCCCAGGTCACACCCACTGCCCTGGCTTCATTGCATGAACTATATTAATGTCGGAATCGGGGGATGAAAAGCCAGCTGGCTTGGCCCCAGCTGGAGCATCTCTCTCTCAGCCTTGCCGCTGCAAAGATCCATCGACCTCTGATCCTCCAATGTGCGTCTGTGACTCAAGCTGAGCAGCCTTGAGCACACAATTACTTAGCCGTGTAATCTGTGCAGCAGATGAGGCTTGAGTCGTGAACACATACTAAACTACGCATTTATTACACATAAACCAGGACAAAGAAAAACACGTCTTCTCTTCTTGCCGTCTTCTTGGAGAGAGAGTGAAAACAAAAGTAATACAGAGTGGAAGTTCTGCTCACGGACTCCAGCAATCTGTGCTGGAATGTAAACAGACATGTGACAATCAACAATCCACATATCTGCAGCTCGGGAGGAGTGTAATCCCAACAGTTAGTGCCTCTTGCTTGACTGGATGCAAAATGAAGCGCATGAAGTGGTGGTGTAAAAATCCCTGGTTTTTGCATACAGGAATGCATACAAGGGTAAGAACTGCATCCAGTGTTCTGCCCACTGTTGCCTCTGACTCTACCCACCATTGGAATGCAATCATTGGAAGTTGTTCAGAAAGCAATTGGACAACGGGATTAGACTGTGTCCAGTTCTGGGCGCCACAGTTTAAGAAGGATGTTGACAGGCTGGAACATGTGTAGAGGAGGGCAACCAAGATGATCAAGGGTCTGGAAACCAAGACTTATGAGGAACGGTTGAAGGAGCTAGACATGTTTAGCTTGGGAAAGAGCAGGCTGAGAGGAGATATGGTTGCCATCTTCAGATATCTCAAGGGTTGTCACATGGAAGATGGAGCAAGCTTGTTTCCTCCTGCTCATGAGGGTGGGACATGAAACAAGGAATTCAAGTTACAAGAAAGGAGATGCAAACTAAGAAGAAATAATTTTCTGACAGTCAAAGCTGTTTGACAGTAGAACAGATTCTCACACAAGGTGATGGACTCTCCTCCCCTGGAGGTTTTTAAGCAGAGGTTGGATGACCATCAATCATGGCTGAGGCTCCTGCATTGCAGGGGGTTGGACAAGATGACCCTCAAGATTCCTGAAGAACTAATAATAATAATAATAATAATAATTTATTATTTGTACCCCGCCCATCTGGCTGGGTTTCCCCAGTCACTCACAGGAGGTGATCTTCCTTGGACAACCACAAGAAGAAAATGAGTGAAAGATACGTTTTAGGACTTTCATTTTCCTTTGCAGATATAAAGAATGCACACTAAATCTTCCCTTCTACATATGTAGAAAGCTGCTTCATACCAGATCAGACTTTGTCAGCCGTGCCCCGTATTAGGTATTCTGACCCACAGTGGCTTCCACAGAGACCCAAAATACACTACAATGTCACACATTAAAAACTTCCCTAAACAGGGCTGCCTTAAGATGTCTTCTGAATGTCGAGTAATTGTTTATCGCTTTGACATCTGATGGGAGGAAGATGGCGGGAGCCACTACCGAGAAGGCCCTCTGCCTGGTTCCCTGTAGCTTTGCTTCTTGCAATGAGGGAACCACCAGAAGGCCCTCGGTGCTGGACCTCAGCGTCCGGGCAGAACGATGGGGGTGGAGACGCTCCTACAGGTATACTGGGCCGAGGCCGTTTAAAGGCTATCAATGGCTACCTGTTGTGGTGGCTATGCTCTCTCTCCACGGTCAGAGGCGGTATGCTTCTAAATATCAGTTGCCAGAAACCACAGGAAGGGAGATTGCTCTTGTGCTTGGGCCCCCCAGGCATCTGGTTGGACTAGATGGGCTACTGGCCTGATCCAGCAGGCTTTTCTTACATAAGGCAGTCCATAGACTGAAAAGGGTTTCCTGCTCCTGCCATAATCTAATAGAATAAGTTATATAACCTAGTAGGATAAGTCATATGAAGAAATACTGTCTTCCTTTTGCCAGTCACAAAACTGCAGCTACTCAGCATCACCGGGTGGTCCTGAGTTTTGCTATTATGATAGAGAGAGAAAATGGTAAACAGCATGTGATGTATTTTTTCATAGGCTTAATTTTATCTGTTGCATTGATTTTCCCATTCAGTCTTTAATGTCAGTACAATTAAAGCCCATGTTCACCTGTACAAGAGAGGATAATCGATGTGCTGGTGCAGAGCAATTTATCTGAGCATTCCAGAGTGCTATGGCAACCCATATATCAAAAGAAGGTCTCTCTTCTGTGGTCTTCTTAAAATATCGTTTTGTTACATGGAAGATGGGAGCCGATAGAACAGAATCTGGTAATTAGGTCGAAATCATATCAATCATGTGCTTCATGAATACCGTGAGTAAAAACATAAACAGAGATCCCACCATATATGTGCAATGAGACTTCTTGCTAAGATAACAGGGCACTTTGGTTTGTCAAGAAAGGAGATATTTTGATCACATATTTTATTAGAAGAGGAGACAAACAAATTCAAATTATTTATGAAGTCATTCCTTCATTTACTCAGATCAGTAAGTCTCACCGTCAATCAGATGTTCTATCTTTTCCTGATCCATATTTCAACAGACTTGGTTTCTATCTTCCACTTGGAAGCGATTTCATTTCTCACTGTAATTAACATATCATCAATTCTCCATTTTCCTGTCTTAGGGCATGCTTGACAGAAGCCAGCTGGATAACCACATATTACAGGGGAGGTCTTGCTCCATTATTTTCCCAGTTACAACTATGATTACTTCCCCACAAAGAAGCAACTTTTGAATAGCACCCAGCAATTTGGGATGTGTGGAAATAATCAGTTGGTGGCAACAGACCGGGGGCCTGAACATCAACTGTGTTGTTCGAGTCAAGTGTGGTGTAGTGGTTAAGAGAGCCAGTGTGGTGTAGTGGTTAAGTGTGATAGACTTGTAATCTGGGGAACCGGGTTTGCTTCCCCGCCCCGCTCTTCCACAGGCAGCTGCTGGGTGACCTTGGGCTAGTCACACTTCTTTGAAGTCTCTCAGCCCCACTCACCTCACAGAGTGTTTGTTGTGGGGGAAGAAGGGAAAGGAGAATGTTAGCCGCTTTGAGACTCCTTAGGGTAGTGATAAAGCGGGATATCAAATCCAAACGCTGTTTCTTCTTCTTCAAGCTGTTAAGAAGCCTGGATGGGTTTGAAAGGTGAAGGGTTAGAGAAATGATCAGATTCCATTCCTGTTGCATTAACTGGTCCTCCAGAGAAGAAGAAGAAGAAGAGTTTGGATTTGATATCCCGCCTTTCACTCCCTTTCAGGAGTCTCAAAGCGGCTAACATTCTCCTTTCCCTTCCTCCCCCACAACAAACACTCTGTGAGGTGAGTGGGGCTGAGAGACTGTGACTGGCCCAAGGTCACCCAGCAGCTGCATGTGGAGGAGCGGAGACGCGAACCCGGTTACCCAGATTACGTGACTACCGCTCTTAACCACTACACCACACTAGTTCAGAGGTTACTGAACTACTAGAATCATAGAGTTGGAAGAGACCACAAGGGCCATCGAGTCCAACCCCCTGCCAAGCAGGAAACACCATCAGAGCACTCCTGGCATATGGTTGTCAAGCCTCTGCTTAAAGACCTACTACTCCCATCAGCCCAAATAAATCACGGGCAGTGACCAGGGATAATGGAAGTTGTAGTTCAGGAAAATTTGGAAAGTCAAAAGTTTCTCATACCTGATGGAGGAACTAACCGGTACTACTCCATTCTCCTTGTGGAGCTGTGTTGCTCTGTAGAATTGAGCAAATCCTGTCTTCCAGTCTGATGGCATATTGAAGTAGAAGCTTTCTAGGTGTCAGGCGTCAGGGAATCCAACACCCCCCCCCCCCATGGCTGGCTGCCAGGGATAGATAGACAGGAAAGGCTCTTACCAAAGTCTTTTATTCAATATTCACAGAGAGAGGCTTAGAAAGGCAGCCTTTTGGAGTAATGGCATTGCTCCAAGTAAACTCCACCCCCCCAATCATCAACAGCACCACCACCCTTACAGTGGCTGCTAAGGGCCATTTGCCTCTTAGTTCTTTGCTCTCCTACTTTCACTGCTCGCTAGGTTCTGGGAGAAGGGGGGTCTGGAATGCTTTCCAGTGATAAGGTGTCAGCCATGTGCTCCAGCTCTGCTTCTCTCCCCTTCTCTTCTCCCATTATCTCCCAGCTTTGTCCCTCTTCTATCTCTGAACCGTGACCTTCTGCAAACCACTGTTGTAAATCTATACCGAGGCCAGCAAACTTTTTCTTTTCTTTCAATAATATTTTTTAATTAATTTTAACATATAAATTATAAAATGTACCACAAAACTTATCATTTATACAATCTTTTGGGACTTCCATCAGCACCTCTGATGATCCACCATTTTAACCACTTCTTATGCATTTCTTAACTTTATATTGCCTTTACATCTCTTAACAAATCATCCTCCCCCTTGTCCATTTTTACAATACTTCTAATAATACTCCTCACAAAACTTCTTGCAACCCTACAAACATCATCTGTTCTTCACAATTACTTTTCAAATAGTCCGTAAATTTACTCCAGTCTTCCGTGAATTTCTGGTCTCGCTGGTTTCGAATCCTTCCTGTTAGTTTATCTAATTCTGCATAGTCCATTAACTTCATCCTCCATTCTTCAATCGACGGTAACTCTTCTTGCTTCCATTTTTGGGTCAATAATATTCTTGCTGCTGTTATTGCATATAAGAAGAGCTTACATTCCTTTCTATTTATATCACTCCCCACAATGCCCGGGTCAGCAAACTTTTTCAGCAGGAGGCTGGTCCACTGTCCTTCAGACCTTGTGGGGGGCAGGACTATATTTTGAAAAAAAATATATGCAAGAATTCCTATGCCCCACAAATAACCCAAAGATACATTTTAAATAAAAAGACACATTCTACTCATGTAAAAACACACTGATTCCCGGACCATCTGCGGGCCGGATTAGAAGGCGATTGGGCCGGATCTGGCCCCCGGGCCTTAGTTTGCCTACCCATGATCTATACTGCCTTCCTCTTCTCTGGAAGGTTCAGGAGGAGGAGGGGGAAGGAGGTCTTCATCATCCCTCCTCAGTCCAGTCCCTGACACCAGGACAGAAATCTACGTCATGGCAATCATTGTAAGATTTAAGTCAGATGGCTTAATTAGTCCCAGTAGGGGTTCTAATTTGACCAGCAGGGCCATTCTCCCCAAGCCACACCTACTGGCCTCACACAATATATGGTGTTATGTGGGGAGGGGGAGGTAACAGTGGATAGTTAAATTATGGAATTGACTCCCACTACAAGACGCAGTGATGGCCACCAATCTGTGCAGTTTAAAAATAAAATTCTTCTTCCTCTACAGCATCTCACATCCATCTTGGGACATATGCTGTGGCGAAGCTGCATGCTCCGCTACCGGGGGCAGAGAGCAGGCAGGGGCATGGCTGGCACCCTGGGGGAGTGGTACACTGCCTGCAAGGGTGTGGCGTTCTGCCTGCAGGGGTGTGGTGTGTGTTCTGGGGGTGTGGTGCACCACCTCTGAGGACGTGGCGCCTGGCGTGTGGGGTGTGTGTGGAGCGTGTCCAGGAGGGCACCGTGATGGCACCCTACCGGAATAGTGGTCTGGGGGGGTCCACTCCCTCCACACCCCTGTTCCTCTGCCAGTGGACATATGCCTCTTCAAGTGCTCTCTGTTGCTTGCTCGCTGCATTATCATTATTACTATACTTATTTTTATTATTAAAATTTGTATACTGCCCTCTACCCTTAGAGGGACATGGGTGGTGCTGTGGGTTAAACCACAGAGCCTAGGGCTTGCCGATCAGAAGGCCAGCAGTTCGAATCCCCGCAACAGGGTGAGCTCCCATTGTTCGGTCCCTGCTCCTGCCAACCTAGCAGGTCGAAAGCACGTCAAAGTGCAAGTAGATAAATAGGTACCGCTTCAGCGGTAAGGTAAACGGTGTTTCCATGCGCTGCTCTGGCTCGCTAGAAGCGGCTTAGTCATGCTGGCCACATGACCCGGAAGCTGTACGCCGGTTCCCTCGGCCAGTAAAGAGAGATGAGCGCCGCAACCCCAGAGTCGGTCACGACTGGACCTAATGGTCAGGGGTCCCTTTACCTTTACCTTTTACCCTTAGATCTTAGGGCAGTTCACAACATAAAATTACAATATACAAAAACACAAAATACATAAGGAAACTAAAAACAAAGACAACCTAATAATACATCCTCCCACAATACATTTAAAAGGGCATTAGATGTCAATCAGCCAAAGGCCTGGTTTAAAGAGGAACATTTTCACCTGGCACCGTATAATGAAGGTGCCAGCCACACCTTTCCAGGGAGAGCATTCTACAACAGGGAGCCGCTGCAGAAAAGGTCTGTTCTTGTGTTGCCAGCCTCCAGAATTGAGAGGATGGAAATTGTACCTCTTTGAAGGGAATAGGAGTTGTCTAACAACTGTCAGCACCCTTAAGAAACTGTTTTTCCTTGGTGGAAGAAGATTGGAAGAAATTTAAAGACTATCTACAGAAATATTGCAAAATTAATGAATGTTAGAATGATGTTGGATTGAGGTTAAGGGGTTTTTAGTAATAATGTCATGAAGGAATATGCAAAAACGGATTGTTAACAGGTGAAAATTTAAAGTTATAATATATTAAGATCAAAGATAAGGATAAAGGTAAAGAGGGAAAGGATTTGCTGAATAAATAAATTGAACTGGAATACAAAGAGAGGAGGTGTGGGGAGGTCCGGGAAACAAGCAAATGCAAGATAAGTTATGAAAGATTGAACTGTTTTTAATTGTTTTTTATTTTTTGTATCTTTCTTTTTTCTCTTTTTTTCTTTGTAATGTTTTGAAAATCTTAATAAAATAATATATATATATATGTGTGTGTGTGTGTGTTCTTCCTAGGATTCTTTGGGTGGAGCCATGCTTGTTTTAAATGGCACAATAGAGCTTCAAATTGGGCCTCAACTGAAGACATGCCATACTTTGGTCAACAGGCATTTAATACATTTAATACACCAATCTCAACTCAACTGCTACCTTATAGCACCTGCACAGCATTTTATCTCAAAACTGGTTGATGCATAATATTTGATTCCTTGCACATCTGCTTACTCACACGTCTTCCATAATATTTCACTTTAAATTCATCATACTCTCACTTCTGTCAAATAAATATCATATATCTATTATCATGTCTGTATGTTCACTATCAACTCGCTGCATCACCACCCCAATTTATCAAAGCCCTGG
Organism: Podarcis tiliguerta; assembly: GCF_965153285.1. Taxonomy (NCBI): domain Eukaryota; kingdom Metazoa; phylum Chordata; class Lepidosauria; order Squamata; family Lacertidae; genus Podarcis; species Podarcis tiliguerta. The sequence continues at coordinate 10,526,614 of NC_139536.1, read as the reverse complement.
TTATATGTATGACGTTGAGCGTTCCTTCTGTTCCTTTCCTCGCAATCCTCCTTGTTCTTGGCATCCTGAGCATTTAAGAAGGGGCCTGGAATGTTTGCGAGCAGGTTTGAGGTGTGCTTCAATCATGCAAATGTCATGAGCTCCCCCCCACTTTCGGCGTAGAAGCATCATTGCAGCTTCTCATCCTTCAGGCCACCGACGAGGCGGTCACGAAGCATGTTCTCCAACTCTGAGAAGTTGCAGAACCGGGCGGCTTGGTGGAGGGAGATCACAAACCCAGTTATGGTTTCCCCAGGGGCTTGCAACTTTGCGTAGAAGACATTTCGATGAGCCACCACTGAGGGCTGTGGCGAGAAGTGCCCCTTCAGCCGTTCCATTATTGCTCTGTAAGAAACAGTAGTGACGTCTTCAGGTGCAAGGAGAACACGGGCGATTTCAAACGTCTCCTCTCCGCAGACGCTGAAGAATATTGCCCTCTTTGTTGGTGACCCCTTTGGCTTCTAAGAGGAAGGTGAAACGGAAGGTGTATGCTTCCCAGTCTCTGGATGCTGGGTTGAATGGTGAGAAGCTGCTGTCGGTTGCCATTCTGGGTTCCTTGGGTTCTGGAGCTGAAGCCTGGATACACGGTGCAAGACAGCAGTGTAGCAGGTGGCGGTGCTGCGGTGCTGTGTGTCATGGTCAGCACAGCGGAATCCCATCCTCATCGCCAGCGAAATATACTCGGAGTTGAGTGTGGATTTCATGCTCATTATTCAGCTCATAGTAGTGAGGAATGGAAGTTCCCCTGAAATGTCTGCGTTATATACAGTGGTGCCCCACAAGACGAATGCCTCGCAAGATGGAAAACCCGCTAGACGAAAGGGTTTTCTGTTTTGGAGGTGCTTCGCAAAACGAATTTGCTATGGGCTTGCTTCGCAAGACGAAAATGTCTTGTGATTCCTGGGTTTCTTTTCCCCTCCCCCCCTTTTTCCCAAGCCCCTAAGCTGCTTAACAGCTGTCAGCTAAGCCGCTTGACAGCTGATGGCTAAGCCGCCTAACAGCTGATTTAAGCCGCTTATCAGCTGATCTAAGCCGCTAATAGCCTTTTAGCAGCTAATCTGCTAATCCCTTAAGCCTTTAATAGCCACTAATAGCCTTTTAGCAGCTAATCCGCTAATCCCTTAAGCCTTTAATAGCCGCTAATAGCCGCTAAACCGCTAATAGCACTAATAGCGCTAATCCGCTAATGGGCTTGCTTCGTAAGACGAAAAAAAACGCAAGACGAAGAGACCGGCAGAACGGATTCTTTTCGTCTTGTGAGGCACCACTGTACATTATTTACACAATTGGCCCACTTGATTGGCTAATTCTGGGATTCTCCTGTAGGCCAATCAGGTTGTGGATTCACTTCCACCTGGAGTTGGATTGGGTGGCTCCTGCGGACCAATCAGACTGCTGCATTCTGGATCCTATTGTTCTAGGACCAATCAGACTGCTGCATTCTGGATCCTATTGTTCTAGCACCAATCAGCCTGCTGCATTCTGAATCCTATTGTTCTAGGACCAATCTGACTGCTGCATTTTGGATCCTATTCAACTCAGTACATAACAGCCATCAACATTCAGGGTAAGCAGAGGGATAATCATGCATCTCCCAAGCACTTCATCACATGCAAGTCAGTTTTGGGTAGAAAGCCAATTAAGAGCAAGGGTGGGAAACATTGCCCTCACTCTGAATACTCAACTTTTTTCCAGGGGCAAAAGTATCCATAAAAAGCACCCCATCATTTCCCACTACGCCCTGGTAATAACTGCATTTTTCCAATGGCGCTCATCCCCAGCCGCCCAAACTACACTTTGGGAATGCCAGACTGTGCTGCATCCTTCATTCTGATTCACAAAAACAGGCCTGCTTCCTTCAAAATGATGTGGAAATTGGCACGTCGCATCCCTTTTCTGCTGGATTACATGGTATATGCCATGTAAACGGAGAAAGCAAAACAACACGCTCCTTTGTGTGAGGTGTGTTTGAAAGAAAACAGAAGGGTGAGCTATTAAATATCACGAAGGCTGCACAGCCTTCTGCCGAAGATGGACGTGATAGATGGTCCAGGTCCAGCGCTTCTTGAACTCATGATAATGCCCACCAAATTAAGATAAATCATTGGCAAAGTGTACACAGAGCATGTGCCAAAAATCAATCATGTTTAGATTGAGCTCCATTCATCAGCCTCCTCTTTCCCCATTTACCTCTCCACTCGCTGCCTCTAGTGCCTTTTTTCCTATTCCAGGCGCCGGGCATCTATTTATTGTACTGGCACAGCTTCTAGCAGGTTGAACAAAGTCGCACACCATGGAAAAGATCCTCCCTTTCATTTCTCTGTTTCTCCCTCCCTGGAGATGAATGCAGCTCCCACAATGCCAAGTGGCTGGAGCCTTCAAAAGGGATCGTCATCTTTGCATCATCCTTGAATGGGAGGGGAAGCAGAAAATATTCCCACTAGACCACTGTTCCTTAAAAAAAAAAAAAAAGTATACCTGATTAAAAAGTAAATGCACATTTTCTCATGAATGATGACAATGAAAACCACCGCAATACAATATTTATACTTTCTAATGAGCTACATCACAACCTTTGATTTTTTTTTTTAAAGGGTATTCAAATCCTGCCTTTCTCCCAAGTTAGGATTCAAGGTGGCTTAAAGAGCATCATTTTAAAATGCCACTCCCGAACTAAGGAGGGGAGGGTGCGGGCCCACGACCCCATCCACATTCTGGGACTCCCAGCTCTCGTTCCCCATTATTATTCATATCTGGTAGCGCCATGCCCATAGGCTGGCGCTAGGAGCGGGCCCTTCTGAGGGCACTTAAGGTCAGGGCAGCCCTGGCTCGCTCCTTTCCTCTCTTTGCAGCAGCAGCGGTTTCCCACCCACCCGCCCTTTAGGTATGCATTCGGACTTTGCTATGGGCTTCGGCTGGTCGCCGCAAGGGGCCTGGTAGGAGTTTTTCCATTTGGCTAATTGGCTGAATTTTGAAGCCACTTGGTTTTTTCACCTACCTCGTAGCAAAACGTCACAACTCCTTGGTTTTGGCGGTTAGGAATTGGCCGGGGTATTGTTATGCAAATGAGGTCAGGGGGGAGGATCGCCATCACCTCCCCCAATGCTTGATGGGTAGTTCGTTAAAGGACTCGGGGGGGGGGGGACGTCGCCTCGTCCGAAACCTACGGAGGCTAGGGCCTAAAGCGCGCCCCCGAGCGGTAACCCCTCGGGGAGCGCCCAGGGATGTGCATCTTGGGGGCTTCCCCCTGTTGGTGCTTAACCCTTCCCGATTAGACCGGTTAGTCTGATAGGGCCAATGCCTAAAGCCAATACCGCTCTTACCTGTAATCAATAAAGTTGTGGCCATTTTCGCCCATTAACCTAACTTCTGGTGTCTGGTGTCTTTATTTCTTTCATCTGTGGAGGGGGCGGGTATAGCCACACAATACAAAGTAATGAAAGCAAATGAAATTATTGCATTTCCACCCCCTTTTCTTCAGGGAACTCAAGGAGGTGTACATGGTTCCGCCTTCCTCATTTAATTCCACACAACAACAACCATGTGAAGTAGGCTAGGCTGCATGAAAGTGAAGTACTGACTGGCCCAAGGTGGCCCATTGTGGACCATGTCTGAAAAGAGTGGAGAAAAGGCAATTTTCAAAAGCTCTCCAATAGATGGGGCTTCCTATGTCCATGTTCCCAGTGCTACCTTTCTTGAAAAAGAAGTGCTGGACCTCGCCATGAACGCCTCCTTTGTTTTCTTCTAATGGCAATGGCGCCCACCTGAGAGGTGGCAGAAATCTGTTCCTGCAAGTTCCAGATGATAAAAGCCCTGCCTGTCCCACTGTGCCAGGCTGTTGTTCCCAACTGTTACTTGAAAAAACAAGAAGGAAGGTGTGCAATAGCTAATAGGTAAGCGTGGGTGGCGCTGTGGGTTAAACCACAGGGCCTAGGGCTTGCCGATCGGAAGGTCGGCGGTTCGAATCCCCATGACGGGGTGAGCTCCCATTGGTCGGTCCCTGCTCCTGCCAATCTAGCAGTTCGAAAGCACGCCAGTGGAAGTAGATAAATACTTCTGGTAGGAAGATAAACAGCATTTCTGTGCACTGCTCTGGCTCGCCAGAAGCGGCTTAGTCATGCTGGCCACATCACCCGGAAGCTGTACGCTGGCTCTCCTGTACGCCGACGGGACCTAACGGTCAGGGGTCCTTTTACCTTTACCTAAGCATCTTCTTTGGGACGAGGGGGCACTGTGGTCTAAACCACTGAGGGCTTGCCAATCGAAGGTCAGCGGTTCGAATCCCTGCAATGGGGTGAGTTCCCGTTCCTCGGTCCCTGCTCCTGGCAACCTAGCAGTTTGAAAGCACGTCAAAGTGCAAGTAGATCAATAGGTACCACTCTGGCGGGAAGGTAAACAGTGTTTCTGTGCGCTGCTCTGGTTCGCCAGAAGCGGCTTAGTCATGCTGGCCACATGACCCGGTAGCTGTACGCTGGCTCCCTCGGCCAATAAAGCGAGATGAGCGCCGCAACCCCAGAGTCGGCCACGACTGGACCTAATGGTCAGGGGTCCCTTTACCCTTTACCTTTAAGCATCTTCTAGCCATCGTTCATGAAAGAGGTTACTAACAAAAGAGCCTTAGTTATTAGCGGTCTATGGGTGGGTGATTTAAAAAAGGTCTTTACAGTGGTACCTCGGGTTGCATATGCTTCAAGTTACAGACTCTGCTAACCCATAAATAGTACCTCAGGTTAAGAACTTTGTTTCAGGATGAGAACGGAAATTGTGCTCTGGCGGCGCAGCAGCAGCAGGAGGCCCCATTAGCTAAAGTGGTACCTCAGGTTAAGAACAATTTCAGGTTAAGAACGGACCTCCAGAACGAATTAAGTACTTAACCCAAGGTACCACTGTACTTCACTTCACACAACACGAGAGCATTCTTGTTACTATCATTCCCAAATTGGGGGGAGGGGGAATCCTGTGGCAATCAAAGCCTTGATTTCAAAACACTTAAAAACAACAACAACAAAAGCCCCTGCCTTAGCTAATACCTGTGTAATAAGAGGCAAATCTCCCAGCTGCTGTGTTTCATTTAAATGGGCACACTGATCAGTTAAAAACAGAAAGGAGACTTGGAAGGAACTTTTTGTTGTTGCCGCTGAACCACTGCTGAGAAGCTATCAGGAAAATAATTCCATGCCCATATGCGGTGAAGGCAGGCCTATTAGGGGAAATGGGACAGTGCCCAACCAACACTGCCTGTCGGCTCTCCGATCCTTTGTCTCGGTGTTGCAGAGAGGAGGATGCTTATAATTGGCCCTGACTCCACCTGGCAGTGGCGCCCCCTACTGTTGATCTTCTTGTCCTCCAGCCTACTAGTCTTTCTCTTTTAACATATCATTTCCAACAGTCATATAACATAACTTATTATCTAATACAATGTTTTAGACTTCCGTCAAGACCTCAGATGATTTTTTGTTCCTTATCACTTATTCTGCATTTCTTAATTTCTCTATTACTCTGAATTATCATTAACTAATAATTCTCCTCATAGTCTTTCTTGCAATATTTCAGTAGTCCTCCTTACAGAACTTCTTGCAGTCCTACTAGCGCAATCTGTTCATTACTATTACTTTTCAAATAGTTTGTATATTTACTCCAGTCTTCTAAGAATCTCTGGTCCCGCAGGTTTCGAATCCTTCCTGTTAATTTATCTAGTTCTGCATAGTCCATCAATGTCATCCGCCATTCTTCTTTCATTGGTAATTTTTCTTGCTCCTCTAGCCTACCAGTCTCAATGGGTACCAGACACCATTTACTCTTATGAATGAGCCTTTTATCTGTAGGGTGGTAAAATTCCCTTGATAGGTCCCCACCCCCCTCCCATCCCCTGCAAATTATTTTGCTTTTCCTTCCCCCATTGTATTTTGGAATTAAATCAGTTGAGGATGTGAGACAGGGAATTTCAATGTCTCAGTGCCATATAAATTGTTTACCAGGCACTGTGGGTGGGTGGGTGGGGGCAGGGGCTGAGTTTCTATTTTCATAGAATCATAGAATCATAGAGTTGGAAGAGACCACAAGGGCCATCGAGTCCAACCCCCTGCCAAGCAGGAAACACCATCAGAGCACTCCTGACATATGGTTGTCAAGCCTCTGCTTAAAGACCTCCAAAGAAGGAGACTCCACCACACTCCTTGGCAGCAAATTCCACTGTCGAACAGCTCTTACTGTCAGGAAGCTCTTCCTAATGTTTAGGTGGAATCTTCTTTCTTGTAGTTTGGATCCATTGCTCCGTGTCCGCTTCTCTGGAGCAGCAGAAAACAACCTTTCTCCCTCCTCTATGTGACATCCTTTTATATATTTGAACATGGCTATCATATCACCCCTTAACTTCCTCTTCTCCAGGCTAAACATGCCCAGCTCCCTTAGCCGTTCCTCATAAGGCATCGTTTCCAGGCCTTTGACCATTTTGGTTGCCCTCCTCTGGACACGTTCCAGTTTGTCAGTGTCCTTCTTGAACTGTGGTGCCTAGAACTGGACACAGTACTCCAGGTGAGGTCTGACCAGAGCAGAGTACAGTGGCACTATTACTTCCCTTGATCTAGATGCTATACTCCTATTGATGCAGCCCAGAATTGCATTGGCTTTTTTAGCTGCCGCGTCACACTGTTGGCTCATGTCAAGTTTGTGGTCAACCAAGACTCCTAGATCCTTTTCACATGTACTGCTCTCGAGCCAGGTGTCACCCATCTTGTATTTGTGCCTCTCATTCCCCCCCCCCCCCAAGTGCAATACTTTACATTTCTCCCTGTCAAAGTTCATCTTGTTTGTTTTGGCCCAGTTCTCTAATCTGTCAAGGTCGTTTTGAAGTGTGATCCTATTTTAAGCTTTTCCTGCTTTAAAAAGTAAGTTTTTTTTAAAAAAATGCAAAGGAATCCAAAGGTTTCATTCCAATCTGCATCTGTTTTGTTTTGTTATGTTTTGTTTTTAGAGGGAGCTGATCTTATTTGAATTTTATGGAACATACAACGTATCACTGACCAGATAATATCTTCACTCACTGGTACCGGGGTTTGTAACATGACATATTAAATGTAATTCATTGTCATGTCTCTGATCTTCACTGTGGCTGTGCAGAATTGAAAGCTTGAGGGATTCTGCTATAATAACTTCTTAATCTCTTCCTTTGTCAATACCCTTGCTTTTAGTAATATTCTCCCTCCATCTTTCAATTCCTTCTTCTTTTTAAAGATTTATATCTACACCAGATTTCATCTGGCTGAGATCATTAAAAACAGACCAGTCTTTCGGTATGCAAATGCATTCTGCTATATTATTTGATCTCTCTTCCAATTAGCCATTCCGCTATGGAAATAAGGATTTTAGTACACCTCGGGTAACTAATTGGTAGTGCTGTCCATCAAGCTCTCTGCCACTGCTTATCGGCAAAGATCCCCACAGAGGGATTTCACAGCTTTTTGCTTTTTTTAAAAAAAGAGAGAATAACCAGTTTTATATTTAAAATGTTTTGTCACACTTGAGTGTGACCAAGAGACTGAACCCAGAATGACGCTACACAGATGGGGCAGGCAGGTTTTATTCTCTGTGACTGGAGTCTCTGGAAGAAGCTGCTTGCAAAGGAGCAGGATTGGTGCCTCTACTGAACAGCTGGACAACCCCATAGCCAATAAAATAAAATAAAATAAAATAAAATAAAATAAAATAAAATAAAATAAAATAAAATAATGCCAGAAATTGCATCTGCACATGTCTGCGGTGCTGGAAATCCCTTCTGCGCATGCCCAGACAGCGAAAATCTGGCCTGCACAGAAGCGATTTCCGGCATCTGGGCATGCGCAGAAGCAATTTCTGATGTCTGGGCGTGCGCAGAAGCAATTTCCGGCATTTGGGAATGCACAGAAGCGATTTCCGGCATCTGGGCATGCGCAGAAGCGATTTCCGGCATCTGAGCATGCGCAGAAGCGATTTCCGGCGTCTGGGCATGCACAGAAGCGATTTCCGGCCTCTGGGCATGCGCAGAAGCGATTCCCGGCATCTGGGCATGCACAGAAGCGATTTCTGGCATCTGGGCATGCACAGAAGCGATTCCCGGCATCTGAGCATGCGCAGAAGCGATTCCCGGCATCTAGGCATGCGCAGAAGCAATTTCCGGCACCTGGGCATGCGCAGAAGCGATTTCCAGCGTCTGGGCATGCACAGAAGCGATTTCTGATGTCTGGGCAAGCGCAGAAGCGATTTCCGGCATCTGGGCATGCGCAGAAGTGATTTCTGGTATCTGGGCATGCACAGAAGTGATTTCCAGAGTCTGGGCATGCGCAGAAGCGATTTATGGCATCTGGGCATGCACAGAAGCGATTCCCGGCATCTGGGCATGCGCAGAAGCAATTTCCGGCGCTGAGGACATACACAGACGCAATTTCCAGCATCTGGGCATGCGCAGAAGCGATTTCTGGCACCGCGGACATGGACATGCGCAGACACCATTTCCGGCGCTGAGGACATACACAGATGCAATTTCCGGCATCTGGGCATGCGCAGAAGCGATTTCCGGCATCTGGGCATGCGCAGAAGCGATTTCTGGCGTCTGGGAATGCGCAGAAGTGATTTATGGCATCTGGACATGCGCAGAAGCAATTTTCGGTGTCTGGGCATGCGCAGAAGCGATTTCTGGTGTCTGGGCATGCGCAGAAGCGATTTCTGATGTCTGGGCATGTGCAGAAGCGATTTCTGGCACCGTGGACATGGACATGTGCAGACACCATTTCCAGCGCTGAGGACATACACAGACGCAATTTCCGGCATCTGGGCATGCGCAGAAGCGATTTCTGGAGCAGCAAAAGAGAGTCCCCATGCTGCGCCGTTTTAGTGCAGCACGTGGGGACTTGCCGAGTGGGCGGCTCAGTTTGGGGGTGGCTCTTGGGCCAGTTAAACGGTCTCCGTGGGCTGCTTCGGGCCCATGGGCCTTAGGTTGTCGACCGCTGCTCTATAGTGCAGCTTCTCGTGGTTTGTTGCTCAATTTCTCTCTGAGGGCCAGTTGCCAGCCTCTTTTTAGTCAGTTCAATAAGATGCCCTTTTCCGCGTCTTTCCTAAACTGAGCTTTAATGAGTCTAGCTGCTAACGATAGATAGCCAATAAGAGAATTAAATGAGATATCCATATCCTGAACCTGAAATATATTCAATAAAGCTAACTCAGAGAATTGAATGGCTTGTTGACCACCTTTGTTACAAGGTCTAGATTACTTAAGGAGGATTGAGGCAACAGGATTTTGCTGGGGGGGGGGGGCTGGTGAGGCTTCAGCTATGGAGGGTTTGAACTAAAGACCTTCCTGCTGAAAGCCTCATCCCAGCACACTCACTGTGAGCTGAAATCCCTTCCCCATTTCACCCCACTCCCTCTGATTGCTGATGCTCCTCTTCCCAGTGGCGTAGCGTGGGTTGTCAGCACCTGGGGCAAGGCAAGTAATTTGCGCCCCCTAACCCGTGGATTTGCGCCCCCTAACCCTAACCCCCAGATGTTGCGCCCGGTGCGGCCGGCCCCCCCTGCACCCCCCACACTACGCCACTGCCTCTTCCCACCCAAAAAATGATTTAGATTATTATTACAGTGGTACCTCGGGTTACATACACTTCAGGTTACATACACTTCAGGTTACAGACTCCACTAACCCAGAAATAGTACCTCGGGTTAAGAACTTTGCTTCAGGGTGAGAACAGAAATCGTGCAGTGGCAGTGCAGCGGCAGCAGGAGGCCCCATTAGCTAAAGTGGTGCTTCAGGTTAAGGACAGTTTTAGGTTAAGAACGGACCTCCGGAATGAATTAAGTACTTAACCCGAGGTACCACTGTATTTTTAAATACTCTCTCTCTCTCTCTCTCTCTCTCTCACACACACACACACACACACGCACACACACACACACACACACACACAAAACATCTGGAGGGCACCAGCCTGAGGCTTATCCCTCCAAATTGATCTCTTTGTAGAATGCTAGCTTGGGGAACCATAAAGCAAAAGTTTCATTCACAAAATAAGAAATTGAGGGAAACCAAATTGACAGATCTGCCCATTCCCAAACTTCTCTGGTCAAAGGCCTGGAAACGATGCCTTATGAGGAACAGCTAAGGGAGCTGGGCATGTTTAGCCTGGAGAAGAGGAGGTTAAGGGGTGATATGATAGCCATGTTCAAATATATAAAAGGATGTCACATAGAGGAGGGAGAAAGGTTGTTTTCTGCTGCTCCAGAGAAGCGGACACGGAGCAATGGATCCAAACTGCAAGAAAGAAGATTCCACCTAAACATTAGGAAGAACTTCCCGACAGTGGATTTTGCTGCCAAGGAGTGTGGTGGAGTCTCCTTCTTTGGAGGTCTTTAAGCAGAGGCTTGACAACCATATGTCAGGAGTGCTCTGATGGTGTTTCCTGCTTGGCAGGGGGTTGGACTCGATGGCCCTTGTGGTCTCTTCCAACTCTATGATTCTATGCTTCTATGATTCTCTCCAAAAGCCCACAACTGCACAAGGTCCTGACTTACCATAGTCTGGCTTACCATAACATGTGAACCAGGCCATTCTCCTTAGCAAATCAGCCATATTATCCCAGTTGTCGGATACACCCTTATATGTTGGATAATTATCCCAATCTGACCCCAGCTGCCTTTCGAAATAAGCCGCCATCTTGCGTACCATTGTACAACAAGAATCCTCTATAAACAACAGATGATTCTGTCAATCATCTCATATATCAGCATGCCTTAGTAGGGTTTGAATGCCATTTTTGACGTGACGTCAAATCAGGAATTGAAGTAATTTGTTGATGAATGACAAGCTAAAAGGTGCTCCATATAGCCCCAGAGGATGAACGTATTCAACCAAGTATAGATCTAGACAAGGATTTCTTTTTGACAATGAATGATGATTCTGGAACAGAACTGAATCACAGGACCATTTTAGCCTGGTCAGAGCTGTGAGCAAGTAAGCACAGGATCCACAGGAAACAAATTATTTGTGAGTTTCACCAAATACTAGAGGAGAAATGCATTTGTCCCTTTCGTAAATGTTGATGGTGAATCTTCTCAGGCTGTGAAGCTATTCAGTGTCCGAATCTGGCATTCAATGATTTCACAGTACCAGTAGGAGTCCATATCAAACCATCTCTGATATACGACTCACAATTGCATATCATTCTTGCAAACATTCAATACCTTCTGACTATTATTGTTTATTCCATTTTTACCTCACATTTTCTTCTAGAACAGTGCCCACGAGTCTTTCCTCCTCTTCTCCACGTTATCCTCACAACAAGCCTGTGAAGCCGGTTGCGTTTAGACCTAGTGACCTTTATAGCTTCGTGGGGATTTGAGTCGAGTGCTTGAACCACAACACCACAGCGGCTCATTAAAACTGGGTTTTGCTGTTAAAGGATTGCAGCCATCTTTATTTGGCTGTTTAGTAGGCAAGCTGCCTTTCATGCAGAACCCACTGATAAGAACATAAGACAAACATGATGAATTAGGCCATATTTTGTGGGATCTGATACATAATTAGCAGCCAAGGACAACATTCCTTGTTTTCCTAGAGTGGACATGCAGGGGGATGTTTGGTCCAGCCAGTCAGAACTTCCTGTTTCCTCCTGGGCTCAAACATACTTCCTTTGCATGTGACAAGAGGTGGGCCTGACCTTAACTGTCCAGGTAACAAAAAGGACAAGGTGTGCTGCCATCTCTCTCTCTTTGTCTCTCTTTTTTGACTTCCTCCATCGTTGGAGCATCTTTTTAGCTAGAGATGCTCTGTTGGCTTATCCACATAAGGGATAGTTCCACATGTATATACTTTGTAACTAAGTCTGCCTTCAGAGATCTAACTGTGAACTGATGATGATGTGAGTCAACTTCTTTTATTGACTTTAAATAAGATTGTCATGTGTTTATTCTTTGAAGAGGGATAAAAAGGGACCTTACCAGGAACATACAATTCAATATTGAATTGTATGATAGTGAGAGGCTTAAGCAAGCCTGCAACCAGCTACCCGCTGTGTGTTTAAAAGGGGAATGTAAAACGCTGCTAAGTGAAGGAACTTGCTAGCGCAAGTTAGGAAGGATATTAATAAACAGTATATCCTCTCCTGCCTACCTGAACAGTCCCACAAATTTCCCCTCTGGCCCAGCATCTGGTCCACCCAGTGGTGGACCAGATGCCAGTGGAAAGCCTGCAAGCTGGACATGAGCAAAACTGGTATTCAGAGGCATCAGCAATATCAGAGGTAGAACATGGTCATCATGGTTAGTAGCTATTGATAGCTTTGCCCATGAATTTGTCTATAATAATAATAATTTGTTATTTGATGTTAGATGTTGCCATTGTGCAGTGCTATTGGAGTCACAAGACTGTTTTGCATTCCAGAGACATTCCAGACTGTTGGAAGTCTCACGGAAGACAGGAGACGGATGTGATGTTACTGGTTTCCTGTTCCTTTGTTTTTCAGTTGCGCTCTGCTCTCACAGAGAGAGGATGTATTTTCTTTTCTGTCTGCGTAGTTAGGAATAAAACGCGCTTTAGCCATGTAGCTCATAACATCTTGTCCTTCCGCATGGTGCTGGATACTCTGCGTAATGGGAGAACGTGCTTGGAGCCTTATCAGAGGCTCAGGTCATTAATCATCGTCAGAGGCGATTCCGGAGGACTCGACCGGAAGAGTCGCTCGGTCGAACACAAGTCCGACATTTATACCCCGCCTATCTGGTTGGGTTTCCCCACCCACCCTGGGCGGCTCCCAACAGTAGATTAAAAATGTGACAAAACATCAAACATGAAAATTTTCCCTAAACAGGGTTGAATTCAGATGTCTTCTAAAAGTCAGATAGTTGTTTATTTCCTTGACATCTGATGGGAGGGCATTTCACAGGGCTGGCACCACTACTGAGAAGGCCCTCTGCCTGCTTCCCTGTAGCTTCACTTCTCACAGTGAGGGAACTGCCACAAGGCCCTCAGAGCTGGACCTCAGTGTCCGGGCTGAACGAAGGGGGTGGAGATGCTGTTTCAGGTATATTGGCCTGAGACCGTTTAGGGCTTTAAAGGTCAGTACCAACTATCATATCTCCTCTCAGTCTCCTCTTTTCCAGGCTAAACATACCCAGCTCCTTCAACCATTCCTCATAAGGCTTGGTAATAATAATAATAATAATAATAGTAATTTATTATTTATACCCCGCCCATCTGGCTGGGTTTCTCCAGCCACTCTAGGCAGCTTCCAACAGAATATTAAAATACAATAACCTATTAAACATTAAAAGCTTCCCTAAACAGGGCTGCCTAAACTTTTGGTTGCTGGCACAAAAGTAAAACAAGAAAGGTACATAAACACACATGCAAAAAGTAGCCTGTGCATTAAATGTCCCGTCCTCCCTGCCTTGGCCCACAGCTGAGAGATGGTGCAAATGCCCCACTTTGAAGCTTGACTGGTGCTGGGAAAAACAACTTCTTTAAAAGGAGGCTAACATGTCTTATGAATATTTATACACTGCGTCCGAGCTCCTGTGTTCTCCCTGATTAAATGCCACTATTCCCTTAGTGCTCCGGGAGCTACCGTAGCCCTATTGAAATAAACAACGGGTAATGGAAAAGACCCCCACAGCATTATTAATTACCCGAGCTGTCACTTAGACAGTGCATAGGGGGACAAGGCAGATGGCAAGACAAACTGCAGCAATAAGAGAAGGTACGGCTGAGCACCTCGCGTTACCTCCAGCAGGAGCGACAATGCATCACTGCTTTGCATGGTAAAAGATGGCTTCCTTTAGCACTTGTGTGCATGATTGGCTCAAGAAAGATTGACCCAGCAGGGAAGTTAGAATAGAATCATAGAATCATAGAGTTGGAAGAGACCACAAGGGCCATCGAGTCCAACCCCCTGCCAAGCAGGAAACACCATCAGAGCACTCCTGACATATGGTTGTCAAGCCTCTGCTTAAAGACCTCCAAAGAAGGAGACTCCACCACACTCCTTGGCAGCAAATTCCACTGTCAAACAGCTCTTACTGTTTAGGTGGAATCTTCTTTCTTGTAGTTTGGATCCATTGCTCCGTGTCCGCTTCTCTGGAGCAGCAGAAAACAACCTTTCTCCCTCCTCTATGTGACATCCTTTTATATATTTGAACATGGCTATCATATCACCCAAGTTGAGCAGCTGGTGATCAGGAGGAACTGGAGACTTCAGAAGGTGGTGTCGGGTAGGCATCCTTTGGGTGCTTTCCAACACTGAGAAGGGAAATCCCATCTCTGTGTTACACCCCGTTCCTCAGCAGAACAAAGCAACAAATGAATAACAAAGAGGAGAGGCAGAGCCTAAATTGGGTGCTCAAAAGTGGCTTTTTATTGTTGCAGATACGTTTCCCAGCATGCTTTGATCCTTCAAGAAGGAAGGCTTTTCTTGCATCTTCTCTACGTATGGCAGCTTTCTGGAATGTGGCAGGTTTGCTTTCAGTGAAACAGCCTTCTTTGTGGTGACAGCCCCCAGCTGGGGGGGGGGAGGGCGGGTGCCACAGCAGTGAGCAGCTCCTGAAGCCAGCCAGAGCCAACTGCTCTATCAAGCTGGCTCCGGGCTGCTGAGGTTGCCGTTGCCACGTTTCCGGGGACAGATTTGCAAATCTGGGGACTGTACCCGGGAACTGGGGACGTCTGTTAACCCTTATCTATCCATCATCTATCTATCATCTATCTATCCATCATCTATCTATCTATCATCTATCTATCTATCTATCTATCTATCTATCATCTATCTATCTATCTATCATCTATCATCTATCTATCATCTATCTATCTATCATCTATCTATCTATCATCTATCTAATCTATCTATCATCTATCTATCTATCTATCTATATCTATCTATATCTATCTATCATCTATCTATCTATCTATCTATCTATATCTATCTATCTATCATCTATCTATCTATCTATCATCTATCTATATCTATCTATATCTATCATCTATCTATCTATCTATCATCTATCTATCATCTATCTATCTATCATCTATCTATCTATCTCTATCTATCATCTATCTATCTATCTATATCTCTATCTATCTATCTATCATCTATCTATATCTATATCTATATCTAT
Organism: Podarcis tiliguerta; assembly: GCF_965153285.1. Classification (NCBI taxonomy): domain Eukaryota; kingdom Metazoa; phylum Chordata; class Lepidosauria; order Squamata; family Lacertidae; genus Podarcis; species Podarcis tiliguerta. The sequence continues at coordinate 10,511,446 of NC_139536.1, read as the reverse complement.
ATCTATATCTATATCAATATCTATATCTATATCTATCTATATCTATATCATCTATATCTATCTATATCTATCTATCATCTATCTATCTATCATCTATCTATCTATCTATCTATCTATCTATCTATCTATCATCATCTATCTATCTATCTATCTATCTATCTATCATCTATCTATCTATCTATCTATCTATCATCTATCTATATCTATCTATCATCTATCTATCTATCATCATCTATCATCTATCTATCATCATCTATCATCTATCTATCTAATCATCTATCCATCTGTCCATCTGTCCATCATCTGTCCATCTATCCATCTGTCCATCTATCCGTCTATCTATCCATTAAATTATCTGTCTATCTATCACTGTATTCTTCTAACTACATGAGTGTTTAACAATAGTACCAGAATTTTGTCTTTGTCTCTAATTCCATGAGAGAGTCGTACCATAAGCACATCAGCACATTTGAATCAACAGGCTCAGTGGACTGTGGGCATATCTGAAATACAAACATTTGGAGTTCCATGCCAATTCGACTGTCACAGCTTCTCCCAAAGAATTGTGGGAATACAACTTTGGCAATGATGTTGAGAATACCCTAGATATGCCTAACCCACCTCACAGTACTACAGCAGTGTAGGTTCCTCATGGGTTGGGAGAGGCAATCAAACTATTTTAATTTTGGAGAGTAGATAATGGCCACCGAGGAATGAGGATGTAGAATTTTAGAATAGCTGGTTGAAAGAGCAATGAACAAACACAGTCCTGGAAGGGTGCTAGTGATTTTTTTCTTCAAACCTTTCCCCAGCGCATCTTCCGACAGAGGACCTACAGGAAATGAGAAGGAAGCTCCATGAATATTTAACTCTGAGGACAAATCAAAGCTTCTTGCCTAAAATATTTGGACGACTTGCTATGCAAATATCTTTGAAATCCATAAACATGAAGGGAATCGTTTGAAATTCCCTTTTTTAAGATTAGGACACCAACTATACCTTCTACTTGCTATTAATCATACCTTCTGCTCTTCAAGGGGTTTGTGGAAAGGCAATTCCAGTGATCCTTCGGCTCTCTTTCATTTCTCTGTGTTCGTGTATGCTCTGTGTACATGAAACTGATCTAGGTTCTTAGGGAAATGTCTAGGTGTGAATAGGCATTATATATAAGCACAAAAACAACCTTGTTTGATAAGGTCCATGGTCACTATAATCATAGTAGACTGGGACTAGGGCTAGGCCATTCCTGCCACAGCATCCAAGGACACGTTTTTTCACTCAGTAATGCCATTTCCTCCAACATTTATCCGATGAAAATAGGGACGTCCTAAGGAAAAGAGGAGCATTCTGGGATCAAATCAGAAACTGCGATGGCTTCTGTAAATCTGAGACTGTCCCTGGAAAATAGGGACACTTGGAGGGTCTGCAATGCCTGCCTGGCTCTTTTTCTCCCTCCTGCTGCCAAGCTAACTGAGTGTTAGGATATACTGCATTTCTCGCTCTATAGGACGCACACGACCATAAGACGCACCTAATTTTAGAGGGGGAGAACAAGAAGAAAAATATTTTCTCCCTCTCTGTGCAACGCAGCTTCAGTGAAGCGGCAGGAGAAATGGAGTCCCTTCCATTTCTCCTCCCACTTTGCTGAAGGGGTGCTGCGCAGAGAGGGAAAGCTGTGCAGTGCCTCTCCAGCGAAGCGAAGCCAGGGGAGCAAGAGGGGTCACTGCGCTCCAGAGGCTTCACGTTGCTTTCGCTGAAGCCATGGAGCCTGCATTTGCTCCATAAGACGCACACACATTCCCCTTAGTTTTTAGGAGGGGAAAAGTGCATCTTATAGAGCGAAAAATATGGTAGTTCGGTTCCACCTTTAGAACAGGCACATGGAGTTGTCTGTTTACTTCCAGCACAGTCTGCTGGGAACTTCCGTTGTATATAGCTTTTCCTATGCTGTTTGCTTGGACACGAAGGGAAGCAGACATGTTTTTCCTTCGTCCTGCTGCTGAATAAATGCTTGTAAATATGCTTACATATGCCTCTGTCCGCTACTTCTGTTGCAAAGAGTTCTTATCTCTGCTGGCTTGCGTGCTAAGCTTCTAAAGGTCTCTGAGGCTTGAGTCGCAGTTTTGATGCTGTTCCAAGAACTGGAATTTGCCCGGCTGTTGGCTGATGGGCTGGAGCCAGCTGGGGGCTTGCCAATTGCCCCCGTCTCCCCAGACGCATCCCAACACTGAACACCCCGCCGTTGGACAGCGGCAGATTGCTCTGGGTGGAAGAAGCTGACCTGGTGAAATCAAGGGCTTTCTCAACCCAATTTGACCGAAGCGCAAATCTACCATTCACATGTGATTGAAAAGCATTGCCGGGCATAGCAGCCAACTCCTAGGGGCTTTGGGGACTTTGGCGCTCCCAGTAAAATATTTCAGGAGGCTGGAACCCTTAAAGTTGATGGCTATTGTCATTTAAATGGAGTGCTTGCACCATGTCGTGTGATCAATTATGTAGAGCAGGGCTTACCTGCCCCCCATGTTTTACTCAAGTTGCAACCCCTGTTGCCAAACACCTCTACCATTTACGTGGACACGGGTGACGCTGTGGTCTAAACCACTGAGCCTCTTGAGCTCGCCAATCAGAAGGTCGGCGGTTCAAATCCCCGCGACAGGGTGAGCTCCCGTCCCAGCTCCTGCCAACCTAGCAGTTCGAAAGCACACCGGTGCAAGTAGATAAATAGGTACAGCTGTGGCAGGAAGGTAAATGGTGTTTCTGTGCGCTCTGGCACTCGTCATGATCCTCCGTACACCGGAAGCGGTTTAGTCATGCTGGCCAGATAACCTGGAAAGATGTCTGCGGACAAACACTGGCTCCCTCAGCCTGAAAGTGAGATGAGTGCCTCAATCCCATAGTTGCCTTTGGCTAGACTTAACCATCCAGGGGTCCTTTACCTTTTACCTACCATTGAAGTACAGCCCATGGGGAAGCAGAGCAGAACATTATCATTAAAGACAAAGATTAAGAAACAGAAGCACAAGTTCTATGGCATGCCTATTGAACAGGCGCATTTAACAGGGTAATTAATTCTGAGCACAGCGTATTTCACAGCAGTATGAAATAACTGTGCCCAATGCTACGAGATGCACTGTGAACATTTCAAAAGAACAACAAGTAGGATCTCTGCTTCCCCAAAGGTTTACGCAAAAAAAGACAGCTGTAACCTGTGAGGGGAAAAGAAAAAGCAATTAAGGGAGAAATCCCTGGAGAAGGATTTGAGATCTGGATAATGATCCTGGTTTCCAAAGGTAGTGCTAATTAAATGATTATTTACTCCTTGGTGCTGTGTGAATGAGCCAGAAGATGCACCTAAAATAAAGGCATATTCCACATTCCCAAAACATGTTAAAATAAGGAATCATACATTTGGCCTGATACGCTTTCTTTTTTATATATATAATTTTTATTAACAGGCCAATCACATCACATTATTCAAATCACATTAGTTCCAAATTATACAGCCAAATTTTAAATTTTGTTGAGGGTACCCATACATCAAGCTCCGCACGAGTCCAAAATTCCGGATAACTCCGGGCATCACTTATTTTACTGCTTTAATTAGACAGTTCCAAGCCTGATACGCTTTCAATATTTATTTCTAGACTCCCTAGAAAATACCCTGATGTTGGGAAAGATTGAGGGCACAAGGAGAAGGGGACAACAGAGGACGAGATGGTTGGATAGTGTTCTCGAAGCTACCAGCATGAGTTTGACCAAACTGCGGGAGGCAGTGGAAGACAGGAGTGCCTGGCGTGCTCTGGTCCATGGGGTCACGAAGAGTCGGACAGGACTAAACGACTGAACAACAACAATTTTATTGCATTTATATCCCACCTCCCCCCCCCCCCAAGGAGCTCAAGGTGGCATACCTTGTTCTTTTCCTCCCTGTTTTATCCTCAACAACCTTGCTCTCCAACTCCTGTCAGCAGTTGCGCTGCAGCATTCTGGATCAAGCACAAGGGAAGCCCCACATAGAGTGCATCACAATAACCGAGTCTCCATTGTTTAACTGCTTTACAAGTGACTAAACATCAGAAAGAGCTTTCCGACATTAAGAGCTGTTCGGCAGTGTAACCATCTCCCTTGGGAAGTTGTGGACTCTCTTCCTTGGAGCTTTTTAAGCCTCCATCTGTCATGGATCCTTTAGCTGTGATTCCTACATTGCATTTGTACTAGATTACTTCTGGGGTTCCTTGTAACTCTACAATTCTATGATTCTGTGAGCATTTAACTGATATTATTGATAATTTTATTGTTTGGGTTTTTTTTTTAATAAACTGCTTTGACATTTTGTACGATCAAGTGGTGTATATTTTTATGGTTGGAGCTGTGGGTTAAACCACAGAGCCTAGGACTTGCTGATCAGAAGGTCGGTGGTTCAAATCCCCACGACGGGGTGAGCTCCTGTTGCTCGGTCCCTGCTCCTGCCAACCTAGCAGTTCGAAAGCACGGCAGAGTGCAAGTAGATAAATAGGTACCGCTCCGTCGGGAAGGTAAACGGCGTTTCCGTGCGCTGCTCTGGTTTGCCAGAAGTGGCTTGGTCATGCTGGCCACATGACCCGGAAGCTGTACGCCGGCTCCCTCGGCCAATAAAGCGAGATGAGCGCCGCAACCCCAGAGTCGGTCACAACTGGACCTAATGGTCAGGGGTCCCTTTACCTTTACCTTAGTAGTAGTAGTAGCAGTAGTAGTAATGCAAACAGTACTACAGCCATTTTTTTTACACTTCCGGGGTTGTTTTTTTAAAACAGACCAGGGGCTGAGGAGGCAGGAGGGTTTCAGATTGCTAATCATCTGAAGAATCTTCAGTGTGTTTCTTGACAGTTATGTAATGGCTTCCAAACTATCTTTTCTCTTTCCTGCCATTTTTTGCTAAAGGGCTGGCCACGAATGGGATCACCACCTTCATATCCTATTTGTTTAAATTACTTTCCAATACGCTGTCCAGAATCAAATGGAAATACAGTGGTGCCTCGGGTTACAGACGCTTCAGGTTACAAACTCCGCTAACTCAGAAATAGTACATTGGGTTAAGAACTTTGCTTCAGGATGAGAACAGAAATCGCGTGGCAGTGGTGCGGCGGCAGTGGGAGGCCCCATTAGCTAAAGTGGTGCTTCAGGTTAAAAATAGTTTCAGGTTAAGAACAGACCTCTGGAACGAATTAAGTACGTAACCAGAGGTACCACTGTAAATGAAGATGCACAGCAACACATGGATATGTTGCTCACACCTTATTTATCTCCCCAGTTTCATCTTCATGTGGAACAAGTGACAAGGTGTTGTTTGAAGAGCTGTAGAATAAAAGAGAAAAAGTCAAAAATAAATAGAGCATCTTAAGCAAAACAAATCACTTTATTAGCTCATAACTACTGCGGCTGATATAAACAAAGAATAAAGACTGAGTTCTGAAATAATGAAGTGATTGTTATGTATAAAAGCTTGTACATTCTGATTTCTAGTCCGTGGTTGATGTGATTGGAAATTCTACAAGCTTCTGTGAGCTGAACTTTCAAAATATAATTGAAAAATGCAAGCCAGATACAGCAGGCAATCTGTCAGTGTTGGTCCTCCAAATTTCTATATTTTCCCAGTCTTAATTTAACTTCCTCACATTTCTGCCTCAATTTCATTTTAACAAACAAACAAAAAAATCATCATGGAAATCTGTCTGCATTTTAATGCAATTTCCTCCCCAAAAATGTATTTTATATACAGTTTTGACCAACATATACAATTTCACCCTAACACTTCTGCATGTTACTTATTCTAATATAAGCATGTTTATGTATAAAGGTAAAGGGTAAAGGGACCCCCGACCATTAGGTCCAGTCGTGACCGACTCTGGGGTTGCGGCGCTCATCTCGCTTTATTGGCCAAGGGAGCCGGCGTACAGCTTCCGGGTCATGTGGCCAGCATGACTAAGCCACTTCTGGCGAACCAGAGCAGCGCATGGAAACGCCGTTTACCTTCCCGCCAGAGCAGTACCAATTTATCTACTTGCAGTTGATGTGCTTTCGAACTACTAGGTTGGCAGGAGCAGGGACAGAGCAACAGAAGTTCACCCCGTCGCAGGGATTTGAACTGCCGACCTTCTGATCAGCAAATCCTAGGCTCTGTGGTTTAACCCACAGCGCCACCCCTGTCCTGTTTATGTATATCTCCCCTTCAATCCTGCGGTTTTGTTGATATTGTGTGAGGAACTGCGCTGCAAAATTCAGAGAAGCGCAAATTTTGAAGGCTAGCTGAGACATAACCCCCCCTCCCTTTACCCCTGTATAAACCAATTGATCTGAACTGCTAGAGAAAGATAGGAACAGGCTACAGGGTCAAATTCTGTGGATGATGGCCTCACACCTGGAAGATCTGAAGAGAGGGCCTCACCCACCGCAAAGCTCTTCTTTTTGTTCCTCTAGGATAATCATTTTTTTCCCCATTCCATGGGAAAATTCCCCTTTCAATAGGAGAAAATTGATACAGCAGGGACTTGGACTCCACCTTGAATTTGGGGCTTTGTAAATATGATGCAAGTGAGACCAAGGCATAGTCGGAGGTACCCGTTTCTGGGATGACTGTGTATAACAGCAATTGCTGCTTCTGCTATAACAGGAGAGGATGCTGCAGGTGAAAAATGCATGTGGGTTCCTTTAAAGCTAATCATTCCACAAAAACCCAGCTTTTGTAAAACAGCGATTAGTTTAGAACAACCTGCCCCATTGCCAGTGGTGTCTGTTTCCATGGCAGCGAGAGCCTCAGCTGGCAGCCTAGTTATCAGAGGAACTCTAATAAATTTCAGAAGCAGACTTCTGGAAATTACTTTTCTTTGCCTCTTCTCTCCTTTTTTCCTTTTCTTCTCCTTTTTGCTCTTTGGCTGCTGCTGTTTCCAGATCCGCTTTTGCTAGCGAAAAATCCAAAGATCTCTTAAAGTCCACGGCAGGTTGAGATTTCTCTGTTCTCTTTTTTAAAAGTAGTTTCCCCTAGGTATCTTTTAGGAGATCATCTCATTGATCATAGCGGCTTAAGGAGAGACAGAAGATGAGTTCTTCCTCAAGGCAGCCAGCCCATGTCGGGGTGATGGCCCTTGAGACTGCAGGAGTCATGTCACTGAAAGGCTGCCACTCAAAATATGAAAAAAGAAAAAGGAAACCCTACACATAGAAAACTTAGATATCATAAAGAGCTTTCTCCCTGTCATCCTAGTTATCTATGCATACAGACTATCCCCCCCATGTAAGATAAATAATCAGGTAGTCCTCACAGAGAAGCACGGAATCAAAGAGCTGTAAGGTACCACATCAAGTACCACATCAAGCTGTAAGTTCAGCCCCTGCTAATAGAAAATCCAGTCCTAGCATCACTGATAGCTCCTGCATAAAGACCTCTACCAAATGATAGCCTATCAGCTTCCAGGCACCCTGTCCCATTGCCAATTCAGGCCATCAGGAAGCTCTTCCTAATCTTAACTATAAATCTCTCTCCTCCCAATGCCATTTGAACCTGTTGGTTCTGATCCTAACCCCCTAGAGATGCAGAAACCAATCTGCTCCATCATCTATGTGACAGCCTTTCAGATATTTGATATAATGTCATCTCTTGCTCATCTCTTCTGCAGGCTAAATATATACAGTTCTTTGAGCCTGCCATAGTCTCCAGACGCCTTTGTTGGCTTCCTCTAGAGATGTTCACCTGTAGTCTGAAATGGAATGAAGCTGGATGGAAAAGGTCAGAAAAGGGCAACCAAAATGTTCAAAGGGGATGAAGCAACTCCCTTGTGACAGAGCATGGTTAAATTATGGAATCTGTTCCCATGAGAGGTAGTCTTCAGGGTGGAGATTGCCAGGGTGGAGATGGCCTAAATGGTATCTTTGGTGAACTAGTTTTGAAAGTGCCAGCTGTTAAGGTTTGTTGTAAGTTCAATGCATTTTGGAACTGAAGTTCATTCTTCTGAAGCAGCTCACACAAACAATGTTTGCAGATGTCTGGGCATATATAGAGGAGACATCTGCAAATAAAACATATCCATGCATGGGGACAGGGACATCCACCTATTCTCTACCCCCAATGTCCCAGTGTGTGCCACCCCATCTGCTGTGTCCTTGTCCTTCCCTGTTTTAATCAAGGAAGACCTGCAAGGGGGCTTTTACTCATGTTTGGTTCAATATGAGTAGAAGTCATCATGCAATCAGCGACTGTGTGTTGGAATTCTTTCCCCCGTGCTGCAGATATGTGGGATTGTTTCATCAGATGTCTGTGTGTTTACATTCCACAGTGTTGGATGTCATGGGAACCGAAGTTTAGATACGCTGTTTCTGGGATATTGCTTTTGCTTTTCTCTTCTCTTGCTGATGAAGAAAATAAGAGGAGCGATATTCTCTTTTGTCCTATAAATAATAAGCATAGTGCTTCATATCCATGCCTAAAGCCCCACTTTCACTGACTGCTGATATCTGCTGATACTGCTTGCAGATTTTTACAGATATCTGTTGCACTGGTGGCTTGGGAGGAACATTAATCACCCAAGTGGCACTTCGAAGGGAGTAACACACCAGCTGTGGTGTTGATTTCCCAATATCTGGTTATGGGCCCAGAGCAGCGAGGCTTTTGTTCTGTACAGAGCTGTTTGCAGAGACTGGACTCTAATGAGGTATGTTGGATCAACGCCCAGACGTGGGGGCAAAAGGCTTTTCTGAGGTCTGGAAGCCGAACCGGGAAGCTGGCAGCAGCATACGCAGCTTAAATTAATGACTGCTTGCAAGTTCCCAGCTGCAGTTAAGAGCTGGGATGGATCACCCAGTGCAGGATGGGGTTCATTTTCCCAAGCTGACGCAGGGAAATTGTCAGACCTGGTCAGTCTATGCAGAGGCATTTTTAAGGAAGGAGGGGGTTTGGAATACGGTTGATGAGCTAACCCCAGCAGACCCTTCAGCCACTTGGAAGAGGGCAGAATCAAAGGCAAGAGGCTTGTTAACCCTTGCAGAGTTTATTAACCTGAAGAATTAATTCTTCGAAGGGAGTAACACACCAGCCATGGTGTTGATTTCCCAAAACTGTGGTGATGTGTTTTGGGGAGAACACAACACTGCTGGCCCATCTTTATGTTCTATGTTCTATGTTCTATGTTCTATGTTCTATGTTCTAGACTCAGATGTTCTTGATACTTTAGGGCAATGCAGAAAGAGCTCGGTTGAACTGTTTTGCAAGAAATGGCACTGTTTTGACTGACAAAGTGGGAGGCGTCTCTTCTAGGGTGGATCAGTGAACCCATGAATCGCATCAGGGGGCCAGGGGAACAGCTGGACCACTAACAACCTCCTTCTCCTTGCATAACCACCCCCCTCCTCATATCAGACAGTGGTTGTCATGACTCAGAAAGTGATGTTCACTGCTGCCATCACTTTCTGGCAGAAAAGACAGCTGACGTGAACAATACATCTCTCTCTAAAAAATAGAGAATGGGGATGGGCCATAGCTCAGTGACAGAACATCTGCTTTGCATGCAGAAGGTCTGAGGTTCATTTGCCAGCATCTCCAGATTGGGTTGGGAACGCTCTCTGCATGAACCCCTGGAAAGCTGTTGCAAGTCCTGTGCATGTAGTACTGAGCTAGAATGGATCTTCCTATTCTGCTAGATGAGTGGTCACTGGAAGGACAGATCCTGAAGCTGAGGCTCCAATACTTTGGCCAGCTCATGAGAAGAGAAGACTCCCTGGAAAAGACCCTGATGTTGGGAAAGATGGAGGGCACAAGGAGAAGGGGACGACAGAGGACGAGATGGTTGGACAGTGTTCTCGAAGCTACCAGCATGAGTTTGACCAAACTGCGGGAGGCAGTGGAAGACAGGAATGCCTGGTGTGCTCTGGTCCATGGGGTCATGAAGAGTCGGACATAACTAAACGACTAAACAACAACAAATTTTGCTAGAATGAGAGTATGAACCCATTTTGACATCTTCTTCTTCCTCCTCCTCCTCCTGCTCCAGAGGCCCTTTTCAACCCTTAGGTAATAATGATCACTACAATTTTGATTAAGAACAGAAAACAATGGATTTCCTTGCCCAAGTCACTACAAGAAATCTCCCAGTCTTCTGAATACCAAGATGCCTTGCCTGCACCATAGGTAGACCTTTCGCTAGGCTCTACTTACTCACTTTTCAAGAAGTCAAATAAGTGTCCAATGGATCTCCTCAAAATTTCATTCACCAAACACCCAGCTAGATTATTCCTCTTTAACACACCACTGTAATTCATTTTAGAGAAATAATGTTATCAGGTTGAGACATTAAAAAACAATAAAACTCCAGAAAGGTTATTTTCTCCAGTTAATAAGCAGAGCACAATTCACTAAACTTGGGCAGAATGCACTGGGAGTTTAATAAACTAAACAGGCAGTGCTTGGTCTATTAATTTCTAGACTAGCATTGAAATTCAGGCACTTGGCCAATTCTCCTCACCCCTCCTTCCCCACTTCTTGGAAATATTTTAGATAGCTCTTCATGAAGCTTAACTCTAATGCTGTTGCCATTTCACTGTTTAGAGGAAACCTTATTTATTCAGCTTAGTATAAACTGCTGCCATACCCGTGACCAGCAGACTCTGAGAACCAGGAGAATGATAGCATCTTTCATGGTTAAGGTTCATACTGTGCAAGGAGGCAATTTCATCTTCCATTCCTTCTTCTCACCACCCTTGTCGTCTGGGCTGGAGCGGTGGGTGAACAAGCAAGCAGGTTGCAAGAGTGAAGAGAAAAAGCAGGTACAAAGGGCTCTTGTTAGTGGGCCCCTCGGTGGGGTGTGGATCCTCAACAGATACCCAAATGTGCCAACCTTTGATGCCAGCTAGTCTAACTTGAGTCAAACAAGCTTCCTCTGACCTTGGTCTGATCCAAGCTCCTTATGTTGAGGACCATTGGTCTACATTTATGCCAAATTGCCAGGTATTTACCAAAAATAACGAAATGTCCCTTGACCTCTTCAGTTTTACAATCCTCCATGCCCCAGTGTGACTAAGGCAACCAATTAAAAATAATTGGGAGTCACTCCCTACTAGTGAGCACCAGACTATTAGAATATTCAATGATGTGTCCCTCGCCTTCAAAAATCAACAAGTTGCGCATTAGAAGACACTGCGGTAATTGTCGGCTGCAAAAGTGATATCAAGATTTGACAGTGGTTTATAGCCTATGTCAACGTGAGCAAAAATATGAAGCACTGCTCTAATTGCCTTGGATTATAATTAGTATTGTCCCTTTCTCTTCAGTGACTAATGCAATGGGTGATCAGCCAGCTTCCCATGTTTACACCCCATCAGTAATGAATGTTTAAGTGTCAGTTTCATTGGAGAGGGGCTGTTAAAGTTTATTGGCATTGCACATGCTCTTTAGTGAGAAACAGTGGACTTAGATATGAAGACTATTGCAGAGAAGAGTATATGCAGAGTGGATTTTATGAGACGATCCACACCTTGTGCCTCTCGGTCTTTATTAGGCATGCCAAGAATGTGTGGGCTTTTCATGCCTAATGCACACAAACATACACACACACCAAAACAAGCATCAGGGGTGGAGAAGCAGCAATATGTCAAACTGAGAGCTCCTAAGAAGAATGCTGCTAGGTTTTGTTGTTGTTGTTTAGTCGTTTAGTCATGTCCGACTCTTCGTGACCCCATGGACCAGAGCACACCAGGCACTCCTGTCTTCCACTGCCTCCCGCAGTTTGGTCAGACTCATGTTCATAGCTCCGAGAACACTGTCCAACCATCTCATCCTCTGTCGTCCCCTTCTCCTTGTGCCCTCCATCTTTCCTAACATCAGAGTCTTTTCCAGGGAGTCTTCTCGTCTCATGAGGTGGCCAAAGTATTGGAGCCTCAGCTTCAGGATCTGTCCTTCCAGTGAGCACTCAGGGCTGATTTCCTTCAGAATGGATAGGTTTAATCTTCTTGCAGTCCATGGGACTCTCAAAAGTCTCCTCCAGCACCATAATTCAAAAGCATCAATTCTTTGGTGATCAGCCTTCTTTACTTTATGGTCCAGCTCTCACTTCCATACATCGTTGCTAGGTTAGGCCAAAGCTTCATCTGGTCCAGCATCTTGTTTCTCAGTGTCCAGTTGCCAGTGGTCCAATTAGACCAGCATCCTGTTCTCACAGCGGCCAACCAGCTGCCCGTGGAGAACCCTCAAGCAGAATTTGAGCACATCAGCACTTTCGTCTCCTTCGGTTTCCAGCAATTGGCATTCAGAAGCATCTCTGCCTCTAGCTGTCAAGGCAGAAAATAGGCTTCATGGGTAGTAGCCATTGATAGCCTTCATGAATTTGTCCAATTTTCTTTTAAAGTCATCCGAGTTGGTGGCCATTGTTGCTTCCTGTGCTAGCATGTTCCATAGTTTATATGTGCTGCATGAAGAAGTACAGTGGTACCTTGAGAGCCAGCGTGGTGCAGTGGTTAGGAGTGGTAGACTTGCAATCTGGGGAACCGGGTTCGCATCTCCGCTCCTCCACATGCAGCTGCTGGGTGACCTTGGGCTAGTCACACATCTTTGAAGTCTCTCAGCCCCACTCACCTTTGTTGTGGGGGAGGAAGGGAAAGGAGAATGTTAGCCGCTTTGAGACTCCTTCGGGTAGTGATATGGAGGAATATCAAATCCAAATTCTTATTCTTCTTCTCTGTTCTCAAATCGTAATCTGTTGTGGAAGTCTGTTTGACTTCCGAAACGTTCAGAAACCAAGGCACAGCTTCCAGTTGACGCAGGCACCCCAGAAACAATAGCCGACAGCTGCATTGGACATTCAGCCTCCAAAAAATGTTTGAAAACTCAGAACACTTACTTCCGGGTTTTCAGCTTTCGGGAGCCGAAATGTTCGAGTACCAAGGCATTTGAGAACCAAGTTTCCACTGTATTTTCTTTGATCTGTCCCAAATCTTCCAATATTCATTGGATGTCTACTTTTAGTGATGTGAGAGAGGGACAAAAACGTCTCTCTATCTGCTTTGTCCATGCTATATTTAACTTTAGAAATGTCTATCATGCCGCTTCTCACCTTTACTCTAAACTAAAAGGTCCCGTTATCTTAATCAGGGAATTATCTCATCCTCTTGATCATTTGCCTTGCCCTTTTCTGTATCTTTTCCCACTCTACAATATCCTTTTTTGAGGCAAAGTGAGCAGAACAGAGTATTCCAAATGTGGCTGCACCGTAGATGTGTATAATGGCTTTTTATGACATTGGCAGTATTGTTTTCAATTCCTTTCCTAATGATCCCTGGCATGAAATTTGCCTTTTTCACAGCTGCCGCACACTGGGTTGACATCTTCAGGAACTCCAGAAGCAGGACATGAAAGGCAATAGCCATCTCCTGCTTTTGTTGCTCAGCAACTGGTATTCAGAGATATGCTGCCTCTGATTCTGGAGCTCATAGACAGCCATCATGAATAGAAGCCATGAATAGATTTATCCTCCACTCATTTGTCTAATCCCTCTTTCAAGCAATCTAAGTTAGTGACCATTGCCATGTCTTGTGCAAATGAGCCCCTTAGGTTAATGATGCATGTGTAAAGAAGCACTATTCAGTCTATCCTGAATCTCCATTTGGCTTGGTTGGTGACCCCTGTTTCTAATATTATGATAAGAGGAAGAAAAATCTCTTCCTTCCTACTTTCTTTCCACCATGCATAGGGTTACAATGTGCACCACATCTCTCATCCAGATTGGCAACAGGAAAACAGCAGCTTCTCAGGAATCTATTGTTCTGGAGCAACTGTTTCAAAGTACTTTATGCGGAAACTGAATGCTGATTTATTCAGGCCAGAATTGGCACTCTGGACATTGCTGTTGGTTTCTGTTTTCCTTCACTGTGCAGCGAAAGGGCTTGTCACGAGACAGGTGTTTACATTCCACAGTCTGTACTGTACTGTTGGAGTTTCTCACGGGAAAGGGAGACTGGATGTGACGTACACTGGTTTCCTGTTTTTCACTGTGTTGTTTCTCTCCAAGCTGTCGAGGAGAGAGGATGCTTTTCTGCTCCGGCAGAGGCAAGATGTCTTTCTGTAATATAACTGCTTTGAACTGTAAATAAAGCAACCAAGAGTATGCAGCACGTACTCCTCATCCTTCCGCTGGGCACGGAACTCTGCTTTAACCAACACGTGGTTATGGGCCCAGAAGTCGAATCGGAGTGCCGGCAAAGGATCGGAATGCAGAGGGACAGATCGGATTGGAATCTGCTCTGCGCATAAACATGATTGATGAGGTATGTTGCTACTGCTCCGGGCAGCCTGCCAGCTTCTAGTTAATGGCTTTATGGCTGGACTTTGAACTGTTAAAGCCGTTTTGCCGGGAATAGGAAAATGGCTCCCAGGCTCAAGTTACTATGCTGGGGAAATCGAAAGTAACTTTTAAGTGCGCTTTTGGAATAAAGCAGGTGCAGCAGTGACGCAGCAAGATTTAAAGCAGCATATATGACGCTGAAGGCTAATGCCAGAGTCATGATGGCCCTTCAGGATGCTTGTGGGATTCCTAAGCTCAACAAGAAAAATTATGCCGACTGGGTTTTGTATGCAGAGGCAATTCTGCGGAAAGAGGGTTTGTTTGAGGTCATTACAGAAACCCCCCCAGCTCCAGTTACAGATGCATGGAAAGTTAAGGATTCCAAAGCACGGGGAACACTTACATTGATAGTATCCCCAGAAGAGCTCTGTCTATTGCGTGATAAGACCTCAGCCAGAGAAATTTGGGATTCTTTGAGAGAGGCTCACTTAAGGACAGAAGCTGGATCTACTATGTTTTACTTTAACAAGCTGCATAATATGGCTCTTGCTGAAGGTGGAGATGTGCGTTTACATCTGATGGAGATGCAAAATCTGAGACATGAGCTGCAACAGAGAGGACTCAACTTTCCAGAGGCTGTGTATTCTTTCATGATACTACAATCTTTGGGTTCAGGTTGGGAGTCTGTTGCAACCCAGATTGCTGTGCAGCCAACAGCTCAGCTAACAGTGGACTTTGTTACTGCCGTGGTGTTAAATGAAGCAGATCGCCGGGGTGCTAGCTGCATGGGCAAGGGGGAGTCTTCACAGACGTCATCCCATAGTGCAGTGGAACCACCAGATGGCGCCAAAGCTTTGAAGGCAGTGAAATGCTACTCGTGTGGACGTCTAGGCCATATGAAGAGGGAATGCAGATATCCCAGGGCCAAGACAGAGCAGCGCAGCGAAAGCTCATCGCGTGGAAAAGGCCGAGGCAAAGGCAAAGGTCCGGTGTCTAGGACAACGCAGCACAAGGCTATGGTTTCACGCTTCACTCCAAAGGTTGCAGAGGTCCAGAAGACGTCTAGATCTTTCTTCGTTGTTGATTCGGCGGCGACCCACCACATGTGCAACGATAAGAGACTTTTTGTGTCTTTTACACCGCAGGAAGGTGCGATTCACCAGGCGGATGACCACACTATTCCCAGTAAAGGCTACGGAACTGTTGTTCTTCACAGTTTGGACTTATCGATACAGAATGTCCTTTACGTGCCAGACGCCAAACATAATCTGCTCAGCGTTGGACAACTGAATGAGCGGAACATTGACGTTTCCTTCAAGAACAAGAAGTGCATCATCACAAAGACGAATGACTATGAATTGCATGCTGAATATGTTGATCGTTTGTTTGTTTTGTATTATGATGATGTTGTGCAGGATGACACTTGTTGCATTGCAGGTTCTAACAAAAGTTTGCATGCAGGATGTATTCATGATTTTCATCGAAAATTTGGTCATTTGCATTTTGAGGCAGTATCTAAAATGCCTGCCTTGGTTGAAGGTATGACTATTAGACCCTGCAGGTACCACATGAAGTGCAAAGCATGCGCAGCAAACAAGGTGAAAATGGCTGCGAAAGGTAAGGTGTCTAGTAGGCAAGCTACGGAACCATACCAGATTATTCATGCTGATTTGGTTGGACCACTAGCGCCCTCTTTGGGTGGAAATAGGTACTTCATGGTTCTCATTGACGCATTTTCTAGATATATTTTTGTGTACAATCTCAAGCAGAAATCAGAGGCTTTTCCTAGGTTCAAGGAATTCTGTGCTTGGTTGGAAAATGTGCATGGTAAGAAGATAAAGACTCTTTTCAGTGATCGCGGGGGAGAATTCACTTCTCAGCAGTTTGAAGCTTTTCTGACTGAGAAAGGAATTCAACACGATTTGTCTAGTCCTCGCTCGCCATGGCAGAATGGACTTGCGGAACGGGCAAATCAGACATTGCTTCAAGGGTTAAAAACCTTGCTGCATGATGCCAATCTTCCAGAGAGTTATTGGGCCGAATCTCTCTCGTGTTTTGTTTACAGTTACAATCGCAGGTTATCTTCAGCGATTGGTTGTACCCCCTATGAGAAGATGTTTGGCAAGAAGCCATACATCAAACACATGAAAATTTTTGGTTCTGACATGTGGGTTCATTCACCACAAAATTCAAAGTTAGACAAGCGTGGATTGCATGGTATCTTTCTAGGTTATCAGAAAGGGTCTTACAGAATAATGATGACTGACTCTAAGACAATTAAGCTCACGAGAAGTGTTGAATACAATGCAAAGTGGGGGGAGAATGTGGGAATTTTCCAATGTTATCCTGATGACAGTGATGAGACTGAGGATAGTCAGAAGCAACCACAACAACCCACACCCACTGATGAAGGTTCTGAGTCTGAATCTGAAACTGAATCGGGTGATTCAGAGGATTTCAAGAATGCGAAAGCCTCTATGCGACCCTCTGAAAGCTCTGATCAAGAATTGGAAGAACCATTGTTCACAATAGGTCGCTTTTCTCCTAAGAAGGAAGAGGAGAGTGTTGAAGACTTAAGGCTAATTCGTAGGTCACAGAGAGCCACAAAAGGCAAACCTCCAAAGAGATTTGCTGATGAATTTGCTACGATAGCAGTAACAGCTGTTAAAAGCTCCAAGAAGGTATTTGAACCTTCAAGTTTCCAAGAAATCCAGGGTTTGGATTCAAAGGAAGCTGAACCATGGTTAAATGCCATGAAGGCTGAGCTTGATTCCTTGGAAAGGAACAAAACATGGGAGCTAGTTCCAGTAGTTCCAGGAATGAAACTGCTTGGAAGCAAATGGGTCTTCAAAGCGAAGACTGATCAAAATGGCAAGATAGTCAGACACAAAGCCAGATTGGTAGCCAGAGGTTTTGCACAAGTACCAGGTGAAGACTATCACGAGACCTACTCACCCACAGTGAGGTATGAAAGCATTAGGCTTATGCTCAAGCTAGCTGCAGAGGAAAATCTACACATTAGTCACCATGATATTAATACAGCTTTTCTGTACGGATCTCTGGATGAATCACTTTATATGCTTCCACCTGATGGCGTACAGGTAAAACAG
This sequence comes from Podarcis tiliguerta, assembly GCF_965153285.1. Taxonomy (NCBI): domain Eukaryota; kingdom Metazoa; phylum Chordata; class Lepidosauria; order Squamata; family Lacertidae; genus Podarcis; species Podarcis tiliguerta. Next base: position 10,494,033 of record NC_139536.1, on the reverse strand, counting down.
GGATTTGTTTGTGCTTTGAAGAAATCCCTTTATGGTCTCAAACAAAGTGCACGGTGTTGGCACACAAAACTCACTGAAGTATTGTTTTCTCTAGGTTTTCAGCAAGGGAAAGCTGATCCATGTGTATTTGTCAAAGAGGAGGGGCAAAAGAAACTGTACTGTTTGTTTTATGTTGATGATTTATTATTCTTTTGGAAAGATGTCGCAATGTACAATAACGCCCTAGCTCAACTGAAAGAGCACTTTGACATGAAAGATCTTGGTGAGGTAAACAACTACCTATCTCTGGAAATAGAAAGAGATCAAGATGGTAACATTCTAGTACACCAGTCACGGAAAATTGCTGATGTGTTAAGCAAACTAAACCTGATGGATGCTAACCCTGTAGACACACCGATGACAACAGGTTATCAGGTAGATGACACTGGAGAAGCATTTTCTGACTCTACACTGTACAGAAGTGTGCTAGGCAAGCTAAACTTCATTGCCAGATGTTCAAGACCAGACATTGCTGTTAGCTGTAATTTGCTAAGCAGACAAGTCAACAATCCTAGTGTCAAGGATTGGAAAGCTCTGAAACGCATAGCGCGGTATTTGAAAGGCACTATGCATTACAGACTGAGATTTAACAATCAGAAGTCTGGTGATCTTGAGATATTTGCAGATGCAAGTTTTGGAAGTGACACTGAAGACAGGAAAAGTACGTCTGGAGTTTGCTACATGTACAATCAGGGTCTGTTTGATTGGTCATGCAAGAAGCAAACAACAGTTAGCTTAAGTACTTGTGAAGCTGAACTGAATGCACTGTCTTATTCACTTAAGGATTGTGAATGGTTGATACAATTGTGCAAAGATATGAAAATTCCTGTCAAATGTCCAATCCAGGTTTACCAGGACAACAAAGCATGTTTGGCTTTGCTGAAGTCTGAAGGTTGTAAGCAAAGCACGAAGCACTTGCAATTAAAATTGCAGCATGCTAGGGAATGTATTCAGAAGGGACTCGTAACGGTGTCCTATATGCCAGGTAATAAAATTCCTGCTGATGTATTATCCAAGATTGTATCAAGGGATCAACACTGTACCTATGTGCAGAAGTTGGGTTTGTACTGATATTGTACGAACACGCTGCCCAGTGATGTTCACAGAAAGGGGGAGGATGTTGGTTTCTGTTTTCCTTCACTGTGCAGCGAAAGGGCTTGTCACGAGACAGGTGTTTACATTCCACAGTCTGTACTGTACTGTTGGAGTTTCTCACGGGAAAGGGAGACTGGATGTGACGTACACTGGTTTCCTGTTTTTCACTGTGTTGTTTCTCTCCAAGCTGTCGAGGAGAGAGGATGCTTTTCTGCTCCGGCAGAGGCAAGATGTCTTTCTGTAATATAACTGCTTTGAACTGTAAATAAAGCAACCAAGAGTATGCAGCACGTACTCCTCATCCTTCCGCTGGGCACGGAACTCTGCTTTAACCAACAATTGCGCTATAATTTCTTTCCCCCTTCCAGAATGCTGCTGCAGCAAAAAGGAGCCCGAATCAATTGATTTGCCTTTCCATTCCATGCTCAACTGATCTAGTTTCAAGCTTGGTGACACCGGCACAGAACTTGCAAATAAATATTAATTTGACACCTGATTGTGGTTATGATCTATCGTTATTTGTGACTAATGTACTTTGTCTCTGCATCTTGTGTACTTAGTGAATTGCAATGCTGCGCACAAATTGATGCAATCTCTACTTATGCTCTAGCTGGGAAAATCTATTTTGCCTTTAAATCACATTGTATTGACTTTACTTTTGATACGCTCCATATTTCTCTCTTTTAATGCACTGCCTGTCTCTCCCGTGGAAATGTTGTGTTCATGTCTCTCGGTGCATAGCAGAAGCCAGTTAAAAGTCTGGACTCTTAAAAGGAACCAGTGCCTAACACAGCCAGTATGGTATGCATGCAGTAGGGACCCTAGAGAAGGGGTGCAAATTGCAGAAATTGAATTGTGTGCATTCTCTGGAATAAGTCCAAGTTGGACATGGCTCCCCTAATTAGACATATAGCTGGGGGAGAAGAGTTTGGATTTGATATCCCGCTTTATCACTTCCGTAAGGAGTCTCAAAGCGGCTAACATTCTCCTTTCCCTTCCTCCCCCACAACAAACACTCTGTGAGGTGAGTGGGGCTGAGAGACTTCAGAGAAGTGTGACTAGCCCAAGGTCACCCAGCAGCTGCATGTGGAGGAGCGGAGACGCGAACCCGGTTCCCCAGATTACAAGTCCACTGCTCTCAACCACTACACCACACTGGCTCTCAGGGATGGAGAAATGAGACCTTGGCTTTTATTCCACTCTCTTTTCCGAGTTTGAGGGTGCCTCCCTCACAAGATAGCTCCCTTTGCTCACAGCTATTGATTGGAGGGCGTGATTGGATGTGTTTGTGTGCCATGCAATAGACTTTCCTAACGAAAAGCCACTTGCAGAGCATGTCCTTTGCAGGATTGTCTCCTCCACTCAGAAAAAATTGAGGCATCAGGCAGGCAGGTTTTCTCCCCCTGGCTGTCTCTCCTTCCTGCCTGATGCCCTCCCCCCCCCCCAGACTGCCATAGATTGCTCTGGGCCATCCAAGCCAACCCATAGCAATCTGTGACTATCAGAACCTGACTCATCTGATGACCAAGTCCCTCTAAATAAGCTCAATTTGGCCCAGGACTTGGCCAAATCCGATACACAGCCCTAAAAGTCACCATCTTAGAGGAAAAACAAATTCTGGGTTCAGGACCATGGACAGTTCTTACAGCTGAGACTCAGCAATGGCTGAGTTTTATAGCAGTCAGGAAGTCATGGACAGGAGGCTCCACCATCTGAGTGCTGCCTCCTGGCCAGATAAAGGACTAGTGCTCCCCCCCCCCCGTGGCCATTGGCTCCTCATAGCTCTCTTGATCCCCCATGGAGTTTGTGGACTACCCATCAGAGTAGGAGATCAGAGGTGTCTCCTTGGGGTTCAGGGTAGCAAAGGCAGGTTCCTTTGCCTCAAAACCTAGACAGGGCAGACCAGAGCTTGGATCCATTTCCTTATCTATCTATCATCTATCTATCTATCTATTATCTATCTATCTATCTATCATCTATCTATCTATCTATCTATTATCTATCTATCTATCTATCATCTATCTATCTATCTATCTATCTATCTATCTATCTATCGATCTATCTATCATCTATCTATCTATCTATCTATCTATCATCTATCTAGTATCTATCTATCTATCTATCAATCATCTATTTATCATCTTTCATCTTTCTGTCTATCTATCATCTATCTATCAACTACATACCTATATTAAAGGGTTTGGTTTGTTACAAAAGTAGGTGCATTGTCTCTTTTTGGCCTCTGTGGAGTCCTAGTGGGAATCTGGGATTCCAGCCTGGGAATCTGTGGTTGCATTCTAAATTATTTCTGGATCACAGCTCTGATTACTCTCTTTGTGTATGTTTGGATTGATATCATTATTTTAAAAGTGACCATTGCAAAGAGTCAAAGGCCCTAAGCAGAGAAGAAGAAGAAGAAGAAGAAGAAGAAGAAGAAGAAGAAGAAGAAGAAGAAGAAGAAGAAGAAGACAATCTCTCTTGTGTGTGTATGTTTTCAAGAAATGGTTGAATGATTTGTGAATTATCTGGCTATGCAGTGCTGAAGGAAGATTCATTGTGCATACCGTTCCACATTGTGACTTGAAGGCTTCCACTAAATTAAGGTATAATGCACAAAACACTGAAGAGTAAAATATATCTCATTTCATTTCATTGTATCAAATCATAGGTTTCTACGGGGCTGGAGTATATTCTGTTATCTTGTTTAGAGCGAAATGATTGTGTGGGTGTGTTTAAAAGTGCGAGTCGTTTTTGCAGGATTATAAACTTTCATAAGGGTAATGAATAGTGGCTGGAGAGAAAAATAGCATTTTACAGATGGGGAACAGTGCGGCAGAAGCAATTTGGGCAAATGGAGCCCAGTCTCACCAACCTCAGGTAGTCCCCACCTGCCTGCTTTCCTTAAAAGTGGTCAGGGGTGGCTCTGGATCCACCTACCATTGGCCTCTATGCCTTCTGTTCTAACTGTCCCATTGGACACCACCCACTACTGGAAACGTGTGTGTATGAGATAGAGAGAGACTGTGTGAATGTGTGTGTGAGAGAGGGACAGGAGAGAGGAAACAGGGGTCACTGATCTATGCATATGGAGTTGGGGGTTGGAAGATTCAACATGCTGCCATCTGCCTTATTGCAGGGCAGATTTGAGGATGAACCATACACAGAACAAGTCTGCCCCTGTGGCTTGATGGAGGTAGAAATTGTCTCTCATGCCTTGTTACGCTGCCATTTCTGAAGGAATGGGTTTCCCAAACCCAAAACTGACTGTGCAGGCAGTTTGAAAAGGGCACCAAAATCCCTATTTTTCCTTAGCTATAATCCATTAACTTGAGCTCTGAGTCAATGTATAAACAAAAACCCGGCTGTATAGACAAGTGCTCAGAGCCCTCTCCTTTATTAGTTCGTGACGGCAAGGATGGCCTTGACTGTACCAGTAGAACAGGGAAGACACGTCTGTGCCTTATCTTATGTCCTGACCACAAAGACCACAAAGACGCACAGACCTAGTCCAGGAACAGCGCCAGAGTGTGTTCTTGGAGTTGATGACCTCTTGCTCCAAGAGCAAGCATAGGAAACAAGAACAACATTTTATGGTCAGAAGTACAGGAAGGAATACCCTTTTATGGTTAAGAATACCGGAGCAGGGACATCTGTGATGTCAACCTGCGTGCACAAGCTGGCGTGGCTGGATTCCTGGGGAAGGGGGAGAGGGTGCCTGGAGGATATATATACTGCATGTAATCTCTCATTTCTTTGGACTTGCTGTGGACTGACCACCCAAGTGCCTTTCTGCTGTTCTGGAGAGCAGAAATAAAGAACTCTTTCTCTGAACCAACCCTCGGTGTCATTTGACTTCCTTCCTCCTGTCCGGGAGCAACGCAGACCCTATCTGTGAACTCCAATAAGGCTACATTTCTACAGGGATATACGCTCGGTATTTATCAACCCTGCTACCTGTATGCAAAAATCTCCAAATGAATCTGAACTTCAATGTCTAAAATCCCTGGTAGAGGACAAGGATCCTGAGATCACGTTAAGGGTAGCCAAATTCTGTGTGATTGCCATAAAACTCAGGGAACAAGCTGTGCTATCATAATGATTAAGGTTTTAAATGCTAATTTTAGGTTATTTGTTAGCGACTAAGTTTTGATTTATATATTTTTTAACTGTTTATATATTTTTTAACTATATATTTTTTTAATCTGTATTGTCCCTGTGATAAAGGTAAAGGTACCCCTGCCCATACGGGCCAGTCTTGACAGACTCTAGGGTTGTGCGCCCATCTCACTCAAGAGGCCGGGGGCCGGCGCTGTCCGGAGACACTTCCGGGTCACGTGGCCAGCGTGACAAGCTGCATCTGGCGAGCCAGCACAGCACACGGAATGCCGTTTACCTTCCCGCTAGTAAGCGGTCCCTATTTATCTACTTGCACCCGGGAGTGCTTTCGAACTGCTAGGTTGGCAGGCGCTGGGACTGAACAACGGGAGCGCACCCCGCTGCGGGGATTCGAACCGCCGACCTTTCGATCGGCAAGCCCTAGGCACTGAGGCTTTTACCCACAGCGCCACCCGCGTCCCTGTGATACCTAATTGCAAATTCAAATGTATCCCTATAGTGTTTTATGACTTTCTTGATATTGTATGTGGGCTGCAACTGGTCTGTGACAGAAATAATAAATTCATTCATTCCTTCTTCAAGGTTGCCACCTATTCTGCAGTGCCACCCCATCTGAGCATTAAGTCAGCTGACTCCAGGCCAATCCCCACCCACTGTATCTTGATTGGTGTCTGAACCCATAGAGAACAGATAGATGGACAGACAGACAGAAAGTCAGACAAACCACTTTCCAAAGTATATACATTTTTGCACATTTTTACCTCAGTATATATGCAGTTTTCTACACATTACAGTGGTACCTCGGGTTACATATGCTTCAGGTTACATACGCTTCAGGTTACACACTCCGCTAACCCAGAAATAGTGCTTCAGGTTAAGAACTTTGCTTCAGGATAAGAACCGAAATCGGGCTCCGGCGGCATGGTAGCAGCAGGAGGCCCCATTAGCTAAAGTGGTGCTTCAGGTTTGGAACAGTTTCAGGTTAAGAACAGACCTCCGGAATGAATTAAGTACTTAACCTGACGTACCACTGTACTTGGCTGGAGAATTGCATCTCAAAATTCGGAGCAGAGTGAATTTTGGTTTCGGTTCTTGAACGGTTTTGGAAAGTGCGAATTTGTAGATTTTCCTTTAAATGTGAACTGAATTTAATTTCTCTCCACCCCTAGCTACCTTCTCTCCCTGGCAATACTGGGGTTTTTTTGGTTGTGTATGTTATGATCTCTGTGTTGTAGAGGATTAGATTTTGTGAAACTAAAATGCTACCGAGCTCCTTGCATCAAGTGCATCCAAATGTAGCCAATAACTATGCAAATTATGTTTACTTTATGTTATTAAGTATGCAAATTTGGCATTTCACTGAAACTCATGATGCTACATATCCAGTGGGGTCCTCACCAATGGAAAATTTAGTCATTCCTATATTAAACCATTAGGTTCTTCCCCTTCTGATTTCTTCCTAAATGGCCTTCTGTGGTGGACCAGGCCTGTGAATGACTCCAAGTGAAATGCAAGGCATCTGTGAACTTCAACCTTGATCACTGATGGATAAGATTGAGCCTGGCAGGGAGAGATGTATATAATTGTACAACTGGGTGTGATTAATCTACCCTAATAATAACAGAGATTTATACTAGTCCCTGTGCAGTAATCTGTACAGAGTTAGCCAGATAACACCCTCTCCCATGAATAATTCAAGGAAATGAATTAGATTATTCCAGATCTCCTATGGGTAATATTTACATATTGGCTTAATATTGCCAAACACTCATCTTCACAAGCAGACAGCTTATCCAAGATAAAAGCAAACATGATGTATAGTTTGTGATCAATCAATCACAAAGTGATGGGTTTCCCCCACCCAGTGTCAATTCTTCTCATTTTCCCATCTTACTTTCTGAAATGACGTCAACACTCTCATTACCCAGCCTCACATTTTCCGTTTGAGGACAAAAGACACTCTGCAAGGCATGGGATGGCAAACCACATACAGTGGTACCTCGGGTTAAGTACTTAATTCATTCCGGAGGTCTGTTCTTAACCTGAAACTGTTCTTAACCTGAAGCACCACTTTAGCTAATGGGGCCTCCTGCTGCCGCCACGCCGCCGGAGCACGATTTCTGTTCTCATCCTGAAGCAAAGTTCTTAACCTGAATCACTATTTCTGGCTTAGTGGAGTCTGTAACCTGAAGCGTCTGTAACCTGAAGCATATGTAACCCGAGGTACTACTGTACATTTCTTTGATTTCTAATGCTATGGCAAAAAGACGGCCCAGATGTTTGCAATGTTAGGTCGAGAATGATTTCCTCTCCATCTTATCCCTTTCCGTTTTCATAGGAACTCAAAACCCTCAACATGCTTTTACCTGCAATCCAGTGCCACCTGGCCTTTTGCCACACATTCTCTGTTCTCTCACAACCTCCCTTTTTATTTCCTGCAGCGAAACAGGAAGGACGGAATTGCACCTTTATGGATCGATCCACATAAATTCTCAGTGTCCTCCTGGGCAGGACCACCCATTATCAGGTACGCAGGCCTGCTGGTGGAAAACAATGGCCCCATGTTGAGTGCTGTCATCTCCTTCTATAATGTGTGCTTCAGGGGACTTGGGTTCTCATACCATGTGTTTCCCTGTTCCCATCACTCTATCTCTGGCTGCTGCTGGCAGGAACGAGGAAATGCTCTGTGCAACGATGACCTGGCATGAGTTAAGATGAACTATTAAGAAGAAGGTGGGTGTCAAGAGCTTCTGGGACTCAGGTTGGCTGCTCCCTTGTGAAGAGCCACTGAACTGGGTATTGTAGCACCTGCCTAGTCAGCTTGATTTATTTTAAGCATTTTTTGTTTACTCCACACTTCAGCCAAGAAGACTCCCAGGATAACTTGCAAAGATCTGTAACAAGATAGTCCTTTCCTTCAGGCTTACTCTCAGGTCTTGGACTTGCCTGCTTTTCCAGGGGTGTGACTAGGTCCTCCTGGACAGGAAACAGCTACCTTTGAAGGTGATTAACCACAATTAATCCAGAATGCAGCAGCTAGACTGGTGACTGGGAGTGGCTGCCGAGACCATATAACACCGGTCCTGAAAAACCGTCATTGGTTCCCAGTACGTTTCCGAGCACAATTCAAAGTGGTGGTGCTGACCTTTAAAGCCCTAAACAGTCTCAGCCCAGTATACCTGAAGGATTGTCTCCAACCCCATCATCCAGCCTGGACACTGAGGTCTCACTCCAAGGGCCTTCTGGTGGTTCCCTCACTGTGAGAAGTGAGGTTACAGGAAACCAGGCAGAGGGCCTTCTCAGTAGTGGCGCCTGCCCTGTGGAATGCCCTCCCATCAGATGTCAAGGAAATAAACAACTATCTGACTTTTAGAAGACATCTGAAGGCAGTCCTGATTAGGGACATTTTTAATGTTTAATCGTGTTTTTAATATTCTGTTGGGAGCCACCCAGAGTGGCTGTGGAAACCCAGCCAGATGGGTGGCGTATACATAATAAATGATGGTGATGTCTTCTTGATGTCTGCCATAAGAACATAAGAAATGCCTGTCAGGTGGATGAGGCAATAGATCCATCTAGTCCAGCAACCTGTTCTCCCCGTGGCCAACTAGAGACCTCTTGGGAAACCTGCAAGCAGAACCTGAGTGTAATAAGACTCCAGCAAAATAATTCAACTGTATGTTTCATGATGGGACCTAGTAATAACTCACTTTTGCTTCATTGGCTCTTTCAATTCTCCTTCTGTCTTTACCTGCTAGCTAACCCCAAGACGCGAGTGGCGCTGTGGGTTAAACCATAGAGCTTAGGACTTGCCGATCAGAAGGTCGGTGGTTCGAATCCCTGCGATGGGGTGAGCTCCCATTGCTCGGTCCCGGCTCCTGCCAACCTAGCAGTTCGAAAGCACGTCAAAGTGCAAGTAGATAAATAGGTACCACTCTGGTGGGAAGGCAAACGGCGTTTCCATGCTCTGCTCTGCTTCACCAGAAACGGCTTAGTCATGCTGGCCACATGACCCGGAAGCTGTACGCCGGCTCCCTAGGCCAATAAAGTGAGATGAGCGCCGCAACCCCAGAGTCGGCCACGACTGGATCTAATGGTCAGGGGTCCCTTTACCTTTAACCCCAAGACACAGCATGCTTTGGATGGGATCACCAGACAGAATTTAAGAACTTAAGAGGAGCTCTGCCAGATCAGGCCAAAGATCAGGCCAGTTAGTCCTCCATTCTGTTCTCACCGAGGTCAAACAGATGCCAAGGGAAGCCCCCAGACAGGACCTGAGTGTAACAGCAGTCTCCATACTTCTGATTCGCAGCAACTGGTGTTGAGAGAGAAAATTGCTCCCACAGAGGAGTTTGAAGTTACAGGTAGGTAGCTGTGTTGGTCTGCCGTAGTCGAAACAAAATAAAAAAAATCATTCCAGTAGCACCTTAGAGACCAACTAAGTTTGTTATTGGTATGAGCTTAGAAGTTCCTCAGGAACTTAGGAGTTAGAAGTTCCTCATCATGGCTAATGGCCATTGACAGTCTTACCCTTCATGAATGACATACACACATGCAAGAAGGAATCCCTGTTCAGGGAAGTTATCAGTGTGTGATGTTGTATTGTGCTTTTACTATTTTTTGTTGGGGCAACCCAGTCAAATGGCAGCATATAAAGAATAATAAATGATGATAATGATGATGAATTGTTACCTACTGTTCTGCAGCCCTTGCCCTTCTCTCCCCTCCATGTTACATCTAGTAAGTCCCATGAGTATGGTCTAGGGCAGTGTTTCTCAACCTTGGGTCGTCATCTGTTGTTGGGCTACAGCTCCCATCATCCCTGACTATCAGGGATGATGGCAGTTGTACTCCAACAACATCTGGGGGCCCAAAGTTGAGAAACACTAGTCTGGGGCATATCCAAAAATCTGTTTTATTCCTGGCACCTGCATCAAAATGTCATTGATTCACTAATAGTGCAATATTAGCAGACTGTCCACACATCATCCTGGTTCATCAGTTCTTTCATGCTTTCCCAACATTCCCACACTGTAGCATTCACATTTTAACTCCACCCATTCCATTGGCCACCCCCAATCCCACCCCTCTCCCCACAGCATGTTATTTGTGCTATAATGCCATATCACCATACTTCTACACCTTCGGCTTTTATGATTAGGCTGTGATTGCTGTGATAAAATGTTGCTTATTTTCAAGTGGTGGGTGTGTCAGTATATTATACCAACAGGAAGTATGTGGGAGTAGCTCCATCACAAAGAGGTGGATACATTTTTCTAAGGCATTCTTGTACTGGATTTCAGCTCCGGTCCTCCGAGCTGATAAGGCTCATCTTCTTTGAGCCCACCCAGCAGAGCATTAAAACAACAAAGTCCACAACGGAAGGATAGAATAGAATAGAATAGAATAGAATAGAATAGAATCATAGAGTTGGAAGAGACCACAAGGGCCATCGAGTCCAACCCCCTGCCAAGCAGGAAACACCATCAGAGCACTCCTGACATATGGTTGTCAAGCCTCTGCTTAAAGACCTCCAAAGAAGGAGACTCCACCACACTCCTTGGCAGCAAATTCCACTGTCGAACAGCTCTTACTGTCAGGAAGTTCTTCCTAATGTTTAGGTGGAATCTTCTTTCTTGTAGTTTGCATCCATTGCTCCGTGTCCGCTTCTCTGGAGCAGCAGAAAACAACCTTTCTCCCTCCTCTATGTGACATCCTTTTATATATTTGAACATGGCTATCATATCACCCCTTAACCTCCTCTTCTCCAGGCTAAACATGCCCAGCTCCCTTAGCCGTTCCTCATAAGGCATCATTTCCAGGCCTTTGACCATTTTGGTTGCCCTCCTCTGGACACGTTCCAGTTTGTCAGTGTCCTTCTTGAACTGTGGTGCCCAGAACTGGACACAGTACTCCAGGTGAGGTCTGACCAGAGCAGAATACAGTGGCACTATAACTTCCCTTGATCTAGATGCTATACTCCTATTGATGCAGCCCAGAATTGCATTGGCTTTTTTAGCTGCCGCGTCACACTGTTGGCTCATGTCAAGTTTGTGGTCAACCAAGACTCCTAGATCCTTTTCACATGTACTGCTCTCAAGCCAGGTGTCACCCATCTTGTATTTGTGCCTCTCATTTTTTTTGCCCAAGTGCAATACTTTACATTTCTCCCTGTTAAAATTCATCTTGTTTGTTTTGGCCCAGTTCTCTAATCTGTCAAGGTCGTTTTGAAGTGTGATCCTGTCCTCTGGGGTGTTAGCCACCCCTCCCAGTTTGGTGTCATCTGCAAATTTGATCAGGATGCCCTTGAGTCCATCATCCAAGTCGTTGATAAAGATGTTGAATAAGACCGGGCCCAAGACAGAACCCTGTGGCACCCCACTAGTCACTCTTCTCCAGGATGAAGAGGAACCATTGATGAGCACCCTTTGGGTCCGGTCAGTCAGCCAGTTACAAATCCACTGAGTGGTAGCATAGTCAAGACCGCATTTTACCAGCTTCTTTACAAGAATATCATGGGGCACCTTGTCAAATGCCTTGCTGAAATCAAGGTAGGCTACATCCACTGCGTTCCCTTCATCTACCAGGCTTGTAATTCTGTCAAAAAACGAGATCAGGTTAGTCTGACATGACTTATTTTTCAGAAATCCATGCTGACTATTGGTGATCACAGCATTCCTTTCTAGGTGCTCACAGATTGTTTGCTTGATGATCTGCTCCAGAATCTTCCCTGGTATTGATGTCAGACTGACTGGGCGGTAATTATTTGGGTCCTCTCTTTTCCCCTTTTTGAAAATAGGGACAACATTTGCCCTCCTCCAGTCTGCTGGGACTTCGCCTGTTCTCCAGGAATTCTCAAAGATGATTGCCAGTGGTTCTGAGATCACATCTGCCAGTTCTTTTAATACTCTTGGATGCAGTTCATCTGGCCCTGGAGACTTGAATACATCTAAACTAGCCAAGTATTCTTGTACTATCTCCTTAGTTATTCTGGGCTGTGTTTTCTCTACTGAATCATTTGCTCCAAATTCTTCAGGTCGGGCATTGTTTTCTTTATCGGAGAAGACTGAGGCAAGAAGGCATTGAGGAGTTCAGCCCTTTCTGTGTCCCCTGTTTGCATTTCACCATCTTCTCCTCTGAGTGACCCCACTGTTTCTTTGTTCATCCTTTTGCTACGAACATACCCATAAAAGCCTTTTTTGTTGCTTTTAACCTCTCTAGCAAGCCTGAGTTCATTCTGTGCTTTAGCTTTTCTGACTTTGTGTCTACACGTGCTGGCTATTTGTTTGAATTCCTCTTTGGTGGTTTCCCCCCTTTTCCATTTTTTGTACACATCCTTTTTTAATCTTAACTCAGTTAAAAGTTCTTTAGATAGCCACCCTGGCTTCTTTAGGCACCTTCCATGTTTCCGTCTCATTGGTATTGCCTGAAGTTGTGCTTTTACTATCTCCCTCTTAACAAACTCCCAGCCATCATGAACTCCCTTTCCTTTTAGTATTACTGTCCATGGGATCTCACCCAGCACTTCCCTAAGTTTTATGAAGTCGGCTTTCTTAAAGTCAAGAAATTGAGTCCTAGTATGCTTGGCTGCTCCTTTCCGTTGTATAGTAAACTTCAGAAGAGCATGATCACTTGCGCCTAATGATCCTTCCACTTCTACCCCATTAACCAGGTCATCAACATTGGTTAGGACCAGATCTAAAATGGCTGTTCCTCTTGTTGCTTCTCCCACTTTCTGGACAATGAAGTTGTCTGCAAGGCCAGTCCCTTTTAAGGTGGAATCTGTTTGACCTTATGCTCTTGGCTGAGTTTGACATCCAACAAATATCCGGGTAATTGAAGTCCCCCATTACTACTATCTCCCTTCCTTTTGCATGCTTGGCCATCTGTTCCAGGAAGGCATCATCTATGTCCTCTGTTTGGCTTGGGGATCTATGGTAAACTCCCACAATGAGGTCACTGTTATTCTTCTCTCCCTTAATTTTGACCCAAATGCTCTCACTTTGGCTTTGAGGTTCTAAATCTTGGATCTCTTCACAGGTATACACATCCCTGACATATAACGCCACTCCTCCTCCTTTCTTGTCTGGTCTGTTTCTCTGAAAGAGATTGTATCCCTCCATTTTTACATTCCAATCGTGGGACTTATCCCACCAGGATGAGGCAGGTATGGGCTACATTGCTATACTTTATTACTAAGCTATGCAGAGAGCAAAGAAAAATACATGTTCTCTCTATGAGAGCAGAGAGCAACTGAACAAAGAAATGAAAGAACAAAGGAAACAGGAAACCAGTAAACGTCACATCCCTTCTGCCTTTCCCGTGAGAATCCTGTTGGGATACTGCCAGGGAGACAAAGTCCATCATGACTCCACGTCATCTCCGGACGTCCATCGATCTCCCGTAGACACGCAGTATTAGCAATTAGCGACACGAGCTCCAGAAATAGCTTGCCACATTCCAGAGCCGATGCACGCTCTATCTGTAGATAATGCACAGCGAAAGATGCACTCAGGAGAGCATATTTACAACTTTATTCAGCGTTGGTCAGAAAAAAGAGAAAACATGACTGCCTGCTTCAGTGTCTCCGGCACAGAGAGAGAGACGAAAACAAAGACACAACAGAAACATCCTGTGAAACAGGAAATATGCAGGCTGTGACACAAACATCCTGCTCCCTTTTAAGGTGGAACAGAAATATCCTAACAAATCCAACAGTATCTGGACTGTGGAATGTAAACTGTCGTGTGACTGCAATCAGCTGCTCAGTGAGGAGACAGAACTAACATCCTCCCCCTTTCTGTGAACTCCACTGGGCAGCGTGTTCGTACAATATCAGTACAAACCCAATCTCTGTACATAGGTACAGTGTTGATCCCTCGGAACAACCTTGGACAATAAACCAGCAGGAATTTCATTACCTGGCATGTAGGACACAGTTACGAGGGGATGACAGAGGATGAGATGGTTGGACAGTGTTCTTGAAGCTACCAGCATGAGTTTGACTAAACTGCAGGAGGCAGTGGAAGACAGGAGTGCCTGGCGTGCTCTGGTCCATGGAGTCAAGGAGAGTCGGACACGACTAAATGACTAAACAACAACAAAACATGCAGAAGATTGTGTTGCAAGCCACATTTGTTTCAGTGTGATTTAGGCTACAATCCTACACTCCCATACTTGGGAGTTCTCAATAAGATTTACTTCTAAACAAACATGCAGAAAATTGGGCTGAACGGTCTACTTAAATTGCATACCTAGGAAACAGCTGCTTTTGAGACTTGGGAGCAGGCAAAGCAGAGATGTTTTTCAGCAGGGGAGAAGACAGACTGCAGTGCTCCTCCTTGGTTAATATCAAAAGCCAAAGAGTTGCATTCTATAAATAAAGGACGGCTCCTGTACCAAATGCATTTGCATGTATTAAATCAAGATGCCCTAATTAAGGTAACACATTCAGCTGAATGCATAATAGAGTAACAGCCATACATAATTCGGCTCACTCTGTGTGATAGATGGTTGGAAGAAGGCATGGTGAATGAACTTAAGACCGCATTTGAGAAAAGACTCCCATCACATCTTGAGTGACTTGATAAGAGTAGAGCAAAGAAGTTGGCCTTTATAAATATATCAATAAAACAAAAAGATGCTTGCAGGCAGTTACTGGAGCCAAAATTATGGTGCAATCCTAACTTTGTTCACCCATAATTAAATATGATGTGCCTAGGTAAGTGAGGTTAGGCAGCCCTAGACCTTATTCAGGGTAGACCCACTGAAATCAATGGCCATGTTTAACCAAGTTTCATTCATTTCAGAGTCCATTGTCTTGATTAAATATTTGTTGTTGTTGTTGTTTAGTCATTTAGTCATGTCCAACTCTTCGTGACCCCATGGACCAGAGCACGCCAGGCACTTTTGTCTTCCACTGCCTCCCGCAGTTTAGTCAAACTCATGCTGGTAGCTTCGAAAACACTGTCCAACCATCTCATCCTCTGCCGTCCTCTTTTCCTTGTGCCCTCCATCTTTCCCAGCATCAGGGACTTTTCCAGGGAGTCTTCTCTTCTCATGAGGTGGCCAAAGTATTGGAGCCTCAGCTTCACAATCTGTCCTTCCAGTGAGCACTCTGGGCTGATTTCCGTAAGAATGAAGAGGTTTGATCTTCTTGCAGTCCATGGGACTCTCAAGAGTCTCCTCCAGCACCATAATTCAAAAGCATCAATTCTTCGGCGATCAGCCTTCTTTATGGTCCAGCTCTCACTTCCATACATCACTACTGGGATAACCATAGCTTTTACTATATGGACCTTTGTTGGCAAGGTGATGTCTCTACTTTTTAAGATGCTGTCTAGGTTTGTCATTGCTTTTCTCCCAAGAAGCAGGCATCTTTTAATTTCGTGGCTGCTGTCACCATCTGCAGTGATCATGGAGCCCAAGAAAGTAAAATCTCTCACTGCCTCCATTTATTCAGAGTAGACTCACTGAAATCAATGGTCATGTTTAACAGAGTTTCATTCATTTCAGAGTCCATTGTCTTGATTAAATACTAGTTGAATGCAATCGTATGTGTGGTTGCAGTTGAAAAAGGCAACCCCAGGCAACTCCATCTCTCCTTTGATGGCATGATATTACCATAGTAGGACATTCTTTCTGAGGGTTCACGCCCTTGCAAGCTGCAGCCAATGATGTAGCATGGGGCAGAGAAGCAAGGACTGCAATGATGTCACATATTTTGTTGGTTACCAGGGGACAGAGGAGGGGGGATGTGAAGCTGCTATTTTTGGACAGAGCCGTGTGTCTTTCCTGATGCCTAGCTTCTACCCAAAGGCTTGCTTGTCCATTATATTTGTTTTTTGTTTCCGTTTCTTTTGCACCGCAGCAGCTGCAGAGTCGCAGGAAAAATAAGATATGAACGACAATAAATAAAAGACAATCCTACCAATGTCAACTGCTTTACATACATTCAACAGACCAATACATGAGCTAAAGCTTTGGCTAGCTTAAATTAAAAAGGAGCAAAAACTAACAACCAACAATTAACTATTTTTTGTTTTTATTATCATTTTCAGGAATGTAAGAAACTGCCTTATACTGCGTCAGATCCTTGGTTCATCTAACTCAGCATTTTCTGCAGCAGAGCAGGGGAATGTTTGGCAAAATTGCAGTTTTAAATGCAGTGTAAGGTAGTCTGTATGGGAATATATTGTATTTAATAATGGGGTATCAGAGTTTTTAGGGGGTTAACCAGGCTGGGATAGCTGGGATAGCAGGCTTGTTGCTTTCAGAATGTCTGATGTAGATTTTATTCAATTTTGTTGTTCTGTATGGGACAATGACAATAAAGATTATCCTATCATATTGTACCGTATCACTTTGGTTTTGCTGGTCTCCAATTCTCGTCAGCTCCAGTCAGCAATGCCAGTGGTCAAGGATGATGGGAACTGGTCTCCAGAAACATCTGGAGAGTCACAGGTTTCTCTGCCCTGGTCTATGTTGACTAGCAGAGGCTTTCCAGGATTCCAGACCTGAAGCCTTTCCCAACTCTACCTGGAGAGATCTAGGATTGATTGAACCAGAAACCTTCTTCATGCAGAGCAGATGGTCCACCCTATGCTGTGGTTCTTCTCCAGAACATAGGAAGCTGCCTTATGCTGATTCAGATTGTTGGTCCATCTGGCTCAGCGTTTCCCAAACTTGGGCCTCCAGCTGTTTTTGGACTACAACTCCCATCATCCCGAGCTACAAGGACCAAAACCAACAGTATTAGATAATAGGAAGACCACATTTTCAGCAAGACTGCAGAAAGAAAGTGAGGAATTGTTCTCTAGTGAGAGCTGATCTCACTGGGAGGCTACCCTGGTGTCAGGATGCTGTCAGCGGCTCCCGGCTGCTTGCCCAGGAAAGTATAAAGACAAGGAAAGGTTTCTTACCATCCTCTTTTTATTCAGTTTTTACAGAGAGAAGCTATAGAACCCAGCCTCTTGGATCATGGCATTGTCCCAAGTGAATCTCCACTACCCCGTCTCTCCCACTTCCTCACTCATCGCTTCTGCAGGTGCTGCTACATGCCCTCTGCCTTCGGGCTCTTTGCTCTCCTACTTTCAAGGCTCGTCGGGTTCTGGGAGATGGAGTGTCTGGAATGCTTTCTAAAGACACCGTGTCCATCAGCTGTCAGTCCGCTTCTGCCTCCTCCTCCTCCCTGGAAGGGTCAGGGTGGGGAGGCGGTCTCCACCATTCCTCCTCTTCCCAGTCCCTGTGTGCTGGTCCCGGGGGTAAGGTACCTTGGGTGTAGCAGAGTCCACACGAAGAGGGGCAAGGTCCGAGGCAGAGTGCCGGGCGGTGAACAGGAACGCTGGAACAGGAGGCTGTGCAGGGAACAGGAACACCGGATGGTCGGGGACAGGAGGCCGAGCAGGGAACAGGAGTACCGGATAGTCAGGAACAGGAGGCCGAGCAGGGATCAGGAACGCAGGAAGGTCCGAAGCCAACAACGACGTTGCTCCCGCAACCTGGGGCCGGGCTGACTGGGCTTTTATCCTCTTCTAAGGCCAGGGGCGGTCCCGGCCCCCAGGAGCCCCGCCTCCCCTGGCCTTAAGGCGAGCACTCCTCCTGGGGGCAACCAGTTCCCTTCGCCTCTCTGCTCTAAACCTCTGCAGATCAGGAGAGGCCGAAGGGTTACTGGGCCCTGGAGGAGGCTCACCTGTGGCCACTGAGTCGTCAAGCCTCTCTGGGGCCAGAAGGGCTTCACCTGGGGCCAGCTCCTGATGCACTGCCACAGGTGCAGGCTCTTCAGCATCTAGGCCTTGCCCCAGTTCAGCCGGCCCTGGAGGCGGGGACTCCTGTGCAGGCCGGGATTCCTCTGTTTCATCCTCCGAATCGGAATCCCAGGCCATCACACCATCCCCCCTCCCAGGCCCCCCCCTCAACCGAGGGTCCGGACCCGGCTTGCCGGGGTACGTCGCATGGAACTCTCGGAGGCAGGCAGGTGCGTGGACGTTGGCCGCAGGTTCCCAGGAACGGTCCTCCGGTCCGTACCCCTTCCAGTCAATGAGATACTGCAGCTTTCCCCTGCGGTATCGGGAGTCCAGGATGCGTTCCACCTCGTACTCAGGCTCTCCCCGAACCAACACTGGCTGCGGTCGGGGACGGTTCGGGTGGAACTCGTCGGGTGGGGCCACCGGACTCAAAAGGGACCTGTGGAAGACCGGGTGAACCTTCAGGGTTGCGGGTAACCGGAGACGAAATGCCACAGGAGAGACTTGGTCTACGATAGGGAACGGGCCGGTGAAGCGGGCGTCCAACTTCCGCGAAGGTCGAGAGGGGTGGAGGTGGCGAGTGGAGAGCCAAACCAGGTCACCGACGCGAAGTTCCGGCCCCACCTGGCGGTGGCGGTCGGCCTGGGCCTTGTACGCTTCCTTGGCCTGGTGCAGTTGCTCCACCAAAAGCTGTTGCTGGGACTGGAGCTCTTGAAGCCACTCCGTCACCGCCGGGACTGCGGATGTCGGCAGCACCTCTGGAAACAGCCGTGGATGATAACCATAACTGGCCTGGAACGGGGTCTGCTGGGTGGACGCATTCACCGCGTTATTGTAGGCGAACTCCGCCAATGCCAGGTGGTCGACCCAGTCATCCTGCTGGTAGCTGCAGTAACACCGGAGGTACTGCTCCAGCACCGCGTTCGCCCGTTCCGTCTGGCCATCGGTCTGTGGGTGATAGGCTGACGAGAGGCAGACCTCCGTCCCGAGGGTCTGGTGTAGTGCTTGCCAGAACCGGGATGTGAACTGAACGCCCCGGTCGGACACCACGCGCTCAGGTAGGCCATGCAGGCGGAAGACATGCTGAAGGTACAGCTGAGCAGTTTCCTTGGCTGTGGGTACAGATGGACAGGGAGCGCAGTGCACCATCTTGGTGAAATGGTCGGAGAAAACCAGAAGGCAGGTACAGCCACGAGACGAGGGTAAGTCCACTACAAAGTCCAACGAAACCGTGTGCCAAGGGTGCGGTGGAACTGGCAATGGCTGAAGTAGGCCGGGGGGTCGCCCGGTAGGTCCCTTAGCGCGCCGGCAGACATCACAACCAGCAACGTAGCGAGCCACGTCAGCCTTCAGGCGGGGCCACCAAAACTCTCGACTGACCAGATGGGTGGTCCGATACCGTCCAAAGTGCCCCGCTGCTGGGGCATCATGGGCCATCCGGAGAACCTCCAGCCGTAGTGGCCCTGGCGGGATGTACAGACGACCGTGGTGCAGCAGAAGGCCCTGATGCAGGACCAGCCCCGGATACTGTGGGCTGGACCCTTCAGCCAGCTCCCGGAGTCGTTCCTGGGCCCAAGCGTCGACCCGCTGCTGTTCCCGCACCCGAACCTGCAGTGGCTGCGCCTCCTGGGTGGCCAGGAATGCAGCCGGAGGTAGGATCGTGGTGGGTTCTGCTTGCTGTACCGTGTCTGCGTTGTCTTCAGGTTTCCGGGACAGGGCATCCGCCTTCTGATTCTGAGAGCTAGGGATGTAGCGGATCCGGAACTGGAACCGGGAAAAGAACAACGCCCACCGGATCTGTCTTTGGTTCAGCTTGCGGGTGGTCTGGAGGTACTCCAGGTTCCGGTGGTCGGTTCTCACCTCCACCGGATGTCGTGCCCCCTCAAGATGGTGGCGCCAGACCTCAAAGGCTACCTTGATGGCCAGTAGTTCCCGCTCCCACACAGTATAGTTACGCTCCGCTGGTAGGAGCTGGCGGGAATAGAAGGCACAGGGTAAGAGTGGCGCTTCAGGACCAATCTGTTGAGACAAGACGGCACCGAGAGCCGTACTGGAAGCGTCGGTCTCCACCACAAAGGGTCGAGAGGGGTCAGGATGTTGTAAGATTGGTGCCCTCTGGAAACAGGCCTTCAACCCCTGAAACGCCTCCTCTGCCTCCTTGTCCCAGGAAAACGGCGTCTTTGGGCGCAGTAGCCGGGTCAACGGGGTGGTGCGATGAGCATAATCAGCGATGAAGGTCCGGTAGTAATTGGCGAACCCCAGGAAACGCTGTAGGTCCTTGCGGTTCCGGGGTGCCGCCCATTCTTGAACCGCTGTCACCTTCCCCGGGTCCATTTGCACCCCATCTGGAGAGAGCCGGTGACCAAGGAAGTCCACAGTCCGCTGATGGAACTCGCACTTGCTGAGCTTTGCGTACAAACGGTGCTCACGCAAGCGCTGCAGCACGGTCCGGACATGTCCCTCATGGCGGGCCGGGTCACGGGAGTAAATCAGTATGTCATCCAAATACACCACCACGTACTTGTCTAACAAGTCCTGAAACACGTGGTTGATGTAGCGTTGAAACACAGCAGGCGCGTTGCACAAACCGAAAGGCATAACCAAATATTCGAACTGCCCGTACCGGGTCCCAAACGCTGTCTTCCACTCATCCCCGGCTCGGATCCGAATCAAGTTGTAGGCCCCCCGGAGGTCCAGCTTGGTGAACACCTGTGCCCCTTGCACCCGCTCCAGCAGCTCCGAGATAAGGGGCAAGGGGTACCGGTCTGGGACGGTAATTTTGTTCAGGGCTCGGTAATCATGGCAAGGGCGGAGTTCCCCACATTTCTTCTTAACAAAAAGCACCGGTGCCGCGGTGGGCGAGGTGGAAGGCCTAATGAACCCACGCTCCAGGTTCTTGCGCAAGAAGTCCTGCAAAGCCTCGCGCTCTGGCTCTGTTAGGGAATATAAGCGACTCACTGGTAAAGGCGCTCCGGGTTGGAGGTCTATGCCGCAGTCAAAAGGCCGATGCGGCGGCAGCTGGTCTGCCCCCCGTTCCTCGAACACGTCCTGGTAGTCCTGGTACACGGCTGGGAGCGTGGGTGCTGCCTCCTCTGAGGGCGCGGACGCCAGCGTTCCGGATTGAGCATGGGAACATGGGACTGGGAAGTGCACGGTCCGTTTGACCCAGTCAATCTGCACGTTGTGGGCTTCCAGCCAGTCCATCCCGAGCACCAGGGGGAAGCGGGGCATAGAGGCAATGTCCAAAGTTCGCAACTCCCGGTGCTGCTGGAGACACAGGACCAGAGGCTGGGTCTCCTGAGTAACGGCACCTGACCGCAGAAGTCGTCCGTCAATCGCTTCCACCTGGACCGGTACTGGCTTGTTCCGAAGTGGCACCTGATGATGGGCGGCAAAAGCAGCGTCCATATAGGAGCGGGTTGCCCCTGAATCTACCAAAGCATGGGTGAGGATCCAGGGCCCACCTGGAGGGTATAAACGTACCGAAACCATAAGATGTTGCAAGTCCATTGGTGCGGGCCCATTCTGTACGGTTTGGGACCCCCGGTAGCTAGGGCCATCAGCTACTGGGGTTGGCGGTTTCCCTGCGGCTGGCGTTTCTCAGGGCAGGACCGAGCGAAGTGTCCACTTCCGCCACAGTAAAGACAGAGATTTCCATCCCGACGCCGCGCCTTCTCTGCGGGGGAAAGGCGTGGCCGCACTGCCCCGAGCTGCATAGGCTCCTCCGTTAAATCAGTTGTGACCGTGGGGCTGCCGGAAAAAGCTGGTGCCGTGAACTGGAAGTGTCGGCGACCCCGGGCCTGACGACGATCCTCCAACCGGTCGTCTATTTGTAGACTCCGTTGAATGAGAGTGTCCAGCGTGGTGGGGCGTTCCATTGTGGCCAACTGGTCCAGTACCTCGTCCGAAAGCCCTTCGAGATACTGGTCCCGCAGTGCCGAGTCATTCCAGGTCAAGTCCTGTGCCAACAGCCGAAACTCCGTGGTATATGTGGCCACCGTGGACTTGCCCTGTTTCAAATGCCGAATCGCCCGGTTGGCTTGACTCTCTTTCTGGGGGTTGCCGAACGCGGCCTCCAAACGATTGCAAAACCCCGTATAGTCTGCCAGCAAGGGGGAGTCTTGCCTGAGTAGCGGCAACGCCCACTTGGCCGCCTGGTCCTTTAACAAGCTAATCAAAAAGTGCACCTTGGTACGGTCGTCAGGAAAGTTCCGGGCTCGCCCCTGAATATACAGTTTGGCCTGGGCCAGGAACATGGGAAAGCTGGCCGGGGCTCCATCAAATTTCTCAGGCAAAGCCACTGGGTACTTGCCCGGAGCCGGGGCGTCGGCCCCAGGAGCCGGTAGGGCTTCCAAGCGTTGCTGAAGTGCCTCAACCGCGGCACTGAGCTGCTGCACGGTGTGAGACAAGGCCTGGTTCTCCTGGGCCAAAGCCACCAGTGCAGCCGCCTGTTCAGCCATGGCCTCTGGCTCTTCCCGAACGCACCCCTACGAAGGGGGAGTGCGGGAGGTGGCGGGAGCAAACTGTGCTGGTCCCGGGGGTAAGGTACCTTGGGTGTAGCAGAGTCCACACGAAGAGGGGCAAGGTCCGAGGCAGAGTGCCGGGCGGTGAACAGGAACGCTGGAACAGGAGGCTGTGCAGGGAACAGGAACACCGGATGGTCGGGGACAGGAGGCCGAGCAGGGAACAGGAGTACCGGATAGTCAGGAACAGGAGGCCGAGCAGGGATCAGGAACGCAGGAAGGTCCGAAGCCAACAACGACGTTGCTCCCGCAACCTGGGGCCGGGCTGACTGGGCTTTTATCCTCTTCTAAGGCCAGGGGCGGTCCCGGCCCCCAGGAGCCCCGCCTCCCCTGGCCTTAAGGCGAGCACTCCTCCTGGGGGCAACCAGTTCCCTTCGCCTCTCTGCTCTAAACCTCTGCAGATCAGGAGAGGCCGAAGGGTTACTGGGCCCTGGAGGAGGCTCACCTGTGGCCACTGAGTCGTCAAGCCTCTCTGGGGCCAGAAGGGCTTCACCTGGGGCCAGCTCCTGATGCACTGCCACAGGTGCAGGCTCTTCAGCATCTAGGCCTTGCCCCAGTTCAGCCGGCCCTGGAGGCGGGGACTCCTGTGCAGGCCGGGATTCCTCTGTTTCATCCTCCGAATCGGAATCCCAGGCCATCACACCCTGATACCTGGACAGCTCCTGTAAAACTCAAATTGGAAACTTCACGAGACCACAGCTCAGATGTTGCCTTAACATCTTCAGACTGGAAATTAAATAGGAGTTGCACCTCTGTCTCAATAGCTATCTCTGTGGATATTTCACCCCTCCCATTGCAAGAATCTCATGATGTTTTCAGAAAGGAGGGGGCGGGATCTGCTCATTGCTTCTTCCGCTCCTGCCTGACTCTGTAGGAGTCTAAGTGTTATCTGTGTAAAGATAAGATGACTGCATAAGAAACTCATGCAGTCCAGAAGCCTCCGCTAGTCTTTAGTTTGTAGTTTATTTTTAGTTTGCAGTAGCTGTAATAGAATAAAGTTAAGCTCCAGAGCTGTCGTTCGTGTAATTCATACTCTGCTGTGCTCTGCTGACTTTGGTGCTGAGTTTGGTGCTCACAGCTCAAAGCTGTCAGTCCATTGCACTTAGACCTGCTCTCCCGCCGCGGAAGTGCTTCCCAGCTCACCTGGCCCAACCAGGGCTGAAGAGGTTGAGCCCAGTCATTGGCACCAGCTCAAAGGCGAAGCTGACAATCTGTACCTTTGATAAGAGGAACCTCTTTCGTTACAGATGCCCAGCCTAGGGCAGTGATGGGGAACTCGTGGCTCTCCAGATATCATAGGCCTCTGGTTCCCATCAGCCCCAACCAGCAGGGACTGTGAGTAGGGATGATGGGAGTTGTAGTCAAGCAACATCTGGAGAACCATAGGCTTCCTATCCCTGAGCTAGGTATTCTGAGCCAGATTCCTCTGAGTCAGAGGAAGGCAATTTAACAGTATTGGGTCAAAAGGGTACTGGTATCATTGGATCTTTCTGCAAAAAGTGTTTGCTGTTGTTTAGGTGCTTCTTAGGCTGGCCTTAGGTGCTATGCCCTCTCCCAATCTGAATCCCAGAATTCACCCCTAGGGTCATAACAAAATTACACAGAGGGGTGTAGACCACAACTCCTATCATACCTAACTATTGGCCATTCTGGCTGGTGGTGATGGGTACGGGAGTTTAAAACCCATGGGGAGCATGGAGGACGTTGGAGGACGTTGGTATAATGCAAGTGACAATGACTCATGGAGATATTGGACAAGTGTTTCTCAAGATCAGCTATCTGAGAAGCTTTAATCTGGGCATGCCAGGGAGGAAATCTGGGCATTTTTGTGCAAATTATATGCTCGCAGTGGCCTTTCCCAGTTTGCATGGTAACATGCAGATGTGTTTAAATGCAAACAAAGCCGGCTTTAATCAATATGACAGTCGCTAATCAGCCTGAAGTTCTGCAGAGGATTGTTCCTTGGCTGGGACAACTCCGACAAAGCTTTCAGCAGGCGAAAACAGTAAACATTGAAAAGATAGCAATCACGCCATTACACAATTAGCCCTGGAGAAATCAGACCACTTTTTATGTTCTGCCAAGTTCATGACGTACAAATGTGCTCTTTGTATAGCTAATGGTTTCATGATTATGATAAGCCAAAGAGCTTGTTAGATGGGTGATGCAGCGCAACTAACCAAAATGAAAACATTTCAATTGTTTTCCTGCAGATTTACAATGGGCCCTTGAATGAGTTAAAAGGGCCCATTAAAGTGTCAGCGTTTTATATTACCGCTGATTTAATCCCGGTTTGCAATCAGACTGCAAATCATCATGTCAATTTTTTTTCCTCCCAGGGAAGACATGAATGCAATCAGAGGCAATTATTTCACTTCTGCCCTCCAGATTCTGTTTATTATTATTGCTGTAGTCAACTTGCCCTTAACAGGTTGTCCTTGCAAAGTGCACATGATGCTTGTCCTATCACTAAGCATATGACCCAAAAGGTGTAAGAAGATTGATGCTTCGACTATATTAAAAATAAATACAGAGAGTTCAGATGCAAAGCGTGAGGGTGACGCCCAACAATGGCACAGACAAGGCAGCAGTACTGAAATTGGTGTCAAATGTCAGCTGGAGATAGTTATTTAAAATACTATATCATGTAGCATTCTCTGCTCAGAATGGAATAATCAGGAATGTTTTCAAGATGGTAGATGAAACGTATGATACCTGCATTGCTTGCGGAAGGAGGAGAAATCTTGTTTGGGTTTTAATGAGGACCTACTTAATTTGCACCTACCGAACAATTTGTGGGTTGAAAGGCAGCTATCCTTCAAAACGCACACTTCTCTGAAATGCCTGGCTCTGAAAATCTAAGCTTAGAAATCACCTTTGAACAAGTTGTGAGGCACAGTTTTCTTCTCTCTATATCTCTGCCGAGAGAAGAACGTTTTGCCTCAGAACTTGTTCAAAGGTGATTCCTAAGTTTAGTTTTTTCAGAGCAAGGCGCTTTGGAGTTTTAAGAACTTGCAAGCTTTTCAGACTTCTGAAGAAGGAGTATTTCACTCTAAGATGCCCAGAACTTAAAGTCTTACATCAGTAAGGACTGGAGTCAGTTCTTCTTTCTGTTTTCATTATTTGTGGTGCTTCTCTGCCCCCACAATGCCCACTTTTCTGCTTGCTAGGGCTTTGTAGGGCCTGGTGGACAGGGATTGGTCCTTGGGATCAGCTGACCAAATGGTCCGTATGCTAGTACTGCAGCCTGACACAGGAGCTAGTTTATCAGGCTTGTGGTTTGCACAGAGTAACGGTGGAAGTCCCAGTCTGAGACTTCTCTTAGCATCTTTCAGCCTAATTAAAAACCTCACAACATTTTGCAACATCTCTACTGCTTTCTGTGTGTTTGCTCAAAGATGGGGTGCTAGGTTCGGTCAATAACATCTCCAGATTGACTGAGAAAAAACACTTCTCTAAAGCCCTGGAGAGGTGCTGTTTGCCTGCACACCCTTAAAGAAGATTCACAATGTCCTTTGCAGGAAAGATTGCTATTGTACTACAAACCTTACTGTATGCTTGTGAAATGTGGATCACCTATAAACACCATCTCCTTCAAAAGATTCCATCAACGGTGTCTCTGAAAATTTTTCCACATCACTTGGGAAGACAGGCGAACTAATGCCAGTGTTCTGGAAGAAGCAAAGATCACCAGTGTCGAAGCAATGATTCTTCAACATCAACTTCGTTGGACTGGTCATGTTGTGCGGATGCCTGATTACCATCTTCCAAAGCAACTACTCTATTCTGAACCTAAAAATGGAAAACGTAATGCTGGTGGTCAACAAAAGAGGTTTAACGACTCTCTCCAGGGAAATCTTTTTTTAAAAAATGTAGTATAAACACCAACAACTGGGAAACACTGGCCTGCGAGCGCTCCAACTGGAGAACAGTCTTTCCCTAAAGGTGTCAAGGGCTTTGAAGATGCTCAAACTCAGGACAAAAGGGAGAAAGGCATGCTTGGCAAACCCTCACCATGATCATCTCCCGCCTGGAAACCTATGTCCCCACCGTGGAAGGACGTGTGGATCCAGAATTGGCCTCCACAATCACTTACGGACTCACTGTTAAAACTGTGTTCATGGAAGACAATCTTACTCAGCTACAAGTGATCGAAGAAGAAGAAGAAGAAGAAGAAGAAGAAGAAGAAGAAGACTCACCATAGATAAATAGGTACCACTCTGGCGAGAAGATAAACAGCATTTCTTTGTGCTGCTCTGGTTTGCCAGAAGCGGCTTAGTCATGCTGGCTACATGACCCAGAAGC
The DNA here is from genome assembly GCF_965153285.1 of Podarcis tiliguerta. NCBI lineage: Eukaryota > Metazoa > Chordata > Lepidosauria > Squamata > Lacertidae > Podarcis > Podarcis tiliguerta. The sequence continues at coordinate 10,467,209 of NC_139536.1, read as the reverse complement.
TGTTTGTGGACAAACACCTGCTCCCTCGGCCTATAGAGCGAGATGAGCGTGCAACCCCAGAGTTGTTTGTGACGGGACCTAATGGCCAGGAGTACCTTTACCTTTACACATCTTCTCAGTAGCTGCTTCTTTTCAGTTCTCCCAAAAATATATGCAAAATGTATTTCTGTCAGCTCAGTGCTGTATTTAACTGATCAATTTACCTAACAATTGTATTCACCAAAAGCATGTTTCCAATGCAGACAATATTCACTAGACAGGAATGAACATAATGTAATGAAATTAAAAGAGAATGAATTCTCACATAGATCCATCCCACTGGGCTTGTCATTTCTTGAGCAATCACCTGGGGCATAAATAATCTTTTCAGATGCTTTTATTGGGGGGAGGGCTGCAGGCAGAAAAGTGTACATTCAAAGGAGTTAAGCTGCTCCTCTTTCCTGGGTGCCAAGGCCTTTAAGAACAAAATCATAAAATATATGGCTTAGCTTAGCACAGTGAGAATGCAGATATATATTTCCTATGACAAGGTCATTGGGATTTATTTTTTTTAATGAACCCATTTCCCGCCCCCGTGTATTATGCTGCTTATATCATTCTTGCCTAGCTTGATGTCAGGAACATTTAATAAAGTGAATTTAGGGAAGCAGAAGAGACCACGAAAAGTTATCCAACCTATATTAATTTAATGGTATGAATTATTCAGAGCTGAATTCCTCGAACTCTCTCTTTTGCTAAGCAGGCATATTCCTAGGGCTGGCAGGGCTAAATCTCTTGGGCTTTTTATTCCTCCGAGACCATTAGATACCTAACACCCCACTGAGATTTCGTATCACTGTCCTGTTCTTTTTATGGGAAGGGACACCATAAATGAGCACCAGGGATTAGCTTGTTGGGTGATAGCAGGAGTTGGGACAGAATTTGATGCACTTCACATTCAAATCAAAGCCTCCTGACTTGTACTTTCTGAAGCAAAGCGAAACACAGACATCCTTCAAAATTCGCTCTTCTAGACAGGGTTTCCAAAACGTGGATCTCCAGCTGTTTTGGGACTACAACTCCCATGATCCCTTGCTAGCAGGACCAGTAGTCAGGGATGATGGGAAGTAGAGTCCCAAAACTTCTGGAGACCTAAGTTTGGGAAACCCTGTAGAAGGTTACACTGAATCTTGCCCAAACTGGTTCATTCTAGTGAATGGTCATGGTTTGTGGGTTCTAAAGTATTAGCTGCTCGGGTAGGAATTGATATACTCATCAAGAAATCCTGAAAGAGTCCTCTCTCCACCAGGCAAAAGGCAGGGCCTGATGTCCTACAAAAGGACTACTGCTGTCCAGCAGAGAGTCCTGTTGACATTCTTTTAAACTGCTTTTTAAATTGCGTTTTTAAATTTTTTGAAATTGTATTAATGTATTTTGGGGAGATTATTCGATTATTTCGGGGATGTTTCTGTTTATATCTTGAATGTATATTTTGCAGCCCTGATACCTGCGGGTATAGGGTGCAAAAATAAATTCAATAAATGAAATAATAAAATAAAATAATAAAGCAAAGAAAGGCAACCCTTTCCTTCCTTCTCTTCCTCACAAGCCGCATGCACTCTCTCCGGTGAGCCTGCTCATTGTGTACCAATCAAATAAGCCCGATCATAAGTAAATGCAAATTTTAATTAGTGTTTCCTTAGAAAGTGTTGAGGACTCCGCCATTCCCCTGAACACACCCTCCCTCCCACGCTGCCTCTTTTTCAGCATGGGAAGAGAAACGACTGCCGGTAATTTATAATTGAATTATATGAAAGCAAATAACCCAAATATAAACACTGCCTTCTCTTATCATGGTTTAAGCTGCCATTTTTAATGGATGCTGCCGGGTTTTCTAATTTGTGTTTAATTGATCTACAGAGTTCGTCCCCTGCAGTGCAGATTATTGTGGGCAAAGCATCCTGCCTGGATTAGAAGGTGATTAATAAACATGGTGGTATGGAAGGCTTTTATGTAAAGAATTGTAGTTGTAGCTTTTTCTTTAAAAGTCTATGTTTATCCCCACTTTAAACCATGGATGGGGAACCTGTGCCCCTCCATATCTTCTTGGCTTTCAGCTCTAGCCATCATAGCCAATGGCTAGGGATGCCTGGAGTTTGGGTCCAGCAACATCTAGACCAGAGGTCAGCAACCTAAGGCCCATGGGCCAGAAGCAGCCCATGAGAGTCACTTAACCGGCCCATGAGCTGCCCCTGAACTGATCTGCCCACTCAGCGAGTCATAGAATCATAGAATCATAGAGTTGGAAGAGACCACAAGGGCCATCGAGTCCAACCCCCTGCCAAGCAGGAAACATCATCAGAGCACTCCTGACATAGCAAATTCCACTGTCGAACAGCTCTTACTGTCAGGAAGTTCTTCCTAATGTTTAGGTGGAATCTTCTTTCTTGTAGTTTGGATCCATTGCTCCGTGTCCGCTTCTCTGGAGCAGCAGAAAACAACCTTTCTGCCTCCTCTATGTGACATCCTTTTATATATTTGAACATGGCTATCATATCACCCCTTAACCTCCTCTTCTCCAGGCTAAACATGCCCAGCTCCCTTAGCCGTTCCTCATAAGGCATCGTTTCCAGGCCTTTGACCATTTTGGTCGCCCTCCTCTGGACATGTTCCAGTTTGTCAGTGCCCTTCTTGAACTGTGGTGCCCAGAACTGGACACAGTACTCCAGGTGAGGTCTGACCAGAGCAGAATACAGTGGCACTATTACTTCCCTTGATCTAGATGCTATACTCCTATTGATGCAGCCCAGAATTGCATTGGCGTTAAACCAGCACGGGGACTCTCTTCCGTGGATCCCAAAATCGCTTCTGTGCATGCCCAGATGCCAGAAATCGCTTCTGCGCATGCCCAGACACTGAAAATCACTTCTGTGCATGCCCAGACGCCGGAAATCTCACACTGCTCGACCCGCATCCACCTGACGTGTGCCATGTCACCTGCGACCACCACAACCCCTGGGATGCGCCATGACCCCTGGGACGCGCGCCAGCCACGCTCCCGGATGTACGCCACTCCCGGTGCCAGAGCAGGTAGCTCCGCCACTGCCTGCTAGTGCTCCTCTCCTCCTTCATTTGCACAATGGGGCGTTCCTCCCCACCATCACGTGCCCCCATGTCCTCCAAAATTGGTTTGTGGGGGGTGGGCAGAACAGCACACAGTGGGAGGAGAGGGGGCTTATTGTGTTTGGCAAGCCAACAGGTTTGTCCTGGTGGAATGCTCGCCTTAGTGTAGCACTGAATTCCTCCCATAATTTCTATTTATTTATTTACCACCTGCTCATAAAATAGACAGCATCTTAAAAAGCAGAGACATCACCTTGCCAACAAAGGTCCGTATAGTTAAAGCTATGGTTTTCCCAGTAGTGATGTATGGAAGTGAGAGCTGGACCATAAAGAAGGCTGATCGCCGAAGAATTGATGCTTTTGAATTATGGTGCTGGAGGAGACTCTTGAGAGTCCCATGGACTGCAAGAAGATCAAACCTCTCCATTCTGAAGGAAATCAGCCCTGAGTGCTCACTGGAAGGACAGATCATGAAGCTGAGGCTCCAATACTTTGGCCACATCATGAGAAGAGAAGACACCCTGGAAAAGACCCTGATGTTGGGAAAGATGGAGGTCCATTCTTAACCTGAAACTGTTCTTAACCTGAAGCACCACTTTAGCCCCCGCTGCTGCTGCGCTGCCGCCACACGATTTCTGTTCTCATCCTGAAGTAAAGTTCTTAACCCGAGGTACTATTTCTGGGTTAGCAGAGTCTGTAACCTGAAGCGTCTGTAACCTGAAGCGTATGTAACCCGAGGTACCACTGTACAGCAATGTATGAACACAATGCATCAGGTCTGCTTCATTTTGCCCTCCAGTACAAAGTGGCTCCCTTCCCAGAGCGTTTCTGCGCTCCTTATCTCAAGCTTCTCAAACACGGAAGTTCTAACGGATACCTTTGTAGCCAACGCTTGATCTTGTAATGCTTGTACCGTAGTATTTTGGATGTCTGCCAGATGTAAATTGGCAGCCCACCAACCTGTTTTCCAGCTTAGCCCTTGTCCAATTGATCTAGCAAGATCTGGAGATAAATTATACTTCAGCATTAAATTATACTTAAGCATTAATCTCACAACATGTAACTCAGTTATATCTCGACTGTTCTAAAACAAAAATAAAAATATGATGCTATATCTGCTCTCAGGATAATTAGACAGTTTCCACCAGAAAGGGGATAACCTTTTTTAAAACAACAGCTACACAATCTTACCTTGCCTTCGTCAGCTCTCAACATTGCAGCAGAAGGGAAGGCTGAGAAAAGCTTCGAGAAACTCAGTAAAGGGTTCATCTCCTTGTTTTAGCTTTTTATTATGAACATATTTGTATTGTATATTAATAAAACTCATAGTTAAACTATGCTCCCATAGAAGGCAGTTATGGCCGCCAACCTAGATGGCTTTAAAAGAGGATTAGACAAATTCATGGAGAAGAAAGTCATTGATGGTTACTTGCCAGGATAGCTTGCTTAGCTTCCCCAGTTGGAGACAGTAATGTTCCTGAATGCCAGTTGCCGGAAGCCACAGGAGCGGCTTCTTGGGTCCTGCTTGCAGATTTCCCACAGTGTGGTGGGAGCCAGTGTGGTGTAGTGGTTAAGAGCGGTAGACTCGTAATCTGAGGAACTGGGTTCGCATCTCCACTACTCCACATGCAGCTGCTGGGTGACCTTGGGCTAGTCACACTTCTCTGAAGTCCCTCAGCCTCACTCACCTCACAGAGTGTTTGTTGTGGGGAAGGAAGGGAAAGGAGAATGTTAGCCGCTTTGAGACTCCTTACAGTAGTGATAAAGCGGGATATCAAATTCAAACTCTTCTTCTTCTTCTTCTTCTTCTTCTTCTTCCTCCCACAGGCATTTGGTTGGCCGCTGGGAAAACATGAGGCAATTGGCCTGAGCAGGTCTCTTCTTTTATTAAAACAGTATGGGTAACAAAGGTCAGTAAAATAACCAAGGATGGATCAAAAGGATTACACTGGTCAACAACAAATTTGTTGTCTGTGTTTTTTCAGATGATTTAGGATGAATCTGATGTGCTGAATGCAAAAATCACATTGGTTTTGCTCAATCAGGTCAGGTTTTTGAGCTATGGCCACATGTCGGTTTTTTTACATTTTTGATCACATGTACGCTTGTGTTGAGCATTTTAGAAGAAGTTGGTGGGGGTAAAATGCCATGTCGAATAATTGTTTTGATTGGAAATGATTATTTTAATGACAAGAAGTATTCAGGTCCAATAGTTCTGGGTGATTATGTCGAAAAGGGATCAGTTTGAAGTCATAAAACCACGAAATCTTCCATAAATTGGTGCGGCAAAGCATAAAGTTCCTTACCATGCTTTTTTTGGTATTAAACTTGGTGACCAGGATAAAGCTTGGGCGCCACACATGGTGTGCAAGGCATGCACCGAGACTCTACGTGGGTGGACCAATGGCAAGAGGAGTCTGAACTTTGGAATTCCCATGGTTTGGAGGGAGCCGACAAACCATGTCACTGACTGCTACTTCTGCGCTGTTGATGTGACTGGGATCAACAGAAAGAACTGGAGCAGCCTCAAGTATCACTGATAGTTGACTAAATACGAGTATTCATCTGGGATCTGCAGCAATATTGCTGACACGGGCTGACCACAGCTTTGCTACCTCTACCTGGAAACACTGAGGATTGAAGTCACGAACTTTTGCATGCAAAACGTGTGGTCTACCATTGAGCTAGGGCCATTCTTCTAATAAATGAAAGCAGGAGGAGGCAGAGGGTGAGCCATTTAATTCTGCCATGATGTTACTCAGATTCTACAACTGAGCTTTGAAGCCTCCACATAGCCGCCAATCTAGATGGCTCTAAATATATGGGAGAGAGAGAGAGCTACTGGTGGCTGTTAGCTTTGATGGCTATACAGTGGTACCTCGGGTTAAGTACTTAACCTGAAACTGTTCTTAACCTGAAGCACCACTTTAGCTAATGGGGCCTCCCGCTGCTGCCACGCCGCTGGAGCACAATTTCTGTTCTCATCCTGAAGCAAAGTTCTTAACCTGAAGCACTATTTCTAGGTTAGCGGAGTCTGTAACCTGAAGCGTATGTAACCTGAACCATATGTAACCCGAGGTACCACTGTATTCTTCCTCCACAATTTGAAGCAGTTGTGCTTCTGAATACCAGTTGCTGGAAACCACAAGAGGGGAGAATGTTTGTGTGTTCAGGTCCCGCTTGTGGGTTTTCTGCAGGCATTTTGGTGGCCCCTGTGAGAACAGGATGTTGGACTAGATCAGCCATGGGCCTGATCCACCAGACTCTTCTTATGTTCTCCTTTCACATACTTTTGTATGCTGTGAACATATGGTGGAATTGACTTCCTTTGCTGCTAAGTAGATTTACAGGTTTTACACTGACTCTTTGATTACAAGCTATTATGTTAATTACACGTGGGCAAACAATGCTTTGCTATTTACTAGCATCGTAAAGTGTTTTATGACAGCCACGAAATCATTAAATGCTATTATAAAAACTGAGAAGTGTTATACTGAAATGGGCAAAAGACGAACAATCTATGGCTCTATAGTCCCCCCCCCCAAAAAAAAGGCAATGGAATGCAATACAGTGGTACCTCGGGTTAAGTACTTATTTCGTTCTTAACCTCAAACTGTTCTTAACCTGAAGCACCACTTTAGCTAATGGGGTCTCTTTCTGCCGCCGCGCCGCCAGAGCATGCTTTCTGTTCTCATCCTGAAGCAAAGTTCTTAACCTGAGGTACTATTTCTGGGTTAGCGGAGTCTGTAACCTGAAGCGTATGTAACCCGAGGTACCACAGTAGATACAAGGGAGGAGGGAAAACAATGGATAACCATGGAAGACACAGCTATCTACTGTCAAAGCTGGCAGTATGAATCAGCCACATGTCTTCTACAGTCCTTGGGTGCCCATGCACCGACTCATAACCTTGCCCAGTACCATAGCCTCCAAGATGTTCATGTCGCGAATTCTTTGCAGTGCTTTAGCAGAAATGCTCAGAGTTCCAGGTTCTTCAGTATATTTATTGTGAGCTACATATACAAATGAGAGGCGTGGGTGGCGCTGTGGGTTAAACCACAGAGCCTAGGACTTGCCAATCAGAAGGTTGGCGTTTCTAATCCCCGTGACGGAGTGAGCTCCCGTTGCTCGGTCCCTGCTCCTGCCAACCTAGCAGTTTGAAAGCACGTCAAAGTGCAACTGTGGCGGGAAGGTAAACGGCGTTTCCGTGCGCTGCTCTGGTTCACCAGAAGCGGCTTAGTCATGCTGGCCACATGACCCGGAAGCTGTATGCCGGCTCCCTCGGCCAGTAAAGTGAGATGAGCCCTGCAACCCCAGAGTCGGCTATGACTGGACCTAATGGTCAGGGGTCCCTTTACCTTTACCTAAGATTTCTTTGCAAAAGTGATGACTTAATGAGCAGTGGTCTTCCCCAATATCTAAATTGTTTCCAGAAAAAGCACTACCAGTTGAATTTATGTCTGCTACACAGATGCGGGTGGCGCTGTGGGTTAAACCATAGAGCCTAGAACTTGCCGATCAGAAGGTCGGCGGTTCGAATCCCTGCAACGGGGTGAGCTCCCGTTGCTCGATCCCTGCTCCTGCCAACCTAGCAGTTCAAAAGCACATCCAAGTGCTAGTAGATAAATAGGTACCGCTCCGGTGGGAAGGTAAACGGCATTTCTGTGCGTTGCTCTGGTTCGCCAGAAGCGGCTTAATCATGCTGGCCACATGACCCGGAAGCTGTACGCAGGCTCCCTCGGCCAATAAAGTGAGATGAGCACCGCAACCCCAGAGTCAGTCATGATTGGACCTAATGGTCAGGGGTCCCTTTACCTTTTTATCTATACAAATACCGTATTTTTTGCTCTATAAGACTCACTTTTTCCCTCCTAAAAAGTAAGGGGAAATGTGTGTGCACCTTATGGAGCGAATGCAGGCTGCGCAGCTATCCCAGAAGCCAGAACAGGAAGAGGGATCGCTGCTTTCGCTGCACAGCAATCCCTCTTGCTGTTCTGGCTTCTGGGATTCAGAATATTTTTTTTCTTGTTTTCCTCCTCCAAAAACTAGGTGCGTCTTATGGTCTGGTGCGTCTTATAGAGCAAAAAATATGGTATCTACAGGCTATAATACAGAAGCAGTTCATACAGTCAAACAGAGTACCAGGCTGCACCTTAAGGCAAATAGGAAGACCTCTAACACTCTCTCTCTCGGACCACACTCCTCTACACCACCACACTTACTACTGGACAGGTTTGCTTTTTAAACTGATCACAGCCAATCAACTGTCAGCACCTTACTGCTGAGTCATTCTGACCCAGCACTTCCATAGAAAGTATTGCAGGTTAGTTGCATCAACTAGCAACCTCAAGCCTGCCGACTTACTATCTCAGACAGCATTCTGTGTATCCCGACAGTTCATCCCCAAAATTGGGGCAACAGGAGGGACACACCTTCCAGTCCGACACTCTGGTGAGTGTCTTTTGATCCCGCCCCCCACAGACTCTATAAAGCTAAACTGCTGGAAGAGGAAAGTCCAGAAAGACCAGCAGAGGCATTTCTATACGAAATGACAATTTTCTTCACCCGGCTCTGTGGCAAATTAAGCCTGATTAATTGCAGTTAAGCTCAGACTAAAGTTAACGTTGAAAGGTGCAAAACTTGGTTTGTTGATTTGAAGGGAGGAGGGCAAAAGTGTTAAGCAACAGAAAAAGTGCTTAGCTGTAGTCCCTGGGAAGCCAAAGGATAGAAAAAAGATTTAGAAGTAAAAGTGTCAATATAGCCAAGCTCAAAGGAGGTCAGACTTCTGTGCTCTTTGAAGAGCCCATGTGACTCTTAATCCCTTTTAATCACCTCCAGTGGCAGCCTCAGTTCATGCCTGACAAGGTGTGAGCTCCATGGCAGCAGAGGCATCGGTCTGAAATAAATAGTCTTGGGATCAAGCTACTCACACAACACAACTAGCCTCCCCACAAAAAAACCCCCACCCTAAATCTCTACAACAGGAATTGCAGAAACAAACCCGCAGCTGTTTGTAGGCGACTCAAATTTCTTCTTTTTTTGCAGTGTGTTATTAATGCACACAGGGACGCGGGTGGCGCTGTGGGTAAAAGCCTCAGCGCCTAGGGCTTGCCGATCGAAAGGTCGGCGGTTCGAATCCCCGCGGCAGGGTGCGCTCCCGTTGTTCGATCCCAGCGCCTGCCAACCTAGCAGTTCGAAAGCACTCCCAGGTGCAAGTAGATAAATAGGGACCGCTTACTAGCGGGAAGGTAAACGGCTTTTCCGTGTGCGGCTCTGGCTTGCCAGAGCAGCGATGTCACGCTGGCCACGTGACCCGGAAGTGTCTCCGGACAGCGCTGGCCCCCGGCCTCTTGAGTGAGATGGGCGCACAACCCTAGAGTCTATGAAGACTGGCCCGTACGGGCAGGGGTACCTTTACCTTTCTATTAATGCACACAAGTAACAAATCTTGATGCCTTCCTGATTGTGATCTGGGCTAGGGATGGAGGACAATTTTGGATTATATTTTAAGGGGAACTTTCTTATCTCACACCTCATAGGCTAAAACCTGCAGGAAAAACAAAGTTACTCTTCGGATTTCTCACTTGCCTTCATTCTGCTATACGGTTCTCAGCTCACAACAAGGTGTGCGTTCTGGGACAAAATACATTTAGAATGGTGTATGTTGAGATCAAGAGTTGTATCCTAGGCCTACTCAGAGTAGGGCTGTTGAAATGTAGGTATTTAATTTCCGAAACTATTTCTGTACCACCGTATTATATGACATCGGGGCGGTGTACCATGTTAAAACATAAAACACCATTTTAAAACTAAAAATACAGATCATTAAGGTGACTGGCTAATTAAAGATAAAAATCAAACAGTTACACAGGCCTGATGGCATTGAAAAGTCTTTCAGAGATGCCCGAAAGTCAATGGTGAGATTGCCTGCCAAATCTCAGCTGGAAGAGTGTTCCAGAGCACAGTGGTGCTAAATGCTCAGCTGCTAGATGAGATCAGTCAGGCCTCCTTAACATGGGAGACAACTTGTGTTGCTCTTCCAGGTGAACTCAGAGATGGAGCTCATATATAAAGGCTCAGGTGGTCCTTAAGTTATCCTGGCTCAAATGTTTGTTCCCAGGGTGCAATAATGGATGTTTTTAGCTTGGTCCAGGGTTCCTCGATGTTATCAGGGAATTCCGAAAGCAGATGATCCTTAAGAGTCGTTTGGAAGCAAGCCCACTTAATGGGATCTTGAAGGGCTTGAGTGTTCATTTTGTGCCTTGGTTTCCTTCCTTGAAGCCTGCGTTGAGGTATAATCTTGATAGCCAACGTTGAGAGTATTAGTTGGTGATCTGTCCAGCAGTCGCTGGTGCTCATCATAGCTCTGGTAAGGGGCACATCACGGCAATCTTTAGCATGGAAACCAATGTCCCCACTGTGGAAGGACGTGTGGATCCAGACATAGACATAGACTTTGTTTGGACAAATATAGTAATATTTGGAATGGGTTTATAAAGAGTGTGGTTGGTTACGAATAACCACATTTGTATCAGGATTAGAACATCTTTTGTTTCTATAGAAGTACGGAAATGTTACTGATTTTGCTCGTCGTATTTCTGTAGCACCTTTTGTTTACTTCTTTATAAATAAAATTGTTCTAATGAATTATAAATTTATAAAAGCAATCTCAGAAACCAGGAGAACTGCCACATAATGTTTTCCAGTGGGGTGGCATCCAGCATTTCTGCTAAAATCTATTTGCCCCTCCCCCTGTGACCGACAAAACCCACAATAGAAAATAATAACAACCTAGATGTTTTAGCAGAAATGTCACATGCTGTCAGCTGTCTGCACGCATCAGTAGTCTAGAAACTGCATTCTACAGGAGCTGGTCTAAGGGCAGCCCCACATAGAACTAATTGTAGTAATCCAGTGATTGTAATTGGCATGATTAATGTAGACCCATCAATTTTAACAGATCCAGTCTCAGTAGAACTTAGTTGGATATGTTCCAATAACATTTTAATGAAGCAAACAAGAAAAAAAAAATCAGGGCAATACAAGAACAGGACCAAGAGATTTACGAACAAATTCCTGTGACATTGATGAGGGCCAGAAATAGATTAATTAATTCAGGACTGGCTCCAGTTCTGAGAGGCCCTTTGGAAAAGTGGCCTCTGATAGGCTGCCTCCTACATCAGTGAGATTACATGGTAGGGCATGGTGAGCAGCCAGTGGCCATTGGAATTTCCCACAATGCCCTGGGGTGACCCCATGTCAGGGGCATTGTGGAAACTCAAAATGGAACCTCATAGGTTCAGAAACCAAGGTGGGTGTACAGGCAGGTTGGCAGCTCCCCAACAAGGGCACCATTTGCTAACGCTGGTCTTGCAAACAATCACATCAGTGGGGAAAATCTCTTTATATGCAGTGTTTTATCAATGTGTGTCTGTGTATTGCTGAGGAAGATGGGGAGAAAAACAAATGAACTGAACGAAATGAAGACTGTGCAGGCAGAGTCTGGCTTTTTTTTTTTTAATAAAGGGAATGAATTGAACAATGGATAATTCCTAATTAAGAAATGCCTGAGGATTTTGTTCAGTCCGCATTGTTAAGTGACCTGACCTGATTTGCACTCTCTCGGTTAAAACGCAGACTGGGACATATTTATTTATTATTATTATTAAAGAAATAACCGCAGGGTCTTTATTCTCTCTCCTGTTTAGTTTTTTTCTAAAGCTGCTATATTAGGCCAGTGTATACGCTGTTTTATGCAAAGCCGTACGGATTGCTTGATATTTTCATAATGTGTTTTCTCATGGCCACTTATGGGCTATCTGTAATCCTTCTTATTAGGGTTTTAAAAAATATTTATTGCTGTTCATTTGTGCAGTGCATTGGGCACAGCAAGAGCAGGGTGTGTGTGTGTGTGTGTGTGTGTGTGTGTGTGTGTGTAGGCATACAACTGATCTTCGGGCAGCAGATTCATTGCACTTTACACCCCTGACCATCAAGGAGACTCTTGGCTTTTACTCTCAAGATGAAGGGCTGTAGCTGAGTGGAAGAGCATCTTCCTTTCATGCAGAATGTTCCAAGATCAATCCCTGGCATCTCCAAGTAGGGCTGGGAGAGAGGCTCTTTAATAATAATAATAATAATAATAATAATAATAATATATTCAACAGGGACCTGGGTGGCGCTGTGGGTTAAACCACAGAGCCTAGGGCTTGCCAATCAGAAGGTCAGTGGTTTGAATCCCCGCAACGGGGTGAGTGTTGGGATACTGCCAGGGAGACAAAGTCCATCATGACTCCACGTCGTCTCCGGACGTCCATCGATCTCCCGTAGATACGCAGTATCAGCAATTAGCGACACGAGCTCATGAAATAGCTTGCCACATTCCAGAGCTGATGCACGCTCTATCAGCAGATAATGCACAGCGAAAGATGCACTCAGGAGAGCATATTTACAACTTTATTCAGCGTTGGTCAGAACAAAGAAAAACATGACTGCCTGCTTCAGTGTTCAGGCACAGAGAGAGAAACGAAAGCAAAGACACAACAGAAACTTCCTGTGAAGAGGAAATACACAGACTCTGTGACTCACAAAGCCTGCCCCCTTTTAAGGTGGAACGGAAATATCCTAACAGTGAGCTCCCATTGCTCAGACCCTGCTCCTGCCCACCTAGCAGTTTGAAAGCATGTCAAAGTGCAAGTAGATAAATAGGTACCGCTCTGGCGGGAAGGTAAATGGCATTTCCATGCACTGCTCTGGTTTGCCAGAAGCAGCTTAGTCATGCTGGCCACATGACCCGGAAGCTGTACGCCGGCTCTCTTGGCCAATAAAGCGAGATGAGTGCCACAACCCCAGAGTCAATCCCGACTGGACCTAATGGTCAGGGGTTCCTTTACCTTTAATGATATATTTATACCCCGCCCATCTTGCTGAGTTTCCCCAGCCACTCTGGGCAGCTCCCAATTGAATGTTAAAACAAGACAGCATTAAATATTAAAAACTTCCCTAAACAGAGTTGCCTTCAGATGTCTTTTAAAGATAAGATAGCTGCTTATTTCCTTCACATCTGATGGGAGGGTGTTCCACAGGGCGGGCACCACTACTGAGAAGGCCCTCTGTCTGGTTCCCTGTAACCTCATTTCTCTCAATGAGAGAATTGCCAGAAGGCCCTTGGTGCTGGATCTCAGTGTCCGGGCTGAATGAGGGGGGAGGAGACGCTCCTTCAGGTATACAGGACCGAGGCCGTTTAGGGCTTCAAAGGTCAGCACCAACACTTTGAATTGTGCTTGGAAACGTACTGGGAGCCAATGTGGATGTCTCAGGACCGGTGTTATGTGGTCCCGGCGGCCACTTCCAGTCACCAGTCTAGCTGCCACATTCTGGATTAATTGCAGTTTCCAGGTCACCTTCAAAGGTAGCCCCACGTAGAGCTCATTGCAGTAGTCCAAGCGGGAGATAAACTCTAGAGAGCTTCTCCTAGTCAGTGTAGAGCAGGGAACCGCGATCGACTGGTCAATCCCTGGGAGGCTGGATTTGATCACGGGCTCTTTTTCCTTTGTGGGGGGGGGGGGGGAGAAGATCCGGCCCTGCCCCCTCAACCCACCCTCCATTTGCGCATGATTGCTAGAAACAGAAGGCAGCATTTTCTCTGTGAGGCTGTTTGTTTCCCGATCGATGAGCTACTTTCCCCTTTTAGCATTTTAGACCTTCCCCTCTAAAAAAAGGTCAACAATATTGACCCGATCCGCCCCCCCCAAGTTCAAGTTCAACAACTACTCTAATTTTGCTCCCTAGAAAAAAATGGTCAACAACTTTGACCTGAACAAAAAGGGGTAGATCACTGCCAGTGTATTTTTCTGTGAGTAGATGGCAGTCTTTTGGGAGTTGGACGTCCCTGGTGTAGAGTTAGTTGATGGACCGATGGGTCTGACTGTCACAGTCTGGTTCACGGGCGATCAAAGTCCTGGCTGCGGATGTTGGGACCGGGGGCAAGATCGTGGGGTGGGAGCAGGAACGGGAGTCCAGAAGCCAGGAGTCAGAAAGCCAAGAGTCCGAGGATCAGAGAGCCGGGAGTCAAGAAGACAAGTGTCTGAGGGTCAGGAAGCAAGGAGTCACAAAGTCAGGGGTCCAAGGATCAAGAGTCAAGGAGTCCAAGGCAGGGAATGTGTTGCTGTGGCAAAGAGTAGAAGGGAAAAATGCTGACCTTATATCCCTTCTCGGCTCTTGTCACCAGGTGCTGTGAGTTACCAACCGGCCTCACCTGTGTGGCCTTGCCTCTTCAGAACAAACTTAAGAAGGCCCCAGTCCTGCAGAGCCCTATTGGTCACAGGGCCTGGCTCCTGCACGCACACCTGACACTGACTTCCTGCATTCTATATTCTCTAGGAGACCTTAACTCTTAAGTCACATGCTAGCTTTGGTTCTGGAGATGCATACCCTTGTTAAGTATAATTGATTTAATTCACACTGAAGTGGGAGTGCCTGGTGAAAGGAATTAATGGGAAGAGTCCATCGCAGCTTCAGAAAAGGAAGAAGAGCTTTCTCTCAGCTTTAACTAGTTGATAATTAATTGGTTGTTGTGATTAACCTTAGATCACTTGGGAGGCTATTTAATCACAAATTCACCATCTTAGAATGGTGGTGGCTGGGGTCCACCCCCAAGGCTCTGTGGATTGAGAGTGTAAATGGCTCTCCAGGAGAACACAAGATTGCAGGTTGGAGTGCAGGCAATGAAGTCTCTGTGTGTGAGAGAAATAAAACTATGCTTCTCAGCTCTGATCATAAGTTTATTTTATTTCTAAGCTGCTGAGCATGCGCTGTACTGCACAAGATATTGTATGGATATTTTGGGTGTACCGTTGATGCTTTTGTTCTGTTTTTCCAAGACAGTTCTGCTGTTATGTACTGAAGTTCTCACCCTGGGCCAGCAGGGGGATACTGTAGATAGTTTTCACTCAGGTCCACATATGCAAATAAGGGATTGAAAGTGATGTTCAGTGATTGGATAGTTACAGAAAATAGTTACTGTTACGTTGTAGTGGAGCTCTATATAAGCAGGCTGGCTGAACCCTTCAGTTCAGTTCTGTTCTGGCCTGTGAATAAACAAGAGCTGTTTGAAGAATCTCTGTGTCGTCTGATATGTTCACCCACAACTTAACATCTGCAAGTAAACTTTGGAATTAAACTTATGGGCCTAGACAATGTTTTCATTTCAAAAAAGCAGTCAGTTTTCATGCATTCTGTAGCTTCAAACCACACAATATTAATATCTGCAATAACCCTTTCATCACGCTATGGCCCAGACCTGGACCTTTTATTGGTGGCAAGCTGTTTTGAGACACCATCTTGTCCTTTGCCTCAAGCAGCAAAACGCCTTGGGGTCAACTCTGAGGAAGCACAGTCTTTTAGGGGTACCCAGGCCTGAGCAAAGGTCACAGAGCGGGGAGGGGAAAGGTGAGGAAACAGTTTTACCTGAAGTTTTTAAAGCTGAAACTCAGCTTCACTTCACACCCCTCCCCACACCTTGCTCTTGGCTTGCCTAGCTAGGTCTCTCACCCACACATGAACCAGAGAACAGGCCTTATCTCAGCCACTTCACCCTCACCATGTTCCTAAGCAGCCCTTCAGAAGGAACTTAAAATCGGCAGGACTGATTTTTCGAATCCCTTTGAATAAGCGGTAGCGCAAGCCAAACACTGGTGGCTTTCACTTTACATGTAAATAAGGCTTAAGATGTGGCATTCTGTGCATAATCTTCAGCGACAGGAACAATAAGCCTTGGCTTGAATGTTAAATGATCGTCGTCGTTCTGCAGGCGGCGATGAATACTCTCCGTAGCCAACTGTCAGAATTATACCGAGGGGTTGAGAAAACCTCAGCTGCAATCCCTTTAAATTATGAATACATTCCGTGCAAAGATGTCCTTCATGCCCCCTTTTGCCTTTATGGTTTTATAACCTTTGGCAGAGCTCACAATAAATAGATAAAAGCAATCTCTTATGGTACTTGGCCCTCTGAATTATGTATATCCGCAGAGAGGATATATTTCAGGTCTTTGTAAATAGCGCACAAGAAACCTCCCAGAATGGATGCATTCAGTGGTCTGATCCTTCTTCAGGTCTCTTTTCGCCGTTTAGTTCTTCAGCAGAAAAAAAGAAACAAGCAACCAAATGCTTTCTTGAATCACCTGGGCTTTATCGTACCTGCTGTCAGGACTTAATCCTAGAGCCTGTTTTCAAAGAAAGGATAAAGTGAAGTTAAGTGTCCTTGAACATCTGCAGATTGATTTCTTTTACTCTGCTTAATCAGTAGCAACACTTGACTCTGTTCAGAATTGGAAGCAGAAAACAATTGTTTTCCCCCAACAAAGTTGGAAAACAGCCTAATTCTGATACTCAGACTTTGTTGCATCCTGTTGTTGACAAGGTGATGGCGGCTGAATGCCCAGGCAGTCCTCCACGAGAATCATCATCATCATCATCATCACTTTTAATTTGTACCGTATTTTTTGCTCTGTAAGATGCACCAGGCCACAAGACGCACCTAGTTTTTGGAGGAGGAAAACAAGAATTATTATTTTTTCTGAATCTCAGAAGAACAGAACAGCAAGAGGGATCGCTGCACAATGAAAGCAGTAATCCATCTTGCTGTTCTGGCTTCTGGGATAGCTGCGCAGCCTGCATTCACTCCATAAGACGCACACACATTTCCCCTTACTCTTTAGGGAGGGGAAAAGGGAGTCTTATAGAGCAAAAAATACGGTATATCGTCTTTCTGTGTTACAATACCCAAGGCGGTTTACAAGCTGAAGGAACAAAGAATGTACACCTTATAACAATCTAATGCAATACAAAAATGTGATAATGAAACATAACTTTAAAATAAGCAACCTACATCAAAAAAGTAACACCCAACAATCATTACAATAGTATAGAATAATCATATCAGCATATAAAAATTAAATTCACTCTTAACAATGACAAGAAATAATTTCTAAACTACAATCAATAAAACAACGGCAAGCCACAATGCATAAAATAATACAATACAATTGAGAAGCAGAGACTTGAGGGTGGGGCAAGGCAGGTGGAAGAAGGCCTTGCCAGATGAAGTCTCTGCCCTCACCCCACTAACACCTTTGGCTACTTATCGGAAAGTGGCAAATGCCATCAAGAGGAGGTATCACTGGAGAGTTCCCTCCCAGGCACCTTGGGTGCTATAACAGGAATAGCACAGCTGCCAGGGGCTCTGGTTAATGTAGTTTTCCAGAGCACATGAGATCTCAATATAGGCATCAGGTACCCTTGAAATTGGGATGTGGGTGGCACTGTGGGTTAAACCACAGAGCTTAGGGCTTGTCGATCAAAAGGTCAGCGGTTCGAATCCCCACAACGGGGTGAGCTCCTGTTGTTCGGTCCCAGCTCCTGCCCACCTAGCAGTTTGAAAGCACATCAAAGTGCAAGCAGATAAATAGGTACCGCTCCGAAGGGAAGGTAAACGGCATTTCTGTGCGCTGCTCTGGTTCACCAGAAGTGGCTTAGTCATGCTGACCACATGTCCCGGAAGCTGTCTGCAGACGAACGCCAGCTCCCTCAGCCTATAGAGCGAGATGAGCGCGCAACCCCAGAGTCATCCGCAACTGGACCTAACGGTCAGGGGTACCTTTACCTTTTTAGCCTTGAAATTACATTTCCTGGGTTCCTTCTGGACTATAGGCTTAAGCATGCTCAGCAGTCTTACTTACATACTTCGCCAAACGTTTATTAGGCATTACAAATGTAGGCAATCATAAAACATCAGTATATAAAATTTTAAAATATATACAAAAAAACAGCCATGTAAAAATATGTCATAATGAGGATTTTCATTGGAGTTTCCTCCTGTTAAATAGTGCCATTCACCACTCTAAGAGATACTATTGATAAAAACTCAGCCACCCTTACAGTTACTTCCAGGTTAATGTCAAACATATAGAATCTTTTCATTGTGATCTCGCAACTTGATATTTTAGAAACAACTCTTGCATGCTCAAAGGGTTTCACATACTGTGTCGCCATAAACCTTACAAAAGTCCAGTAATTCTGGCCAATATTATTGTCTCCATTTTAGAGATATAAGTGCGTGCCAAGGTTGGGGGTGGGGTGGGGAGAAAGTTGCAGAGCCAACCAGTGAATTCATTGGAGAAGAATTCAGATGGGGCAGCTGCAAGGATGCTGCTTGCCCAGAGTTGGAAAGAAGACAACATTCCTACCAGGGTAGACTGGCAGATGAAATTATTGGATTATGCAGAGATGGTAAGATTGACTGGTAAAATCAGAAACCAGGAGGATCCAAACTTCATTAAAGAATGGGAGAAGTTTATATTATATTGGAAAGACCCCTGGAAACACTTGAACTCTTTAGCAGGTCCTAAATAACTCTTGTTGTGTTTGTCCGTGGAGTTTTCTTGGCAGGGATACTGGAGTGGCTTGCCGGTTCCTGCTCCAGGTGGATCACGTTTGGTCAAAACTCTCCACTATGACCTGTCCATCTTGGGTGACCCTGCACAGCATAGCTCATAGCTTCTCTATGTTATTCAAGCCCCTTCGCCATGGCAATCCACGAAGGGGCAGACTCTTGAGAGTCCCATGGACTGCAAGAAGATCAAACCTATCCATTCTTAAGGAAATCAGCCCTGAGTGCTCACTGGAAAGACAGGTCCTGAAGCTGAGGCTCCAATACTTTGGTCACCTCATGAGAAGAGAAGACTCCCTGGAAAAAAAAAAAAACCTGATGTTGGGAAAGATTGAGAGCACAAGGAGAAGGGGACGACAGAGGATGAGATGGTTGGACAGTGTTCTTGAAGCTACTGGCATGAGTCTGACCAAACTGCGGGAAGCAGTGGAAGACAGGAGTGCCTGGCATGCTCTGGTCCATGGGGTCACGAAGAGTCAGACACGACTAAACGACTAAACAACAACAACAAAGAACTCTTGTAAAGTTACACAGATTTTGGATACAGTGGAGGACTATAAGTTAGATGGACTTACAATATACTGTCAAAAAAGTTCCCCCCAAAACCCACCCCCAAAACCCACGGAGGGGAGGAGGGAAGTCTTGAGATTTGGAAGAATCGTGTGGTATGAACATCCCATCTCTGATGTTCAGTCTATGATGAGACTTTGCATATGTATAATGGGTGAGGGGACAGGGGCGGGGGGGAAGCAGATATAATTCAAAAATTCCTCTTCCCCCATCTGCTTCTTTCCTGCCTGCTCTCTGTCACAATCCTATAACAAATGAGATGTCATGTTGGACGGCATTATTTGCTTGGGAGATCAGTTGTCTTCCTCTAATGGGACAATTTGTTTGTTTGTTTGCTTTTTTTTAATGCTCATTGTCTGCACTGGAATTATTTCTGTGCATTGTTTACCCTATGGGTTTCATGCTTGCAAATGGCTCCGACTGTTGCAGAAAAACTTAATGATATTTAATTGGAATCGGGGTGCTTGGGACTCCAATTGCCGCCAGCTGTTTTTATTCTGAATTTTAAAATGTCATGGTTCCGTAGCTCTTAATCTCCGACAGCCAGTGGTGCAATCAACAAACTTTACCCTCCGAGTGAATCATTTTGGTTTTTGAAAGAGAATATGGATAAATACCACTCCATGGAATTTCAGTGGTTTCGCTTCTAGCTCCCTGTTCCTCTCTCCTTGCCTCATTCCTTTTTAATGCCCCCCACATAAGAGTAGTTCTCTCTATTAGAAGAATTATTTATTATTATCATGGCTTTACCTCAGCACAGGCGATCAGTCTTCCTTGATCCTTCCATTTCAGCTTCCAGAGGCACTAACAGAGCTGACCTTCCCAAACTTAAAGTGGAATAATAAACATACAGTACATGGAAAAGCTTGCTTCTCTCTCCCTGAAATCTTTGCTTGATATGTACAAAAAGATCCAGGGGAATCCTGCACGAAAAGGTATTGATAATTCATTGTGTAATAAATATTTCAAGGCTGTGTCATGTCTTTCATTATCAAGTCTTCAGGGTTCAGATCTTCGCTGGGGTGCTGTGTGTGTATCTCTGCAGCTTGCAGAATTTGAGCTACAACTGGAAGTCAATTGATCCTTAAAACAAAACGGCTTGAGATAGTGATTTAAAATATTCTCCAGCTTTCCAAACCTCTTCTGAAGGCTCGGATGTTATCCAAATATTTGATATCTCTATTTGACATACAAGGATATTATCGATGATGGGTTCTTTTATAGATGTTGTATGCTATATTTGATCCTATAAAGAAGGCTGATCACCGAAGAATTGATGCTTTTGAATTATGGTGTTGGAGGAGACTCTTGAGAGTCCCATGGACTGCAAGAAGATCAAACCTCTCCATTCTTAAGGAAACCAGCCCTGAGTCCTCACTGGAAGGACAGATCCTGAAGCTGAGGCTC
Organism: Podarcis tiliguerta; assembly: GCF_965153285.1. Classification (NCBI taxonomy): domain Eukaryota; kingdom Metazoa; phylum Chordata; class Lepidosauria; order Squamata; family Lacertidae; genus Podarcis; species Podarcis tiliguerta. Next base: position 10,446,680 of record NC_139536.1, on the reverse strand, counting down.
CAATACTTTGGCCACCTCATGAGAAGAGAAGACTCCCTGGAAAAGACCCTGATGTTGGTAAAGATTGAGGGCACAAGGAGAAGGGGACAACAGAGGACAAGATGGTTGGATAGTGTTCGCGGAGCTACCAGCATGGGTTTGACCAAACTGCGGGAGGCAGTGGAAGACAGAAGTGCCTGGCATGCTCTGGTCCAGTGGCGTAGCGTGGGGGGTGCAGGGGGGCCGGCCCCACCGGGCGCAACATCTGGGGGGGCGCTCGCACTCGCAGCTCTCTGCCCCTACCTGGCTCACTCACTCTCTCTCACTGCAGTGCTGGCTGTGCAAATCCGATCCGAGCCGCCGGGTCGCCGCCCACTGTGGAGGGGGGGGTGCCAGGCGTGCGGTGCGGTGCGGAGAGAGAGCGAGGGACTATCTGGGGGAGGGGCAGTGCAGCGGGGGGGGGGCGCAAATTACTTGCCTTGCCCCGGGTGCTGACAACCCACGCTACGCCACTGCTCTGGTCCATGGGGTCACGAAGAGTAAATGACTAAATGACTAAACAACAACAACATATTTGATCCTAGTCAGTGGTGGGCATTCAGTGGTATTCAGTCTTTGAAAGCTGACAGCGTATGAAGTTTCATATCCTGGATAGATCCGTTGGTTAAAGCATGGTACTGATAATGCCAAGATTGTTGGTTTGATCTCTGCATATTCCTGCATTGCAGGGCGTTGGACTAGAAGATGATCCTTATGGTCCCTTCCACATCTACAATTCTATGATTGTCTTTAGTGCTGGCCAAAACAAAGCAAAAGAACAATTGGGGGAAACTAGAAAGCCCAAATGGGCTGAATTGAACTAACTAGTCCTGTTAGTGAAAGTCTGTGGAAGGAGTTCTGCTGGCAAAATGGGACTTTCCTTTCCTCTCCTCCTCTTCAAATTGGCTCGGTGTGTTTGTCAAGAATTACAGAATCGCTACAACAGTGGCAAGAGTCTTGATAGCACATGGATGGAAATCCCAACGAAAGAACAGTGGCAAGAGAAATTGATGAGGTACGCAGAGTTGGCTAAATTGACATACAAACTGTGGAACAAAGACAACTGTGACTTTAAGGAAGAATGGGAGCTTTTTACAGATTATCTAAAAAGACAGCAAAATGAACTGGACTCCTTGGCAGGTTTTTAATAAACATACACAAATTGATTGGTTGATAACATGATAGACAGATAGACAAGGCAAGGATATGTATAATTTTATAACTGGCAGAGAATAATATGTGCAGAGAAATCAGAGAAAGGAGATTAGGGAAGTCCCTGGTTGGGGGGGAGGGAGGGATGGAAGGGGGGTGGGGGGAAAGGGGGGAATAATGCATGTGATTATATGGTTTGATAATTTGTTATGTTGAAATTGTTTAATAAAAATACTTTTAAAAAAAGGAATTACAGAATTGTAGAGCCAGCGGCATAGCTAGCCACTCACGTGCCTGATGTGGGGGAGAGAGTTGTCTTACAGCCAGGGCCAGGGCGATCCGCCCATGGGGGTGGGGCGAGCCTCTCTGCCGCCTCTCCCTCAGCTGTAGGGTGGCTGAGGGAGAAGCAGTAGGCAGACGCAAGTCCCACACTGCCATTTCAGGCAGCGCAGAACCTGCAGGCACCTAAGCCAACACGTCACTTCTAAAAAGTTCATCCTGTCTGATCTCAGAAGCTAAGCAGCATCAGGCCTGGTTAGTACTTGGATGGGAGACCGCCTGGGAATACCAGGTGCTGTAGGTGTCTAAGGCCATACTACCCTGAACACTCCCAATCTCTCCTAAAAAGTTCAGTGAGCCCAATTTTTTATTTCTTTTAAACTCATTTTGTCACCCCCCCCCTCAGTGATGACACCCAGGGCGACCTGCACCTCCCCACCCCTTCCTCCACCAATGCGTAGAGCTGGAAGAAACTATGAGGGTCGTGCAGTCCCTTGCAATGCAGGCATCTCAACATACCATCTCCCATCCATTTTGAAAGCATACAAGAGCCTGCTTAGCTTTGTAAATGTGCTGGAGGCTTTGTTGCCGAGAACCCCTGGAGCAGACTCCCATCAAAAGAAGAATGGATAACGAAGATGGTTGACTATGTGGAGATGGCAAGGCTGACTGGGAAGATCAGGCGCCAAGAGGATAACAAATTTAATAGAGAAATTTATAGAATACAGTGGTACCTCGGGTTAAGTACTTAATTCGTTCCAGAGGTCCGTTCTTAACCTGAAACTGTTCTTAACCTGAAGCACCACTTTAGCTAAGGGGGCCTCCTGCTGCTACCATGCCACCGGAGCACGATTTCTGTTCTCATCCTGAAGCAAAGTTCTTAACCCGAGGTACTATTTCTGGGTTAGCGGAGTCTGTAACCTGAAGTGTATGTAACCTGAAGCATATGTAACCCGAGGTACCACGGTATATTAAAGAACACTGTAAAAAATCTATTAAAAAGTTAGCAGGATTGACATAGCACTTGTAATTCAAAACTACAAAGGATAAAAATGAAGTACAATGATTTAGACAAATGCAATTAGATGCAGTTTAAAAGGGAAGGTAAATTTTGGAAGCCAAGGGAGGGGTGGGGGGAAGTCTGGGGGTTCAGGGAACCCCATAAAGGTACTGAGATGGACTATGGTTTAATGTAAACGTGTGTGTGTGTGTAAAAAGAAAAAGGTTTTTTTCTTTTTCTATTTGAAACTTTGAAAATAAAATTTAGAAGAAGAAGAAGAAGAAGAAGAAGAAGAAGAAGAAGAAGAAGAAGAAGAAGAAGAAACAGCTGGAGAAAAGCAAAGCCAAAGGAAAACAACAACAACAACAACCTCAGAACAAGGAGAGGGGAGATTGCTCTATCAGTCTAGCAGAAAAAAACTTGGCTGACGAAACGTTTGTAACAGAGTGACACTGAATTCCTCCCGATGACTCAGGTGTCAAATTTAGACGTATTCAGAATATCCAAAGCACAGATTGGTGAAGGTGGTGGGTGGGTGGAAGAAAAGTGGGGGGTGGCAAGGAAGGGAAGACCTCTCCCCCACTCAGGAAGAACGAAGGAAAGCTCCCAGGTGAGACGTGGGAGGGTCCATGACTTTTTGTAAGAGACAAGGGTGGAAAGCGACCTTTGAGAGCGTACTCCGCATTTTCTTTTCTCTTTCTCTCTCTGATTTAGTTTGTATCTAGAATGGTTTCTTTTATTTTATGGTACCAAGAAAATATTCAGCGGCTCTCCAGAGCTTCAGACATGGAACATGGGAACGTGTTGGGAAGTGGTCTGTTACTATGATGATGATTTTGCCGTCAGGCTGCCTGTCATTATTTCTTAATTGTGTTTTTTATTATGGTTTCATCAGTGATGTTCTGTAATGTGATTTTAACGTTGTACACCGCCCTGGGACCTCCTGAGAAAGGGTGGTCTATAAATTGAATAAATAAGAATAGCAATAAGAATAACATTTCTATCGCTACCTGGAGATGTCAGGGATCGAACCTGGAACTTCCGGTACTATCATTATAAACACGTGAAAACCCCAATAAATGAAGTTTCTGATTCTCTTCATTTAAAAAAACTACTCAAAGTTCATATTCAAAGTCTAAAATTTGCTGGGTTTCTAATTTGTGTGTGGGGGGTTTTTTTTTCTTTTTTTCTTTTAAATCATTTTAATTTTCTGTTCATTTGGAAAGGACCTAAGATGAGTGGAAGACTTTAGAAGCGACTGCGTAGTCTTCTGGCAGGGAACTTGCCCCGTAGGGAGCCAATTACACTTGGCTACCTAGATGGAGATCATAAGAACTCGGAGGAGCCTTTCGCATCATTTTCAGGTGCTGGTTTAGAGAACTTCTCCCATGTTAATCACACTCATTATTCAGTCCTTCCTTTCATCTGTCATTACCCTTTCTTTGTCCTCTGCTTGCTCTCATTTCCAGATACCCATCTCCCCAGGCGCCTTCTGAGAGAAAAGTGCTAAAACTATTTCTTCAAGGCCCATTTGTAGTTATCTGACTTCACGCTATCCAACGTTGAGGCTCTTGAAATGTTTCCTAGGGATGAATTAACAAAATTAGTGCTGTTAGAGAAGATACTGAGTCCCCCAACTGCACTATACACTTAAAGCAGAACGGTGGGGTGTGGTAAACACTCCGGCTGTTAGGAGGCTCCTATTCCCCTCCCAGAACTACAGTTCCCTGGGAATAGGGAAGATTGTGAAACCACTACGGCTCTCAGCACACTTAGCAAATTACAGTTCCCAGCAGTGGCATAGCGTGGTTTGCCAGTGCTGGGTGCACACACACTGGGCAGTGGAGCAGAGGATGAACGGAGCCCACCGCGCCCAACCTTCATCGCTGATGCTGCCAGAGCAAACCCCCTCACTGGAGCGGGGCTGTGCTGTACCACCTGCCCACCCACACAGGGGGGAGCCCAGCCAGCCGACATGTCCCCCCACCAACACCTGTGGGGAGGAGCCCCAGGCCAGGCCACCCTGCAGTCATCCCTTGCCCATTTCCCTCCATTTGTGCCTGCTCACCATAGGGGGAGCCAGCTAAGCAAGGAGCTAAGCTGGAAATGCAGCAGCAAGTCCAGGCTGTGTTCCAGGGCCAAGAGACCAGGAAACAGTGGGCTCCTTTATTAGAGGTTAGCGACTATAACTGCTTTCCAAAGTGTCTAGCAGAGTTTCTCTGGCGGCAGACGATGAGAACAGTAGTTATACTCAAATACACAGTGAATAATTACTTTATGCAAGCCTTTGGTTATACAGTTGTACCTCCGTTTACGTAACCCTCTGGTTACGTAACCCTCTGGTTACGTAAACTTTGGGATGGGCGCACGGCAAACCCGGAAGTATTTTACCGGGTTTTGCTGTGCGTGCATGTGCAGAAGCGGTCCTCAGGTTGCGGAAACCTCAGGGTTCGACTGGACCTCCAGAACAGATCCCGTCCACAACCGGAGGTACCACTGTACAAGCATTTTTACTTATTACTATCTAGAAACCATTTACAGTCCTTCTTCCTCTCTTCAGCATGGTATTTGTTGCTGTTTAGTCATTTAGTCGTGTCCGACTCTTCGTGACCCCATGGACCAGAGCACGCCAGGCACTCCTGTCTTCCACTGCCTCCCGCAGTTTGGTCAAACTCATGCTGGTAGCTTCGAGAACACTGTCCAACCATCTCGTCCTCTGTTGTCCCCTTCTCCTTGTGCCCTCTATCTTCCCCAGCCTCAGGGTCTTTTCCAGGGAGTCTTCTCTTCTCATGAGGTGGCCAAAGTATTGGAGCCTCAGCTTCAGGATCTGTCCTTCCAGTGAGCACTCAGGGCTGATTTCCTTCAGAATGGATAGGTTTGATCTTCTTGCAGTCCATGGGACTCTCAAGAGTCTCCTCCAGCACCATAATTCAAAAGCATCAATTCTTCGGCGATCAGCCTTCTTTATGGTCCAGCTCTCACTTCCATACATCACTACTGGGAAAGCCATAGCTTTAACTATACAGACCTTTGTTGGCAAGGTGATGTACTTTCAGTCTAGTAATAAACAGTCCTGATACCTGCAAACTCATAGTAACAGCAGCTCACTTCACCATATATCCAAACTAGCTGGAAACATGCTTACTGACAGGGTATGTGTGCTCTCCTTGTGCCCCCCCCCCCTTGCAAACTCAACTTCCTCCTTTTAATTGCATCTCCAGATGACACCAATTAAGCCTGGAGTGCCATTCCCCCCACTGAATAAACTTCTGGAATGCTTTTTAAAGTTTCCAGGAACTATTAATCTGTTTTGAGAAGAATGTATTCCTAACATCCTTATACATTCAACTCCCTTAGAGCTGAATGAGGTAGTAGAGTGCTGAATGGACTGTACCAACTTGACCTGCAAGTGGGTGAGTTTACTTGCAGTGAGTTCTTAGTTAATGCAAGGGACACTCCTGTAACCTTCAATTATATGGTACTTTCCAGCTCAGGAATCAACCACCTATTGGCAGAACCTATTTGGTGTTTCGCAACTTTCTGACTAGTTGCAGGACCTTAGCCAGACCTAGCAGAGTAAACGCAGAATCCACGGAAGCAATTGGCGACTTGGCTGCAGACAGGATAGACGAAGCAGGAACCAGGAACTTGTAGTTAGGTGTTTATTATATACAGTGAACTATTTACAGAAACAGAACACAAATCTTTTGCTAGCTCTCTCTGATACGACTCACAACTCCTACACTAACACACAGAACTCTGAACACGAACACTGATCTTCTGAACTAACACATTCCAGTTAGTAGGCCATTAATTATCACTCCCTTGGGAGAGCTTGACCGATCAGGGAATGGTCTCCATGTCTCTGTTATCACCAGGCAGACTTACTCCTTCAGATTGCCATTTGTCTGTCTGCCAAACCTTAATTGACTCTGTGTGAGTAGCTGCATGTACACAGTTTCCCAACACCACCTTCTCCTGATGCTGAGAGTTGTTAGGAGTCCCTTACTCCCCTCACAGAGCTACAGTTCCCAGTCAATCCCTCTTCTCAGGAACTCTGGGAACTTAAGCTCTGTGAAGAGAAGAGGAGTCTCCAAAACTCGCATTGCTCCTAACAAGAGACTCTTAACATGAGACCCATCTGCCCTATATATTCACACAACTTTAAACTGTTGTGACTTTAAACAGCCATGGCTCCCCCCAAAGAATCCTTGGAATGGTAATTTGTTAAGGGCGCTGGGAGATTTCAGAAGAACCTCATTTCCTTCATAATTCAGAATTCCCTGTTGAACTACTTTGAGAATTGTACCTCTGTGAGAGTAATAGGGGTCTCCTAACAACCTTGGGACGCCGGTGGCGCTGTGGTCTAAACCACAGAGCCTAGGGCTTGCCGATCAGAAGGTCGGCGGTTCGAATCCCCGTGATGGGGTGAGCTCCCATTACTTGGTCCCAGCTCCTGCCCACCTAGCAGTTCGAAAGCACATCAAAGTGCAAGTAGATAAATAGGTACAGCTCCTACGGGAAGGTAAAGGGTGTTTTCGTATGCTGCTCTGGTTTTGCCAGAAGCGGCTTAGTCATGCTGGCCACATGACCAGGAAAAACTGTCTGTGGACAAACGTTGGCTCCCTCGGCCTATAGAGCGAGATGAGCGCACAACCACAGAGTCGTCCGCAACTGGACTTACCATAACTGTCAGGGGTCCTTTACCTTTTTAACAACCTGTAGAAAACTAGTGTTTCCAAAATTAGGGATGCCATATATCCTCGACATTACTGGGATTTCGAAGGCGGAATTGACGTCCAGAGGGAATTTCCGAAAGGCGATGCTTTGTCCTGGGTCTTAGGCATGTCAATCGATCGTTTAAAGTGGTACAACACTGCTTTAGACATATAGTGCAAATGGGATCTGAGAAGTCAAGGATGGCCTGTGGAGTTTACTCCCCCTATTCTGATCAATCTTGGTGGCTCACACTGTTTCAGTGCTAAACCTGGGTATGGAGCTTGATTGAAATGGATTACATAATCTGCTTTCTCCAAGCATGTCTGCTTAGATGGCCACTTTGCCCAAGAGGAAAAGTTTTGCTAGTGCTTCCTGATTATACAGAGTGGCTGGGGAGGCCCAGCCAGATGGGTGGGGTATAAGTAATAAATTGTTGTTGTTGTTGTTGTTGTTGTTGTTGTTGTTTTGTTGTTGTTATTAGTATTAGTATTATTACAATGGCGTGCTCTGGTCCATGGGGTCACGAAGAGTCGGACACGACTGAACGACTAAACAACAACAACATTATTACAATCTTACATAGTCCCTCTGGTGCTTCAGATAAATTGATACCACCATACAGCTGCTCCACAGTGATACCAGTTGTCATTTTACCTTATTTAATTAAGGCATAAACATGATAATAAATTACGTGACAGGGGTCTGGAAAAATCCCCTCCCCATGAAAGATGGAATTGTGCTGTTCTTTTATGACATCACTGCATACTCCAGATGATCACTGAAAACTCAACTACCTGGTTAATCAAAGAAAAGGCAGCTCCCTCTCCCCAGGCCATTAAATTTGATGCATCCAGCTGCTAATTAGCCGACATGACATCTTTTGTGACATATGTTCTTTTGCTGCATGACAATCGCTTAGCTATTTGTTTGGATTCCTCCCCTCCCTCTTCTCTCCAACTCCCCCGCAAGGAAATCCTGATGTACATGTCAGTGTACACTACAAGGCTGTGCTCTGTGCACAGCTCAAGAGAGAAGGAGGAAACAGTCAACTGCTTTGCTTGACATCCCCTCTGAGAGCACCCCCTTCCCCTTTTTCCACTGCCGTCTCTACTGGCAGCCCAGAATAGCCTGCTTTTCAGTGGCATTCGATAGGGACTGCATCCTGAGAAGGGAGGGAGGAAGACATAGCAGCTCTTGCTGAACCTGAAAGGAGATTCAGATGGTCAGTAGCATATCTGGGACAGTGCCCCTGCAGAATGCCTGATGACCCTGCCGATTTGGACTGTTGTCTAACACACACTGCCCTTGAAGACAACTCAGAAGTTTCAAATGAATGCAGCAACCAGATTACAGGCTAGAGTTCCATTTAGGACTCAACTAATGCCTGTGTTTTTTGTTTAACAACTGCACTGGTTGTCAGTTCCTGCCCAGATCCAGTTCAAAGTTTTCGCATGTGTGTTTGAAGTCCTAAATTACTTAGGTCCCAAATATCTGAATGGCTTGTTCAGATGTTAAGATGGGCAACGGGAGTCTTCTTCATAGTTCTTCCACAAAGCTGAGTCAAGGGTGTGTTTCTTCTTCTTCTTCTTCTTCTTCTTCTTCTTCTTCTTCTTCTTCTTCTTCTCCCCCCCCCCCTCCTCCTCCTGGTGCCTACTGAGAAGATCCATAAAAACACAACTGTACCAAAAAGAATTACTGGGAAAATAAGAAAAGGGCCACCATCTTTGTTGCTCTTCTCTGAACACATTCCAGTTCATCAATATCTTAAACTGCAATGCCCACAGTGGGAGACAGTATTCCAGGGACTCTGCTACATTTGTAATGATAAAGCGCTTTATATGCACTATAACACTGTCACAGCAGTTGGCGCTGTGGAGTCCCGTATTTCACCAACAGGATTCCCTGTATGAAGTTTACATATTGCTTCTTTGATGTGTCTAGATCCAGCCCTTGTAAGTCTGGCCAAAGCGGAAAAGAGCAGAACCATTACTTCTTGTGATCTGGACGCTACACTTCCATTGGTGCAATCCAGAATCGCATTAGCCTTTATAGTCGCTGTGTCACACTGCTGACCCAGATCCTGAGACCAGTTGTGAATTTGCACATCATATTCTTCCTGCCTAAAAGCATGGCCTGAATGCAGAACTTAACATTTAACTCTGTTAAAATTCTTTTCTCTCCCCATTATAATAGCTATTGGTTTAAGCCAATATGTCTTTTTGGCAGATCTAGACTTTCTGAAGCCTTTACTGGGGGCGTTTTCCTTCCCCACTTCCGCTGGTTGTAAATTGATTAAAGAGAGAGGGAGAAATTCTCTCCTTCAAAGCATCAGATACAACTGCCTCGCACTGGAGCTGACATCTGGTCTCAACTTTCGTGTCATACCACAATATACAGAACATAACCTGGGGGAAGGGAATGACTTTTTTAAAAGAAAAAGAACCCACGAGGGAATTTAAAACAATCTATCTTCTTTCTTGTTGTCTTTTATGTGACGTTGAGTTATTGAGAAATAGCAAGTGTTTAATAAGGATATGGGCTTGTTACCAACTCAGTGGTAAAAGACTTTGATAGTAAGATAAAAAGACTTCACCAACTAAATGCACGATTCGATGGAAAATGTAAGCAATCCCATAATTGCCAAGCCATCCATGCCTGTCATAGACACATTTGGGAAATCAATTTCCCCTAATATGCATTTTCAAATGTATGGTTTTTACTAATATATGCATTTCTTTGCACACTTTACCCCACTGTGTACATTTTTGTACACATTGCTTATCTGGAGAGCTGCGCTGCAAAATTCAGAAAAGTACAAATTTCGAAGGATTGCTTTGTTTAGTTTAGCTTAGTTCTTTTAAATGTGTTTGGGGTTTTTTAATGAAAAGATTTTCACGAGTAACAAAAGTACATTCAGTTTCTTTGTTTTCAAATTGTAGTGTCCTTCATGCAGGTCAGTTACCTTCAGTTTGAGACATTTTTGTTATGGGCAGTTTGGAGTTTCAGGGGGAAGAGAAGTGGGGAGACAGAGGGGAGGAAATAAACATGGGGAAACAGTAAACTTCTGTTGCTCGGTTAAGTTAGCCAGATTGATTCACATGTTGTCGGGAGGGGGGGGAGTGTCGGTCATTGTAATATGTCATAAAGGGGCGCCACACCAGGGGGACTGTGTTTCGTAGAAGTGTCAATTAAGCAGATTCACCTATAAATGTAAATGGATTCAAATTTCACCCCCGACCCTACTCAATCCAACTTGGACATGTGTTTTCCATGCTGCAGCAATTTTCCAAATCCTTTTGTTATAAGAAATATAAGGTCTAAGGTACAAAATAAATGTTCAAAAATGTATCAGGCAAACACATGTTGTTGTTGTTTAGTCGTTTGGTTGTGTTTGACTCTTCATGACTCCATGGACCAGAGCACACCAGGCACTCCTGTCTTCCACTGCCTCCCGCAGTTTGGTCAAACTCATTTTAGTAGCTTCGAGAACACTGTCCAACCATCTCGTCCTCTGTCATCCCCTTCTCCTTGTGCCCTCCATCTTTCCCAACATCAAGGTCTTTTCCAGGGAGTCTTCTCTTCTCATGAGGTGGCCAAAGTATTGGAGCCTCAGCATCAGGATCTGTCCTTCCAGTGAGCACTCAGGCAAACACATACATAAATATATACTGTATTTTTCGTCCTATAGGGCGCACCAGCCCATACGGCGCACTTATTTTTTGGGGGGGAAATAAAGTAAAAAAAATTATTCCCCCCCCCCGAGCCGCAAAGAGCAAAGAAGCCATGACAGTGAGTGGGATGGATTCCGCTAGCTGTCCTGGCTTCCTTTTTAGCCTCGGGGCTGGGGGTCCAGGAGTGAAGTCGAGGTTGTGGATCCTCGCCATCGCTCCCAGACCTTGCGGGGCTGGGGGTGGGGGAAGCTCGATCCTCCCCCAGCCCCAGCCCCCAGAACGGGTCCGGGAGCAACGGCAAAGTTGCGCAACCTCGCCATCGCTCCCGGAGCTTGCGGACAGCAGCCTGCAGCCCGAAACCCGGGGAGCGCAGCAGGGCGCACCCCGGGCTTCGGGCAGCTCTCCGCAAGCCTTGGGAGCCCGGCGGGAACTCCCGCTGGGATCCCAAGGCTTGCGGATAGCTTCCTGAAGCCTGGAGAGCGAGAGGGGTCGGTGTGCACCGACCCCTCTCGCTCTTCAGGCTTTAGCGAAAGCCTGCATCTGCCCCATAGGACGCACACACATTTCCCCTTCATTTTTGGAGGGGAAAAAGTGCATCCTATAGGGCGAAAAATACGGTAAACCACATGTCTGAAATAGTATAGGAAAACAATCCTAAAGCCATTTTGACTCTTTCAGTGACCTCAAATATTCCTCTGCAGTTTGGATGGGAATGGGAAAAGCCTCCCCATTGTCTCTGTACTCACAAATCCTGCCATAAGGGCACATTTGTGTATGCATAGGGTGAGCCTATGATCTGAACTCAGGAATTAAGTATTTATCATCACAATGGACCAGGCTGTCCAGGTAAACCCATTAACAGGTTTCCTGCCAGGCAGGATTCCACTGTAGACTGCCTCTTCTGTGATGTATGTATGATGTATTGGTGGGTGGTCTTGAGCTATAGGGTGGCAATTTCAAAAGTCTATATAAAGGCTTGCACACCATTGTTCTGGGTTCCTCCTCCCTCCTGCGTGGGTGGGTGGGTGACTGTGTGTGTGTGTGAGAGAGAGAGAGAGCACCCTGTTGCAACAGTTTAATAAAGATCAGGCTTACTAGCTGCTTTGCTTCTCAATATTCTCTGGTTGGCCTCTGTTATTTTCTCCTACTGATAGAGAACCTACATAAGAACTCTCTATGGGCTCTTGGGTTCCCCATAAGGGAAAATGAGCAATTCTTTCTTATAACACTTTCCTTTTTCTTTTCAATTTGGTCATTGGAGGAGAAGTCCTTTCACCCAGGTTTTGCATGTTCCGTGAGTTCATTTGCTAAATACTTCATCCTCTTAATGGCTAATTGCCTATACTCTCTCTAGGAATATAGACAGTAATGTTTCTGAATACTATTTGCATGAAACCACAGGATGAGAGAGTGCTCTTGTGCTTGGGCCCTGTTTGAGGGTTTTCCACATGTGTCTGGGTGGCCAGACTCTTCCCAGGCCACACCTCTCCTCAGCCACACCCCTTCTCTCCAGGCCACACCCCATCCTGTCCTTGTGTGTCTTTGCCTGGCTGGACTGTGTCCTTGAGCTCCAATAATGCCTCTTGCTTGCTAAGATGGAGACCAGAGACAGGTGTGGCTTGTCTGTGGAAAGTATCCTATAGTACAAGGCTAGAATAAACATCCATTGTTTTGCTCATCTGTGCTGATGGTTTCACCTGCCACTAATATTATTATTATTATTATTATTATTATTATTATTATTAACAACAACAACAACAACAACAACAACAACAACAACAACAACAAAGTTTTATTTACACCCCGCCCTCCCCGGTCAGAACCGGGCTCAGGGCGGCTAACACCTTTAAAATTACAATAAAATGCAATAAAAAAAGAAAAAAAAGTTAATTAAAATACCGGTTCAAAATACAATTTAAAATGCAGCCTCATTTTAGTAGTAGCCCATAAATCAAAACCATAAGGGAAGGAAAACGTAAGGGTCAGACTGAGTCCAAACCAAAGGCCAGGCGGAACAGCTCCATCATGCAGGCCCTGCGAAAAGATGTCAAATCCCACAGGAATCTAGGTCTCTTGTGACAGAGCGTTCCACCAAGTCGGGGCCAGTACTGAAAAGGCCCTGGCCCGAGTTGAGACCAATCTAACCTCCTTGCGGCTTGGGACCTCCAAAGTGTTGTTATTTGTGGACCTTAAGGTCCTTCGCGAGGCATACCAGGAGAGGCGGTCCCGTAGGTAGGAGGGTCCTAGGCCGCACTAGGATGCAGCCATCAGGTAAGTTTGCCCAGAGCAATCTGGCCCTCAGGATAAAAAGGGTTCCCCATCTTTGTCCACAAGGTGGTTGTGTCCCAAAACTCAGGCTGAATGAAAGCCAAAGGAAGCATTCCATCAAAGACAACCAAGCCATGGAGGAACGCCTTGATACTAGATGCTGAGACTAGCTAGCATTCAAGCCACTATGTCTGAAGCAATGCACTCTCAAAAGTGATTTGCCACCCGAGGGCCTAATTCTCTGCTCAGGTTGTGGGGCCCTATTGACTTTCACAATTCCGATCTCATTTGTCTCCATCGCTTGAAGGATACGGCTGTTTCCTGGCCCTGTGTGAGTTTATCGAGTCGTTTTAAGTCTGTGATATAAACTTCTTCAAACAATTAAACCCCTGGACACCTGGAGTGATCAGCGATGGAGTTTTCCGCGTTTCATCTTTGTATTAGAAAGCCTCGTAGGCTTCCTTCCAACTCTCCATTTTCAAGTATTCCTTTAAAGTGGCCTTTAATCGAGAGAATTGTGGAAATACAAGCCCAATTTTGAAAGCAGTTCATTTAGATTTAATAGGGGGAATTAAACACACATGGACTTTTTTTTTTAAAGAGGAGCACTTGCTGTGATGTAACGAGAATATAGGATAAATCTGCTCAGAACAAAATTGAGTGCCCCCTTTCCCCCTAAACCTGTTGTTTCTAAGAAATGCTCTTGACTGGGTTGCATTTATAATTATTCTTGCAAATGGCACCACATGCAAAACTCGGATCGCATCCAAAGGCCCTAGGTCTGGGAGCTGAAAGTCATGTTTGCATTGCTACCAACTGAAGTCTTGGCTAGCACTATCCTTTGGTTCACATTTTGACTTCTGGAGCATGCAAAATTCCTCCCATTCATTGCCGTGGGATGGGTGGCTCTGCATGCAGTATGGTAGTACATTCGATGCAGTAATGCAGGGTGGTAATGCAGGACGCGGGTGGCGCTGTGGGTAAAAGCCTCAGCGCCTAGGGCTTGCCGATCGAAAGGTCGGCGGTTCAAATCCCCGCAGCGGGGTGCGCTCCCGTTGTTCGGTCCCAGCGCCTGCCAACCTAGCAGTTCGAAAGCACTCCCGGGTGCAAGTAGATAAATAGGGACCGCTTACCAGCGGGAAATTAAATGGCGTTCCGTGTGCTGCGCTGGGTCGCCAGATGCAGCTTCGTCACGCTGGCCACGTGACCCGGAAGTGTCTCCGGACAGCGCTGGCCCCCGGCCTCTTGAGTGAGATGGGGGCACAACCCTAGAGTCTGTCAAGACTGGCCCGTACGGGCAGGGGTACCTTTACCTTTTTAATGCATGTACAGATTTGCCTCAGATATTGACATGGAAAAGCGCACAGACAAGCTCAAGGTTTGATTATTGTCTATGTGAGCCTGATCCAGCTAGATTGTTAAAGGGGACAGTCTGTCGCCTGCATTCTGGTGCTCAAAATCTTGCACCAGCTGCTTTTATGCTTCTGGAATAAGGTCTATAAATTAATACCAGAAACTTGAACCTAACAATTTGGGTTCCGTATACCTCTAGGACTGCCTGATTGCTTCTATTCCTGTTGATCACTGCTTTGGCCCTGTATTCCTGAAGGAGAGTCTCCACCCCCATCATTCAGCCCAGACACTGAGGTCCAGTGCAAAGAAGAAGAAGAAGAAGAAGAAGAAGAAGAGGAAGAAGAAGAAGAAGAAGAAGAAGAAGAAGAAGAAGAAGAAGAAGAAGAAGGAGACGACGACTTTGGATTTGATATCCCGCTTTATCACTACCCGAAGGAGTCTCAAAGTGGCTAACATTCTCCTTTCCCTTCCTCCCCCACAGCAAACACTCTGTGAGGTGAGTGGGGCTGAGAGACTTCAGAGAAGTGTGACTAGCCCAAGGTCACCCAGCAGCTGCATGTGGAGGAGCAGAGACGCGAATCCGGTTCACCAGATTGCGAGACTACCACTCTTAACCACTACACCACACTGGCAACAGAGGGCCTTCTGTTGGTTTCCTCAGTGCGAGAAGGGAGGTTACAGGGATCCAGGCAGAGGGCCTTCTTGGTAGTGGCACCCACCCCGTGGAACTCCCATCAGATGTCAAGGAAATACCGTGGTACCTCGGGTTAGGAACTTTATTCATTCTGGAGGTCCGTTCTTAATCTGAAACTGTTCTTAACCTGAGGTACCACTTTAGCTAATTGGGCCTCCCGCTGCCACCATGCCGCCGCCGCACGATTTCTGTTCTCATCCTGAAGCAAAGTTCTTAACCCCAGGGTTAGTGGAGTCTGTAACCTGAAGCGTCTGTAACCCGAGGTACCACTGTAAACAACTATTTGACTTTTAGAAGACATCTGAACCCTTTATAGGGAATTGTATTATGTGTGATGTTTTACCATGGTTTTATAATTTGCTGGAAGCTGCCCATCTGACTGGGGTAACCCAGTCAGATGGGCAGATCATCATCATCATCTTCAGGAGAGCCATGGTGGTCCGTCATGGCTTGGATGCATGACTGGTATCCAACAGCCTTGCACTCAGTATTGTGGCCCTAATTCTGTAGAACTTGAATTTTGATTTTATAGCCCTAACTCATTTGTGGCCATCTAAGTTTTCCCCACTACATTATCAGGAGAGGAGTGCTGGGATGTGTGTTTATCTTTATCACCTATAAATCTTTCTCCTTGTCTGTGTGTGTTGTGGAAACTTCAACAAAGCTATTAAGCTGGGCAACACAAAACGCTTGCTGTTTTAAGCAGAGTTGTTTGACTTGGCATACGCAAGACACACACTCTACATTTACACATTATATACAGGTTGCAAGAAAACTTTTTCTCCCTCTGGTCCCAGAGGGGCTTCCAATACTTCAATGTCCTTGCTGAGCAAAGTCCACATACAAAAGTTTTGAGTCAATTTTCACAGAGTCTTGTTATAGTTTAGTTATCTGAAGTCTGACACCTTTCCAAGTCTTCATCTCAGATGAGCTCTTCTCAACCTGTTCAGATAACTCCACAGTTCCACAATGATTCACTCCTTCCTGATAATTACCCATGATTTATGACCCACCCTGGAATCTGAGTCCTTTTATATACAGAGTTGTGTGCCTTATCTGCCCAGAATACTGATATGGAAGCCACCAGATTCAGCCACCTGCATCTTGGGAATGAGTCATCTCTTCTTCACTAATGGAGTTAACCCATTAACTGCATTCCTTTACAATGAGAGGTTATGAAATGCATTATTATTATTATTATTATTATTATTATTATTATTATTTGCCTATTAATTGCCAAAATTGGCTTCTAGGCAGTTTACAGGTATGAAGATCATTGCAGAAAACAGGACTCACAACCAGTGCTTTAAAAAGGGGGTTTAGGGGTACACTCATTTTCCTACTCATATTGAAATACTTCCCCTCAATGAGGTCAAACTTAGATTCACCAAATGTTTAGGGGTATGCATCCCCCTGCGTCCCCCCAGAAAAAGAAGCACTGCTCACAACTAAGACGCACTAGTTAAATTATGCAATAAAACAATTCCATTGAAGCATTAAAATAAATGCCCGCAGTTAAAATATGCAATAAAACAAGCCTGTTAAAGTTACACAGTATTTAAAGCAGCAATTAAAATGGTTAAAACAGAAGGTTCCAGTCGTGAGATCAGGGGGATACTTGACCCAAAAGTATTCCCTGACGGAATGCCAATAATGATGGAACCTTTCATATTTCAGCAGGGAGATCATTCTCCAACACTTGTGCAGCCAGTGGAAAAGCCCACCTCTGTGTTGCCATAGGCTGATAAACATCACTGCACATTAAACACACTCCTTGGTCCCCTCCTCCCGTGCCGGCAAATCCCTCCTCACTGGAAGGGGCTGTTAAAACAGGAGGAAACAATGTTCAGACTGAATTATTTAGACACTAGAAAAAAGTCGGCATCCTGATTTTTGTCACCTGGGCTGAGCGCGTGCAGTCGCTGCCTATTGTTGCTTAGCAATGCCCTGTCGTGTGTACAAATAAATGCACCACACATGGAATAAGGCGTTTATTTCTGCACAGAACTGGGACATTTGATTGATTCTGTGGAGGACTGAAAGCCCAGGGAATAAGCAGAACAGTGCAGCGATTCCAGGCATAACATTTAACATCTGTCGAGATGACAGATCATCTTCAGAAAACAGACTTTCAGGAGACAATTTTTTGGCAGGTCATTTGTGCTGCTCTCCCCACCCCCCACCATTGCATTTCACGGACTTGCAAATTCACTTGCGAGGTGACTCTGTTGCTATAAAAATTAAAGAGCAGAACTAATCGACGCAGTTGCGTTTGCAACACAACACATGTTATCTGCGGATTATTTTACAACTCTTATTAGTAAGGCGTTGTTAACTTTAACTGGTAGTAAAATGAAACTAAATTATATTGAGTGGCCAAAGCAGCCTGCGGTGCCAAGTTTGAGCATAAAATTCAGGCAATTTAAAAGGCCCGGAGAACTGAGCCATTGAACAAAAGCGCCTTAGCACTATGCTTTAGGAATAGCACACTTAAGGATTAAATAAAATCACAAAAAATGTAGGATAAACACCGACAATTGGGAAACACTGGCCTGCAAGCGCTCCAATTGGAGAACAGCCTTTAAAAATTGTGTCATGGGTTTTGAAGACACTCAAACTCAGGATGAAAAGAAGAAACGTGATAAGAGGAAGGCACGTCTGGCAAACCCTCACCATGATCAATTCCCACTCGGAAACTTATGTCCCCACTGTGGAAGGACGTGTGTGTTAAGTTGTGGGTGAACATATCAGACGACACAGTGATTCTTCAAACAGCTCTTGTTTATTCACAGGCCAGAACAGAACTGAACTGAAGGGTTCAGTCAGCCTGCTTATATAGAGCTCCAGTACAACGTAACTGTAACAACTTTCTGTAACTATCCAATCACTGAACGTCACTTTCGATCCCTTATTTGCATATGTGGACCTGAGTAAAAACTACAGTATCCCCCTGCTGGCCCAGGGTGAGAACTTCAGTACATAACAGTGTGGATCCAGAACTGGCCTCCACAGTCACTTAGGGACACTCTGTTAAGACCGTGTTCATGGAAGACAATCTTACTTGGCTATGAGGGATTGCCAAAGAAAGAAGAAATATATATATATTCTATCTAAAGCTGCTCAAGTCATGACAGCCCTGTCAGAACTGTTAGGATCTAGCTGAATCACTTTGCCCGCCGCATATCATCACTCTTCCTGATTTCCTTGCTGACAATTATGGGCTAGAATAATATTAACCTGGTTAACATTCCGCTGACTACAGTTTTACGTGATGCTGATGATCATCATTCAGAACGGGATTATGAGTGAAGGCGGGGGCCAGGAGATGTTAAAATTGGCCTAATTCTGCTGCCGCTGCCATCAAAATCAGAAGAGGGGCAATTAAGCTAGTTTTGTACATTTCTGGTAATCTCTCCAGAGGCAGATCTGCTAGCCTTTCAAGTCTCAATTTGAGACCTAGAAGTTCAGTGCCTCCCTGATTCGGAGCTGATGGTCTGGTCCCCAAATACATTTAGTTGAAGCACGGCTGAATATATCAAAAAGCATGTAAAAGCAGCTCTGCAAAATTCAATCCAAACCAGGAATGCTTGAGGAATATGATTTCTGTGGATTTGACTATGAATTGATCCTATTCCCTATGCCTGGACAAATGTGCAGATGGGAAACTTTAGTCATCCACCAGATTTTATGCTTTTCTGGATGTCTTGCAGTTCTTAGCTGAAAGAGCATATCAACTTACATTTAAGAAACGCAGAGCTTGGCAGAAAATATCTGTTAAAATGTGGACTATTTATATACTTATATAAAATGCAGATTAATCCAGAAGAGGGATGGAAGTAGTGACCGCATGCAATACTTTAAAACAGAGATTCCCAAACTTATTTGGCCTACTACCCACTTTTTTTGGGGGGGGGAATACTCAGTGCCCCCCTGGAAATCTACCTTCTGCCAGCGGACTTGACTTGCATTTTGTGTGTTTATTCGTTTATTTGGAAAATAAAGTAATCACTATGACTTTGACTCTACGTTGCATCAGTAAGCGTCATTACACAGCAGAAGAAACGTGTACAAATGGTTTTTCAAAATTTTATTCTCTTCTCTTCTTTCTTTATGCTTCCTCCCTCTTCACAGGGAGCGCTGTGAATTGCAGCTCTTTGAATGGGATAGGTGCCTCTTAAGAACTCTCTGCATTCTTAACAAATTATAGTTCCCAGGATACGTTTGAGGAAGTCATGGCTGATTAAAGTGGTATCATAGCAATTTATTTTATTTTATTTTAAATAATCTTTATTAATTTAAATTGCACACATATACAAAGAATTTAGAAACAATTTACAATCTCATGCTACCAAAAAGAAAATGAAAGAAAAAACAATTAAGAAAGAAGAAAAGAAGAAAATACAGAAAAAAAGAAAAAGCAGATTTACGTACATAAAAAACTTAATCTTCCTAATTAATACTTAAATAAACACTTAAATAAAAAAGACTTCTGACAAAACGAGTCTTCCAGTCACTCTCATTGTACTGTTTATACTGTCATTGTTTTTTGTGCACAGTTTTATATTCTTTAATATTGTTCCCGTCTACTCCACAAACGGTATTTGTTGTGTTTACAAGTATCACTCAAGTTCTGCTAATATGGTGTGGTTGGTACAATATGATCTTATATAATCCTTAAATATTCTCCATTCTCCAAATATTTTCTGGTTCAATACTCCTCTAACTCTTCCCGGGAAGCACTTTAAGCGTATGGTGTGAATGTGGCCATAGACTGACTAACCCCACCCCTAGCCTCAAATCCCATCAAATCTGACATCTTTTTTCCTCCCATGGTGAACTGGCTTGGCTGAACTCTTCTATGTCCTCTGCTACCAATGGTGCAATCGTAGCTGGATCATCAATTGTGGGGGATGGGGAGGGCTGCTTAATCCTTTCACCTCCAGTCACTTCAACACACATTAACACCCTCCCCCGGCTGCTTTTCACCCCATGTGCCCCATGTAAGTCAAAAAATCCCCATTGGAAGGAGCAGGAAACTGACCAGAAATGAGAGCCTTAACCAGCTCCTTGTTTCTACCCCATCCTCTTCTCAAGAGACTGCTTTTGGATTAAAACAACAACAACCAGGAGAAAATTCTGAATGTTAGAAGAATGCTGGAATGAAGCTATATGGTTTTAGCATAAATGTTATAAAGAACTAAGTAAAAACTGATTGTTAATGGGTGAAAGTGGAATATTTAAAGTTAGATTGTTTTAAGATAAATTACAGAACAACAACAAAAAAAGATTGAGAAAGATGGAAAGGATTTGCTGAAATAGCTAAATTGAACTAGAATACAAAAAAGGGAGGTGTGAGGGGGTCGATGAAACAAGTAAATGAAAGGTAAAGAAATGGAAATTGGATGTGTTTTTAAATGTTTTTGTTTTTCTTGTTGTTTTGATGTATTGTTTTTTCTGTTTTCCTTTTTATCTTTGATGTATTGTTTGTTAATTCTTTATTGTTTTTTCTCTCTTTTTTCTTTTTGTAACTATTAAACTTCTAATAAATATTATTATATAAAAAAAGAAAAAATTCATGCAAGTAGGTGTCCTTACTTCGTTGTATTAAAGTAGGGGTCAGCAAACATTTTCAGCAGGGGGCCGGTTCACTGTCCCTCAGACGTTGTGGGGGGCCGGACTATATTTTGAAAAGAAAAAAAAATGAACAAATTCCTATGCCCCACAAATAACCCAGAGATGCATTTTAAATAAAAGGACACGTTCTAGTCATGTAAAAACACGCTGATTCCCGGACCGTCCGTGGGCCAGATTGAGAAGGCCACTGGGCCAGATCTGGCCCCCAGGCCTTAGTTTGCCTAAAGGTAAAGGTAAAGGGACCCCTGATCATTAGGTCCAGTCGTGACCGACTCTGGGGTTGTGGTGCTCATCTCGCTTTACTGGCCGAGGGAGCCGGCATACAGCTTCCGGGTCATGTGGCCAGCATGACTAAGCCGCTTCTGGTGTACCAGAGCAGAGCACGGAAATGCCATTTACCTTCCCGCCGGAGTGGTACCTATTTATCTCCTTGCACTTTTGACGTGCTTTCGAACTGCTAGGTTGGCAGGAGCTGGGACTGAGCAACGGGAGCTCACCCCGTCGTGGGGATTCAAACCACCAACCTTCTGATCAGCAAGTCCTAGGCTCTGTGGTTTAACCCACAGCGCCACCCACGTCCCTTAGTTTGCCTACCCATATATTAAAGCATAAGAACATAAAACAAGCCTGCTGATCAGATCAATGGCCCATCTAGTCCAGCATTCTGTTCTCACAGAATGACCAACCAGATGCCTGTAAGCACCAAGTGAGCATATGAGCCTTCTCCCCTCCTGTGGCTTCCAGTAAGTATTGGTGCCTCCAACTGTAGTGGTGGCAGAGCATAGTCCTCATGGCTAGTAGCCATCAATTGCCCCCTCCTGCATGAATTGATCTAATCTCTTGAAGCCATCCAAGTTGGTGGCAATCCCTGTGAGTTCCACCGTTCAACTATGCACTGCAGATCACTCAGAATTGCCAACTTGACAAGGGATAGAGACATTCGCCAGTGGCATGATTGAACCAGCTGCCCCCTGGCTTTTTGCTGTAAGGAAGTATTAGTGGATCAAAGCACAAAGCAATCCAGCAATAAAACAGTGAGAAACCATTTCAACAGCTTCTCCCCACCATCATTCCTGCCTTGGGCAGAGGAGGGAGGGAACCAGAAACTACCATGTTACGGTAAAATCTGGGTGCGAGGCTGCTCTTCCACCCAGCTCATCGGACTAAGTCCCTGCAGAGGAAAATGAGTTCAGCCGGAGACAGGAGCAAGCTGCAGAAGATCCAAGTTTATTGCGCAACAGGTTCAAGGCGAGATTGAACAGCGAGAAAGGGGTGACATGAACTTTTGAAACTTCCCTCCATGTCCCAGAATACAGTGCAAAATACATCCCAGTTACATCATGAATACATTAAGAAGAGGTTGGGTTACACAGATTACATCATGAATACATTAAGAAGAGGTTGGGTTACACAGGATTAACATATGGAGGAGGGAGGGGGGAATATGCAGAGCTGGAGATATGTGCAGATAAGCACATCCTGAGTACCGGTGATGAGAAGACAATGGTCCATGTATGCATAGTCTGCCACCTGGCATTGCCCAGAGGAAAGGCTTGCCAGAGTGATTTGACAGGATTAGGGTCTTGACACCTTGCTTGAGGGATTATGGAGGACAGGGGAGGTGTCATGGAGTCCTAGAGAAATTGAGCAAATTGGCATGTTGATTTTCTATGAATTTTATAGATTTTAGTCCATTTTGACATTGACAATTGGAAATAAATGGATATATTGTAGCGAAGAAGAAGGTGAAGAAGACATGCCCCCCCTTCCGTATCAGCCACCTTACATTATCGCAGGCAATTTTTTAAAACAATTGCTTCATCCTTTGAACAAACAGAGCCTGATAAAGCAGGTTTCATAGCTCCCTGGTGGTGTAGCAGGGATCGTATATAACCAAGATACAGATTTACTTCCTCACCGTCACTGCAAGGTACACCTTCCACCCCACATTCCTCGTATCTTCTCGGAACAAGCCCTCTTATCTCCGGACGTGTAACCGAGTGATCTCACACGCAAGGCATTTCTAAATCATGAGCCCATTACTCTTGTTCTCAATTACCTCGGGACAGATGAATTCTTCACACTCATTAGCCACGAAGGTGGGAAGAACATAAAAAGCCCATTCGGTTCAGCAGGAAAGGAAGGGGGAGGAAACGTTATTTAAGCGAGCGAAGGCCTCATTTTTAATCCCTCTTAGGGTTTCATGCTAAGGTGGCTGGTGAAATTGTCCTCTTACAAATGCATTTTTAAAATACGTATTTACTAGATAACATGAGCAGAGACGTGTGGAAAAGCCCAGTCTTTTTCTCACCCCTTGCTGCACCTATTCCCCAAGCAGAGAAGCAATTTGGGGATACCATTGAGTTGGGGGGGGGATGCTGAATTGAAGCTCTGCTTCTTGTCCCTGAGGTGGAGCAGAAAATCTGGGGGGGGGGGGTCAATGCACATAGTACTCAAGGCAAGCCAAGTTGCTTGGGCATAAAATCCCACAAGAACCCTCCCCCTCACTGCTGCAAGAAACACAGTCAAATTAAATGGGCACTACATTCCACATGTTCTTTGCACTAGGCTGTGGGGGTGGACTGGGCAGAGGGACGCAGGTGGTGCTGTGGTGCTGTGGTCTAAACCACTGAACCTCTTGGGCTTGCCAATTGGAAGGTCGGCGGTTCAAATCCCCGCAATGGAATGAACTCCCGTTGCTTGGTCCTTGCTCCTGCCAAGCTAGCAGTTCGAAAGCATGCCAGTGCAAGTAGATAAATAGGTACCGCTGCAGCGGGAAGGTAAACGGCGTTTCCATGCGCCCTGCTTTCCATCAAGGTGTTCTATTGCACCAGAAGCAGTTTAATCATGCTGGCCACATAACCTGGAAAGCTGTTTGTGGACAAACGCTGGCTCCCCAAGCCTGAAGGTGAGATGAGCGCCACAACCCCATAGTCACCTTTGACTAGACTTAACCGTCCAGGAGTCCTTTACCTTTTTAATAGGCAGAGTTTCATATCCTTCATCATGGATCGAAGAGAAATTCCATGCAATTCATGTTCAGAGGCAAATCAATTCTGCAGGGCAGTTCTCTGTCCAAGTAACGTGTACAACAAAATGCATACCGTATTTTTCGCCCTATAGGATGCACTTTCCCCCCTCCAAAAATGAAGGGGAAATGTGTGTGCGTCCTATGGGGCGAATGCAGGCTTTCGCTGAAGCCTGGAGAGCGAGACGGGTCGGTGCGCACCGACCCCTCTCGCTCTCCAGGCTTCAGGAAGCTATCCACAAGCCTTGCAAGCCCGGGGGGGAGGTCCTGCGGGCTCGCAAGGCTTGCGGGCAGCAGCCTGCAGCCCACAAGCTCGGGGGACAGTGGGGAGGCGCAGCGCTGCCACCCCGCTATTCCCCGACCTGATCTGGAGGCTGGCGGGGGGGAGAAGCAAGTGTGCTTCTTCCCCCCCGCCAGCCCCACAAGCTCGGGGGATAGCGGGGAGGCGGAGCGCCGCCACCCCGCTATTCCCCAACCTGATCTGGAGGCTGGGGGGGGGGGGAGAAGCAAGCTTGCTTCTCCCCCCCCGCCAGCCCCACAAGCTCGTGGGACAGCAGGGCAAGCCGCTGCCCCACAGAGCCTAGAGAGGCTGTCCCTGAAGGCAGAAGAGGGAGATGGAGCGCTCCGTCTCCCTCTTCTAGCTTGGGGATGGCTGCGCACAGCCTCTAAAGGGCAGCGGAGTGTGCTGCCCCACAGAGGCTAGGGAGGCTGTCCCTGAAGGCAGAAGAGGGAGACAGAGTGCTCCGTCTCCCTCTTCTACCCTGGGGATTGCTGCGCAAACCTGGAGGGGAAATAATTTTTTTCCCTTGATTTCCCCCCCAAAAAACTAAGTGCGTCCTATGGGCCGGTGCGTCCTATAGGGCGAAAAATACGGTATATGAGAGCAAAGGGTGTGCGAAAATGCATATTGTTGTTGGCATCTGTCTGTCTTGACATACAATGGAGTGTGCCTCCAGGGGTGAAGTCAAACTGCTGCTTTAGCAGCACTGAAGCGACCTCCCTGGGATGCAAGCCTGGGCAGTGTGTATGGAGGTCCTGGGCTGCCCAGATGACAAGACCTCACTCTTGGCCTTGCTGAAGTGGTCCAAAGGAAAACAGAGCACCAACCTGGCTGCAGGAGTTGCCAGAAGGAGGCATACAATGCATATATCGGTCAGAATAACATAGAAAATGCTGACAAAAATATGTGTATTAGGCAAAACTGCATCAAAAAAAAGTACAGTCATACCTCAGGTTGAAGTCACTTCAGGTTAAGCCTTTTCGGGTTGTGTTCCGCAGTGACCCAGAAGTAACAGAGTACAGTGGTGCCTCGCAAGACGAAAAGAATCCGTTCCGCGAGTCTCTTCGTCTAGCGGTTTTTTCGTCTTGCGAAGCAACCCTATTAGCGGATTAGCGCTATTAGCAGTTTAGCGGCTATTAGCGGCTATTAAAGGCTTAAGGGATTAGCGGATTAGCTGCTAAAAGGCTATTAGCAGCTTAGTGCCTTAGAAAAAGGGGTTGGGGAGCGAAAAAAAATCGCAAGAATCACAAGACATTTTCGTCTTGCGAAGCAAGCCCATAGCAAATTCGTCCTGCGAAGCGCATTGAAAAACGGAAAACCCTTTCGTCTAGTGGGTTTTCCGTCTTGCGAGGCATTCGTCTTGCGGGGCACCACTGTATGTTACTTCCGGGTTTCGCCGCTCGAGCATGCATAGGTGCTCAAAATGACGTCACACGCATGCGTGGAAGCGGCGAATCGCCACCCGTACACGCACAGACGCAGGTTGTGTTCACTTCAGGATGCGAACAGGGCTCTGGAACAGATCCAGTTTGCATCCAGAGGTACCACTGTATACTAACATGTTGATGAATTTTCATGAGGCCTTAAAAAAATAATACAATCACAAGTTAGTCTCGTGAACTGAACTTAAGAGCCGAAAAATGAGAAACTGAGAGAAACCTAAATTGACAGATTCAGCTGTTTCCCGTGTCCCATCAGCTGATTCTCTCTGTCCATCCCTGCTGGCCTCTGCCCATGGAGTGCTGCCACTATCTATGCAGAGCACTCAGTGAGGTTCTCACTGCTGTTGGGCACAAGCCAGGCACGATTGCTGCACCAAGACCAGGCTGCCCCCTGCTTTCTGACTTTTTTCCCCTGTGCCCCCACCACTCTGTTAAGACCCACTGGGTTTGAATTGCACCCTAAATAGCTAACAATTTGTCCTTTCATGACATCCAAAACCAGTTGCCTGAGGCAGCTGCCTCACTCTGCCTAACGGTAGAGGCGGCCCCTAGAAAGGGCTACAGATATAAAATACAGAAATGTATGGGGCTTGCTTCCTAGAGTTAGCATTTAGGATTGCAGGATTAGGCTGTGGTCCATATGCCACTGCCTTCTTCCTCTAGTCAACACAGTGGACCTACTTCTGAGTAAGCCAGCTTAGGATGGTTGTGGCATTAATTATGTCTATATAAATGTATATAACTGTGATGTTAATTACTTATATGAAAATATTTCTCTTGATATGCCAGAACGCAGCCTGAGTTGGCGTAAGAGTGTCGTCTACCTTCCCCAGAAATGTACCTACAAGAAAAGTGTAGTGCTTGACAATTTTGAAGGTTGATGTGTGTGTGTGTGTGTGTGTGTGTGTGTGTGTGTATATATATATATATATATATATATATATATATATATATATATTAGTAGGCAGGCATGAGGTGAAGAGAGAAGCAGAGGAGAACACGGTGTCATGGTTACTGAGAAATCAAGGCCGTATCTGATAAAGCAAAGCAGCGGCCCTTATTTCTCTCTGAAGTTAATCAAATAAGTGAGCTGTGTGATGACAAGGTGCGGCCGCAGCAAACAATTGAGGATTTTAGAGAAGCAGCTAAGAGGTTGCAAGAGTCTGCCTTTCTGGGTACATGGTGATATATCTTTGTGATTAAGTAACATGATTGATTGATTGATTGATTGATTGACTGACTGACTGGTCATTTGTATCAGTTGTGTCTCTTCTCTAAGCTGTGGGGGCAAATAGGCTATACACTGCCTATAATATTGATGTAATTATTCATGAATATATTCTTACCTGCTTTTCGCTATTTCCTCCCAATAGAGGTTAGACCTTCCTGTTCGGACAGGCTTTGGGAAATTAAGGTGCTATCAGGGCCAAGTGCATTTCAGACCCTCTAAGTGCCCCTGTTTCCCAGAGACAGTCCTGGAGTTACAGAAGCCGTCCCAGTTTCTGATTTAATCCCAGACTGTTCCACTTTCCCGTTCAACACCCTTCTTTTCATCAGAGATATGTTGAAGGTTGTTGTTTAGTCGTTTAGTCGTGTCCGACTCTTCATGACCCCATGAACCAGAGCACGCCAGGCACTCCTGTCTTCCACTGCCTCCCGCAGTTTGGTCAGACTCATGTTTGTAGCTTCAAGAACACTGTCCAACCATCTCGTCCTCTGTCGTCCCCTTCTCCTTGTGCCCTCCATCTTTCCCAACATCAGGGTCTTTTCCAGGGAGTCTTCTCTTCTCATGAGGTGGCCAAAGTATTGGAGCCTCAGCTTCACGATCTGTCCTTCCAGTGAGCACTCAGGGCTGATTTCCTTAAGAATGGGTAGGTTTGATGTTCTTGCAGTCCATGGGACTCTCAAGAGTCTCTTCCAGCACCATAATTCAAAAGGATCAATTCTTCGGCGATCAGCCTTCTTGATGGTCCAGCTAACACTTCCATACATCACTACTGGGAAAACCATGGCTTTAACTATACAGACCTTTGTTGGTAAGGTGATGTCTCTGCTTTTTAAGATGCTGTCTAGGTTTGCTATCGCCTTTCTCCCAAGGAGCAGGCGTCTTTTAATTTCATGACTGCTGTCACCATCTGCAGTGATCATGGAGCCCAAGAAAGTAAAATCTCTCACTGCCTCCATTCCTTCCCCTTCTATTTGCCAGGAGGTGAAGGGCCCAGTGGCCATGATCTTCGTTTTTTTGATGTTGAGCTTCAGACCATATTTTGCGCTCTCCTCTTTTACCCTCGATAAAAGGTTCTTTAATTCCTCCTCACTTTCTGCCATCAAGGTTGTCTCATCTGCATATCTGAGGTTGTTGATGTTTCTTCCAGCAATCTTAATTCCGGCTAGGGATTCATCCAGCCCAGCCTTTCGCATGATGAATTCTGCATATAAGTTAAATAAGCAGGGAGACAAAATACAGCCTTGCCCTACTCCTTTCCCAATTTTGCACCAATCAGTTGTTCCATATCCAGTTCTAACTGTAGCTTCTTGTCCCACCAAGAGATTTCTAAGGAGACAGATGAGGTGATCAGGCACTCCCATTTCTTTAAGAACTTGCCATAGTTTGCTGTGGTCAACACAGTCAAAGGCTTTTGCATAGTCAATGAAGCATAAGTAGATGTCTTTCTGGAACTCTCTAGCTTTCTCCATGATCCAGCGCATGTTTGCAATTTGATCTCTGGTTCCTCTGCCCCTTCGAAATCCAGCTTGCATTTCTGGGAGTTCTCGGTCCACATACTGCTTGAGTCTTCCTTGTAGAATTTTAAGCATAACCTTGCTAGCGTGTGAAATGAGTGCAATTGTGCAGTAGTTGGAGCATTCTTTGGCACTTCCCTTCTTTAGGATTGGGATGTAGACTGATCTTCTCCAATCCTCTGGTCACTGCTGAGTTTTCCAAATTTGCTGGCGTATTGAGTGTAGCACCTTAACAGCATCATCTTTTGAAATTTTAAATAGTTCAGCTGGAATATCATCACTTCCACTGGCCTTGTTATTAGCAGTGCTTTCTAAGGCCCATTTGACTTCACTCTCCAGGATGTCTGGCTCAAGGTCAGCAACCACACTACCTGGGGTATACGAGACATCCATTTCTTTCTGGTATAGTTCCTCTGTGTATTCTTGCCACCTCTTCTTGATGTCTTCTGCTTCTGTTAGGTCCTTTCCACTTTTGTCTTTTATTAAAGAAATCTTTGTACTAAATGTTCCTTTCATATCTCCATTTCTTGAACAGATCTCTGGTTTTTCCCATTCTATTGTTTTCCTCTATTTCTTTGTATTGCTCATTTAAGAAGGCCTTCTTGTCTCTCCTTGCTATTTTTTGGAAATCTGCATTCAATTTCCTGTATCTTTCACTATCTCCCTCGCCTTTTGCTTGTCTTCTCTCCCCTGCTATTTGTAAGGCCTCGTTGGACAGCCACTTTGCTTTCTTGCATTTCCTTTTCATTGGGATGGTTTTCGTTGCTGCCTCCTGTATAATGTTATGAGCCTCCATCCATAGTTCTTCAGGCACTCTGTCCAGCAAATCTAAATCCTTAAACCTGTTCCTCACTTCCACTGTGTATTCATAAGGGATTTGACTTAGATTGTATCTTACCGGCCCTGTGGTTTTTCCTACTTTCTTCAGTTTAAGCTTGAATTTTGCTATAAGAAGCTGATGATCTGAGCCATAGTCAGCTCCAGGTCTTGTTTTTGCTGACTGTATAGAGCTTCTCCATCTTTGGCTGCAGAGAATATAATCAATCTGATTTCAATGCTGCCCATCTGGTGATGTCCATGTGTAGAGTCGTCTCTTGTGTTGTTGGAAAAGAGTGTTTGTGATGACCAGCTTGTTCTCTTGGCAGAACTCTATTAGCCTTTGCCCTGCTTCGTTTTGAACTCCAAGGCCAAACTTGCCAGTTGTTCCTTTTATGTCTTGACTCCCTACTTTAGCATTCCAATCCCCTATAAT
This sequence comes from Podarcis tiliguerta, assembly GCF_965153285.1. Taxonomy (NCBI): domain Eukaryota; kingdom Metazoa; phylum Chordata; class Lepidosauria; order Squamata; family Lacertidae; genus Podarcis; species Podarcis tiliguerta. The sequence continues at coordinate 10,417,148 of NC_139536.1, read as the reverse complement.
GAGAAGAACATCCTTCTTTGGTGTCAATTCTATAAGGTGTTGTAAGTCTTCATAGAATTGGTCAATTTCAGTTTCTTCAGCACTTACAACACCTTATAGAAATGACACCAAAGAATGATGTTATGCATAAACTTGGATTACTGTGATGTTAAAAGGTCTGCCTTGGATTCGTATCAAGATCATTCTATCTTTTTTGAGATTGCAACCCAGTACAGCTTTTGCCACTCTTTTGTTGACTATGAGGGCCACTCCATTTCTTTTACGGGATTCTTGCCCACAGTAGTAGATGTGATGGTCATCTGAACTGAATTCGCCCATTCCCGTCCATTTTAGTTCACTGATGCCCAGGATGTCAATATTTATTCTTGCCATCTCATTTTTTACCACATCCAACTTACCAAGGTTCATGGTTCTTACATTCCAGGTTCCTATGCAATATTTTTCTTTACAGCATTGGACTTTCCTTTCGCTTCCAGGCATATCCGCAACTGAACGTCCTTTCGGCTTTGGCCCAGCCGCTTCATCAGCTCTGAATCTACTTGTACTTGTCCTCCGCTCTTCCTCAGTAGCATGTTGGACACCTTCCGACCTGAGGAGCTCATCTTCCAGCGTCATAACTTTTATATACCTGTTGTCTTTGTCCATGGAGTTTTCTTGGCAGGGATACTGGAGTGGCTTGCCGGTTCCTGCTCCAGGTGGATCACATTTGGTCAAAACTCTCCACTATGACCTGTCCATCTTGGGTGGCCCTGCATGGCATAGCTCATAGCTTCTCTGAGTTATTCAAACCCCTTTGCCACTGCAAGGCAGTGATCCATGAAGGGGGCGATATAAATACATTAAATAATACTGTAATAATACTTTTCAAAATGATCTGAAAGTAGACTTCAATTTTGATAGGCAGAACACAATCACACAGTCAATCTCTAAGCAACAAAAAAAAACCTAGAGCAAAGTCTTCCAAAAGCAAGGGTGCACAGATGTATATATTAGGAAGAGAAGCATATAAAAATGCAGAATTTCAAACTAATATGCTGGAGAATTTTCATGATATCTTAAAAAAAGTTTTCCTAACCAGGAAAAGTTATTTCCCCACCCCCTAGTTGGACTGATACTCTTTTCAGTTTCCCTTATAATTCCTTCATTTTTTTCCTTGACTGGGTGTATGTGGAGCAAGTAGAATATTTCAGTGTCGAATATAAAAGATTGAAAATCTAATGCAAATTGGTAGCTTACTTCCATGTGAAAAATGTTATTTGTGAGGGGCCTGCTTCTGAAAGATACTGTTTATGACGATCGTATCAGAGATGGGATATTGCAACCTCAGATGAGAGAATCGATTGTAAAGGGCTTGGCAACACACAGATAGACACTGATTTGCAAGGTCAGAAGGTCAGAATGCATTTCCTTATCTCATCCGAAAGTGAGGTATGGTACGACGCAAATGTACATCACCCCGAGAATATAATCAACCACTATTTAGGGCAGGTTTAAAACCAATGAATGAAAATTGTCTTTCACACATGGTGAGATGGTAAGAAATTGGATTCCAATTGAGCATGGTTTCCAGAGTTGGGTTCCAATCATGCATTTTGTCATCTCAGTTTATAGAAAGGATATGGGGGATGACCAATGTTGCAAAAGTCTTTAGCATACTAGAAAGGTTAGGTGTAATCCTGGTGCACTGATCTTGTGATGCTCCCAAAACAGACCCAGATGTTCAAATTGCTCTTCGGAAATGTCCGGTAGGCTGATCTTTTAATTGTCCTCGGTTAGTTGACAACTGAGCATGCAGATCGCCAAAGTGTGAGCCATAAAGTAGAGCAGACCAATGTCATGCCTTCCCTTGTTCATTTCCCACACTGTTCTCCCCCACCCCAAGCTACTCAGGACAGTGTACATGGACAGGATCCTGTTTGAATGTCTGGCCAACCCTGTGTGATGTCGATTTGTTTTGTTTTTCCTAAGGTCACCCAATGAGCTTCATGTCTTTGCAAGCATTTCAGTCTAGGTCTCGACCATAGCTGTCAACTTACAGATTTGAAAATAAGGGACCGGCAGCCTCAAAAATAAGGGATCAGCAGCCAAAATAAGGGATTTTCCAGACACAGGTATGCTCAACTTCTGAGCCCCTCTGAGCCAAATGCAGAAAGCCCATCCAGCAGCCAAATGAAGCCTCATCAATAAGGGACAGCAGCGGGACATGGCGCAGGGCTAAGGGCCTGTCCCGCCAAATAAGGGACACTTGACAGCTATGGTCTCGACACTGGCTCATTTATATTTTAAGTGTGTTTGCCTGAGAGCTGCTTCCACCCACCTCATCTTTTGAAAACATGCCAAGTGCAGAAAAATCAAGGAATACACGTCCATGTGTGACTGAAACCTGAGTCATCTTGACGCATCACAAGTGGTGTCTAGAGCAAGCAAGAAAAGTTTGGATTTGATATCCCGCTTTATCACTACCCGAAGGAGTCTCAAAGTGGCTAACATTCTCCTTCCCCTTCCTCCCCCACAACAAACACTCTGTGAGGTGAGTGGGGCTGAGAGACTTCAGAGAAGTGTGACTAGCCCAAGGTCACCCAGCAGCTGCATGTGGAGGAGCAGAGACGTGAACCCGGTTCACCAGATTACGAATCTACCGCTCTTAACCACTACACCACACTGAGGTTATCCTCAGAATCCATGGCAGTTTTATTCATGCACATGGCCACGAGTGCTTGGGTAGTTTCAGCAGCAATATTTGGACAGCGCCAGAGTTAGAAATAGCAGACACAAAGAAACCCGATAGCTCCTATCACTAAGCCAGAACACTGTGTTGGTCTTATCTTTAGCAAAGGGAGTTTTTACATAGCAGAGTGAGACTTTCATCAGATCTGTGGCTTTCACTATCCCCTCTATCCCACATCCACCCACAACTAGATCTTCCGGGCATCCTGCCAAACAGAATTTCATAAGATGCTATCGAGCAGCCGTTGGAAGGGAAGCATACTGATGTGTAGCTGGTCATTTTGTCAGATTTCCAATAGCTGAGTTAACTTGCAGAGCCGTCCACGTTTTTTTGCAGGAAGCCCCTCTGGCACCTCTTGAGCAGATCTCCCCTGTCATTCTGACATTCACCTGTGTCGCTCTTTGAATATGCATGTAGCCATTAATTACAGCCAGCCGGCAATGCACAAACCCAAAGTGACTCCTTTATCCCATGGCTATCTACAGCAATCCATGCACGTCACGCTGATGGCCTTGTTGTGTCACCCAAGTCAACAGCCTTTAAATGCTGAATACCAATTCACATGTTCAGAACGACAAACCCGATAAGGGTTCTTGCTGGGCGGGCCGAGGAATGCAATTCTAGTCTTTCTGGAGGAGATGTCAGAGGGAGCTGCCTGGTGACAACTGAGTTTGACAGTTTGCAAGAGTTGGCTTTTAATGACAATTCAGTAGGAACATGGGAAGCTGCCTCTTACAGTATTTAACCAGACTGTTGGTGCATCTGTGAGGGGAGAGACTTCCGGCTGTCCATCAGGCAAGACCTGTTCTACCTGCCTTGCCCCACCCTCCAGTCTCTGCCTCTCCATTTGTATTGTATTATTTCACGCAGAGTGACTTGCCTTTGTTTTTACCATGGTACCTCGGGTTAAAGGACGCGGGTGGCGCTGTGGGTTAAAGCCTCAGCCCCTAGGGCTTGCCGATTGAAAGGTTGGCGGTTCGAATCCCCGCGGCGGGGTGCGCTCCCGTTGTTCGGTCCCAGCGCCTGCCAACCTAGCAGTTCGAAAGCGCTCTCGGGTGCAAGTAGATAAATAGGGACCGCTTACTAGCGGGAAGGTAAACGGCGTTTCCGTGTGCGGCTCTGGCTCGCCAGAGCAGCGATGTCACACTGGCCACGTGACCCGGAAGTGTCATCGGACAGCGTTGGCCCCCGGCCTCTTTGAGTGAGATGGGCGCACAACCCTAGAGTCTGTCAAGACTGGCCCGTACGGGCAGGGGTACCTTTACCTTTACCTTTTTTTTACCTCGGGTTAAGAACTTAATTCGTTCTGGAGGTCCATTTTTTAACCTGAAGCTGTTCTTAACCTGAAGTACCACTTTAGCTAATGGGGCCTCCTGTTGCCGCTGCGCCGCCGCCACACGATTTTTGTTCTCATCCTAAAGCAAAGTTCTTAACCTGAGGTCCTATTTCTGGGTTAGCCGAGTCTGTAACCTGAAGCGTCTGTAACCCGAGGTACCACTGTATTGACTATAGTTTAGAAATTATTAATTGTAATTTTTAAGAGTGGATTTCTGTTTAATTTTTATATGCTGATATTTAATATTACTCTATACTATTCTAAGAGGTTGTTGAATATTACTGTATCTGATATAAGTTGCTTATTTTAAATCTTTGTTTTATTATCATATTTTTGTATTGGATTAGATTGTTATATAAGGGACGCGGGTGGCGCTGTGGTCTAAACCACAGAGCCTAGGACTTGACAATCAGAAGGTTGGCGGTTCGAATCCCCATGACGGGGTGAGCTCCCGTTGCTCAGTCCCTGCTCCTGCCCACCTAGCAGTTCGAAAGCATGTCAAAGTGCAAGTAGATAAATAGGTACCGCTCCAGCGGGAAGGCAAACGGCATTTCCATGTGCTGCTCTGGTTCGCCATGCTGGTGACATTACTCAGAGGTGCAAAATGCCGGCACCCTGTCTACAACTTCAATAGCATCTCTCGGTATTGTGAACAACACCGAACTTAGCTTTTGTTGGTATCTTCATGAATTTACCTAAAAAGATAAAGAAAACAAAAGAGTGAGTTAAGCACTTGAAAAATCCATTGAAATCAGACCTTATAAGTTCATCTTAGGTTGGGTAGTTCACAAGTCTCTGGCTTTGTATAAGGTATTGTATTTTTCTCAGAAGATTGATAAAGAATGCACAATCATTTTGGTAATCATTGTGTGTATATTGTTGTCTTTGTCCATGGAGTTTTCTTGGCAGGGATACTGGAGTGGCTTGCCGGTTTCTTCTCCAGGTGGATCACGTTTGGTCAAAACTCTTCACTATGACCTGTCCATCTTGGGTGGCCCTGCACGGCATAGCTCATAGCTTCTCTGAGTTATTCAAGCCTCTTCGCCATGGCAAGGCAGTGATCCATGAAGGGGAAGTGAGAGCTGGACCATAAAAAAGGCTGATTGCTGAAGAATTGATGCTTTTGAATTATGGTGCTGCAGGAGACTCTTGAGAGTCCCATGGATTGCAAGAAGATCAATCCTATCCATTCTGAAGGAAATCAGCCCTGAGTGCTCACTAGAAGGACAGATAGTGAAGCTGAGGCTCCAATACTTTGGCCACCTCATGAGAAGAGAAGACTCCCTGGGAAAGACCCTGATGTTGGGAAAGATGGAGGGCACAAGGAGAAGGGGACGACAGAGGACAAGATGGTTGGACAGTGTTCTCAAAGCTACCAGCATGAGTTTGATCAAACTGTGGGAGGCAGTGGAAGACAGGAGTGCCTGGCATGCTCTGGTCCATGGGGTCACGAAGAGTCGGACACGACTAAACGACTAAACAACAACAACAACAAATATTTAATCAAGACAATGTACTCTGAAATGAATGAAACTCGGTTAAACATGGCCATTGATTTCAGTGGGTCTACCCTGAATAACAGTGTGTATATTAGTCCATAGCTGTCAACTTTTCCTTTTTCTTGTGAGGAATCCTATTCAGAATAAGGGAATTTCCCTTTAAAAAAGGGAAACGTTGACACCTATGTATTAGTCGCCAACGTGTTGCATGAGTCGTACTACTTCTATCAACAGCACAGGTTGCATTTTTCTAGCATAGAGCAAATGGAAACCACAGCAGGAGAAATTTCCCACTCCAGGATCCCAATCTATTCCGCCCTTACACATGGCAATTGACTTTTAATTGCACAAATGGCATCTCACCCAGTTTGGCCCTGAAATAACTTTCAGCACAGCCACACATCCCTCTTCTTTTATTACCAGCGCTTCAATGTATGCCCATAATGTATTGAACTCTAGGAGCCTCCAGAGTGTTATAGCCTTGGGACTATGACCAACTTAGTTCTTGGCATGGCTAGGCTCATAATAGCTAACGCAGCCACACTTCACTGGGTAAGTTTCTCCTCCGAACAAATTGGGCTGACAGCTTCTCGCCCCGAGAGGACTGTTATATTCAAACACTTTAGCTAATAAAGTACCAATGAAGCAGAACTGCATTAAAAAATGTGCACCACAAAAACAGATCTCCACCCTGTCATTTCACAGCAGCCACCGACAGCAAGGAGCCTTCAGAGTCTCGGCAGCTGTTTTCTTTTTTAAGAGTATCAGCTAATACTAGCTAGGAACTTGGCACTAATCCTTTCTTGTCCAGTCTCAGTGAAATGGAGTGAACTGGCTCTGTGAACTGCCCTGAGACCTCCAGGTATAGTGAGGTAAATAAATTCAACAAACAAACAAACTGTGGCGATCACAGTTTTTAACTTCCCTAAAGAGGGCTGCCTTCAGATGTCTACTAAAAGTCTGGTAGTTGTTCTTCTCTTTGACATCTGGTGGGAGGGCGTTCCACAGGGCGGGTGCCACTACTGAGAAGGCCCTCTGCCTGGTTCCCTGTAACTTGGCTTCTCTCAGTAAGGAAATAGCCAGAAGGCCCTTGGGGCTGGACCTCAGTGTCCACGTAGAACGATGGGGGTGGAGACGCTACTTACAAGTTGGGGAAAGGCAGGTTCATCAGTCCCATGTCTCTCACCTACTCCTAGGTGAGCAGGGGTGCCATCTAGGTGGGCTGGGGGCGCAATATTTTCAAGGAGGGGCCCGCTGTGGTGATCAGACAGGGTCCCCAGATGTTTCACCACCTATTGATCCCTGTGCCACCACTTTATTTCTCACTGCCACCACCCAGGCCCTACCTGGTACAATACTGAGTCCAGTCAGGGTTAAACTGGAACATAAACTTCTGTTTATTTATTGCAGTTTAACAAGCGTGTGGTTTCATAAATGGTATCGGTCAATTACAATCAGGGGGTGCCTATCCAGACCTATAACTTCCGCTACCTGCTCTCACTCATTAAACCACCTCTCCGATATTTACTTGTCTTCCTAGCCCCTAACTGTTCCTGACTCAGCTTATTTCGCTACACTAACTCAACCTACCCACAGACTCTATCCCAATTAGCTCCAACCAACCACCCAACTCCCAACGAACGAATTCTCCTTTCGCCCTCCCAGAGCTGGTTTTATAGTCCCTCTGACTCCACCCCCCTGGGTTCTGATTGGGTAACTTGTTTAACTATTTCACCCCCAGCACTCTCATGTTAATGTCACACAAACAAATGGGAATAATCGTTCACAAGAGGGAAAGCAGTTTTATCTTGGATCCTGACCCAAAGAGCCATTTCACGTTAATGTTCTGTGTTTGGACCCAGGACCCAGGATGGTGTTTCAGGCCCCTCTTCTTCATATAGACCCCATCCACACTGATTTTTTAAAGCAGTACCATACCGCTTTAAACAGTCATGGCTTAGCCCCTGCCCCCCCCCCCCATTCTGGGAACTATGGTTTGCTAAGCGTTTGTTAGGAGGCCTCTACAGTATTCCTTTCACAGCGCTACAGTTCCTCTTGTGGAACTCTGGAAATTGTGCTCTATGGTGGGAATATGAGTCCTCTCAGAACTCTTGGTATCCCCAAGACTATCTGGGAATTGAATAATCATGATTTCAGAGCACTGAAGCAGCTCTGTGTGCTTAAATGAGAGAGAGAGAGAGAGAGAGAGAGAGAGAGAGAGAGAGAGAGAACAATGTGGAAAAAGCTTCAGAACAAGACGGGTTAAAAAGTGGTGGAACATAACTGGATAGATTTCAGGAGGGGGTAATTTAGAAGGTGGATTGGAAATTTGAGTCAGAAACCAGAATTCTATTTGTTTACAAATAGAACCAGGCAGAGGGCCTTCTTGGTAGTGGTGCTCGCCCTGTGGAACACCCTCCCACCAGATCTCAAGGAAATAAACAACTATCCGACTTTTAGAAGACATCTGAAGGCAGCCCTGTTTAGGGAAGTTTTTAATGTTTGATGTTTTATTGTGTTTTTAATATTCTGTTGGGCGACACTCAGAGTGACTGGGGAAACCCAGCCAGATGGGTGGGGTATAAGTAATTAATAATAATAATAATAATAATAATAATAATAATAATAATAGAAGTATCCCTTCAGAAGCACAGTGATGAAAAACGACACCTATCTGTCTTACCCTGAAGGATAGGAACAGCTGGATTCTGAGGGCTCTGCAAATTCATAACAGTTTTTTTTTTTAATGATTAATCAGTGCCCTTTTTATGAGACAGCAATTGCTACCCATTCAGGTTTCACAACTGGACAGCCGTCTTCCTCTCCCATCTGGGCACAGTAGAGTGTGCTTCCTTAGCTTTGAGAACTTCTGTAGGCCATCCTTCTTGAAGAACAAAATAATCAAGGGTGTGCTCTCTTGCCTAGCCCGAAATTGCTACCTGCCCGGACCTTGCAGACCTGCCTCTCCAGTCCAAAAGAGCAAATATGTGGAAATGTGGAAAACTGGAGTTAAGAGTGGAGAAAGTGAGAGAAATCAATAGTGACAGATAAATGGAATCAAAGAATTGATGAGTTGGAAGGTGTCACAGTGCAGGTGACAGGCAGTCGGAGTTCTGGCTTGGTACATCGGGACCGGGGTAGAGGTCGGGATGCAGGAATCAGCAGTCCAGCGTCAGCAGTCCAGGGGTCAGGAAGCCAAGAGTCTAAGGGTCAGGAAACCAGGAGTCTGGAAGCCAAGGGTCCAAGAGTCAGGAAACCAGGAGTCAGGAAGCCAAGGGTCCAAGAGTCAGGAAACCAGGAGTCAGGAATCCAAGGGTCCAAGAGTCAGGAAACCAGGAGTCAGGAAGCCAAGGGTCCAAGAGTCAGGAAACCAGGAGTCAGGAAGCCAAGGGTCCAAGAGTCAGGAAACCAGGAGTCAGGAATCCAAGGGTCCAAGAGTCAGGAAACCAGGAGTCAGGAATCCAAGGGTCCAAGAGTCAGGAAACCAGGAGTCTGGAAGCCAAGGGTCCAAGAGTCAGGAAACCAGGAGTCAGAAAGCCGAAGCACAGCTAGGTAGGTAGCGTGTTGCTGTGGCAAAGAGCCAGAGGGAAATGCTGGTCTTATATACCCCTCCTGGCCCTTGCCACCAGGTGCTACGAGTCTTCTGTCAAGCCTCACCTGTGCAGCCGTGCCTTGCCCTTCCAGGCCAAACTCAGGAAGGCCCCAGTCCTGCGAGGCCCTACCAGTCACAGGGCCTGGCTCCTGCACGCACTCCTGACAGAAGGGGACCCAAGCGTCATCAAGCCCAGTCTCCTGCAATGCAGGAATCTCAGTTAAAGCCTCTGTGACAGATGTCCATCCAGCCTCTGCTTAAAAATTTCCAAGGAAGGAGAGTCCACAACCTCCCGGGGGAGACTCTTCTACTGCCGAACAGCTCTTACTGTCAGAAAGCTCCTCCTGATGTTGAGTTGGAATCTCTTCTTGAAATTTGAAGCCATTGGTTCGAGTCCTACCCTCCAGAGCAGGAGAAGGATGACTCATTGGGGGCTGTTCCAACTCTACAATGATTTTATGATTCTATACCATTGAATATTGACTAGTCTCGGGGGGTTTCTAATATTTAAGAGGAGGAAATGTTTAAGGGAAATATAAGTGCCCTAACGCTAAAAACCCAATTCCAGTTCACAGAAATTACCTGTCTGACTGCTATTATTTCATTCTTGTTTTTCAGAGCCAAAACGTTTCGCTTTAGAAATAAAAATAAAAAGGTAAAGGTACCCCTGCCCGTACGGGCCAGTCTTGACAGACTCTAGGGTTGTGCGCCCATCTCACTCAAAGAGGCCGGGGGCCAGCGCTGTCCGAAGACACTTCCAGGTCACGTGGCCAGCGTGACATTGCTGCTCTGGCGAGCCAGAGCCGCACACGGAAACGCTGTTTACCTTCCCGCTAGTAAGTGGTCCCTATTTATCTACTTGCACCCAGGGGTGCTTTCGAACTGCTAGGTTGGCAGGCGCTGGGACCGAACAACGGGAGCGCACCCCGCCGCGGGGATTCGAACCGCCGACCTTTCGATCGGCAAGCCCTAGGCGCTGAGGCTTTAACCCACAGCGCCACCCGCGTCCCTAGAAATAAAAATGGTGAGAGTTTAATAGCCAGAGTAAATCGTCTGCATTCCCCCTGTGTTTTCCAGTTTGATCATGCAGCTTGAAGATTGCAACTTGCATCAAAGTGCCATTACGAACGCCCAAATCCAGGTGCCGATCTGCCTGTGTCTGTTTACACAGGTGGAGAAAAGGGGAGGGGAGAGAAAGAAGAAGACATTAGGAAGAACAGTGCAAATAAATCTGGGCTGGGAAAGAGAGAGATGTAAATGAGGCTTATAAAATTATGACACATTCCAACAAGCAATAAAAGGCCTTTTTATGCTCTCTGTGTGACATTTATGTGATCTGGATGCCTGAAATATGGATCCAGGACAGGTACTAATGGTTCAACACAGTCTTTAAAAGAGTAAAATATGACTTTGAAGGGTAAATAGGAAATGCCTTGGGCGTAAATAGGAGCACTTTTATTCTTTCATCCAAAGAACTTGATAGGTCGGGGTCTGAATAAGTCAGAGTAAACCTATTAAGATTAATGGACTCAAGATAGTCATGACGGGGTAGCCAACAGGGTGCTCCCCAGATCATGATGGATTACAGATCCCATCATCCTCAACCATTGGCCATGCTAGCAGGAGCAGATGGGAGTTCATTTATTTATTCAATTTATACCCCCACATTCCTTCCAAAGGAGCCCAGGGTGGCAAACAACGAGTAATGAAACAATAACACACTTTAAAGCATATTGTTGCATGACACCCCAATCTCTGTGCAGTGCAAGAATTCAGGAGTTCTAGGCGCTAACCCAGAGTTTGTGTTTCTTTTTGAAAATAAGGCACAGAGAAGCCTCTGGTGTGTTTAGGATATATGGTTTATTTACACATATCTACAACCAGAGCCCACGACTGAGGAGTTCATAGCAAGTCAGGCTTCGAGGAATTCTATCCCTCTTCCAGAAAAGCGATGACAAACCAAGACAGCATCTTAAAAAGCAGAGACATCACCTTGCTGACAAAGGTCTGTATAGTTCCAGCTATGGTTTTCCCAGTAGTGATGTATGGAAGTGAGAGCTGGCCCATAAAGAAGGCTGGTCGCCGAAGAATTGATGCTTTTGAATTATGGTGCTGGAGGAGACTCTGGAGAGTCCCATGGACTGCAGAAAGATCAAACCTATCCATTCTGAAGGAAAACAGCCCTGAGTGCTCACTGGAAGGACAGATCGTGAAGCTGAGGCTCCAATACTTTGGCTACCTGGAAAAGACCCTGATGTTGGGAAAGATGGAGAGCACAAGGAGAAGGGGATGACAGAGGATGAGATGGTTGGACAGTGTTCTCAAAGGTACCAGCATGAGTTTGACCAAACTGTGGGAGGCAGTGGAAGACAGGAGTGCCTGGTATGCTCTGGTCCATGGGGTCACGAAGAGTCGGACATGACTAAATGACTAAACAACAACAATCCCTCATCCAGTGGCAAGCAAGAAGCAGAGAAACACAAGGAAGAGTTCTTACTACAGTTGTGCCTCAAGTCAAACGGAATCTGTTCCAGAAGTCTGACTTCCAAGATGTTCGGAAACCAAGCTCCTGTAGCCAATCAGAAGCCATGGAAGTCGTGTCAGACATTTAGGTTCCAAAGAACATTCACGAACAGGAACATTCACTTCCGGTTTTGCCACGTTCCGGAGCCAAAGCATTCGACTCGCAAGGCGTTCGACTTCTGAGCTATGACTGTACTGCTTTCCTCTTCTTCAGAAGCTTCAGGAGAAGGGGAGATGATCTCTATCATTCCTCCAGAATCTTGTCCCCTTCAGTCCAGTCCCTGACATAGCACCAAAACCCCTTGTTTCTCCCACAGCCACAGCCTTGGATTCAAGCAAAAATCAGGCATGGCTCCCTCTCTCTGCCTTTTCCTGCCTGCAACTCCCCTTTCCCCTGTAGTTACATTGCAGCCAACTCTAACTTTGTCCTTCAAACTATCTAAAAACTGAAGGAGGGGTCCTACTCATTTGCTGTCTGGCCCAGAAACCCCCTCTCTTGTTATAGTTGCTGATGGAATCGAGTGCAATATTTTTAGTGAGAAAGCACCATTTTCATGCTTAATTTACAGCCTGTTGCGTGCTTCTTCTATTAAGAGGGAAAGGGGAAATCCAGTCTGCTCCCAAAACCTGGATAAGTAAAATAGAGGCTACATAGCCTAGTCTCCGAGTTTCCACTTCCATGCTGCAAGGGATGGTTGTTGGAAACTCAACTAAGTGCATTATGTCTGGGCGCTAAACTGATTACTTTGAACGTTCTGCCAACATGCGTGAATAACAGGGAAATCTATCCCACAAGAACTATGCAGGCCACCTTGAGCTCCTTGGATAAAAAGAGGCAAGTAACAACAAGAAGAAAAAGAACAACAACAACATAACAACAACAACTGCAATCCTCAAAACACTTAGGATGGACAAGGTCCCTGTGAAGAAACTGGGAGACCTTTTTAGGATTGCACTGTTAAATTCAAAACAGATTCAGTGCACCACAAAAAAGATTTTGTGAGTTTTGTTTTGTTTTAACATTCATATATATATATATATATATATATATATATATATATATATATATGAAAGATGATATGCTTGATTCATCTGAGCATTATGAGATTATGAGCCAGGAAATCTTTTTACTCTAAACAAAGGAAATGTGTATCTCTAGATTATATAAATTTGAGTTTCCTATATCATCTGGCAATGAACAGAGGAAAACACATTCAGTCCCTTAGCAGGTAATGTGATTCCTCACCACCACAAAAAACGGGGATGTGAATTGCACTTTGTTCTCATATCTAGAAGCTTTTGATGTGCAATGCATTAAGGGGGAAAGGAGAAGAAAAATCCATGGTTACCTCCTGTTGCAGTATATTAAGAACTGCAAACCTCAGTCTAAAATTACAGATATGAAAAATATGCTAGAGAAAGACAGAGAAAGGGAGAGAAATAGGAGGCATGGCTAAGTACAGGGGAGAAAGGCATTGTTATAATCAAACATTTATGGAATATTAGCAGGTGCAACCTGACTGGGCAAAATCCAGCATGTGACCCTGAAGTCAGTAATTTAAGAAATTGAAAATGATGGGAAGATAAATCAGATCCTTGAAGAGCACAGCAAAAAAAAAAAAGCATTTGGAGAAATCCTGCAGGTCTGCGGCAAAATGCTTGAAAAGGGCAAGAAAGAAGAAAAATAATTGACCGCAAAGGAAGAAAAAGCAGGCTGGTATTGAACTTTCTGTGTGATAGCAGTCATGATTGAATCTCACTACAAGATGTTTCAGCCAGTCATCATCAAAATGACACAGGGTGTTCTTGGTTTTTGTTGGCGTCTTGGTTTTGAGTGACAGGATGGCTGGCGTGCCTGCTTCACTAAATATGTACTACTACTGCTGCTGCTGCTACTACTACTACTACTACTAATTTTTTATTTGTATCCCGCCCATCTGGCTGGATTTCCCCAGCAACTCTTGGCAGCTTCCACAAAGATTAATAATACAGTGGTACCTCAGGTTAAGTACTTAATTTGTTCCGGAGGTCTGTTCTTAACCTGAAACTGTTCTTAACCTGAAGCACCACTTTAGCTAATGGTGCCTCCTGCTGCCGCCATGCTGCCGGAGCACAATTTCTGTTCTTATCCTGAAGCAAAGTTCTTAACCTGAAGCACTATTTCTGGGTTAGCGGAGTCTGTAACCTGAAGCGTATGTAACCTGAAGCGTATATAACCCGAGGTACCACTGTATATTAAAAGGTCACACATTAAAAACTGCCTTCAGATGTCTTCTAAATGTCAGGTAGTTGTTTATCTCTTTGACATCTGATGGGAGGGTGTTCCACAGGGCGGGTGCCACTACCGAGAAGGCCCTCTGCCTGGTTCCCTGTAGTTTTGCTTCTTGCAATGAGGGAACCACCAGAAGGCCCTTGGAGCTGGATCTCAGTGTCCCTGCAGAATGATGGGGGTAGAGACATTCCTTCAGGTATACTGGGCCAAGGCTGTTTAGGGCTTTAAAGGTCAATACCAACACTTTGAATTGTGCTCGGAAACATGTACACACACACACACACACACACACACCCCTACAGTAAAACTTCAAACACCAAATGACTTCATAGGTCCGTCGGCCTTAAAATGATCTTCAGGAGACCTGAAAGTTACGAAACTAGTAAATCATAGAATTGTAGCGTTTGAAGGGACCACATGGGTTATCTAGTCCAACCCCCTACAGTGGGGGGAATATTTGGCCCAACATGGGGCCAAGACCCTGAGATTAAAAGTCTCATGTTCTACCAACAAAGCTATCCTGGCAAGGATGCCAGCAGATTTTCGGCACATGGAACCAGTGACACTTAATGCCTGATACCCAACTCCTGGTTGAGGCTAGTCAGGCCTCTGTAACATGAGGGGTAGCTAACAGTGCTCCTCTGAGTTATCGATAAAAAGGTAAAGGTAAAGGAACCCCTAACCATTAGGTCCAGTCATGACCAACTCTGGGGTTGCGGCGCTCATCTTGCTTTATTGGCCAAGGGAGCCGGCGTACAGCTTCCGGGTCATGTGGCCAGCATAACTAAGCCGCTTCTGGCGAACCAGAGCAGCGCACAGAAATGCCGTTTACCTTCCCACCGGAGCAGTACCTATTTATCTACTTGCACTTTGATGTGCTTTCGAACTGCTAGGCTGGCAGGAGCAGGGGCTGAGCAACGGGAGCTCACCCCGTTGCGGGGATTCGAACCGCTGACCTTCTGATCGGCAAGTCCTAGGCTCTGTGGTTTAGACCACAGCACCACCCACGAGTTATCGATGCTTGCCTATAAATGCAAATTTCAGTGAACCAAGTGACTGAGATCAGTGGACTTGCTGATTTTGTTTCTTAAGAGAAACTATTCTTTGTACCCCACTTAAGAAACAACAACAACCCTTATTTCTTGCAAGCCCCACTTTCTGGTGCTTACAAGAAAGCCAAGCTGGGGACATCATGGGATTTTCAGGACATGCCGAATGCTGAGCATTGCTGAGGTGATTTGTTGAATGTAGGAAAAGACATTCACAACCACCTGGAATGCAAGACAAGTGCATCAAAATCCCTGGAACCCACTCAGGAGAATTTCTCAGAAACTTTCCCTTCTTTTTGATTATTTCCAACTGCAGATTCATTTATTTCTGGGACATGGTGTAAAGAAATGCATGGGAGAAATGTTCTGTTCTGTAGATGCCTACAGTGCGATTGCAAAATCCATTCTGGATTTCTCTCTTTTTTAAAGAAAGCTTTTATTTATACTTTTCAAATTTATACATTTCATTAGTTTTACAATCAATTTAACATTTCAAAATTTGACTTCCTTCCCCCCCTCCCGGCAGTTCTTCATATTCAAATTCATTTAATTTGCCCATTTAAATAGCTACTTTAAATATATACTCTTGTGAAACTGCAGGTTATTACAATAATCGTGCTAACGTTCTTATCTGTTTGCAATTTATCTGTAAATATTCAGTAAACCATTTCCATTCTTTTATAAAAAGTTTGTTATCTTGATCTCTTATTCTTCCAGTAAGTTTTACCATTTCTGCATATGCCATAAGTTTTTGTATCCATTCTTCCTTTACTGGGACTTCCGATTCTTTTCACTTTGGGGGGGAAATATTCTGGTTTTCTCAATCCACTTTGGAATTCAAGCAGATAGAACGGATTGATTCCTGGCTCAGTTCAATTCTAACCTAATGTGATGACCAACATTTCAGAACCCTTAGTCAAAGCAATATGGTAGAAAACTGACTCAACGATAGGGTATTAATTAGTAACATACTCACTGTAGTTCGTATCTCTATGTATGTAATTGAAATTGGGACCAGCCTTGTGGATAATCTACTGAACATTAACGTAGCTAAATTGCGTAGCGACGTAGCAGTCTCTCAGCGTGAAGTACACACGCTCTGATGTCTTGCAAAAATAGTTTGAGGAAATGGAACAATTGGATTAGCAGATGCCTGGGCTGTTCTAGTGCTTTTTAACAATCCTCAGAATCACATGGCCAATTATGATTAATCAGTTCACGAGCTAACATAAAAAGCCAGTTCATGAATGAAATTATCGCAGAACTAATTAATTTTCTTTAAGCCTCGTTCAGCAACCCGAGTATCAAAAGTTGACATCCAAACATCTCCTGTTCATCAAGTTCAGCCAGGCATCATTACAAAGGCAGTGATTTCTCAGACTGGGGCATTCTTGCCTCCCACCCCATGATATTTAAAGTTCAAATTTGTCCTTTGATACACACACACACACACACACACACACACACACACACACACACGAGATTTTTATTGGTTTTACATGTAATCACATTACATAACATCATACTCCCTTGTTTTATCTCTTTGGCTCGAACCATCCCTCCCATCTGATGGCTTACAAAGTTAAACTTTACATCTTTACATTTTGCTTCGTTTCCTATCCTTGTTATATCGTTACCTAAAATATTATATTACTCAACCTGAAGAGGTAGCAATTTCATCCTACAAGTCTTCAAATAACCCTGCTAATGATGTTAATTGCTTACAGTTGTCTTTCAGATATAATATAAATTTGTTCCAGTCCTTTTGGAATGCTTGATCTCACTGGGTCTGCATTCTTCCCGTCAGTTTTGCCAGTTCTGCAAAATGCATCAGCTTCACCTGACACTCTTCTTTTGTTAGTAACTCCTGTTGTTTCCATCTTTGGGCTTACAAAATTCTTGCCGCAGTTGTTGCATATAAGAACAACTTTTTTATCTTGTCTTGGTATCTCTCTACCCACTATACCCAATAAAAAGGCTTCTGGTTTTGTCAGGGAACTGCCATCAGCTCAGAGGCGAGAGGTGGAAGGGCAGTTGGGTTACAGGGAGCACCCAAAGATAGTGCGAAGCAGCTCTTCCTCCGGCGAGGAGGGAAACCCCGCCTCCAGTGGGGAAGGGATGCAGGGATCAGAAGATGCTAGGGAGAGCCTCAACACCGAGCCTGAGCAAAGCGGGGGGGAGGCAAGTCCCCCTTTGCCAACTTTGTGCCGTCGGTTTACGCACAGAGAGGGGAGGAGAAGGATGGGGGTCGAAAGACTGATATGCTGGGGAAAATTT
Source organism: Podarcis tiliguerta (assembly GCF_965153285.1). NCBI lineage: Eukaryota > Metazoa > Chordata > Lepidosauria > Squamata > Lacertidae > Podarcis > Podarcis tiliguerta. Next base: position 10,399,872 of record NC_139536.1, on the reverse strand, counting down.
AAGGACCGCCCACTCCCAGATTCTGCTAGCGACTGAGCAGATGTGGACTTGAGATGCTCTGCACTGTAAATGTTTTTGTACAGATAATAAAGCCTGGAAAAGACCGGTGGGAGTCTTGCCTGTTTGCTCTTGAGCAACCGGCACATAACAGGTTTTTTTTTAACAAAAGTGTTTTTAAACATTTTCTTTAACTTATTATATATCATTTCCCAGAAAGCTTTTACCTTTTACATGTGCGTGGTATAAATAATAAATTATTATTATTATGTCCACCACATATGGTCAAAAGTACCTTGCTTTTCCTTAGATTTCCAACATTCCTTTTTTGTTCTATACGTTTTGGCCAACTTAAATGGTGTCAAATACCACCTATACATCATTTTCACAACATTTTCTTTAAGCATACTACATGCTGTAAAATTAATAAATTTGTCCTTTGATTCATTCAAACACTCAGCTTCTAATTCTCTTCCCAACATGACTGTTTTGCTATCACCACCCCAGTGGCTTTGCAGCAGCCTCCATACTATTGCTCAGCAGACTGAAGTGCATCTGGGCAGCTGTTCCCGCTACATCACCTTCTTCCTGCCCCATTTAGGGACATCAGTAATTTTAACTGGTTTGCTGTCCTTTCAGCTATTCAATTTCACAGCGATTAAAACCAGCAGACGTCCAAGAGAGTGCTCCACCAGGAAGCCAAGTTCTTATTAGTTAAGCCAAGCTGATTCTCCAGTACATAGTCATTATTTGGGAAACCAACAATTAAGGATGCAATAAGCATCTCTGAAGGGACGCGGGTGGCGCTGTGGGTAAAAGCCTCAGCGCCTAGGGCTTGCCGATTGAAAGGTCGGCAGTTTGAATCCCCGTGGCGGGGTGTGCTCCCGTTGCTCGGTCCCAGCGCCTGCCAACCTAGCAGTTCGAAAGCACTCCCGGGTGCAAGTAGATAAATAGGGACCGCTTACTAGCGGGAAGGTAAACGGCGTTTCCGTGTGCGGCTCTGGCTCACCAGAGCAGCGATGTCACGCTGGCCACATGACCCGGAAGTGTCTCCGGACAGCGCTGGCCTCCGGCCTCTTGAGTGAGATGGGCACACAACCCTAGAGTCTGTCAAGACTGGCCCGTACAGGCAGGGGTACCTTTACCTTTAAGCATCTCTGAGTTTTTGAGTCCTGAAGCAAAAGAAACATGTTCACTTCTATAGATCAGTGTGACAAAGAAATAGTAAGCGTACATTGGGTGAAAGGAAGAGGGGGCATTATTATGCAAAACCTTGTGCAATTTCACAGATTTGCAGGCGAATGAACAATAGCCCACCCAGTAGCAAAGCTGAGGAGGACTTGAGGGGAGTTTATGAGATAGTAAGTCACACAGCACTTCCACGAGGAACTATAGCGGCAAACAACAGTCAATGTTCACTTCTGCTGGCTGTGAACTACCCAGGGAACTAAAGGTAAAGGTAAAGGGACCCCTGAACATTAGGTCCAGTCGTGACCGACTCTGGGGTTGCAGCACTCATCTCGCTTTATTGGCCGAGGGAGCCGGCATACGGCTTCCGGTCATGTGGCCAGCATGACTAACCCTAAGTACCACTGTATTGTAAAGGTAAAGGGTAAAGGGACCTCTCACCATTAGGTCCAGTTGCAGATGACTCTGGGATTGTGGTGCTCATCTTGCTTTACTGGCCAAGGGAGCCGGGGTACAGCTTCCGGGTCATGTGGCCAGCATGACTAAGCTGCTTCTGGCGAACCAGAGCAGCGCACGGAAATGCCGTTTACCTTCCCGCCAGAAGCACTTTGATGTGTTTTTGAACTGCTCGGTTGGCAGGAGTTGGGACCGAGCAATGGGAGCTCACCCCATTGCGGGGATTCGAACCACCAACCTTCTGATTGGCAAGCCCTAGGCTCTGTGGTTTAGACCACAGCGCCACCTGCGTCCCTGACCTAGCCAACATGCAAAACTCCACCCTCGAGAAAAGGACAAATCTGCTTCTGTAAATCAATGCCACAAATTTACAACATCACTTTTCAGCAGGGCAGAAACTTCTACAAAACCAGCAGGAATGTTCTGCAATGTTTGTATTGGGGCATGAGAAAATCCCCGTAAACTGTGCTTGAGGCCAAGTGGCACTGAAACTAAGGCATATCCACTGAGAAATGGGGAAGAAGAGTGAAAATATTGGCAGCTATCTGTTGTATATTACCCTTCAATTGCAAAGCCTTTCTCAGGGGTTGGGGAAGAGTAATATATCCCTAGGCTGTCATCACTATTCTTTCTAAGCGCGAGCTGTTCGTTCTAAGAGCGAGTATTCGTTAGCAATGGAAAGGTCTCGGTTTCTCAAGTTTTCAATATTAAATGCAATTCTCCGCATTATTCCTAACATAATGAGGTTTTGCATGTTATTTTTCATGAATATATTAGTTGTTTTAACACACTTTCCCCTAGTATATGCATTTCATGGTGAACGTTGTATGGCTGGAGAACTTCATTGCAAAATTCAGATAAGTGCCCTTCTTGAAAGATTGCTGTGCTTGGTTCTCATATTGTTTAAAAAAGTGTGAATGTGAGAGATCTGTTCTTAAATGCAAACTTGATCAAATGTCTCCTCTATGTCTAGCTGCCAATAGGATTGTAGCCAAACAATGCCATTGAAAAGCATAGAGAAGCCTTCAACCCTACAATTCTACGGTTCTATGATTAGCATGTTTGTAACCCTGAGGTTTACAGAAGGCTCTGATTTTAAGCTAAGGAACCGCCTCTCCTGGTATGCCCCGAGGAGGACCTTAAGGTCCATAAATAACAACACCTTGGAGGTCCCGAGTCTCAAAGATGTTAGATTGGTCTCAACTAGGGCCAGGGCCTTTTCAGCACTGGCCCCGACTTGGTGGCACGCTCTGTCACAAGAGACTAGGACCCTGCGGGACTTGACATCTTTCCACAGGGCCTGCAAGATGGAGCTGCTCTGCCTGGCCTTCAGCTTAGACTCACTCTGACCCCTTATATGGGATTTGGTATATAAGTTTTCCCTTGACTCTTTTGCTGGCCCATGTAGGACCAGCATGGATAGCTGGCTCGGGTGAATATCTGATGTTTCCTCCCTTTATGGTCTTGATATATGGGCTGCTAATAAAATGAGGCTGTATTTTAAGCCATATTTTCATTAACTTTTTTTCTATTACGTTTTATTGTAATTTATATTTGGTGTTAGCCGCCCTGAGCCCGGCCCTGGCTGGGGAGGGCGGGAGATAAATAAATAAAATTATTATTATTATTATTATTATTATTATTGGGGTGAACCCGCCCCCAAACAGCTCACTGAGGGCTCTGCATGCTGAGAACCCATGAAATATTCACTGCCAGTCAGAAAGAGGGGGGGAGGGAGGGTTATGGGATGGCCTGTGCTCAAAATATCCTGCAGGAAAGCATGATTGATTCAGTGCCCCTGAAGAGGAGCACTCTTGCAAAGAGCGACTAAGCAAACACCAAGGTTTAATTTACGACTTTTCACTTAGGTAAGATAACCGTGTGGATTTCACTGGGAGTTAATATTGTTTTGATGGCATGGGTTTGGAAGAGTTTGGATTTGATATCCCGCCTTTCACTCCCTTTAAGGAGTCTCAAAGCGGCTAACATTCTCCTTACCCTTCCTCCCCCACAACAAACACTCTGTGAGGTGAGTGGGGCTGAGAGACTGTGACTGGCCCAAGGTCACCCAGCAGCTGCATGTGGAGGAGCGGAGACGCGAACCCGGTTACCCAGATTACGTGACTACCGCTCTTAACCACTACACCACACTGGCTCTCACACTGGGTTTGGGGTTATAGGAGCATTCCGCAGCATGCTGCCTGATCATGAGAAGCCACAGACATCAAAGAGTAGGAGTAGAACTTTCTCCTTTTCAGAGCCATCTGTGTATAGCATAAATATGGATTTTTACCTCTTTCTGTACCCTGAAGCCATAACTAACAGAAGGGGCCAAAAGGTTACATACCAGAAGGGAGGGTGGTTAGAACTTCTTCAACATAAATCCAGTGGGAGTAATTCTGTAAAACAAACCTATACCCACAAAACGCACTAAAGTTTACATTCCTTTAGGATTAGAAATGCCCTTGTACATTAGACAGACACAATTTATCAGCTGAACATTATATATCCACCTACAACTGCAATCATAAAGTAAACTCAAAAGCCCACATCTGCAGGCATTGGGAAGAAACTCTGCAATGTCCTGAGGATGTGGCAAGAAAATGGAAGCCTCTTTGCAGGAGAAAACGTTGGAAAACCTGGAGATAGATTTTGACATAGCACAAGTGGAAGCGATTGGCCTTAGATCCAAGAAGAGAAAGGAAGTGTGCAACTACTTAGTCACACTGTTTCATGCTCAGTAGTTACACGCCTCTGTAGAAGTAGAACCTCTCTCTCTTCTAATCCAAAGAACTCATTAGCTTAGTCAGCCTAGAATATCGTTCCAGAAGAATGAGCTGAAAAGCCTTTGATGTCAAGCCATGTGGGAATCAGTGAACAGACTGGCTGTAGCAATCCTGGAAAAATAAAAGAGCAACAATGGCTTTTCCTTCCGTGGCTTTTGGATATCAAGCCTGTTTATTTTTGTTTTCGTCCTTCTCAACTGACTATGTAATAGCTGGCCTGGAAATCATTTTTCTCCTCTTTGGGGATTTCAGCCTGTGGCATCGCTCACCCATCAGTTACATTCATATGGGGCTAAGTAAATAAGACTTGGCATCTTTACTCCTGCATGGCATCGTACCTACGGGACTGCCTCTCCTGGTATGCCCCATGGAGGACGGTCTGCAAACAATAACATCTTGGAGGTCCCATTTCTCTTTTTTTAAAAAAAAAATTTTATTGAGATTTTCACAAAATAACAGAAAAAAACAAAAAAAGTAACAATACAAAAATAAGAAACAATTAAAAACAGTTCAGTCTTTCAGAACATATCTTACATTTGCTTGTTTCTCGGACTTCCCCACACCTCCCCTCTTTGTATTCCAATTCAATTTGTTTGTGCAGCAAATCCTTTCCCTCTTTACCTTTATCTTAATTTTGATCTTAATATATTTTAACTTTAACTTTCCATCTGTTAACATTCCATTTTTACATATTCTTTCATAACATTATTGCTAAAAACCCCTTAACCTCAATCCAACATCATTCAATCATTCATTAATTTTGCAGTGTTTCTGTAGATAATCTTTAAATTTCCTCCTATCTTCTTCCACCAACTTTGGAGGTCCCATTTCTCAAGGAGGTTAGACTGACCTCAACCAGAGCCAGGGCCTTTTTGACCCTGGCCCCAGCCTGGTGGAACGTCCTGCCACAAGAGACCAGGGCTCTGTGGGACTTGACATCTTTCTGCAGGGCCTGCAAGCTGGAGTTGTTCCGCCAGGCCTTTGGTAGGTGCCCAGTCTGACCCCTCTCTTCCTACAAGACCCTAAATATAAGAGGCCTCTCTAACTCCTCTCACCGGCTCATATAAATAGCTGAGCCTGGTGAGTACCTAAGGTTCCCAACCCCTACAGTCATAATTTGCTGGTTGCCTTCTGATCTTATTTGATTTTAATCCAATTTTAAGCTGTATTTCAGTAGATGGCTGAATTTTATGTTTTAATGTATTTATATATTTGATGTTAGCCACCCTGAGACAAGTTATGGCTGGGGAGGGCAGGATATAAATAAAATTTATTATTATAGCTGCAAAAAATTACTGGGCATCTGCCCCTTCCTTTCTGGGTACTGAAAAAGAGGCTATAAAATATCCCAATTGGTGTTAAAGAAAGATAGAATTTTTTTCATGTACGCCACAACAGCAGCAAGAATACTCATCGCAAAGTATTGGAAGACACAAGAGCTACCCACCCGGGAAGAATGGCAGATGAAGCTGATGGACTATTTGGAAATGACGGAAATGACTGGCAGAATCCGAGACCAGGGAGAAGAGTCGATGGAAGAAGATTGGAAAAAATTTAAAGTATATTTACAGAAATATTGCAAAATTAATGAATGTTAGAAGAATATTGGAATGAAGTTACATGGTTTTAGCAGAAGTGTTATTAAGAATTATATGAATATTAATTGTTAATGCGCTAAAGTGGAAAATTTAAAGTTAAACTGTGTTAGGATAAATTATAGAACAAAAACTGAGAAAGAGGGAAAGGATTTGTTGAACTAGCTAATTTGAACTAGAATACAAAAAAGGGAGGCGCGAGGAAGTCGAGGAAACAAGCATATGAAAGATAATGAAATGAAAATTGGATGTGTTTTTAAATGTTTTAGTTTTTTCTTGTTGTTTTGTGGTATTGTTTTTTCTTTTTGATGTATTGTTTGTTAAACTTTTATTGTTTCCTTTTCTCTTTTTTCCTTTTCTTTTTGTAACTATTAAACATTTAATAACTATCATTTTAAAAAATAATAATAATAAAATATCCCAACTTCTTTGGATTAACACTCAGTCCACCTGTGGCCAATGGGCATCAGGTGTGCCAAGTGGTATGGGCATAGGGGTCTTCAACCCCCCCAAAAAAAAATTCAAGGAGGGGGCTGGTCTCCTCCCAAATTCTGTGGCCCCTCTCTGTCTCCGCCTCCCTGCGTGATGTCGCACGGGCAAGAGGAGAAGTTGTGTGGAGCATGGCAGGCTCCTCCTCCTCCTTTTTCTCCATGCCTACTCCCCATTCTGCAGCTGGCATGTGAGCGCTGGCATCACGGCAGTGGAATGCCCACATGTTCCGGCCCAGCGCATGGGCACTCTCACGCTAGGTAACATGACACGTCACGTGATCCCACAACGTGAGGTGCAAGATGGCGCCCTTGATGGGCATCGTCAAGGATATAAGGAGAGTCCTACTGTTGAATAAACACTCACAAGCTTTTTATTGACATTAACCAGTCAGAAAAATTAAGAATTTATACAGTTTTGTAACATGCAGAGAATAGCATTTGTAGAGAAACCGGAGATTGGAGCTGAGGGAAGTCAGGGGGGAGGGGAGGGGGGTCATTTTATGGGGGGGGAATGGGGGTCAAGGATGATATGTTTTAAGATAATATGTTTTGTTTAAATTCTTAATAAAAAATATTTTTTTAAAAAATGAGAGTCCTACTGGATCAGGCCAAAGACCCAGCTAGACTTGATTTTGCCTGATCTGAATTGTCCTGCTTGAAAGAGGCTCTGCCCAAGCCCCAAAGCCCAGGAGAACAGGTTAATACTTGGCTTCTTAACATATGTTATACCAAGTCAGATCAGCAGCCAGTGTGGTGTAGTGGTTAAGAGTGATAGAGTTGTAATCTGGTGAACCGGGTTCATGTCTCCGCTCCTCCACATGCAGCTGCTGGGTGACCTTGGGCCAGTCACACTTCTCTGAAGTCTCTCAGCCTCACTCACCTCACAGAGTGTTTGTTGTGGGGGAGGAAGGGAAAGGAGAATGTTAGCCGCTTTGAGACTTCTTCGGGTAGTGATTAAGCGGGATATCAAATCCAAACTCCTCCTTCTCCTCCTCCTCCTCCTCTTCTTCTTCTTTTAATTTTTTAAATGAATTTTATTAGCATTTTCCACACAACAGCAACACGAAAGCTATCAAAAAATAACAATACACATCATAGAATTGTAGCATTGGAAGGGACCCCAAGAATCATCTGGTCCAACCCCTGCAATGTAGGAATCTCAGCAGAAGCATCCATGGCAGATGGCCACCCAACCTCTGCTTTAGAACCTGCAAGGAATGAGAGTCCACAACCTTCCAAGGGAGACCGTTCCACTGCTGAACAGCTCTTACTATCTGAAAGATCTTCCTCATGTTTAGTCAGAATCTCATTTCTTGTAATTTGAAGCCATTGGTTCGATTCCTAGCCACCAAAGCAGGAGAAAACAAGCATGCTCCCTCTTCCATGTGGCAGCCCTTGAGATGTTTGAAGATGGCTATCATATCTCCTTTCCAGCTCCTCTTTCCCAGGCTAAAAAAAACCTCCAGCTCCTTCAACTGTTCCTCATCAGGCTTGGTTTCAAAATGCATTACAGTGGTACCTCAGGTTACAGATGATTCAGGTTACAGATGCTCCAGGTTACAGCCTCTGCTAACCCAGAAATAGTACCTCGGGTTAAGAACTTTGCTTCAGGATTAGAACAGAAATCGTGCAGCGGCAACGGGAGGCCCCATTAGCTAAAGTGGTGTCTCAGGTTAAGAACAGTTTCAGGTTAAGAACGGAGCTCCACAACTAATTAAGTTCTTAACCCGAGGTACCACAGTACATGTTCCTAATACAGTGGTACCTCGGGTTACAGACACTTCAGGTTACAGGCTCTGGTAACCCAAAAATAGTACCTCAGGTTAAGAACTTTGCTTCAGGATGAGAACAGAAATCATGCGGTGGCAGCAGGAGGCCGCATTAGCTAAAGTGGTGCTTCAGGTTAAGAACAGTTTCAGGTTAAGAACGGACCTCCAGAACAAATTAAGTTCTTAACTCGAGGTACCACTGTATATCCCAAGAAATTGCAGGATAGATACTGGTTAGATACGGATTGTGACTAGTTGTGTGTACAACACTTCCCAAACCAGCAGCGTGAGTGAAGACTAAATGGGAGCATGCACACAGTTTGATTGTTCCGGTCCCGTGGGCTAACCGTGAGGTGAGGTCCGAGTCCAGTCCGAGGTTGAGGGTGCAGTATTGAGGCCGTCCGTCAAAGCTGAAGCTGGGTCCAAGGCAGGGAGTCGGGTGAGGTCAGGAGCTCTGGCTGGTCATGATGCAGGCAGGAACTGGCTACCAACAATGTTGCTCCCGCAACTTGGGGCTGGGGCTGGCTGGCTTTTATCTGCCCCGAGGCATAGGGCAGCCCCAGTCCACAGGCGACTTGCCTCTCCTGGCCTGGAGGTGAGCACTCCTCCTGAGAGAACTTAGTTCCCTCCGCCTCTCTGCCCTGAGCCTCTGCAGCTCAGGAGAGGCTGGAGGGTTACCGGACCACAGGCAACCTCAGCGTCCTCTGACTGGGCTGAGAGTGGAGCACCTGCAGGCAATGGGTCCTCCATCACCTCAGGGGCCAGTGCAGACTCAGCTGGTGCCTGCACCTGAGGATCCAGCACAGGTGAGGACCCTTCAGGCTCAAGACCCAGCCCCGGCTCAGCTGGTTCTGGAGGCGGGGAATCCTGTGCAGGCTGGGATCCCTCAGGTTCAGCCTCCGAGTCCAAATCCCAGGCCATCACATTGATATTCAGACTCATACTGCACGTGGCAGTGGAGGTAGAACATACCCACTGAGGGTCGAAGCCATTGACTTATGAGCCAAGGTTTATTGTGTGATGAACCAAACTGAAGGCAGAACGGTTCTCTTTGGCAACAGGAGACACAGTCTCTTACAAATGGTGAGTGCCAAGCTGGAGAAGGTGGACCACTTTGCTCAGCCAAAAGTAAATAAATAAGCAAGACTTGCTCCAAATAGCAAACATTCTGTCTCCTACCTACCGCAGATGTCCATTGTGCTTCATCTACGGACCCCACCTGAAACAAATTAGACGCATCTGTTTTCCACCCCTAAACCTTCAGTGAAAGGAGAACTAATGTAACTGAATTGAAAGGCATGAGAAAAACGGTGTGTTTCTGCTACGCCTGCCAAGGCCGAATTCTAAAGGGTGTAATTTTCCTCATCAATTAGAAAACAGAAAGGGAGGGAGGGAGGGAGGGAGAGAGAGAGAGAGAGAGAGAGATGTGAAATTTCTGGCTAAATCAGACATTGAGAGGTTTTTTTTAAAAAAGATATGGGTCAGATACAGTGGTACCTCGGGTTACATACGCTTCAGGTTACAGACTTCGCTAACCCAGAAATAGTGCTTCAGGTTAAGAACTTTGCTTCAGGATAAGAACAGAAATCGGGCTCCAGCAGCGCAGCAGCTGCGGGAGGCCCCATTAGCTAAAGTGGTACCTCAGGTTAAGAACAGTTTCAGGTTAAGAACGGACCTCCGGAACGAATTAAGTACTTAACCGGAGGTACCACTGTACACTGTGTTCCTCCTTCTGGCTCAGAAGCTAGAAATTTGCTTGGTGTAGCTGGTTCAGCTGTTGCTTTGTCACTAATTGGGGGTTCTTGAAGGAAGGCTGTAGTTATCTACTGCCTGGCAAACAGTTCCGACTACATAAGGTTAGATATTAAACCCTTCTGCAGTAAGTGATGGAACTGTTGGCAGGTGGCTATGGGCAAGTACAGCCTTTAGGCAACCAGCTGTGTACTATAAATGGTTTTCCAAGAAACAACAAGAACAACCAAGGTGCCTGATAGAGTGAAAAAGTACTGCATTTTTTGCTCTATAAGACTCACTTTTTCCCTTCTAAAAAGTAAGGGGAAATGTGTGTGTGTCTTATGGAGCGAATGCAGGCTCCACAGCTATCCCAGAAGCCAGAACAGCAAGGGGGATTGCTGTTCTGGCTTCTGAGATTCAGAATATTTTTTTTCTTGTTTTCCTCCTCCCAAAAATAGGTGCGTCTTGTGGTCTGGTGCGTCTTATAGAGCGAAAAATGCAGTATTTTCTTTCATCCGTCCTGAATCGTCCACGAGTTCTAGTGATATGAGAGAGGGAGAAAAAAATTTCTCTTTAGAAATACTGTAAGGCAGTGTTTGTCAAACTTGGGTCTCCAGCTGTTTTGGGACTACAATTCCCATCATCCCTGGCCACTGGTCCTGTTAGCTAGGAATGATGGGAGTTGTACTCCAACAACAGCTGGAGACCCAAGTTTGGCCAAGAGTGCTGTAAGGGCTGTGTCATTGGTGATTAAACTTTAGGGTTCTCATTTACTCTAGAGTAGGACTCAAAGCAGTGAAGAAGTTGAATTACAGGAATGGGGATTTTGGCTAAACTTTATGAAGGACTTCCTGACAGTACAAGCTGGTTGTCAATGGAGTAGAGTGCCAAAGACTCCAATTTTAGGGTGGATATAGAGACAGGGAGAAAACCCACTATAAATAAGTCAGAAATTAGATTATAACAAAAGAAAGAAATCCGTATGGAAAACCGAGTTTTAAAATTTCCTGCTCTCTGGCGCCGTCTGGTGTTCCATGTTTATAGTGCATTCAAATTGCTGTTTCTTTACTAATATAGCTGAATTACTATACGGTACCTCGGGTTACAGACAGGTTACTCCGCTAACCCAGAAATAGTACCTGGGGTTAAGAACTTTGCTTCAGGATGAGAACAGAAATCGTGCAGCAGCAGCGCGGCAGCAGCAGGAGGCCCCATTAGTTAAAGTGGTACCTCAGGTTAAGAACAGTTTCAGGTTAAGAACAGACCTCCGGAACGAATTAAGTTCTTAACCTGAGGTACTATTGTATACAGTCACCTGGGTGCCATTGAATTCATTGGGGCAATAGTAGATATTTACGGGGTTGCACTGTTAGCATAATATATCATTTGGCCTTGACTGGTAGGTTTCACTTATTAAATGATAAATTACCTTACACTTGGAAGCACGCATAAGGGCTGCTAATATGCAAATGTATTTCAGTTTAATCAATTGATGAAGCAATTAATCAGTTAAAAGGTAAGTGGTTAATCGGCTAAATAATATTTAATTGGTTGCCAGTCCTATTTTTCCTCCTTTCCTTTGCAACACTCGTTCATTTTCTTCCTCTTTCACTGCATCTATTAAGGTCAGCCCTGATCATGCACCACAAAATTTATCCAAGGACCCAGAGGCTTTAATAGAACTGCATTTTCAACACTTTGGCCATTTCCTTAATGCTCATCAACTCATTTGCTTTTGGCCCTTCTCGCCTTCATTTGAAAACCTAACACAAAATGGGAACGAAGCGTCAATTCCGTTCTATTAATTGCCTTGGAAACCACCCATTCCTTTTAATTATTTCCTAGCATCTGATCTACTGGAATGGGCCACACAGCTTTAAGATGATGAGGTCTCCAATGTCCACTCTACATAAATTACCCATCCAGCCATTTGGTAAACCACGAAAAGAAATTACCTTTCTCCAGCCTTGCGAATCTATTAAGGGAAAACAACCGGGTGGTTTTGATTACAGTCCTGGGAGATGCAGCTCAGAAGATCTCTTCGTGGGAGATATGACAACGCTATTTGGCTCCACGTTAACCAGGTAGGGCAGAGTTGAAGAATATTATCACTGATGATGCGAAGTTAAGCCGACACCACCTGTTCAGGTGTCATTTGGAAGAGAGGCTGGAACAGAGGCTGTAAGGAGAGGGATAACAACGGGGAAATGGATATCACACAAAACAGATGCCCACTTAGTCCATCATTGGTGCTGCCTTCGTCCATCAGCAGCATCAGTGGACATTAAATATGGCTTGAGAAGGGCATAGGGCTAATGGATTGCTCCCAGAGATTTTGATGGCTACTTAGTTTTAAAGAATCAAATTATGCACCTACCAATGTGGGACAATGGAGGCTATTCCATTAGGATGAATGGGACACCACAACACCAACCTGTGGGAATGTTCAAGGGTGGCAGGAGAGGATATTTGTTGTTTAGTTTTTTAGTCGTGTCCGACTCTTTGTGACCCCATGGACCAGAGCCCACCAGGCACTCTGTCTTCCACTGCCTCCCGCAGTTTGGTCAAACTCATGCTGGTAGCTTCTAGAACACTGTCCAACCATCTCGTCCTCTGTCGTCCCCTTCTCCTTGTGCCCTCCATCTTTCCCTACATCAGGGTCTTTTCCAGGGAGTCTTCTCTTCTCATGAGGTGGCCAAAGTATTGGAGCCTCAGCTTCAGGATCTGTCCTTCCAGTGAACACTCAGGGCTGATTTCCTTAAGAATGGAGGATCTTCATGCAGTCCATGGGACTCTCAAGAGTCTCCTCCAGCAGCATAATTCAAAAGCATCAATTCTTTGGCGATCAGCTTTCTTTATGGTCCAGCTCTCACTTCCATACATCACTCCTGGGAAAACCATAGCTTTAACTATACGGACCTTTGTTGGCAAGGTGATGTCTCTGCTTTTTAAGATGTTGTCTAGGTTTGTCATCGCTTTTCTCCCAAGAAGCAGGTGTCTTTTAATTTCATGACTGCTGTCACCATCTGCAGTGATCATGGATCAAGATAAATTGTTTATTAATATCCTTCCTAACTTACGCTAGCAAGTTCCTTTACTTAACAGAGTTTACGTCCCCCTTTTTTACAAGCACAGCAGATAGCTGGTTGCAGGCTTGTGTGAGCCTCTCACTATTATACAATTCAGTTTGTCTCAGATTGAATTATACATTTCTGGTAAGTTCCCTTGAATTCCTCTTAAAGGAATAAAGACACCACAGTCTTATTCATAAGCAATAAAAAGGAAGTTTACTCATGATCAGGCAGAGCACAGTGTGATCCCTGAAGGCAGGCTTTAGGCTTAAAGTTACAAATATGTGCATGTGGGTCTACCTCATATGGGAAGGGGGGGGGTAATCCCAGTGCCTCCACTACCTGAAAGAGCTAGCAGAGCAGTCCTAGCTAAAGGCTGATCAAACGAAGAAGGAAGTGAAAAAGAGAGAGAGTGCTTTGTGACTTGACCTTTTGTTACCTGGACAGGTTAGCATCCATTGGAACTGGTAGGGTGGGAGGTTAGGAGGCCACCAGCAGGTGGAGCTATAGCAAATGGTAGAGCCAACGGTTTCACCCTCCCATCCTATTCCCTGCTGAGACAAAGGAGGAGGAAACTGAGAGGCAGCAAGAACAGACTTAGGTTGTGTGGGCCCACCTTCTATCACATGCAAAAGGAAGGATGCTCCAGCCAGGAGGAACAGGAAGTTTTGACTGTCTGGACCAAACATTCCCTCGTATATCTCCTCTAGCATTACGAGGAATGCTGTACTTGACTGCCTCTCATGGATTGCATCCCACACAACCTAAGTCTGTTCTTGCTGCCTGTCAGTTTCCTCCTCCTTTGTCTCAGCAGGGAATAGGATGGGAGGGTGAAACCGTTGGCTCTACCATTTGCTATAGCTCCACCTGCTGGTGGCCTCTTAACCTCCCACCCTCCCAGTTCCAACGAATGCTAACAACCATGGTACACTTGGCAGCACGCTCCAGTTCATTTGTTGTGCTTTTATTCCCCCACAAGCAGCTTGATTCCTTTGTCAAGTAGCAGTGCATATTTTCTTCTCACCTCGTTCTATCTTAGGCTGAGAGATAGTTATTGGCACAAGATGATCCACAGGTCTTCATGCTGAGTAGGGATTTGAACTCCATTCCCAACACTCTGACCTAGGAGTAAAGAATTGGCACTCCCCCAAGATGTTATTGGAGCTCCCATCAGCTATTATGGCCAATGGTCAGGGTGAGGAGATTTCACCCCTCCCATATCCAAGAATCTCCTGAGGAGTCTGCTGATTCTGCAGAGAGGAGGAGGCGTGTTCTGCTCTCTACTTATTCTGCTCCAGCACCACATCAAAGAGTCAGTGAGTCAGTCAGTGTGTGGGTCAGTCAGTCAGTGTGTCCGAGAGAGAGACTGAGTGTTAGAGATCGTGTGTATAGATAAGGTTGCTGCTAAGGGCAGCTGCAGACACTCAGTGCGGTTCAGCATTCTTTATGCTTAGACCTATTTAGCTCTGTATATAGTTGTATAATAGTTGTAGTTATAGAATAAAGAAGATATTCTACAGAGCTGCTCTCCGAGTTGTTTATATACTCTGCTGGACTCTGCTGTACTCTGCTGTGCGACGACTGTCTACTTGTGGAAGTGAATCCGGTGCTCACAACTCTAAGCTGTGAGTCCACAGCACTTTGACCTGTTCCTGTGCAGAAGGTGGTCTCTGGAAGTGCTACCCAGCTCGCCTAGCCCAGTCGGGGCTGAAGTGGATGAGTCCACTTAGTGGCACTGGCTCAAGGGCGATGCTGACACAGGGATGGTGGGAATTGTGTTGTGCTAGGATCAGAGAGACCAGGGTTCGAATCTCCACTCGGCCATGAAGCTCAGTGGATGGCCATGAGCCAGTCACTATCTCTCAGCCTTACCTACCTCACAGGATTGTTGTGAAGATTAGAGTGAGCCATGCATGCTGTCTTGAGCTCCTCAAAGGAAAAATGGGATATACATGTAATAAATATAGAAATAAACAGTATCTGAAGAGCCCTACCTCCCAAAGGAGCTCACAGTGGGAAAACACATCAGGGATTAAACAATGCAATTGCAAGATCTAAAACAATTCATAATAATAATAATAATAATATATTTATATCCCGCCCTCCCCAGCTGAAGCCGGGCTCAGGGCGGCTAACAACAATAAAATAATACAACATTCTAAAATCATTTCATTAAAATTAATTCAGCTCAAATTGATGGCAACCATTAGGCTAAAGTTCGGTGAAGATTGCCAAAGGAGGGAGTCAGGCTGTGCCCTGACCAAAGGCCTGGTGGAACAGCTCTGTCTTGCAGGCCCTGCGGAAAGATGTCAAGTCCCGCAGGGCCCTAGTCTCTTGTGACAGAGCGCTCCACCAGATTGGAGCCACAGCCGAAAAAGCCCTGGCTCTAGAGCAATATATAATATATAGGGAGAGCAATATATAGAGAGAGCAATATATATACAGTGGTGCCCCGCAAGACGAATGCCTCACAAGACGGAAAACCCGCTAAACGAAAGGGTTTTCCGTTTTGGAGGTGCTTCGCAAAACGAATTTGCTATGGGCTTGCTTCGCAAGACGAAAATGTCTTGCGAGTTCCTGCGGGGGCTTTTCCCCTCCCCCCCCTTTTTCCCAAGCCGCTAAGCCGCTTAACAGCTGATCGCTAAGCCGCTTAACAGCTGATCCACTAAGTCCGCTAAGCCGCTAATAGCCTTTTAGCAGCTAATCCGCTAATCCCTTAAGCCTTTAATAGCCGCTAATAGCCACTAAACCGCTAATAGCGCTAAGCCGCTAAGCCGCTAATGGGCTTGCTTCGCAAGAAGAAAAAAACCGCAAGATGAAGAGACTCACGGAACGGATTCTTTTCATCTTGTGAGGCACCACTGTATATAGAATATATAGAGCAATATATATATAT
Source organism: Podarcis tiliguerta (assembly GCF_965153285.1). Classification (NCBI taxonomy): domain Eukaryota; kingdom Metazoa; phylum Chordata; class Lepidosauria; order Squamata; family Lacertidae; genus Podarcis; species Podarcis tiliguerta. The sequence goes on along the minus strand of NC_139536.1, from coordinate 10,383,889 downwards.
ATAAGAGTAATGAAGAACAATTCTAATATAGATGCAGACTCAGTTCCCTGCCCCACCCCGATCTGCTCTAACCACTAACCCAATACTGTCAGTTTTAAATTAGTGTGCCCTGGGACCAGAACTGACCAACATCCACAACAATTTATGCCATGAACCACCCTGAGATCCACCAAAGAAGGCTGGTATGCAAATGTAATAAATAATAATAATAACCCAACATGCCAACTCTGAGTTACATTTGGGTTAGATAAAGATGCGTGCCCATTTTTGCAGTTCTCATTTCTGAGCAGACTCAATTTTCACATCATTTCATGAGAAAATTGACTCCGAATGGCTAGGGCATCCTAGTCTATTAGGAACCTATCATCAATGTTCAAGGGACATTTTTATTTTTTTTAATGAATCCTTATTAAAAATGCAGAAGGGCTTTAAGAACAAATGTCACCTTTCTGTGTATTATCATAATTGTTAAATAATGACTGAAAGAGACTTGTTTCCAATTTCCCTAATATCCATGAAGCCGGACTTAATGAGATCGTTAATCCAAAGGGTCGTGATCCATTGCCACCCTCATTGCCAAATGCTCTTTTACTCCTCTGTGCTCAAATTAATGACACAGCATTTCAGAATTGGTACTTGAACAGCTCGCGCTGCTAATGGCTGAGTCAGAGAGGCATGAAGTATAGGGCATGGTCTGAAGACCTGTGATATGGCAGCCCTGCTGAAGTTAAGTGATTCTGGGACTGGTCAGGACTTGAATGGGAGATCCTTCAACCCTGGTGGCAAACAGATTTTCTTTACCAACATTGGTCATGTAGATCATTTTTCAATAACAAAATACATTGTAGAAAGAGAAGTAGAAATAGGCTATTAATTAATAGCTATCACTGCTTGTTATTCAAGCCCCTTCGCCATGGAAGTGAGAGCTGGAGCATAAAGCAGGCTGATCGCCGAAGGATTGATGCTTTTGAATTATGGTGCTGGAGGAGACTCTTGAGAGTCCCATGGACTGCAAGAAGATCAAACCTATCCATCCTGAAGGAAATCAGCCCTGAGTGCTCACTGGAAGGACAGATCCTGAAGCTGAGGCTCCAATACTTTGGCCACCTCATGAGAAGAGAAGACGCCCTGGAAAAGACCCTGATGTTGGGAAAGATGGAGGGCACAATTAGAAGGGGACGACAGAGGATGAGATGGTTGGATAGTGTTCTCGAAGCTACCAGCATGAGTTTGACCAAACTGCGGGAGGCAGTGGAAGACAGGAGTGCCTGGTGTGCTCTGGTCCATGGGGTCATGAAGAGTCGGACACAACTAAACAACTAAACAACAACAACAATCACTGCTTGTGCAGTCTTCAACGCACTCAGCTAGGAGTCACTCCTGTTGGATCCTACAAGGTTTACTCAAGAAAATAAGCAGAGCCTGATTATATGGTTTATAGATGTAGGGTTGCCATATTTCCAAAAGTGAAAATCTGGACAAAAAAGTTGTTGAGTTCTTTTTGGGGGGACGGCAAAGTTGTTGAGCTACCAAAGTTGTTTTTTTAGTTTTGCCCAAAGTTTCTGAGCTTCTCCCAGGTCTTGTCCAGGGAGTGGGAAGAGGAGGAATGGTGGAGACCACCTCCCAGGAAGGAAGAAGAGGAAGACAGTATAGATATACAACACTGGTTTGCGGGAAGTCACAGCTCAGAGGCAGATGAGGGGGAAAGTAGGGAAATAATGGGAGAGGAGAAGCAGGCAGTGGCAAAGCAACACCCGGCTGACACATTGTAATTAGAAAGCATTCCAGACCCTCCATCTCCCAGAACCTGGCAAGCCTTAAAAGTAGGAGAGCAAAGAGCTCAAAGACAGAGGGCACGTAGCAGCACTGCTAGAGGAGATGATGAGAATGACAAATGAGGAAGTAGTAGAGACAGGGGTGGGGTGGAGATTCACTCAGGACAATTCCATTATCCAAGGGGCTGGGTTCTATAGCCTCTCTCTGTAAAGTTTGGAATAAAAAAGGACGGTAAGAAACGATTTCTTGTCTTTATACTTTCCTGGGCAGGCAGTCAGGAGCCGCTGACAGCATCCTGACGCTAGGATCCTCAGAGCCTGGAAAGTGGAAAGTGATGAAAAGTATGGCACACAATCCACCCTGTCTTGTTGTTGGGGAGGAGGGATGAAGTCTCCATTGAACATTTATTTCTGTATGCCTACTATTTATATAGGGATGCGGGTGGCACTGTGGGTTAAACCACGGAGCCTAGGACTTGCCGATCAGAAGGTTGGCTGTTCAAATCCCCGTGACGGGGTGAGCTCCCGTTGCTCGGTCCCTGCTCCTGCCAACCTAGCAGTTCGAAAGCACGTCCAAGTGCAAGTAGATAAATAGGTACCATTCCAGAGGGAAGGTAAATGGCGTTTCTGTGTGCTGCTCTGGTTCACCAGAAGTGGCGTAGTCATGCTGGCCACATGACCTGGAAGATGTAAGCTGGCTCCCTTGGCCAATAAAGCGAGATGAGCACTGCAACCCCAGAGTCGGCCACAAGTGGACCTAAGGGTCAGAGGTCCCTTTACCTTTACCTTACTATTTATATACCACTTAATTCCTGGAATTCTATGTTGGCTACATAAAAATTAAAAAGCATTGTGTTCCACCACACCCGAGATGAGCTATAGCATTCCTTATATTTTGTAGGCTATTGATACCTGCTTTTAACCTCCCAGGAAGGTAGTATGTTATAAATCTAAGTAATTAACTGACATAGTATGTGTCTGTACACTGAAGGAAGGCCCACTGACTTTAGCTGACCAGACTCCTGGGCAAGCATGTAAAGGACCGCAGCCATAACCACAGCCATAATGTCACTAAATCAAACATGCAGCTTTTATGAAGGCAGGAAATTGTGTGAAAATCTCCGAAGCACACTTTTAGTGCTTCAGCTGGTCAGAAAAAGATGTTTCCTGGCAACACATTGCAATGTTCTTTCCCTGTTATTGGCCATAGGAGAGCACTGTCTCCTGTACAGGCTATTAAAATGTTTTGGTACTAACTTTGCAATCAAACATGGCCATTAAGGGAGGGGTACGTTCTCGGAGTCATAAAGACGCCCACACAGCCAAATTTCAGGGAATCATGCCACTTTGTCTTCCAAGAACATCAGCTCTACTTGTTTCTATTTCAGAATTTACACTGGGAAAATCACTGAATCTGAATTCAGTGGCATGATAGGACCAAGACAAAGTGGCATGATAGGACCAAGTTCCTGCAGACTTGGGTGAGCCTTGAAGGTGTCATAATTAACAAAAACCAAAGTTGTAATAGGTGTTCGGAGCTCCAGATGTTACTGGAACTCTAACTCCCATCAGCCGCAACCAGCATGGCCAACAGTGAGGGATGATGGGAGTTGTGGTCCAAAGACATCTGGAGGGCCCAAGGCTTCCAGGTGCTGTGCTAAGCAGATAAAGGTAAAGGTAAAGGTATTCCTGTCCGTATGGGCCAGTCATGTCCGACTCTAGGGTTGTGCGCCCATCTCACTTAAGAGGCCGGGGGCCAGCGCTGTCCGGAGACACTTCCGGGTCATGTGGCCAGCGTGACAAAGCTGCTCTGGCGAGCCAGCACCAGCGCAGCACACGGAAACGCCATTTACCTTCCCGCTATAAAGCGGTACCTATTTATCTACTTGCACTTAAGGGTGCTTTTGAACTGCTAGGTGGGCAGGAGCTGGGACGAAAAGACGGGAGCTCACCCCACCGCTGGGATTCAAACCGCCGGCCATGCGATCGGCAAGCCCTAGGCACTGAGGTTTTACCCACAGCGCCACCCGCGTCCCACTAAGCAGATACAGATGATGAAATGTATGGTGTCAAGTGTGGGGCAGAATGGGATGCAAAGGAGCTGTGTGAGGACTTGAAACACATTCTTTTTAAAAAAGAGATTTTTATTAAAGCTTTCTTATGATACAAGAAAATACAGTGGTACCTCGGGTTACAGACGCTTCAGGCTACAGACGCTTTAGGTTACAGACTTCGCTAACCTAGAAATAGTACCTCGGGTTAAGAGCTTCAGGATGAGAACAGCGGGAGGCCCCATTAGCTAAAGTGGTACCTCAGGTTAAGAACAGTTTCAGGTTAAAAATGGACCTCCAGAACAAATTAAGTTCTTAACCCGAGGTACCACTGTAACAGCTACAAAAAATACAAATAGAATAAGTAACACATGGTGTCCTCTCTTAAAAGTAATTCTTACCACCCACAGAAGGTCGTAGTGTAGAGCCTTCATTTAATTTCCCAGACTCTCACCCTGGGAAACCGAAATTTCCCCTTTCTCTCACCTAGGATCCTCCACACAAACATCTACTACCCCCCATGAGTATGCAATCCCTGGACCTTAATAAAGGCCACAGACATAGGACACCAAAAAAAGAAGACAAAGTAAAGAGATAAATGAAAAAAGCACAATCCAGCTTGTCCCTTGATAGATGGAGTTTACTCTCAACAGCAATCAGCTGATGGCTACTGAGAAACAATCCGTTGAAGTCCAGCTTATATTCAAACCTCTTGCGAGCAGATTTCAAAGGGAATGGCTCTCGTTGCCCATCAGCTGATAGGCGCTAAAAGAAAGCTCTTGGCGCCAATCAGCTGACAGTCAGTGATCAAGGAGGCTCAGCCTCCGACATCATAATGAGAAAGCTCTCGGCGCCAATCAGCTGACAGTCAGCCTTCAAAGAAGCTCAGCCTCTGACATCATAATGTCAGAGTTGTTCTCTGACATCATAATGACCTCATTCAGGTGAATGGCAGGATAGCAGCCCCGCTCCCTGTGGTGCTTGCCCGTTTGTTTGCAAATGTCTGTACAGGGGGAGAGAAAGAGTTAATAGGTAGACCAATAGAAAAGCCAGAGGCGGAGCCTACCTGTTTATAAAAGGGCTTAGACCGAGGTTAGTTAGTTAGTTGGTTGGTTGGGAAAAGGCAGTTGGGAAAGCAGTTGACAAACAGCTAGAATTAGAGAGAAAATTAGTGCAGGGGCTTCCTGCAGCCAATCAGAAGCCGCACTCCGGTTTCCAAACGTTTTGGAGGTCGAACGGACTTCTGGAACAGATTCCGTTCGACTTCCAAGGTACGACTGTACTGCCAGATGCAGAAAGCGCTGATTTCAGAGGATTTGCTGTGTTTCTGTTTGCACATCCTTTCAGGAAGTGCTAATTGGTTAGATTCACCTTTAAATGCGAACTGAATAAAATTTATCCAATCTTCCCCTCACACACACACTGCACACGCAGCTGACATCCTAAGATATTATCACCACGGTTTGCCAACCATGTCCTCACACAGCTCTGTCCTTTGGGAATCTGCAGTTTTATCAGCTCTAGAAATGAATCGGTTTTAAATCAAGATAAGCAACAGGAGAGGGCGGGGACGAGAGAGGAGAAAATGAAATCTATTAAAGTTATCTTCCTTACTCTTCCCTAACTCAGAGAAATCTCCCAAGTTTTTTCCCCTAATGAATTTTGATGCATAGCACCCTTTCTTCCATTTTATGTCGGTCTTACCAACACACACACACACACACACACACACACCCTGTTGGATGAGGTGGTTGTTATCAATATTAAAGGCAGGAGAATGTGCTTGCTCCAGGCTGTGCGTGGAGATGAGATGCTCTGGATACAAATGCCTGTCCTTCCGAAATTGCTCTTGCTAAGCCTTTGATTTATCTGTCCTTCAAAAGTGGAGGATCGTTTCGCCAGGACTATTAGGTATCTCGAGGAGGAAGGAAGATTTATAAAACCTCAAAGTCTGCTCTGAGAGCAGGTGTGTTGCAGTGGATAGAGGGCTGAATTAAGATCGGAGAGCCCTGGGTTTACCACTGAGCCACTGAAGAAAAAAACCTTAAGCCACCCACTGTAAGCTCACAACCTAACCGTCTTCACAGGGTTAATGTAGGAATGAGGTGTCTATTTGGAATCTGATTCAGTTCACATTTAAAGGCAAACCTACCTAATTTGCACCTTCCAAAACTATCCACAAATCAAAACACAGGTACCCTTTGATATTTATACTTTCTTGAACTTTGCAATGGAGCTCTCCTGCCAAGTCGTGCGTACAAAATAATAATAATGCATAACAATTACCATATTTTTTGCTCTATAAGACTCACTTTTTCCCTCCTAAAAAGTAAGGGGAAATGTGTGTGCGTCTTATGGAGCGAATGCAGGCAGCGCGGCTATCCCAGAAGCCAGAACAGCAAGAGGGATTGCTGCCTTCACTGCGCAGTGATCCCTCTTGCTGTTCTGGCTTCTGAAATTCAGAATATTTTTTTCTTGTTTTCCTCCTCCAAAAGCTAAGTGCGTCTTATGGTCTGGTGCGTCTTATAGAGTGAAAAATACGGTATTTTATAACTAGAAAGGTGACTACAGCTGCAATCTTATATACACTTACCAAAGTGGTAAGACTCACTAAACTGGTGCTCAATGAACTGATACTTTGTATCACTATGAGTTTGTTCTGAATTACAGTGGTACCTCGGGTTAAGTACTTAATTGGTTCTGGAGGTCTGTTCTTAACCTGAAACTGTTCTTAACCTGAAGCACCACTTTAGCTAATGGGGCCTCCTGCTGCCGCCGCACCGCCAGAGCACGATTTCTGTTCTCATCCTGAAGCAAAGTTCTTAACCTGAGGTACTATTTCTGGGTTAGCGGAGTCTGTAACCTGAAGTGTCTGTAACCTGAGGTATCACTGTATATTAATTATTTAATGGATCAGGGGGTATTTATATGGCACTGTGTTTTTGATAGTACAGTGGTACCTCAAGTTACATATGCTTCAGGTTACATACGCTTCAGGTTACAGACTCTGCTTACCCAGAAATAGTACTTCAGGTTAAGAACTTCGCTTCAGGATGAGAACAGAAATCGTGCAGCGGCAGCAGAAGGCCCCATTAGCTAAAGTGGTGCTTCAGGTTAAGAACAGTTTCAGGTTAAGAACAGGCCTTCAGAACGAATTAAGTACTCAACCCGAGGTACCACTGTATTTACTGATTGTTAACTTTTAATGCTTTTCTCATTGTGAGCCTCCTTGAGCTCATTGCTTGTTGCTGGAAAAGTGGAACACAAGTATTAAAATAAAATAAAAATGAACCAAGTGTTGGAAACTGAGAAACCGAGAAAAGCTGGAATTGTCAGGTTCACCCAATCCTAATGGAGTTGTCCCTTTGCCCAGTTCAGCCTCTGTCATCACAGTGATGGTGGTATCACCCCCTATGGTATCAGTGGCACCCCATAGAAATCCCCCAAATGGAGCATTTGGGGAGTGAGAAGGGGCTGAAACAGCTTCAGATCCTGAGATAACCAAATCACAGCCCAATCTTTACCCTTCCACTTGGCTGGAAAACACTGCCTCGTGAGCGCTTCAATTGGAGAACAGCCTTTACCAAAGGTGTCACGGGCTTTGAAGACACTCAAATTCAGGACGCAAGAGAGAAACGTGCTAAGAGGAAGGCGTGTTTGGCAAACCCTCACCGTGATCAACTCACGCCCGGAAACCTGTGTCCCCACTGTGGAAGGGCGTGTGGATCCAGAATTGGCCTCCACAGTCACCTACAGACTCACTGTTAAGACCATATTTATGGAAGACAATCTTATTTGGCTATGAGTGATCACCAAAGAGAGAGAAATATGTTTTTGGAGACCACCCTGTACTTGTGATTGTAATTTGTTTAAACTGTTTCTGATGATGCAGTTTGAAATGTTGTGACCGACCCTGGTGAAGGGAGGGTAATAAATCACCATCCATCAATCATCATTATCCTCATCATTATAATATCAGAAGTAAGTCTTATTAATGGCAAGCTAAGCTGATGAACTGGGACGCAGGTGGCGCTAGGCAGAGCCTAGGACTTGCCGATCAGAGGTTCGGTGGTTTGAATCCCCGCGATGGGGTGAGCTCCCGTTGCTCAGTCCCTGCTCCTGCCAACCTAGCAGTTTGAAAGGACGTCAAAGTGCAAGTAGATAAATAGGTACCTCTCCAGAGGGAAGGTAAACGGTGTTTCCGTGTGCTGCTCTGGTTCAGCAGAAGCAGCTTAGTCATGCTGGCCACATGACTCGGAAGCTGTACGCTGGCTCCCTCGGCCAGTAAAGCGAGATGAGCCGCAACCCCAGAGTCGGTCACAACTGGACCTAATGGTCAGGGGTCCCTTTACCTTTATCTTTAAGCTGATAGACTATGCCAAAATTGCAAAGCTGACTGGAAAACTCAGGAACCAAGAGGACAAAAGCTTTCAAAAAGAATGGAGAAGAAATTATAAGTTATTTAGGAGACCACTGTAAGCAGATGGAAACATAAGCAGGATTTTAACTCCACTTTTAATGTAACAAATAACATGGATAATATGGATTGATATAAAACTTAAGAGTATGGAAGAATATGCAGTTGTAAATGTTGAGAATAGAACCCCATGGAGTCCCCATAAAATAAAAATGATTTCAAAAAGAAGTAAATCCTATTAAATTTAGTGGGGTTACTCCCAGGTAATTGACCCAGGTCACTCTTGGGTCACATTTTCACATTTTCACCATCAGTATTATCTCCAGATACTGTCCTTCCAAGAAATCATAACCCACCATGTTTAATTCAAATGAGGTCTGTCCTTAAAGACTTGTAAAGCAGTGCCTCTGAACATGGGCAGAGAGCTTTCCCCCAAACTGTTGGATAGCCTTGACTCCCAGCCTCTCCTCTTTGTTTATGCAACTGCAGCATAGGTCTGAAAAAATAAAATTCATGGCTTGAATCCGAGCATTTGGCAAACGGGTGCAGCTACTAAAATTCCGTATTGCTGAAATTTTAAGCATCGCTAATTCAGTATAAACAATTAGAAAATCCATTGGCTGATTGCAATTATTTACTAATTAGGTTTGCTTGATATTGTTACTTAATACTAATTGGTTTATTAGCTGTAGTATTAGCTGGTGTGATGCCTCCAATCATCAGAATAAGTATGATATAATTCCTCTTATCAGCAACCCAGAGTTAGGCAGCAGTCCCAAAATTAACGTGGATGTATGCCTTGAATACCAATATCTAAGAAGAAGGTGTGTTTCCTTTCTAAGAGAAGTAGTGCGCACATTGCACTAGACTTCATTGCTAAAAGAATTAAAACAGAGCTGGGGAACCTCAGGGCAGATTTCAGATCTGGCCCTCAGGGACTCTCTATCTGGCCCCCAGAACTATCAACAGGCCACACAAACCCTCCTTTGACCACACCCCTCATTGGCCCTTCACAATCTCCTTGAGTATGTCTTGATTGGGTGGAATGTATCCCTGAACACCTGCTAGTCTGGATGGAGGATGAAGAGGACCAAGTGGGTGCAGGAACTACCAAGGTAAGGGCTATATGCAATTTTCTGATCAGGTTTGCATTTACGTGTGGCCCTCAGAAGGGAATAATAATAATAATAATAATAATAATAATAATAATAATAAGTTGTTTAGTCGTTTAGTCGTGTCCAACTCTTTGTGACCCCATGGACCAGAGCACGCCAGGCACTTCTGTCTTCTACTGCCTCCTGCAGTTTAGTCAAACTCATGCCGGTAGCTTCAAGAACACTGTCCAACCACCTCGTCCTCTGTCGTCCCCTTCTCCTTGTGCCCTCCATCTTTCCCAACATCAGGGTCTTTTCCAGGGAGTCTTCTCTTCTCATGAGGTGGTCAAAGTATTGGAGCCTCCGCTTTAGGATGTGTCCTTCCAGTGAGCACTCAGGGCTGATTTCCTTCAGAATGGATTGGTTTGATCTTCTTGCAGTCCATGGGACTCTCAAGAGTCTCCTCCAGCACCATAATTCCTAAGCATCAATTCTTTGGTGATCAGCCTTCTTTATGGTCCAGCTCTCACTTCCATACATCAGTACTGGGAAAACCATAGCTTTAACTATACGGACCTTTTTTGGCAAGGTGATATCTCTGCTTTTTAAGATGCTGTCTAGGTTTGTCATTGCTTTTCCCCCAAGAAGCAGGCATCTTTTAATTTCAAAAACTGGGCCCAGGGCGGCTACCAACAGATTTAAAACACTTAATTGTAAAAGCAGCATAAAATACATTATAAAAACATGAATAACAATATGTTCAGAAATCAATTTAGGGGAAATCCATCGAATAAGCATTAGATAATCCCCAGGGCTAGTTGGCTGAATTAGTCCTACTTGGGCCAGCGAGGAGGCCAGGGGAGAATTAGCTGTGGGGTCTCAGAGCGAGTTCATTAAAGGCGGAGCTGGAGGGAAGAGAATGGAATAAAAGATCAGGCTGAATTCAAATTAAAGGCCAGGCAGAATAGTTTGGGAACCAAGGTGTTTGAGAACCAAGGTACCACTATACTTCCAACACTTCCTTAAAGCTATTTCATAGAAGGAAGCAAAAAGTTAAGTTAGGGCAGATTAAACTAACCTGGCACAATAGCAGAAACCAGCACAAAAACTCCTGTTAGTGCAACAGGACTTTCCCTTTTCTCCTTCTTCCGTGCCTCACCCGCACCTCCCCCAAATCCACTTGGGGGGTTGGGGGACCCCCCAGAACAGTGTATGGGGTAGCAGAGGGCAAAAGAGGAGGTTGCCCATTTGGAAATATTGCACTGATCAAAGCAGAGCAACATTGCACCGTTGAATTCCACTTTATAGGCTTCATTCACACACTTTGAATCAATGTAACTTAAAAGTGCTTAACTTTGGCTCGATCATTTTTAATTTGCTGTGATTCCCCCTTCCCACCCACTCATTTTTTTCCTGTACTCAGCCATTGATTTGGGTTCATTAGCATAACCTCGGGAAGACAGAACGTCCATGAATACCCAACAAAAGCTTCCTAATTCCTGGATGAGAACAGAACTTGCAGAGGCTCTTTTTCATCCATCAAAATAGAGCACAGGGTTCATTAGCATAATCATTCATCCGGGGAGCCTGCAGCTCTGCAATGACTTCCAAAACTATCCCTCAACATCCATGAACCGAGGGGGTTTGTATTATTTATGGATCTCTTCTATGGCTAGATAATTTCTCTATGGGGCCATAAATTCTGTGTTATTAAAGCGAGGCTGGAGGAAGTACCTGCAAATCCTTTCACTTGCCATTGTTAGGTTACTTTGATCCAGATTCCCGGTGAGGTATATCATTTCCACTCCATTGCCTTCGAGAAATGGATGTACACAACACGACAAACTCGTAATTCATAACAAATGTCCTTGTAATTCATAACAAGTCTTGTTGTTGGGATCTGTCCGTCTCGAGAGACAATGGAGTCCGCCTCTGGGGGTCTGCATTAGCAGCGCTGAAGTGACCTCCTTGGGGCGCAAGCCTGGGAAGTATGTTTGGAGGTTCTGGGATGCCCAGATGACAACACACACACACCAGCCTCCCCTCCCTGATGTGGTCCAAAAGAAAGCAGAGCAATACGTTTAGCACCAGTTTGGCTGCAGAAGTTAGAATCATAGAATCATAGAATCATAGAGTTGGAAGAGACCACAAGGGCCATCGAGTCCAACCCCCTGCCAAGCAGGAAACACCATCAGAGCATTCCTGACATATGGTTGTCAAGCCTCTGCTTAAAGACCTCAAAAGAAGGAGACTCCACCACACTCCTTGGCAGCAAATTCCACTGTCAAACAGCTCTTACTGTCAGGAAGTTCTTCCTAATGTTTAGGTGGAATCTTCTTTCTTGTAGTTTGGATCCATTGCTCCGTGTCCGCTTCTCTGGAGCAGCAGAAAACAACCTTTCTCCCTCCTCTATGTGACATCCTTTTATATATTTAAACATGGCTATCATATCACCCCTTAACCTCCTCTTCTCCAGGCTAAACATGCCCAGCTCCCTTAGCCGTTCCTCATAAGGCATCGTTTCCAGGCCTTTGACATTTTGGTTGCCCTCCTCTGGACACATTCCAGTTGCCAGAAGGAGGTGTACAAGGTGCCATCCAACTGTCTTAGGCAGGGGTCATCAATGTTTTTTGAGGCTGGGCCAGTCGACTCCCTGGCAGACCTCTTACTCTGCCACTGGTCCCATCACCTCCTGGCAAATAGAAGGGGAAGAAATGGAGGCAGTGAGAGATTTTACTTTCTTGGGCTCCGTGATCACTGTAGATGGTGACAGCAGTCACAAAATTAAAAGGCGCCTGCTTCTCAGGAGAAAAGCAATGATAAACCTAGGCAGCATCTTAAAAAGCAGAGACATCACCTTGCTGACAAAGTTTTGTATAGTTAAGGCTATGGTTTTCCCAGTAGCGATGTATAGAAGTGATAGCTGGACCATAAAGAAGGCTGATCGCCGAAGAATTGATGCTTCTGAATTATGGTGCTGGAGGAGACTCCTGAGAGTCCCATGGACTACAAGAAGATCAAACTTATCCATTCTTAAGGAAATCAGCCCTGAGTGCTCACTGGAAGGACAGATCCTGAAGCTGAGGCTCCAATACTTTGGCCTCCTCATGAGAAGAGCAGTTTCCCTGGAAAAGACCCTGGTGTTGGGAATGATTGAGGGCACAAGGAGAAGGGGACAGCAGAGGACGAGATGGTTGGACAGTGTTCTCGAGTTTGACCAAACTGCGGGAGGCAGTGGAAGACAGAAGTGCCTGGCATGCTCTGGTCCATGGGGTCACGAAGAGTCGGACATGACTGAACGACTAAACAACAACAACATTCTATACCACTGGGCACCTGGGGCTCTGCTATGCAGAGATGATAGTCAGTGCATTTACTTGCTCATTTAGAACTTCATTTTCATCGCTATTGATTTTTTAAATGCTCGTCGAAGTGAATGATAACATTTTCTTCAGCCCTCTTAATACACTTTGAAGATCTGTTCCTCACTACAGAAGGCATTTCTCGCTGTTCATTTGAATCCTGATTCATGCGAAATGAGCTGCCTCGGTGGAGGTGTTCCAGCGCAAAGGGGGTCAGATGCCGATTTACATTTGTAGGAATCTCATTTGAGTCGGTGGCTGTGAAATGGACTATTAGCATTTCTGAGAAGGAAAGATGAAATGGGGCTCTTATCATCGGCTCATCCTCCGTGACATACCTGTGTCTGGGAGTGTTGGACGCAATGCAAGAACTGCTGGGGATAAGCTATACAATGGCCGCTAGCAAATGTGTGTTTGCGTTCTCACCTGTGATAAGTGAAGAACCAGCACCAGGTGACCAAGCTCATGTCTATTGGACAAGAGTTGGTTCTCCCCAGCAAACTTTCCCTGTTAAGGTTCTTTGAGTGCCACAAATTTCTGAGAGAGGAAAGCAAAAAGCACGGGGACCTTTCCAAAGTTTTATTTCTGTAGCTACTTTATTAGGGCATATCAATAATTAGGGTTGGGAAGCAGCAACCCCCAAAATATGTGTACGCATATTTTATACAGATGGGCAAAGTTGAAAGTGAGGAAGGCTTGGTGGCTCCCATTCTCTTCTCCCATGGTAAACTCTGAGCTCTCTGGTGAAAAAGAAAGAAAGAAAGAAAGAAAGAAAGGGATCATGCAACTAAGTCGTACTCAGACTAGACCTCTTGAAATCAATGGGCTTAATTTAGTCGTGTCCATTCACTTCAGTGGGTGGTTCTACTATGAGTATGACTTAGTTGAGCACAATCCAAGCAAGGGTGGCAACTTCAATAAAATATTTGGGGAAGGGGCTGGTAAGGCCTGTCCCACATAATCGATCACAAGATGTGGCACACACACACCATCTGAATGCCCATCAACTAGGGAGGGGTCTGGCCCCCTAAAATGTTTTATTGGGGGGAGGCAAAGGGACCTCAGTCCCTGGGACTTGGTCCCTATGAATTCAAGTAACAGACACCATGGTGCTGCCGTGGGTTTCACCTGACCTCCCGACAGTTACTACCGCTTTTCAAAAACTGGAGGGGCAAGATGGCAGGGTGGTTGGCGAACAGACGAGCAGAAGCACCGAACTGGCTCTGCTGGTGTGTTTGCATCACACTAACCTCCCTAGCCGCCTCACTTCTCTCCCTCTAAGGAAGCCATCACAACTCAGTCGTTGGGAGGTCAAGTGAGCACTGCTGCCTCACCACGATGCCTGCTGCCGCCAAAGGCTCGTTCTTTAGCAAGACAATGTCCGCAGCAACTCTCCAGCATCACTTCCCACGACGTCCAGTAATGTGCGAACAAGATTGAAAGATTAATGTTGGCGTGGAGGTGCTTGAAGAGTCCGGGGAGGTCAGAAGAGGAAAGGCACACATGTGCAAGGCCAGGGGTGCATCTAACGCAGTGGTTCTTAACCTGTGGGTCCCCAGATGTTGTTGGACTACAACTCCCATCATGCCTGAGCCCTGGCCTTGCTAGCTAGAGGTGATGGGAGTTGTAGTTCAACAACATCTGGGGACCCACAGGTTGAGAAAGGCTGATCTAAAGCATCACCGTAGACAGGGCCCTAGCTAGGGGGTGGTGAGGAAGACCCCTGGCAGGGGTGCAGGTGAGGGAGGGGTTACAAAAAATATGTCCATAAATATGGAGGGTGGACTGAGGGCTGGGGTGTCAGTTGCCCTTGCCTGTCTGCCTTGGGGAAGGCTGTTGCACAGAACAGCATCCGCCGGGACCTTCACAGATCAAAGCTGATCTGCAACTGCCCAGTCATCCCCTGGAAAGTGGTAGCACTGGTTCTATCCAGGCAGGTCTGGCTACGCCACCGGGTCTACCAGAGCCTACTGGTCTACTAGCTTTGTAGGGCGACGGCACTGTGGTCTATCTACACCAGGGGTCAGCAAACTCTTTCAGCAGGGGGCCGGTCCACTGTCCCTCAGACCATGTGGGGGGCCAGACTATATTTTGGAGAAAAATGAACAAATTCCTATGCCCCACAAATAACCCAGAGATGCATTTTAGAAGAAGAAGAAGAAGAAGAAGAAGAAGAAGAGTTTGGATTTGATATCTCGCCTTTCACTCCCTTTAAGGAGTCTCAAAGCGGCTAACATTCTCCTTTCCCCTCCTCCCCCACAACAAACACTCTGTGAGGTGAGTGGGGCTGAGAGACTTCAAAGAAGTGTGACTAGCCCAAGGTCACCCAGCAGCTGCATGTGGAGGAGCGGAGACGCGAACCCGGTTCCCCAGATTACAAGACTATTGCTCTTAACCACTACACCACACTGGTGTACACACATTCTACTCATGTAAAAACACCAGGCAGGCCCCACAAATCACCCAGAGATGCATTTTAAATCAAAGGACAGATTCTACTCATGTTAAAACACACTGATTCCCAGACCGTCTGTGGGCTGGATTGAGAAGGTGATTGGTCTGCATCCGGCCCCTGGGCCTTTGGTTGCCTACCCCTGATCTACCCAACTGGAGCTACCTGTCCTGTCACATGGAGGACCTCTTGCTGCCCGGCGTACTCACGAGGTCCAAGATGCCCCTGGTCTACCCGCTGGGGGAGGGGAACGTGCCAAGTCTACCTGCCGGAGGGGCTCGACCCACCACCGGGCTGCCTGGTCTACTTGGGAGGAAGAGCTAATTTGTCTGTGGCTAGGGGGCGCAATCTGGACGGTTCTGCCAGAGACGCAAGATCACCTAGCTACGGCTCTGACCATAGATGCTTATCAGAAGAATCAGACTGCCTGGCAAGTTACTTCTTCCTCCAGAATAGGGGTGTGACTGGAGAAATAATTTGTTGATTAAGGTTGGTTTGGGAGCTGTCTGACATTTCTAAGAATGGATATGTGTCAAGAGACTTAAACTGGTTTAACAGCCTCTCTCTCTCTCTCTCTCTCTCTCTCCAGGAGGGTCAATCTGTTGCAAGTTGGATAAGGCTGAGAGCAATACATGACTTCTCAAAGTGTTTCATGCTGTTTGTAGGCAGTTAAAATCCTGACAACATGGGGGGGGGGGCAAGTGGAGACCCAAAGCTGGTGTTTTGCCCACCTGCCTCCTGTTGGAGATGATAATGATGCCAATGGCAGTAAGTTTTATCTAACGTGGTTCAAACGAACCCAAGGATTTGCAGTTGCATGATGGAATTTGCTCCTTCACCTCTCTGTGTGTCCTCTAAACCTTTTCTGGGTCCCCCCCCCATATTCCAGAGCAGATTTGGGGGAGACACAGGGCACACTCAGAGCAAGAAAGGGGAGACACTGTTACACAAGTGTAAATCATTGTGCCAAAATAATTAGTGGATTAATAATAATAATAATAATAATAATAATAATAATAGGTATGAAATGGATACCAGTATATAGTGTTGCTGTGCTGTCAGAAAATTTGACAGATATTAAGGGTCTAAAGGTTTTCAGCAAACATTGCTGAAGTGACTTTTAAAAAGCATGAGGCAGTATTATTTTATGGATAGCTTGAAATAACACTAAGTATTTGTCCTTCAAAATGGAAAGGTCTTTGGCATTTGACACAAGCCATCTCAGCCATCCATTATTGTTACTGTTTTTCAACAAGATGGGGCTTACGTGTTTTTATTTTATTTTTCTTGTTCTGGAAAGAAAAGAAAAAAAGCACCAGATTTCATGAGCTAGCAAGAATGGAAGTGCAAATTACAGAGTTTGCCTTCTCTTCCCTTATTAATCAGTACAGAAGCCTTTGTTTGCCGAGAAAGCTAAGGTCTAAAATGAGGCACCAGCTCCCTCTTCTGTAAGCAGGAGAAAAAGCGGGAGGCATTTTTTATTCTGTATCGAAGGTGTAAGACCAAGACCCGGGGCAAAGTACCTGTGCCAAAGGGTTCGGCACGCTTACCTGCAAGGAAATCTTGCTGTGTTCAATGGGGCTTCCTCTCAAGTAACTTCAAATCCAAGTAACACACATTGCTTGCTTCTTCTGATAAATGTGCGTTGCATAAAAAGGATAAGATGGGAAGAAGAAGAAGGAGAAGGAGAAGGAGAAGGAGAAGGAGAAGGAGAAGAAGAAGAAGAAGAAGAAGAAGAAGAAGAAGAAGAAGGAGAAGGAGGAGAAGGAGAAGGAGAAGGAGAAGGAGAAGGAGAAGGAGAAGGAGAAGGAGAAGGAGAAGGAGAAGGAGAAGGAGTTTGTACCCTGCCCATCTGGCTGGGTCTCCCCAGCCACTCTGGTTGGCTTCCAACAAAGATTAAAAATACATTAAAATGTCACACATTAAAAACTTCCCTGAACAGGGCTGCCTTCAGATGTCTTTTAAGTGTCAGGTAGTTGTTTATCTCTTTGACATCTGATGGGAGGGCATTCCACAGGGCAGGCGCCACGTCCGAGAAGGCCCTCTGCCTGGTTCCCTGTAACTTGGCTTCTCGCAGTGAGGGAACCGCCAGAAGGCCCTCGGCGCTGGACCTCAGTGTCCGGGCAGAACGATAGGGGTGGAGACGCTCCTTCAGGTATACTGGACCGAGGCCGTTTAGGGCTTTAAAGGTCAGCACCAACACTTTGAATTGTGCTCGGAAATGTCCTGGGAGCCAATGTAGGTATTTAAAGACCGGTGTTATGTGGTCTCGGCGGCTGTCCCCAGTCCCCAGTCTAGCTGCCGCATTCTGGATTAGTTGTAGTTACTGGGTTACCTTCAAAGGTAGCCCCACATAGAGCGCATTGCAGTAGTCCAAGCTGGAGATAACTAGAGCATGCACTACTCTGGTGAGACAGTCTGTGGGCAGGTAGGGGTCTCAGCCTGTGTACCAGATGGAGCTGGACACAGATTTAACCTGTGCCTCCATGGACAGCTGTGAGTCCAAAATGACTCCCAGGCTGCGCACCTGGTCCTTCAGGGGCACAGTTACCCCATTCAGGACCAGGGAGTCCTCCACACCAGCCTGCCCCCTGTCCCCCCAAAACAGTACTTCTGTTTTGTCAGGATTCAAGCTCAATCCATTACCCGCAATGGAAACAGGAGAACCACTACTACTAAAAGTGGCGTCTGCATCTCCCATATTTGGGGAAAGCAGTGTTTGTTTATGGTGGCATCGTAGTGCTTTGAAGGTTTGGTGTGAATGTTGGCCTGTGCTGCTTGTGTAATCCAACAATTGCTCGCGGGTTTTGGTGCATATTTTGCCCTCTTTTTTACACCATGTAGCCCCGAAAAGATGCCAACTTTACTGCTAACCCAGAGGGACAGGAGATGTTGCCTACATGAAACAACTGACCCAGGATGGGACCCGCTGTTCATACAAAGACCTGTTCAGCATCTGTGTGCATTTGGAGTAAAAGTAGTAAATGTAGTGCTGGTGGTAGAAGAATAGTTGTAGTGTTGTAATCAATAGTAGAAGAAGAGATAATACCAGTGGTAGAAAAAGCAGTAGAAGCATTGGTAGTCGAAGTATTACTATTGTAGTACTTGTGATAGAAGAAGAGGTGGTAGTAGTGGTAGAAGAAGTGGTACAACTACTATTACTATAGTAGTAGTAGTAGTATAGTAGTAGTACAGATAATAGCAGTGGTAAAAGAAGTAGTAGAAGCATTGATAGTCAAACTTTTATTATTGTAGTACTTGTGATAGAAGAAGAGGTGGTAGTAGTAGTAGAAGAAGAAGTGGTGGTGGTACTACTACCACTAGTAGTGGTGTAGTAGTAGTACAGATAATAGCAGTGGTAAAAGAAGTAGTAGAAGCATTGGTAGTCAAACTTTTATTATTGTAGTACTTGTGATAGAAGAAGAGGTGGTAGTAGTAGTAGAAGAAGAAGTGGTGGTGGTGGTACTACTACCACTAGTAGTGGTGTAGTAGTAGTACAGATAATAGCAGTGGTAAAAGAAGTAGTAGAAGCACTGATAGTTGAAGTTTTATTATTGTAGTACTTGTGATAGAAGAAGAGGTGTAGGAGTGGTAGAAGTGGTGGTATTACTACTACTAGTAGTAGTAGTACAGATAATAGCTGTGGTAGGAGAAGTAATAGTGTAGAAGACATGGTAGAAGCAGTGCTTCTTTTCTAGAAAAAAAATTGCTGGTACTTACCATAATCTTCTTTGATTCTTACCCCCCCTTCTCTCTCTCTCTCTCTCTCTCTCTCTCTCTCTCTCTCACACACACACACACACACACACACACAGACGCACGCACACTACTATCCTGTCCCAAGTAACAGATAAACAGATTAACTATATAGCAGCACCTTGGTTCTCAAACTTAATCCATTCCGGGAGTCCATTCGACTCTCAAAACCATTCAAAAACCAAGGTGCAGCTTCCGATTGGCCGCAGGAGCTTCCTGCACTCAAACACAAGCTGCATCGTATGTTCGGCTTCCGAAAAACGTTCACAAACCAGAACACTTACTTTCGGGTTTGCAGTGCTCGGGAGCCAATTTGTTTGGCAACTAAGCCATTCGGGAACCAAAGTATGATTGTATATGAACCTGGGTCATATACCTGGCCCTTTGACCATGCTGGCTGGAGCTGAGTTAAGTTGTAGTTCATCATACAGAGGGGGCCACCTTGGCCAACCATGCATTGTGCACTGCGTGAGATTGTCACTGCAGCTGTACCCACCCAGTGCCAGATTTACGTATAAGCTAAACAAGCCATAGCTTAGGGCCCCACTCTCTGGGCCCCCTAAAAAAAATTAAAGGGGAAAAAGCTATAAAGATTTTGGATATTTCCAAAATCTAAGACTAAAAAACAAATAAAATAAAACCTACATACCTATTAGGTCAATAAATTACCATATAGCATATATCCAACACACACAAAAACAGTGACAATTTGTTGTTGACAAAGGACAGCTGGACATATAAAAGGCCCCATTACCTTCAGTAGCTTAGGGCCTCATCAAACCTAAATCCGGCCCTGTACCCACCTGCCCACTTTGGCCCAGCAAACTAGATATTGAGAGAAGGACTTGGCCTGCAGATCCAAAATGGTTCTCCACCTCCATCTACTATGGGTGTGAGTAACACTGGTTGCAACCCACACCTTCTCCCTTCTAAGGTGGAACCGACTGTGGAAAAATTGGGCAAAGCATACTGATGTGCACATTAGCTTATTATAAAAACATTAACTTTGGGGAGGTCTGAAAACTGGGAAAGATTCTTTGGATGATTAGCAGCCCTTTGTTAGACACTGGAATCATTTAAAATGACACAACTGTGTTAAACAGAGTGGAAACACTGAATATTGCATAGTAACATGGTTTTTTTTTTTTTTATTAAAAAAGAAAACCTAGTCCTCCTTTGTGCGTACAGTTGTTGAATCTCTGCCGCAAATTATCTCACTATTTCAACCGTCTTTTGGATGTGACATTTATCTGTCGTGTTAGATTATATGTTAATATTAATTGAATCATGATAGAACATTAAAAATCGAAAGGAAGGTTGATACGGGCATGCAGTTCACTGTGATGATGACGATGACGATGATGTTGATGATGACAATGGTGATTTAGTGAAGGAAACCTGTTTCACCCTGAGGACTGCATGTCTCATTCTCTCTTGGGCAACCTTCCAGGGGCCACATACCACATGAGTAGGGCCACAGGTAAAAGTGGGTGGAGCCTTAAGCTTGAACCTGGGACATTCTGTATGAAAACCAGATAGTCCATCTCTGAGTTACGATGCTTCCAAGTATCACAGTCCCACTTATAGACTCATAGAACTGTTGTTGGAAAGGACCTCGTGGGTCATCTAGTCCTTCAACCATTCCTCATAAGGCTTGATTTCCAGACCCTTGACCATCTTGGTCACTGTCCTCCACACATGTTCTAGCTTCTGACCAAGGCAGAATAGAGTGGTACTATGACCTCCCTTGATCTGGACACTGCAGCCTAGCATAGCATTAGCTCCCCCCCTCCCGCTGCATCACAGGGTTGACTCATGTTAAGCTTTTAGTTCACCAAGACTCCTAGATCCTTTTCACAAGTACTGCTAGTAAGCCAGGTGTCCCCCATCCTATATGTGTGCATCTGGTTCCTCCTGCCTAAGTGCAGAATCTTACATTTCTGCCTGTTGAAATTCATTTCATTAGTTTGGGCCCAGTTCTTGAATCTGTTAACATCAATGTGAATCCCAATTCTTTCTTCTGTGGCATCAGCCTATTTGGTGTCATCTGCAAATTGGTTGACCATCCCCTCAAGTCCTTGAGCAGTTCCACCTTCTCTCTGTCACCCAACAGCATTTCTCTGTCCTCTCCATGCAGAAGACCTACTGCTTGCTTCAAATATAGCCAAATAAACCCTTTTTTATTGTTTTTAACCTCTCTTGCAAGTCTGTGCTAATTCTGAGGTTTGGGCAGCCTGACCTTCTCCCTTCACTGTGGACTACTTGTGTATACTATTTCTTCGTGATTTCCCCTTTCTTCCGTTTCTTATACATGCCCTTCTTACATCTCAGCTCCAGTTTTCCTGGAGACTCCCTCAATGTGACATAAAATCAGAGACTTATCCCAGCTAAAATGCCCCTTTTGCCAGCCAGTTAGTAACCAAATTACTAGGCTCTACTCGGATTTTCCCAGTAGTGATGTATGGAAGTGAGAGCTGGACCATAAAGAAGGCTGATCGCCGAAGAATTGACGCTTTTGAATTATGGTGCTGGAGGAAACTCTTGAGAGTCCCATGGACTGCAAGAAGATCAAATGCATCCATTCTTAAGGAAATCAGCCCTGAGTGCTCACTGAAAGGACAGATCGTGAAGCTGAGGCTCCAATACTTTGGCCACCTCATGAGAAGAGAAGACTCACTGGAAAAGACCCTGATGTTGGGAAAGATGGAGGGCACAAGGAGAAGGGGACAACAGAGGACGAGATGGTTAGACAGTGTTCTCGAAGCTACAAACATGAATCTGACCAAACTGCGGGTGGCAGTGGAAGACAGGAGTGCCTGGTGTGCTCTGGTCCATGGGGTCACAAAGAGTCGGACACGACTGAACGACTAAACTACAACAACTCGGATTTTCCATCTCTGGGGAAGCCTTTCACATAGTGACTTTGAGCTGCAATGCCTTGTGCTCTACCAATATGCCACTGCTGTCTAATGTATATCTGAGGGGAGAAAATGGCAAAGAACAAGGAGTTTGTGCCATGACTTCAAATTTAATTATGGGTGTGCCGAGGTGGCTGTTTTGTTTTTGCAAATCTGCTGGTTTCTGGTGGGTTTCAGCCAGTTCACTGCCTCTCTTGGAAAACATTTTTCAAGGGCACAATGTTTTAGAGCCAAGTCTGTCCCCAGTGGTTTGGCTTGTTCTTTCTTTATGAATAAACATGAATGCATAATGTATACTTAACACATCACCTATTGCACTGGCAGAAAGGATACCTCAAAGGACAGTCAAAACCATTTTGGCACAGTTGACACTAGCATTATAGCATTCCACTAAATAATAATAATAATAATAATAATAATAATAATAATAATAATAATAATAATTTATTATTTGTACCCCGCCCATCTGGCTGGGTTTCCCCAGCCACACTGGACGGCTTCCATAGAAACCAAAAAGGCACTAAAATATCACACATTTAAAACTTCCCTGAACAGGGCTGCCTTAAGATGTCTTCTGAATGTCAGGTAGTTGTTTATAGTTTTGACATCTGCTGGGAGGGCGTTCCACAGGGCAGGCGCCACTACCGAGAAGGCCCTCTGCCTGGTTCCCTGTAGCTTTGCTTCTTGCAATGAGGGAACCACCAGAAGGCCCTCGGCGCTGGACCTCAGCATCCGGGCAGAACGATGGGGGTGGAAACTGGGCCGAGGCCGTTTAGGGCTTTAAAGGTCAACACCAGCACTTTGAATTGTGCTCGGAAACATACTGGGAGCCAATGTAGGTCTTTCAAGACCAGTGTAATGTGGTCTCGGCAGCCGCCCCCAGTCACCAGTCTAGCTGCCGCATTCTGGATTAGTTGTAGTTTCCGAGTCACCTTCAAACGTAGCCCCACGTAGAGCGCATTGCAGTAGTCCAAGCAGGAGATAACTAGAGCATGCACCACTCTGGCGAGACAGTCCACGGGCAGGTAGGGTCTCAGCCTGCGTACCAGGTAGAGTTTGTAGACAGCGGCCCTGGATACTGAATTGACCTGCGCCTCCATGGACAGCTGTGAGTCCAAAATGACTCCCAGGCTGCGCACCTGGTCCTTCAGGGGCACAGTTACCCCATTCAGGACCAGGGAGTCCTCCACACCAGCCCGCCCCCTGTCCCCCAAAAACAGTGCTTCTGTCTTGTCATGATTCAACTTCAATCCATTAGCCGCCATCCATCCTCCAACCGCCTCCAGGCACTCACACAGGACCTTCACCGTCTTCACTGGTTCTGATTTGAAAGAGAGGTAGAGCTGGGTATCATCTGCATATTGATGGACACCCAGTCCAAACCCCCAGATGATCCCTCCCAGCAGCTTCATATAGATGTTAAAAAGCATGGGGGAGAGGATGGAACCCTGAGGCACCCCACAAGTGAGGGCCCAGGGGTCTGAACACTCACCCCCCACACCACTTTCTGAACATGGCCCAGGAGGAAGGAGCAAAACCACTGTATAATAGTGCCCCCAGCTCCCAGCCACTCTAGATGGTCCAGAAGGATGTTATGGTCGACAAAGCACATTATTACACTGGAAATGAAATGTGTGTGTGTGTGTGTGTGTGTGTGTGTGTGTGTGTGTGTGTGTACCACCTATAAACACCATCTCCAACTCATTGAAAGATTCCATCAATGGTGTATCTTAAAAATTTTACACATCACTTGGAAAGACAGGTGAACTAATTCCGGTGTACTGGAAGAAGCAAAGATCACCAGTGTTGAAGCAATGGTTCTACAACATCAACTTCATTGGACTGGACATGTTGTGCGGTTGCCTGATTATAATATTCTAAAGCAACTACGCTATTGCGAACTTAAAAATGGAAAGTGTAATGCTGGTGGACAACAAAAGAGGTTTAAAGACTCTCTCAAAGAAAATCTTTTAAAAATGTAGTATAAACACAGATAACTGGGAAACACTGGCCTGTGAGCAGAGGCGGAGCTAGCTGCTCTGGCACCTGGAGTGGCGCATATGCGGGGGCTAGCCACTGGTGGGGGCGAGGCAAGCGTCCCAGAGGGGTGCTGCCCATGGCGAGCGTCCCAGGGGGGTGGCACAGCAATGTCACCCCCCTCAGGGATGACACCTGGGGCAGACCGCACCCACTGCACCCCCTTCCTCTGCCAGTGCCTGTGAGCGCTCCAACTGGAGAACAGTCTTTACCAAAAGTGTCATTGGCTTTGAAGACGCTCGAACTCAGGACAAAAGGGAGAAATGTGCTAAGAGGAAGGCACGCTTGGCAAATCCACACCGTGACCAGCTTCCGCCCAGAAACCTATGTCCCCACTGTGGAAGGACGTGTGGATCCAGAATTGACCTCCACAGTCACTTATGGACTCATTGTTAAAATCTTGTTTATGGAAGACAATCTTACTCAACTACGAGTGATAGAAGAAGAAGAAGAAGAAGAAGAAGAAGAAGAAGAAGAAGAAGAAGAAGAATTGTGTGTGTGTGTGTGTGTGTGTGTGTGTGTGTGTGTGTGTTACACACAATCAGCATCCATGGTTTTGTTTTTACTTGCAGGTCCTTTTTGGTTGCTAATGGCTGAGGCAGCTCAGCACGATAGAGTGTGGCATTGCTTTTCCAGCAGACAGTAAATTCAAGCTGAGCTCAGAGCAAAATAGCACCACCTAGTGTCAGAACATAGCATTAGCCCTCCTAATATAAAAAGAGGCCTGATGTATCAGGTCAAAGTGACATCTTTCCCAGCATCCTCTTGAGTGTGGCCAACCAGCTGCCTATTGGAATTCCACAGAATACAATATTCATTTCAGAAAGTATAAAACAGCCACTTATTTCCATACAATCAGTGGCAAGATTGGGATAGCTGCCTCCAGTTGTGTGAGGTCAGATAGAAGACCTTTATAGACAAAGTAGACACCATGTGACAGGGCTTTCAGAGAAGAAGATGAACTCCCACCATTCGTGACCATTGACAGTGCTGGCAGGGGCTTATGGGAGTTGGAGTCAAACAACACCTGGAGGGCCATATGCCCCCATACCTATCCTAGCATATCATGCCTCTCCACATCAAGACACACAAAGACACAATCTGTCAGGGACCGTGCTGAGGAGGGCTGCACTGAGGAGGAATGGTGGGAGCCACCACCTCCCCCTGATGTGGAATCTTTCCAGGAACAGGAGGACAGCATAGATTTAGAACAGCGGTTTGCAGAGGGGCATAGTTCAGAAGACAGAAGCTGGGAAATACTGGATGGGGAACAGCTAGAAGAAGAAGAAACACTGGGAGAGACAGGGTTAACAGATTCACAGTCATGGGGCAGCATTCCTCCAGCGCCCTCCCCAAGGTCGAGAAGAGCTCAGAAAGTCTCAGAATAGAAAGAGCAGAGGGTACAAGCTCAGATTACAAGACATAGGAGTGATGTAGATCAATAGGGATGGAGGGGAGTGTGAGCCTTAATTGGGAGCACCGCCATTCCTCATAGATGTGTTCTTTTTGTCTCTCGCTCTGATTATTAAAGACTCTAACTGGCAAGGCACTCCTTCCATTTGATTTTATTTACTGCCACGAGGGAGGAAGCCGATTCTCCAAAGCCTGAGACAATCCTTCCTACACAGTGCAGCTGCCCATGCCATATCCTATTCACAGAATCTTAGCGCTGGAAGGGATCCCAAGAGTCTTCTAGTTCCTGCAGTGCAGGAATCCTGCCCACAGCCGTCCCCGGATGAGCTCGAACCACCAAACCTATAGATAACAGCCAGACGCACCGACCCTTTGCACCAATTCCAGAGGACACCAGAAGCAGGTTTTCAGGATGGTTTATGCAAATATGGAGGACCAGTGAAAAACAGGTGCCCTGATTTATGCAACCAGAAGCACTTTCTGCTAAGGCAATGAGGCTGCTTCCAAACTAACCCAACCACAATGGGGATTTAAGCTCATATCTATGTAACTGATACCACTGGGAAATGATGTCACCATATCAAATAAATGGAAGGAGGTACCTAAGCTAAGATTCCAGCTACTGTGGTTATGAGTGCCAGATAAATTAAGAGGTTGACTAATCCCAGGATGTCCTTTTTATTGTGTGTCCATGATGATCTGTGCTCAGGATGGTATCACGGCAGTCACACACCATTCCACTTCCAGTTCTGTTCATACCTGCAGACGTTTCAGGGTGGACACATTGCATTGTTTCCAATGGGCGCAGGTCCTGTACATTCCTGCTTAAATCTTGCAACTTTTGATTCCACAAATCAAATATCTGAAGGGCTGTCACATGGCAGATGGAACAAGCTTGTTTTCTCCTGCTCAGGAAGGTAGTTGTAGTGGAAATGCGGAAGACAATTGTATTTCGAGGAGTTAGGTGGCATGTCCCATTCTCTTTAACATCCCCAGTTTGAGGTCTGCTGGATTCTTGTGTTTCACACACCTGTCGGGAGTTTATTGGGTTCTTCTGTGTTGCAAGTGCTGGCTGGATGTCGGCTGCAGGTAGTGGGAGACTCTCAGCCGCTCTGTGTTAAGAGTGGTTAAGAGCGGTAGACTCGTAATCTGGGGAACCGGGTTCGCATCTCTGCTCCTCCACATGCAACTGCTGGGTGACCTTGGGCTAGTCACACTTCTCTGAAGTCTCTCAGCTGCACTCACCTCACAGAGTGTTTGTTGTGGGGGAGGAAGGGAAAGGAGATTGTGAGCCGCTTTGAGACTCTTTCGGGTAGTGATAAAGCGGGATATCAAATTCAAACTCCTCCTCCTCCTCCTCCTCCCACCTCCTCATTCCTTTTGTCCTGATATCCTTGGAAAGAACTGCTGCATTTGGCAGCACAGTAGAGTTGGGAGATTCCATTCCACCTTTTGTTGCAGACTTGGGATTGTTACATGTCACATGCCTGTTTACATTCCAGCACAGACTGCTGGGTCCCGTGAGTGGAACTTCCGCTCTGTGTATTGCTTTTGTTTTGAGTCTCTCTGAGAAGATGGCAAGCAGAGACGACATGTTTCTTTGTTCTGATTTATGTAAAAAAAAATCTGTCGTTTTAGTATGTATCCACAGCCTCAGCCTCTTCTGTTGTGCAGTTTTTACTCTGCTACGTATAGTGTGCTCAAGGCAGCAAGCTTGAGTCGCTGATTTACATCGGAGCCAGAGGTTGACAAATCTCCAGCTGGCCTTTTGACCCCCAGATGCAGACAGGTAGGACCCAAAATGAATGGATTCAACCTACAAGGAGATTCCAACTAAACATCAGGAAGAACTTTCTGACAGTCAGAGTTGCTTGACCGTAGAATGGACTCCTTCGCAAAGGGGTGGATTCTCATCCGACAGAGGTTTTTAAGCAGAGGTTGAATGGTCATCTGTCAGAGATTCTTTAGCTGTGGCTCCTGCATTACACAGAGTTGGGCTAAATGCTTCCCAAATCGGTCCCTTCCAATTCTATGACTCTATGAAATTATCCTGCTTATTTCTGTTGGAATTTTGCTGCACCAGAGTACCCCTCCAGAGGGCAATAATGCAGTAAATTTGGGGTAGCATTGCAGATCAGCTGTCAAAGTGGATGGTTCAGTACTAATCATTGCAAATTTGGAACGTTGCAGAATATATCTGCGGGTGGGAAATGTCTGGAGGGACCTTGAATTAGCTACTTTGGGAAATAACATTTGTTGTATTTGTTATATATAACAAAAGAAACAGATAAATGTTTATGTGAGGATAATAACTCCATCTGCTCTTATGCTGTGTGGGTGGGTTTGATTCTCTTCCAAAACTGAATAAACAATAAACAATTGTAATTTTTTCTCTCTCTGGGACTCGCTCTTCTTTCACTGACCTGCCTGAAGCCCGAACAAAGCGAGCTAATTTCACTGTTGCTATTTCAGTCGTTAATAAAGTCTTGTTTTAAAATGTTGTTTCTGGCATTGAGTCTTTTCAGGGACTGGAGGTGGAGGCAGGACAGGTTAAATCAATCAGCCCAGCGCAACAGATAGCATAGGAAATATTTAGAAATCTTGACTGTGCTTTGACAAGGAGCTAAGCTTCTGCTGCCAGACTATTTTAATTTCAGGAGCTTAACTTCAAATCCCCAAAGTTTGTCAGTCAAGATCATGCACATGAAAGTTTTCTTCACAGCGGTAAAAGAACTGTCATGCTGTTTCCTGGATGGGAAAAAAAAACACCTACACCTCACTAGAGTTGGCAGTTCAGTGTGGAAGTTCATTTGCATCTGGAAATACAAATCCCCTAAGTAGCTTTTGAAACACTCCTAAAAACTGATGCAGCCATGGGTTGCAACCTGTTGTGCATCTGAAGCACACACACAACAACAAAACACTTGTGTTGATGTTCTTGAGTGCTTTGCACATGAAGGATGCTCATAGAGGCTCACCTTGTCCTATTAGGCCCCATTCTGTCCCTGGTCCACTCTTTTTCTGCCCTCTTCTGGGTCCAAAACGACCCATGTGTTGGCAGTCGCGCATCAACTGAACACGCTCAAAATGTCCTCTGCCTGAATCCACAGTATCTACTGTCCCTCAAGCCAAGGTAAATGGCCTTGGCCCTGTATACCTGAAGGAGCATCTCTGCCCCCACATACCCTCCAACATTTCTCCAATGAAAATAGGGACCTCCCATTCCACAATGATAATTTTACTATTTATACCCCACCCATCTGACTGGGTTGCCCCAGCCACTCTGGGCAGCTTCCAACATATAAAAAAACATAATAAAACATTAAAAAACCCAACACTTATCTATACAGGATTGTCTTCAGACACCTCGGGGGTTGGATAACTCCATAACCTCCAACATTTCTCCAAAGAAAATAGGGACACCCTAAGGAAAAGCGCCTGCTTCTTGGGAGAAAAGCAATGACAAACCTAGACAGCATCTTAAAAAACAGAGACATCACCTTGCCAACAAAGGTCTGTGTAGTTAAAGCTATGGTTTTCCCAGTAGTGATGTATGGAAGTGAGAGCTGGACCATAAAGAAGGCTGATCGCCAAAGAATTGATGCTTTTGAATTATGGTGCTGGAGGAGACTCTTGAGAGTCCCATGGACTGCAAGAAGTTCAAACCTCTCCATTCTGAAGGAAATCAGCCCTGAGTGCTCACTGGAAGGACACATCCTGAAGCTGAGGCTCCAATACTTTGGCCACCTCATGAGAAGAGAAGACTCCCTGGAAAAGACCCTGATGTTGGGAAAGATGGAGGGCACAAGGAGAAGGGGGCAACAGAGGACAAGATGGTTGGACAGTGTTCTCGAAGCTACCAACATGAGTTTGACCAAACT
Source organism: Podarcis tiliguerta (assembly GCF_965153285.1). Lineage (NCBI taxonomy): Eukaryota > Metazoa > Chordata > Lepidosauria > Squamata > Lacertidae > Podarcis > Podarcis tiliguerta. The sequence goes on along the minus strand of NC_139536.1, from coordinate 10,354,733 downwards.
GTGGGAGGCAGTGGAAGACAGGAGTGCCTGGCGTGCTCTGGTCCATGGGGTCACGAAGAGTCGGACACGACTGAACGACTAAACAACAACAAAAAGGAAAAGCGGGACATTCTGGGATAAAATCAGAAACTGGGATGGCTTCTCTAAATCAGGGCCGTCCCTGGGAAATAGGGACAATCGGAACCCCTGGAATCTCTCATTGCTTGGAGACTGGGGTGGAATGCAGCAATATATACAAATCCATCCATGATTTGATAGAGTTATTGTGTCTGCTCATTTGCTAAGTGTTTATCTTAGTGATATAAACATTGCCTTCTGACTATTTTGTATTATTTTATATGAACTGTTTCGAAAGCTTAAAAAAGTTAAATGGCATAGAAACATTATATAACGTGAACCTTGTGCAATGCTTCCTTATTCAAGGATGACTTCCAACGCATAGTTATCTTTTGAGGACTTAATGTTAAGGTTTGGGGGATAGAGCCCTCTAGTGGGCTTTATATATAAATGCAGTTGTGAGTGACAACACAGGGTGGGGAATTTGTGTTTGTGTGATTATTCGCACTGACATAGTAATTATTAATAGTCATACATGTTCTCATTTACACAAACAACAACACAGCAGGGATGGGGTCTGTTTGGGGAGTTTATTTCTGTCTGTTTTTATACTGTTTGCAAAATTTATTTCCAAAGAAATGTGCAAGGAGCTATAGCCTTTTGCAGTTTGTGTCTTGATCTTGACTCTGGAATTACATGAGCACCAGACTTCTTCCTAGTGGTTATGGGAGTATTTGGAGATCCTTTTCGCATACACTATTTTGAGGGACGTTGCTAATACTTACCTTTGCAAACTTTACGAATACTGCATGCTAGGGAGTGTAGTAATAATATTGTAAACCGCCTTGTGATCTTAAGACTTTTACAGATAAATCTTGGTGTGAGGCTGCTCAGTCACCCAGCTCGTCGGGCAGAGCCCGCGGGTCCCTGTGGAATAAAGGAAGGAGTCCAGCCACCAACCGGAGCAAATAGCTGTAGACCAAAGTTTATTGCGCGACAGGTTCAAAGAGGAATTTTGAACCCCGGGGATGGAGTGACACGGACATTTAAAAGTTTCTATCTTATCCCAGCATACAGTTCGTTAAGCATCAGCACTACATCATTGCTACATCAGAAAAGGGGAGGGTTATACATAATTAACATAGGAGGAATGTGTTGGGGCAACAGGCGGATACAGGATATGTACAGTGGTACCCCGCAAGACGAATGCCTCGCAAGACGGAAAACCCGCTAGACGAAAGGGTTTTCCGTTTTTCGATGTGCTTCGCAGGACGAATTTCCCTATGGGCTTGCTTCGCAAGACGAAAATGTCTTGCGAGTCTTGAGATTTTTTTTCGCTCCCCACCCCCTTTTTCTAAGACGCTAAACCGCTAATAGCCTTTTAGCAGCTAATCCGCTAATCCCTTAAGCCTTTAATAGCCGCTAATAGCCGCTAATAGCTGCTAAACCACTAATAGCGCTAATCCGCTAAGATGCTAAGATCGCAAGACGAAAAAACCGCTAGACAAAGAGACTCGCGGAACGAATTAATTTCGTCTTGCGAGGCACCACTGTATTGGGAAGTACATTCTAAGCACCTGCTACAAAGGGACAATAGAACTTTGCATAGTCTGCCACCTGGGCAAGTCCAGAGGAGTGCCTTTGCCCAGCGATTGACACCTATGAGCACCTTCCTATGAGTACGTGACCTCCTGCTTGAGGGATTATAGCGGGGACCAAGTGGTTTCCAAGTCCTTGGCCAATGAAGCAAATTGGCGGTGGAATGATGGAAACTGGCAAAGGAGTTGATTTTATATGATTTTTAAAGCTAGGTAACTTCCCTGAGCTGTCAGGTTGAAAGGAAATAATAATATTTTTTTATTTATATCCCACCCTCCCCAGTTGAAGCCGGGCTCAGGGTGGCTAACAACAATAAAATAATACAACATTCTAAAATCATTTCATTATAAAATTAATTCAAATCAAATTGATGGCAACCATTGGGCTAGAGTTCTGTGAGGATTGCCAAAGGAGGGGGTCAGACTGTGCCTTGGCCAAAGGCCTGGTGGAACAGCTCTGTCTTGCAGGCCCTGTGGAAAGATGTCAAGTCCCGCAGGGCCCTGTCTCTTGTGACAGAGCGTTCCACCAGATCGGAGCCGCAGCCGAAAAAGCCCTGGCTCTGGTTGAGGCCAGCCTAACCTCTCTGTGGCCTGGGACCTCCAAGATGTTTTTGTTTGAAGACCGTAAGCTCATCTGTGGGGCATACCAGGAGAGGTGGTCCCATAGGTACAAAGGTCCTAGGCCATATAGGGCTTTAAAGGTTAAAACCAGCACCTTAAACCTGATCCTGTACTCCACTGGGAGCCAGTGCAGCTGGTATAGCACTGGCTGAATGTGATCTCACAGTGAGGACCCCGTAAGGAGTCTCACCGTGGCATTCTGCACTCGCTGGAGTTTCTGGGTCAGTCCCAAGGGCAGCCCCACGTAGAGCGAGTTACAATAATCCAGTCTGGAGGTGACTGTAGCGTGGATCACAGTGGCTCGGTCAGGGCGAGAGAGGTAAGGAGCCAACTGCTTAGCTTGGCGGAGGATACATTTATGCATTTTATTTGTAACATTTAACAATTTTAAAGGTGTGCCCCCCCCCCCCGTAATTTAAGTAACAAGACGAAGAGCGGTACAGAAATTTCCATAACATTGTTGATGACGATAGGATAACTTTGCTTAAATATTCATAGAATCATAGAATCATAGAGTTGGAAGAGACCACAAGGGCCATCAAGTCCAACCCCCTGCCAAGCAGGAAACACCATCAGAGCACTCCTGACATATGGTTGTCAAGCCTCTGCTTAAAGACCTCCAAAGAAGGAGACTCCACCACACTCCTTGGCAGCAAATTCCACTGTCGAACAGCTCTTACTGTCAGGAAGTTCTTCCTAATGTTTAGGTGGAATCTTCTTTCTTGTAGTTTGGATCCATTGCTCCGTGTCCGCTTCTCTGGAGCAGCAGAAAACAACCTTTCTCCCTCCTCTATGTGACATCCTTTTATATATTTGAACATGGCTATCATATCACCCCTTAACCTCCTCTTCTCCAGGCTAAACATGCCCAGCTCCCTTAGCCGTTCCTATTCTGCAATTCATGAAATGTTGCAAAGGGGAGGAATGTTGCAAAGAGAGGGCAGCGAGAGAACAAGAGGCCAGTCTGAATGCTGAAAAGCAGGGTGCCTCAGTGGGAGAGATGGGAAGCAGGCCTCGTTCCATCAGTTCAACCAAAGTACCATCTCTATCAAACACCTCTGATACCTGAAGTGTTTCTGTGACACTTGTTGGCATCCATCTGTGCCGGCAGACAATGGAGGAATGCGCCTTAGCAGGTGAAGTCAAACTGTTGTTGTTTCCCCCCACTTGGTGCAGAATTTCAGTTCACTTGTCAGGTGATACTCTGAGATCCAGGCACCTATTGAAGCAGGTGGACAATGGCTGGTCAGCACTTGAATGTCCAGGGGCCGTCCAGCTTAAGGAGGGCAGTAGCTAATCAGTGAGACATGATGATCTCTCCCACCACCCAAGGTGACCGGTAATGCTTGCATCTTATGCCAATCACATTGAGCTTATAACTCGTAACTTCCCCATCCCAAGTTGTTATTGGTGCATTTATTTCACCAATGTGACCTCTCTGGGGCATAAGCCTAGTGTTGTGAACACGACAGCCCCAAACCAAGGAGGACAGCCTGAGATAGAAGGCAGGCAGGCAGGAGAACAGAAAAACGTGCAGATTTCTCAGACAGCTAGAATTAGTGGGCTGACGCCTCCTCCTTCCTCTGAAGCTGGCAGAAATGTGGCTTATCAGCTCAGGAAAGGCAGGCTGGAGGGGAGCCAGCTCTCTGAGGAATCACAGTCACTCACGGCACAAGCGAGGGAGAGCATTTCCTCACTGGAAGAGGAGGTAGCTGACCCCATCAGTCCCAGGGCTAGATGAATGGGAAAAGTCCAAGACAGAAGACGACCCCCGAAACGTAAGGGTAGGAGGTTCAGGATATTCTGCAGTAGCCGGAAGGGTTCTTCAGAAGGGTCAACTTGATTGTGATGGATGGTCGCTTGGAGAGAGTGGTTGGAGGCTAATTGCTTGTATGCAACAAATCTTCTGTTAATTACCTCTTGTGTGCTGTTTTCTCAAACTGGCAGCTGGCCAGATCCTGACACCTAGGCAGTGTGTCTGGAGGTCCTGAGCTGCCCAGACGACAAGACCCCCCTCTCAGCCTTACTGAAGTGGCCCAAAGGAAAGCAAAGCAAGATGTTTGGCACCAGCTTGGCTGCAGGACTCTTTTTTTACTATGTTTGCAATTGGTTAAAATAAAATCTATTTTGGAAATGTAAGAGGCTGCCTTATGCAAGGCAAGACAGTTGGTCCATCTTCTACAGCACTACAAGGTTTTCTATTATCTCCCTACCTGAAGAATAGGACCATATCTAACTATCTGTTGTCTAAAGAAGAAGAAGAGTTTGGATTTGATATCCCGCCTTTCACTCCCTTTAAGGAGTCTCAAAGCGGCTAACATTCTCCTTTCCCTTCCTCCCCCACAACAAACACTCTGTGAGGTGAGTGGGGCTGAGAGACTGTGACTGGCCCAAGGTCACCCAGCAGCTGCATGTGGAGGAGCGGAGACGCGAACCCGGTTACCGAGATTACGTGACTACCGCTCTTAACCACTACACCACACTGGCTCTGGATTAAATGCTCATCTGAAGTGCTGAGGGGAAGATTGGCTGATGTCCCATACCAAGATAGGCTGTGCCCATGTTCCCGGGATGTTCAATGTACAAATACGAAACACAATTTATTGTGTATGAACAGGTGGTTGTTGTTTAGTTGTGTCCAACTCTTCGTGACTCCATGGACCAGAGCACGCCAGGCAATTCTGTCTTCCACTGCCTCCCACAGTTTGGTCAAACTCATGCTGGTAGCTTCGAGAACACTGTCCAACCATCTCGTCCTCTGTTGTCCGCTTCTCCTTGTGCCCTCCATCTTTCCCAACATCAGGGTCTTTTCCAGGGAGTCTTCTCTTCTCATGAGGTGGCCAAAGTATTGGAGCCTCAGCTTCAGGATCTGTCCTTCCAGTGAGCACTCAGCGCTGATTTCCTTCAGAATGGATCGGTTTATCTTCTTGCAGTCCATGGGACTCTCAAGAGTCTCCTCCAGCACCAGAATTCCAAAGCATCAATTCTTCGGCGATCAGCCTTCTTCTGGAGTGGCTTGCTGGTTCCTGCTCCAGGTGGATCACGTTTGGTCAAAACTCTCCACTATGGCCTGTCCATCTTGGGTGTCCTGCATGACATAGTTCATAGCTTCTCTGAGTTATTCAAGCCCCTTCGCCACGGCAAGGCAGTGATCCATGAAGGGGATGAACAGATTGGACAGCATCTAATCAACGCAATATTAACAGAGCAACCTGGAATTCCTGACTCTTTGCATGTCAAGGTTTTTCCTTGAAGATAGGATTGATACTATTACACTGGCTGTAGCAAAATTCCCCTCGGACGCAGTAAAAATCAGAAATAAGTACGTACAGGCTAAAACTCCTACGTTGGCTAGGAAGGCCGATCTTATACAGTGGACGCTCAGGTTGCAAATGTGATGCATACGGGATGCACGTTTGCAACTCGCAATGTTCGCAACCTGCAGCAGTGCGTCTGCACACACGCGGGTTGCGATTTGGCGCTTCTGCGCACGCGCAAACTGCGATTTAGTGCTTCTGCACATGTGCGACCCCCAAAACCCGTAAGTAACCCGTTCTGGTACTTCCAGGTTTCAGCGGGTCCGTAACCTGAAAAAACGCAACCTGACGCATCTGTAACCCGAGGTACGACTGTACCTCAATATCTGTTGATATATACTATTGTTGTACAGTGGTACCTCGGGTTAAGTACTTAATTCGTTCCGGAGGTCTGTTCTTAACCTGAAACTGTTCTTAACCTGAAGCACCACTTTAGCTAATGGGGCCTCCTCCTGCTGCCATGCCGCCGGAGCACGATTTCTGTTCTCATCCTGAAGCAAAGTTCTTAACCTGAAGCACTATTTCTGGGTTAGCACAGTCTGAAACCTGAAGCGTACGTAACCTGAAGCGTATGTAACCCGAGGTACCTCTGTACTGTGTATTTTGGGTCTATGAACCACAATAAAGTGTGCCACCCCCTGTGTGTGTGTGTGTGTGTGTGTGTGCTTAGTCGAACTCCAGAATCTAAGGCAGAGCAATCCCAGGCATTTTTAACTGGAGGTGGCAGTGCCATTCAGCTATGGCCTCCCCCAACCTTGACACCATCTCTTTCAAATATGTCCTGAAAGGGGGGGAAAGGCAGACATTGTCTTAGCTTTGAAAACGCTAGAGGGCAGGCTCTTGCAGAGCAGATGAACACAGCATACAGCAGACAGGGCACAGTTTCTGCCGGTGCATAATAACAGCAGATGAACTTCCTTTCTACTGGCTTCTAGCAAGGGGTGAATCTCCCTCTGTATGCCCCAGAAGGATAATTGTTTGCAAAATGGCTTTCAGACAGTTTAGTGCTGCCCTTTGAACTTCCAAAAACTGCAAATTCAAAGAGCTGCATGAACTATTTCCTCGTGGGGAGGGGGGCAGGGAGGTACAGCCTCTCCCACTTGTCAAATTTGCCCCTCCAAGAGGGGCCCAATGGCCAGAAATGCTCCCCCATGCCTGTCACGGGGCATTGAATCCCATATTTCAAAGAGAAAACCTCCAAGCTGCTGGTGGGTCCAGGCTGCCATCTGAAGCAGCGGCAAAGCGCATCTTTTTTGTTATCTTTAAACTTGACATTTCCTTTCCTTTCATCCCCACTTTTTAAAAGAGGTCAATGCTATTCGCCCATTTCTCTGTGTTACTATTCATGCCCACCAGGTGGAAGCACTGGACTCATTTTTGATCCTGTAATCTTCACGGGTCTGCAACATTGGCACAGCCCAGAGATTATTTCACTTTCGCTTCAAATACTCCAGATGCCATTGATAAAGCCTCTGCTTCATTCAGAAAGTGCCGCCCTTCCTTGCGGCATCCCTGTCAGTAGCCTAATGCTATTTGCCCAGTCCGGGGACGAAAGTATAATCTAGACATGGCACACCCCTTGTTTTTTAGGAGTGAGATTGTCTTAGGCTGAAGCATAATTTCTCATTTTTAAAAATTATTTATTTACTGTACAGTAGTTACATCTCACTTAATTACTGAAGTTTCTAAGCAGCTGTGTGCGTAAAAATATTTTTAAAAGCAGATACAGTGGCTGAAACGAATGAGTTATGAAAACAGAAAACTTCCTTAAAATGCCTGCTGAGATAGAACTGTGTTTGTCAAGAGTGTTTCTTTATGAGACAATAGCAGCTAGAATGCGAATAGCAAACTACTGGAAAAGTGATTTAATACCAGAAAAAGACGAGTGGCAATTAAAGTTGTGCGAGCACCTCGAACTAGTCAAAATGACAGAACTAATAAGAGGTTACTCTGGCGACAAGGTAAAAAAAGGAATGGAATTGCTTTAAAAACTACCTGACAAAATATGGTTCCTGTAATGGTTCTAGGGGTTGTTCGTGTGTAAATTGGGGCCACACCTGGGTGGGTTGCCTGAGTGAACCCTTTCTGTCTGGACAGCCACTCGCCCGTGGCTGTCTCAATCGCTGGCAGAATCCGTCAGTGGGCGTTTTTTGAACTTCTTCCAGCATAAAAGTTCTTTGACGCCTAGTCTCCGCCTACTCTCTGCGCAGGGAAGGTGTGGGCATCGGAGGACCCGTGCTCTCCCCGCTGGTCCCCAGCGAGGAGTCTTGGAGCCACCTCGCGATTCCCCCATCTGCCCCCCTCCTCCACTGGTGCTACGCTGATTTCCTTCCCCAGAAGATGTGCTGCTTCTCTCCCTCCCGGGACGCTCTCCGGAATCCCTCTGGAGCCCTCTCTCTTCCTCTGGCTCCGATGGCAGTTCCCTGACAGTTCCAAAAACAAGACTTGGTTGTACTTAGATGAATCTCACAGATATAATGGGAAAAAACTGATTTCAAATAAATGAGCACAGAATATCTGTCACTTAAGAGGAGTGTTGAAGCCCGAAATGAGGTAGAGGGAATTCAACTAATAGAGCAGGGATTCGAACTAGTTTTCGGGAACAGAAAGAAAGTGACAGTAAAGAAAGGAGGAAAACAAGGATTACAAATGTAATTTCTTTCTGAGAACCTGGTGTATGGAATATTCAAATTACTGTTTTTGCATCCTTTGAACCATTTTGTGTACTTGACTCATTCTTTTTCGTTTTTTTTATTATTTATCATTTTTCTTTCCCCCCCCCTTTTTCCTTTTCCTTTTCTTTTTGTATTTTTACTTATTTGCATTTTTCTTTCTCTTTTTGAATATTTGGGTGTAATGTTTAATTCATGCTTTCTCCGTAATGCATTTTTAAAATGCAATAAAGATAATAAAAACACACACAAAGGATCAGACCCACAATGCTGCCTTCACATATTGTAGTAGTGGATACAGCTATGCGTCTGAGATATGGGGGAAGCCACAAACAAAGGATCCCTCCAAGATCTCAGCGATCAGATGGGATCAGATGGCCCTGAAGGAATCCTGGACCCAAGGGCATTGTAAATTAATGCTAAGAACATTTGAAGAGCCTTCTGGATGAGGCCAATGGTCTGTCTAGTCCAGCATCCTGTTCTCACAGTGGCCAACCAGATGTTGTTGTTTAGTCATTTAGACGTGTCCGACTCTTTGTGACCCCATGGACCAGAGCACGCCAGGCACTCCTGTCTTCCACTGCCTCCTGCAGTTTAGTCAAACTCATGCCAGTAGCTTTAAGAACACTGTCCAACCATCTTGTCCTCTGTCATCCCCTTCTCCTTGTGCCCTCCATCTTTCCCAACATCAGGGTATTTTCCAGGGAGTCTTCTCTTCTCATGAGGTGGCCAAAGTATTGGAGCCTGAGCTTCAGGATCTGTCCTTCCAGTGAGCCCTCAGGGCTGATTTCCTTCAGAATGGATAGGTTTGATCTTCTTGCAGTCCAACCAGATACCTGGGGGAAATCTGCAAGCAGAATTTGAACACAGGAGCCTTCTCTGCTCCTGTGTTTTCCAGCAACTGCTACTCAGAAGCATTACTGGCCCAAACTATAGAGTCAGAGCAGGTGATGTTCTTATGCTGTTATGTTCTTATCTCCTTTGGTCTTGTTTCCTGGCCTTCCGTGGGGACAGGGAGGGGAAACTCAGTTTGGTGCCTATTTGAATAGGACTCTCCTTCCTTGGAGGTTTCTAAGCAGCGGTTGGGTGGCCATCTGTCATGGATGCTTTAGCTGAGATTCCTGCATTGCAAGGGGTTGGACTAGATGATCTTCAAGGTCCCTTCCAACTACAGTGGTTACAGACACTTCAGGTTACAGACTTCGCTAACCCAGAAATAGTACCTTGGGTTAAGAACTTTGCTTCAGGATGAGAATAGAAATCGAGCGGCTGCAGCGGGAGGCCCCACTAGCTAAAGTGGGTACCTCAGGTAAGGACAGTTTCAGGTTGAGAACGGACCTCCAGAATAAATTAAGTTCTTAACCCGAGGTACCATTGTATAAGACTCTAGGTAAAGGTAAAGGGTAAAGGGACCCCTGACCATTAGGTCCATTCGTGGCCAACTCTGGGGTTGCGGCGCTCATCTCACTTTAATGGCCGAGGGAGCCGGCGTACAGCTTCTGGGTCATGTGGCCAGCATGACTAAGCCGCTTCTTGCGAACCAGAGCAGTGCACGGAAACGCCGTTTTCCTTCCCACCGGAGTGGTACCTATTTATCTACTTGCACTTTGACGTGCTTTTGAACTGCTAGGTTGGAAGGAGCAGGGACCAAGCAATGGGAGCTCACCCCGTCGCGGGGATTCAAACCGCTGACCTTCTGGTTGGCAAGTCCTAGGGTCTGTGGTTTTGTAGCCTTATGAGGCTTTGCCCTCGGGTGGGGAAAAGTATTGCACCCGGGAAAGGGAGTGGGAGTCAAACAGACACTCAAGGAATAGTTCCGGAGAGAAAGCTTTATTTCTACCATCCATGAGCTGGTAGAAGGAGCAAGTGTGATAGTTCACAAACAAGCACGGGGTCACAGCCATTTGCACAGAGTATATATTCCCCTTCTAGTTCCCTCCCCTTTCTCCTCCTCCTCCGAAGTCCCCCTTGAGTTCCCCTGAGCATGAACAGAAAGCTGCTGTCTTGGGACTCTTTTGGACTCTTCCCAGGAAAGGGGAATGAGAGCGTTTCAGCATGTCCAAAGATGTTGCTACTGAATGAGATAAAAGTCAATTCTCAGGCCTGCCCTGAACAGAGCCTATTCATTAGCCTTTTTTGAAGCCTTCTCGTACTGATAAAAGAATAACATTTTGCCTATGTACCAGCATCTTGTGAGAAAAGCAGAGGAAAGCTTTAGCTGTGGATTTTAGAAGACAAAAGGAATTTTGAAGATTTGAGGCCTGGGGTGATTATTGAGGGGGTGTGTGACTTCGGGCCTAGGTGGGGTCACCTGTCCTCACCTCCTTCAGTTTAACTCACAGCGCCACCCGTGGCCCCAATAAGACTCTAAGACTTATTATTATTATTATTATTATTAGGCAAGGCTGCATACCAGAATGTGCATGTTAGGAGACGTTCACACTAAAACTCTGCTTCATTTTCACATGGATAAGTTCAAAAATGTATTTGAAAACTTAAACTGACCTGGAAATGCACAGAACTGAAATTAAGCTTGGGAAAGCAATGAGAAACAGAGAGAAATCAAAACCGACAGATTCGCCCATCCTCTGTGAGTGATGTCTGCTAACTCAGGAAGGCCAAGATAACCTTGGAAAATGCTTTGTTACTGATTTAACTTGGTGCTTTTCTCCTAGAGACGTTCCCCCATAGTCCCCTCTAAGATTCTACAATTCTATGAATGCAAATCTACCTAATTCACACTTCCTGAAACCCACCTATCCTTTTTTCCAATTTGCACCTGTTGTAAACAAAATCTGCCCTTTTTCCCTTATGGGGTATCCAAGAGCCCGTAAAGAGTCCTTACGTGGATTCCCTATTGGTAGGAGAAAATAACAGAGGCCAACCAGATAATATTGAGAAGCAAAGCAGCTAGTAAGCTTGATCTTTATTAAACTGTTGCAACAGGGTGCTCCCCTCACACGGAGAAAAGGAGGAGGACCCAGAACAAAGGTGTGCCTGCCCTTATATAGACATTTTAAATTCCCTGCCCTGGAGCTCAAGACCACCCCTCCATACATCATACATACATCACAGAAGAGGTGTAGCCCAAGGACCCCCCCCCCCCAACATCATACCTACATCACAGAAAAGGTGGTCTACAACAGAAATTTGAATGTTGTTGTTTTTGCTGTCTGCCAGGTTTTCTGATAATGCCTTTCCTGATTGCCCATTCCTCTGAAATGGTGATTACTAAATTCTTGTAACAAGGAAGGTTTTTTTCACCTCCTCCTTCCTTGCAGAGAAACATTTGGTCAGCTTGGGAGTCAAAACGGTTTCAGGACTGTCTTCCTGTGCTGCTTCAGACATGTGGCTTATATATTTATGTTTGCTTGGTATATTTATGAACTTTTATTATATATCTAAGGCCTTAACATTCTTATTACACACCTATCTCTTTCCCCTACCAAAAATGTCCAACACATCTGGTTGGTCACTGTGAGAACAGGGTGCTGGACTTAGATTAGTCTCTGGCCAGATCTGGTAGGGCAGTCCCTTAAGTTTGTTAGATTTCATCTTTTTAACTCAGAAGGAGGTGGGAGGGGGCAAAAATTGAAACAACTGGAAACTCGCTGCAAAAAATGTTCCAATCCCAACATTAATTTTGGAACTTCTGCTAGTTAAATTTAGGTGGAGCAGAAGACGCAGCCAAGTGTAGAACGAGAAAGGAAAGCTGGTCACCTCTAACTAGAACACATGGTCTCTCTTTGCCTGCGAGAGGGAAAACAAGCAAGTCGATAGCAACAATATTTGTTTTCCACACTCCATTAGCAGCCTAGAAGCAGCTCATGCATGATCCCCAAATCTGCGCCCGGCTAATTAAAACGAATACTTCACATCTCGTCTTATTCTGGAACCAGCTTGCTTCTGCAAACACGTGGAGAGCGGTTTGTGTGTGCGGCACGAGGAAAGATCACAATAAATCTATGCCGACAGGTACAAGCAAATTGGTCTATGGAAGTGACACGTCTCTCCGTTTAAATGTCTCCCACAAATCCCAAAGAGGCAGCGTAGGATTTAATCTAATTGGCTGTGCCACTTCCTTATGGCTTAATGTGAGAGTCACAGCAATTACATCTGACTGTACTTAGCCTGGGTGCTGAGAATCCCTTTATTAGGCTATTAGAATCTGGAGAAAACTGAGTCGGGGAATAATTTGGCTGCCTCTGGTAAGTTATTTGTGGTTTTATTTGTCAGATTGCTACTGGTGGAAGTGACAGTGAGGAAAGCAATGCAGTCCTCTTGTTTTCTTCCTTTACGGCATTTATTTCATTTATATCCAGCCTTTCTTTCATCATGGGGTATGTAGTTCCCAGGGCAGTCACCAATCCAGGAAGTGACCAGGCCCGGACCTGCTTAGCTTCAGCAAAGTGGTGGCCTCATGCGCCTTCTGACCAGATGCCAGGCTCTGAATGGCAGGTGCTGCCAATTATTATCTGGACTTTGTTGTTGTTGTTTAGTCGTTTAGTCGTGTCCGACTCTTCGTGACCCCATGGACCAGAGCACGCCAGGCACTCCTGTCTTCCACTGCCTCCCGCAGTTTGGTCAAACTCATGCTGGTAGCTTCGAGAACACTGTCCAACCATCTTGTCCTCTGTCTTCCCCTTCTCCTTGTGCCCTCAATCTTTCCCAACATCAGGGTCTTTTCCAGGGAGTCTTCTCTTCTCATGAGGTGGCCAAAGTATTGGAGCCTCAGCTTCATGATCTGTCCTTCCAGGGAGCACTCAGGGCTGATTTCCTGAAGAATGGAGAGGTTTGATCTTCTTGCAGTCCATGGGACTCTCAAGAGTCTCCTCCAGCACCAGAATTCAAAAGCATCAATTCTTCGGTGATCAGCCTTCTTTATGGTCCAGCTCTCACTTCCATACATCACTACTGGGAAAACCATAGCTTTAACTATACGGACTTTAACGTCCGACACCTCCTCCTCCCAGTCTTCTCCCTCTGTGTGGTGTAGTGGTTAAGAGTGGTGGACTCGTAATCTGGTGAACCGGGTTCACTTCCCCGCTCCTCCAAATGCAGCTGCTGGGTGACCTTGGGCTAGTCACACTTCTCTGAAGTTTCTCAGCCTCACTCACCTCACAGAGTGTTTGTTGTGGGGGAGGAAGGGAAAAGGAGAATGTTAGCCGCTTTGAGACTCCTAAGGGTAGTGATAAAACGGGATAACAAATCCAAACTCCTCTTCTTCTTCTTCTTCATTGTCATCCCACCACCAACCCTCTGGCTCTGTGCCTTCTTTTTCTTGGGGGTTCTCTTGGGGGAGCCCCAACTTGTGTCTCCCACCACTCCTCTGCATCTAGCCAGTCCATGACATTATGTTTTGAGATTTGCTCAAAACTGCTCCATCATTACCAGCCAGGTCAAATCCCTTAATCCTAAGGAAGTAATTTTCATCATTCATGACTGTTTTTCCTTAGATGATATGCTTTGGTGCGCAAATAGAAGCCTTCATGTGTCACTATCAAATATAGTGAAGCTTTTTGTTTAATTGTTTAAGGCCCAACCAGGGGCTGGCACTGCCTGCCAGCTTCCTCCTACTTAATCTCCATTTTGCCCTTGGGGTGGATCTAAACACAGGAAAAAGACACTATAAGTAAGTCAGAAATTAGATTGTTATAACAAAAGAAAAAAATCTCTATTGAAAATAGTGTTTTAAAATTTGTTGCTCTCTAATGCCATCTGGTGTTGCATGTTTGTAGTGCACTCAAATCGCTGTTTCTTTACTAATGTAGCCGATTCCATAGATAATTTAGGAGAGAGGCAGATGAAGGCAAATTAGTAGGCTCTGTCTGATCATTGGCTCTGGCTCCACCTACTGTCGGCCTCCCTGCCTTCCACTTTACCAGTCCCAATGGGGATAAGCCACCATCAATTCACTTACACTTGAGTCTAAGATCTCTTAGCCGGGCAGGCATTCACCCACACCACTAGAGCCTGTTGTGGGAGTGGACTACATGGGCCAAGAAACAGGTGGAGGAAAGGCCCAGGAAGAGGAAGTACTGAAGGAGAAGGGGAGGAAGCGTTAGAGGATGGAGACCTGTGGAGGGAAGAGGAAAACCAAATACAGTTGGAACAAGGCTGGATTTCGTATTACGACCTAAGCAGCCAAATATGTGGCCATAGCTGTCCAGGGATTCAATAGATTGCCCCCCAAAGGTGTGCAAATCCAACTAAGATACTCTAAGTAGCTTAGATTTTGAGCAAGACAAAGACGTGCTCTCCCAAACCCATATTTCCAGTATGGTCGCGCTTCTGTCTCAGTGACATCTATGCTGGCTTGATCCTGTGCACAGAATGGAAGATGGCAGGATCCTCAAGGATGTGCTCTATGAGGGGCTGGCTTTAGGCACCAGGCCCGTTGGCCGACCAACTCTGTGTTACAGAGATGTCTGCAAATGAGGCATGAAGGCTGCCTGCCTCAACCCCACCATATGGGAATTATTAATTAATTAATTAACTAATTAATTAATCAATTAATTAATTATACCCTGCCCATCTGGCTGGGTTTCTCCAGCCACTCTGGGCGGCTTCCACGAAGAAGAAGAAGAAGAGTTTGGATTTGATATCCCGCCTTTCACTCCCTTTAAGGAGTCTCAAAGCGGCTAACATTCTCCTTTCCCTTCCTCCCCCACAACAAACACTCTGTGAGGTGAGTGGGGCTGAGAGACTTCACAGAAGTGTGACTGGCCCAAGGTCACCCAGCAGCTGCATGTGGAGGAGCGGGGAAGCGAACCCAGTTCCCCAGATTACGAGACTACCGCTCTTAACCACTACACCACACTGGCTCTCCAACAGAATATTAAAATACAACAACCTATTAAACATTAAAAGCTATCCTAAACAGGACTGTCTTCAGATGTCTTCTAAAAGTCTGGTACAGTGGTACCTCGGGTTAAGTACTTAATTCGTTCTGGAGGTCCGTTCTTAACCTGAAACTCTTCTTAACCTGAGGTACCACTTTAGCTAATGGGGCCTCCCGCTGCCGCCGCGCCGCCGGAGCACAATTTCTGTTCTCATCCTGAAGCAAAGTTCTTAATCCGAGGTACTATTTCTGGGTTAGCGGAGTCTGTAACCTGAAGCGTATGGAACTTGAAGCGTATGTAACCCAAGGTACCACTGTAGTTGTTTTTCTCTTTGACATCTGGTGGGAGGGCATTCCACAGGGCGGGCGCCACTACTGAGAAGGCCCTCTGCCTGGTTCCCTGTAACTTGGCTTCTCGCAGCGAGGGAACCGCCAGAAGGCCCTCAGCACCAGACCTCAGTGTCTGGGCAGAACGATGGGGGTGGAGACGCTCCTTCAGGTATAATGGACCCTTGCAGACAACCGCAGTGTCCGGACACAGTCAGGTTGTGTGTCCACAGCAGTGTCCAGAGGAGGGATGACCACTGGGAGGAGTGCAGAAGGAATGCCATGGTACAACTGGGTGCCTTCATCTGCCTCACCTGCAATGAAACATGTCTCTCGCATATCGGTCTCTATGGCCACAGCAGGCGCTGTAACTCCCCAACGGTTCGACTTCACTCCCAAAGGCAAACACCTGCAACTTCTCTCGAGATAGACAGATGCCAACAACTCTCGCTCAGCAACAAGAAGAGGGATTGAGCAGGGAAGGGGCACAATGCGAAGAGAACTCTAACAAGAGAAAAGGGGACTAGTGAAGAAGTTGAATTGGGAAAGAAAGCTAGAGATGGGATGAGGGAAGGATCAAGGATCAACCAAAATGGTCAAAGGCCTGGAAACGATGCCTTATGAGGAACGGCTAAGGGAGCTGGGCATGTTTAGCCTGGAGAAGAGGAGGTTAAGGGGTGATATGATAGCCATGTTCAAATATATGAAGGGATGTCACATGGAGGAGGGAGAAAGGTTGTTTTCTGCTGCTCCAGAGAAGCGGACACGGAGCAATGGATCCAAACTACAAGAAAGAAGATTCCACCTAAACATTAGGAAGAACTTCCTGACAGTAAGAGCTGTTCGACAGTGGAATTTGCTGCCAAGGAGTGTGGTGGAGTCTCCTTCTTTGGAGGTCTTTAAGCAGAGGCTTGACAACCATATGTCAGGAGTGCTCTGATGGTGTTTCCTGCTTGGCAGGGGGTTGGACTCGATGGCCCTTGTGGTCTCTTCCAACTCTATGATTCTATGATTCTTCTAAGGAAGATGACAGAAGGGGGGATTGGAGGAGGAAAGACGAAATTGAAATGGAAGCGATGAGGCTGGAATATGATTTCCAGAGGGAAAGAAGAAGGGTGAGCTGAGGTCCTGGTGGGTCACTCCATGCATATCGAGACAGGTATAATAAGGAGAAATTGCTTCCTCATTACAAGGAGAAGGGAATGATGTTGATATGTTATTGCCGGCTTTTTTCACAAAGCAGACGCAGCTCATAATTGGTGAGAGGAACCTATGGGCAGCCGAGGGGCGACCCTTGCTCAAGGAAACACCCCAGAGACCTTTCTTGGGCTGGCTGATAATGACTGCGGTGACTATCAAATCATGCAATAAGCTCTTTTGAGGAGGGATGAGGTTGACCCCAGAGACCTCCTGGGTTATACTTCAGGTCTCTGAGGACAGGGTCTGATAACTCCTTTCCTGAGTCGGCTCCAGGAATGACAAGTTGATTTAGCAGGTTGATCGAAGTGGGAGTGTGGGGGGGAAGAGAGGAGAGCAGAGAGAAAAAGTGAGCCGGGGGAAAATTATCCTACAGCAGTAGCTTAGGAGGAATTTGATGTTTTGTCAGTGAAGTAAAAAAACAAAAGCCTAACAACACACTCCTCATTGTTAATATTAGGAGATGAATTCTTGCAGCGAATCTTCACACACTGATGCAAAGGCGACGGGAACAGGGTGCGTCGAGTGAATGAAGCTGCAAAATTTTCCACCCATTTTTCAGCATGTGGAGAAGCCGTTGAATGGTTAAAGGCTGGAACAAAATGTTTGTGCCGCGTTTTGAACATCCAATGCTCCTAAATAGGTTTCTAAAAGTCCCAATTGAGAAGGAAAAGAATAAAAACTCTAAAGGTTGGGTTGAGAACTTAATTTGTTCCGGAGGTCCGTTCTTAACCTGAAACTATTCTTAACCTGAGGTACCACTTTAACTAATGGGGCCTCCCGCTGCCGCCAGCACACAATTTCTGTTCTCATCCTGAGGTAAAGTTCTTAACCCGAGGTACTACTTCTGGGTTAGCGGAGTCTGTAAACTGAAGCGTCTGTAACCTGAAGTGTCTGTAACCCGAGGTACCACTGCATATTTTCTCTTGCTGGGTACTGTGGGTGTTTCTGGGTCCTGATCATCCTTTATGTAGCAAGGTCACACACCCTGGCAGAAGCTGCTGCCTTTTAAGGAGACCTAGAAATGGTAGCCTTAAATGACCTTGGCCTAGTATACCTGAAGGAGCATCTCCACCCACATCCTTCAGCCCGGACAATGAGGTCCAGCTCCGAGGGCCTTCTGGTGGTTCCCTCACTGAGAGAAGTGAGGTTACAGGGAACCGGGCAGAGGGCCTTCTTGGTAGTGGCGCCTGCCCTGTAGAACTCCTTCCCATCAGATGTCAAGGAAATAAACAACTATCTGACTTTTAGAAGACATCTGAAGACAGCCCTGTTTAGGGAAGTTTTTAATGTCTGATGTTTTATTCTGTTTTTAATGTTCTGTTGAAAGTCACCCAGAGTGGCTGGGGAAACCCAGCCAGATAGGCAGGGTAGAAAAAATAAATTATTATATCCAGTTAGGCAGTCACTCCATTCAAGCCAGTAGCTCAGAGGCTTCAGCGAGTGGCGTCACAAACCCTCCAACATTTCTCTGATGAAAACAGGGATTTCCTATCCCATAATCATTATTTACTATTTGTACCCTGCCCATCTGACAAGGTTGCCGAAGCCACTCTGGGCAGCTTACAACATATATACGAAAACAATAAAACATGAAACATTACAAAACTTCCCTATACAGGGCTGCCTTCAGATGTATTCTAACGCTTGTATAGTTACTTATCTCCTTGGCTCAGAGGTCAAAAACTCCATACTCTCCAACATTTCTCCTATAAAAGTGGGAATGTCCTAAGGAAAAGTGGGACATTCCAGAAACGAATCATAAACTGGGAGGGTTTCTGTAAATCGGGGACTGTCCCTGGAATAAAATTCGTCATGAACCAATGAAATTGGTCATAACTTGGTCAGAATTCAGACTGAGTTATGACCAATTTCCTTGGTTGTTGTTGTTGTTTAGTCATTTAGCCGTGTCTGACTCTTCGTGACCCCATGGACCAGAGCACGCCAGGCACTCCTGTCTTCCACTGCCTCCCACAGTTTGGTCAAACTCATCTCATCCTCTATCGTCCCCTTCTCCTTGGGCCCTCCATCTTTCCCAACATCAGGGTCTTTTCCAGGGAGTCTTCTCTTCTCATGAGGAGGCCAAAGTATTGGAGCCTCAGCTTCAGGATCTGTCCTTCCAGTGAGCACTCAGGGCTGATTTCCTTCAGAATGGAGAGGTTTGATCTTCTTGCAGTCCATGGGACTCTCAAGAGTCTCCTCCAGCACCATAATTCAAAAGCATCAATTCTTTGGCGATCAGCCTTCTTTATGGTCCAACTCTCACTTCCATACATCACTACTGGGAAAACCATAGCTTTAACTATAAGAACCTTTGTTGGCAAGGTGATGTCTCTACTTTTTAAGATGCTGTCTAGGTTTGTCATTGCTTATTTCAGCACCCACCTTATTCTCTTGGCTGCAATCTGTTTCCACTGGTTTGAATATTGACTTTTTTCAGTTGCTGTAACCCGCTCTGGGACCTCAAAGTGAAGTGCATGTTCATAATAAGCTTCTGTCGAACCATCTGAGGGCCACATGCCAGTAGCCAGCTGGACCACCAGAAGGAAAAACTGATGTAGCAACAGATGCACATTATGTGCAGAAGAATGTTTCTGCATGTGCTCTTGCCTACATCCAGGTAAGCAAAGTCATTAGCAGAGTTACATATTCCAGCCAGGCAAAAACACCCAGGCAAAGACCAGTGAGGGGTGTGGCCTGGGAGGAGAGGGTGTGGCTGGGGTAGGGTGTGGGGACAGTCCTAAGGGCCAGATAGAAAGGCTTGGAGGGCCACATTCTACTTGACTGGAGGTTCCCCACTCTTGCTATAGATGCTCCCTGGAAGCAAACCCCATTGGGGAATACAGTGGTACCTCGGGTTAAGTACTTAATTCGTTCTGGAGGTCCGTTCTTGACCTGAAACTGTTCTTAACCTGAAGCACCACGTTAGTTAATGGGGCCTCCTGCTGTCGCCGTGCCACTGGAGCACGATTTCTGTTCTCATCCAGAAGCAAAGTTCTTAACCTGAAGCACTATTTCCGGGTTAGCGGAGTCTTTAACCTGAAGCGTATGTAACCTGAAGCATATGTAACCCAAAGTACCACTGTATAAGATTTACCATAAAACTCTAATCATGCAATTCTGTCCATGTCTACTCAGCATTTAGCACCACTGGGTTCAACAGAATTTACTCCCGAGTAAGTGTGGACAGCTTAAGATGGCTCTTTTTCTTCTTAACAGTTCACAGGGTCATCATTTCCATTGGGGATTTGCCTCAAAACAATGCATTGCATTAACCTGCCGCCATGCATTAGGGATGGAAAAACTTTATTCCCATAAGTACAGACAGTAAATCATCGTGGAAAGTCTGCCACTTCCCCCGCCCATCGGGGAAAAAATAAGAGTTGGTGTTAAAACGAAATATCCACGAGAGCAAAGCAAGGGGAATTGGTTAAGTACTTCGGGGGTTAAAATTGGTGTCCCAAACTGTAAATTTTATGGCCAAATACAAGTGATCCACAGGCTCATTTATTATTGCAAAAATGATTGGAACTGGTGCTCCTGACATTATTGTCCGTTAGGGCAGATTTATTGAAAATTAGCAATTCCATTTATAACTATGAGATTTCAGGGATTATTCTGCTGTAGACTAGGAAATGGACAGATTTACAGCCTCGGTGAGTCTAGTTGTACCAACTAATAGAGCGAGGGAGGAAAATTTAGAGGTTTGTACTCCTAAAGGAGTTAACCTTTGGGTAAAGACACATTTTTCAAGTGGCTTGCGAGAAATTATTGGGCCTATAAATTTTGCCTGCCGTGGCATGAAAAATAGCTACGGTGCTACAGATTTTATTTTGGTTGGCATGCGGGGGTTTTTCCCCGGGGAAGGAAGAAAAAGCCAAAGGGAAAAAGTCATATTGTTCTTTCTTGACCGCAAGCCAAAATTTCTTGCAGTCATCAGTGGAGTTTAGCATCCAAGGATTTGAGCTGGGAAGCTGCTGATTTCGCCCTAAGACCTATACACAAGAAAGCAGCATAGGTTGTTGGTTTTTCCCCCTTCCTGAAACTTGCAGGGCTAAAACTGCGCCTGCACGGGTGTTCCACATGGGAGGGGATGACTTTTAAATCCATCCTGGTGATGCACTCATCAAAGCCCTTTGTGATGAGAAGCCTCTGAGTGACTGTAGCAGATAGCTGTGAACAGAAGCCTCTGGGTGACTGTAGCAGATAGCTCTGATGAGATGCCTGTGGGTGAGTGTAGCCGATAGAGGTGATCAGACACCTCTGGGTGACTGTAGCAGATAGCTGTGATTAGAAGCCTCTGGGTGACTGTAGCAGATAGCTGTGATCAGATACCTCTGGGTGACTGTAGCAGATAACTGTGATCAGACGCCTCTGGGTGACTAGCAGATAGCTGTGATCAGATACCTCTGGGTGACTACAGCAGATTCTGTAGCTGTGATCAGAAGCCTCTGGGTGACTGTAGCAGATAACTGTGATCAGAAGCCTCTGGGTGACTGTAGTTGATAGTAACTCTGACAGCTGCTACTGCCACCTCTGGAGAGCCCTGTTTCACCGCCCCTGCCTAAAGCCACCACACCAGTACCTGCCAGATTATCATACTGTATACTGAAAGATGCCATTCGAAAACTCATATATTAATCACTTAAATTTAAGAGATGATGGGATATAATAAGAGTCTCTAAGCTATGCAGGTCCTGAAGCGGGATGGGACATATCACACTAGGTTTGTGGATTCAAGTCTTCATCTCGGCTACAGAGGGAAATCTCACACTATCGGAGTAAGGATGCTATTGACATGGAAGAATCTAGCTTAAGCAATGCTGGTGGTGTGACAGCAGGAAAGGTGGGCTAGGTTCCATGCGCAAATCAAACATCAGCTTTAAAAAAGGGTTTGCGAGCCAAGTCTCCTTAATTGGGGAA
Source organism: Podarcis tiliguerta (assembly GCF_965153285.1). Classification (NCBI taxonomy): domain Eukaryota; kingdom Metazoa; phylum Chordata; class Lepidosauria; order Squamata; family Lacertidae; genus Podarcis; species Podarcis tiliguerta. The sequence continues at coordinate 10,333,180 of NC_139536.1, read as the reverse complement.
GGTGAATTCTTAAGCGAAGTGTCAACTCAAAGTTAATGGGGCCATGGCCAAAGATCACAGGCAAATATCTATTACACTTTGTGAATATTTCATGCCCGTCACCTTTATGTTTGCTAAATTTGAATAGGGGGGGATAATGTCATGTGGAAAGCCAAGCAGACCGCGAGGAAAAGTGTGCTGGTGGTTTTCACTGAGATTAAATAAGGGGGCTTCTCGGTGCCTGTTGGTTCCCTCAATCAGTTTAAAAGTCAGCTTTCTTCCACTGCGCAGAGATGAAACCCAGATATCTACAGTCTGAGGCTGTGTACACACCATGAATTTAAAGTACACCTCCCCCAAAGACTCGATAAACTGTAAATTATGCCTGTCAGAGCTACCATTCCCAGCACGCTCCAAAAACTAAAGTTCCCAGGATTCTTTTGGGGGGAAGTGATGTGCTTTAAATGTATGTCATGCACACAGCCTGAGTCCACTAGACCAGGGATGTCCTACAGGTCGATAGCGATCTACTGGTAGATTCCCACAAGGTGTTGGTAGATCTCTGGCACCCTTTCCTTCCTTTCTGACTTCTGCCTCGCCCCCTCCATTGTTGTTTGATCTCTGGAAGGGAAGACGGAGCTTTCTCTGTGCTGCTGTTTTCATCCATAGCAATCTTTTTGTGGGTGGCTTTACCCTTTTGTCCATTGCCTTTAATCCCCCCCAAATGGAAGTCCCCCCCAAAAAAGCTTTTTTGTTCCTCCCTAAACCTCATATCATGGGACGCGGGTGGCGCTGTGGGTAAAAGCCTCAGCGCCTAGGGCTTGCCGATCGAAAAGGTCAGCGGTTCGAATCCCCGCGGCGGGGTGCGCTCCCGTTGTTCGGTCCCAGCGCCTGCCAATCTAGCAGTTCAAAAGCACCCCCAGGTGCAAGTAGATAAATAGGGACTGCTTACCAGCGGGAAGGTAAACGGCATTTCTGTGTGCGGCTTTGGCTCGCCAGAGCAGCGATGTCATGCTGGCCACGTGACCTGGAAGTGTCTCCGGACAGCGCTGGCCCCCGGCCTCTTGAGTGAGATGGGCGCACAACCCTAGAGTCTGTCAAGACTGGCCCATATGGGCAGGGGTACCTTTACCTTTAGCTTTAAACCTCATATCTTCAGTAGATCACTGTGTTCCAGAGAAGACCACCTTATCAGGAAGTCTGTTCCATACAATGTAGGAATCAGACCTTTAGTGTTGTGACACATACCTTTTGAAACTCCATCTTGTTACATAGCACACATGCACAATCTCTGTTATCTTTATCTGGTACCCATTGAAGACTTTTTCTTCCAACAAGCTTTTTAAGTGGAGATTTCTTTCTACAGTGGTACCTCGAGGTAAGTACTTAATTCATCCCGGAGGTCTGTTCTTAACCTGAAACTGTACTTAACCTGAAGCACCACTTTAGCTAATAGGGCCTCCTGCTGCTGCTGCGCCGTCACAGCACGATTTCTATTCTTATCCTGAAGCAAAGTTCTTAACCCGAGGTACTATTTCTGGGTTAGCAGAATCTGTAACCTGAAGCGTATATAACCTGAGGTACCACTGTATCCCGCTCTCTTTCCGCATTGAATGAGAAACAGTATTTCTGTATGTTTTTATTGTGTATGTTTCATCGTTCATCGCTTTGGGGTGCTTCATGGGAAACAATTCATAAACGAAATAAATACTTCTAATACTAAGGCGGCTAATTATGGATGGATATCCTAACCTATGAAATGGGGAAATATAAGCAAGCTGTGCCACAAAGTTTATCACTCATCTGTTCATTTCATTCCAGCTATTTATACGCCGCTTAATCACCAACATGCCCGAACGGTGTACAATATGATTACAAAGAGCATACAGCGGATAAAATCAATTAAAATTAACACACCAAAAAAATGTTCCCGTCAATGCAATTCCCGCGACATCTGGAATCCAAAGCGCATCAACGGAAGCAGCATAAACACGGTCAATAGCTACTGCATCTGTTTTTGTCAAAAAGTCCCAAAGAATCACCCCGTTTAGAAGGAAGATCAGGGAGCCATCTGATTCCGTGACACTGATAGATCTATCAGTATTCAATTCCCCTTTCCCTCCGCACCACAAGGCACAAATGCCAATAACTCTAAACAGTCCCCTAAATGCTGAAGGATCATTATTAAAGTGAGCTCAGCATCCCTGGTCATTAATTATAATCTCGCGCACATATGCCGCACGATTGCAGGAAATAATCAGGTTTGTATGCCAAATTGGCAACCCCGAGAAACTAATTTGTTATGACATGCTGTCGAAGATATTTAAACAACAAAACCCCGAACTCTGCCGCATTGTTATAATATCAGATCACATCATTAAAAAATAGTTAACATTTCCACAAGGGGATGCTAAGATTTATCCTTGAAGATTACACACACACACACACACACACTCCTCATGGTTATCCTTGGTTTCTCTTTCTGCCTCTTTAGAGTTAGGAAGTGTCTTGCTGCAAATATTTTCTTTTCTGGATACAGAAAGACAACCGGACATTGTTTTGGGCTGCTGAATTTGATCTGACCCCAGTTCCGCACTGCCATTAGACAAAGGACAGGTGACTAAGCAGAAGCACTGTGATGAAACCTTTTGTTGTAAAGGTAAAGGTAAAGGGACCCCTGACCATTAGGTCCAGTCGTGGCCGACTCTGGGGTTGCGGCGCTCATCTTGCTTTATTGGCCGAGGGAGCCGGTGTACAGCTTCCGGGTCATGTGGCCAGCATGACTAAGCCGCTTCTGGCGAACCAGAGCAGCGCACGGAAACGCCGTTTATCTTCCCGCCAGAGTGGTACCTATTTATCTACTTGCACTTTGATGTGCTTTCAAACTGCTAGGTGGGCAGGAGCAGGGACCGAGCAATGGGAGCTCACCCCGTTGCGGGGATTCGAACCGCCGACCTTCTGATCGGGAAGTCCTAGGCTCTGTGGTTTAACCCACAGCGCCACAAAAGGTGTAAAAGTGTCTGCAGCATTCATATGATTGATCAGTCTATACAGCAAGCGGGAACTGCAACAAAATGTTGCACTGTTGCTCCTATTCAGGGCCATAGCCAGCCAGTTCTGCCCCTTTCCCAGCATACTCCATCCATTCATTTCCTTCCCTGGTTTTCTACCCCCGCCCCACCCCTGAACGACAGCATTTCTGGACAACTAAATATGCTTAGTCCTTATGGGGAACTTGGGAGTGGGGGTTCCCCCCTTCCAGATTTTTGTTTGGCCCTTTCATTGAAAAGATGAAAATGGCATTATTCCACAATACTTCCAGCCCATATGTGATGGCCTGGGAATCTGATTCAGAGGCTGAACCGGAGGAATCCCAGCCTGCACAGGAGCTCCCGACTCCAGGGCCGGCTGAGCCGGGGCAGGGGCTTGAATCTGAAGGGCCCGCACCTGGGCTAGATCCTCAGGAGAAGACACTAGATGAATCCACTCTGGCTCTGGGGCTGATTGAGGACCCATTGCCTGCAGGTGCTCCTCTCCCTGCCCTGTCAGGGGAAGGTGAGGCTGCCTCTGGGTCCAGTAACCCTCCAGCCTCTCCTGAGCTGCAGAGGCTCAGGGCAGAGAGGCGGAGGGAACTAGGTTGTCACAGGAGGAGTGCTCGCCTTAAGGCCAGGAGAGGTGAGTCACCTGTGGGCCGGGACCGCCCTAGGCCCCAGAGGAGATAAAGGCCAGTCAGCCCGGTCCCAGGTTGCGGGAGCAACGTCGTTGGAAACCTGTTTCTGCCAGCACCCAGACCTGTTCTTCCAGAGTTCCTGACCACGCCCGGCTTCTTGCTTTGGACCCTGCTTCGTCCTTGGTGGACAGTCTCCAGACCCTTGACCCAGGACCGGATTCTGACCACGCCTCACGGTAACCCCCCCCCCGGGACCAGCACATCATAATTTGAAGTTCACTCTGTTTTGAGCTCAAGGTTTGTGAGGCCCTTTGAATGCCATTCTGCTAGTCCCCGCTCTTACATTAGTGACCCTTTCAGGTGAGCTTACTCAAAGTGTCAGACAATAGCACTCCTCTGATCAGAGTAAAGTGGCTCTCCGTATGAGTCTGGGAGCTGCTGTTTTTCATTTCCCACAATGCCCTGGAGTGGTGGTACGTCAGGGGCACTGAAGTAAATTAAAATGATAGATCACAACTCCCCTGTAGATAAATCTAACTTTCAGGCATTTGGTGTTGGAATTTTTGGATGTAAAACTTTAATTGCAACATGGTTGCTTTTGTGTTAAAGTCTCTTGTGTGGAGGAGGGCCAGAAGTTCACAGGGAGGTTAAAAGTGCAAGGCACAGTTTTGCTCAAAAACTTGTTCACAGGAGGGTCAAAAGTGTAACTGCGAATGTTTTGCTCAGGAAGTTTTGCACAAGAAGGTCAAAAGCTGATCCTTGGAACCTGGCAATTAAGGGGAAATATATATTTAACCAAGTCCTCTCTTCCCGATTGGCTAAACATTTGGGAGGTGGAGTGAAGATGTTCTATATAAGCCAAGGTAGAAAAGAGCTGAAGTCAGAAGGTTGTGCAGTCAGAAACTTCAACAGCTGGAGCTGAAGACTTGAAAGAGAGAAAAGGGGCCGACACACTTTAAGAGAGCTGGAACGCTTCTGGTCACTGCAGCAGAAAGGAGAGGAGCGAAAACCAAAAGGAGAGCCTGAAGCTCAACTGAAGGGTGCAAATTGATAAGTATTGACTTTGGTTGGGGTGAAAGTCCACCGTAAATATAGCTCAATGTGTTTCTGTTCTATTTACTGTTATGAATGTCTACACAAACTGGAAATAGTTTTATTTCTAAAATAATTTTCTCAAAAAACTTCTTAACTTGTTCCTTTACTAATTATGCAGTGGGGACACTTCAGAAGTTGATAGTAACAGTTTCATGATGACTTATGCAAGGAATTTACACATAGCTGCAATATTCTAAATGCAGTTTCAATAATGTGGAACAGTGCGTTCTTTGAGTATAAAATATGAGGTAAATGAAGAACATTCTTCCTTCAGCTTAAAGCAAATGTTTCCAGTCACGTAAAATCTATTAATAGTCAGTTTATTGCAAGAATCCAGGGCCAGCTATTGTGTTACATGAACATTTTGTTTTGCTTTGTTTCCAAGGGAATGCTAGCCCTCACTTATGGTTATCAATAACATTTGAGAATTGCGGCACTGGAACCATTTTACAAAAACACATTAAAATGGAAACAATAAAAATTTATGAAAACTATATATATAAAGTTTATTTATGAAAACCCCTGAAGGTGTTGTGAAAGCTGGAGAAGTGGGAAACACACAATACTTGCCTTCAAATGTGAAGCACATATTAGGAGTTGTTTGCAAGAAGGTCATTATGGAACTCCTTCTGTGTCCATTCCATGCATTCATAGTACAGTTGTACCTTGGTTATCAAACGCCTTGGTACTCGTACGTTTTGCCTCCCGAACGCCGAAAACCCAGAAGTAAGGGTTCCAGTTTTCGAACATTTTTCGGAAGCTGAACATCCGACACGGCTTCCACTTGAGTGTAGGAAGCTCCTGCAGCCAATCAGAAGCTGCGCCTTGGTTTTCAAATGGTTTCGGGAGTCGAACAGACTCCCCGAATGGATTAAGTTTGAGAACCAAGGTTTCACTGTATTGGAACTTGGAGCTGCCCAAGGAAGTTGAATGTTCGAAGGGCAGACAAAGGAAAGTACTTCTTCACGCATTCCGTAGTTAAGCTATGGAACATACTTTCATATACAGTGGTACCTCAGGTTACAGACACTTCAGGCTACAGACTCCGCTAACCCAGAAATAGTACCTCGGGTTAAGAATTTTGCTTCAGGATGAGAACAGAAATCGTGCACGGCGGCGCGGTGGCAGCGGGAGGCCCCATTAGCCAAAGTGGTTCCTCAGGTTAAGAACAGTTTCAGGTTAAGAATGGACCTCCAGAATGAATTAAGTTCGTAACCAGATGTCCCACTGTATGTGAAAGCTGATGCTGAAGACTCACATTCTGGGGTCAACTACCAGCTCTGAAAAAATTCCAGCAGCGACGGCATTAATAATAATAATAATAATAATAATAATAATAATAATAATAATAATAGTTTACTATGTATACCCCGCCTATCTGGCTGGGCTTCCCCAGCAGCCACTCTGGGCGGCTTCCAACAAAATATTAAAATACAGTAATGCATCAAACATTAAAAGCTTCCCTAAACAGGGCTGCCTTCAGATGTCTAAAAGTCTGGTAGTTGTTGTTCTCTTTGGGAGGGCATTCCACAGGGAGGGAGGGAGGGCATTCCACAGGGAGGGAGGGAGGGCATTCCACAGGGCATTCCACAGGGAGGGCATTCCACAGGGAGGGTGCCACTACCGAGAAGGCCCTCTGCCTGGTTCCCTGCAACCTCACTTCTTGCAGTGAGGGAACCGCCAGAAGGCCCTCGGTGCTGGACCTCAGTGTCCAAGTAGAACGATGGGAGTGGAGATGCTCCTTCAGATATACTGTACCGAGGCCATTTAGGGCTTTAAAGGTCAGCACCAACATTTTGAATTGTGCTTGGAAACGTACATGTGAAGACACAGTGCCTTGGCTCCTGCATGGGCCTTCTATTGTCATAAGTAAAGGCTATTTCCTCCAACAACCGCTTCCCATCAGCAGCCCCCTGCATAGAGGACCTTAAGGCATTGTCTTGTACTGAATCAGGCAGATTTCCAGTGGGGGCAGAGAGAGGGGGTGCAAGAAAGGTGTGTTACATAAATGGAAGGCTATAGAAGGGCAGAATGGAAGTGGCAGAGCATGTGATTTCCACGCAGAAAATCCCAGGCTAAATCCTCAGCCTGGTAAGGATGGAAATGTCCGCCGTCTGAAATTCTGCAGAGCCACTGCCAATCAGTGTTGAGAATGCTGAGCTGGATTGACCAATGGCCTGACTTGTTATACATCTTCCTATGTTCCTCTGTTCCCGGAAGTAAAGTTATGATCCAAGCCAATGCATCCAAAGCACATGCCTAGAGATTTGGGGAACAAAAAGAATCAAGCAAAAATTGATTGTTAATGGGCCAAAGTGGAAAATTTAAAGTTAGATTGTGTTAAGATAAATTATAGAATAAAAAAATTGAGAAAGATGGAAAGGATTTGCTGAAATAGCTAATTGAACTAGAATACAAAAAAAGGGAGGTGTGAGGAGGTCGATGAAACAAGTAAATGAAAGGTAAAGATATGGAAATACTGGATGTGTTTTTAAATGTTTTTTGTTATTCTTGTTGTTTTGATGCACTTTTTTATTTTTGTTTTTTCTTTTTGATGTATTGTTTGTTAAATTTTTTATTGTTTTTTCTTTCTTCCTTTTTTTCTGTAACTATTAAACTTTTAATAAATTTTTTTTTTTAAAAAAAAGAGAGAGATTTGGGGAACAAATTGAACAATCATAAACTAAGTTGCAGAAAACCAAATAACGATCTGTTTGTGGTGGTGCAAATGAAGAATTTTCCATTGATGGAATGGGTGTTGTGGAATGTTCCCCCTGCTGGAATTTTTTATCTATCTATCTATCTATCTATCTATCTATCTATCTATCATCTATCTATCATCTATCATCTATATCTATCTATTTATCATCTGTCTATCAACTATCTATCATCTAGCTAGCTAGCTAGCTATCTCTATCATCTATCTAACATCTATCTATCTATCTAATCTATATCATCTATCTATCTATCATCTATCTATTTAACTTTAAGAAAATAATTTACACAACATAATAACAATAAAGAGCAAAATAATACACAGCATAATAATATGAGAGACCCTCATCTATACTGGCATTCTACCAGCTCTTGAAGAAGCACCTGTTTATGCAAGCATCATCTTGATCTTTGGACTTCCATCTCTTGTTTTCATTGCTGCATTTTAACGGGATTGCTTTATTTCTTATTTTAATTACAGTTCATTTTTTAACTACAGTGGTACCTCGGGTTACATAAGCTTCAGGTTACATACGCTTCAGGTTACAGACTCCGCTAACCCAGAAATAGTGCTTCAGGTTAAGAACTTTGCTTCAGGATGAGAACAGAAATTGTCCTCTGGCGGCATGGCAGCAGCAGGAGGCCCCGTTAGCTAAAGTGGTGCTTCAGGTTAAGAACAGTTTCAGGTTAAGTACGGAACTCTGGAACAAATTAAGTACTTAACCCAAGGTACCACTGTACTGTATTGTGTATTTTAACAATGTTGTACAGGTGGTTTTATATTTTGTAAACTGCTTAGAAGCCTATTTTGGCAAATTACGGACGACAGAAACGCAACAGAAACATGTTATGAATCAAGCTGAAGTAAATCCTTCTCTCCCTCTCCCTCTCTTTGTATGAAATAAATGTTTGGAAATGGCCGTTCGTTTGATGGATTCAAGTCTATGAGCAAGAGTCACGATCCTTTGGATAAGATGAGGAATTTCCAGAACCAACACACACACACACACACACACCAAAAGAAATATGCTGACGACAGAAGAAAGATAGGCCTTTGGGGAGCTGGTTAAAATCTACTTCACTTGAGTGACCACCCTTGGAGAACAAAGAGGTCAATATATCCATAATTATTATTACAATCTCCTTTTTAAAATATGCCAAGTTACTTTAAGAAAAAGAGGGGCGGTTGAGAAAGGGAGAGAGAGAGAGAGGCATTTAAATGACGGTTTCAATATGTCATCTTGTCTAGAGGCTTCCTAATTTCCCCAAGGATGTCCAAGGTTTAAGAACTCCCAAAGCAGGGAAAAGGGACGTTAAGAAATCCAGGTTTGTAATATAGCAGTCTGGGGAACAAAGAGTTTGGGCACTTAATTCTGCATGCTTCTTCCACACCCACCCAGTGGATTACTGAATCCCCTTCAAAAAGTGATCCTATAAGAAAGAAGGGTTTCTCAACAGTTCTCTGAACCAAAGCTTCGGAAAGTCTCTGCATATTTGTGGACATTGTTTCATTGTTGCAGTATTTTCTCCCAAAGGTCACATTTGAAGCATATTTGGCAGTTCTTATTCAGGCAAAATCTATGGAGAATTTAAGGGAAACCCAATGTCTTTCAGTAAGACTATTGATGCCTCTTAGTGTGTGTGTTATATACACCTTTAGATCACTACTAGAGGTAGTGGCGGGACACGGGTGGCGCTGTGGGCTAAAGTCTCAGCGCCTAGGGCTTGCCAATCGAAAGGTCGGCGGTTCGAATCCCCACGGCGGGGTGCGCTCCCGCTGCTCGGTCCCAGCGCCTGCCAACCTAGCAGTTCGAAAGCACTCTTGGGTGCAAGTAGATAAATAGGGACCGCTTACTAGCGGGAAGTTAAACGGCGTTTCCGTGTGCGGCTCTGGCTCGCCAGAGCAGCGATGTCACGCTGGCCACATGACCCGGAAGTGTCTTCGGACAGCGCTGGCCCCCGGCCTCTTGAGTGAGATGGGCGCACAACCCTAGAGTCTGTCAAGACTGGCCCGTACGGGCAGGGGTACCTTTACCTTTACCTAGAGGTAATTATATTATTATTATTATTATTATTATTATTATTATTATTATTATTATTATCACTGACATGCCAAAATGGCTTTTAAGCAGCTTCCAAGTATAAAATCCACACAATTAAAATATGCAATAAAACCATTCCATCAAAATATTAAAGTCATCCATACTCAAAATGTAAAACAAGCCCAATTAAAAAGCAGAACCGTTAAATTAAAGTTAAAAGAGCAGTTCAAGCAATTAGGTCGGGAAGTTCAAGGGAAAGGCTTGCCGAAGCAGGTGTGTCTTTCAAAGCTGTGGAATGCTAACTACAGCAGGGGAGGGCATTCTACAACACTGTTGTGATCTGGAATGAAGCAGCCTTAGCCTATCTTGAGCAGGTCATCAGCTAACCCCCCCCCCCCAGTTCTCTTCTGGGTACCCCTCCCTTCCTCACTTCGACAGAGGGTTCTGAAGAAGACTGGAGGGTCAATGGTGGGCCACTATGCACTCTAATGGAGACACTTGTGTCAAGAGGGTGGGCATTTCTGTACTGAGCAGCAATTGTTCCTGGAAACAACCTTTCAAAGAGGCTTCAATCCAGACCAAAGTAGCTTCTATCCACCCCTTCACTGGGAATTAGACAAGTCAGATGACATTTCCTTCTGTTGAGGTTGTAGTTAATGCCTGCGTTACTTTAAACCACTAGAGGGCAACATTTGTCTAACAATCTAGCCAGAATTGTTTGCAGCTCTCTAAGGTAATGCCCCCTAAAAGCCATTCTTGTTTGCTGCTCTCCTTAGACAATATGTCTGCTATTTCTCTCTCTCTGTCTCCACTCATCCTGCAAGTAGTTCCTGCATGAATAAAGCCTTTGAACTGCAGAAACTGTATGTGTGATTACTTCAATCTCATTCACCCAAGCTGCAAGGTCTGCTAACAGGTGGTTGGGCCAAAACACTCAGTACTATTTATAGTAACTCTCTAGGATGTCTCCAGGGATGGGGACATGCCTGGAGCTTACTTTTTGAAAGACAAAAGTTGCTAACCTTGGTCCTAAGAGAAGGCTGACCACTGCACCTAGAAAAGGGGAGGTGAATGTTGCATTCCTATATCAGCAAATGTCTGGATAGAATCATAGAATCATAGAATCATAGAGTTGGAAGAGACCACAAGGGTCATCGAGTCCAACCCCCTGCCAAGCAGGAAACACCATCAGAGCACTCCTGACATATGGCTGTCAAGCCTCTGCTTAAAGACCTCCAAAGAAGGAGACTCCACCACACTCCTTGGCAGCAAATTCCACTGTCAAACAGCTCTTACTGTCAGGAAGTTCTTCCTAATGTTTAGGTGGAATCTTCTTTCTTGTAGTTTGGATCCATTGCTCCGTGTCCGCTTCTCTGGAGCAGCAAAAAACAACCTTTCTCTTTTTTTTTTTTTTTTTAATATATATTTATTGAAGTTTTCAAATAAAGCATATATTAGATAAGCACAACTTATCATTGTCCATTTAACATCTCTCAATTATTACATGGGACTCCCCCACACCTCCCGCATACACTTACATCATTATTAAATTTATTTCAAACAAATTATCATTTAACTCATCTTAATTAATAATCTTAATTTGGTTTGACATATAATTCAGCCTTAAATCTAATTTAATGGTAGACAATTATCTGCACTGGCATCCAATTCAACACTCAGCCAAATTACAATATTTTTGTAAATAAATCTTAAATTCCCTCCAGTCTTCTTCCATCCTTTCTTCTCCCTGGTCTCGAATTCTGCCGGTCATCTCGGCTAATTGCATATAGTCCATCAGTTGCATCTGCCATTCTTCCACAGTGGGTAGCTCCTGAGTTTTCCAATTCTTGGCAATTAATATTCTTGCTGCTGTTGTTGCGTACATAAAGAATGTTCTGTCCTTTTTTAACACACTCTGGCCTACAATACCCAGGAGAAAGGCCTCTGGTTTCTTAGTAAAGGTGTATTTAAACACCTTTTTTAATTCATTATATATCTTCTCCCAAAAGGCCTTCACTCTAGGGCAGGTCCACCAGAGGTGAAAAAATGTTCCTTCATTTTCCTTACATTTCCAACATTTGCTATCAGACGAATGGTATATTTTAGCCAGTTTAACAGGGGTCATGTACCATCTATACATCATTTTCATCACATTTTCCTTCAACGCATTACATGCAGTGAAGTTCAGCCCAGAGGTCCACAACCTTTCCCAATCTTCAAACATAATATTATACCCAATGTCCTGCGCCCATTTTATCATTGTTGATTTTACCATTTCGTCATGTGTGTTCCATTTCAGCAGCAAGTTATACATTCTTGAAAGTACCTTAGTCTTAGGTTCTAACAGTTCAGTTTCTAACTTTGACTTTTCCACTTGGAATCCTAGCTTTTTGTCATTTTTAAACACTTCTTTAATCTGAGCATATTGTAACCAGTCTCGCACTTTGTCTCTCATCTTTTCTAAACTCTGCAATTTCCAGTTGTCACCATCCTTTTCTATTATCTCCCAATATTTTGGCCAGTTGGCCTCCATATTGGCTCTTTTCCGAGCCTTAGCCTCCAGGGGTGACAGCCACCTCGGAGTTTTATTCTCCAGTAAGTCTTTATATTTTGTCCAGACATTAAAAACTGATTTTCTGACAATATGGTTCTTGAAGGCCTTATTTATCTTAGCTTTATCATACCATAAATATGCATGCCATCCAAACGCGTTATTAAAACCTTCCAAATCCAAGACATCCGTATCTTCAAGAAGTAACCAATCTTTTAACCAGCAGAAAGCTGCAGCTTCATAATACAACTTTAAGTCTGGCAGGGCAAAGCCCCCTCTTTCTTTCGCATCTGTTAATATTTTAAATTTGATTCTGGGCTTTTTGCCCTGCCAGACAAATTTAGAAATATCTTTCTGCCACTTCCGGAAGCACTCTGTCTTGTCTACAATCTGCAGTGTCTGAAACAAAAATAACATTTTTGGCAATACATTCATCTTGATGGCAGCTATTCGGCCCAACAAAGAGAGTTTTAGTCTTGACCAACTATCCAAGTCTCTCTTAATCTCTGACCAACATTTTTCATAATTATCTTTAAATAAACTCAGATTTTTTGCTGTTATGTTTACCCCTAGGTATTTAACTTTTTTAACCACATTTAGTTCTGTCTCTTTCTGAAGCTGTTCCAACTCAGTATCTGTCAAGTTTTTCCCCAAAACTTTAGTTTTTTGCTTGTTTAACTTAAATCCTGCCACTCGACCAAAGTTTTGAATCAGTTGTAGTACTCTTTTCAAACTAGACTCCGGCTCCTGTAATGTCAGAACTAGGTCATCTGCAAAAGCTTTAAGTTTATATTGTTTCGCTCCGACCTGAATCCCTTCCACCAACCTGTCCCCCCTAATCATATTCAGGAGCACTTCCAGAACCGAAATAAACAGTAATGGGGAAATCGGGCAGCCTTGTCGTGTACCTTTTTCAATTTTAAACTCTTCTGTAACCACATTGTTAACTATCAGTTTAGCCTTTTGTTCTGAATATATTGCCTCAATCCCGTTCTCAAACCCCCGTCCCACTCCCATTTCTTTTAAATTCCCCTTCATAAATTTCCAAGATATGTTGTCGAAGGCTTTCTCCGCGTCTATAAAAATTAAAACTGCTTTAGTGTTTATGTTTGTTTGTAAAAGTTCCAATATGTCTATGATGTTCCTTGTGTTAGTAAACATATGTCTGCCCGGGAGAAAGCCTGCCTGGTCTTTATGGATTATCTCACTTAAAACTTTCTTAAATCTTCGTGCCAAAACATCTGCAAATATTTTGTAATCCACATTTAAAAGGGAGATGGGACGGTAGTTCTTGAGTTGTGTCTTTTCAGTTTCTGACTTTGGAATCAATGTGATAAATGCTTCTTTCCACGATTCAGGCGCCTTCTTCCCCTCCATTATTTCATTACTGACCTCCAACAAAGGTTGTATCAAATAATCCTTCAATGTCTTATAGTAGTTAGAGGTCAGTCCATCTGGCCCTGGTGATTTGCCCTGTTTCAGACTCTGGATGGCCTGTTCAATCTCTTGTCGTGTTATTTTGCCATTCAAAATTGTTCTATTTTCTTCTGACAGCTTTGCTAATCCATTTCTCTCCAAAAATTGTGTAATCTCTATTTCATCTTGTGGCCCTTGAGTGTATAGCTTTTTAAAATACCTCTGGAAGCACTTTCTAATCTCTCCCGGGTTCTGAATGTTCCTTCCTTCAACCTCTAAGTTTGTTACTGTATTTAATCTTTGTCTCCTTTTCAGCTGCCAGGCTAGCAGTTTCCCACATTTATTTGCCGATTCAAAAGTTTTTTGTTTCATTGTTTTAATCTTCCATTCTATTTCCTGATTTATCAGTTTGGAATATTGTGCCTGATAAAGTTTAATTTCTCTCAGAATCGGTTGGGACTTCGGGTTAGATCTTAACTTCTTCTCCAACTCTTTGATACTTTCCAGAATTTTATCTTTCTTTTCATTTTGCAGTCTTTTCTTTAAAGAATTCTGTTGAATCAAGAACCCTCTCATCACAGCTTTACTTGCATCCCAGATAGTTCTTTTTTCCACCGTAGTGTTCAAGTTAATCTCAAAATAGTCCTTTAAAGTTTTTTGGGCCTTCTTTACAATTCTTTGGTCTCTAAACAGGCCATCATTCATCTTCCATCTAAAGGAGCCGGTTGGGATCAATGTCATATCCATTCTCAAGGCATTATGGTCGGAGCATGTTTTAGGGCAGATTTTCACCTTCCTCACCTTAGGTGCCAGACTTCTAGTTATCCATATTTGGTCGATTCGTGTCCAAGTCAGTTGAGCTTCAGAAAAGAATGTTCCTTCTCTTCCCAAGGGGTTTCTAACTCTCCAGATGTCAACCCAGTCCATATTGTCAGTCATTTCAAAAAAGGTCTTAGGTAGTCTTCCCTCTTTAGTAATGTTCTGCTTCTGTGACTTATCCATATTTGTTGATACTACCCCGTTCATGTCCCCCATCATGATGACGTTGTTGTAATCCAGATAATCCAGCATGGTCTCGTGCAACTTCTTATAAAAATCCGATTTTCCTTCATTTGGAGCATAAATTCCTAATATCAAAATTTTTTCTCCTTGATACTGTACTTCTATTGCGAGGATTCTTCCACTTTCATCTTTAAAGAGAAATTTTGGTGAAAGGCTCTCTTTTGCATAGATCACCACACCTCTCTTTTTAACTGTATCCGATGATATAAATTCTTGACCAAGCCTTTTATTTATTAACACCTTTCTATGGAGCCTAATCACATGTGTTTCTTGTAAGCATATAATGTCCAATTGTTCCTTTTTTAAAATATGAAAAATTTTAGACCTTTTTTCGGGACTGTTACAGCCATTTATGTTCCAGCTCAAAAGCTGCAGAGACATCCTGGATAGGTCTGGTTATTCTTTCTGGGGTGGTACCTTGTTCTCCGGTCCTTGAGGATCCGAGGGGGCGGGCTCCCCTGGAAGTTCTGGCGCTGGCAATCCAAGTCCTTTGTGGAGGTCTTCTCCGTGTGCTCCCAAAAACTTGTCTCTATCTTCCACTGTTTTGATTTTGATCTTTCTCCCTCTGTAGGTAAAGGATAATCCTTGTGGGAACTCCCACCTGAAGATAATTGCGTTGCTTCTCAACAGTCTTGCCAATTCCGTGTAGTTAGATCTAAGGTCCAGCAACTGCTTAGGAATGTCCTTGTAGATTTCAATTCTCTTGCCCAAAATGTCTAGTGACTTTTCGTAGTGCAGGCCCAAAATCTTGTCCCTTTCCTCCTTTGATCTCAGTGTTATCAAACAATCTCTGGGCTTCTCTGTCCTTCTGACTCTGCCAAGCCTGAAAGCAGATACGATTTTGAAGTCTTTTTCCTCTAACTTCCAAAACTTGGCAAATTCCTTAGTTAGAAATTCAATAAAATTATCTTCTTCCACCTCTGGTATTGACCGTATCCTCAAGTTGGTCTCCCTGTTTCGCAGTTCTGTCATCGAAAAGTAAATCTGATGTTCTCCAACTTGTTTGCTGAGTGGTCTTACTTCTTTCTCAAGTTCTTCCAGTCTTTGACTAGTATCTTCAGCCAGTTTACGATTTTCACCTACAGCCTCCTTTAATTCTCCAATAGACTGGGCATTCCGTGCAACTTGTCCAGTCAGCTTATTCAAGCTTTCTGTGTTCTGTTCAATTTTAGCTGTATGCAAATCAGCCTTCTTGTCCAGAGCCTCCAGTTTCTCCAAAATTTTCTCCAAGACAGAGCTACTTGTCCCTGAAGCCATATCTCCCAGGTGCAGCTCCTCTGTCTCTCCCTCCCCTGCCTGTATTAGGGAGGCCGCCTCTATGTCTGGAGGCAAAGTGGAAGGCAAGGCCGGCACAGAAGATCTGCGCTGTGAGGCTGCAGATAAAGTTAGAGTTGTTTGTTTAGTCCTTCCTCTTCTCCTTGCGCCACTCATTCCAAAGTTATCTGTAATCCAAGGTCAATCCAAGTTGTTCCCATGAGAAAGCAGAGTCCCAGATACAATAGTCAAACAGAGGCCGGGAAAGGGAAAGTAGGACAAAGTCACTGCTGTAAATCCAAAATCCTCTAGAGGGAGCTTAGTACGTCTTCAGGGAAAAGATCAAATCCAAGTTAAACTTGTAAATTTAAATCCATGTCCATCGCCTCCACAATGTATTATTTTTAGCAGAGTAAAACTTAAAGCAAAACAGTGTTTCTTACAGTGCCTTGACTGCAACAGTTTCAAAGTATCCAGTTCCAACTCAGAATGTTTCAAAACCTGAATTCAATGTATCCAAAGTTGCAAACTGGTGCTCTTCCAGGCAGCTCCAGCACCAGAGATTCTTATTTATTTTGTAATCCACTGGTTCCACAAAAGAAGAGTATCAATGCACTCCCAATATGACCAGCAAAAGTCAATAGCTCAAAGTCTTTCACTCAGAAAACTGCTTTAACAGGGTGCCAGCATTTAGTTAACGCATAACTTTTTGTCTCCACTCCTCCTGCTCTTTGCTTAAAGTTCAGTATAGCGGGAGATGGGCTTCCTGCTTATCCTCACTCCGTTTTCAGCCAAATTTCAACTTTTTTAAAAAAGTTTTAAAAGTTTCAGAAAGTTCTCAAAAAGTTTCAGAAAGTTGACAAAAGTTTCAGAGAGTTTTCA
This sequence comes from Podarcis tiliguerta, assembly GCF_965153285.1. NCBI lineage: Eukaryota > Metazoa > Chordata > Lepidosauria > Squamata > Lacertidae > Podarcis > Podarcis tiliguerta. The sequence continues at coordinate 10,316,514 of NC_139536.1, read as the reverse complement.
ATGTCCAAATTTACTCACGGGTTGTAGTTTCCAAAATTCAGAAAAGTTGCAGGAAGAAAGGACAGCGCTGACCGGCAACAGCAACGCGGCTTCACTTCGCTGTTTGCGCAACGACCCACAGCGCCGCTACCCCCTCCGCGATCCGGAGCCCCTTACGGGGTCCCTTCAACGTTTTGGGGGCTGCTTCTGGCGCCCGCCGGGTCCCGAGACCACAGGCTTCTGCCACCTGTGGTTTTCCTGAATGGGTCTCCGCTTCGCCGTAGCGGACGACCCGTTTACAGCGGAGCTCCCTTCTCCTTACTCGGAGAAGGCAGCCATTACCGGTCGCGCCGCCTCCGGAAGTCCAAAAAAAAAAAAAAAAGCGGGAAGTTAAACGGCGTTTCCGTGTGCGGCTCTGGCTCGCCAGAGCAGCGATGTCACGCTGGCCACATGACCCGGAAGTGTCTTCGGACAGCGCTGGCCCCCGGCCTCTTGAGTGAGATGGGCGCACAACCCTAGAGTCTGTCAAGACTGGCCCGTACGGGCAGGGGTACCTTTACCTTTACCTAGAGGTAATTATATTATTATTATTATTATTATTATTATTATTATTATTATTATTATTATCACTGACATGCCAAAATGGCTTTTAAGCAGCTTCCAAGTATAAAATCCACACAATTAAAATATGCAATAAAACCATTCCATCAAAATATTAAAGTCATCCATACTCAAAATGTAAAACAAGCCCAATTAAAAAGCAGAACCGTTAAATTAAAGTTAAAAGAGCAGTTCAAGCAATTAGGTCGGGAAGTTCAAGGGAAAGGCTTGCCGAAGCAGGTGTGTCTTTCAAAGCTGTGGAATGCTAACTACAGCAGGGGAGGGCATTCTACAACACTGTTGTGATCTGGAATGAAGCAGCCTTAGCCTATCTTGAGCAGGTCATCAGCTAACCCCCCCCCCCCAGTTCTCTTCTGGGTACCCCTCCCTTCCTCACTTCGACAGAGGGTTCTGAAGAAGACTGGAGGGTCAATGGTGGGCCACTATGCACTCTAATGGAGACACTTGTGTCAAGAGGGTGGGCATTTCTGTACTGAGCAGCAATTGTTCCTGGAAACAACCTTTCAAAGAGGCTTCAATCCAGACCAAAGTAGCTTCTATCCACCCCTTCACTGGGAATTAGACAAGTCAGATGACATTTCCTTCTGTTGAGGTTGTAGTTAATGCCTGCGTTACTTTAAACCACTAGAGGGCAACATTTGTCTAACAATCTAGCCAGAATTGTTTGCAGCTCTCTAAGGTAATGCCCCCTAAAAGCCATTCTTGTTTGCTGCTCTCCTTAGACAATATGTCTGCTATTTCTCTCTCTCTGTCTCCACTCATCCTGCAAGTAGTTCCTGCATGAATAAAGCCTTTGAACTGCAGAAACTGTATGTGTGATTACTTCAATCTCATTCACCCAAGCTGCAAGGTCTGCTAACAGGTGGTTGGGCCAAAACACTCAGTACTATTTATAGTAACTCTCTAGGATGTCTCCAGGGATGGGGACATGCCTGGAGCTTACTTTTTGAAAGACAAAAGTTGCTAACCTTGGTCCTAAGAGAAGGCTGACCACTGCACCTAGAAAAGGGGAGGTGAATGTTGCATTCCTATATCAGCAAATGTCTGGATAGAATCATAGAATCATAGAATCATAGAGTTGGAAGAGACCACAAGGGTCATCGAGTCCAACCCCCTGCCAAGCAGGAAACACCATCAGAGCACTCCTGACATATGGCTGTCAAGCCTCTGCTTAAAGACCTCCAAAGAAGGAGACTCCACCACACTCCTTGGCAGCAAATTCCACTGTCAAACAGCTCTTACTGTCAGGAAGTTCTTCCTAATGTTTAGGTGGAATCTTCTTTCTTGTAGTTTGGATCCATTGCTCCGTGTCCGCTTCTCTGGAGCAGCAAAAAACAACCTTTCTCCCTCCTCTAGGTGACATCCTTTTATATATTTGAACATGGCTATCATATCCCCCCTTAACCTCCTCTTCTCCAGGCTAAACATGCCCAGCTCCCTTAGCCGTTCCTCATAAGGCATCGTTTCCAGGCCTTTGACCATTTTGGTTGCCCTCCTCTGGACACGTTCCAGTTTGTCAGTGTCCTTCTTGAACTGTGGTGCCCAGAACTGGACACAGTACTCCAGGTGAGGTCTGACCAGAGCAGAATACAGTGGCACTATAACTTCCCTTGATCTAGATGCTATACTCCTATTGATGCAGCCCAGAATTGCATTGGCTTTTTTAGCTGCCGCGTCACACTGTTGGCTCATGTCAAGTTTGTGGTCAACCAAGACTCCTAGATCCTTTTCACATGTACTGCTCTCAAGCCAGGTGTCACCCATCTTGTATTTGTGCCTCTCATTTTTTTTGCCCAAGTGCAATACTTTACATTTCTCCCTGCCACATCCTAGCAGTTGGTGGAGCAGAGGCAGAAGTGGATGGGGCAATAACTTTTAATTTTAGCTTTATATGGTAGGCTAGTTTCTGCAGACACTCAAACACTCCTCTGTATCCTACACACAAGTGAGCAAGAGGCATTATCAGAGTTCAAGGACACATCCAAGCCAGACAAATGCACTCAAGGGGCGTGAGAAGTGCAAGGAGGGGATGGGGATGAGAATGGGGTATGGCTTACAGAGAGTTCCAGTGGCCTGATAGAGGGTCTTGGAGGACCTCATTCAACATCTGAAATCCTGGCCTCAAAATTCCTACCACATTATGAAGTGAATTGAATAATAATAAAAATATTCTTAGCCTTCTTCTGTCATTGGAAGAAAAAAGTTACAACAGCTTGATTCTCAAGTGTGCGGTGATTCCACCACAAACATTAATCTACAATGCTTTTTGAGTCCTTCAGAGCTCTAAACATTTGGTTAACTGCCATATTTCAAAAAAATGCAAAATTCATACATTTATTATTCTTATCACGTGCCCCATCGGTCCAATTTCCTTGTGTTTTATTTCCCAACTACGGCCTGCTTCATTTCCCCCCTCATCTAAAACCTCTCCTCCTCCCAATACCTTTAAAACATTTTATAGCCCTTTCATTGAAATCAATGGGGCTTTGCAAATTACCACTGTACAATAGTCCATTATGTCCGATACCAATATAAAGCATCCCACCCATTCACGTATATCAGGAGGTGAAGTCTAATCCCATTTTCCTTATGTAAATAACTCAGACTTTTTTTTTAATGTTGACAATAATTATTTCAGTATTTAGCCATCATTGCCTTAGGCAAACCAGACCTCAGGGACAGAAATCTCTAACTCCTTCACTAAGCTATCCCCCGCCTCCAACGCCACAAACTAACATTTTCACTTCTTTGAGGAAGCTGGCTTGGTCTAAAATACCCCAGGTATTGCAATACCAGGACCAAATATACCCAACAACAGTTGTTGTTGTTGTTGTTTAGTCGTTTAGTCGTGTCCGACTCTTCATGACCCCATGGACCAGAACACGTCAGGCACTCCTGTCTTCCACTGCCTCCCGCAGTTTACTCAAACTCATGTTTGTAGCTTCGAGAACACTGTCCAACCATCTCGTCCTCTGTCGTCCCCTTCTCCTTGTGCCCTCCATCTTTCCCAACATCAGGGTCTTTTCCAGGGAGTCTTCTCTTCTCATGAGGTGGCCAAAGTATTGGAGTCTCAGCTTCAGGATCTGTCCTTCCAGTGAGCATTCAGGGCTGATTTCCTTCAGAATGGATAGGTTTGATCTTCTTGCAGTCCATGGGACTCTCAAGAGTTTCCTCCAACACCATAATTCAAAAGCATCAATTCTTTGGCCTTCTTTATGGTCCAGCTCTCACTTCCATACATCCCCACTGGGAAAACCATAGCTTTAACTATACTGACCTTTGTTGGCAAGGTGATGTCTCTGCTTTACAGATGTTACAGGTAGTTTACTCTCTTTGAGCCCGGAGAGGGTTCTTTGCTTCAAAGTCCTTCCTGTGCCAAAGTCCACAAGGCAACTCCCGTGTTTGGTTGGCTTGTGAAGTCCTGCAACTCTTTGCAAATCTTCAGGATTGTGGTTTCAGTAAGGCTTTCAGCCAAGTCCCTCGTGATATTATTGTGGAGAAGCTGGTAAAATGTGGGCTGGACGAGGTAAGTGTTAGGTGGATTTGTAGCTGGTTGACTGACAGAATCCAAAGAATGCTCACTAATGGTTCCTCACCATCCTGGGAAAATGTGGCAAGTGGGGTGCTGCAGGGCCCATTTTTGTTCAACATAAACAAATTGGGTGAAGGAATTGAGGGGGGTGCTCATCCACTTTGCAGATGACACCAAACTGGGAGGAGCAGCTGCAGAAGACAGAACTAGGATCCACGTTGACCTTAACAGATTGGAGAACTGTGCCAAAACTAACAAAATGAATTTTAGACATTGAAACTGTATGCACAATTGTTTAGGAATAAAATAGTTCTTTTTTAAGGTAGATAATTGTAGATGTCAGCAAAATCCATAATAAGTACCAAATGTTGAATGCCGAGAATCAAATTGTATTTCAGATGCCAGGTGCTAGGTATAACATGCCAAAGATCAGGTATCAAATAACAAATTTTGAATTCTGCAGAGAGATTAGGTTGATTCTGTGTGCACACACATACCGTCCCCCTCTTCTCCTAGTCTCAACACCATTCTAGGAAATCACTGTGTCATAAGGAGAGGTGACGGTTGAAAGAGAGCACCCATATGTTTTCCCCTGCACCCACTATTTCAATTTAACTCATCATCACCGTCTTCGGAGTTCATCTGCTTCATTCATATACCACTCTGAATCCTAGAAATGAGAATCCATGTATTTGCGGTTTCTAATAGTTTATATTAACAGTGAGTTTTCATTGAAATTCTTTGGTTGAAGGCCAATTTGCTGCAATGGGTTGTTTGTTGGGTTTGAATCTTTGAGATTCAGAAACACCTCCTCCTTTTACTCCGCAAAACTCAAAGCATTGGTAAACCACTGTCTCTAAATCCCACCTATCATTCAGAGGTGCTGGGAGTGTAAATGGGATCCGTGCATTGAAACTGTTAATGAATTCCACTATCTCCTCTAAATCTAAGCAATTAGCTCTCGTTAGCAATAACAGGTGTCACTCAAGAGACTCTTTCTCTATTGTTGATTATCACTTTTTTGTACCAACTCATAAAAAAAGGTACAAAGAAGGGGGAGAACCACGTAGTTAGTAGCTTTGGCCAACTTTATGAAGGCAAATTAGAATCATTACCATTCTCTGGCTAAATAGTGAGCAGGGCTTCTTAGAATGTTGCTCGTTTGCATACTTTGATCTGATGGGTGTAGGTACCTAATTATACAGCAGCCAGCAATGGGTTTTTGATGTGCTCGGTTAATTAATATTCAGTGTAATAATTAATTGTGCAGATTGCTCCCATGCATATCAAACTTGGTTTCTTAAATGGAAATCATATTCAGAAGTATGTCAGTGAAGTACATGGTGACAGAACTATCCACAAAACACCCTAAAGTTTTAACATCCATTAAGGAATGGGACTTACAGCTTTGCCTGGTGTGCCATCTTTCCTTCTGGGTCTCTCCCCGACCCCACCCCAGTGTTACTAGACTCTTCCGTGAATGCTTCAGTTTTCAACACAACCCCTCATTTGAGATCACAATTATCCTTAGGCAGAATGCCATGGAAGAATCACCTTGTGGGAACCTTCAGCATCTACAGAAGTTCACTTAAGGTTACCTTTGTATTCATAGGATCCCATGGCAGGTACATCTGTGTTAGAGATCACCCTTGTGATTGCGGTTCAGCCTAGCTCTGTACAAAAGCTGGAATTTATCTGGCTGGGATGGTGGAAGTCTCACACAAATGATGACAAGAACATTAAATAAGTCCTACTAGATCATGTTAGGTTTCTGTTTGTGCCACTGTGCAGTGCTTTGGAGTCACAAGACTCTGTTTACATTCCAGAGATTCTAGACTGTTGGAAGTCTCACAGGAGACGGGAGACGGATGTTGATATTACTGGTTCCCTGTTTCTTTGTACCAGTTGCCTCTCTGCTCTCACAGAGAGAGGATGTATATTTCTTTTCTGTCTGCGTAGTTAGAAATAGAACTCTTAGCAATGCAGCTCATATTTCTCATCCTCTTCCGCTGCTGCTTGGACACTCTGCATAATTGGAACATGCCTGGAGCCTCATCAAAGGCTCAGGTCATTAAACACCGTCGGATGACTCGATCGGAGGAGATAGCTTGGTCGAACGCAAAGTCCGACAGATCGAGCCAAAGGCCAACAGCCAGTTTTCCACAATAGCACATCAGGTGCCTCCATAAGTGAGACATGAGGGCAGTAGATCTCCCTCACTGTTTGCTACCTAGCAACTGAAATTATGGAGCATACTGACTCTGATCCTAGAGCAAATGTGGTAAACCTGTGGACCTCCAGACAGTGCTGGACTACCATAATCCCTGCAGGATGCTTCTGAATACTCATTTGCTGGGCACCATAAGTGGAGAGAGTGCTCTCATATTCAGATTCTGCTTGTGGGTATCTTCTAGGCATCTGGTTGGCCCCACACAACATGACGTGGAAGAGACTCTGTGTTGGCCAGAAGGCAATGGCTTTCCCCACCTGTCTTGCTCCACCCTCCAGCCCTAGGAGCCTTCAGAAGGGAGCCGTTTCCAGAGAAAGAACTGTGAGGGGAGAGAGATTCTGTTAGCTATCACAGGGCTGTTGGTTTCACCGGGGGTTTCACCCCTCACCTTCAGAAGGGAGTTGCTGCCATGGACATTAGGTGTATCTGCATTTTAATGAGCTGAATACAGTGAAAGATTATTAGTCCTAGGGGTGTGGAGAGTGAGAACTTAGCAGTGCTTCATTTATTTTTTTGTTAATGTTGCTAATGTTGTTTTACAGATTATGAATGCTATACAGTGGTACCTTGGGTTAAGAACATAATTTGTTCTGGAGATTCATTTTTAACCTGAAATTGTTCTTAACCTGAGGTACCACTTTAGCTAATGGGGTCTCCCGCTGCCGCCGGCACACAATTTCTGTTCTCATCCTGAGGTAAAGTTCTTAACCCAAGGTACTATTTCTGGGTTAGCGGAGTCTGTAACCTTAAGTGTCTGTAACCTGAAACGTCTGTAACCCAATGTACCACTGTATTGATTTATTAACTTATTTTTTAGTTGTCACTTTGTTAACAGTGTTTCGTCGATCGTCATAGTTTTACTGAATATTTGTCAATTGTCCTATAGGACTGATGCTGTATTTTTGATGTTCCATTATGTTCTATCATTTTATTGTTATTTATTGTTTGTAAGCCGCTTTGGGATTCCATTGGAATGAAAAGCAATAGAAATATAATAAATCAAATCAAATCAATTCCCCCAGCACTTCATAAGATCTATGGCTTAAGAGAGATCTGTCTTCAAACATGACACCACACATGGTGTCATAGAATTCATCTCAACACCCCATGATTGTCCATTGAAGGAGAATTTCTGATCTTCTTGAGGACCCAGGGCTTTTTGCAGCCGGAACTCACCGGAACTCAGTTCTGGCAACTCTCAGGTGGGCACCATTGCCATACTAAGAGAATGAGGGAGGTGTTCATGGTGAGTTCTGGCACCTCTTTTCCTAGAAAAATAGTCCTGCAAAGACCTATGATTCTTCCAGGGACCTCAGAGTTATGAGGAGCCCAGTCTGAAAGCTAGAGATGAACCTGCTGGATCAGGCCCAGGCCCAGTGTCAGGGAACTGCCATCAGTGTCTGAGGGAGAGAGCAAGCTCTGAAGGCATCCCAGAGAGCGTCCCGGGAGTGGGAGGGGCAGCCCATCTTCTGGGGGAGAGAATAAGCGTAGCTCCAGTGGAGAAGGGGGGCAGATGGGGGAATCGGTGAGGCGATCCCATGACTCCTTGCGTGGGACCAGCGGGGAGAGTAGGGGTCCTCCGCTGCCCACGCCGTCCTTGCGCAGAAGGCTTTCGCGCAGAGAGAGTAGGAGGAGACTAGGCGTCAAAGAGCTTCTTTGCTGGAAGAAGTTTAAGAAACACCCACTGATGGATTCTGCCAGCGATTGAGACGGTCACGGGCAAGTGGCTGCCCGGACAGGAAAGGTTCACTCAGGCAACCCAGCCAGACGTTGGGACAAGCTTACGCATGAGCAACCCCTAGAACCATTACACCCAGATTTAGGTTTGATGAGGCCTTAAGCTACTGAAGGTAATGGGGCCCTTTATATGTCCAGCTGTCTTTTGTCAACAACAAATTGCCACTGTTTTTTGTGTTGAATATATGATATAGGGTAATTTATGGACCTAATAGGGATCTAAAGCCACAAAACACTCTTGCTGTATGTAGGTTTTATTTTATTTGTTTTTTATCTTACATTTTTAAAATGTACATCCAGTTTTTTCCCTTTACATTTTTTTTGGGGGGGGCAAGAGAGTGGGCCCCCAAGAATCCTCCGGAAAAGCAATCTCTCAAAGGACCTGTTGATGGCCTTTTACCACTGTACTGTGGAGAGTGTATTAACTTATGGTCTGTGCGTGTGGTTTGGGAGCTGCACGGTCAGGGAAAAAACCAATGCTGTCCAGGGTTGTAAAGAAGAAAAGAAGAAGAGTTTGGATTTGATATCCCGCTTTATCACTACCCGAAGGAGTCTCAAAGCAGCTAACATTCTCCTTTCCCTTCCTCCCCCACAACAAACACTCTGTGAGGTAAGTGGGGCTGAGAGACTTCAGAGAAGTGTGATTGGCCCAAGGTCACCCAGCAGCTGCATGTGGAGCAGTGGGGAAGCGAACCCGGTTCACCAGATTATTGGGTGCACTCTTCCCACCTTGGATCAAATCTATGCTTCCAGGTGCCATAAGAAAGCTGCAGAGATAGCACAGGATAGTGTGCACCCCGGAAATGATCTCTTTCAGCTTCTGCCTTCTGGAAGAAGGTACAGGGTTATAAAGACCAGGACTAGCCACCTGAGAAACAGTTTCTACCCAAATGCGATTTTGGTTTTAAATGCAGTGTAAGGAGTCTCTATGGGAGTGCATTGTATTTAAAAATGGGGTATCAGAGTTTTTAGGGGGCTAACCAGCGGGTGGCGCTGTGGGTAAAACCTCAGCGCCTAGGACTTGCCGATCGCATGGTCGGCGGTTTGAATCCCCGCAGCGGGGTGAGCTCCCGTCGTTCGGTCCCAGCTCCTGCCCACCTAGCAGTTCAAAAGCACCCTTAAGTGCAAGTAGATAAATAGGTACTGCTTTATAGCAGGAAGGTAAACGGCATTTCCGTGTGCTGCTCTGGTGCCGGTTCGCCAGAGCAGCTTCGTCACGCTGGCCATGTGACCCGGAAGTGTCTGCGGACAGCGCCGGCTCATGGCCTCTAGAGCGAGATGAGCACGCAACCCTAGAGTCGGACACGACTGGCCCGTACGGGCAGGGGTACCTTTACCTTTAAGGTAGTCTCTATGGGAGTATATTGTATTTAAAAATGGGGTATCAGAGTTTTTAGGGGGCTAACCAGGTTGGGATAGCTGGGATAGCAGGCTTGTTGGGTTTTGAGTGTTTTATGTAGATGTTTCAATTTCGTTGTTCTGTATGGGACAATGACAATAAAGATTATTGTATCGTACCGTACTGTACCGTATACCTTGTTTAAAGGTACCCCTGCCCGTACGGGCCAGTCTTGACAGACTCTAGGGTTGTGCGCCCATCTCACTCAAAGAGGCCGGGGGCCAGCGCTGTCCGAAGACACTTCCGGGTCACGTGGCCAGCGTGACATCGCTGCTCTGGCGAGCCAGAGCCGCACACGGAAACGCCGTTTACCTTCCCGCTAGTAAGCGGTCCCTATTTATCTACTTGCACCCGAGAGTGCTTTCGGACTGCTAGGTTGGCAGGCACTGGGACCGAGCAACGGGAGCGCACCCCGCCATGGGGATTCGAACCGCCGACCTTTCGATCGGCAAGCCCTAGGCACTGAGGCTTTAACCCACAGCGCCACCCGCGTCCCTATACCTTGTTTAGCTTATACCTAAATCCTGCTCTGATCAGGCCAATGCCCCATCTAGTCCAGCCACAGTAGGTGACGGGTTGCCTGTGAGAATCCTGCAAGCTGGACATGGGTGCAATAGCACTCTGCTCACCTCTGGTTCCCAGAAACTGATATTCAGAGACATGGCACCCCTGAAAGTGTAGACAGAACACAATAGCCACTGTGATTAGTGGCTATTGATAGCCTTTTCCTCCTTCTATGTGTGTATATATATAATCTTTCCTCACTATAATTGGGATTCTTGCAGCACTAAATCATGATTTGGCACATTTACAATCCTGCTCTGAGCCTTGGAACGCTCCCGTCATTTACCTGTAAATTCTTACTCGTCTCACCAGCGATCTTTCCTGCAGAGCCATTAGCGGCACCCGGAACAGCTGATCATAACGATATTATTATTCCCTCCCAATCAATCTGGTGACGGTTGTTTGAACTTTATTGTTATTAATAGTGAAAATAATAAAAAGGTATTAACTCTGCATTGTGTTTAGTGTCGTGTTATTGCCATATTTTTACGACAAGTGCCTTGGCATTTGAGCGCATTTCCATTTACAGTGTTACCCGGCTCTAATCGACTCGTTTTTTATAATTGCTTCTGAGATACTTAAGGAGGTTTAATTTCTGCAGGTTTCCTCCTTGCTTGAAAGCCCCTCCCCTGCCCATATTAAAAAAATTATACGGAATCATCCTTGGATTTTACATTGTTAGTCTAAAAGGAAGGTTTCAAGGGCTCTGATCTACCCAACCCATTCTTTGCAGCTGCTTGGTGAAATGAGACTTCACTGCCCTCTTGGGCTTTATGTTCAGGAGGACTAATTAAAATTCTAAAGGAGAGCCATCTCTTCCTGAGTTGCAGTTTTATGCAGGAATCATGGACCTGGGGGAGAGTCCTTAAGGATTATCCACTTCATACCCACAGCAGAACTTCACCTGGAATGCAAGCTGGCTACCGAGGGGGCCAGTTCGTCTGTGCCTTGTACATCGCTTGAACTTTTAATTTTAATTAATTTATTACTTAAACTCAGAGCTTGAACATCACCAAATGGTCCCCCGAGGCAGTTTACAAAATAATATCACCTTTTAAAAGTTTGGAATCACGACACTTGATTGCTCAACGTCTGGGGCGAATGCACAGATCGGTGTTCACAAAAATAAAATTTAAAAAAATCTCACAAGATGGTTGGCAGCTAGGATGGCGTCCAAAGAAGATTGGACAATTTGGGCAGACTGAAGGATGGGACTATCGGTAGCTACTAGCAATGATGGCTCTCCTCATTCTCCAGTATCAGAGGCACTGCACTGCGAAAGTGAAACAAGCTCTAAATAAAAATGAACTGAAATAGAAGTGAAACGAGCTCTAAAGGGTGAATTTGATGGAGACCACAGAGATTGTGGAAGGAGGAAAGTGAGAAGACAAATGTTTGAATCACTAATGCATGAAATCAAGCACTTTGGCTGTGTGTTTTCGCTTGGGAGACGAGCTATAGTACACAGCTGGTGGCCTTGGGTCTCATCCAGCAGGCCTCATCTTATGTTCTGAGCTTGGATGTCAGACCCAAGTCCAGTGTAGTTTAGAGGCTGGGGAGAGGAAAGGCAGATGAGGAGCAAGTCAGAAACAAAGGTTGGTGATCGGTCTGTGTCTTGCTCAGACATTAGCCTGACTTGAATCTTGACTTCAAGACAGCCTGGACAGGAGATCTCATAAGTACAGTGGTACCTCGGGTTAAGTACTTAATTCGTTCCGGAGGTCTGCTCTTAACCTGAAACTGTTCTTAACCTGAAGCACCATTTTAGCTAATGGGGCCTCCTGCTGCCACCGTGCCACCGGAGCACGATTTCTGTTCTCATCCTGAATCAAAGTTCTTAACCTGAAGCACTATTTCTGGGTTAGCGGAGTCTGTAACCTGAAGCGTATGTAACCTGAGGTACCACTGTATACATAAGGAAATTATCAACAACACAGAGGTGAGATGGCATGGGATTGCTGAAATTACAAAGCAAGAACACTCAAGTGCAAGGGATAAGAGAAACATCTTTGCCTGGAACCAAAATGTTGGTGATTCTCTTTTGGGGAAGCATTCTGTAAACATTGCCACCTTCTGGACAACTGTCAGAGAAGGCTCACAGCCAAGGGCTTCTGTATATTTGGACCGTATCATATTGCATTACAATCCCTACCATGCTTGATTGCTGTTTTTAATAATAATAATAGTAATAATAATAATACACCACTCGATGCCAAAATTGGCATCTGACTGGTTTACAACTTTTTGTCAAGTAAGACACCACTCTTGCTAAAGGGTGTGGCATAAAGGGAGGAGAGAATCTCTGCCAGGGAACTGTACTGGAAAGATTAGTACCAATTTACTAATCTTGCCTAAGAGATATCAATTTCTGAAGCCATGTGATGTAAAGATACCATTGAAGTTGGCCAGGAGAGTGTGAGGACTGCCTGGCTATGAGACCACCTGGATGATGGCCTTGCAAAGAAACCCACAAAAGTTGATATTGTTCTTTAGTCGTTTAGTTGACTCTTCGTGACCCCATGGACCAGAGCACACCAGGCACTCTTGTCTTCCGCTGCCTCCCACAGTTTGGTCAAACTCATGCTGGTAGCTTCGAGAACACTGTCCAACCATCTCGTCCTCTGTCGTCCCCTTCTCCTTGTGCCCTCCATCTTTCCCAACATCAGGGTCTTTTCCAGGGAGTCTTCTCTTCTCATGAGGTGGCCAAAGTATTGGAGCCTCAGCTTCAGGATCTGTCCTTCCAGTGAGCACTCAGGGCTGGTTTCCTTAAGAATGGATAGGTTTGATCTTCTTGCAGTCCATGGGACTCTCAAGAGTCTCCTCCAGCACCATAATTCAAAAGCATCAATTCTTCGGCGATCAGCCTTCTTTATGGTCCAGCTCTCACTTCCATACATCACTACTGGGAAAACCATAGCTTTAACTATACGGACCTTTGTTGGCAAGGTGATGTCTCTGCTTTTTAAGAAGCTGTCTAGATTTGTCATTGCTTTTCTCCCAAGAAGCAGGCGTCTTTTAATTTCGTGGCTGCTGTCACCATCTGCAGTGATCATGGAGTCCAAGAAAGTAAAATCTCTCACTGCCTCCATTTCTTCCCCTTCTATTTGCCAGGAGGTGATGGGACCCGTGGCCACGATCTTTGTTTTTTTGATGTTGGGCTTCAGACCATATTTTGCACTCTCCTCTTTCACCCTCATTAAAAGGTTCTTTAATTCCTCCTCACTTTCTGCCATCAAGGTTGTGTCATCTGCATATCTTAGGTTGTAGATATTTCCTCCGGCAATCTTAATTCCGGTTTGGGATTCATCCAGCCCAGCCTTTCACATGATGAATTCTGCATATAAATTCAATAAGCAGGGAGACAATATACAGCCTTGTCATACTGCTTTCCCAATTTTGACCCAATCAGTTGTTCCATACCCAGTTCTAACTGTAGCTTCTTGTCCCACATAGAGATTTCTCAGGAGACAGATGAGGTGATCAGGCACTCCCATTTCTTTAAGAACTTGCCATAGTTTGCTGTGGTCGACACAGTCAAAGGCTTTTGCATAGTCAATGAAGCAGAAGTAGATGTCTTTCTGGAACTCTCTAGCTTTCTCCATAATCCAGCACATGTTTGCAATTTGGTCTCTGGTTCCTCTGCCCCTTTGAAATCCAGCTTGCACTTCTGGCAAAAGTTACTGATACCCGAAAGAATTCAGGCAAAAAGGTCGACAGAGCCCAGTATATGCTGCATTTTGCTGTCATTTTTAAATTTAAAAAATCATGCAATACTGTGGATCATTTCAAAGATGTGTGATGTATGTAAAAACAGCAGAGGGCACTCATACGCTGTGGTAGACAGTCCAGACAGAACTGCAACACTCTGGATTTTTCAGCTGCTCTGTCAAAAGTTGTCAAACCCTGGTCAAGCAGAAATCATCACCTTTCCCCCCTAAAAAGCCAAAATAATTATATTCTAATACCCTATTTCTTAGAGCAGATTCTTGCGGATCATTTCCTCTCTCACCAGAAGGTGACTTCTTTCCATTGCCAAGTCAGCGGATACCCACGGGCATTCCGGTATTTATGAATTATTCTAACGTGCATCCCCTATATCAGGTTGGAAGTTCAGCTTCAAGACCTCCCAAATGTGGATCTGGCATAAAACAAGTTAAAATATCACAAGACGTATTGGGCGTAAGGTGAGAATTATGGCTTTCTCAGAATTACGGCAGATTTCAGCACAGCCGTCAGACAAATGGAAGAGCTTCTTCACGCAAGCCAGCGTGGATTTATGGAATTTGCTGCCACAAGCTATGCTTACGAGTGTACATTTAATGATGCTTTCAGGATTCTGATCATTCCACATTTTTAAGTGGATCAACCTGATTTGCTCTTTCTGGACTACTATGAGAAACTTCAGCTGGTACAGAATTCAGCAGCCAGGTTGCTCAGCAGACAAGACATTAGTTTCAGAGCCCAAATTCAAAGTTTTGACCTATAAAGCCTTAAGCAGCTTAGAACCACATTACCTGAAGGGACTGCCTCTCCCCTTATGAACCTTGCAAGCATCATCTGAGGCTCACATACCCGCCATCATTCTGCCGATGAAAATAGGGATGTCCTGTTCAATAATAAAATTAATAATAAGAAGAATTTTATTTATAGCTCTCCCATCTGACTGGGTTTCCACTGCCACTCTGAGCAGCCTCCAACAGACAGTATATAAAAAGATAGCAAAACTACATGGTGCTGTCTTCAGTCTTCTAAACGTTGTATAGCTGCTTATTGCATTGGCTCGCATAATTTCATATCCTCCAGCATTTCTCCGATGGAAATAGGGACATCCTACAATACTGCCCGAAGGGACGCGGGTGGTGCTGTGGGCTAAAGTACAGAGCCTAGGGCTTACCGATCAGAAGGTTGGTGGGTCGAATCCCTGTGACAGGGTGAGCTCCCGTTGCTCAGTCACAGCTCCTGCCAATCTAGCAGTTCGAAAGCCCGTCAAAGTGCAAGTAGATAAATAGGTACAGCTCTGGCGGGAAGGTAAATGGCGTTTCCATGCGCTGCTCTGGTTCGCCAGAAGCGGCTTAGTCATGCTGACCACATGACCCAGAAGCTGTACGCCGGCTCCCTCGGCCAGTAAAGCAAGATGAGCACCACAATCCCAGAGTTGTCTGCAACTGGACCTAACGGTCAAGGGTCCCTTTACCCTTTACCTTTACAATACAGTGGTACCTCGGGTTACATACACTTCAGGTTACAGATGCTTCAGGTTACAGACTCCGCTAACCCAGAAATAGTACCTCGGGTTAAGAACTTTGCTTCAGGATGAGAACAGAAATCGCGCGGCTGTGACGCAGCGGCAGTGGGAGGCCCTGTTAGCTAAAGTGGTGCTTCAGGTTAAGAACAGTTTCAGGTTAAGAACGGGCCTCCAGAACGAATTAAGTTCTTAACCTGAGGTACCACTGTACTGTCCAACATTTCTCCAATAAAAATAAGGACATTCTAGGATCAAATCAGAAACTGGGACAACTTCTGTAAATCCAGGACTGTCCCTGAAAAATAAGGACACTTGGAGGGTTTGGGGTCTTCTATGTGTGCCTCCCCCTTCCACAAGAGGTCCAAAGGGCAGCAACATAGGAACAGGCCTTTTCTGTGGTGGCTCTCATTTGTGGATTGCTCTCCCAAGGAGACTCACCTGACACCTGTAATGGTTCTAGGGGTTGCTCGTGCGTAAGCTGCCGCCACTCCTGGCTAGGTTACCTGGGTGAACCCTTTCTGTCTGGACAGCCTCAAGTTTCGTGGCTGCCTCAGTCGCTGGCAAAATCCGTCAGTGGGCGTTTCTTGAACCTCTTCCAACATAAAAGCTGTTTGACGTCCAGTCTTCTCCTACTCTCCCTGCGCAGAAGTCTTCTGCGCAGGGAGGGTGTGGGCAGCGGAGTACCCATACTCTCTCCGCTGGTCTCCGGCGAGGAGTCCTGGAGCCACCTCTCCGATTCCCCCATCTGCCCCCCTTCTCCACTGGTGTTATGCTGATTTCCTTCCCCAGCGGATGGGCTGCCTCTCTCCCTACTGGGACCCTCTCCGCCATCCCTCTGGAGCCTTCTCTCCGCCTCCAGCTCCGATGGCAGTTCCCTGACAACACCTTTATGACATATCTTTAAGAACCAAACAAAAACATTCCTCTTCTTCCAGGCCTTCAGCTAATTAAACAATCTATGACTGTGGCGGGCGGGTATTGTTTCATTTGTTATGCATTTGTTGTATTTTTACACTACAAACTTCCCTGTGATCCTCACATGAGGGGCGGTATAGAATTAAATAAATGATAAATAAATAAATCAGGATGCACCTATCTCCTTTCATTATTGAATGGTAAATAAAATATTCAGCTCAAAGTAACATTCCAAAACGTGTATAGAAATGTGTATTTCTGAGGGAAATTGCTTACAGAAATGTGCATTTCAGGCTAAAAGAGAGCCAGTGTGGTGTAGTGGTTAAGAGTGGTAGTCTTGTAATCTGGGGAACCGGGTTCGCATCTCTGCTCCTCCACATGCAGCTGCTGGGTGACCTTGGGCCAGTCACACTTCTTTGAAGTCTCTCAGCCCCACTCACCTCACAGAGTGTTTGTTGTGGGGGAGGAAGGGAAAGGAGAATGTTAGCCGCTTTGAGACTCCTTAAAGGGAGTGAATGGCGGGATATCAAATCCAAACTCTTCTTCTTCTTCTAAAATTCAACATGCTGCAAAAAGGTGCTATGTGCTGTGTGTGGGGTTTTTTTTTAATGATGTGGAAACAAATGGATTAGTGGAACTGACAAGAGCGAGAACTAGCCTGACCTGTCCATGGCTTTAAATGAAAATTAGACAAAACGTGCACCCAGTTTGCATGTTTTCCTGGATGATAAAACGTGCATCCAGTTTGTCTATTTTTCTGGATAGGATTCGATCACTTACTGACATATTCAGGTTGTGCAATTATAGTTGATTGTGAAGTCTTGCACAAGAAACTGGCTTCCCCAAACAATCGGGCTTTCTGCCATAAGGAAACTGACAGGAAAATTTACCGAAAAATGTGGTATAATACTTGCTTTGACTCAGCGTAACGTAGCTTCCCTGCAAACAAATAAGAATGAATGCGCAATAAACAGGTCATCTGGAAGCGACCAAAATCACAAAGGATAGTTCGATCTGAAATTAGAGGTTGAAATTGAAAACCTGTTAATAGGGGTTTTCAGCAGATTGATGTTTGTTCCAGTTCAGTGGTAAACCGTGGGTTTTCCTGGGGAAAGCAGTGGGACGAAAGGAAAAACTGATCGGACCCATGCCTAGGACCTGTGCCTAGAAATCGCAGCACCAACAGAGGTTGTGGAGGAGCCTCCAGATGAAGATATGGCCTTCATATCCAGATGTTGGCTGCTGAAAAATCATCTGACTGACAACTCAAGGAAACAGTTGGTGGACTGGATCAACTGTCAGCATCGCCCTTGAGCCAGTGCCACTAACTGGACTCATCCACTTCAGCCCCGACTGGGCTAGGCGAGCTGGGTAGCACTTCCAGAGACCACCTTCTGCCCAGGAACAGGTCAAAGTGCTGTGGACTCACAGCTTAGAGTTGTGAGCACCGGATTCACTTCCACAAGTAGACAGCCGTCCGCACAGCAGAGTATAGCAGAGTATATAAACAACTCGGAGAGCAGCTCTGTAGAATATCTTCTTTATTCTATAACTACAACTATTATACAACTATATACAGAGCTAAATGAGCCTAAGCATAAATGGATGCTAAACCGCACTGAGTGTCTTAGCAGCAACCTTATCTATACACACGATCTCTAACACTCAGTCTCTCTCTCTGACACACTGACTGACTGACCGACTCACTCACTGACCAACTCTTTGATGTGGTGCTGGAGCAGAATATGTAGAGAGCAGAACACGCCTCCTCCTCTCTGCAGAATCAGCAGACTCCTCAGGAGATTCTTGGATATGGGAGGGATGAAATCTCCTCATCAACTAGATCAGAGAGCCTATGATTGGTGGTCCATAGGGCAGTTCCAGTCCAGGAGCCATCAGCTGCTGCTCTGTGGTGACTCCACCACAGCCCAGGTTGAGTGGGACACTTCGTGGACCAAACATGGTACTGGTCCACCACATCAGACAGTGGTCTGATCCAACAAGGCATTTCATCTGCTTTTAATTTCTGGAACAGGATTTAGCATTGCCAGAATGTCTGTGTTTAAGGATCCAATGAATGTCTGTGGTTTTTAGTTCCAGGAGCAAAGATACTTGCAACCACAGTTCTGGCTAAGCATTGAGTAAAGCCAGGGGCAAGGAACCTATGGTCCTCCAACTCTCATCAACAACAATAACAACACTTTGGAGGCCCCAAGCCTCAAGGAGGTTAGATTGGTTTCAATTAGGGCCAGGGCCTTTTCAGCACTGGCCCCGACGTGGTGGAACACTGTGTCACAAGAGACTAGGGCCCTGTGGGATTTGACATCTTTCTGCATGGCCTGCAAGATGGAGCTGTTCTGCCTGGCCTTCAGCTTAGACTCACTCTGACCCCTTATATAGGATTTGGTATATAAATTTTCCCTTGGCTTTTTGCTGGCCCATGTAGGACCAGCATGGATAGCTGGCTCGGGTGAATATCTGATGTTTCCTCCCTTTATGGTCTTGGTTTATGGGCTACTACTAAGACGAAGCTGCATTTTAAGCTGTATTTTAAGCCGTATTTTAATTAACTGTTTGTTTGGTAGTGGTTCTTGATGTTTCCCTATTACGTTTTATTGCAATTCATATTTGTTGTTAGCCGCCCTGAGCCCAGCCCTGGCTGGGAGGGCAGGGTATAAATAACATTTTATTATCATCATCATCATCATCATCAATAACACCATAAGCTATACTGGTTGGGGCTGGTGGGAGTCTGACAGCACTAGGAGGTCCACAGATCCCCAGATCTTTGAGTAAAACAACCTGTTTTCAAATACAGTGGAAGCTTGGGTTGCCAACGTGATCCGTGCTGGAGGCACGTTCGCAACCTGCAGTGTTTGCAACCCGCAGCGCTGCATCTGTGCACACGCGGGTTGCGATTCAGCACTTCTGCACATGCGCAAAGCGTGATTTAGTGCTTCTGCGCATGCGCGACCGCCGAAACTAGGAAGTAACCAGTTCCAGTACTTCTGGGTTTTGGCGCATCCGTAACCCGTAAAAATACAACCTGAAGCATCTGCAACCCGAGGTATGACTGTAGTTACTGTGTTCTCTTGCAAGGAGCACTGCTGATGGTTTGGTCTTGCAAAGTCCCTTTCAAAGTGCCTTTTGCACAGCGCTTTACCGAAGTGCCTGCAAGCTGCCTTTTGGCCAAGCCAGATTTTTACCTACTCCACACCCACATATATGATGCCAGATGTAGGAAGTGGCTTGGCCAAAATGGCCTTGTGGGTCAAATGGGCAGGCCTAGTGCAACTCATTAGGCCAATGGGCCAGTTTCCCTACCCTTGTATTATAGGATATGGAAGGGAGAGGGAAATCAAAAGCAGATTCCCTGTGCAAGATAAAGGTAAAGGTAAAGGTACCCCTGCCCGTACGGGCCAGTCTTGACAGACTCTAGGGTTGTGCGCCCATCTCACTCAAAGAGGCCAAGGGCCAGTGCTGTCCGAAGACACTTCCGGGTCACGTGGCCAGCATGACATCGCTGCTCTGGCGAGCCAGAGCCGCACACGGAAACGCCGTTTACCTTCCCGCTAGTAAGCGGTCCCTATTTATCTACTTGCACCTGGGAGTGCTTTCGAACTGCTAGGTTGGCAGGCGCTGGGACCGAGCAACGGGAGCGCACTCCGCCACGGGGATTCGAACCGCCGACCTTTCGATCGGCAAGCCCTAGGCACTGAGGCTTTAACCCACAGCGCCACCCACGTCCCCCTGTGCAAGATACTGCATAGTTAAACTGGCTCCACAGAATGGGGCAGAAAATACCCTCGGCCAGGAAATGCAATAGTCTTTTTGACAAAAGAGTCCTGCACCTAGTGGATCAGCTGGATTGTAAGCGAGGTGATTTGGTAGAGGACAATTCTAAGCAATAGCAAGCTGGTGGTCAGCATTTGAGGGGGGGTGAGTGATAAACCGCATTGCAGCACTATGGGGAAATAGAAGACAGGCTAGCATTTGAACAGAAGGCAACACAAGCTTATGAACTAGTCCTTCAGAAATTCCTACGTTTACCTAAACCAGGGGTCTGCAACCTGCGGCTCCGGAGCCGCATGTGGCTCTTTTACACCTTTGCTGTGGCTCCGGGGCGGATACTGGCGAGGGGAGGAGGCGCATTGTGCGCCCCGACACTCCCCACTGTGGCGGGCGCTGTACTGGCTGTGACGTCGCATGGGGGCGGTGCGTGCATTAGTCACACACCGTCCCGACGTCACCTTCCCGCCCGCTGTCAGATCGCGGCTCCGGAGATATATTTGTTTTAAATGTTGCAATGGTTTTGCGGCTCCCAGTTTTTTTTTCTTCGGAAACGGGTCCAAGTGGCTCTTTTTGTCTTAAAGGTTGCAGACCCCTGACCTAAACCACATAGCTTGTGTGATTATTGTGAGCCACTTTGAGCTCAACCTTTGTTTTTGGTCAAGCGGAATAGAAATATTAAATCAAATCAAATAAAAACTATCTCTGTTTAGATAAGTGTCCTGATGCCAGTTTTGGACTAGGCAAAAAGTATCCATGAAAATAACCAATGAAGTTTTTGGACATGACCTGGAAAAACTGTCTGCGGACAAACGGCGGCTCCCTCGGCCAGTAAAGCGAGATGAGCGCCGCAACCCCAGAGTTGTTCGCGACTGGACTTAACTGTCAGGGGTCCTTACCTTTACCTAGCCATGTCCAACCAATGTTCTTTTATTATAAATATTATTATAATTATTTGGAAAACTTTGGAGCACGTCTAAGCTAGGTAAGCCTTGGGACCTTTTAAGTAACTTCTACTGAAATCTGGAGAGCTTACCTGCAAATGGAAGCAGCAAAAAGGTTGCCAGTTGCTGTGTGCTGACTTTTTGGTGGAATAATTAAAATACAGAAGACGTCGGTCACATCCTCTTTCTGACCCCCGCAAGAATCTCCTATTTGTCAAGCTATTTTTTCATCAATGCTCTCTCCCTGCGCCTGCTACAGATTGAAGTGAAAAAGCTGGTGGCTTGCCAGCAGCTTCACAGGAAAAGTTGCAGAAGGTGCCTCTCACCTCTTTGACATCCCCCTTTCAGCCAGCTATTGGAAAGGGACTAATTTAATTAATAGAAGAGCTGAAAGAAAATGCAGGTTTTTGTATGTGTGTCAGATTCTTCAAATCCCTGGGAACTCAAGCAAGTCTGCTCACAAAGGAACGCACTTCCCGTCTTCCTCCTGCCCTGTGCCTCTTCCTGCCAGTTCAGACGTGCATAGCTGTCACTGGCAGCCAGGTGAGTGCAATGGAAAGATGAGCACGTCATCTCTCTCAAAGGTGACAGGAATGGCCAGTGTGGCTGCCAGTGAGAAGGTGCCTCTAGAAAACGCTCGCACTTTGGCGAGTCTCCAGAGGGAGGCATTTCCATAAGAGCCAGAGAAAAAGCTCAGAAGACAAGGAGACTTGGGACCGGGCAGAGGAGAAATGGTGGAGACCGCTGTGGCCCCTGGTCGTCTCACGGACTATTGACCTGTACACCACTAATCCGCTGCCACTAACCAGGTAAAGGTAAAGGGACCCCTGACTATTAGGTCCAGTCATGACCGAATCTGGGGTTGCGGTGCTCTGGCGAACCAGAGCAGCGCACGGAAACGCCGTTTACCTTCCTGCTGGAGCACTTTGATGTGCTTTTGAACTGCTAGGTTGGCAGGAGCAGGGACCGAGCAACAGGAGCTCACCCCGTCGCGGGGATTCGAACTGCCAACCTTCTGATCGGCAAGTCCTAGGCTCTGTGGTTTAACCCACAGCGCCACCTGCGTCCCCGGTAAATCACTTAGTCTCAGTCAGGTTCTCAAGTTAACAAAGAAGAGTGTAGTTTATTGCAGACACAGACAAACTTTAACTGCATTCCAAACGTTGTTACTCTTTACCTTCTTAGTCTTATTTTATCCTGTCTCTATCTCTTCCACATCCCCTCACACAAGAACCAACTGCACTAACTGTCTCTTTATTGCCAACTGCCTGCCAACTGCTATCCCAACCAAACAACCTAATAATAATAATAATAATAATAATAATAATAATAATTTATTTATACCCCACCCATCTGGCTGAGTTTCCCCAGCCACTCTGGGCGGCTCCCAATCAAGTGTTAAAAACAGTACAGCGTTACATATTAAAAACTTCCCTGAACAGGGCTGCCTTAAGATGTCTTCTGAATGTCAGGTAGTTGTTTATCTCTTTGACATCTGATGGGAGGGCGTTCCACAGGGCGGGCGCCACTACCGAGAAGGCCCTCTGTCTGGTTCCCTGCCAACTACCCACACCCAAACCTCGGGCTAAGCCCTTTTATAAACAGGTAGGCTCCGCCTCTGGCTCTCCTATTGGTCTACATTTTAACCCTTTCTCTCTCCCCCATACATACATTTTCAAACGAATGGGCAAATGCCACATCTGCTTCCCCATCCTGACTCTTCCAGGGAGGAGGAAGAGGAAGACAGTATAAATTTACAACAGGGGTTTGAGGGCAGTCGCAGCTCAGAGGCAGATGAGGGGGAAAGTTGGGAAATCATGGGGGAGGAGGAGCAGGCAGAGCTACAACAACACCCAGCTGACACTTTGCCATTAGAAAGCATCCCAGATCCTCCATCTCCCAGAACCTGGCGAGCCTTAAAGGTAAAAGAGCACAGAGCTCAAAGACAGAGGGCATGTAGCAGCACCCCTAGAGGAGATGAGGAGAATGACGAAGGAGGAAGTGGGAGAGACAGGGGTTGGGGATTGACTCAGGACATTGCCATTATCCAAGAGGCTGGGTCCTATAGTCTCTCTCTGTAAAGATTAAAATAAAAAAGGACAGTAAGAAACTTGTCTTTATACTTTCCTGTAATATCCAAGGCAACACGATGACCAAGTACAACGATGCAATATCAATATAAACTCCTTATATAATCTATACGGAACATTAAACAATATGAAAAACCAAATAAACCGCAATCTTATAAATCTCTGAAAGTCACAAAATGTGCACTCTTGATGGATCCTCTTGAAAACATAGAACCAAATAAACATAAGTCTTATAAGTCTCTGAAAGTCTTTGTAGGCTATGCAAGTCTCTGAAAGAAGCAATGGGTCAGATTCTTATCTGATGAAAATAAGCCGTAAAGCTTTGTCTTATGACGTCCAATGCTGCCAAAGTGGTCCGCAAACAGACGTAGTGAACAGTGATTCCGGAAAAGACCCTGATGTTGTTGTTGTTTAGTCGTTTAGTCGTGTCCGACTCTTCGTGACCCCCTGGACCAGAGCACGCCAGGCACTCCTGTCTTCCACTGCCTCCCGCAGTTTGGTCAAACTCATGCTGGAAGCTTCAAGAACACTGTCCAACCATCTCACCCTCTGTCGTCCCCTTCTCCTTGTGCCCTTCATCTTTCCCAGCATCAGGGTCTTTTCCAGGGAGTCTTCCTTTCTCATGAGGTGGCCAGAGTATTAGAGCATCAGCTTCAGGATCCGTCCTTCCAGTGAGCACTCAGGACTGATTTCCTTCAGAATGGAGAGGTTTGATCTTCTTGCAGTCCACAGGAAAGGGTTAACTAATTGTAAAATGACTAACCAATGGGAACCCAGGGGGCAGAGTTAACTGTGTATAAGGTTTAAGCACAGAGGTTTTTTTTAGAGAGTTAGAGTGGTGGAGAAGACAGTCTGGAGTTAGACAAGACAGAGAAGATAAGTCTGTGGGTTGGGCTAGTCTGGTGTGATAGAGTGAGAAAAATTTTAAGAGGAGTCAGTCAAACAGTTGAGATAATCAGTCAGAAGGTATTTAGGAAGGTATAGGCCAGTAAAGAAACTAAAGTTAAGATACTGCCAGGAATATTATCTGAGAAACCATAAACTTTGTTAATGTTTGTAAAATAAACTTGTTTTTTTTTATTCACTTTTAACAACTGACTGGACTGTGTTTTACCAGTTAGTAACTGGTTTGTGGCAGCGGGGAAGCAATCACAGGGATCAATAGACCCTTAAATGTCCAGGGATCCTGTGTGATCGTCACAGCGCACCACGCGCCCGGGATGCGCACCAGCCACGCCCCCGACAGGCCCAGATTGGTCTGAGAGGCCCAACCCAAACTGGGGTGATCTGGAGCTCATTCCAGTCAACTCAGCCAAAGCTCTTCCAGACCAGCCTAATTCAGTTCTGACTTCAGCTGAATCCAGTGCACAGCCCTAGTGTTCTGAATTCATTGATGCTTAGTCTTTCGGCACAAACTCTCCCTAGGTTGCTTATGAGACAAGAAAAACCAAACAATTATCAGTGAAATCACTGTGGACGGGGGGTGGGGGGGCTGCAAACAATTACGAATAGTTCCAGAAAAACATTCAGCTCAGCCCCTGTTGGATATGAAATACGTAATCTGAAGTGTTACCTGTTACAAAAATTCAGGTGTCTGTGCAGAGCCCCATATCTTAAAATAGTGTGCATTTTCTGGTCAAATGCTTAAATAGTGGGCTACGCAAAATAACAAGCGACTCCTTAGCCAATGAGCTGGAATGGTTCCGATGTGTGAGAAATGGAAGGCTTGTTTTTTAACGTAACCAACTAATAATGTCCTTAGCCAGAAAGCAGGGCAGCCCCCACCCCAACAGCAGTACATGGCCCTGTCGAGTCAACAAAATGCATTTTGGGAAATTAACTAATTACAAATTTACCCATGGGAATAGAAAAAAACGGTCTCTCGGGTAACTAATACACACTTTTAAAGTTCAAGGGAAATGGCATTAATTTGAAATTTAAAAAAATGCAAAAACAATGCACACTTTAACAAACAAACAACCTAGCTGATAAATAATTAGGGAAGTTTGGGGAAGTTTTTAATGTTTGATGTTTTATCGTGTTTTTAATAT
This sequence comes from Podarcis tiliguerta, assembly GCF_965153285.1. Taxonomy (NCBI): domain Eukaryota; kingdom Metazoa; phylum Chordata; class Lepidosauria; order Squamata; family Lacertidae; genus Podarcis; species Podarcis tiliguerta. The sequence goes on along the minus strand of NC_139536.1, from coordinate 10,291,418 downwards.
TCTGTTGGGAGCCTCCCAGAGTAGCTGGGGAAACCCAGCCAGATGGGCGGGGTATAAACAATAAATTATTATTGTTGTTGTTGTTGTTGTTGTTGTTATTATTATTATTATCTACTCTGTAAAGAAATACCAGGAAATCAAGCCACTGATGGTTCCTTAAGTGCAGCAGTGACGAGAAAAGCAAGTTCGGTGTGGAGGTCAGGGCTGCCTAACTTTTTTTTCTTTTTCAAGAAAAGAGCCAGTGTGGTGTAGTGGTTAAGAGCAGTAGTCACGTAATCTGGGTAACCGGGTTCGCGTCTCCACTCCTCCACATGCAGCTGCTGGGTGACCTTGGGCCAGTCACAGTCTCTCAGCCCCACTCACCTCACAGAGTGTTTGTTGTGGGGGAGGAAGGGAAAGGAGAATGTTAGCCGCTTTGAGACTCCTTAAAGGGAGTGAAAGGCGGGATATCAAATCCAAACTCTTCTTCTTCTTCTTCTTCTTCAATGCCCCGTGGGCTCCAAGTGATCTTGATGACTGAATGGGGGTTTCAAATCCTCGTTGTGTTGAAAAATGAAAAAGAAAGAAAATTGTTGTAGGGATCGATAAATAACCACAACAAACGAACATAGCTGCCAACTTTTCCCTTTTTTTAAGGGAAATCCTATTCGGAATAAGGGAATTTCCCTTAAAAAGGGGGGGAAATGTTGACAGCTATGCAAATGATTGCAGTGCTTTCTAATTATTTAAATATTGAATTATCCAGGCATGAGCATATGTGGGGACACACACACACACACACACACACACACACAGACACACCCCTTAAATCACATATAAGCTATATATCTTAAATCACTTCTCTCACTGGGAGCCAGTGTGGTGTAGTGGTTAAGAGCAGTAGACTCGTAATCTGGTGAACCAGGTTGACTTCCCCGCTCCTCCACATGCAGCTGCTGGGTGACCTTGGGCTAGTCACACTTCTCTGAAGTCTCTCAGCCCCACTCACCTCACAGAGTGTTTGTTGTGAGGGAGGAAGGGAAAGGAGAATGTTAGCCGCTTTGAGACTCCTTAAAGGGAGTGAAAGGCGGGATATCAAATCCAAACTCTTCTTCTCTTCTTCTTCTTCTTCTCTCTCTCAACACTTCTACTTTGCACAGGACATCCATGAAGGTCAGGCACAGCCTAAGAGATGTCACCATTTGCCTGTCTCAAGCCTTCCAAGTCGTTTAGGGGAAAGAAAGAAAAAACGCCATACATAATGAGGGTCCTAAAAGTCTACTGGGCCAACCCCCAACTTCCAAGGGTGGTTGAACTACAAAGAGCTCCACCCCACTCTGTTGCTCTTAAAACCTGAGAGGGTCTGTAGGGTCTGGAGATTTGGGGTTGTGTAAAGAAACTAAAGCTATGGTTTTCCCAGTAGTGATGTATGGAAATGAGAGCTGGACCATAAAGAAGGCTGATCGCCGAAGAATTGATGCTTTTGAATTATGGTGCTGGAGGAGACTCTTGAGAGTCCCATGGACTGCAAGAAGATCAAACCTAACCATTCTGAAGGAAATCAGCCCTGAGAGCTCACTGGAAGGACAGATCCTGAAGCTGAGACTCCAATACTTTGGCCACCTCATGAGAAGAGGAGACTCCCTGGAAAAGACCCTGATGTTGGGAAAGATTGAGGGCACAAGGAGAAGGGGACGACAGAGAACGAGATGGTTGGACAGTGTTCTCAAAGCTTCCAGCATGAGTTTGACTAAACTGCAGGAGGCAGTGGAAGACAGAAGTGCTTGGCGTGCTCTGATCCATGGGGTCACAAAGAGTCGGACACGACTAAATGACTAAACAACAACAACAACAAAGAAACTAACCAATTGTACAAAAATAACCCATTTGTGGCTCTGATCATGTCTGCCTCTGGCCCTTATCACAACCAGCATCCAGCCCCCTGAAGGTTGCCGAGAAAGGACTGTGGCAGAACTTACCAGGAAAATAAGAAATCAAGGTAACAAACTTTTGATCAAAGAATGGAAACGGTTTATTGAATATTTGCAAACAAATTGTAAACAGATAATAACATTGGCGGGATTACGGCAATAACCTGCAGTTTCATAAGAGTAGGGATTTAAAGTAGACGAATAAATGAACAAATTAATTTGGATATACAGAACATATTAAAAATAAATTTAAGGAACTGCAGAAAGAGGGGGAAGGAAGTCAAGTTTTGAAATGTTAAAATGACTGTGAAATTATTGAAATGTAAAAACCTGGAAATCATAAATAAAATATAAAAAGAGAGAGAGAGGAATGTGGCTCTCCAATGGAAAAAGCTTCCCTGCTTTAGATTTCCTTAACTGAGCAAGTGGTTGGACTTGTGTCATTCTGTGTCAAGACATGGTGCAATTCGAACTACGAATTATGCAAAGAGAAGAAAGAGATGTGAGACTACCCTGTTTAGGGCCAGCCCTCTCCATCTCCTAACTGAATCATTCAGCCAACTGCTATAGTAGGAACATCTCACTACTGACTCTGCACATCTAAGTCTTACAGAAAGCGCTGCTCAGAACTGGGGAGTTGAACTGCCTGTTGTTTTGCATTTTCTGACCATCTTGTCAATCAACCTGATCAGAAAACTTCCGCTGAGAAGTTCTTTGTTAAAGGAAATGGGAACACACAACTAAAACAAAAGGCTCCAATTAATCTCACCTTGATCATGACCCCCAGTTATAGTAAATCTTTTAAGAGGGGTTTGGTTTTTTAAAAAGTCAAGAATTTTAAAAACAATAATGTTTTCTTGCTTTAGAATGGAGGTTTCCAGAAATAACACATGAATGTTGGTGGCTACTGCACTTACCTTTATCAATAAAGATCAGGGAAGTTCATGGACTTCCTACCTGAAATGTAATTAGCTGGTGGGAGTACAATTGTAGTGAAATAAACATGTTCATTCTTCCTCTCTTTCCTTTCAAAGAAGAGTAAAGGGTGAATCCCATTGTGTGCCATGCTCCATCTATTGTCTTGGAACTTAAACAGGGCTGCCAATTCTGCAAGAAGGACAGGAGAGCCTTAAGACAAGCCAGCCTGAAGAAAGAAGTCAAGTAGCAGATGGTGTTATGTACTGAGTTGAATAGGATCCAGAATGCAGCAGTCTGATTGCTCCTAGAACAATAGGATCCAGAATGCAGCAGTCTGATTGGTCCTAGAACAATAGGATCCAGAATGCAGCAGTCTGATTGGTCCACAGGAGCCACCCAATCCAGCTCCAGGTGGAAGTGAATCCGCAACTTGATTGGCCTACAGGTGAATCCTGGAATTAACCAATCACGTGGGGCCCATTGTGTAAATAATGTATCTAAAGCATACATTCTGGGGGAACTTCCATTCCTCCTCACAACTATGAGCTGAATAAAGAACATGAAATCCACTCTCAATTCCGAGGACATTTCACAGATTTTCCCGGGGAAAGTATAATTGGACTAGAAGACCCCCTGACCCTCTACAATGTGGGAACAAGATGACCCTCACAGTCCCTTCCAACTCTGCAATTCTATGATTCCAGGTACCATTACTATTGCAGAGACACATAGTCTTTGAGGAAGTTTACCAACAGTGTGTTGAATCCTGTGCTTTCACAAGAGGGCATCTTTCCCATAAGACATAGTGATGGACGTCAACTTGGATGGCTCTAAAAGAGGACTGGACTAGGGATTGTAGGACAAGACCTGCCAAGGAAAATAAAGAACTTACAGTGGTACCTCAGGTTAAGTATCGTATTTTTTTGCACCATAACACTCACTATTTTCCTCCTAGAAAGTAAGGGGAAATGTCTGTGCGTGTTATGGAGCGAATGCCTGCGGGTGGCGGGAGGGATCTGCTGCAGTCGTGAGCAGAGGATCCATGGTTCCCCTTCCTTCCCTCCTCCATGGTTACAAAGCATGGATCCACATGGATCCTCAGGATTTTTGCATTGGGCTACTCCAAACTCACTGTCAGATCACATGTCTGTGGCCACAGCATGAACCACAAAAATCATATATCCACTATTTTGTTTAGAATATTTTTTTTCTTGTTTTCCTCCTCTAAAAACTACGTGCGTGTTATGGTCTGGTGCGTGTTATAGAGCAAAAAATACGGTACTTAATTCATTCCGGAGGTCCGTACTTAACCTGAAACTGTTCTTAACCTGAAGCACCACTTTAGCTAATGGGGCCTCCTGCTGTTGAAGCACGATTTCTGTTCTCATCCTGAAGCAAAGTTCTTAACCTGAAGCACTATTTCTGGGTTAGCGGAGTCTGTAACCTGAAGCATATGTAACCTGAGGCACCACTGTATTTATATATGCTGCAAAAGCAGCAAGAGTCTTGATAGCACAAGGATGGAAGGATGAGGAAACCCTGACAAAAGAACAGTGGCAAGAGAAATTGATGAAGTATGCAGAACTGGCGAAACTGACATACAAATTGCGAGATAAGGACAACTGTGACTTTAAAGAAGAATGGGAACATTTTACAAATTACTTAAAAAGACAACAAAATGAACTGGACTCCTTGGCAGGTTTTGAATAAACACACACAAATATATAGAGGGTTAATATAGTAGACAGATAATAAAAGGATATATCCAATTTTGAAAAAGGCCTGAGACTTCCGGTGAGCCGCAGCCATGAAAAAGGAGCGCGAGGCTACCCTCCGGGGGGTCTCAAACAACACGGGGGTCCAGAGGCGTCACGAAGGCTCCGTGAACCTCTAAACCTCAGGAGGATTATCCTGGGGGACAGAGTACCCGGCGGTGCTGCGTGTGCTCTCCTGTTTTTTAGTTTTTAACAGGATTTGAGCTGCAACACAAGGGGAAGCAACAAACCCCGTGCTGTGAAGCCTCAGGCTCCGAGTGAAAGCGGTGAGCCTGCAACAGCAGTTAAGAAGCTGGATGTAAATAAGGCAACAAAAGCAACAACAAATAGAAATTTGGCCAAGAAATTTGGCTAAGAAAACCAGCGGAATAAGAAGACGTGGGGAGAAAGGAGAAGGAGTCCACTGCAGCACTAAGAGTAAAATGGAGTATAGCGGAAGGCTGGGAGAGGAGAGAAAGTAAGAAATTAACCGCTAAGTGGGTGTAGCGGAGAGACCTCGGATACAAAGTATAAGAAATCTGAGGCAACAAAATGACTGAAAATATCTTAATGGACTAGAGAGAAGTGAATGGAAATTCTTTGTTTGTCCAGGTCGGAGTGCGTTATTCCAGCGACTAGTTTGGGACACATAAGTGAGACCCTGCAATCAACCCTCTTGCTTGCCTGTTTAAACAGTGCCTGTTTTAAATAGTGCTTAAACTGTGATTTCCGCCTCCCACGTTTAAACAGTGATGGTTTTATGCTTGAGGAGTCTGAAGGACTAAAAATTGAACTGGAAATAAGAGGAACTGAAATGCTGAGAGGCAGCTTCTCTTTAAGGAGGTTTGGGAGGAGAACACGAACTGTATGAGGAGAGTTTGAGAATACAGTGGGACTCTCCTTCTTTAAAGTGGTACACAACAACAACCAATTAGGAGAAGATGGACGCTGCACTTTAAGCGATTGAATTACCACTTTAGTCGGAAGAGACTGGGGGCAAGCGGATAAGGGGAAAAGAAAGGAAGGCTTAAGTAGGACTTTTCGGCAAGACCTTCTGTTACCCCGGGAAGCTCCTCTCCACCTGGAGCTCCTTCCGCTTGACTCCACCTCTCTTCCCCGTTTCTGCTCTTGCATTGAGACTCACCTCGTATCCTGTTCCTGTTCCTGAGAACTTTTTGGTTGTGTGTCTTCCCCCCCTCCCCCCCTCGGTTTCTTGTTGTTGTTTTCCCCTCTCCTTCCCTCTTCTTCTTTGTATTTTAAGAGTTAAGTCTTGGAAAGCAATTAAGGCGCCACCGTGTGGTGGTAGAGGGGAACTACATGGGAAGAACTACATCGGAAGAATAGAGAAAGTCAAAATCTCAGCTTAGCGACCTCTAGGGGTGGGGAAAATCTTACTAGATAATTAATATAAGGCAACTACGGTGCCACCATGTGGGGGCAGAAGGGAACTACACTAGAAGAATTACATTGGAGGAATAGAGAAATTCAATATCTCAGTTTAGCGACCTCTAGGGGTGAAAATTTTTTACTAGTTAATTAATATAAGCTGAAATACAAAATGAAAAAAGGGGTGGGAATGCCAGTAGAAAGGAGACCATCCGGACAAGAAAATGGGAAAGAAGGGAAAGAAATCAAGGACTATGACAGCTTAATGGCGGAAATAAGGAAATAATTTAAACATAATGAACAATATATAGAGAAAAAGTTATTAGAAGTACAGGATACATTGGATAAGAGATTGCAGGGGGTGGTGGGAGAGCTGACAGGAAAAGTAAAAGATTTGACGGTAAGATCCAAAGCTCTTGAGGAGTCAATGAAGAGAGTGCAAAAAGATATGAAAGAAAGTAGGAAGGATATGGATAGGATTAAAATAGAAGTCAAGGAGATAAATAAAATACAGGAAGAACTGTTGGACAGTATGGCAATGACTCAGATGAGACAGAAACAATCAAATGTGAAATTCAGGGGGATCCCAGAGGACCCAAATGAAAATATAAGATCTAAACTGGTTAAAGAACTGGCAGCTTGGTTAGATATGAAAGAAGAGGATATGGGATATTCAATAGCAAACATCTTTCGGATAAAAGTAAAATCTGCTAAAGCTGGAGGGAAGAAACTGCCAGGAGACATATTAGTTATGTTCAACTCTTTGGACATGAGGAATGAAGTACTGAAATAGAACTATAACAAAAAGTTGTGTATTCAGGGAAAACCAATTATTATATTTAAAGAGATTCCTTCAAGATTTCTTCAAAGGAGAGATGGTTATAAAAAATTAACCAACCAGTTGAAGAAAAATGGGATCCAATATAGATGGGAATTCCCGGAAGGGATTTCATTCTATTTTAAGGAAAAAAGATTTAAACTATCCAGTCCTCTGGAGCTGGAAAAATTTGCAAGAAGGTACGAAAAGGAACTGGGAAGGATGGGGGGATGGGAGGAAGGGGGAGTGGATGGGGGGAGAGAGGGGTGGAGATGGAGGGAGTGGAGAGGGAGAAGAGGAGGAAAATTCAGGAGAAGACAAAGAAGAGGAAGAGACAGAAGATAAGGAACAGTAGATCTAACTTAGATTCGATAAGCAAGAAATGAAGGAAGGTAAATTACCTAGAACCTTCTTCGATTTGGTGGATAATATGGGATTAATTGATGCCTGGAGATTTAAAAACCCTACTATAAAACAGTTTACCTTCTTCTCAAACCCAAACCAGAGTTGGGGGAGAATAGATTATATCTGGATCTCAAAGGAACTGACGCAAAGATTACTTAAATCAGAAATTCTCCCACAAACCATATCAGACCATAATCCAGTATATATGGAGATAAAGGGAAAGGATTCTAGAACATTCAGATGGAGAATGAATGAGAATTTATTTAATGACCAAAAGATAATAAACAAGGAGACAAATCAAAGAATATTTCAATTGGAATCTAAACAAAGGAACATCTATAGAAACGGTATGGGATGCAGAAAAGGCCGTTATGAGAGGCTTCCTAATCCAGAAAAATAGCCACCTAAAAAAAGAAAAAGAGAAAAAGAAAGAAGAAATTTTATTACATCTTATGGAGAATGAAAGACAGCTAACTATTAAACCAGGAGATGAAATAATAAAACAAAATATAAAGATGCTACAAGCTCAATTTTCTATGATAGTGAACCAGGAGATTGAATGGAGGATTAAAATGATGAAACAAAAGAACTTTGAAACAGCGAATAAGATAGGGAAATACTTAGCGTGGCAATTAAGAGAAAGGAAAAAACAAAATATGATATGTAAGATAAGGGATGGAGAAAGGACAGTGGAAGATCCAATAGAGATAAAAAAAGGTATTTCAGAAATACTATAAGGAATTATATAAAAGAGAAAATGAAATAGATAATGAAATAGAAGGTTATTTGGGAAAACATCATTTGCCACAAATGACGACTGAAGAAAGAGAACAATTAAATCAGATAATTACAGAAGAAGAGATCAGGAAAGCAATAAAGAAAATGAAAATAGGAAAAGCACCATGGCCAGATGGCATATCGGCCAAGTATTACAAAATATTAAGTGACCAACTATCACCAATACTATGTGAAGTTATGAATAACATCTTAAAAGAAGGGAAAATTCCAAATACTTGGAAAGAAGCCTACATTACCTTAATCCCTAAAAAAGATGTGGATGGCCTCGAGGTGAAAAACTACAGGCCGATCTCATTATTAAATAATGATTATAAACTATTTGCCAATGTGCTGGCGGAGAGACTAAAAAAAGTGTTAAATAAAAGAATCCATAAAGACCAAGCGGGTTTCCTACCGGGGAGACAACTAAAAGACAACGTAAGAACCGTGATAGATATTATTGAATACTTGGAAAGTAGAATAGATAAGCAGGCAGCGCTGATATTTATAGATGCCGAAAAGGCATTCGATAATATCTCTTGGCGCTTTATGAAGGAAAATTTGAAAATGATGGGGATTGGAGTAGGATTTAGAAAAGGTATTGAAGCTATTTATCAAGAGCAAAAAGCCAAACTTATAATAAACAATAATATATCAGAATCTTTTGATATTGCTAAAGGGACGAGGCAAGGATGTCCTCTGTCTCCCCTGCTATTTATAACAGTGCTGGAAATATTTAATAAGAAGTTAAGGGAAACAATGGAGGTCAAAGGAGTGAAGGTAGGAAGTAAAGAATACAAAATGAAAGCTTTCGCAGATGACATACTATTAACATTGGAAGACCCAAAGAATAGTCTGCAAGAAGCATTACAGAAATTAGAACAGTTCGGCAAAGTGGCAGGTCTTAAACTCAACAAGAACAAGACTAAAATGCTGACAAAAAATATAAGCAAAGAAGATATAGTAGAATTAGAACAAAAAACCGGAATTATGGCAGCAAAGAAGGTGAAATATCTCGGAGTGTGGATTACAGCTAAAAAGATAAACTTATATAAAGATAACTATGAGGCTACTTGGAAGAGTATTAAGAAAGATCTAGAAATCTGGGAGAGACTGAAACTTTCTTTTTTGGGGAGGATATCAGTTATCAAAATGAATGTCTTGCCCAGAATGCTATTTTTGTTTCAAACTATTCCAGTAATTAAGGGGCTGAAACAGTGCAAAGAGTGGCAAAGGGCTTTGGCGAGATATATTTGGCAGGGTAGAAGACCGCGAATAAAAATGAAAATATTGGTAGATAAAAAAGAGAGAGGAGGTTTCTCATTACCAGATTTGAGTTTATACTACGAAGCGGCGTGTTTAATGTGGGTGAAAGATTGGATAAAACTGGAAAATACTGATATTTTGGATTTAGAGGGCTTTGATAACAGGTACGGGTGGCACTCGTACCTGTGGTACGAGAAGGTGAAAGTTTATAGAGGCTTTCTAAATCATATAATTAGAGGACCAATATTCCAAGTTTGGGAAAGAAATAAAGATTTGCTGGAAAAGAAAACATCCTGGTGGATTTCACCAATAGAAGTGCTGACTGTCAAAAAAACTAATATGGCGAGGGGGAAAGCCACTTATGAAGAACTTACCAGGAAAACCAATCAGGGCATAAAGCTTAAACCCTATGAAGAGGTAAAGAACTTATTTACAGGGTGGTTGCAATACCACCAGGTAAACGACTTGCTAAAGGAAGACAAAAAGAAATTAGGATTTGAAGATAAAAAATCTAAATTTAATGTGGAATTTATAGAAGGTAAAAATAAAACTTTGTCTAAAATGTATGATCTCTTATTGGATTGGTACACAAAAGACGAAGAGGTGAAGGAGGCTATGACCAAATGGGCCATGGATATTGGTCACAATATTGTAATGTGGCATGAATTGTGGAATGTTAATATGAAGTTCACGGCGTGTACGGGATTGAGGGAGAACCTTTGGAAAATGATTTATACGTGGTATCTCACGCCAGTGAAGTTAGCTAAGATTTATAGATTGAAGAATAAGAAATGCTGGAAATGCGGAGAGGTAGAAGGTGACTTCTACCATATGTGGTGGACATGCAGTAAGGTGAAAGGCTTTTGGGAACTGATTTACAATAAGCTTAAAAAAAAATTGAAATATACTTTTGCAAAAAAGCCTGAAGCCTTCCTGCTAGGAATAACTGGCAAAGAAATTAAAAAAGAAGATAAAAATCTATTTTTATATGCCACAACGGCCGCAAGAACCATGTTAGCACAAAACTGGAAAATGGAGGTAATACCTACTATAAGTGACTGGCAAGTCAAGATGATAAACTATGCTGAGCTAGCTAAAATAACAGGAAGATTAAGGGATCAGGACGAACAGAAATTTCATGACAATTGGAACAAATATTTGACGTATGTAAGAACTAATTGTAGAACTTTGACGACACTGGCGGGACTGGAATAACTCTAACAGCGAACGACTAATAAGTAAAGGAGATAAAATACGTGATTCCAGAATTTATCTGATACAGTGGTGCCTCGCAAGATGAAATTAATCCATTCCGCGAGTCTCTTCGTCTAGCGGTTTTTCGTCTTGCGAAGCAACCCTATTAGCGGCTTAGCGGATTAGCGCTATTAGTAGTTTAGCGGCTATTAAAGGCTATTAAAGGGTTAAGGGATTAGCGGATTAGCTGCTAAAAGGCTATTAGAGGTTTAGTGGCTTAGAAAAAGGGGGTGGGGAGCGAAAAAAATCTCAAGACTCGCAGGACATTTTCGTCTTGCGAAGCAAGCCCATAGGGAAATTCGTCCTGCGAAGCGCATTGAAAAACGGAAAACCCTTTCGTTTAGCGGGTTTTCCGTCTTGCGAGGCATTCGTCTTGCGGGGCACCACTGTACTTACCAAAGGAGTAGAGGGAAGTCTAAGGCTCGGTGGAGCTTAAAACAACTTTGTAATATATGTATGATTCATGGACTGGATATGACACATGTAATTTATGTATTATACTTTGTATTTGTTTATATGTATATATAATGATAAACCAATAAAAACTCATTTGGGGGGGGAAGGATATATACAATTTTACAGTATGCAGAGAATAACATGAGTTGAGAAATGAGAGAGAGGAGCTGAGGGAAGTCTTAGGGGGAGGGAGGGAGGGTTCTTTGGGGAGGGGGGAAATAGGGGGTAATAATGAAGATTATTCGTTTTGATAATTTGTTATGTTGAAATGTTAATTTTAAAAAATAAAAACAAAAGAGGATTGGACAATTCATGGAGGCTAAGAAGAAGAAGAGTTTGGACTTCAAATCCCACCTTTCACTCCCCTTAAGGAGTCTCAAAGCGGCTAACAATCTCCTTTCCCTTCCTCCCCCACAACAAACACTCTGTGGGGTGAGTGGGGCTGAGAGACTTCAGAGAAGTGTGACTGGCCCAAGGTCACCCAGCAGCTGCATGTGGAGGAGCGGAGACGCGAACCCAGTTCACCAGATTGCAAGTACACTGCTCTTAACCACTACACCACACTGGCTAAGGCTATCAATGGCTACTAGCTGCAATTACCATGATCTACAAGTGGGGAGGATGCTGTCGTGCTCAGGTCTTGCCTTCAGTTATCCTCTAGGGATCTGGTTGACCACTAAGAGAACAGAATGATGGGCCAGATGGGCCTTTGACCTCGTCCACCAGGGTTGGAACTGCCCTAATGGCCCTAATGGGATACCCACACCAGTAAAGGTAAAGGTAAAGGGGGGACGCGGGTGGCGCTGTGGGTTAAACCACAGAGCCTAGGACTTGCTCATCAGAAGTTCGGCAGTTCGAATCCTCGCGGCGGGGTGAGCTCCCGTTGCTCGGTCCCTGCTCCTGCCCACCTAGCAGTTCGAAAGCACGTCAAAGTGCAAGTAGATAAATAGGTATCGCTCCGGCAGGAAGGTAAACGGCATTTCTGTGCACTGCTCTGTTTCGCTAGAAGCAGCTTAGTCATGCTGGCCACATGACCCGGAAGCTGTACGCCGGCTCCCTTGGCCAATAAAGCGAGATGAGCGCCGCAACCCCAGAGTCGGCCATGACTGGACCTAATGGCCAGGGGTCCCTTTACCTTTAAAGGTAAAGGTAAAAGACCCCTGGAAAATCGAGTCCAGTCAAAGACGACTCTGGAGTTGCGACGCTCATCTCACTTTCAGGCCGAGGAAGCCGGCGTTTGGGCGCAGACAGCTTTCCGAGTCATGTGGCCAGCATGACTAAACTGCTTCTGGAACAACAGAACACCATGATGGAAACCAGAGTGCATGGAAATGCTGTCTACCTTCCCGCCAGAGCGGTACCTATTTATCTACTTGCACTGGCGTGGTTTCTAACTGCTTGGTTGGCAGGAGCTGGGACAGAGTAATGGGAGCTCACCCCGTCGTGGGGATTCGAACCACCAACCTTCCGATAGGCAAGCCCAAGAGGCTCTGTGGTTTAGAACACAGCGCCACCAGTACAAGGGTGATATCTTCTGTTTTTTCTTCCCTCTGTAGCAGCCTTTGCTCCCGCAAACCCACTCTAGAGAGTTGAGGGGATCCTTGATAATAATGGAGGGGTCTGAGGCGGAAAGGACAATCTGCAAAGAAATGTCACCCACTGGCAGGACTGTCCACAGGAACATTTTTGTGTGTGTTCACAGAAGAGTCATTTCTGCAGTCCTGTACACACCTATTCAGCAGTCTTATCCTCTAATCCCCTTTTAAATGCACATGCAATGAACAACGGCAATTCCGATCTCTCTTGCTTTTGAACAGGGAACCTGGTGCACCGTTGTAGATAATAATACACAAGCAAGGAGAAACAATGACTCAGATCTGCCGTAATTTATACTGTGGTTTGTGCTCCCGAGCAGGGAACGCGAACGTTCAATTAAATCGCTTGTGTGTAGGCAACGCACAACAATGACTCAGATTTGTATTGCTGTCTCTGCGGTTGCAGATCATAATGTGCAATGGAAGCAAAGTGGCCTGCTTTTCATATATTCAGTGTAGGCATTCACAGATAAGTGTCCCCCAATATGAGAGGTATTCACAGGTAATTGTCCCAAAGATGTGATGTCAATGGGCTGGAAGGCAGAACAAAATCGTTCTGCGTCTGAGGGCTGAACGTGACCATAGGCAGTGGTGCAAGGGCAAAATGCACATAAGAAGAGCTGGCTGGATCAGGCCAATGGCCCATCTTGTCCAACAGTCTGTTCTCGCAGTGACCAACCAGAGGCTTGTGAGAAACCCGCAGCAAGACTCAAGCAGAAGAGCCCTCTCCCCGCCTGCAGTTTCCAGCAATGAGCATTCAGTAGCATATCAGCCATCGACCACAGAGGCTTGAAGGAATGGGTTTCTGTGCAGTCAGTTTGAAATGGGACCCAAAATACACTTTTTTCCCCTTCTCCAAGGGAGCATTTCTAACATGCTTTAACTTGAGCTCTTGAGCCCAAACCCAGCTGTATAAACAAGTGCTCAAAGCTCTGTCCCTTTTCAGTCCATGAAGGCCGGTAATGACGGATGGCTTTGTCCATTCCAAAGTGGAACAGGGATGACACGTCTGAGCCTTATCTCACATCCTGACCACAAAGATCACACTCTGACGCACACACCTAGTCCGGGAACAGTGTCAGGAGTTGGTGATCTAGCAGTTCCAAAGCACACCAGTGCAAGTAGATAAAAAGGTACCACTGTGGCAGGAAGGTAAATGGTGTTTCCATGCACTCTGGTTTCCATCATAGTGTTCCATTGCGCCAGAAGCAGTTTAGTGCTGCTGGCCACATGGCCTGGAAGGCTGTCTGTGGACAAATACCGGCTCCCTTGGCCTTAAAAGAAAGATACGCACCACACCCCATAGTTGCCTTTGACTGGACTTAACTGTCCAGGCAGAGGCAGAGCTAGCTGCTCTGGTAACTGGAGCGACACACATGCTGTGCTCCCAAGGGCAGCGTGGCCCACAGTGAGCATCCCACAGGGGCGCCGCCACCTGCAGTGAGCGTCCCCGGGGGGCGCCACCTGCGGCAATGTCACCCCCCTCAGCGATGATGCCCGGAGCTGGCCGCACCCCCTTCCTCCACCAGTGCATCCAGGGGTCCTTTACCTTACCTTAATGGTAAAAAAACCACAGTTCCACAATGCATCAGGGACATTGTGTGAAAGGGACATTTTATCTGGTCCAGTATACCTGAAGGAGCATCTCCACCCCCATTGTTCTGCCCAGACAGTGAGGTCCAGCGCCGAGGGCCTTCTGGCAATTCCCTCACTGCGAGAAGCCAAGTTACAGGGAACCAGGCAGAGGGCCTTCTCGGTAGTGGCACCCGCCCTGTGGAACGCCCTCCCATCAGATGTCAAGGAAATAAACTATCTGACTTTTAGAAGATATCTGAAGGCAGCTCTGTTCAGGGAAGCTTTTAATGTTTGATGCATTACTGTATTTTAATATTTTGTTGGAAGCCACCCAGAGTGGCTGGGGAAGCCCAGCCAGATGAGCGAGGTATAAATAAATTATTATCATTATTATCGGATCGAGCCTCCTCAGGCCCGCTGGAGGCTCGCTGCAAAAGCATGCCCCGGATGGTGCTTTTCTGGGGACGTGGGGATCTTTGTTTCAGAGGGAGGCTACCTTGCAAATTAATTGCTTGGATGCAATCTGAACGGCATCATAAATGTCACGTCGAAATTGCACGGATCGAGGGAGCAATGTCAGCACTCTCCCTCCCTCCCTCCCCCCCTCTCTCTCCACTGTTTCATTTAAAGGTGGGCAATACACACAGCGAGAAAAGTGCTCTTCATCAATAATTTAGCCAGCGGTGTAGCGCCAAGCCGCGCCAAAGATGCCAGGGGAGCAGCTACCTCCCTGGTTTTAATGACACCAGCAGGGAGGCAGAGTGAGGCCAGTGCAAATCAACATTCATGGTACATCTGGGCATGTCGCTAGATGAAGATATCAAGGACTGAGCTGACAGGACAAAGGGTTTGTGGAAAAAAGAGAGAGAAGTGTAACCTAGAAAGCCTTTACTTTGAATTCTTTGTATAAATTCAAGGGGGGATGACAGTTCCTAAGGTCATCTTCTGGAAGGGAAAAGCTTCAGTGATCTAACCCAGCGCGCATATATATATATATATATATATATATATATATATATATATATATGGTTAACTCTTTCTCTGCACTCAATCAAAAGGACGCAGCGGTTTGAAAGTTTGGCATGATTCGCTTTGCAAATGTGGAAATTAAAAAGGAAAAAAGAAAATATGTTCAGGGTCTTTTCCCAGCATATCTTTCATAAGGGGCTGTCTTAATGAGCAAAAATGTTAACATCGACGCACCTGGCTTCATCTTCATCGCCCTGTTTAAAACCCCCACGGTCTGTGCTTGTACTGCAGCCGTGCTGATCTTGAAGGACTTTCGATACCTTTGCCATTTCAAAGTGCTTCGCTGCGAGAGACACAGTCGCGTTTTCTGGGACAGACATCGTTTTAGTGTACAAATGTCAGTCAGATCGATTCCCTGGGCGGCCTAGTCCAAGCCACATGACAACAGCGCAGGAGATGACAGGATGGGGGAATATGCCACTTCCCCGTTGTTGTTGTTATTGTTGTTGTTGTTGTTGTTATACTGCCCTATACCCCCAGATCTCAGGGCGGTTCACAGGATAAAATCAGAATATAAAACCACAAAGTACATAATCAAAATAAAAACAACAACAACCCAATAACAAGCCCCCAACATATTTGCCTACAATGTCACCTTCACAGCAGGGTGTAAGGGTTCCATGCAAGGTCCTATCATTGGTGTTTAAATCCCCAAATATTTTTTGTTGTTGTTTAGTCGTTTAGTCGTGTCCGACTCTTCGTTACCCCGTGGACCAGAGCACGCCAGGCACTCCTGTCTTCCACTGCCTCCCGCAGTTTGATCAAACTCATGTTGGTAGCTTTGAGAACACTATCCAACCATCTCGTCCTCTGTCATCCCCTTCTCCTTGTGCCCTCCATCTTTCCCAACATCAGGGTCTTTTCCAGGGAGTCTTCTCTTCTCATGAGGTGGCCAAAGTATTGGAGCCTCAGCTTCAGGATCTGTCCTTCCAGTGAGCACTCAGGGCTGATTTCCTTCAGAATGGAGAGGTCTGATCTTCTTGCAGTTCACGGGACTCTCAAGAGTCTCCTCCAGCACCATAATTCAAAAGCATCAATTCTTCAGCGATCAGCCTTCTTTATGGTCCAGCTCTTACTTCCATACATCACTACTGGGAAAACCATAGCTTTAACTATACGGACCTTTGTTGGTAAGGTGATGTCTGTACTTTTTAAGATGCTGTCTAGGTTTGTCATTGCTTTTCTCCCAAGAAGCAGGCGTCTTTAATTTCGTGACTGCTGTCACCATCTGCAGTGATGGAGCCCAAGAATCCCCAAATTCTTGAAGGAATACCTGCTTCCCTACAGAGCCTCTCAGGTGTTAAGGCTGGCAAGGAGTTCCCTCTTGGGAGTTCCTCACCCTCCGAAGCCTAGGAGATGGCAATCTAAGACTGGGTTTTCTCTGCGGCAGCACCCAAAATGTGAAACCTCCTCACTGCAAAGATGCATCAAACATCTCCCCATAGAGAGGGGCATCAATTATACGTATATCATGGTGCAGTTTTCACGGATTGCTGAAGACACACCTTTTTCCCCCAGCCTTTAAGATTTCCTTGGCCTCATCCGTTGTGCATAGTTTGGTTTGAATTGTTTTATTAGATTTTAATCTTACATGATAGGGGCATGGGTGGCACTGTGGTCTAAACCACAGAGCCTAGGGCTTGCCAATCGGAAGGTCGGCAGTTTGAATCCCCACGACGGAGTGAGCTCCCATTGTTCGGTCCCAGCTCTTGCCAACCTAGCAGTTCGAAAGCACGCCAGTGCAAGTAGATAAATAGGTACCGCTCCAGCGGGAAGGTAAACAGTGTTTCCGTGCACTGCTCTGGTTTTGCCAGAAGCAACCTAGTCATGCTGGCCACATGACCCAGATAAACTGTCTGCGGACAAATGTCAGCTCCCTCGGCCAGTAAAGCGAGATGAGCACCGCAACCCCAGAGTCGTTCACGACTGGACTTAGCTATCAGGGGTCCTTAACCTTTACCTAATCTTACATGACTGTACGTGGTGGTCCCTCATCCTGGGACCTTGTAGTGAATAACAGGTTAGAAATCTCTTCAATAAAGATGTCCTGAGGTCTGTCCTTCTAAGATCTCTTCGTTCCCTCTCTCAGAAGTGCAGGGTGGAGCACGAGAAGGAGAATCAACGTGTGGTTCCTCAGCCTGCCCACTTTTGGGCTTTGGCTGGACAGACAGAGGTGAGATTCAGGCCACATCTGCACTTTTCATAGAAATATGTGGGTGGCACTGTGGTCTAAACCACTGAGCCACTTGCACTTGCCAATCAGAAGGTCGGAAGTTTGAATCCCCATGGCAGGGTGAGCTCCCATTGCTCTGCCCCAACTCCCGCCAACCTAGCAGTTCGAAAGCACACCGGTGCAACGAGATAAATAGGTACCGCTGCGGCAGGAAGGCAGACGCTGCTTCTGTGCATGCTGGCCACATGACCTGGAAAGCTGTTTCTGGACAAATACTGGCTCCCTCGACCTGAAAGCGAGATGAGTGTCTGAACCCCATAGTCGCCTTTGACGGTTAAGTCCAGGGGTCCTTTACCTTTTTTATCTTACCTGTTCATAGAAAGCAGCATCGCACCGCTTTAAACCCTCCTGGCTCCCTGCAAAGAATCCTGTGAAGTTTAATTTGCTGAGAATTGTGAGGAGATCTCCCTTCCCCTCACAGGGCTACAGTTCCCAGAATGATTTTCAACAACCAGTCCCTGTTATGTACTGAAGTTCTCACCCTGGGCCAGCAGGGGGGATACTGTAGATAGTTTTCACTCAGGTCCACATATGCAAATAAGGGATTGAAAGTGACGTTCAGTGATTGGATAGTTACAGAAAGTGGTTACTGTTGCGTTGCAGTGGAGCTCTATATAAGCAGGCTGGCTGAACCCTTCAGTTCAGTTCTGTTCTGGCCTGTGAATAAACAAGAATCGCTGTGTCATCTGATAATGTTCACCCACAACTTAACAGTCCCTCTTCTTGGGGCACTTGGGCAGAGCTGCCTTCTCAACACAAACGTCGGTTCAGCTTTCCTAGATGGAGGTGAAGGTGGGGCTTTTGGGGCAGACCAGCAGAGCCATTTCCAGCACTCTCACCTGGTCTCCATCTTGCACTGCCTCACCCCAGTCCAGGTAAGCTGCAGTGACCCCAGTGTTGGCAGGCTGGCTTCATCCCCATCACATATGACAGCTGCCCGTGGTGACTCCCTCTTGCCCCAATTGTGATTGTAAGCTCCTTTGGGCTGGGACCTCTGGCTTTGTAAAAGCTTGCGTGCGTTGAGGATGCTACCTTAACGATGAGGATATATAAATAATAAAGGGTGAGTGTTTCAATTGCGTTTTGTTTCTTCCCGTTAACTGTTTTTTAAAAAGATCTTAGCTGGTTTCTGTTTTTCGCTGTTGCAAGTCGCTTTGAGATTCCTTTTGTATGAAGTGACAGATAAATGCAATAAGCAAGATGATAATAATAATAATAATAATAATAATAATAATAATAATAATTTATTTATACCCCGCCCTCCCCAGCCAAAACCGGGCTCAGAGCGGCTTAATAACATAACATAAAGTGTTAATAACATAAAGTGGTGGAAAATTTTAATAAATAACTTATATTAATAGTAATAAGTGGCAAATAATAATAATAATAATAAAAATAATAATATAGTAGTGAATGCTGGTAATAAATTTATAAAAAATAATTTGATAAATAAATAAATTTAATAAACATGCTCATAATAATAATAATAATAATAATAATAATAATATACTTTCATGGCTTATTTGACAATAGCTTAAGAGATCTAAGACTTCTTGCCTTCCTTCCTTCCTTTCTGTTCTTTTTCTCTCTCTTTCTCCCCCGCCCATGGTGGCTCTTTTAACAGCACTGTTAAAAATATTAATAAGGCAACTTTTTTCCTTTTTTTTCACAGCTTTTAATACTTCATCTCTTTCCGCTTTGCTTAGCGCTGCAAAACCTGCTCGCCGAATGGGTTTTGAAGCCTACCCTGTAAAAAGCTGACTATTTATATATTTGATTCTTTAAAAGCAATTAGGAATACAAAGCAGATGGTGCTGCATTGTAGATTTCCCCTTTCATATTGCTTAAACACTAGAGATCAATAAGTCTAATATAAACAGATGATTTCCATAGCAGGGTTTTATAATTAGTTGGCACTGAATGTGTCCAAACTCTAAAATAATTAGCAGAAGCATGTGGCACACCATTAAAACCTTGTGGCTTGTCTGCATTTACATTTATAATTATTAAAGTTAATTATGATGCTTGTGGTATGGTTCCAAGCTCCTTTACAAGTTAGATTAATTTATTTTTTCTTCCAGACCTACTTTTGCCTCTTCAGTAACCTTCCCTGAGCCCTCAGTGAAAATTCCCCAGCAACCTCGCAGCAATGCCAATAGGCAAGGGGGGCTTTTGTTTTAACGCCAGACAGCTGTTGTTCTGACCAAAAGCCCTATATTTTAAAGAGAACATTGCCCATGAGAATCAGGGGGAGAGAGAGCACCATCTTTATACACTGGTCCCAGTCAGAGATTACCCTGTTAAAAATGGCTATTATGCCGGGCCTGCTAGCCTGCAAGCTGGAATTTTAAGTGTCTCAGAATACGAAAATAGATACAATGGTACCTTGGTTCTCAAACAGAACCTGTTCCGTAAGTCCGTTCCAAAACCAAAGCGTTCCAAAACCAAGGCGCGCTTTCCCATAGAAAGTAATGCAAAATGGATTAATCCGTTCCAGGCTTTTAAAAACAACTCCTAAAATGGCAATTTAACATGAATCTCCATCTCATGATATATTAGAATTTTACCCCAGTAGCCACATATCTGTGTAGAGTGTTTGAGGACCGGAACATTTGAGGGGAACCCAAAATGCTTGTTTACAAAGCTATGGTACTACCAACCTTAATGTATGCTTGTGAAACATGGACCACTTATAAACGCCATCTCCAACTCCTCGAAAGATTCCATCAAATTATACATCACTTGGGAAGACAGGCAAACTAATATCAGTGTCCTGGAAGAAGCAAAGATCACGAGTGTCAAAGCAACAATTCTTCAATATCAACTTCATTGGACTGGTCATGTTATTCAGCTGCCTGATTATCATCTTCCAAAGCAAATACTCTATTCTGAACTTAAAAATGGAAAGCGTAATGCTGGTGGTCAACAAAAGAGGTTTAGAGACTCTCTCAAGGCAAATCTTTAAAAATGTAGTATAAACACAGACAACTGGGAAACACTGGCCTGCGAGTGCTCCAGCTGGAGAACAGCCTTTACCAAAGGTGTCATGGGCTTTGAAGACACTCGATCTCAGGACACAAGGGAGAAACATGCTAAGAGGAAGGCACGGTTGGCAAATCCACACCGTGACCAGCTCCCGCCCAGAAACCTATGTCCCCACTGTGGAAGGACGTGTGGATCTAGAATTGGCCTCCACAGTCACTTACGGACTCATTGTTAAAACCGTGTTTATGGAAGACAATCTTTTTTTTTTGGTCTTTTTTTAATAATAATATTTATTAGTTTTCCAACAAATTGAACACAAACTACAAAAAACCAAAAAAGAAAAAACATACAAAAATACAATACAATACAAAAAAACACTACAAAACACTAGCATACAACTAACAAAACGAAACAAAACCCATTTAAAACACAATCCAATTTCAATATCTTGTCTTTCTTTTACTAATTTCCACGACCTCCTCACACCTCCCTTTTTGTATTCCACTTCTATTAATTCTTTCGGCAATTCCTTTCCATCTTCCTCTGTTTTCTATCCTATAATTATCTTAACACTTTCTAACCTTGTTTTTCCCTTTAATGCTCTAATAACCTATTTATACTTAATTCCTTATAACATTTCTACTAAAGCCATATAACTTCATTCCAACATTTTTCTAACATTCATTAATTTTACAGTATTTCTGTAAATAGTCTTTAAACTTTTTCCAGTCTTCTTCCGCCGACTCTTCTCCCTGGTCTCGGATTCTGCCAGTCATTTCCGCTAATTCCATGTAGTCCATCAACTTCACCTGCCATTCATCCCTGGTGGGTAAATCTTGTGTCTTCCAATATTTCGCGATGAGTATTCTTGCTGCTGTTATTGCATACATAAAGAAAGTTCTATCCTTATGGAAGACAAACTTACTTGGCTACAAGTGATCGCCAAAGAAAAGAGATCTGTGGAGAATAAGTTCTGCAATTTAGGGTCTGCCACAGACAGCGCCCCTTTCCAGAGCACCAGCCCCCTCCTGAGCTTCTGACGGTTGTGTAAGCACCAAAAGAGCCTTCTCTGCCAATATTAGCATCCAACTCTGTCTGTAGGGAAGGAGGTATTCAGTTATTTGGGACCTGAGTCAGTTAGGGTTCACTAATGCGAGCACCTTGAATTGCGCCCAGAAACAAACGGGCAAGTAACTGGTTTTAAAAACTACAGAAGCAAAGTTCCACATCTTTACCTTATGACTGGGCTCATTGCACAGAAATAAGTACCGTATTTTTCGTCCCATAGGACGCTCCGTTCCATAGGACGCACCTACTTTTTTGGGGGGGACACCTGCGCGAAGCACGGGGCGTCCTCCAGAGGGCGCTCCGTGCTCCGCGCTGCAGGCTGCCGCCCGCAAGCCTTACGCTCCCGGGGGAGTTCCCCCCCCTGTGTGCAAGGCTTGCCGACACTCGCCCGAAGCACGGGGCGTCCTCCAAAGGGCGCCCCATGCTCCGCGCTGCAGGCTGCCGCCCCCAAGCCTTGCGCTCCCGGGTGGACTTCCCCCGGGTGCGCAAGGCTTGCGGACACTTGTGCGAAGCACGGGACGTCCTCCGGTGGGCGTCCCGTGCACCGCGCTGCAGGCTGCTGCCCGCAAGCCTTGCGCTCCCAGGGGAACTCCTCCCGGGTGCTCAAGACTTGCGGATAGCTTCCTGGAGCCTGGAGAACAAGAGGTGTCGGTGCGCACCTACGCCTCTCGCTCTCCAGGCTTCCGCAAAAGCCTGCATTCGCCCCATAGGACGCACACACATTTCACCTTCATTTTTGGAGGGGGAAAAGTGCGTCCTATAGGGCAAAAAATACGGTATATCGTCATATTGAGTCTATCAAATTACAAAGCTATGAAATCAGTAACAGAAAGGAACGGCAACATCGAACCGGCAACAAAATCACAAAGGAAGCAAATTCACGTATAAAGTCTTGAAAAATCATACAAAGCTCCAGGAAGATGGCTTGTTTGCGGAAAATGCTGGTGTACAAACCATCTGCACAATTTCTCCTAAGCAAAAAAAGGATTAGAATCCCTCTAGTTTTCTTTTTTTAAATGAATTTCTAAGCCACGTTGAGAATTTTATCAAATTGAAACGACGGCCTATATAAGCTCTCTTAGCAAATCATCATTTCTGTCCCAGTAAAACCTTGTTTTCACCAGGCGCTCTCTCTCTCTCTCTCTCTCTCTCTCTTTCAAAAATAAATCTCACTCATCTGTGTTCTTCATGTAACAGCATGTCTATCAGATGATTCCTGGCTCACAATCCTGTTTTCTCCAACTCCAACCAGACCTGGAGATGTCTGGAAAGTGACAAGGTAGCAGCGAGCCTGCCAACTTCGGTCGGCAAGCATATTTATTTTCTTCCCCGAGACGGATGAAAAAATTGTCACGATGTGATGCTCCAGCAGGCCAAAGCACTGCCCACCTCCAGGGCTTGGAAAAGACCCGGAGCCAAGAGTTCCATAAGGAAAACAGACTGCGGCCCTGCTGACTTGACTTCTCCTGCTATGCTATGCCTCTTGCAGAACGACCTAAAAGCTGAGTTGAGAAGTCTGCCTAGCTATTTGACAAGTATCCATCGGGTGCAAGGAAGTAAAATGAAGTCTCGTCTTTCCCCATGGGGGGGGGGAGCTATCAATCTCTATGGCTATGCCCTGCCTCCATGGCTGGAGGAAGTAATGTTTCTGAATACAGTGGTACCTTGGTTCTCAAATTTAATCCATTCCAGAAGTCCGTTCCAAAACCAAAGCGTTCCAAAACCAAGGCGTGCTTTCCCATAGAAAGTAATGCAAAACGGATTACAGTGGTACCTCAGGTTAAGTACTTAATTCGTTCCGGAGGTCCATTCTTAACCTGAAACTGTCCTAGCGAAACAGAATGGGACGCAACCTGAAAAGATTTAACCCGAAGCGACTTTAACCTGAGGTATGACTGTATTCCTAAATTCCCCAAATTCCAGTGAGGTTCCATTCATCTTACTTAACCTTGCAAGGTGGATGAGAGCTTTGTTCCCCACCCCCGTTTTTTGAACAATACTTTAAAAACCCCCACATAAAACACCCCATGCTGCTCACATTGGCCTCATGTACGGTACTCTCTCTGCATCTTCCATGCCACATCACTCCCAAGGCGTTCCAGGGAGCAAGGCTGCTGGGAAGCTGGTAAAATAGCTTTGCAGTCTGGTGTGTAGCGTGGAGGTTCTTCTTTTTAATAATAATAATAATAATATTTTAAAAATAAGGTGTGGTGGAAAACCTTAGCTACATAAAGTTAAGTAAGCCAAGTGGCACAACCCTGCCCCCCCCCAAAAAAATCAGTGAATCCCCTCATAAAGAAACAGAAAATCAGGCCCCATTTTCACGGGGGGGGGGTGGGTTAGGAAAGTTGAGGAGGTGGGATTTTTATCCTGCCTTTAAAAGATGCAATATGACACACACACACACACACACACACACACACCAGACACAAGCCCACTATCTCTCTCCCAGAGATTGTGTTTTCCTCACCATCCATTTCCCCCCCTCCTCTTTTGCCTTGATCAGGAGACATTCCAACCTGCTGAATTTTTCATGGAAGAGATAATATCATTGTACACATAATAATGGCCTTCAAACACATCCATCTGCCTGTTACCTCTGAATAGACTGGCGGTGTGTACATAGGCCTTGAGAAGCATATTTATATTTTCTTCATTGTGATGTAAAATATGGACATTCTAAAAAACCGATCTCTGTATAAATCCCGGCGTGTCGTTTTAGATAAGGGGACTAACAGTACAGGAAAGTGTGAGCCATGACCTATCAGGGTCCCTGAGAAGACACAAAGTATTGCTTTTTTTAAAAAAAAAAAAAGGAAAAGAAATGAACATTCTGCCATGGCACATTTGAAAAATTAGGCAGAGATGACAAGTGGGATTCCCTTCCCTGCTAAATAAACTTGAGGCAATGGATGAGATGCTATATTGATGGAATATCCCTCACCTGAAAGAAGGTAGAATTCAAGAGTTGGGGCATGATTCTCATCCTAAACATTTATCTGCCCTCTTCTATTCTCCCCTTCCACTTTCCTCTCCTCTGTTCATACTCCATAATTCAATAATCTCTAATTATTTCTGTTGCTCATAATTTAATTTCTGCTCGTGAATTAGGCAAACTAGTGTCGGTGTACTGGAAGAAGCAAAGATCACCAGTGTCAAAGCAATGATTCTTCAATATCAACTTTGTTGGACTGGTTCTGTTGTGCAGATGCCTGATTATCACCTTCCAAAGCAACTACTCTATTCCAAACTTAAAAATGGAAAGTGTAATGTTGGTGGTCAACAAAAGAGGTTAAAAGACCCTCTCAAGGCAAATTTTAAAAAATGTAGTATAAACACCAACAACTGGGAAACACTGGCCTGCAAGCGCTCCAGTTGGAAAACAGCCTTTACCAAAGGTGTCATGGGTTTTGAAGACGCTCAAACTCAGGACAAAAGGGAGAAATGTCCTAAGAGGAAGGCATGTTTGGCAAACGCTCACCGTGATCAACTCCCACCCAGAAACCTATGTCCCCAGTGTGGAAGGACGTGTGGATCCAGAATTGGCCTCCACAGTCATTTACGGACGCATCGTTAAGACAATGTTTATGGAAGACAATCTTACTCGGCTACGAGTGAAGAAGAAGAAGAGGAAGAGGAAGAGGAAGAGGAAGAAGAAGAAGAAGAAGAAGAAGAAGAAGAAGAAGAAGAAGAAGCAGCTCACATGCAAATACCCATTTACAAAGGGGTACTGAGGGATGCTGAACTAACCAGTGTACCTGAGGTTGGGGTGGGGCTCTAGCTCAGCAGCAGAGCATCTGGTCTGCATGCAGAGTGGTCCAGGTGTGATCCCTGGAATCTCCAGATAAGGTTCAGAGAGACCCCAGTCTGCAGCCAGTTGAGGTATATAATAAGGGGGCTAGATGATGGACCATTGTTCTGACTCAGGCTGCATTCACATGGCAGTTTATTCCATTTCTACATTTCCCTGTTTACTTTCCACATTATAGATGAGCTTTCACACAATGTAAAATGTACTTCTAGAACTGCAATGCAATACAGTGGAACTGTGGCGGAATATAGCTCAAGTTTGGCACTCTTTTCCATATTATTTGCCAACAATTTTTGTCCCGGAAGCCAAGAACACAGGGATGAGCGCTACATCTGCACTATATTCCACTCCACTTCCAGAAGTTGCGTGAAAGCTCAAATATAAGGCAGAACAGAACAGTGAAGGAAAAGTCATGAAAGTGGAAGAAAACTGATATGTGAATGCAGCTTTTGGGTGGATCTACACACAGGAGCAAAAACACACACGCTATAAATAAGTCAGAAATCAAATCATTATAACAAACAAAAAAAACGCTACAGAAAATCGCAAAGATTTTTCTTTTGCTCTCCAGCGCCATCTGGTGTTGCATGTTTATACCACATTCAAAACACTGCTTTTTGACTTATGTAGCTGAGTCCTTAGTAGAAGCCATCTTCCTACGCTCCAGCTTTGCTTCTCCTCTATTACAATCAAGCAATTCATTGATGCATTGAAGCAATTGGGACGCGGGTGGCGCTGTGGGGTAAACCACAGAGCCTAGGACTTGCCGATCAGAAGGTCGCGGTTTGAATCCCCGCAACGGGGTGAGCTCCCATTGCTCAGTCCCTGCTCCTGCCAACCTAGCAGTTCAAAAGCATGTCAAAGTGCAAGTAGGTAAATAGGTACCGCTCCGTCGGGAAGGTAAGCAGCATTTTCGTGCGCTGCTCTGGTTCACCAGAAGCGGCTTAGTCATGCTGGACACATGACCCGGAAGCTGTACGCCGGCTCCCTTGGCCAGTAAAGCGAGATGAGCACTGCAACCCCAGAGTCAGCCACTACTGGACCTAATGGTCAGGGGTCCCTTTACCTTTTAATGAATTGAATGGGCATAATATAGAATGGCTTCCCTGGAACATCTTGCCGAAGGCTGCAAAAAAATTCCTCTCTTGCAGAGAGACAACCACCATTCCCAAACTCACCCCTCAAATGCCAAATTTAACACTGGACCTGGTTCAGAGTCCATTGGACTCTTCCTCTTGCAGCGAATCTACTAGGTGTGAACTTACCAGGCCTTCGCAGAGTAAACCCCACCGCTGTTTGCAAAAGCGTTCCCAAATAACCTTCTTATTTCCTTTGGCAAGACTTTTCGGTCTTCTTTAGTTAAAGAGCTTGCCAGATGTTTGAAACTGAATGAATATTTCTGGCAACCTGGCCTCTAGTGGCATCATCAATCATGCCTATCTGAAATGGTCCAAGGAGATTCTGCACCAAAATATACCTTTGCTCGACTCCTTTTGCTGTTACAAATGGATCCAGCAGAATGCCAAACACCGATTACCTCCAGCACACCATGGCGAAGATGATGGATCAGCTCATGACATTCACTGGACATGGAAATATTCCCAGGGATGTATGAAGCCCTAGGAGCTTCATTGAGCCAAATTTTTCACTCGGGTCTGAAAGAGTCAGTGCAGAACTGTTTTGGGGAAGCTATCGAGAATCAAATCTGAAACCTTAGAACAACAGAGGTGTCCCACAGTTGACCAGCCCAGTTGTTTTCTACCATGTTTAGGATACAATTCTAAATTTGAGTGGGGAGTGGACTGTGTACAGTTCTGGTAACCTCATCTCAAAACGGATATTGCAGAGTTGCGAAAGGTTCGTTAAAGGGCCAATAAAAGGAACAAGTAGGGGAAGAGACTCTTGTATGAAGAAAGGTTACAGCGTTTGGGACTTTTTAGTTTACAGAAAAGGACAGTAAGCAGTGGCATGATAGTAGTTTGTAAACTTATGCATGGCATGGAGAAATGTTGTAGGTTAAGGAAAACTCTGATCCTAAACATCCACTGCCTTGCATTATAAGAAAAGTCTAGAAGTGGGCAAATCCAGAGTGGGGTCCCTAAGACAGTTGGATGGTGCCTTGAACTGGCAAATCCTGCAGCCAGGATGGTGCAAAATGTATTGCATGCCAGAGGCAAATGCAGGTATACCTTTGTATAGTAGGCTGGTATTAGGTATTCAGGGGACGTGGGTGGCGCTGTGGGTTAAACCACAGAGCCTAGGACTTGCCAATCAGAAGGTCGGCAGTTTGAATTCCCGCGACGGGGTGAGCTCCCGTTGCTCGGTCCCTGCTCCTGCCAACCTAGCAGTTCGAAAGCATATCAAAAGTGCAAGTAGATAAATAGGTACCACTCCGGCGGGAAGGTAAATGGTGTTTCTGTGTGCTGCTCTGGTTTGCCAGAAGCGGCTTAGTCATGCTGGCCACATGACCCAGAAGCTATATGCCGGCTCCCTCGGCCAATAAAGCGAGATGAGCGCCGCAACCCCAGAGTCGGCCATGACTGGACCTAATGGTCAGGGACACTTTACCTTTTTTTTAATTAGGTATTAATACCAGTGTACTGGAAGAAGCAAAGATCACCAGTGTCGAAGCAATGATTCTTCAACATCAACTTCATTGGACTGGTTATGTTGCTTGAATGCCTGGTTATCGTCTTCCAAAGCAACTACTCTATTTCGAACTTAAAAATGGAAAGCATAATGCTGGTGGTCAACAAAAGAGGTTTAAAGACTCTCTCAAGGCAAATCTTTAAAAAAATATAGTATAAACACAGACAACTGGGAAACATTGGCCTGTGAGCACTCCAGTTGGAGAACAGCCTTTACCAAAGGTGTCATGGGCTTTGAAGACACTCAGGACGAAAGGGAGAAACATGCTAAGAGGAAGGCATGCTTGGCAAACCCTCACCGTGATCAACTCCTGCCCAGAAACCTATGTCCCCACAAAAGCCATCAAGGAAGTTGTGAAGCAAGACCAGCAAAGGGGCGTGACCTGGGGAGAAGGGGTGTGGCGTGGGAAGCACCCTGAGGGCCAGGTAGGGAGACTTGGAGGGCCACTTTTGGTCTGAGGCTCCCCATCGCCGCTCTAATCCATCCAGACAGGATGTGCTTCTCTCTAAGGAGCCAGACAGAAAACTCCAGATCACTTCCTCCCTCCTCCCAGTGTGTGTTTAATTTCACGTTAACCAAAGGCTCATCTGCCCTTCCATTCTGTCCCTGTGCTAATCAATGCCACAGGTCAGGTTGAAAGAACAGCCAGGCTGCGAGCTGCTGGCGCTTAGACCACTTTGATGCAAATCATTGATCAAAAGAGCAGGTGCATGCAGGGTGTGCCAGTTTCCTAATTTCCATTCTCTCTCAACCTTCTGCATTCTTCTTCTTCTTCTTCTCTCTCAACCTCCTGCATTCTTCTTCTTCTTCTTCTTCTTCTTCTTCTTCTTCTTCTTCTTCTTCTTCTTCTTCTTCTTCTTCTTCTCTCTCTCTCTCTCTCTCTCTCTCTCACACACACACACACACAATATCTCCTTCAACAGCTGCTCTTCCTTTAAGTATTTACTTTGTGTGGCTAAATATATCAGCATGCACTAGAGCCTAAGCAGTTGGGGTCAAGCATGAGAATAATTCAGGTCTGCTGGGGGGTTTTGTTCATGAATTTGAGGATATGCATGAACTTTTGAAGTTCCGGCATCCCAGCAGCCAACGCACAACTACAGGCCGGCAACTAGGTTGCCACGATCTCCCCTGTCCCAGCCCAGAATTTGCAATAAATATGGGCTGGGACAAATAAATAACATCCTCATCCCACTGGTCTATCCTTCTGAAAGCCCTAAGAGCAGAGCTGGGGAATCATTCTCAGCCTCAGGGACACATTCCCTTCTGTGCAATATTCCAGAAGCCACATGCCAATGGTAGGCAGGGCCAGAGGGGCAACCAAGGTAGGATATTTCTACACACACACACCCATCCACCCCTCTCTATTCTCTAGCAAACTTGGGTCTCCAGCTGCTTTTGAACTACAGTTCCCATCATCACTGACCACTTGTCCTGTTTTGTTGTTGTCGTTTAGTCGTTTAGTTGTGTCTGACTCTTGGTGAGCCCATGGACCACAGCACACCAGGCACTTCTCTCTTCCACTGCCTTCCGCAGTTTGGTCAAACTCATGCTGGTAGCTTCAAGAACACTGTCCCACCATCTCACCGTCTGTCGTCCCCTTCTCCTTGTGCCCTCAATCTTTCCCAACATCAGGGTCTTTTCCAGGGAGTCTTCTCTTCTCATGAGGTGGCCAAAGTATTGGAGCCTCAGCTTCACGATCTGTCCTTCTAGTGAGCACTATGGGCTGATTTCCTTCAGAATGGTGAGGTTTGATCTTCTTGTAGTCCATGGGACTCTCAAGAGTCTCCTCCAACACCATAATTCAAAAGCATCAATTCTTCGGCGATCAGCCTTCTTGATGGTCCAGCTCTCATTTCCATACATCACTACTGGGGAAACCATAGCTTTAACTATACGGACCTTTGTTGGCAAGGTGATGTCTCTGCTTTTTAAGATGCTGTCTAGGTTTGTCATTGCTTTCCTCCCAAGAAGCAGGCGTCTTTTAATTTCATGACTGCTGTAGTGGTCTTCTCCATGCTGCTGGTCCTGCTAGCTAAGGATAATGGGAGTTCTCGTCCAAAAACAGCTGGAGATCCTAGTTTGGGATGCTCTAGCATAAGGACACATTCCGCCCAGGAGAAAACACTCAAGGGGTGTGCAAAAGAGGGCTCATGGCCTCGGAAGAGTCCCAGAAGTGAGGTATAGGCTTCCCTGGGCCTGAGGCTGTGTGGATTACTGTATCCAAAGACTCAGACAGAGGTCTTTCCCCATTGCCTGCCATGCATCCTTTCACTTACGCTCTGCAACTGAGTTGTGGTCTCTTTCCTGAAGCTGACTTAAGGAAGATCGTAAGAAGAGTCCTACTGGATCAGGATAAAGATCCATTTGGTTGAGCATCTTGTTCTCAGGGTGGCCAACCAGCAGAGGTTAGGTCACACTGGAGGGACCGCAACTGTTGGGATACTGCCGGGAAGACGGGGGCGTCAGGCAGGCCCCCAGCTGGCTCCAGACGATCACCGGTTTCCTGTGGAACAGCATCAGTCCGTTAGCGACACGAGCCTCAGATACGCTTAGAGACTCGGGCACACTCTGTCAGCAGACTGTGTAAATCTCCACACAGCAGATGAGGCGGGCAAAGGCAGATGTAAGCATTATATACAGCATTTATTCAGCATAGTTCAGGGACAAAAGAAAACATGTCTGCATCCCGTCGTCTCCGGGAAAACAGCAGTAACACAAAAGCTACATACAACGGAAGTTCCTAGCACTGCTGGGAGTAAACAGGCAAGTGATACACAAACGCCATGCCTGTACCCTTGTAAGGTGGAATGGAACTCTATCCTAACAGCAACTACTCTTCAGAATGGAGGGGAGGTTGCCAAATGTTGGCGTTGCACGGGGCACCGCTGAACTTTGAGACCCCCACGGTCCACCACTGCAACCAGATGCCTACAGGAAGCCTGGAAGCAGGAGCTCAGTGCAACATCAATGCTCCACACTTGCAATTCCAAGGTCCTGGTCTTCAGTGGCATGCTGCCTCAAACAATGGAAGGAGAACAGAACCATCATGGCTAATGGTCATTGGTAGCTGTCCGTGTCAGGAACTTATCTAATCCTCTTTTAAAGTTTTACCTGTTAGTGGCCCTCACTACATCTTGTTGAAGCTAATTCCAAGCGTGCCATGTGAAGAAGGACTATCTTTTGTCTCTTCCGAACCTTCCAGAGTTCAGGTTCATTGAATGGCTCCAGGTTCTAGTATTATGAGTGGAGGCTGGAGACTTAGAATCATGGAATTGGAGAGTTGGAAGGGACTCCAAGGGTCATCTAGTCTACCCCCCCCCCCGCATGGCGATGCAGGAATCTCAACTAAAGCATCCATGATAGATGGCCATCCAACCTTTGCTTAAAAACCTCCAAGGAAGGAGATCTACTACCTTCCAAGTGAGACTGTTGAACAGCTCTTACTGTCAGAAAGTTTTTCTGTATCTTTAGTCAGAATCTCCTTTCTTGCAACTTGAAGCCATGGGTTCGGGTCCTACCCTCCAGAGCAGGAGAAAACAAGCTTGTTCTCTCTTCCATGTGATTTCTCCTTATCTGTGTTGTGGCAAAACATCTTTCATGTTCCTCCTTACTGGCTTTTAAAAAAAAAACCAACAACAACACCAAAAACTAAAAAATCCCCAGTGTTGTAAGAGTTTCAGAGACTTGCTGAGTCTCCTTGGTCATTTCACTTGCCCTTTTCTGAACCTTTTCAGGTGAAGGTGATAATAGCAACATGGTAGAGGCAAGATTCACCCCAAACTCATCTTGCTTCACAAAGTAGGCTGCAATCCAATAATAATAATAATAATAATAATAATAATTTATTTATACCCCGCCCATTTGGCTGGGTTTCCCCAGCCACTCTGGGCAGCTTCCAGCAGAATATTAAAATACAATGATTCATCCAGTATTAAAAGCTTCCCTAAAGAGGGCTGCCTTCAGATGTCTTCTAAAAGTCAGATAGTTGTTTATTTCCTTAACATCTGATGGGAGGCTGTTCCACAGGGCAAGCGACACTACCGAGAAGGCCCTCTGCCTGGTTCCCTGTAACCTCACTTCTCGCAGGGAGGGAACCGCCAGAAGGCCCTCGGAGCTGGACCTCAGTGTCTGGGCTGAACAATGGGGGTGGAGACGCTCCTTCAGATATACTGGACTGAGTCCGTTTAGGGCTTTAAAGGTCAGCACCAACACTTTGAGTTGTGCTTGGAAACGTACTGGGAGCCAATGTAGGTCTTTCAGGACTGGTGTGATATGGCCTTGGCGGCTGCTCCCAGTCACCAGTCCAACTGCCACATTCTTACCTGGGAGTAAGCCCTGTGGGACTTTCTCCTGAGTAGACATGCCAAGGATTGGACGGATAGCCACCAAGCCGTTCCACAGCTGTAGTACATGGTGAAATTGCGCTTCAGCTCTGTGAGCAGATGCACGACAGTGCCCTTTCACCACAAGACAGGAAGAGTAACTTGTACTGGCAGAGCCTGACCAGAAACAGCTCTGTGTTTAATTCCCACGTATACAAGGCTATCAAAGCTTTACTTCTGTTTTATTAATAGAAAGCCTCTGTCCATGGTGTATATTTAGAAGCAAGCGTGTTAGCCCAAGCTGCAACCCAAAGAGGAGATCAAGGGAAGGGAAGGAATTGTAAGGACCGCTTTGAAATTCAACGCTAAAAAAGATCTGACATGCTTTCTATCTGTAGGCATTTTTAGGTTGGGCTGGAAAATAAAAAGAAAAAAACCTGTTTGTACAGAGTACGCCTGCCTGGCTGTAAGCCAAGACAGGAAGTCTATCAAAGCTAAGAGGATGTTTGAAAGCAACGAAATGCTGCGACAACACTGAAGGGGGAGAGGGGATGAAAAAAGATATTAAACGAATAGTTTCCATATCAGAAGGAGGCTTTTCCTTTACTCCTTCTAGACTGGTGGTTGCTAGCCTATTTATTCAACTGCCACACCCTTCAGACACAACTCCAGGCTCTCTGAGGCAAAAGGAGGAGGAGAACCATAGAGCTGGGCATTCCCCAATGACCAGAGAGGCCAACTCTGTGCATCACAAGCTCAACAGAGATCGACCTATGCAATGTAGACTCAGGGTGGGCAGGCTTCAAGCTTGTCAGATCTGATTTGGTTGAGGAAGGCAATATCGCTGATGGCTTAGCAGAGTGACCACTGCTGACTAAGTTTTATTTTTATTCTTAGTTTTTAAATTCATACTTTATTTAGAGTTCAACAATAACAAAAAAATACCCTGCTGCAACTACTACATCTTGTTGTTGTTATTTAAACGTTTAGTCGTGTCCAACTCTTTGTGACCCCATGGACCACAGCACACCAGTCACTTCTGTCTTCCACTGCCTCCCGTAGTTTGGTCAGACTCATGTTCGTAGCTTCGAGAACGCTGTCCAACCATCTCGTCCTCTGTCAGCCCCTTCTCCTTGTGCCCTCCATCTTTCCCAACATCAGGGTCTTTTCCAGGGAGTCTTGTCTTCTCCTGAGGTGGCCAAAGTATTGGAGCCTCAGCTTCAGGATCTGTCCTTCCAGTGAGCCCTCAGGGCTGATTTCCTTGAGAATGGATAGGTTTGATCTTCTTGCAGTCCATGGGACTCTCAAGAGTCTCCTCCAGCACCATAATTCAAAAGCATCAATTCTTCGGCGATCAGCCTTCTTTATGGTCCAGCTCTCACTTCCATACATCACTACTGGGAAAACCTACAGCAGTTCATTGCAATTGACCAACTTTAACAATAAATGAACAGTAATTGGAAAGTTACAAAACATCACTTTTAACTTACTCGAGTTTTCATATTTAACTTTTATCTCTTTATCTCTTTCTTAGCAGGTCAAAGAGGAAAAGACCAAAGAAAGAGGTACAAAAAAAGAAAAAGAAAAAATTAGAGAGAAAGGGAAGAAAGGGGGGGAGAAAGAAGAAAACAAAGCAAAATAAACACATTTGACTTCCGATTAGACTCATTGTGTTATTATTTCTACTACTTTTTCACACAAAGTTCCACTGCTCACTAAGTTTTACGCAGAATGAACCAGGCAGAGGGCCTTCTCGGTAGTCGCACCGGCCCATCAGATGTCAAGGAAAGAAACAACTATCTGACTTTTAGAAGACATCTGAAGTCAGCCCTATACAGGGCTGTATAGTTTGTAATGTCTTACTGTCTTACTGTGCTTTAATTTGTTAGAAGACGTTCAGAGTTAGTTGGTATTACTACTACTATTACTACTATTATTATTACAGACCCTCCAAGTGTTCCTATTTTCCAGGGACAGTTCCGGTTTCCGATTTAATACTGGAATGTCCCGCTTTTCATTAGGTTGTCCCTATTTTCATCGAAGAAATGTTGGAGGGTATGGATTTATATAACCCCTGAGCCAAGGAAGTAAGTAGCTATATTACCTTTAGAAGACATCTGAAGGCTGCCCTGTATAGGGATGTTTTTTAGTGTTTAATGTAGAAGGTAAAGGGACCCCTGACCATTAGGTCCAGTCGTGACCGACTCTGGGTTTGCAGTGCTCAACTCGCTTTATTGGCCAAGGGAGCTGGTTTTCAGCTTCCGGGTCATGTGGCCAGCATGACTAAGCCACTTCTGGCAAACTAGAGCAGCGCACGGAAACGCCGTTTACCTTCCAGCTGGAGCGGTACTTGCACTTTGATGTGCTTTCGAACTGCTAGGTTGGCAGGAGCAGGGACTGAGCAATGGGAGCTCACCCCGTTGCGGGGATTCGAGCCGCCGACCTTCTGATCGGCAAGCCCTAGGCTCTGTGGTTTAACCCACAGCACCACCTGCGTCCCATTTAATGAGTAGTATATAGATGATGATGATGATGATGATGATGATGATGATGTAATAGGGCATCCCTGTTTTCATCGGAGAAATGTTGGAGGGTATGTTGTTGTTAAGCCCCCATATGTATGGAATTGGGGTTTCACATGGATATATAGTTCCAGTTCTATTGCTACAGAGACTTTAGATCGTGCAGTATGAAAAGTCCACAGCCAGGAGGTATCCCTGCTTCCTTTCTGTGGTGGTTTTACAGAGAACCAAGCCATCTGCAGTGTTCAGACATCACGCAGCCTTGGCTCAGCTACAAAGGGTTGGCGAAGAGGGTGCCATCTTCGTATCTGAGTTGGGCAAGACTCCAATATCTGGCTGGCTGGAGCCTGCCCAGCCCAGAAAGGAAGTAGACATGCAAGAGAGAGAAAGAGAGAGCGCTGCAAAATTTAGGATTAAAGTTTAACCAATTAAGTCAGTTAAATTAACTAATTAAAAGCCTTTTAATAGATGGGGGAAAGGCATCCCTCATTAATCAGGCAACACGTTTTTTCAAAAAAGAAAGATGTAAATTATTTTTTAACATAAGTATTTTTAAAAACTACAGGCACCAGGCACCACTAAGTAAAAAATATCTCCCTTTCTTCCACACTAAGGAGGAAACCAAAATGGTTGTGGCCCAAATGCACACCGTCCAAATATCAATAACGCCTTTGTCTCTTTTTAAACTCTTCTTTCAATCATAGGCCAATTCATGCAGACTTGAACTGATTCATACATTTGCAGTGTAATCCTAAACCCAAGACCCACTGGGATGAGTGAGTTTGGAATAGAGAGATCTTGGGTTGTCTTGGCCAGTCCTGAGCTGAGTTTCTGCTGGCTAAGCTGGGTTTTAGCTTGCAGAATTTGCGCCAAGTCCCCAAAGAGGGGCACTCTGGGATGTAGTGGGGGGAAGGGTCGGATTTAGGTTTGATGAGACCCTAAGCTACTGAAGGTAATGGAGCCCTTTAAATGTTCAGCTGTCCTTTGTGAAAAACAAATTGTCTCTGTTTTTTTGTGTTGAATATATGTTATATGGTAATTTATGGACCTAATAGGTATCTAAAGGGATGCGGGTGGCACTGTGGGTAAAACCTCAGCCCCTAGGACTTGCCGATCGTCAGGTCGGCGGTTCGAATCCCCGCGGCGGGGTGCGCTCCCTCTGCTCGGTCCCAGCGCCTGCCAACCTAGCAGTTCAAAAGCACCCTCGGGTGCAAGTAGATAAATAGGGACCGCTTACTAGCAGGAAGGTAAACAGCGTTTCCGTGTGCTGCGCTGGCTCGCCAGATGCAGCTTGTCATGCTGGCCACGTGACCCGGAAGTGTCTGCGGACAGCGCTGGCTCCCGGCCTATAGAGTGAGATGAGCGCACAACCCTAGAGTCTGTCAAGACTGGCCCGTACTTTTACCTTTACTAATAGGTATCTAAAGCCATTTACACATGTTGCCCTGCAACCAGCCAAGCAGAATGTAGGCACCCTATATATAGGGTGTAAGCACAACCCTGTTTGAAAGACTAATTTCCCCACTGCCAGGCAGAAGCCAGCTCAAAAAGCAGCATTCATTGGATCAGATAAGTAGCAGCAACCAGACACCCATGGATGAGATTTAGCATGACACGCCAGTGTAGCGCAGTGGTTAGAGTGTCGGACTAGCACCTGTGAGACCAGGGTTTGAATCCCCACTCGGTCATGAAGATCACTGAGACTGCCTCTTAGCCTACCCTACCTCACAGGGTTGTTGTGGGCATTTAACAAAGAAGGGGAGACGTGTGCAAAGGTCTTTAGCATATGCGGCACCGGGTGCAAAAACACTGCCCAGCATCCCCCAATTTGGGGGAGGGGGCAGGCCAAAGTTTTTGAGCTTTTTTAGGGGGGGCAGCTCAGAGTTGTTGAGCTAGCTTTTGGGGAGTACGCAACTCTCTCCCATGCCGCTGCAATTCCTACAGAGGCTTAGGAGGGAAACTGTGCACCTCATGTGAACAGCATTCATGCGCTGGGAGGGCCTCTTGACAGCCCGCCAATCCCAGAAAAGCCTGCGGTGCTTTGACAGGCTCTGCTCCACTCGGCAGCGGCTGTCGGCCGGCTTGGCTCCTCACTCCCTGGACTCCAAATCTTGGCCCTGAATTCTCGGCCTGGCGTCCCTGAGAGCCTGGCGCCCAGGTGCCCCACACCCCTAGCGCCTATGGGTAAGCCGGCCCTGGGTTTGTACGCCACCTTGAGGTCCTTGAAGGAAAAGGTTGGATACAAATGCAATAAGCAAACGATAAATAACGCCAGAATATCGGTCAGAAAGATTTCCCTAATGCAGCAGGCAGTGCAGTGCGAAAGACCTGCTAGAAAACGGGATGGCATTATAATCCGGAAAACTAATGCAATATATTCCGAATGAACCCTAATTCGGCCCTCGGTCTCCGTGCCGCATTAAAAGTGTGTGTGCAAATATATATCTATATTCTCGCACACACGTTGGAAATGCTGAGCCACGACGCATTCCCGCAAAAAACGGGGGCTGCAAAGTTAGAAAGTTATTACTTTTAATACCTCTCGCCCATACCTCTCGCCCATACAGTTATGTAAAAGAAAAATAACCTTGTGTGACAGTTTAACACTGATCGATGGGCCTGCCAAATGCAAAGAGATAAATAAGCAGGCGGTGAATAAACAGCACTTCAAGTAAAGACATTACGCGGCATGCATAAAACGACGGCAGGCACCTAGGAGCCGTGGGTGGCCGAAGGTTAGCCATTTCATGCCCACTCAGTAAAGCAGACTTAATCGCTTCCAATATTTTCTGTTAAAAAGCACGCTTAATGAGCCAATTTCACAAGCCCAGAGAAACTGATTATTATCTCCGAGTTCCAACAGAGTTGGTTGTTTTCCAAGAGCTGGGTTTTCCTTGACGGGATAAAAACCTCTTTTTTTTTTTAAAGAAAAAAAATGGCAAGGAAGCAAGGGTTGAAGGGGGGGAGAGAGGGAGAGGAAAAAGACGAGACTTGGAAAGAGAGAGGGACGCTAGGTGGCAATCTTGCTCTGCCATCTGAGGGGGGAAAATGAATTTGGTTTCTCCAAGGAGGGCTGGGAGATGTTGGGCCTGGGAGAAGTGGTGTGTAAATAAAGCAGAAAGTGGTCACCTGAAGATTTCACGATAAAAAATAAAATAAAATTCCCCCCTCAATGGAATGTAGATCATTTCTCAGTACTGTAGTCTGAGGTGGGGAAGTCAGCTTAGACTGCCCATTTCACCATAAGGAAGAAGAGGCTTAAAATGACTAAACGCTGTAAGAAATAAACATTGTTTTAAAGGGTTTTTTGGGGCTGGCCCCACTCGTAAGAACACATGAAGGACACTGATGTCCAGGGTTGTAAAGACTGCGGAGAGAATAATTGGGTGCACTCTTCCCACCTTGGATCAAATCTACGCTTCCAGGTGCCATAAGAAAGCTGCAGAGATAGCGCAGAATAGTGCACACCCCGGAAATGATCTCTTTCAGCTTCTGCCTTCTGGAAGAAGGTACAGGGTTATAAAGACTAGGACCTAATCTGCGCTTTCCAGAACAATACGAGAATTGGAAACCGTGCTTCGATATTCACACTTTTTTGAATTTTGCAGTGCCATTCTCCAGCCAAGTGATTTGTACAAAGATCCATATACTGCAGTAAAGCATGCAAAAAAAAAAATGCATATATTTGTGGAAATGACATTAAATAGTTGAAATTCTCTGCTAAAGTCCCCAAATAGAATGGCAAAAAACAGTTTTGTCTTGAAGCTATCGAAAACACCAATCGACGTGTGCACCGGTTAAAATCCTGGCAAGAAGGATCATAAGTCACCTCCGCCAACAATAACTTTTTAAAAAAATGCATTCGTTTTTCCAACATGCGAGTTGGCTCTGTAAAGGAAGGTATCACACAATTAAATTGAAGGAAGGTGGAACTGAAACCTGTCCCCTAGGGCGTAGCATGTGCTTGGAACAACATTTCAGAGTGAAAGGAAGGAAACAGAACAACGGAGAAATTCCTAATGCATTTGGATGCCCAAGCTGGAACCAAGACAAGGGGATTCATAACTCCACAGTCCAATGAGAAACTCCAAAGAGGAAGATTTGGGCATTATCTCTAATCCCTTTCCCTTCAGAATTGTCCAGTCAGAGCCTGGTCCCATTTGGGTCAATGGGGCACTGCCCTACCAACCTCAGTCCACCTTCAGACAGTCCTCACCTGCCTACCTTCTTACAACGAGTCATGGGTAACTCTGCCTGACAGTGGCTCTGGCTCCCCCTAGTGATGGTCCTCCAGCTTTCACCCTACCAATTCATTGGGCACCAGCCTATGACTAAGCTCTTCTTTATGCCTCTCTCCCTCTTTATTCAAAAGATCCACCAGCCACTCTCATGTGGACGACACCATGTTCTCTGCCTGCAGGACTTTCATGCCCAAATGAGCCTTTTGAACTCCTCAGTCAGATGTCTTGTTGTCTTTCTGTGCTCACGTGAGCCTCAGAATAGAGGCCTGGCTGTTGTTTTACATGTCAAAGGTGCTCCCATTTGCAGCAACCCGTGTCCAAAAACTGGTGGGCATGTCGGCCATTTTGAAAATGTAACACACACACACACACACACCCAATGGGGCTAATAGGGAGCCATATTCTCCCGTAGGGTAGCTCTTAGCAACTTCCCGTTGGCATCAAAGAGAGTTAATTACAAGTTTGCAGTGAGGAAGAATGGCGTCCGTAAGAGCCAGAGAGGGATGCTCTTGGGAAAGGGGTAAGAGGTCTTCGCATTAGGGAGCCATTGCTTCTCCTGGGCAAATGGCTGAGTCCCTCCCTCCAGCTGCAGAGCCCTATTATGAGAGCATAAAAACCCCACACAGGGTTATTGTCACCAGAAGCAGTTAGTCAATCGCCACTTAGGAGTGAAACCCTCAGCAACTAAACCACAGCATATAATTAACTCATCTATCAAAAAAATAAAAAAAATAAAAAAAATCAAATAGAAGCAAACTGTTGTTGGGTTCTAAATCAGGAGGCAAGTTAATTATTTTTTTTATGAATATTCATTGAAAAACTTGTACAGTTTCCAAACTAGGCCCTTCAATTACTAATCAGTTCACTAAATAACTCACACGCCTATCTTTTCCTCAGGAGGAAAGGGCTTAAAAGATGCAATAGGCCATTCAAAGCGGGTAAGAAAGAAAACACAGAGAAAAGAAATATAATTAAGCTAAAGGAGGAAAAGCACCAGCCATGTTTGGAACAAATTGCTTTTCAATAGCATTTTTTCCCCCTTATGGAGGGTGGGATCCAAAGAAGTTCCACACATGTACAAAGGAGGGCATTGCATCTGAAGTCTTAATAGTGGTTTCTGCTGCAGCACACCTCATAGCTGAAGAGACAAGCCACTTGTTAGACTACACAGTGGCTTGCCTCTTTGGCAGTGGAAACAGTTGCCACAAAAACGAGCAAGGACGCTTCAGATCGATGCGCTGCTTAATCACGTGCTTACCTGGAGTGGGCAATAGGGTGGGCTAATTTATATCTGTAGGTGCATATTTAGAAAGAATTTTCTAAATTTGGATCCAAACTACACCTAGATTCCACCTAAACATTAGGAAGAACTTCCTGACAGTAAGAGCTGTTCGACAGTGGAATTTGCTGCCAAGGAGTGTGGTAGAGTCTCCTTCTTTGGAGGACTTTAAGCAGAGGCTTGACAACCATATGTCAGGAGTGCTCTGATGGTGTTTCCTGCTTGGCAGGGGGTTGGACTCGATGGCCCTTGTGGTCTCTTCCAACTCTATGATTCTATGATTCTATGATTCTAAGACTGGGTTGTGTTCAACAAAATCTTTCCATCTGCATGAGGACTTCCACTTGTGCAATTCAATTTCCTCTCCTTCCCTGTACAGCTTGCATATCTCTTCTGAGAGTTGCCACGACCCTTTCGAGCAAATTGGTGGGGGCCACTGTTGGGAAAATTCATGCCACAAATTATGCAGTTGAGTTTCCCGCATTTGGGGAAATCACAGGGGTCAGGACACCCACAGTGTAATGGATGAGCCTCACCCTCACCCTGGGAAAAATCTCCTTCATGATCACACCAAATTCCCAGCTGGTCCCATTATTCAGTAATCTATGTAGCTCTTTGAGGGGAATATGGCACCCTTAACAAACAGTTCTCAGGATTCTTTGGGGGGAACTATGACTGTCAATGTTGTTCAGGAAATATAAACTCGGATATGGTTTTGTTAGTGGTTAAATGAAGCCAGACTTAGGCAAAACAGTTCTTCAAAATGAAGGCTGTCTTCTGTAAGGTAGGATACATCACCCCTCTAGCTGGCACCTATGAGGAGAATTTGGAACTTCTTCCTCAAGCAAGTCATCTGTAGGACTTATGAGGAAAGGTTTAATGATTTCAGGAAGATGAGTGAAATAGCCACCATGGAGGTCCCATTATTGGGACAGAAAGTGTAGAGAGAATGGAACCAAATTGCTCCTTACAGGTTTGTGACAACATTTATAAGCAGGGAAACTGAGAGATCAATTCTTGGATTTGGGTTGTGTTAAATTTATTGGGGCTGACTGAAACTCACCAGCATCATAGTGTTCTTCCTAGTGACAACCACCATGTGTTTACCCAGAAGATTCCTTAAAAATACTGTATCACGATGGAGCATCAATCTGAGAGTGTTCAAGTAGAGACAAAGGAGAAATCCAATTCAGTTTGCGCTTAAAAGCAAATCTACAGATTCTTCACTCACCAAAACAGTGTACGAGCAGATATTTGGCCACCTTTAAAAATTCAGACTTTTCTGAATTTTGCTGTGGGGTTCGTCAGCCAAGCATGGTGTACAAAAAGGCTTATACTAGGGGAAAGTGT
The DNA here is from genome assembly GCF_965153285.1 of Podarcis tiliguerta. NCBI lineage: Eukaryota > Metazoa > Chordata > Lepidosauria > Squamata > Lacertidae > Podarcis > Podarcis tiliguerta. The sequence goes on along the minus strand of NC_139536.1, from coordinate 10,249,813 downwards.
GCATTAAAATGCATATATTCGTGAAAATAGCACGTTAAAAATGTGCTATAATGGGAAACTGCATGCTAAATATCTCTATTTGAAGAAATCTACAGTAAAATGGCTGTGAATTTTCATGACATTATATACCTAATTATATATCGCAAACTTTACATGGAAACTTGGTGAACTGAATTTACGACTGGAAGAATTCAGAATAACTGAAACTGACAGATTTACCCAGGACTTCTCATGAGTATCCTACCCACCCCCCTCCAAAAATTCATTATTTTCATCTGGAAGTGAGGTTATGATAGAGATCTTCTATTCAATCATTCATTTTTTAAATTAGGAGGCATAGCTAGTCGCAGTTTTACTGCCTGTGGCAATTCAGTTCATCAGTATAAGGCTGAGGCCCTGTTAGTGGGTGGTTCCCTAGACCAGATGGGTGAAAGGTGCCCATTCTTAATGGGGTTACACTTTCTCTGAAGGAGCAGGTACATAGATCGGTTTTGTTTGTTTTTATCCACTGCTGTTGCTTGAGCCTCAGGTGTCACAGAGGTTAGGGTTGCCATACATCCAGAATTTCCTGGACAGAGCCAGCTGTCAGAAACAGTTTCTGGGCAGAAATCGCTTCAATGTCTGGGAAAATCTGAACATATGGCAACCCATATCAGTAGTGTAGATTTGGGGGAATTTCCTTTAAGAAAAGCTCAAAAACTTTGGGCAAAACTTTAAAAACCTCAACAACTTTTGTGTCCAGATTTTCCCTTTTTGAAATATGGCAACCCTAATGCTTTTGAATTATGGTGCTGGAGGAGACTCTTGAGAGTCCCATGGACTGCAAGATCAAACCTATCCATTCTGAAGGAAATCAGCCCCGAGTGCTCACTGGAAGGACAGATCCTGAAGCTGAGGCTCCAATACTTTGGCCACCTCGTGAGAAGTGAAGACTACCTGGAAAAGACCCTGATGCTGGGAAAGATTGAGGGCACTAGGAGAAGGGGACAACAGAGGACGAGATGGTTGGACAGTGTTCTCAAAGCTACCAGCATGAGTTTGACCAAACTGCGGGAGACAGTGGAAGACAGGAGTGCCTGGCGTGCTCTGGTCCATGGGGTCACGAAGACTCGGACACAACTAAACGACTAAACAACAACAACAACGAAGTGTATTGCATTAGCTTCAGCTGGTGGCCCAGCTGCGCCCCTGTCTGGAGACAGATAGCTTAACTTCTGTTGTCTATGCTCTAGTAACCTCTAGGTTAGACTACTGCAACGTGATATGTATAGGGCTGCCTCTGAAGACAATTCGGAAACTTCAGCAGGTGCAAAAGTTGAGCATATTACATAGCCTGACTGCACTGGATACAAATTAGTTTCTGGGCCCAATTCAAAGTGATGGTTTTGATGTAGAACCTTCACTGGCTCAGGACCGCAATACCTCAAGGACTGCCTCTTCAAATATGAACCAACCTGGACCCTGTGATCACCATTTGAGGCCCTTCATTGTGTGTCACCTCCACAAGAGGTTCAGAGTCTTTTCTGCAGTGGCTCTTTAGGAGACAGGCAAAAACATTCCTCTTCAACCAGGCCTGCAGCTGTGAAACAATCTACGGCCTTTTAAATGTGCCCAGGGTGTGTGTGTGTGTGTGTGTGTGTGTACTGAAATATCTTCTTTGGCTCCCAGTACGTTTCCAAGCACAATTCAAAGTGTTGGTGCTGACCTTTAAAGCCCTAAATGGCCTCAGCCCAGTATGCCTGAAGGAGCATCTCCACCCCCATCGTTCATTCTGGACACTGAGGTCCATCTCCGAGGACCTTCTGGCGGTTCCCTCACTGTGAAAAGTGAGGTTACAGGGAACCAGGCAGAGGTCCTTTTCGGTAGTGGCACCTGCCCTGCGGAACGCCCTCCCAGCAGATGTTAAGGAAATAAACAACTATTTTACTTTTAAAAGACAACTGAAGCCGGCCCTGTTTAGGGAAGTTTTTAATGTCTGATGCTGTATTGCTTTTAATATTCATTTGGAAGCTGCCGAGTGTGGCTGGGGGAACCCAGCCAGACGGGCGGGGTATGAATAAATAAATAAATACATACATACATACATACATTATGTATTTTCTTTTTTTATGTTGTAAACTGCCCTGGAATCTCTTTATGAATGGCTACATATAAATTAAATGAATAATTATGTAGCCCATGACTTTCATAGGTTTTCTTGCCCTGCAAAAAAAAACCCCAGGCTCCCATTTTCCTGCCTCTTTCTTTTTAAAAGGACGAACAGAAGATTTGAGCTAGCATCTCCTTTAGCTGTTACGTTACGTGTCACTTTTTTTGCCTATGCATTAGCTGGCCGTGGCAATCACTTATGCTTTCAATAGGCCTTTGAATGTACATTTTTTATATTAATGATCTCACCAGGAGGAGGCGGGGGGAGGCTATTGCAAATGCAGAATGGCCATATGGAAAAGACAATGAAGTTTGGTAATTAAAACTGAAAAGGGAAAGAACTATGCAGTAATTAGAACACTGATTAATCAGCTGATAATTTTATCTTGATTAATGCGGCTGCATTCCTTCTTCTTATTGACCTAGGAAAGGTAAGTTTAGACCAATTAAATATAAATTATTCCCTTTTTCACATTCCAGGCAGATCCCAGCTTTCCAAGTCATGCAACACACAAGATGTAACAGGGAATTGCTCTGTGTGTTCAGGAAGAAGAAAGGAAACGAGGTTCAGGGTCTGAAAACACGGGTGCATTTCTACATGAAAGGTTTGCATGGAGTTTGTCTATTTCTCTATCACTCTGAAAACTAAAAGTGTAATAGGTAGAGAGAGAGACAGACAGACAGATTATATTATACTATTACTATAGTCTGCCGAAATTATTTGAAAGTCAAAAGATTTTATGTTGGTTGATTGATTGATTTGCAGTACTCATACCAGCCAACTAGGAACAGAGTTCTCAGTCTGTCTCGCGCAGATAAAATGATATAACACAATGTTAAAAAAATACCGTAATAATGGGCAGCATAAAAGGATTCCCAGTAGAAAGGTCAAAGATCAAGTGCACAAAATAACTGAAATCACACAATATACAAGCAGTGTGATAAATTTTCAGATTTTAAAAAACTGCTATAAAAAGCAGCTGTTCAATGCTTTTTTTTGTTTTTATTTCAGCAAACCTGCCCACAGATGTAAATTTGACTTGTATTTAAGACATAATTTTATTTTAGAAGTATATTTTTATACTGCTGAGTTTATATTTTATTTCCATCTTCCTTAACATGCTTTTTGGCGTATGATTTCATTCATAGTTTCAATGTACAGTGCATATTTTATGTAAACTGTTTTGCGGTTTTGAGCAGCATATTAATTCTGTTACGTAAAATAAAAAATAGATTTGAAAAGCCTGAAATGACTGGTTTGAAAGGTGTTGAACCTTGCATGGAAGAGAGCCTAAAGAAGGCTCTAGGGTCAACAACTGGAAAGCTCAACAACTTTTGTGTCTAGATTTTCACTTTCTGAAATATGGCAACCCTCCATAAAGAGACTATGAACATTCAGGAAAAGGTGCTCTTTTAGGTAATCTGGTCCCAGGATGTGAAACGCTTTAAAGGTCAAGAATAAAACCAGTCTCAGAAACGAACTGGGAACCAGTGTGGCTGATGAAGTGTATTATGATCAAAATGCCCCAGTCCCAATTGTTCATCCTATACTAAAGCAGCTGCTGTTTCCAAGCTGTTTTAAAAGGCAATGCCTTGGGATGTTACCAGAGGGCAAGTCACTGCGGCCAAGCTGTTGCTGCTGCTATTTATATATCGCTTTGTGTCAAAATAGGGTTCTAAAAGCAGTTTACAAGTCGATATGCCCAGGGGCTGTTGTGGGGGGTCTGCAGCCTGTGTATCATCATCATCACCATCATCATCATCATTTTATTTGTATGCCCCCTTTTCCATAGATGAAACTGTGCTCAAGACAGGTTACAACATGACAAGATTTACATAATAATAATGATGATGATTATAATAATAATTTATTATTTATATCACGCCCGCCTCAGCCAAAGCCGGGCTCAGAGTGGCTAACAACAGTAGAAATAGCACAGTTTACATAAAATCATAGTCAATTAATTGAAATACATTCTAAAATCAATTCATTCTAAAATCCATTCAAAATCAAATTAATGGCAACCATTGGGCTAGAGTTCTGTGAGGATTGCCAAAGGAGGGGGTCGGACTGTGCCTTGATCAAAGGCCTGGTGGAACAGCTCTGTCTTGCAGGCCCTGCAGAAAGATGTCAAGTCCCGCAGGGCCCTAGTCTCTTGTGACAGCGTGTTCCATCAAATCAGGGCCACGATTACAATTACAAACATAACAGAAGTCATAAACAATAAATAAAACACATCAAAAAGCACACAACCAAATGGAAACAATATCCCCATTAATCGTAAGATCTAAAACTAAAGATGCAACAATAATATCAGTTACAGCAACCTCTCTCTCAGCGCCCCGTAAACAATGTTGTTGTTTAGTCGTTCAGTCGTGTCCGACTCTTCGTGACCCCATGGACCAGAGCACGCCAGGCACTCCTGTCTTCCACTGCCTCCCGCAGTTTGGTCAAACTCATGCTGGTAGCTTTGAGAACACTGTCCAACCATCTCGTCCTCTGTCTTCCCCTTCTCCTTGTGCCCTCCATCTTTCCCAACATCAGGGTCTTTTCCAGGGAGTCTTCTCTTCTCATGAGGTGGCCAAAGTATTGGAGCCTCAGCTTCAGGATCTGTCATTCCAATGAAAACTCAGGGCTGATTTCCTTAAGAATGGATGCGTTTGACCTTCTTGCAGTCCATGGGACTCTCAAGAGTCTCCTCCAGCACCATAGTTCAAAAGCGTCAATTCTTCGGCGGTCAGCCTTCTTTATGGTCCAGCTCTCACTTCCATACATCACTACTGGGAAAACCATAGCTTTTACTATATGGACCTTTGTTGGCAAGGTGATGTCTCTACTTTTTAAAATGCTGTCGAGGTTTGTCATTGCTTTCCTCCCAAGAAGCAGGCGTCTCTTAATTTCGTGGCTGCTGTCACCATCTGCAGTGATCATGGAGCCCAAGAAAGTAAAATCTCTCACTGCCTCCATTTCCTCCCCTTCTATTTGCCAGGAGGTGATGGGACCAGTGGCCACGATCTTCATTTTTTGATGTTGAGCTTCAGACCATATTTTGCGCTCTCCTCTTTCACCCTCAATAAAAGGTTCTTTAATTCCTCCTCGCTTTCTGCCATCAAGGTTGTGTCATCTGCATATCTGAGGTTGTTGATATTTCTTCCAGCAATCTTAATTCCGGCTAGGGATTCATCCAGCCCAGCCTTTCGCATGATGAATTCTGCATATAAGTTAAATAAGCAGGGAGACAAAATACAGCCTTGTCGTACTCCTTTCCCAATTTTGAACCAATCAGTTGTTCCATATCCAGTTCTAACTGTAGCTTCTTGTCCCACATAGAGATTTCTCAGGAGACAGATGAGGTGATCAGGCACTCTCATTTCATTAAGATCACGTAAACAATACTCCAGCCCAATAATCTTTTCAACAGCATCAGCTTTTGTAGCTGGAGTCAGTCCGCACTCCACTCTCCCAGGCCAGATGGGAAAGGGCCAGCAAAGCAGGGTGCAGGTCTTCCAGGGCTCACAGCCAAGATGATCTCATATAAAACAACACAGATAAAAATTAACAGCAATTTAAAAGCAGCTGCAGTCCTTGTGAAGCCAAGCCAGGTGGAAAGAGGCAAGGGCAGGGTTCTTCAGGCCCTCAGCAGGCAGACCACCTGTATCAGCCAAAGTCAATAACCCTGAGCCTCTGGACCCTTTGCTCTAGAGAGCCTGACTTGGTGGGGTGGGGGTGGGACAGTCTTTGGTACAGCCCCAGGCCTACATAATCCCATGGGCAACCTTTGAAAAGCAGCCTGGAGTGGTTGATGAGGCCAAAGGCAATAGCGGACAAGGCAACAGGCCACATTCTTCTCTTCTTCTTTTTTAACGTTTTATTGATTTCCCAAAAATAAAAAGCAACAAGAACAATACAAAAACCAAACAAAACCAATTGGCTACTGTTATGTACTGAGTAGGATCCAGAATGCAGCAGTCTGATTGGTCCCCAGGAGCCACCCAATCCAACTCCAGGTGGAAGTGAATCCGCAACCTGATTGGCCTACAGGAGAATCCCAGAAATAGCCAATCACGTGGGGCCCATTGTGTAAATAATGCATATAAAGCAGACATTTCGGGGGAACTTCCATTCCTCACTACTATGAGCTGAATAAAGAGCATGGAATCCACACTCAACTCCGAGTATATTTCAGCTATCCTCTAAACCCTTCCCTGGGTCCATTATTTATCAAGATACTGCATGTCCATTGTTAAGTTTTATAACACATTTGAATCACCTATTGTCTGTTCATAATGAAATTACAAGTAATCTTAAAGCTACGGCCGCATGGACATTATTAGCACATCACTGGAAAGTGGAAGGTGTCCCAGCTAAAGCAGATGGGCAAGTTAAATTAATAGAACATGCTGAAATGGCAAAATCGACAATGAAACTAAGAGGAAGTGACTACATCAAAGTTAAGGAAGAATGGAAGGTTTTTATTGCATGTACACAGAAGCGTTGCACACAGGTTAATGCATTAGTAGGGTTTTAAGCTACAGGCTACATTCCAGCCACACAAAAACCAGAGGTTTGCTCAAAGGTGTGCATCTCTTCGTTCAGGCAAGTAGCACGTATTGTTGTGGTTCAGAAGAAGAAGAAGAGTTTGGATTTGATATCCCGCCTTTCACTCCTTAAAGCGGCTAACATTCTCCTTTCCCTTCCTCCCCCACAACAAACACTCTGTGAGGTGAGTGGGGCTGAGAGACTTCAGAGAAGTGTGACTAGCCCAAGGTCACCCAGCAGCTGCATGTGGAGGAGCGGAGACGCGAACCCGGTTCCCCAGATTACGAGACTACCGCTCTCAACCACTACACCACACTGGCTCTCAGGGACATGTTCCAGCCAGGCAAAAGCACCTGTATAGGAAACTGATTCCGGAAGAATATTGTGATTTTGAGGAGATTAGTGGCCTGACATGGTCAACTCTTCCTGTCTCTGGTTATCCACATATCTCTTCCTGGTTCGGGTTGCTGTTGTTTAGTCATTTGGTTGTGTTCGACTCTTCGTGACCCCATGGACCAGAGCACGCCAGGCACTCCTGTCTTCCACTGCCTCCCGCAATTTGGTCAAACTCATGCTGGTAGCTTTGAGAACACTGTCCAACCATCTTGTCCTCTGTCGTCCCCTTCTCCTTGTGCCCTCCATCTTTCCCAACATCAGGGTCTTTTCCAGGGAGTCTTCTCTTCTCATGAGGTGGCCAAAGTATTGGAGCCTCAGCTTCAGGATCTGTCCTTCCAGTGAACACTCAGGGCTGATTTCCTTCTGAATGGATAGGTTTGATCTTCTTGCAGTCCATGGGACTCTCAAGAGTCTCCTCCAGCACCATAATTCAAAAGCATCAATTCTTCGGCAATCAGCCTTCTGTATAGTCCAGCTCTCACTTCCATACATCACCACTGGGCAAACCATGGCTTTAACTATACGGACCTTTGTTGGCAATGTGATGTCTCTGCTTTTTAAGATGCTGTCTAGGTTTGTCATCGCTTTTCTCCCAAGAAGCAGGCGTCTTTTAATTTTGTGGCTGCTGTCACCATCTGCAGTGATCATGGAGCCCGAGAAAGTAAAATCTCTCACTGCCTCCATTTCCTCCCCTTCTATTTGCCAGGAGGTGATGGGCCCAGTGGCCATGATCTTCGTTTTGGGTTCTGGTTATCTATGTTTTATTACTTTCTCCATAAAATGTCTTTGATGTGTGGTCTGTTGGCAAATGGCAGTGGTCAGTAAAAAACCTTTGATGTGCTGCCTGGCTTTTTGCCTTTGATGTTAGAGTGGCTCGTAGCTGAGTCTGTACTGGACATAACAGGGCACAGCATCCATAAAATATCTAGTTTTGGAGCATGCCAGTCAGAGGTTCGCGCACAGGCTGTTGACCACGCAGCTGTGCATCGAAGGCTACCTGGGGGTCACTGCCCCACTTCTTCAGGGCTTCTTAGTGGCAGACTGAAGCGCTTTGGTAATGTATATTTTGCTTGCTGTTTGGAATAAAACCGTCGTCTTCTCACCCACGTGCATTTGTATTTGAATCTAATTTTTAAAGAACCGTCTTGCATTTGGCAAGACATCACCTGGGGATTCCTTAGAGCAGGGGTAGTGAAGGCTGTGGCCGCTCACGGAGGACCAGAGAGAGAACTGGTGGCTCCAGGGCTAAGCACGCCAAACCCTTTCCAGAAAAAGGTTGAACACATCCAGTGAACTATCCAAGTGCCTTTATTTTGTCTGGACTGGGTCTCGGTTATATTTACCCTTATATTTCCAACTACCATCCACAAGGGGGTTCTTGGTTTTTGTTCAAGGGAGTGGGGGTAAGTTAGTGGTGGCGGCGATAGCGACGTATTTTGTGTTTTCCATTTTGAATTATTATGCTGTAAACTGTCCTGTGATCTTTGGGTGATTTTTGGACAGTATATAAATTTCATGAAGTATTATTATTATTATTATCATTTATTTTCTGCGATTGTTTTATTTTTAAATTATTATTATGCTCTGTAAATTCTGTTTTTAATGTTGTACACTGCCCCAGGATCTTTGGATAACGGGCGGTATATACCGTATTTTTCACTCTATAAAATGCACCAGACCACAAGACGCACCTAGTTTTTGGAGGAGGAAAACAAGAAAAAAAATTCTGAATCTCAGAAGCCAGAACAGCAAGAGGGATCACTGTGCAGTGAAAGCAGCGATCCCTCTTCCTGTTCTGGCTTCTGGGATAGCTGCGCAGCCTGCATTCGCTCCATAAGGTGCACACACATTTCCCCTTACTTTTGAGGAGGGAAAAAGTGAGTCTTATAGCGCAAAAAATACGGTAAATTAGAAGAAGAAGAAGAAGAAGAAGAAGAAGAAGAAGAAGAAGAAGAAGAAGTGCTACCTTAGTTCTCAAATGCCTTGGTACACAAACACCGAAAACCCGGAAGTGTTCCGGTTTTTGAATGTTTTTCGGAAGCCGAACGTCCAATGTGGCTGTCGGCTATTGTTTCTGAGGTGTCTGCACCAATCAGAAGCTGCGCCTTGGCTTTCAAACATTTCAGAAGTCAAACAGACTTCTGGAACGGATTAAGTTTGGAGCTTTTGTTTTTGCTATTTATTTGGCGTGTGTGTTTTTTTTGAGGCTTTTTTCAGCTAATTTGTTTTTGTGACTGTGTGGAGCCCAGTTCATCTACTGATTGAATGATTGATTGATTGATTGATTGATTGTGTGACTGCAGGAATGGATAAAAGCCCCCCCATCCAAACAATGACTAGTGCAGGTAAGGAAAAAAATAATAATTTTAATTTTTGTCATCTACAATACAGGCTTATTTATTTTATAGTACAGTACATTGATTATTGCTTTCATTTTATGGATCAATGGTCTTGTTAGATAGTAAAACTCATGTTAAATTGCTGTTTTAGGGGTTGTTTTAAAAAGTCTGGAACGGATTAACCCATTTTGCATTACTTTCTATGAGAAAGCACGCCTTGGTTTTGGAATGCTTTGGTTTTGGAACGGACTTCCGGAACAGATTAAATTTGAGAACCAAGGTACCACAGTAATAATAGTAATAAAAAATAAATGTAACACAGGTTACGTACTAGGTCTTAAGTAGAAATGGGAGAAAGAGAAAGGCGATAAAATTTCTATTTTAAAGAGAAGGATGAGAAGCCACACCACTGCCCCTCATTCTGGAGCCGGGAGCATGTTTGTGTGACTTAGTGTTCAACCTAAATATTTTATGTAAAATAATAAAAAAGTGCATGTCAAAACATTTATATTTTTCTGCTTTAAAAGTGTCTGTGGGAGGAGAGTTTATTGGTTTGGTTTGTTCTTGATTTCATTGTGTATTTTGTATTTTGTACTTTTATGCTATGAACAGCCCTGAGATCTTCGGGTGAATACAAATAATAATAATAATAATAATAATAATAATAATAATAATAATAATTTGTATATTGTTTCTACTGTCATTTCCTTAGGTGACAGACCCTGGTGATAAAAATCTAAAGATAGGATGACAGAAATGCAGAAATTGGTGCAGGAGAAAATGGTTATTGTGAGCCGACATGAAGAAAGATATAAATCAAACTGGACAATCACACCATATTTCTTATTTTAACCTGTTTCTTAAAAAAAAATAATCCTGCAAAATAAATGTGTTTTTCAAACTTTGGTGACTGAAACTAAACCCTTTCATAAGCCCCTATAACTTGTGGAAATTAGATGTATAAATACAGAGAAGGTGATCTAAGATTTGAAAATGGTGAAGGTAAATTGAGGCAAGGCTTTCGAACGGACGCAGAATCTCTGACATTGTGTTGCCTTTCAGGACACAAATGGACAAATATCATTTGGCTGTGGCAAAATGCAATGCAATTTTTTAAATTTATTTTTTGTGGGGAGTGGAATAGATTGGTTTTTGGAAGCTTCTTTTAAGATACATAACATTACCATTTGTTTATGCATATGCTAAAAACGTTGGTGGGCCACTGATCTGTACACTAGAATGTTAATGGTACTAAATAATAATAAAAACACATTTCCCAGCAAAGCTATTTTTTATTATGATTCAAGCATCAAAATTAAGCAGGGTTTAGCAAAACAAGGAAAGGTATGATAATCTCATGGGAGAAAGTGAAGCTTTAAAATGTCGATCGCACAAGGATAAGACTGTTTTAATTCATTTTGGGGACTAGTGGCTATATGCCCTTGTTACCAGACTTTTCCTACTGATTTTCCCTTTCCCTTTAGCACCTATTTTAGTCCCCTTTTTTATTTTATTTTATTTTATTTTATTTTATTATTTCAGCTACTAGTAATTCTTATTATTTGTTAGCTGTATCATCTTCCCTTCCTCTCTCCTTTCCCCTCTCCCTTGGTCTCTTTTCCTTCACTTTGAAATATAATAATAATAATAATAATAATAATAATAATAATAATAATAATAATAATAATAATTCTTTCCTCTGCAGGGATTCATGTTACATTCCTGACTATTCTTCTTTTCGCCAGTCAATTGCACAATGCTGAATTGGGTATAGATTTAAGGTTAGGTGGCTTTGGTAAAACAGGCAGCCCGCTGTTGTTGCTTTCTCAACTGTTTCTTCTTTCTTTCTTTGCCTCAAAAAGTATCACAAATGTTAGTAGTGAAACGAGAGAGAGAGAGAGAGAGAGAGAGAGAGAGAGAGAGAGAGAGAGAGAGATGTCTGTTTTGATTCAAGGAGTGTGACATTCTCAACAAGCACCAAGGAATGTCTCGAGATTAACGGACACAAGCCAGCTCTTATAAATAATTGTAAAATAATTAAAATGCTACTTGTAAAATAATTTTAAAAATCAACTCTAAGGGGCATGGAAATATACATAGAGTCAGAGGGAAAGGTGAAATTATATGTGATTTTATTTTTATTTTCTATTATTTTTATTTAAAAGACAGTTTGCTGTTTGAGTGACCGTTGAAGTTATTGAGAGTTTAGCAACCCAACAGAGGGCAGATAAATGTTCCGAATAAGCAAAGGGACAAGCTGAGTCGAGGTTTCAGTCTCCTAATGCTTTGGATATCAAGCTGATAGAGAAGTAAAATAAACCCAGAGAGTCTGTGCTATATTTTGAAGGTATGCCACAGTTGAAACGGTAGGTGCTTCACTTTTAAAGGATCTCAATAAAAGGGGCTGTCTAGTTTTCTTTTTATTTAAAAAAAGCAAACAAACAAATGAAGCCCCAAGCTCGTCAGCGTTATTTTTGTTGGTGAGCAAAAGGGAACTGAGCGTTGAGCAAAACAGAACAAGGTATAATGCAGTAATAAATAAGAATGCGATATCGCGAGCAGGAGCACAGAGGTGAAGAAAGTTCTGAGGATGTTAAATTATAATGAGCTAAGCCAACTACCGACAGCAAACACTTCGCTGTTATACGAAGTACGAACAGTCCACCATCGACACAATACAGCATTGTTCATCCGTTCTTTGTAATGTAAAATACAAGGAGGCATTTCCAACCATCACATCCTATAATACAACCGCTGTGAAAATAATGAACATTTGATCTGAGAATCGCCGGACTACAGAAGCACGGTTTGTGTGATCTGGGAGGGAAAAATTGAAAGACAATATAAGAATCGGACAAGAGCAAAGATTCGATGAGCGCATGCAAACCAAGTTGTGAAGTTCTAAGTACTTGCTTGGGGAACAGAGTGATATCTTAAGACAATTGCCCTGGCTTTACGCTAGGGGAAGGATCTGAAATAATCAGGGTAAATAAGGGACCCTCTGGTCTAAAGATCTAGTTTAATCTAGCTTAAGGATGCTGGAACTGGAATTTGGTTAATGGTTATTTTAAAGGTTTCCAGATCTTCAGTGAGAAAGGGGACAAGAACCAGCCTTAAAGAGTTCTAATTCTACATGGGAATTCTATCGGCAACTCTTCAAGAACACAATTCTTGTTCTGTCTCAGCTCAGAGAACCAAGATTCATGTCGAACTAAAGGCAGGAAGGAACAATAGCAGAACCATTTGAAATAGTACACAATTATTATTGGTCATCTCTATTCTATTTCATTCAATCGCATTCGCAAATCCAAGCACATTATATTCCAACTAAGTGCTCCAACCACACATGTGGCAGGCAACATTGCTTATCTTTCCTTCTTTTGACATATCCAGATTTTGGAACCTTCCTCCCCCAGTGTATTTCCCACAGAGGCTAAAGTTTAGCCAACGTCCAGCCATCTCGTGTCATCTTTCACTTTGCACGCTCCAGAAGATCTCAAAGACAGAGTGTGATGACTGACTTCTCCTCTAGAAAGAAGGTCATTATCTGTCTAACCCACTTCTAGAGTTAGCTGTCGCCTCCTTTGGGGATATCCAGTATTTCAAGAGTTTTTCAGCAGACACCATCAACTCACACTTTCTCTCTACAGTCCAAAGAGTTAATGTTCTCCACTCCCGTCATTACTGAAGTGTCTTCATGGTAGTTCCATCAGATTTATATATATATATTTAAGAAGGAAAGAATAAAACTCAGGTTCCTGGCTAAGTCACATTGTGTCAAACTTCTTATGATCTTCCACCTTCTTGTGCCAGCAATTGGTTCCTTCAGGTCCCAGCAAGTCACAGATTTGACACCCAGGCGCAACTCAGGTGTGGTGTGGCATATTCATGCATGTGTATTTTTTTCCTCCTTCTATAAAGCTGCCACGATTGCCCCTGGTCAGAATTGTTCTGTATATTATTTTTTTCCCCTGCAGCCCCAACAGCACTTTTCACAGTCAGAATTATTCTCCACATTGTTGTCTGCAGTCAAAGTCGCTGGAAAAAATCTTAGGCTCCCAGCAGCACTAAAAATACATAACAGCTTCCTTACAATAATGGCTGTGAATCACAGCATTCCTCGCCAGACATAAGTAGTTAAAATAGGGTGGAATTTTTTTTCTCTTTTTTTTCAGTGAAAAAAAAAGTTGAAATGAAACTTTTCAAAAAGTTCAAGTGAGAAATGGGGAAAAGGTTGAAAGGACTCCCCTACCGTCTAACAATATTAAAGTCTGCCTCAAATTTACAAACGTACTCAGCCACATCAAACGTGGTGGCTTCAAACACACGCGCCGGCTTCAAACGTGCCGGCTTCAAACCCGGGAGCTTCAAACACCCGCGCCAGCTTCAAATGCGGAAGCTTCAAACATCCTTACGGCAGCCATTTTGCTCGCGCTCAAAAGAGCACAACCTTAGACACCTTAGGCAGGCACCTCATCCACTAGGCTACACAGAGTCTTTGTTACAAGAAAAGAATTATTGGAATTTGTCGACGTTAAATTAGCCCATAGAGGGAGCTCACACCGTCCCACAAATGTACAGTAATTGGAACATACTGTAATTTAAAACGTATTTCTATTAAGATCTCTATAGAGAGGCTACCAGAGGTCAACGTTGACAATTCCTTCCTTGTACCAACCTCTGAGTGCCAACGAAACTTCATTCAAATTAGGCCCCAATTGACCACGTACTTTGTAACTTCAACCAGAAGGAGAAGATTCGGTTGCATATTCTGTATAGCACGGCCCCAGCTCTTATAATGATTATTTGCATCTGAAGTCGCAACATGTAAAATCCGTTGTAAGACTATAACAAGAATGAGGGTGTAATAATTGGGATTGTCATGGCAATGCTGTGGAACCACGTGGTCCTGCTAAGACGTCTATAGTAGAGCTCTTTTTATAGCTTGCCCAGACTCGCTATTGTGTCTCGCCATGGCCTATATTTCAGGCAGTGACTTTTTTTCAACAAAAAAATATATACTGTGCTATGATTGATATTCGAAGATCGACAATGAAATTGAAGCTGTCAGATGTTAAATGGCCTTTCCCCCCAGATAAACACAAGGTAAACAAAATCCAGAATTCCTGCGGAGATATAGAACAGAAAGCCCACTCAACAAAAGGAAACAAAGAGTGAGTGGGAAATTGTCAGACCGATGTTTAGATTGCAAGAGGTGTGCGTTGGTAGATTCTAAATATTTTAATTCATTTGTGCTTTGCGAGACAGATGAGGCCTGGAAGCAATGCACAATGTTGGAGAGGTCACGTTTATCTGGAAATGAACATGGCGGAGAACAGAGCGACCATCTTGTAGGCAGCATGAAAAGAGCAACTCCCATCACTGTGAACATGGCTTTAGGGCGATGGGATGACTTCCTGCAATTGATAATATTAAAACATTCCTGTAGACCTGATTTTTTTAATGTATTCCCAAGCACCAGTTATGTTGTATTCTGTCTTCCCCTCCTCACAAACACGCCCTGCAAGTTTGTTCCCTTCATTTCTCACATGTATTCAACAGAGAAGCAGACTAGATGTATTTCCATCGGAAGTGCTAAATGGTAGACTGAGAGGCATCACTTATCAGAAGAGGCTCTGTTTATGTTCTCAGGACGTCGATTGCATGAAGCATATTTTATTGCATTGTGGGCAGTACTAGCAAGCAAGGGACCAAATGATCAAACCTCTACTGGAAGATCTGCTGGGAAAATCTGAAGCCTCTCATATTAAATATCTTTTGGATGCCAGGTCTAATGATATTACACAGGCCGTGGCAAAGTTTCTCTCAGAAGTTAAAAGAAACAAGGTTCATCATGCTTGAAACAAAACAAAATGTCCGCCTCCGTTCCTCTCTCTTTTGTGGTTGGCTGTCTCACTTGTATTTTGTTCTGAAATTGTTTGACGGGTCTTTGGACCACAATAAATTATTATTATTATTATTATTATTATTATTATTATATTTATGTCTTGCTTCCCAAAGGGATTTCAAGTAAGTGATGGGATTGGATGATAGTCCCATAAACCCTGCTAAACATCTTGCTTTATGAGTTCCGATGTGTTTGCATAACTATTAACATGAGTTGAGAATGCATTCATATTCCCAGCAACAGAATTTACGTTACATCCAGTACTCTTTAAATGTAAACCCTGAATTGTGTAGCGGGAGCCCCATTTTTCTTGTGGGCTTGGCCTTGCTGCAACATGTCGAGAACAGCAACTGCACGAGTACTGAACAACTAAATTAATTTCATTTACGAATCCCTCCCCATAAAATATCTCCACGTAATTTTACAATAATAATTTTTAGAACCTGTGATAAGAACCACTGCACAATTTCATGTATAAAAATGTATTTTTTTAAAAAAATGTCCGAATGAAAAGGCAATAAGATTTTTTTTTTTAATACATAAATATATTTATGTATGCTACCACGGCAGCAAAGACACTTTTATCCCAGAAATGGAAGCAGCAGGAACTTCCAGCGTTGGGAAAATGGCAGACGAAGAAAATTGAATATGCTGAGCTAGCAAGACTGCCGGGGAAAATCCAAAAACAGCGTTTGAAAAGGACCGGAGTAAATTTGTACAATATCTGAAGGAACATTGCAAACATTTGAAAACATTTGCAGGATTGATTTGAAAATTTTTGTTAGGTTATGATTTGATACCTGTTTATAAATATTAGAAGTCTTTTAAGTATGGAGATAAGGTAAATAAGATGATTTAGAAATGCGAGGATAAAAGTGATTACATATGGAAGTCAGGGAGGGGTAGGGAGGAAGTCAAAGCTTAATTTGAGCAAAGATATATGTGTTGAAGAAATTTCGTTTGGTTGTTATAAAAGAAAATGTAATAAACTTTTTTTATAAAAAAAAATTAAAAACCCTTCTGTAGGGAAAGACGGTTAGAAAGAATTGAGCAGGTAAAAAACAATTTCAGTTGCAGTACAGGTACATCCTTGGCTGAAGACCACAGTGTATGGTTGTCAGGGAACTGCCACCAGTGTCCGAGGGAGAGAGCAAGCTCCAAAGGGATCCCAGAGAGCGTCCTGGGATTGGGAGAGGCAGCCCGTCTTCTGGGGAAGAGAATCAACGTAGCTCCAGTGGAGAAGGGGGGCAGATGGGGGAATCGGCGAGGCGGTCCCATGATTCCTTGCTGGGGACCAGCGGGGAGAGGAAGGGTCCTCCGCTGCCTACGCCCTCCTTGCGCAGAAGGCTTCCGCGCAGGGAGAGTAGGAGAAGACTTGGCGTCAAAGAGCTTCTTTGCTGGAAGAAGTTTAAGAAACGCCCACTGGCGGATCCTGCCAGCGATTGAGACAGTCACGGGCGAGTGGCTGCCCGGACAGGAAAGGTTCACTCAGGTAACCAGCCAGAGGTTGGGACAAGCTTATGCACGAGCAACCCCTAGAACCATTACAATGGTATTGAGATGTTCAGGACTTGATGGACATATTCAGCAAAAGACTTTGTCCCTGTACTTGAGAGGTGACGCCAGGCCAAGGCCAGCCAGCCCCTACAGAAGGAAGCAGCCTCTGCCAAAGAATATAAATAAGATTGGCAAAATAAATTATGGAACTATGCAGGACAAATTAGTTAATCTGAAACTCAGAGAAGAAAGAGGACTTTGAGTTTAAAAAAGAAGGGGCAAATTTTTAATGCATATCTCTTCAGCTTTGTGCATAGATTTCTACATTAGTGTAACTTTTAAAAGTCACTTGTAATAAGACAAAGAAGGTTTTAAAACTGGAACAAGCTCAACATAATTACGCAGGCATATCCAAAGTCCATTTCGGGGGCCTAATTCGGCCCCTGTGGCACTTTATTTCCTAGGGAAAAAATCCAAAATCCACAACTCAACAACTTCAGTCCTAACAACAGTCCTTCAGGTCAACAACTTTGGTTGGCCCTTGGTCAGCCCTCATGGCCCTTCACTTCTTCATCAAATCTGGCCCTCTTTGCTTTGTGATGCCCTGAGCAAGATAGAGCGGCTGACAAATAGTAATAATAATAATAATAATATGCAGCGCTTTTTTAAAGGAAAAAAGGTGTGCCACACTTTTAACTTTTCGGAAGAAAGGTTCCAGTACTGCTAACCCTTGAGTGCCCCCAGAAGAAAGCTCTGATAATACATTAGATCTACCAGAGACCATTTTGCTGAGCAAAAAAAATCATATTGCAACCACTATCTGACAACCTCTCACTTACAAACACACAAGAGGTTCCCAGCTATGTTTTACGTACTGTGTAAAATATATAGATATGCACACTGCTCTCAAAAGTAGAGTTTCTCCATTTCAGGAGTAGCTCCTTGACTTCATTACAAAGCAAGATGAAATTTAAGCACTGGTCACGGTATCATTTGGTTGTGCATTCTTCCTTAATCTGCAGCCACACCATCCATTATTCTCATGCTTAGATTCTATTAATCGCAGTATAAATAATCATATAGACAGCGTGGCACAGAATCTAGAAGACATGATGCCCAAGGAAAGGGTGGTGGTCGAAAAAGAAAATTACCGTATTTTTGCTCTATAAGACTCACTTTTTCCCTCCTAAAAAGTAAGGGGAAATGTGTGTGCGTCTTATGGAGTGAATGCAGGCTGCGCAGCTATCCCAGAAGCCAGAACAGCAAGAGGGATTGCTGCTTTCACTGCGCAGCGATCCCTCTTGCTATTCTGGCTTCTGAGATTCAAAATTTTTTTTTTCTTGTTTTCCTCCTCCAAAAACTAGGTGCGTCTTGTGGTCTGGTGCGTCCTATAGAGCGAAAAATACAGTAAGTATGTTCAGAGTTTGGGTACTTTAAAAATCACTACATGGATGGTTAACTGGACTAGGAAATTCTGGGATAGTGATTCCCAGTGACAACTGGTCATAGCCAGGCTAATCTCATCCTCTGAGAGAGCCCAGTTTGAATGTCTATAGCTTGAGTCTCCAGGCAGGCAGATAATAGCACAAGTTTATTTTATTTTTAAATACGTGACTTGCTAGATCCGTGTTTTGGGTCTAAGTCAATACTGAACAAGTCTACAGTATAAGATAGAGAGCATTCAGAGCTGTTTTAAAGAGATTTACTATTACCAGGTCAGTCCAAAGTTAGAACATTGGGTGCAATCAAAAACAAACACACATCTTTTTTCCCCCCTCTGAGGCAAAACATCCTTACAGATGTGCCTGCTGTTTCTGTACAACCTAATTTATTTAATTTCAACAGTTTGTATATTGCTTAACACTGCCGTTTCTACGCAGCGCACAATAATGTGATGAAAGAGAGGGGAAAGGTAAGAATCTGTTAAAAGTAACCATAACACCAGAAAAGTTTGCTTGAAATGCCTGCTCATTTTTATTTTTATTTTAAAATGTATTTAACAAGTTCAGCCTGCCTGATTTCAACCAGAAGGGAGTTCTACAGAACAGAGCTAATATTTTGTTGGAAGCCGCCCAGAGTGGTTGGGGAAACCCAGCTGGATGGGTGGGGTATAAATAATAAAAGATATTATTATTATTACAGTGGATACAAATGGGATCCATTCCAGAGCCCTGTTCACATCCAGAAGCGAATGCAACCCGCGTCTGCGCATGCACTGGTCGTGATTTGCCGCTTCCGTGCATGCGCGTGACTTCATTTTGACTGTCTGCGCATGCGCGAGCGGCGAATCCCAGAAGGAACGTGTTCCGTTACTTCCGGGTCCCTGCAGAGCGCAACCCGAAAGCGCTCAACCTGAAGCATCTTCATCCCGAGGTATGATTGTATTATTATTATTATTATTATTATTATTATTATTATTATTATACAAAAATCATGGCTCCTGGTATGCTCTGATCAACTAACAGTGCCTTCCCTCCAGCAAGACTTCAGACAGGCATAAAACAGTCCTCAAGGTATCCTGGACCCAAGCTGTTAAGGGCCTTGCAAATGAATGTAAAAACCGTGAACCTGGCCTGGTAGCAGATGAGCAGCTGGTGCAAGCTTTGAAGCTCCGGAGTAAAGCGCTGACAGGAGTCTGTCTGCACCAAAAGTCCAGCCACAGCATTTTGCCCCTTGTGAAGGAGATCAGAGTGAGAGAAAAGGACTGGTCCAAGGCTGCTCAAAGAGCTTCAGGGTCAAGCAGGGATTTCAGACCAGAACATCTCAGTCCAAGTCCAACATTCTCCATTCCATGAACCTTCATTTCCCCATCTAGATCTGTCTCTCTTTCGCAATGTTCAGATTCTTAGAGAGACCCATCTCAACATTTTCACAGGAAAATAAGCTTTGCGCTATTTGATTGCCCGGCGGTCAATAAACTACATCTTTGCAACCACAGGGACAAAAATGAAGCTGCTCAAGGGATTAAAAGTGATGGGTTTGATCTATAAGAAGAAGAGTTTGGATTTGATATCCCGCCTTTCACTCCCTTTAAGGAGTCTCAAAGTGGCTAACATTCTCCTTTCCCTTCCTCCCCCACAACAAACACTCTGTGAGGTGAGTGGGGCTGAGAGACTTCAGAGAAGTGTGACTAGCCCAAGGTCACCCAGCAGCTGCATGTGGAGGAGCGGGGAAGCGAACCCGGTTCACCAGATTACGAGTCCACTGCTCTTAACCACTACACCACACTGGCTCTTAAGCTGCTTTTGATCAGGTTACTTGGTAGCTCATCTCCTCCTCCTGGCCAGATGGATGGGGTATTATTATTATTATTATTATTATTATTATTATTATCATCATCATCATCATCCTCAGGGGCACTTACTTTCACAAAGTGAGGTGTAGAAACGACTTTTCTGGTGGTGGCACCTTGGCTGTGGAATGCTCTCCCAAGACAGTTCTGCTTGGTACCTATTTTCTCATCTTTTTTCTCATCCCATTTATTTGTCTGGGACTTTTATAAACTCTTCATTTTAAAATCTCAAATCTGTTTCCATTCATTTCTTGGTATCGCCGAGAGTCTGTTTGCTTTTATTATACTTACCTTATTCTCTTCTTCACACTTCATTCTTTAGAGTTGCATTTAATTATTAGTATATGCCTCCTGGGTGGCATCTAATATCAATTTTTTAAAAAAATATTTAGACAATTAAATAGCCACAGCTGTGTGAATTGCTATTCACTTAAATATGTTTCCATTTTTAATATGAGGGATTGTCCTGCTACGATGAGTGGTTGCACCCTTTTAGAAAATATTATTTGCAGATTTGTATTGAAAATCTTCCTGTGTGGATTCTGGAGGGCATCCATTAAAAAACAAGTTTTCAACATATGAATATGCTTAATTGCCACCCACTCCCTTTATTCGCTAGAGCTTAAGGCATGTTGTCTGAAGTTAAGTGAAAACATATTGGAGAAAAAGGTTCCAAAGTCTGATATAAGATGCTACATGACTATAAATCTTCAAAGCTTTGACCACTGACCATATGAAGCCATTCTTTCTTATATATTTATTAAATTCCTATCCCACTCGTGGCCTGGAGTGCCTTCTATCAGCTTCGACTGGTAGCCCAGCTATGCCCCTATCTGGACAGGGATAGCCTAACTACTGCTATCTATGCTCTGGTAAACCGGGTCCTCCCTTAAAGAGGGCACGTATTGCAATGAGACCTGGAAAACCGACACCCTGTGTTGTGGGTGGATACGATTGGTCAGCCACAACACCCAGTTGGTAGGTCCCTCGAAGCTGGGTGCAATCTGGCCAATGGGACGCAATCCAAACAGTTCGAGCGACCTATTTATGCCCATGAATGTGACCCAGAGCTTCCTCTTTCGGCGCATGCATTCGGAACACCCGCCCACTTCTCTCTACTTTAAGGGCTTTGCGCTTGACCTTGCTATGCCATTGTGTGTCATCTGTCATTGGGACGGGGGCACGGAAGGAATTTCCTCCACTAGGTTGACTGGCTGTTGCCATTTGGGTTTCGCCTACCGCGTAGCAAATCATCACAACTTGTAAGGTTGCGGATAGGCTCTGGTTCAGGTGATAGGGATGGGAGAACATTCCGCAACATAATTGGCCTACAGGTGAATCCCAGAATTAGCCAATCACGTGGGGCCCATTGTGTAAATAATGTATATAAAGCAGACATTCTGGGGGAACTTCCATTCCTCCTCACCACTATGAGCTGAATAAAGAGCATGAAATTCACTCTCGACTCCGAGTACATTTCAGGAAACATTGGGAGCAGCCATTTAAAACACTGATCAGGAAAACGGAAAGCTTATATCTAAAAAAGACCTTAAATGGGTGGCAGAAGACAGGCCAAGAGGGGCCCAAGAAGGTATCTCCAGGAGTTACCTAGTTTGGATGTGGCCACGGAGTAGGTCCTACTAGGTCTCTTGAACATTTTCAACCTGGAATTGAAGGGTCATAATCTCCTGGCACATGCATAGCACTAAGACAAACCATGGCTTAGCATGAACAAGCAAGTGTGTGTTTTCCCAATGGTGGAACTGCTTTGATACTCCCCTCATCGTTCAGTTATGCTGCTCTGCTCTCCATACACAAGCTTGCGGTTTTCATCTCTCCAGACAAATCATGAGATTTGCCTCAGATGAGAACGATTAAATCATCTGAGCACTTCTTCCTATACAGGGGGAAATAGAGTTTTAGATTATAGCAGAATCAGCCACATTGAAGCCAGAGAATTCCCATATTTTTCGCTCTATAAGACACACTTTTCCCCTCCTAAAAAGTAAGGGGAAATGTTTGTACGTCTTATGGAGCGAATGTGCGGCTATCCCAGAAGCCAGAACAGCAAGAGGCAATCCCATAAGCCAGATCCCTCTTGCTGTTCTAGCTTCTGGGATTCAGAATATTTTTTTTTCCTGTTTTCCTCCTCCAAAAACTAGGTGTGTCTTATGATCTGGTGCGTTATAGAGTGAAAAATACGGTAATTCCTTGACAGACATGTTATCCTAGGGTGAGCTCCTTCCATGCAACTCCCGTACAATGATGGCAAGGCGACAATAATGGTAATATTTTATGATATTATACTATAATTACAGTGGTACCTCGCAAGACGAATGCCTCGCAAGACGAAAAACTCGCAGAATGAAAGAGTTTTTCGTTTTCTGAGCTGCTTCGCAAGACGGATTTCCCTATGGGCTTGCTTCGCAAGACGAAAACATCTTGTGCCTTTTTTAAAAAACTGCCAATGCATTCCTATGGGAAACCATCAATACACAGTGGTGCTTCACAAGACGAAAAAAATTCACAAGACGAAAAAACTCGCAGAATGAATTAATTTCGTCTTGCGAGGCACCACTGTAATAGAACTCTTTTAAGCCACCATTCGTCGTCATGAGAATCAGAGCAGTATACAAAGAAAACAGCCAACTAATCATACCAAAACAATGCAGTTAAAGAAATAACTGTAGCCGCTACAGACCAACCCTTTAATTGTCTGGGCAAATTAAAAGGGTTTAACGTGGTACGCTATTATTATTACTTTATGGTGAAGAATGGGAGAACTACTCATAGGAATGTCATTTTCAGCAGTACCCATTCCCCCCATAATATCCAGTTCAACATGCCCCTGGGCTGAAATAGTTCAAAGCATTTCTTTCAAAGGAACTAAACTAAACTAAACTAGGGAGGAATTCAGTATTGCACTGTTATGATAGTTCCCTCAGCCTGCAGACTGTCTCACCAGAGTGGTGCATGCTCTGATTATCTCCCGCTTGGACTACTGCAATGCACTCTACGGGGGGCTACCTTTGAAGGTGACCCGCAAACTGCAATTAATCCAGCATGTGGCAGCTAGAATGGTGACTGCGAGCGGCTGCCAAGACCATATAACACCAGTCCTGAAAGATCGGCATTGGCTCCCTGTATGTTTCCGAGCACCATTCAAAGTGTTGGTGCTGACCTTTAAAGCCCTAAACGGCCTCGGTCCAGTATATCTGAAGGAGCGTCTCCACCTCCATCGTTTTGCCCGGACACTGAGGTCCAGCGCCGAGGGCCTTCTGGCGGTTCCCTCACTGCGAGAGGCCAAGTTACAGGGAACCAGGCAGAGGGCCTTCTCGGTAGTGGCGCCCGCCCTGTGGAACGCCCTCCCATCAGATGTCAAAGTGATAAACAACTACCTGACATTCAGAAGACATCTGAAGGCAGCCCTGTTCAGGGATGTTTTTAATATGTGACATTTTAGTGTATTTTTCATCTTTGTTGGAAGCCGCTCAGAGTGGCTGGGGAAACCCAGCCAGATGGGCGGGGTACAAATAATAAATTATTATTATTATTATTAACAAAAGCATTTTTGTTTGCCAGGTAAAACCAATCTCCCTTCTTCTCTCCCCCCCCCCCCCAATGCATTTTTGAGGGTTCTATCAACCCCCCAAGGTGATTTCAATGGGTGCATGGGGGAAAGAGGGCTAGCTACAGGTAGCACAACTACTTAATTGAATCTGGAATAACAACAAGAAGAATTGCCTTTCATATACATTTCAAAGTGATATGTTGTTGTTGTTGAGTCGTTTAGTCGTGTCCGACTCTTTGTGACCCTATGGACCAGAGCACGCCAGGCATTCCTGTCTTCCACTGCCTCCCGCAGTTTGGTCAGACTCATGTTCATAGCTTTGAGAACACTGTCTAACCATCTCGTCCTCTGTCGTCCCCTTCTCCTTGTGCCCTCCATCTTTCCCAACATCAGGGTCTTTTCCAGGGAGTCTTCTCTTCTCATGAGGTGGCCAAAGTATTGGAGCCTCAGCTTCACGATCTGTCCTTCCAGTGAGCACTCAGGGCTAATTTCCTTAAGAATGGATGCATTTGATCTTCTTGCAGTCCATGGGACTCTCAAGAGTCTCCTCCAGCACCATAATTCAAAACAAGGTGATATACAATCATACAATCAAGGACAACTAAAATAAACTTCTGTAGGGTAGGTGACTAAGCAGTGTGCCCTGGCTGAAACATTCTGTGTTGTAACACATTTAGAGTTCTGTTTCTACTGTATTGGCCCGAATATAAGCCACACCCAAATATAAGACGCACCTTTAAAATTAAAGGCGGGGGTGACAAAAAGACAATATCCGAATACAAGCCGCTCCCTTAAAATTCCGCAGGCACTCACATCCGTTCCGTTTTACCATATGTCTGTTTCAGCAGCGATATCGTAAAAGCCAATTCTTCTAAGTTCACAAATTTAAGCCGCGCTTTAACTTTTCGCAGTCGGAATTTGGAAAAAAAGGTGAGGCTTATATTCAGGCCAATGCGGTATATAAGCAGCATATGTATTTTTAAAATAAGGAACAAATAATATATCCTCCCACCCAAAATGTAACCAGTTTCGCTCTGTATGTCTGGGTGTATGTTGTGCTGGAAAAAAATACACATCACTTGGGAAGACAGGCGAACTAATACCAGTGTACTAAAAGAAGCAAAGATCACCAGTGTCGAAGCAATGATTCTTCAACATCAACTTCGTTGGACTGGTCATGTTGTGTGGATGCCTGATGATCGTCTTCCAAAACAGCTACTCTATTCTGAACTTAAAAATGGAAATGTAATGCTGGTGGTCAACAAAAGAGGTTTAAAGACTTTCTCAAGGCAAATCTTTTTTAAAATGTAGCATAAATACTGACAATTGGGAAACACTGGCCTGCAAGCACTCCAATTGGAGAACAGCCTTACTGAAATATACTTGGAGTCCTGTATTGATTTCATGCTCTTTATTGCAGCTTGTAAAACAGTGATTGAATTGCCCCCCCCCCCAAACCTCAGGCTTTTATATACATTGTTTACACAATGAGTCCTTCTGATTGGCTGATTCTGCTTCCCTCCTGGAGCCTGATTGGTCTTTTCCAGCAGGCCAATCAGTTGTTGCATTCTACGATCCTACCAGCCTAATAGGCCAATTAACTTCCACCTGGAGCCTGATTGGTCTTTTCCTGCAAGCCAATCAGTTGTTGCATTCTAGGATCCTACTTGCCTATTGTTCTAGGATCCAAGCTTAGAACATCACAGTTACCAAAGGTGTCATGGACTTTGAAGATGCTCAAACTCAAGACGAAAGGGAGAAATGTGCTAAGAGGAAGGCCATGTTTGGCAAACCCTCACCATTCTCGACTCCCACATGGAAACCAATGTCCCCACTGTAGAAGGATGTGTGGATCCAGAATTGGCCTCCACAGTCACTTACGGACTCATTGTTAAAACAGTGTTTATGGAAGACAATCTTACTCAGCTACGAGGAGGAGGAGGAGGAGGAGGAGGAGAAGAAGAAGAAGAAGAAGAAGAAGAAGAAGAAGAAGAAGAAGAAGAAGAAGAAGAAGAAGAAGCATGTTGTGCTGTTCTATAGGCTGCAAAGCGAACAAGGGGGCCCCCTGCCCTGGATGTGGGGAAACTTTGGCTCCCCGGATGCCGATAAACAACCACTTCCACTGGCTCTAGCAAGCATGGCCAGTGGCCACAGATTATGGGAGGTGTGGCTCAGCAACCTCTGGAGGGCCAGGGCCTGCCTTCCACCTATATGCATGCGCAACAAAAACCCCACACGTACAAATGTGCCTTGATGTTCACAATATTTTGTGTTCTGTTTTGACACAGAAGCAGCTCCCAAGTGCAAATTGTGCAATGCAAGGTGGACCTTTAAGGAGGAAGGTTTTGAAAACGTGTTTGGCAACTTCCACTTGCGAGAAATTTGGAAACTACTTTTGGCCACTTTGGGAAATATGGCCCCGACTGTGGCTTCAATTGCATGCTTGAAACATAAGCTTTGTGAAACCCGTTTGCAGTAATACAAGCTGACCACAAAGTATAACTATGAAGTCCTTTTATTGACCATGCTAAGCAAAGTGACATCGTTTGCCGATACGTTTACCCCCCTTCCCTGTATAGATTTCAGATTGCCCTCATAATCTCCTGCTCTAAAACCTACATTTTCTTATGTCAATTTTCTTGTCCTACATACAGCTCCTAGTGTGAAGAGGTTCAGCACTTAAATCTAGTTGCAGGATGTATAAAATAAGAGGCAGAAGAAGATAAGGTACAAAAGGCACAGTGACCTTGACGGAGCTTTCTATTATTAGGAAGTATTTCCTACTTGGGGAGGAAAAAAAGATTTAAGTGTGAGAGAAACTTGTATTTCATAATGTCTCTCTCTTTTGCCCATAGGAACATAGGAAGTAGGTTTACACCAGGTTAAACTCTGGATCCATCTACCTCAGTAACGTCTGCACTGACTGGCAGCAGCCCTCCGGGATTTCCGACAGGGGGTGTATCCATAGCTGTCAACTGTCCCTTATTTGGCGGGAAACTCCCTTATCCCAGCACCGTGTCCCGCTGCTGTCCCTTATTGATTATGTCCCTTAAATTTCCCAGGTTTCAAAGGAAGCAGCTCCTCTCCCTCCCTCCCTGCCGGCCAGGGAGGAGGGAGGCTCCAACTGTGTTGCTTGGCTGCGTTGCTCACCCAATAAGGAGTCTAAGAACGACTGGGGGTGGAGCTTGCATGCCTTGTGCCAATCAAATCGGACGCATTGCCTGGGGACTCGCCTTTGCTCAGCGCTTCCCAGCGAAGAGGTGATGGTGGTTTTCCTTGCTGCATCCCCTTTGCCAGGTTACTGCGCTGTGGGAACCACCGCTTGAGGCTTCGTTTGGCTGCTCGCTGGGATTTCTGCCTTTGGCTCAGAGGGGCTCAGAAGTTGAACATACCTGTGCTCTGAAAATCCCTTATTTTGGCTGCTGATCCCTTATTTTCAAAGCTGCTGGCCCCTTATTTTCAAATCTGTAAGTTGACAGCTATGGGTGTATCCCCTGGAGATGCTGTAGATTACACATAAGGCACTCTGCATGCAAAACAGATGCTACACGACTGAACTTCCACCTGTCCTTTGGAGATTGATTAAAAAATGTTGCGGCGTCTTTGTGTCACATGGCGAAAATTGGGCTTTGAAATGTTTTAAACTGTAACGGGCCTCATGGTTGCAAAATGGGTAGAGTCACCTTTGAATCAACGTGTGTGTGTGTGTGTGTGTGTGTGTGTAAGTAAAAGGTAAAGGACTCCTGGACGGTTAAGTCCCATCATAGGCGACTATGGGGTTGTGATGCTCATCTCACTTTCAGGCCAAGGGAGCCAGCATTTGTCCACAGACAGCTTTCTGGGTATGTGGCCAGCAGGACTAAACCTCTTCTGGCGCAATGGGACACCGTGACAAGAACCAGAGCACACAGAAATGGCGTTTACCTTCCCGCCACAGCGGTACCTACTTATCTACTTACACTGGTGTGCTTTTGAACTGCTAGGTTGGCAGGAGCTGGGACAGAGCAATGGGAGCTCACTCCATTGCAGGGATTCAAACTGCCAACTTTCAGATCAGCAAGCCCAAGAGGCTCAGTGGTTTAGACCACAGTGCCACCCGCGTCCCATCTATATATCTATATATATCCTTTAATTCATAACTTGAACCAAATTAACCCTCAGCAATAGCAACAGCACAAAAAGTAGATAAAAATTGTCCATACTAATCATCATGTATAAAGGTAAAGGGACCCCTGACCATTAGGTCCAGTCGTGGCCGACTCTGGGGTTGCGGCGCTCATCTCGCTTTATTGGCCGAGGGAGCTGGCGTACAGCTTCCGGATCATGTGGCCAGCATGACTAAGCTGCTTCTGGCGAACCAGAGCAGCGCACGGAAACACCGTTTACCTTCCCGCCGGAGCGGTACCTATTTATCTACTTTCACTTTGACGTGATTTCAAACTGCTAGGTTGGCAGGAGCTGGGACCGAGCAACGGGAGCTCACCCCGTTGCAGGGATTCGAACCGCTGACCTTCTGATCGGCAAGCCCTAGGCTCTGTGGTTTAACCCACAGTGCCACCCGCGTCCCTTACTCATCATGTATAAAGCTCCCTAAATCTGTACAGTCATACCTTGGAAGTCGAACGGAATCCATTCCGGAAGTCCGTTCAACTTCCAAAATGTTCAGAAACCAAAGCACAGCCTCTGATTGGCTGATTGGAAGCTCCTGCAGCCAATCAGAAGCTGCGGAGGCCCCCGTGGGATGTTCGGCTTTGCAAGTTTGCAAACGGGAACAATCACTTCCAGGTTTGCGGCATTCAGGAGCAAAAACAATTGAGAACTAAGCTGTTCGAAAACCAAGGTGATATTAGGATATTTCCGTTCCACCTTAAAAGGGAGCAGGATGTTTGTGTCACAGCCGGTGTATTTTCCTGTTTCACAGGAGGTTTATGTTGTGTCTTTGCTTTCGTTTCTCTCTCTCTGCCGGAACTCTGAAGCAGGCAGTCATGTTTTTCTTTGTTCTGATCAACACAGAAATAAACTTGTAAATAATGCTCTCCTGACTGCATCTTTCGCTGTGCGTTATCTGCTGATAGAGCGTGCACGGCTCTGGAATGTGGGAAGTTATTTCTGGAGCTCGTGTTGCTAATTGCTGATACTGCGTGTCTACGGGAGATCGGTGGACGTCCGGAGACGACGTGGAGTTCATGATGGACTGGCAGTATCCCAACAGGTACAACTGTATATGGGATTGCCAGTGCAAAGCCTGTTCCAACTGGACTTGCCCCTATCTGCAGGGTCTGCCCACTGAGAAGGACTGAGACAGAGGGGTGGGGGAGAGACCCCTCCACAGCCTGCTCCAGCTCACCTTTCTTCTCACCCCACAGGGCCATCAGTTGTGAATGGCATGGTAATCTGGTGGTGCCCACCTTCTCTCCGTTCGATCACATTGCTGCTGCTTACCGGAAGGTCCAGGGGGAGGGGAGGTGGCAGGGAGATGGGTGTGGTGCAAACATACCCACAGGCTTACCAGATCAGCTCTACCAGTGTGGACACCCACATACCTACGGGACCGCCTCTCCTGGTATGCCCCGCGAAGGACCTTAAGGTCCACAAATGACAACATTTTGGAGGTCCCAAGTCACAAGGTGGTTAGGTTGGTCTCAACTAGGGTCAGGGCCTTTTCAGTACTGGCCCCGACTTGGTGGAACGCTCTGTCACAAGAGACTAGGGCCCTTTCAGGACTTGACATCTTTCCACACGGCCTGCAAGACAGAGCTGTTCCGCCTGGCCTTTGGTTTGGACTCAGTCTGACCCTTACATTTCCCTCCCTTTTATGGCTTTGACTTTAAAATGAGGCTGCATTTCAAATTGCATTTTAACCTGTATTTTAAATTGGTTTTTTCTTCTTCTTCTTCTTTTTTTTTCTTTTTCCGCCTATTACAGTGATACCTCGGGTTACATACGCTTCAGGCTACATATGCTTCAGGTTACAGACTCCACTAACCCAGAAATAGTGCTTCAGGTTAAGAACTTTGCTTCAGGATGAGAACAGAAATCGCGCAGCTGCGGCGCGGCAGCAGCAGGAAGCCCCATTAGCTAAAGTGGTGCTTCAGGTTAAGAACGGACCTCCGGAATGAATTAAGTACTTAACCTGAGGTACCACTGTATGTTTTTACTGAAATTTTATTGGTGTTAGCCGCCCTGAGCCCGGCTCTGGCCGGGGACGGTGGGGTATAAATAAAATTTATTATTATTATTATTATTATTATTATTATTATTATTATTATTATTTGCACCATGCCGACTTCCTTCCTAGCAGGAAGCCGCAGCAGCGCAACCAAACCGCTGTCAGTGAGTGGCAGCTCCCCATCAAACCCTCTAGGAAGGATTCTGGAAGATGGAGGCAAGCAACGAAGACAACGCAAACTTCTCCAGCCAAACCTTCCCTTCCAACCACAGAATCATTTATCACAATGCGTCTTCTGGGACAGATTCTACGAGAGAGGGAGACAAAAACCAGTCCAGAGCCTGCTCCAACAGGGACTTGCCCTTAGCTCACAGGGCCATCTACCACCAACAGCCTTGTGAGATGGATTCCACGAACGAGAGAGAGAGAGAGAGAGAGAGAGAGAGAGAGAGAGAGAGAGAGAAGTGCATATGAGTCTGCAGCTGCTAATTTGAGTCTGGGTACAGAATCCTCCTTCCTCAACAGGCATGGCTTGAACCTGCGCTGACCAAGCCAAACGCTTCAACTCCCATGGAAACAGATAGACTAGATGAGTTTCTTTTCTCCTCCACTAACTCGCCTTGGCTGCGTCTTCATTTTCAGACGGCTATTCCTCCAGGATTAATTATAACTAGTTATCTACTGATATCTACAGTAATACATATTGCTTCCGAGCACGCACCAGTGAGTTCTGTAATGGCTTGTGTATACACTTGAAATGTAAAACAACATTCCCATTGATAAATCTCGAGCTATATGTTTCTGTGCTTGCTCTTAGATTTAATGATGCAACAGGACAGATGTATGGGCAAATGGGAAATAATGGATTCACGCTGAATATATGCACAATAAGATTAAAATCTAGGCTGAAAGGAGGCATGTAACTCTTTGAGTTAAGTAGGTTTCTTTCTTTCTTTCTTTTTTAAAAAATACATTTTCATATTCTTTCCTTTTATTCATTTCTCAAGAAATACAGGTGGGTGAGTTTGCCTTTTCTGCTCTGTACCAAGAGAATAGATTTTTAACCCATCTCTTTGTATTTCCCCTGATGCTCTTGAGAGTACAATAGAAAACCTCTTCCAATCTCTGGGGTCTCTAAAAAACCTGCTTTTCCCTGCCTTCTGTAGAAGGATGCTCTCACTACACATTGGGCCTCCCTGCTTTGAATCCCCTTGGAGTTCTTGTTGCCATGCCAACCCCGGTGCTCCCTCTCAACACCCCAAACTACTGGAAGTCACAGGCCTACTTAACAAAGCTGACTTTGAAAGTAGTTGATGGGTTGCCACTGTGGTTGATGAGGGCTCAGCTTCCAGGATGGGCCTTCAAGGGGAAGAAGAAGAAGAAGAAGAAGAAGAAGAAGAAGAAGAAGAAGAAGAAGAAGCAGCAGCAGCGTTTGGATTTGATATTCTGCTTTATCACTCCCCTAAGGAGTCTCACTCAGTCACAGTGATGTATGGAAGTGAGAGCTGGACCATAAAGAAGGCTGATCGCCAAAGAATTGATGCTTTTGAATTATGGGGCTGGAGGAGACTCTTGAGAGTCCCATGGACTGCAAGAAGATCAAACCTATCCATTTTAAAGGAAATCAGCCCTGAGTGCTCACTGGAAGGACAGCTCATGAAGCTGAGACTCCAATACTTTGGCCACCTCATGAGAAGAGAAGACTCCCTGGAAAAGACCCTGATGTTGGGAAAGATTGAGGGAACAAGGAGAAGGGGACGGCAGAGGACGAGATGGTTGGACAGTGTTCCCGAAGCTACCAGCATGAGATTGACCAAACTGCGGGAGGCAGTGGTGTGCTCTGGTCCATGGGGTCACGAAGAGTCAGACACGACTAAACAACAACAACAAAGGTGTCTCAAAGCGGCTAACAATCACCTTTCCCTTCCTCCCCCACAACAAACACACTGTGAGGTGAGTGAGGCTGAGAGACTTCAGAGAAGTGTGACTAGCCCAAGGTCACCCAGGAGTGGGGAATTGAACCCGGTTCACCAGATTATGAGTCCACCGCTCTTAACCACTACACCACACTGGCTTCTCAATGGAGAACATGGACAAGATGTTCTTTTTCAAGTGCCCTGAACTGCTCTCACCTCTCAGGCCTGTAAGTCCTCTCCTGAGCTTCCTTAGTCTTGCCTATCTCCAACAAGGAGGCTGGAGATAGGGGGCACATGGGGGCCCTGCCTCACCAATCTTGGTCTGCCCTCAACCAACTCCTACCTTTCTTCCACTCTACCATTCTCAATAAGCACCAGCCACCACTGTCTGTTTCCTTCACCCTACCTGCAGAGCCTTCTCTGTGGTTGCCCCTGAGTTATGGAACCTATAGAGCTGCATTTGTCCCTCACACTGGCGTTTCCCCCCCACTGTCCATCAAAACACGCACTTTTTTGCCCAAGCTTTCAGGGAAGGGTAATAATGGGTTATAGTTTTGTTCTTCCCACTTGCTGGAAGGTGTTGTTATTTCGTTGTCATTTTTACCAGAGTGTTCTTGCTGTTTTGTTTTGCTATTAGACTGAATAGTAAGTAGGGATTGGGGAGAAATTTGATTCAGTTTGCATTTAACATAATCGAAGGGACACTTCCAGCTATCCCATTCTTTGCCCTTGGACGTCTTATGAGAAGCTGCTGCAGGAGTGACTACGAAAAACATTATGGGGGGGATGTTTCTAGGACTAAGGTGAAACTGTGAAGCTCCCTTGTTATTTTTACTATTGGATGCTGCCCATTGCTTAAGTAATCTTGTTATATTCATAGTATTGCAATATGGGGGTTTGCACCTTTATATTTTCCTTTTTTGCTATGCAGCTTCTGTTATGCTATTGCTTTGCAATGTTATTGTGCCACTGTTACTCTGTTATTTTGCTTTGTTATGACATTGATTTTGTAGTGTTTGCTTGAAATGCATTCCTTTTCTGTTGCAAGCCACTTTGAGCGTGTGTTTTTTTGGAGCGGAGGGAAGTGGCATACAAATAAAATTGCTTACTCACTCAAATTGTGATCCCACCTACGGTAATTCACTCTTCCCAAAATACACAAACTTAACCTCAGCCATCTTTTAAAACTTGCACGTCTTCAAATCTTGCAGTGTGGTAATGTTCATATTTTTGTGACACACAAAAAAGCTTTGGACTTGGGGAAATTGCTCTGCAGAAACGTGCGTGCTATGCAAAATTGCATAGAAAAATGTGTACATTAGGAGAAAGTTGCTGATGGATTTTGATGAGGACTTCTTTTTAAAATAAATGTTAAATTTAAACATGCAGTGGACAAAGCTGTATTGTAACTTTTAATTAATAAATGTTTTTTTAAAAAAACAACAACCCCCAAATTGAAGAACTGGGCTTATGATTGGAAAAGATGAGAAACTAAGAGAAACTGAAATGGACGTATTTGCCCACTCTAAGTATGCCTTTAGAAGAAGTGCAAGATAAAAATGGAAGAAGGAAATGAATGACTGAATGATTTCACTCTCCCTCTTTTCATGAAATTCTAATTTTACCGCTCTGAGCACAACTCCTTACTTGGTTCATTTGCCTTCTCTGTCTTCCTCTTTGGTGATCACTCATAGCCGAGTAAGATTGTCTTCCATAAACATTGTTTTAACAATGAGTCCGTAAGTAACTGTGGAGGCCAATTCTGGATCTGCACATCCTTCCACAGTGGGGACATTGGTTTCCAGGTGGGAGTTGATCAGGACACGGGTGGCACTGTGGTCTAAACCACTGAGCCTCTTGGGCTTGCCAATCAGAAGGTCAGCAGTTCGAATCCTCGCGACAGGGTGAGCTCCCATTGCTCGATCCCAGCTCCTGCCAACCTAGCAGTTCGAAAGCAAGCCAGTGCAAGTAGATAAATAGGTACCACTGTGACGGGAAGGTAAATGGTGTTTCTCTGCACTCTGGTTTCTGTCACAGTGTTCCTTTGCGCCAGAAGCGGTTTAGTCATGCTGGCCACATGACCCGGAAAGCTGTCTGTGGACCAACACCGGCTCCCTCGGCCTGAAAGCGAGATGAGCGCCACAACCCCGTAATCACCTTTGACTGGGCTTAACCATCCAGGGGTCCTTTACCTTTACCTGCCTTCTCTGTAGCAAGGACTTGGCTACCCTACCCACGGACAAGCAGTTGGAGGGAGCACTAAGTTCCAAGTAGACCTTGGCTTGATCTAGCAAAGGTTCAGTTCTAGCTTCAAGAGACCCATGTAACTAGCTGCATCCTCGTTGACCTTCCCTACCTTGAAATTGCCTCTGCTGATGTCTTAGGACAGGTTGTCCTGACATTCTTTTAACGTCGCCTCGTCGCGGCAGCCAAAACTAATCACAAGAATATTACCCGTTGACAGGTGCATTTATTCTGTCAATTAAATCAGATGGCGAAATCGAAATGTGCCCCCAAATCTCCCTTGTTTGCATTATCCATATTGGCATTTCTTGGCTGTGGCTCTCTGTCGCTTGGAAGTCATCCAGACCCCGCGGTGTCACTTTTCAAGGCTGTGCCAGCAAGTTTCCACGCACTGGCGGCAGCCATCGCAAGGCAACGGGGGGAAGGCGAGCCCTCTAGGACAAGGCTGGGAGATGTGGCTGGTCTGTGCTAAGATTTATTAAAGGAATTCAAGGGAGGAGATGAACGTGTGCCAGCGTACGGTTCTATTATCCTTCCAAAGCTGAGTAGAACCCTTTTGGGCTCACAAGCGAAGTTGCCAGAATTGGGGGCG
Organism: Podarcis tiliguerta; assembly: GCF_965153285.1. Taxonomy (NCBI): domain Eukaryota; kingdom Metazoa; phylum Chordata; class Lepidosauria; order Squamata; family Lacertidae; genus Podarcis; species Podarcis tiliguerta. The sequence goes on along the minus strand of NC_139536.1, from coordinate 10,215,201 downwards.
GGATGTGTGTGGGGAAGAGAGATTTCTTCGTCGCCTTCCCATCGTACTGAAATATGCATGAGGCACAAAATGCACAGCGCTGCCCTCGCTATAAGGCTCCTTTGTATGAAAGAGTTTCTCAGATGTAATATTAAAAAAAAAAAAGAGGCTCTGATTATAATTATTCACTCCATCTGCTTCCCCCAGTTTTAATTATGAAGAACGAACAGGGCACGGGGGTAGGAAGGTGTCACGAACTGATTACAACCAGAGGCTGCAAAGAGGCGTCTTTCACAAGTGACGCTGGCGGCTAATTAATATGTGTAGGAGGGCCGGTGCCAACCCAGCAAAGGGCTGGGATGAACATTCACTTTTTCTTTCTTTCCTTTTACCTACCTTGGAATATAGACTGAGGCTGGAGGAGAAATTGCTTCACCAACTGTACTCAAGTCGCTTGAGGGTAGGGTGCCAATGCAATTTTTATTTTTTGTCGTTTTCCCCTAATATCATTTCTGTTCTTCTTTTTGGCCCTGGGTGTCCTAAGATCTGGTGATCGCATGGTCCTACACGGCTAATCGTCTATGCGGACCTCCAAAATAAATCTGTGGGGGAAATGTGGTTCTGTTCACCTTTAAAGGCAATGGGCAGGCATGCTTTCCAGAACATGAAAACCGAAGTACAGCCGTCTGTCACAATTTGTAGCCCTCTAAATTGATCAATGTGGTTATACAGCCAAGCATAGTGTACAAAAAAGATACATAGGCTATAGCAAAGCGTGCAATAAAATGTATATATTAGGGGGGATCTGCAAAAATGCATTTTATTAGGCAAATCCGCTTTATAAAAATGTGTATGTAGTGCAAGTTTCCACAGCAGCATTGAGTTTTCAATGAGGAATTGAAGATTGAAGATTGGAGGGGGGGGCAGACAATGAGGGAAAGCAATGCTGACAGATTCATGCCTCCCATCTTGAAGATGTTGTTGTGTATAGCATGGACATTCAAGGCAGAAATGTGGGTGTTTCCCTGAATTGCCACACTCCTCATTCCTGTCACTAAAGTGTGCATCCTTTTACAGAGAGTTTGCTTCCAGAATCAGCATGACAGTGGCAGCAGTGTCAACAGAATGAAGACACCTGGGGAAGCAGTCGAGTTGCTCCCTAGAGTGTCCACATGATATGCGATGCCATCTTGAAAGCTTACAAGCCTGTGTATCAGGGTGTGTAGATCTTCATGATGATCAAAGTTAGCAGTGTTTGAGCAGTGCTGGACAGTTTGGTGTCATCAGCAAACGTGGCTACCTCACCCCTTGGCACTAAATCATGTGCCCTCTAGGGACTCCACTTTCTACATTCCTCCACTGGGAGAACTTTGCATTGATTCCTGCTTTCTGCTTCCTATTTCTTAACTGGTTGTTGTTGTTTAGTCGTTTAGTCGTGTCCGACTCTTCGTGACCCCATGGACCAGAGCACGCCAGGCACTCCTGTCTTCCACTGCCTCCCGCAGTTTGGTCAAACTCATGCTGGTAGCTTTGAGAACACTGTCCCACCATCTCGTCCTCTGTCGTCCCCTTCTCCTTTTCCTCTCAATCTTTCCAAACATCAGGGTCTTTTCCAGGGAGTCTTCTCTTCCCATGAGGTGGTCAAAGTATTGGAGCTTCAGCTTCAGGACCTGTCCTTCCAGTGAGCACTCAGGGCTGATTTCCTTCAGAATGGAATGGATCGGTTTGATCTTCTTGCAGTCCATGGGACTCTCAAGAGTCTCCTCCAGCACCATAATTCAAAAGCATCAATTCTTCAGCAATCTTTATGGTCCAGCTCTCACTTCCATACTACACAATAGGACCTCTCCTGTTTTTCCATGACTGCTAAAGGTTGATCGAGGGTTTAATCTTGCAGCCCAGAAAGCTGAGGAATTTGGCTATCTAGTACCTGAAACTGGTGTGCGTACTGAATTTGTTTTTTTAGATCCTTCCTTATACCTTAACACAACCTAAGTTAGACCATTGTTCCATTTAGCCCAGTATTGTCAACACTGACTGACAGACATCCAGGAAGGAGTCTTCCCCGGTCCTACCTGCAGATACCGAAGAATGAACCCAAGACCTTCTGCACTGAAAGTATATGCTCTACCAGCGAGCTAAAGCTCCTTCCCCTGATGGTTCTGCTAAGGCTACTATTATTCCCCTTTTAAATGTACAATAAGTGCAACGTTTAATTACCCTTTGCTTCCCTTTGACAAAACTGCTGCCAGCTCAGCAGGCCATTTGTATCCATCATTTAAAAAAAATAACAAACTGTGCATTGCAGAGAGAATGCAGATTGTATCCTCAGTTTTATCATCCCCCCCCCTTTTTTTGGAAATAAATAAATAAAATAAATTGTAAATGGAGTTTTCAATTATTTGAATTTTTTTTGCTTATGTTGTGCATCTTCCTAATTTGCCAGCAGAGTTAATGCCCATTTAGGAGAATGTGCTTTGGGACAACCTTCAGGCACTTCTGAACAAGGCAGCCATATGGTTCTTCATATTCCTGCCATGCTTCTTGTGGCTACCCGTCTCTCCTGGTGGACCAGCTCTCTCTTCAGCTAGCATTGTACTGCTGCTGATAGTGGTTTTTTAATAAATAAAAAACACACAGGTGTTTTGCAAGATCCTATTGTAAAACACAGCTTCCAGAATGCTAAGCTCTGGTGTGCACAAGAGTATCCACAATTTCCTCTCTTTCTGGCTACAGTCCATGGAGGTAGGGATTGGTTTCTTAATTTACAGTTGCAGCAACAGTGGCCGTGTTAGTTGGTTGGTGCAAAAATAACAGGAGTTCTTTGGTCGGCTTTTACTGAGCTTTCGCACCAATCTGTTTGTGCAAAACTTGTGCAGAGGTTATATGGCATTATTTGGCATACATTCCAGGGTGGTTATATGGCATTGCTAGCCTTTGGATGTTATCCTGAACTGATTGATTGATTGATTGATTGATTGATTTGATTTGATTTGTATACTGCTCTTCATCCAAAGATCTCAGGGCGGTTTGATGCAGCATAAAAATACAAGAGAAAAATACAAAATCCATAATAAAAAACAAAAACAAAGCAGATCAGTACTTACCCCTTCCCACAAACACATTTAAAAGGAAATAGGATGTTCGCCAAATACCTGGTTGAAGTGGAATGTTTTTGCCCAGCGCCTAAAGGTGTATAGCGATGTCTAATGAAGGCGCCAGTTGAGCCTTCCTGTGCCATTTCCCATCATTTTCCTCCTTGGATTTTTTTCTGCTTAGGAAAGTGACAGGATGATTTGCACTACACTGACGATCAGCAGTGCGGTACTCATGGAAGCAGTGGTGCCCTATTTCTTATTTAATGTACTAGAGTCCACTATCTCTAGGAGTTGGACATAATACGTAATAGACCTCTTAGTATTTTAGGTACCACAAGACACTTCATTATCTTTATTTATGGTATCATGTAACAGCACTGATGGGGTACCTGCTTCAGTCTGAGAGCTACATTGCCTTCTGGGCTACCTTCTGGGGGCCACATTTGCCATTCATGAGAGGGGCCAGGGGCTAAAGTGCATTGAATTCAGTTGTCTCTATCCTAATGCACAGAGTATGGGAACAAGCAAGATGAATTTGAGCTCTTAGTAAAGTATGGGAAATAGGACTTAATAGGCATTGTTGAAACCAGGTGGGATGAGGCTCATGACTGGAATGTAAAAATTGAGGTTTATATTCCTTTGAGAAGAAATAGACCAAAAAGGAAGAGATGAGGATGTTATCCTGAACTGATTATATGTAAAGGATAGGTACACTTGTGAAGAGATCCATGACCTGGAGCATGGAAGGAAGATTGCAAGTATGTGGGTACAATTTGTAGGAGAGGGAAACAACAATGATCTTACTGTAAATGTCTGCTATAGACCTCCAAGCCAGACTGAAGACTTGAATGATGCCTCCCTAGAGCAGATTACCAAACTTTCAAAAAGGAGAGATATAGTAGTCATGAGAGATCTCAACCACCCCAATATCTGTTGGAACTCAAACTCTGCCAAGAATGTAAGGTCCAACAAATTCCTCCATTGCTTCTCTGACCATTTCAGAGGTGGAAGGTGGAAGAAGCAACAAGGAAAATCATCTCTCCTGGACCTGGTCCTCACCAGCAGGGAGGAACTGATTGATGAAGTGGAAGTCCTGGGAACCTAGGAAGGAAGTGATCATGTCTTCATGGGTTACATGAGAAAAGGAAAATCTGAGTGTAGTCGGACATGAACTTTAAACTTTAAGAAGGCCCATTTCAAAAAGCTTAAGGAACTACTGTTTGAGATCCCGTGGTCAGAAATACTCAAAGAGAATGGAGTCCAAAATGAATGGGAGTGTCTTAAAGGTGAAATACTGAAGGTACAAATGAAGACAACTCCAACAAGTAAAAGTGGAAGCATCTAAAGAAACCAGTATGGCTGCATAAGTACCTTACAGATAAGCTGAGATTTTAGAAGCTCATGTATAAGAAATGCAAGAAACCACATTCTATCATATGTGGTGGGAGTGTAAGAAAGTAAAAAACTTTTGGGGAATGATATATAATGAATTGAAAAAAAATGTTTAAATACACTTTTGTTAAGAAACCAGAAGCGTTCTTACTTGGTATTACAGGGAATGAGATAAATAAGAAAGACAGGAAGTTATTTTTATATGCAGTGACAGCAGCGAGAATATTAATGGCTCAGAAATGGAAGCAAGAGGAGTTACCTACACTAGAAGAATGGAGAATGAAGATGACGGACTTTGCAGAACTTGATAGACTGACAGGAAGGATCCAAAATCGACGAGATCAGAGATTTATAGAAGATTGGGAAAAGTTTACAGAGTATATGCACAATCTAAGTGAAAAGCAAATAACGCTTGTAAGCTTTAATGAAGCTCTGTAAGAAGAAATGTTAGAATATGAGTAAAATAAGATTTAATTTACAAAAATAATAGAGGGAAGGCTTTAGAAATGTGTAAGAAATTAAGAAGGGAGGGAGTATCAGTCAAGTTGAGGGAAGTAAAAAAAAAAGAATGGATGTAAAAAAGATGTATGAATTGTATTAATTTTATATTGGAAAAATTGAATAAAAATTATATATATATATAAAAGAAATGCAAGAAAGGGAAATCATGAAGGAAGAGTATGCATGAGTTGCTAGCAGTTGCAGGGAAAAGGTAAGGTGGGCCAAAACTCAGAATGAGTTCAGGCTTGCAAGAGAGGGGGATTTTATAATTACAAAAAAAGGTTATTCAGCTTTGTTCCAAGCAAGAGGAAGAAGCAGCAAGTAGTGGGTCCTCTGCATGGAGAAGATGGAGAAATGCTATTGAGTGACAGTGAAGGCAGAAAGGGTCAACACCTACTTTGCCTTTGTCTTCACCCAAAAGGAAAGCAGTGGTGATAACAGAATTAACAATGCAAGGAGGGAGCTGCAGCCCAAGACAGGAAAAGAGATTGTAAGGGAACACTGAACTACTTTAAATAAATTCAAATTTCCAGGGCCTGATCAGCTGCACCCAAGAGCACAAAAGGCACTTGTGGGAGTAATCTCAGAGCACCTGTCTATAATCTTTGAGAATTCTTGGAGAGTAAGTGCGGTCCCTGTAGACTGGAGGCGGGAAAATGTTGTCCCTATCTTCAAAAACGGTGGGAGTAGACCCAATTAACTACTCGTCGGTCAGCTCAGTGTTGAATTCAGAAAGCTCCAATCAGATGGTTGGTCTGTGATTACTTAGGAAAGGATGCTGTGTTTACTAAGACTCAGCATAGGTTTCTCTAAAACAAGTCATTTCTCTTTTTTTGAGTTACAAGCTTGGTGGATCAGGGGAATGCTGTGGACGTAACGTATCTTGATTGTTGTTGTTTAGTCATTTAGTTATGTCCGACTCTTCGTGACCCCATGGACCAGAGCACGCCAGGCACCTCTGTCCTCTACTGCCTGCCGCAGTTTGGTCAAACTCATGCTGGTAGCTTTGAGAACACTGTCCAACCATCTTGTCCTCTGCTGCCCCCTTCTCCTTGTTCCCTCAATCTTTCCCAACATGAGGGTCTTTTCCAGGTGGTCTTCTCTTCTCATGAGGTGGCCAAAGTACTGGAGCCTCAGCTTCATGAGCTGTCCTTCCAGTGAGCACTCAGGGCTGATTTCCTTCAGAATGGATAGGTTTGATCTTCTTGCAGTCCATGGGACTCTCAAGAGTCTCCTCCAGCACCAGAATTCAAAAGCATCAATTCTTCGGCAACCAACCTTCTTTATGGTCCAGCTCTCCATACTTCCATACATCACTACTGGGAAAACCATAGCTTTCACTATATGGACCTTGATTACGTATCTTGATTACAGTAAGGCTTTTGACAAAGTCTCCCATGATATTCTTGCAGAGAAGCTGATGAAATGGAGCCTGGATGAGGTAACTGTTAAGTGGACGTTTTAGCTGTGACTCCTGCTTTTCAGGGAGTTGGATTAGATGTCCCTTAAGGTCCCTTCCAACTCTACAATTCTATGTTTCTGAGAACTGTTGGCAACAGAATAAAGTGGTCAAGGTGGGTTCCAAGTCAAGTTCCCATTTGTAAGCTAAGGGAAAGACCTGGATTGATGGGAGGGCGATGGCAGCGGCTTATTAAAGCAGTTGATCTCTGAATTTGAGCCCAGAATCATTCTCCTAATGCAGATGGAGGATTTAAATGAGGTAAAAACGATAACGCCGCAGTCGAGAGACTTGGGGAGGGGAGGGAGGGAAAGAGACCTTGATGTTTGATAGTTGTAATAACCTACCGAGTGTTCTAATGGCTCAGGGATCAGGTGCGGAGCTGTGGCAATAACAAGTGCTGAATAATTATCCCAGCCATATTCTGCCGAACCAAACCCCCAAAGTATGAACTATATAAGGAGACTTCTGCTGCCTCTCCGAGATTCCCTGAAATGTTAAATCGCTGGATTGGGAGCACTTCCAACATTAGTACTGCCCAGTTAGGAAGAAATAAAGCCCAGAATCCTCTAGTGGCAGTTCTAATGTCTTTGTTAATTATGAATTATGGGTAAACATGCCGACTCGCAGAGGTCACTCCTGTCAGCAACAATACTTTTCAAGAAGGATTTTTTTTTACGGCGGCCTCTCTCATTCCGCCGTAACGTACTTTATATGTACATAAAAGCCCCTCCAGAAACACAACACAAAAAAGGTATTTGGTTTTGTTTTCGTTTTTAAGGAAAGGATATTTATTTTTCTCATGGCGCCTAGCCTTTCCTCCCTCGCCTGTCTCAGGTGTCATTGTCAGGAGAAGCTCACCTTGCTCCTCTGCGGCAGGAAACAGCTGTGCAGTGGCAGGATCTGGCAGAACGTGTAATAACAGGGTGGGGTAGGGACAAGGTTAGGCCAACAGCCAGATACTCTGCGAACAAGGAAGTTTCCAGGGAGAGCAGTGAATCAGCAGGCTGGTCACCTTATCGCACGCCACAGAGAAGCACGCGGCTGGCTTGCCGAACTTCGCCTCCACAGCAATGGCTGATCTGAGATCTCTCCCAGCGAGGCATAGGAACAGGATTAAAATTATATTATGTGTGGATCTCGCCCAACAAAAGCAATTGGCAGAACATCGCTTTAATTAGATGGCAGCGGCTGTAGCACATACAACTTTGGCACAGGCTCATTCGTAGCCTTCTGCACTCTCTCTCTGCCCTCTTGAAGAAGTTCTGGCAACTGTGTATCTATATTATCAGGAGTTTTAGAGTGGGGGCATCCTTAGATACCCTTCCAGGCTTGTGATCCTGCCTCCAGTAAGGGTCAGAATCCAGGAGAAGAGACTGGTGAGTCTGCCAGACCAGTTCCTTTGTTAAGGTGATGGCTTTGGCTGGCCAGTTAAGTGTCCTCATTGGCATCTCAAAAAATCTACTAGGCTGCAAAAGCTACAGCTACGTGATGGTGCTCTCCAGAAAAGTGGCAGTAGGCATTTTCGGCACTCCCATCATCTAGCTGGATGCCATGTGATCCTAGGCAGAAGAAGAATCGCCAGAATTGTGCTGTGAAAGGTGGAAATAGCAGACACAGAGATATGCCTTGTTCCATTCTAAACCTCAGCTGCAGTTTGAGGCTTCTCTGAAACTTATTGGAGAAGCAAGATCCATTGCAGTGCTAATGCTGTGATTTGTTGTTTAGTCATTTAGTCATGTCCAGCTCTTTGTGACCCCATGGACCAGAGCACGCCAGGCACTCCTGTCTTCCACTGCCTCCCGCAGTTTGGTCAAACTCATGTTAGTAGCTTCGAGAACACTGTGCAACCATCTCGTCCTCTGTCATCCCCTTCTCCTTGTGATACCCTCTATCTTATAGTCAGTTTGCATAAATGTGTAAATAAACCATATATCCTAAAGACTCCCATTCCAAGGAAATCCTGGAGTCTTTTGCTGCTTTGAGAGTGGGGTGGTGTGTACCAGTATGATCAGAATTAAGGAGAGCTGGCTGGTATGGGGAATTTATAAAATAGGTACATTTGGGGGGATGGAGGATTCTTCCCACAAAGCAATTGGCAGCGGGTGGTGGGTCTTGGGGGGTAGTTATTGATGCATCACAGATCTGTAGACTGGAAGTAGACACTTACCTGGAAGTAAACCCAATTGCACACAGTGGGATTTATATCTGGGTAAGCGTGCACAGGATTTTCCTAGGAATGAGATGGCATGCAGGTATGGGGTGAATCTGTCTTCCAATATGAATTTCGCTTGCAAAATGAACACACTCTTTCTCCCATTTTTGCAAACAGGGGGCGGGTTATAGCAAGGTAAAAACATTCTAGTATTCCATGGAAACAGTGGGGTGGGGTGGGCAAGGAGGGTTTTAATTCTGGAAAGTGGTCTTCAACTGAGTGTACAAGGGTTCTGAAATAAGAAAGCCCAGGGGAAATCAAGGGCACACTCCCCCCCCCCCAAATGTAACTATTATCAACAGGAGAAATAAGCCTGTGTCTAATATTCTCCTCCTGAAATTAATGGTGCCCAGGAGAGTGTGGTCTAGGAGGGACCACACCTTCGTTCATCAGCTCTCCATCAATTTGTAGCCAACTTCCACCAAAGGAGCTTACAAAGGAATGAATTGATGATATGGCAAAGCAGCTTCAGGTAGTTGAGCGTGCTTCTCCAACGGTGCACAAAACAGGATCAGTCAGCGCCCCGGACTGTGAACTTAATTGCTTAGAAGAAGTACAGCCCAGACCCACCTTGGATCAATTCTACGCTTCCAGGTGTCATAAGAAAGTTGCAGAGATAGTGCAGGATACTGCGCACCCTGGAAATGATATCTTTCAGTTTCTGCCTTCTGAAAGAAGGTACAGGGTTATAAAGACTAGGACTAGCCACCTGAGAAACAGTTTCTATCTAAATGCGATCTTGGTTTTAAATGCAGTGTAAGGTAGTCTCTATGGGAGTATATTGTATTTAATTATGGGGTATCAGAGTTTTTAGGGGGCTAACCAGGCTGGGATAGCTGGGATAGCAGGCTTGTGGGTTTTTGAATGTCTGATGTAGATTTTTTTCAATTTCGTTGTTCTGTATGGGACAATGACAATAAAGATTATCGTATTGTATATACACCAACCCCCAGGCAGAGGAACTTTGTATCAACAGTTTGCTTTACCATTAAAACATAGATGCTCCTGAACATGTCTGGTGTGGTGCATGGGATTCAGAGTTTTCCTAAGTATTAAAGCTGTAAAGAGGCCAAGGGCTGAGCCTCTGCCTAATCAGTGTTTCAGTCATGTGCTTCTTTTTGTTGTTGTTGTTTAGTCGTTTAGTCGTGTCTGACTCTTCGTGACCCCATGGACCAGATCACGCCAGGCACTTCTGTCTTCCACTGCCTCCCGCAGTTTGGTCAAACTCATGCTGGTAGCTTCGAAGACACTATCCAACCATCTCATCCTCTATAGTCCCCTTCTCCTTGTGCCCTCCATCTTTCCCAACATCAGGGTCTTTTCCAGGGAGTCTTCTCTTCTCATGAGATGGCCAAAGTATTGGAGCCTCAGCTTCTTTAGCCCAAGGTGAAAAACAAGGGTGGCTATAAGATCATGCATGTTATCTGGCTCAGTTCTGCCTGCACTGGCTGGCAGCAGCTGCGCCAACTCAGGTAGGAGATTGGGTTGGGGGCTGACGTTGCATGCGATGTTGTGACATCAGGTGTCACATGGCAGCTTGTTTTCCATGGCCAGCATCTTCACCTTCGCCTCCTCCTCCTGCTGCTGCTGCTGCCATAGACTGGGGGCATGCCAGGAGGAGGAGGAATAGCTGCTGCAGCCTCATTTCCACATTGGCATCAGTGCCCCAATCTGCTGCCACAGGGGCCCAATCCGCTGCCAGGAAAAGCGTCCCTTCTCCGCCCAGCTGCCCAGTGGCTGGGGAGAGGACTGGACGCACAGTGGGTGATTTTCACCCTCTGCGCGTAATGCCCCCCACGTGGTGTGCAAGCGCTCGCCTGGTGGAGTGGCAGCCCCCTCAATATTGGGGGAGAGGCTCACCCCCTTCCCCAAAATACTGAAGGGGCTGAAGCCCCTTCTTCCCCCTATACCTGGCACCCCTGGCTGGCAGTGTCTCTCCAGCGGTTCAGGCAGGCAGCTAGCCCTACCTAGATATTCTGGGGACTGAGCCTTTGAGGTCCTCACCAGCTCAGGGATTCTGTGACCTTTCCACCGCATGCAAGTAACCAACACAATGACCACTAACAGCAACAGCAAGACTGTACCTATCCAGCCTCTGCTTGAGGCCTTCCAAGGCAGCCTGCTCCAAACAGGACGTTCTACACATCACCTTTTTAAATATAATTTGGAGCTATTGCTCTGCCATCTATGTGCCCTTCAAGTATGTGAAGACGACTATCACATACTTCTTGGTTGTGCCTTCTCCTGCCTAAATGTGAACCGGGAACAGGTGTCTGAGGTCTCCTCAACTTGCTTCCCTTTCGCCACTTATTTTGAAAACTTTTCCCGCAGGGCCGTCGATCTGTTGTGACCACTGTAGAGGTGTGAGTACTTTTGCAGCTGAATCAGGAGCAGGCAATAATAATAATAATAATAACAACAACAACAAAAACAACAACAATTTATTATTTATACCCCGCCCATCTGGCTGGGTTTCCCCAGCCACTCTGGGCTGCTTCCAGCAGAATATTAAAATACAATGATTCATCCAGTATTAAAAACTTCCCTAAAGAGGGCTGCCTTCAGATGTCTTCTAAAAGTCTGACAGTTCTTTATTTCTTTGACATCTGATGGGAGGGCGTTCTACAGGGCAGGCGCCACTACTGAGAAGGCCCTCTGCCTGGTTCCCTGTTACCTCACTTCTTGCAGTGAGAGAACCACCAGAAGGCCCTCAGCACTGGACCTCAGTGTCTGGGCAGAATGATGGGGGTGGAGACGTTCTTTCAGGTATACAGGACCAAGGCCATTTAGGGCTTTAAAGATCAGCACCAACACTTTGATTTGTGCTCAAAAACGTACTGGCAGGTGATGCTGGTGCCTTTGTCTACCTGCCTCTGTCACGTGGTTCTCCAAAACTAGCTTTACCTAGCTGTGGGTGATGTATCTGACAGTGGAACTAGACACTAGGCCAGTGTTGGGGAACCATGGCCCTCCAAATGTTGACTCAAGCTCCCATCAGCCCCAGCCGGCCTGGCCAAGGGTCAGGCATGACAGGAGTTATAGTCTAGCAACTTCTGGAAGAATACAAGTCGCTGGCCTAGTCTAGAAACCATATTTGGGACTCCAGATTATTGCCGCAGAGTTTGCGTTAAAGGGTGCCATTTTAAGAGCAAAAGCCTGACCATGCAAAACCTGGTCCATCTACTTTCTATTGCCTCCTCGGGGTTGACAGGTGCCCACTGTGACAGCCGCAGCCTTGGCCCTGTCCTCCTTTCCTTCCTTCTTTGCCTTCTTTGGCGGTCTTTGCTTTTGCATCCGCTCTCCTTGCTGCTTGTGTGCCTCAATCTCTTGCCATAGCAACACCTGCAGGTGAAGGCAAAGCTCATCCCCCCCCAACGTGCTCCTCCAGCTCTGAAGAGGCAACTAATCACTCCACAAGGAGTGAAGTGCCATCTCCCTGCTACCCACGATCAAATTGCAGCCGTGAGCACCCCCCGACGCCCCTACTCCGCACAGGTGTTTAACCTGCTTCTGTGAGCATGAGGGGGAAAGGGCTTTTTCTATGTATGAAAAATGAAATGCCGCAGTTTAGCTGTTCATCATACAGTACATCTCCAGCCTACACTTTTTCACTCTGGGATGCAAAGTCTCGTAAAGTAGCAACCTGGGAGACGCAATGCAAGATGGTATATCTTGGGCTACGTGCGTTCTGTAAATCCATTGTCATATCACAGAAAACAGAGCAGCAACGGGCACATTATCTGGCATCCTGAGAGTCTCTGTTGTCATTGTTTTAGGAACTAAAGTGATCGTTTCTGGGCCTTAAGGTCGCATATGAGCAATTGTTTTGGGAAATCTCAATGAGTGGCTGCTGATAAATATTTTGATGGGTCAACGGACTGAGATTCTGTGTCCTGAATGCATAACTCATCACTCTTCCCTTCAAAGTATAATAGATCATGCAAAAATAAGCAAATAACTGTTGTTTATTGCACAATTTATGTGACTTTCAGCATGGCTTGGAGCAGAAGCCTTCTCCTGCTGAGTCAGAATCAGGCCATTGGTTGCCCAGAGTAGCTGGGGAAGCCCAGACAGATGGGTGGGGTATAAATAATAAATTGTTATTGTTATTATTGGTTCTTCTAACCCAATACCTTCTACTCTTCAGAATCTCAGGAGTCTTTCCAAACAAGCCTTTTGACTAAAGATGATGAGGACTGGACCATCTGTACTCAAGAGGTGTACAAGGAAGACCATGAAGAGTTGCTCCTCCTCTCACCCCCTTGCTTCGCTGTCCATCTCCCGTTGACCCAAGGCAATGGGATGGAAGGAGACCTATGACTGTCATATCCTGATTTGGACCATTTGCCTCAGCCAGCTTAGAAATGACTACTCTGTCCAGCAGAATATTTCTAGGCAAAGGGGAGGTCTCCCTTAACTGCAGAAGCCAGGGGCTTTACCTGCAATTTTCTGCATGCATGACACGTGCTTTGCCTCGGTGGCATCCGTCTGTCTGGAGAGACAATGGAGTCCTCCTCCGGGGGTGAGTCAAAGCACTGGAGAATCACAGCACCTGCTGTGGTTGCTGAAACTGGTAAATAGCAACTGCTGCCCCCCACTTCTGTGGGGCTCGAGCCTGGGCTGTGTGTATGGAAGTCCTGGGCTGCCCAGATGACAAGACTCTGCTCTAGACCTTGCTGATATGGTCTAAAGGAAAGCGGAGTGATATAGTGTGCTCTACCACTGAGCTGATAACTGTATAAAACAGGCAGCAACCCTCAAATCCCAATGTGCCAGTTGTGCTTTAATGGTTTAGTGTTTACACTGCCTTTTTCTGGGACATTTTGGGTTGGAAAGGGCATTCTCAACTAGCGGCCACCATTTCGTGTTTGTGTGTCAATATTGTTTTTCCACAGAATGTTCTGGAACAAGGATACATCTCAGGAATACAGGAGTCTCGCTGTTGCCTCATGGGGTGGGGTGGGGAAACAGTATAAAGAAGGTTTTATACTGTCCCCACAGCTGTTATCAATGGTAAACTCCAACTTCACATACCATTCTTTAAAAAAAAAAAAAAATCTGCCTCCAAATTTTTGACCTGTGAAGTGAGCAATTAATTTGGAATTTCTCTCAGCCGTAGAAGGGTTGCCACCAAAGATTTCCCCAGATTCGCTATTTCACCCCACAACAGTAAGTGAAGCTTCTGCGACACTCTGTAGAGGAGGGAGAAAGGTTGTTTTCTGCTGCTCCAGAGAAGCGGACACGGAGCAATGGATCCAAACTACAAGAAAGAAGATTCCACCTAAACGTTAGGAAGAACTTCCTGACAGTAAGAGCTGTTCGACAGTGGAATTTGCTGCCAAGGAGTGTGGTGGAGTCTCCTTCTTTGGAGGTCTTTAAGCAGAGGCTTGACAACCATATGTCAGGAGTGCTCTGATGGTGTTTCCTGCTTGGCAGGGGGTTGGACTCGATGGCCCTTGTGGTCTCTTCCAACTCTATGATTCTATGATTCTATGATTCCAAGGGAGTTAAATAGCTTCACGTAAAACTGCAGTTCTTCCTTATGAAGTGTCCGTATATATCTGAGTCATCACCAGATTTCCCCCCCCCCAAGTGAAACGGGATATAATTTGGAGCCTCCACCATCCCTCAGGCAGAATACCTGGGAAGGCTAGTTGTGCAGCAAAAGAACTCCAATAAGACGAGTAAAATTCCTTTGGGAGGGGGAGTGCCGTAGTGTTTTGCACATCTGTACAATTTATAACACTGCATTCCACTAAAATATTTTGTTTGTCATCGAAAAGAAACACAGAGTCTTTTGCGTTCAGCAACTCCTAACATTTCTCCAGGCTATCTTGCAATTTCTATATCTGTGTGTGAAATTAACACAAACTGCTTCTCCCCCCCTTTTTTTTCTTCTCCTGCTCTCTGCTTGATAATTGCTTAATTTTTCATTGTGGTAGCATTTCATAGATGCAAATGAATAGATTTGTGGGGTTTTTTATGTTTTTAAAATACTATATTTTCACTTTTTTTAGGACTTAAAAAAAAGGAGGAAAAAGAAACTCGAACCATCAACCTATAATTATGTTTGTGACAGCAACCTAATTGCATGCCACACTGAAAGCTAACCCAGTGGGGGAAATAATTTTACCCAATTATGGAAAGTTTTAATAAAAGACTTATACATAAAGTTTTGCATTTTTAATGCATTTGGTGGGTTCCCGAGTGCCTTTCTGCCTGTTCCTTCGCTTATCATTAAGACTGTGCTTGGAAAAAATGAAATACCCGTTATACCTGGCCTGACTGGCAAACACATTGTCTCCCCGCCCCGCTCACACCCACAGAGTGAAAAAGACATACATGGAAATGAGAAAACGTGTAGGATGGGGCGAACAGCTTCATAGATAACGTTACTTGAATTCTTCACTTTTAAGACAACCACAGTTCCTGGGAACATTCAGTCCAGTTGTGTATCCACCACAGTGACCAGCAAGGGAATGACTGCTGGAAGGATTGCAGAGAGAAGTAATGCCATGGTGCACCTGTAGCAACAGTGGCGTAGCGTGGGTTGTCAGCACCCGGGGCAAGGCAAGTAATTTGCGCCCCCTAACCTGTGGATTTGCGCCCCCTAACCCATGGATTTGCGCCCCCTAACCCTAACCCCCAGATGTTGTGCCCGGTGCGGCCGTCCCCCCCTGCACCCCCCACGCTACGCCACTGTGTAGCAACAAAACCAGGTGCCGTCATCTGCCCCTGCTGCAGCAAAACATGTCTCTCCTGTATCAGTTTCTACAGCCACAGCAGGTGATGCAACTCTCCAATACTTTGACTGAAGGTGCCCGCTTCCATTGTCTCCCAAGACAGAAACATGCCAGGAGACCAATGCTGATCTTTGAAACGATCCCTCAATCCTCTCAACAGCACTCAGTGTATAAAACAGGCATAGGCAAACTCCGGCCCTCCAGATGTTTTGGACTACAATTCCCATCATCCCTAGCTAACAGGGCCAGTGGTCAGGGATGATGGGAATTGTAGTCCCAAACATCTGGAGGGCCGGCGTTTGCCTATGCCTGGTATAACATATATCTTCAGCTTCCTCTGCCATGATTAAAGGTAAAGGGACCCCTGACCATTAGGTCCAGTCGTGGCCGACTCCGGGGTTGCAGCGCTCATCTCGCTTTATTGGCCGAGGGAGCCAGCGTACAGCTTCCGGGTCATGTGGCCAGCATGAGTAAGCTGCTTCTGGAGAACCAGAGCAGTGCCCGGAGACGCCGTTTACCTTCCTGCCGGAGCGGTACCTATTTATCTACTTGCACTTTGACGTGCTTTCAAACTGCTAGGTTGGCAGGAGCAGGGACCAAGCAACAGGAGCTCAGCCCATTGTGGGGATTCGAACCGCCGACCTTCTGATCGGCAAGTCCTAGGCTCTGTGGTTTAACCCACAGCGCCACCCGTGTCCCTCTGCCATGATTAGTAGCAGCCAATTTTTTTCCCTCAAGGGTCAGTGCAGGCTTCCTACTAACGTCTGCGAGAGCAGGATGCTGGCTAGATGAGCCTCTGGTCTTGTTCTGACGTTCTTCAGAAAGTTTCATATCCACACTACGTTTCACCTAGAGCTGGAGCTGAAGGCACATTTCTACTCAGGCGGAACCTCTGAGGCATTTTTGAAAGAGAGATTTCCACTCTCAGGGAGAATTTTGATGGCAAGTTGAGGCAGCGAGGAAGCCCAGCCTAAAGACAACACTCTGAACACTTCACCATAGCTGTCAACTTTTCCCTTTTCTTACGAGGAATCCTATTCGGAATAAGGGAATTTCCCTTAAAAAAATGGGAAACGTTGACAGCCACGCACTTCACAGCCAGAGAGCTCCTGCGTTCTCCGCTCTGCGGTCCTCTGAGCCCATTTACGACTGCAAATAAACAGACTCTCCAAATGCTCAGGCAGTTTTTCAGAGCAAGCGATGCCCAATTCGGCTGTGCACACTCTGTGACTTTCTGGAACAAGCTTGGCCAGGGGAAAGAAAAAGGGGAAAAAAGACACCCAAATGCAACTGGCGGAAACTGCCACACAAGAAACATCCAGAAATGTGTCCTGTGCGCAGATTGCTTAATAATGTCACATTCATAATCTGACGCTTTTCCCAAGGCGAAGCTGACAAAAGGTTTCAAATGCCGAACGGCGGGAGGTGGGTGTGCAACACGCGAGTGAGTGTGGCCGACAAGGTTTTAATTGCTTTTTTTTTAAAGGAGTGGTGATTTTATTCTTTCAAGTCGCAGCTTTGTCGAAAAGCTTCCTGCTTCTTCCGAACAAAGCTGCAAAACTAGCCCAAATAAATAAAACGAAGCGACGGTGTGTGAAGGCAAGGTAGCAAATAAGAAGAAGAATACCATAGATGTTAAAGAACAATGAGGCGACTCGCTAAGGGTTTGGAACACAGTCGAAAGGACATTAACAGCCCAAGACTGGGACAGTACCAGAGAGAGAGAGAGAGAGAGAGAGAAGATTCATCTAGCAATCACAGCACTAAGTCCCGGAAGGGGCTCTGGGAAGTGGTCACAGGTGATTGTCATGTGTGATAATTATTATTACTGTACACCTGCTCCTCCGCACTAATTAACTTTGGATATGCAAATCAATCCTATTGCATCATGCCCCTGCTCTCCTCCCCTACAGATAAGAAGATGTTCAGCTGCTGGGTTTAATTAGGATAATGAACGGCGGGCCCACTGTGGCTTGGCAGGGGAGGTGTGGGAGGGAAGCGGTGGCTGACCTTTTCTCCCAAAACGGTGACATTTTCTATAGCTTCGGAGCCCTCCGAGTCGCCCCCGTGGCTGGGACGTTGATAGGAGCGGATTGATGAGGTGTCATTAGAGAAGAGACGCCTCAGCCCCACTGTTTGCTGCGAGGATACAGCAGGTGTTCTGACAAGGACACGGGCTATCACTGCTAGATGCCAAACAATGCTCTCCGTTCGGTAAAGTCAAGCGCACTGGCGTTTCCACCAGTGAAAAAAAAGGGGGGACGAAAACAACACCAGGCTGATTTCTGTACGTGCAGCCGCTGGAGAGGTCATCCCTAATTTACATTTCGGAGTTGCTTTTCGCCTGCCATCAACAGATTAGAAAAGGGTTTTCACACTACTCCAAGTATTCTCTGGAGACACAAATTCAAACAACATTAAGGCTCTCCTTTTTTAAAACAAAAGGTTACATTTGGGGGTGATCTGCTTTGTTCTGCTCTGCAAAACAAGGTTCAAGGAGCCAAGCGGAGCCACAGGAAATTTCCGAAAAACATCCATCCATCCATAGTTTTGTCGCAAATTCAACTGCAGCTCCACTGAAAAGTAGGAAAGCAACAGAGGGGTGATATTAAGGTTGTCTGCACATTACCCTGAACGCAGGTACAGCTTTCCTTTACCCAAGGGCAAGTGTTGGTGTGAAAGGGTGTGCCCTGGTTCATTTGTACAGCTCAACCATTGTTCAGGGACCATTCATTAAATATTATGTGTGAATTGCTGCATATGGGTCCAGCTCAACTGTTTTTGTATATAGTCGTACCTCAGAAGTGAACAGTATCCATTCCAGAAGTCCATTCGACTTCCAAAACATTTGGAAACCAAAGCGTGGCTTCTGCTTGTCTGCAGGACGTTCGGCTTCCAAAAATAGTTCACAAACCGGAACACGCACTTCTGGGTTTGTGGTGTTCAGGAGCCAAAACGTTCAAGAACTAAGACATTCAAAAACCAAGGTACGGCTGTATAGGTAGACAGATTGTACGTGTTTCAAATGAGAAAAGTGAACACCCCTTTTGTGATTTGGCTTTGGAGTTTGGCTTCTGTAATGGTTCTAGGGGTTGCTCGTGCGTAAGCCGGTGCTTATCTCCCCGGCTGGGTGCAAACACCTGGCTGGGTTGCCTGAGTGAACCTTTTCTGTCTGGACAGCCACTCACCCGTGGCTGACTCAATCGCTGGCACAATCCGTCAGTGGGCGTTTCTTAAACTTCTTCCAGCAAAGAAGCTCTTTGACGCCTAGTCTCCTCCTACTCTCTCTGCACGAAAGCCTTCTGCGCAAGGAGGGCGTGGGCAGCGGAGGACCCCTACTCTCCCCGCTGGTCCCAGGCAAGGACTCATGGGACCGCCTTGCCGTTTCCCCCATCTGCCCCCCTTCTCCACTGGTGCTACGCTGATTCTCTTCCCCAGAAGATGGGCTGCTTCTCCCGATCCCGGGACGCTCTCTGGAATCCCTCTGGCTTTTGCTATCTCCCTCCGGCACTGATGGCAGTTCCCTGACAGCTTCCAAACTTAACCTCCCAGAGAATCCCAAGTGTTGCCTAAAGCCCTAAATGGCTTTGGAAATGAAAGCTGGGCAAATGCCCCACCGACCTCAGGGTAGATGGAAGTAAAATAGGAACCCTTCCACAAACTTGGCAAATCAGCAGTGGTAAATAGAAGCTGGCAATCCATCTATTTACTGTTGCTGCAAGAACATCAGGAGGAGAAATCCTGGTAAAAAGTGTCAGTCTCTTCCTCAGATCCATCACCATATGTAGGGAAGGAGGGCGCCTTTCATACATTGAAAGACCTACATAGGCTCCCAGTACATTTCCGAGCTCAATTCAAAGTGTTGGTGCTGACCTTTAAAGCCCTAAATGGCCTCGGTCCAGGATACCTAAAGGAGCGTCTCCACCCCCATTGTTCAGCCCGGACTCTGAGGTCCAGCTCTGAGAGCCTTCTGGCGGTTCCCTCCCTGCGAGAAGTGAGGTTACAAGTATCCAGGCAGAGGGCCTTCTCGGTAGTGGTGCCCGCCCTGTGGAACGCCCTCCCATCAGATGTCAAGGAAATAAACAACTATTGGACTTTTAGAAGACATCTGAAGGCAGCCCAGTTTAGGGAAGTTTTTACTGTTTGATGTTTTATCGTGTTTTTAATATTCAGTTGGAAGCCTCCCAGAGTGGCTGGGGAAACCCAGCCAGATGGGCGGGGTATAAATAAATAAATAAATAATAATTATTATTATTATTATTATTATTATTATTACTAAATTTGGGGCCTATGTTGCTCTATCAGACCTTGTTCTGTGTTTAACAACAACATTAAAACCTAACTAAGCACATGGTCAGGAGTGAGGAACAAGGAACACTGACAGACTGTCTTCTTCTACCTCTCATTGCTCATCTGACTCCACCCCACCCCTTTTGACAGCCCTGGACAACTGCAGATGGAAAGGAATTGGGCTTACTGCCTGGTAAATGGGATAAGGAGTGCAGCTTTTGACAAATCCACAAAGCTATGCTCTACCTCTGCTGCCAGAGGATTTTGAGAAGCATCTTTCTGGCCACTGTGAGAACAGGGTGCTGGACTCAACAGGCCTTTGACCTCACCCAGCAGAGCTCTTTTGGTGTTCTTGTGTTCCATAACATCCAAACTGAAACCCTTTCCCCCAAGTATCATCGACGGTCTGCTGCCCCTAAGAGAAGGTTTGGCGGTGATGACCTTCATCCGTAAGTAGTACAGCTGATAAGTTAGCAAGCTGTTCCCCGCACTTTGGGTCACCCAAAACAAATTTGAGGATCCTGTGGAAGCCATAAGCACCTCTCTACTGGATCCCCTCTTCCTTTGGTGGCTCAGCGGAAGAAAACACTTAGAAGATCAGCATAGCCAACGTGGCTCACTTCCATCATCTGCAGCTTCCATCTTTCCTGATCATTGGCCCACTGGAGAGGGGAATTCAACAACATCTGAATGGCATCGCCTTGGCTACTCCTGCTCTGCCAGAGGTAGGAATTCTGTGAAAACCATTCTCGGCCAGGCCAGTCTCACATACACAAGAGTCCAGCCTGATCACAAAACTGGTAAGATCAGTTTAGGAGGGACATAACACTGACTGCTATAGTGCAGATAAGGTGCAAGGAGGACTCTACACGTACAGTAAAAAATAAATAAATGGGTTGAGTGACTGTTTTCAAGGACTGTGGTTGTATGGTGGGGTGATGGGGTGGCAGAAGGTGGTTGGGAAGAGGATGAAACAGCCAAGAGGTCATATTTTTCCTATATAGCTTGAGATCTAATGGAAGCTCTCACAGACTATTTGAACACCGCTCTGTAATGCGTTACTGAATAAAGTCTGACCAGTTGCAAAGTTGGTGTAAGCCTCTATATTGAACCCCCACAGGGAATCTCCACACACACACCCCTTACCCTGATGCTTATTGTAAAAGGCAAAGGGACCCCTGACCATTAGGTCCAGTCATGGCCGACTCTGGGGTTGCGGTGCTCATCTTGCTTTATTGGCTGAGGGAGCCAGCATACAGCTTCTGGGTCATGTGGCCAGCATGACTAAGCCGCTTCTGGCAAACCAGAGCAGCGCACGGAAACACCGTTTAGCTTCCCACCAGAGCGGTAACTATTTATCTACTTACACTTTGATGTGCTTTCGAACTTGTAGGTTGGCAGGAGCAGGGACCAAGCAATGGGAGCTCATCCCGTCATGGTGATTCAAACCGCCAACCTTCTGATCGGCAAGTCCTAGGCTCTGTGGTTTAACCCACAGCACCACCCTTACCCTGATGCTTATTGTACAGACTTATAAATTCAGCGTTGGGACACCCTTTCCTAAGTCTCTTCTAGAGCAAACTGTGGAAAGATGCTCTGTTTTCGATTTTCTCTGAAGATCATTTGCACAGCAATCAAACGAAGAGTTCAGACTTTCTCATTCAGCTTGTACGTCCTGTTCTCAACACTCTTGTTCATTAAAAGAAAGAAGAAGTCTTGTCTTATGTGTATCTAAAGAAGCCTTATTTGAATTTCAAATTCAGATGCAGACCTACAAAAGCTGATACGGCAGAGCAATAACTGCAACGCAATCTATCCCCCTCTCTCTTATTCCATCTCTCTCTCTCTCTGATCATTTGCTTGGATTTAACCATCTGTGCTTTGGCCTTTCTTCGCTTTCGAAATGTGCGGTTTTATGTTGTCGTAATATAATGCCACATTAGATCTCTATCTGCCTGTCACTTGCTCTTGCTCTTTGGAAGAAGCGGTCAGGAAACTTTCTCCCATATTAAAACGGCAATTGCCTAAGTAACCTTGAAAACGTAACAATTGGCAAAGCGGTGATCTCATCCCGCCCCCTTCTCTTCTTCACAATAATAATAAAAAATACAGATAAAATCTAGCGTAAAACAAAGGAAACCTTAGACTTACCGATGTAACATTCTCTCCCAGCCATAGGAGTGTTTCCGATACGTGGGAGGAAAACATTGCATTGGAACTGACAATATATGGTGGGTTGGGGAGGGGGAGTCCTAAGGAAAATATTGATGGGACCGCTGCAAGACTCCGTCTGATTCATAGAATTGTAAAGTTGGATGGGACCAGGAGGGTCATCTAGTCCAACCCCCTTCAGGACGCATGGGAGAAACGTGCTAAGAGGAAGGAACGCTTGGCAAATCCACACCGTGATCAACTCCTGCCCAGAAACCTATGTCCCCACTGTGGAAGGATGTGTGGGTCCAGAACTGGCCTCCACAGTCACTTACGGACTCATTGTTAAAATTGTGTTTATGGAAGACAATCTTACTTGGCTACGAGTGATCGCCAAAGAATAATAATGCAGGAATCTTTTTGTCCAATGTGAGGCTGGAACCCACAACCTTGAGATTAAGAATCTCATGCTCTACTGACTGAGCTGTCCAGGAGAAGAAGAAGAAGAAGAAGAAGAAGAAGAAGAAGAAGAAGAAGAGGAGGAGGAGTTTGGATTTGATATCCCGCTTTATCACTACCCGAAGGAGTCGCAAAGCGGCTAACATTCTCCTTTCCCTTCCTCCCCCACAACAAACACTCTGTGAGGTGAGTGAGGCTGAGAGACTTCAGAGAAGTGTGACTAGCCCAAGGTCACCCAGCAGCTGCATGTGGAAGAGCGGAGACGCGAACCCGGTTCACCAGATTACGAGTCTACCACTCTTAGCCACTACACCACACTGGCTGCTTCGTATGACTCCTTAGGAAGCTAGCTATACAGAACACAAATCCTAAATGAACATGTTTTCATGGAATTAATTTAGACTCACAGCATCAAAATTCAAAGAAAATAAGGATTGTTCAACTGAGGGGAAAAACATCCTGTAATAGTAATATCTGCAAGAACCAAATCCAGGGTTAACCTGAATCAGCCTGAAACGGTGCACAATCCAGGGTTGGATCTACAATGACCTGGAAAGTGCTGTTTTAAGAAAGCGCTGTATAAAAAAAGATTGCTCCCAATGCAAATTCCCATTGGCAAAAGATTGCTGCTCTACAGCGCCCTCTGGTGTCACATTTTTATAACGCACTTTTAACGTTATAACTCACCAGTGTAGATTAGTCCCAATATTCATCTGGAGGTGATGAACAGCCTTGCCTGCATGCCCTCCCCCCCCCCCCCAGGAGAGCAAAGGTGTGCAGCCCCACTCCCCAAGTGCACCATCACCAGGTTTCATTTTTTAAAAAAATGGTTCAGTTTTTATTACAAATATTTTTACTATTCATTGCATTACTATACCTCTTTTTATGTTTAAGGAGAAAGATCTCGAAGCAGTTAACAACACATTAAAACATCAAATAAAACCAGCCGGAATATAGCATTCCTGAAGAAAGCAAAATCTGGCGTATACATTCAAAGCAACGCAATTGACCGGGAACTGAAATATTATCTTAAAGATTTCAAAATAGAACATCGCAAAGGAGGTCGACTGCGGAAGGCGCATTCCATGCAGCAAAGCTAACGGAAGGAATTATCAGAAACGTTTCAAAAGGAAACATTACTAAAGGAAGTCAAATGCAAAATGCACATTTAAAGCAGCATAATTAGCAAGAGAATAAAATATTGTCGTAAGCGAAGAACGTATCGGCTGCTGTTGCTCTAGCATTTGTAGAACCTGAGGCAAAATGTGCAGCCGCTATTCTTCTCGCGGTTTCGTGAGAAGCTAGCCTTTCGGTGTTTTGCTTTCTTTCGTCCCCCCTCCCTCTAAAAAATAAAATCCTGTGGACACTCACAATGGTGCAGGAACATGGTGTCTGGGGGGGTGTGGGCGTGAGTGCATGAAATCTGGAACCAGTCCTGTATCTGAGCAAGTGGACTCAAGACCATGGAAAACTTACACTGTGAGATTGAGCACAGTTCATTGTGGCATATAAATATATCGGGGATTGAACCCAGAGCTCTCTAGACCAGTGGCGTAGCGTGGGGGGTGCAGGGGAGGCCGGCCGCACCGGGCGCAACATCTGGGGGAGGCACTCCACTCGCAGCTCTCTGCCCCTACCTGGCTCACTCACTCTCTCTCACTGCAGTGCTGGCTGTGCGAATCCGATCCGAGCCGCCGGGTCGCCGCCCACTGTGGAGGGGAGGGTGCCATCCGTGCGGTGCGGTGTGGAGAGAGAGCGAGGGACTATCTAGGGGAGGGACAGTGCAGCGGGGGGTGCAAATTACTTGCCTTGCCCCGGGTGCTGACAACCCACGCAACGCCACTGCTCTAGACACAAGGCAGATGACTCAGCTGCTGAGCTGCAGCCTTTAACCAAACAAGAGGCAACCTCTTCAACTCAGGGCAGATTGTGAGCCACCAGTGTTGCAAAACAGCCAAGTTCTAGGTCTTAAAAAGGCAAAGGAAAAAAGAGAGAGCGCCAAAAAAACAATCCCCACAACTATTTGACTGAAGAGCTATAAGGAGACCATAAAAATTATGGATCACAGAAATAAGCAATTAGTGTTATCTTCAATTGCTTTATTGGCAGTATTCACTCGTTAGAATAGAGGCGGCAGTAAAACAGATTGCAGCATACTGTATAACGGCATATGGGGTTTTACATTATAATGCCCATTCCCTGCCAAAAAGTCATATTTTCATTTGACTGCATGGAACGTTATTGCCCAGCTTCCAGCACGAAGAGCAGATAACCCTTTCGCTTCTCCTTTCCCCTCCCCTTTCCCCCCTTTCTGGCCACCAGGCAGTTTTCGAGGCTATGGGTATGCCCCAAGCAGCACAGCAACGGAGGAGCAGTAAGGGGCGAGCGATATTGATTTGTTTGCCCCTTGGCCTGTACAACCCTGGGGCATGTCATGGAGCCATCGAGATAATAGAGTCAATCTTGAAGACAGCGGTTTGGAAGGGAAGTGGGAGGCTTGCCAGTCTGTTCCAACAGCTGGCTTTGGTGCCTGAGGACGCAGCTTGCCTGCCCATCTAATGAGAGCAGGAACTAGCAGTGGCTAGAGATTCATGGAATTCTAGAGTTGGAAAGGGACCCTGCAAGCCATCTAGTCCAGCCCCCTGCAATGCAGGAATATGCAGTTGTCCGCTACGGGGAACAAACCTGCAACCTTGGTGTTATTATGAGAACCACACTCTAACCAACCAAATCTGCAAGGGCAGATTTAACATACCGTATTTTGTGCTCTATAAGACGCACCAGACCACAAGACGCACCTAGTTTTTGGAGGAGGAAAACAAGAAAAAAAATATTCTGAATCTCAGAAGCCAGAACAGCAAGAGGGTTTGCTGCACAGTGAAAGCAGCAATCCCTCTTGCTGTTCTGGCTTCTGGGATAGTTGCGCAGCCTGCATTCGCTCCATAAGACGCACACACATTTCCCCTTACTTTTTAGGAGGGAAAAAGTGAGTCTTATAGAGCAAAAAATACGGTAAAAGGAGGAAAAGGAGAGGCAGCAGTGACCTGCATGTAGGGCAGAACTGCAGCTACAAGGGATGTGTCAAACGCTCTCAATGCAAGAAGAATCTGCTGGATCAGGCCAAAGAAGAAGAAGAAGAGTTTGGATTTGATATCCCGCTTTATCACTACCCTAAGGAGTCTCAAAGTGGCTAACAGTCTCCTTTCCCTTCCTCCCCCACAACAAACACTCTGTGAGGTGAGTGGGGCTGAGAGACATCAGAGAAGTGTGACTGGCCCAAGGTCACCCAGCAGCTGCATGTGGAGGAGCAGGGAATCGAACCCGGTTCACCAGATTACGATTTCACTGCTCTTAACCACTACACCACGCTGGCTAAAGTCTGATTAGCATAATAATAATATAATTGGCATAATAATAATATTATAATTTATTATTTATACCCCGCCCATCTGGCTGGGTTTCCCCAGCCACTCTGGACTGCTTCCAGCAAAGTATTAAAATACAATAGTCTATTAAACATTAAAAGCTTCCCTAAACAGGGCTGCCTTCAGATGTCTTCTGAAAGTCTGGTAGTTGTTGTTCTCTTTGACATCTGGTGGGAGGGCGTTCCACAGGGCGGGTGCCACTACCAAGAAGGCCCTCTGCCTGGTTCCCTGTAACTTGGCTTCTCGCAGTGAGGGAACCGCCAGAAGGCCATCGGCGCTGGACCTCAGTGTCCGGGCAGAACGATGGGGATGGAAACGCTCCTTCAGGTATACTGGACCGAGGCCATACCATCCAACTTTTTCAGATAAAAAACCAGGACACATGTCTTCCTGGACACACTCCCAGGCGAGTCACATGACCCATGCCATGGTCTCACCCCCACCCCAAGTGATTGGGGGTGGGGTGAGACCATGAGATTGTGGTGCCCAAAATGGCCACTGCAATCTCACATGAAAAAGAACAGGCCGTTCTGTTTTTTTCCAGGACACTTGGCAAGTATGGCATTCTGTTCATACAATGGCCGACCAGATGCCTATGGAAAGTCCATAAACAGGACATGACAGTTAAAAACATGTTGATTCACCTGAGCCTTTGGAAACTGGAAATCGGAGCCCATTGCTTTATTCTTCTGTGTTGCTTATGGTGTGTTTTAACTGGTTTTAAGGTTACCCTGAAGAACAGCCCTTCAGGATCAGGTCAAAGACCCATTTAGTCCATCATTCTGTTTTCACCACGGTCAGTCTCTAGGAAGCCCCTGAGGATTATCTGAGTGCATCATTGCTCTCCCTCTTTGTGTTTCCCAAAGACCATAGCCATCTCCGTGGCTCCAGCCATATACCACTTTCCACCCTATGTCACTGGCTGATGCTGGCCCAATCTCTCTGCATAGTCGATTTTTAAAAAACTTGCTTAGTATTATGGATTCAGCTGGTTGGAAGCAGTGTGTTTCTGAATCCCAGTTGCTGGGAACCACAGGAGCAAAGCAGTTTTGCACTCAAGTCCTGCTTGTGTGCCTCTCACAGGATATTGGACCAGGTGGACCTTTGGGCTAATTCAGCAAGCCCTTCCAATGATCTTAAGGTAAAGGGACCCCTGACCATTAGGTCCAGTCGTGGCCGACTCTGGGCTTGTGGCGCTCATCTCGCTTTATTGGCCGAGGGAGCCGGCGTACAGCTTCTGGGTCATGTGGCCAGCATTACTAAGCCGCTTCTGGTGAACAAGAGCAGCGCACAGAAACGTCATTTACCTTCCCGCCAGAGCGGTATCTATTTATCTACTTGCACTTTGAGGTGCTTTCGAGCTGCTAGGTTGGCAGGAGCAGGGACCGAGCAACAGGAGCTCACCTCGTCGCGGGGATTTGAACCACCGACCTTCTGATCGGCAAGCCCTAGGCTCTGTGGTTTAACCCACAGCGCCACCCGCATCCATCTCCAATGTTCTTAATTGGCTATTATCCGTTTGCTGAGTTGCAACAGGAAGCAAACTGGATTGAAAATGCAACAGCCTGGAGAACTGTAAGTGTTTTGCTCGACTTCATCCCAGTGAACGGTAGACTTTGTGACGGTGCGCAAGAGCTTGGCGCCTTGAATCAAATTCCGCTTGTTCAAAAGATATCCATTTGAAGTCACACGTATCACCTCTGACTTGCCTGGATTCAAGTTCAATCTGCTTGGCGTCGTCCACCTGACCAGAGCCTCTAGTCTTCGATTCAGGGCACAGACAGCAGCTCCCAAATGCTTAGTAACTGAAAAATAGACTTGAGTGAAGATGGAACATCACTCCAGAACTAAAACAACTGATATCTCTCCCAGTGGCTTCAGATGTAGGAACTGTGACCTTTGTGAAACACCACAAGCCAACATCCACAGGACTAAAATAGCATCCCCAGTGACCTCCCTGCAACATTTTTATTTTATTTCATCAGACATTTCAGGTAAACTTTTTATCATCTTATGGTTAATTTCAACCTCTTGTATTTCTTTTGTAACCTTATTGCATATTGCTTGAAAGCAATGGGGTTCGGTGATTTATAAATTGTTTAAATGGATGAACAAATAATTTGCACAAGAAGGATTGAGACCGATGGAGAGCTATTCCCCCCAAAAGGTAAAAAAAAAAAAGTAATTTCTGGAGTTGAATTGACTCATTTTAACCAAAACGTAAGTGCTTCAATGGGTCCTATCAAGTGAGTTCTGAGTGTTGCCAATTTAGGGCCCCCAAAGCAGAATTGCATCTCACCCAACCAACGGCTCAGCCACAATTCTGTTTGTCCTGGGACTTCTAGGTATAGTATAGATCTGAGAAGCTTCCTTTTGTCCTGCCACTTTCTCCAGGAAAACCCGTGAATCAGAAAAACCACTGAATCGGAACAAATGTCAGTTGGGTTTTCTGTGGGTTGACATTTGTTCCGATACAGCAGTACTCAAGGAGCTTTCCTGTGCAAAGCAGCCAGGACAAAGCAAAAAACATGTCCCTTGCCTAGAAATCAGAGTTTTCCTTCTCCAAGATGGGTCACCTTACCAGGTTGACAAGCCCCATCGGCTCCTCACTTCCCTCTACAGCAGGGATGTCTAACTGGTCAATTGCAGTCTACTGGTTGATCATGGGGCATTCGTACTCGATCCTGGGAACCAGTGTGGTGTAGTGGTTAAGAGGAGTGGACTTGTAATCTGGGGAACCGGGTTCACTTCCCCTCTCCTCCACATGCAGCTGCTGGGTGACCTTGGGCTAGTCACACTTCTCTGAAGTCTCTCAGCCTCACTCACCTCACAGAGTGTTTGTTGTGGGGGAGGAAGGGAAAGGAGAATGTTAGCCGTTTTGAGACTCTTTAGGGTAGTGATAAAGTGGGCTATCAAATCCAAACTCCTCTTCTTCCTCTTCTTCTTCTTCTTCTTCTTCTTCTTCTTCTGGTGGATCGCCCCCCCCCCAAAAAAATGCTCAACAACTTTGGACAATCCAATGGGTAGATCACTGCCAGTGTTTTTATAGTGGGAGTTGATCACAGTCTCTTGGAACTTGGACATCCCTGCTCTACACCATGTGCAGAAACCACCTTCTTCACCATTGGACCCACTCTTGGTCTTGTCTACTCAATCCGTTGGAGTCTGTCTTCACATGCAGGGAACTCCCTAACTCACTGAGGGGTTGAGGCCCATCGGGTATCCTCACCTTCTTTAGCCAGCCAGTCGAAGAAGTTTCCTGGGATGTGGCCTCTGTTGCATGTTGGCACCTTCTAAGAGCCACAGGTGAGAGCTAAGTAAAAGGTGAGGCTCAACGGTGGCCAGACTACCACAGAATGAGCATGACGTGTCCCCCACCAGGGGGACTACCCCTCCCCTATTGCCCTGAACACCCCAACAACAGGGGATAAAACCAATGCTATCTGTCAGGTGTGCGTGCAGGAGCCAGGCCCTGTAACAAATAGGACTTTGCAGGACTGGGGCCTTCCTAAGTTTGTTGTGAAGAGTCAAGGCGCAGCCGCACAGGTGAGGCTGATTGGTAACTCACAGCACCTGATGGCAAGAGCCCGGACGGGATATAAGGTCAGCATTTCCCTTCGACTCTTTGCCAAAGCAACACATTCCCTGCCCTGCTGCGTTTGGCTCCTTGACGCCTTGCTTCTTGATCCTCGGACCCTTGGCTTCTTGACTCCCGGCTCTCTGACCCTCGGACTCTTGGCTTCCTGGCTTCTGGACTCCCGTTCCTGCTCCCACCCCACCATCTTGCCGCCGGTCCCAACGTCCCCAGCCGGGACTTCAATTGCCCGTGAACCAGACTGTGACACCATCTTTCTAGAAAAAGAGGTGTTGGAATTTGCCATGAACACCTCCCTCATTCTCTTAGAATGGCAATGGCGTCCACTTGAGAGGTGCTGGAATGGGGTTCCAGCAAGTTCTGGCTGGGGAAAAAAAAGCCTGGATAATAAAAGAAGCTTTAAAATAATTCTAACAGATGTAGACTGGGAAAGTTCTCAATGTAAAAGTCGTGTTGAAAGATGAAGATGAAGTTGATGTAAGGAATCTCTCTACTTCGCTCAGATACAATCACGGTTACAGTTATGGTTTTTTTCTTCCTTTGAGTTGTACATTCTATTGACTTTTTACAGCTGTATTCTCAGAAATTAATAAACATATATTTTTGAAAAGAGAGGAAGGTCTTCAGTAGGTGCCAAAAACATAACAGAGATGGTGTCTGTCTCACATTAAAGGGAAGAACATTCCCAAGGATAGGTGCCACCACACGAAAGGCCCAATCTGGCTTCTCAAGGTTGGACTTGGCTCCCACTTGATTTGCCAGGCACACTTATTCCAGTCTCGGCCTCCATCCCCCTGAGTATCACATACCCTCCCCAACTTCTTTAAGTACATCAGAGGCCTTGGTGAGCATCGGCTGAGGCCTTGCAGAGGAGGAGACCACACTGCAGTGGGTGCAGAGGGGTGGAGGCCTCATGATGGAAGAAACAGAAGCGAGACATCAAGGTTTTAAAACAGAAACAGGATGGCTTCTGTAGATCCAGGATGTCCCACTCAAAGCAAGTCAGCTGGCAGAAATGGTATCAGAGTTTGAGACTCGGGCAATTTGGCAACTCTAGTCCAATGAAGATTTCCCGGTAGTGATGTATGGAAGTGAGAGCTGGACCATAAAGAAGGCTGATCGCCGAAGAATTGATGCTTTTGAATTCTGGTGCTGGAGGAGACTCTTGAGAGTCCCATGGACTGCAAGAAGATCAAACCTATCCATTCTGAAGGAAATCAGCCCTGAGTGCTCACTGGAAGGACAGATCCTGAAGCTGAGGCTCCAATACTTTGGCCACATCATGAGAAAAGACCCTGATGTTGGGAAAGATTGAGGGCACAAGGAGGGCACAAGGAGAAGGGGCAGACAGAGGATGAGATGGTTGGACAGTGTTCTCCAACCAACACGAGTTTGACCCAACTGCAGGAGGCAGTGGAAGACAGGAGTGCCTGGTCCATGGGGTCACGAAGAGTCAGACACGACTAAACGACTAAACAACAATAACAAGTCCAATGAGGCTTTTACCAGATGACAGTAGGCTCTGCCTCCTTGTTTCCTAGGCACCTCCCTTCCACTCACAGGCTCCACCCCCTGAGGAACCTAAGGCCCTTTGGCAGCCCCAGTCCTACAAAGCATTCAGCAATTGCTCTGAATCTGGGTGGTTACTAAAATGTCAGTAAAAGGTTATTTTTGGAGGAGAGGATCAACGAGCTCCAAATCAGCAGACAGGTGCCCTTTTGAATGCTGAGGAACCAAAGAGCCCGAGACAGAGAACCCACATAAAACCTTTGCAGTACTGAATCCTTAAGTGTAGGGGAAACATTTTGAAGGGTGCCTTGAGCTGCTCTTGTAGTCCTGCTTTCTTTCTTTCTCGCCTTTTAAATAATAATAATAAAAAATAGAAGCCTGCAATTTACAAAGCCACGTTGGCACCAAGCGGAGCTTTCTTGTCTGCGTTAGGTTTCAGGCTCAAGGGACCGCATGTTTTGAAAATGTCACGGTGCTCTTTTGTAACAGAAGGTGGTCTTCGGAAGTCAGCTGACAAAAGGCGACAGAAAGATAACAGGCGAGAGAAATGGCTCGGTCCTTCTTTGGCTGGCCATTAATGCTATTTTTATTAATCATTGCTGCAAAGGCACACAATGGCGATCACCTTTGACAGTTTAAAGAATCTCAAAGTCACGGAGCGCTTCCCAGTCTCACGTGGGAGGAGGGAGAAGATTTAGGGCAGGTTTCCTGACAGAGCAAATGGCACAGAGTTTTCTGAAAGACCAGGGCTGAAATGCATCCATAGAACTGTCTCTTAAACCATGATGCACTCGGAAAGAGCATAACCAGTTGAAAGTTGCAATACAAGCTGGGGTCTTATTTTCAGGAGATGTTGAAAGGGAAGGCTTTGTGTGATCAGTGGGAGTGCAGGAGAATTATTCCAAACAGAATACTGTCCATGTACATGTGTACAAGGAATGCTTGTGCGCATTTGCTCATAGAATCATAGAGTTGGAAGAGACCACAAGGGCCATCGAGTCCAACCCCCGGCCAAGCAGGAAACACCATCAGAGCACTCCTGACATATGGTTGTCAAGCCTCTGCTTAAAGACCTCCAAAGAAGGAGACTCCACCACACTCCTTGGCAGCAAATTCCACTGTCAAACAGCTCTTACTGTCAGGAAGTTCTTCCTAATGTTTAGGTGGAATCTTCTTTTTTGTAGTTTGGATCCATTGCTCCGTGTCCGCTTCTCTGGAGCAGCAGAAAACAACCTTTCTCCCTCCTTTATGTGACATCCTTTTATATATTTGAACATGGCTATCATATCACCCCTTAACCTCCTCTTCTCCAGGCTAAACATGCCCAGCCCCCTTAGCCATTCCTCATAAGGCATCGTTTCCAGGCCTTTGACCATTTTGGTTGCCCTCCTCTGGACACGTTCCAGTTTGTCAGTGTACTTCTTGAACTGTGGTGCCCAGAACTGGACACAGTACTCCAGGTGAGGTCTGACCAGAGCAGAATACAGTGGCACTATGACTTCCCTTGATCTAGATGCTATACTGCTCACATTTGTTGCTAGTTGCCCTCCCATTTCTACCTTCTGTAGTTTTCCCTACAGTCAAAATATAGGTCCTTGCTATATAGCATCGAAATTTTGAGGGGACCTGTCTTTTTTGCTTATAAAGGTAAAGGTAAAGGACCCCTAACAGTTAAGTCCAGTCGCAGACGACTCTGAGGTTGCGGCGCTCATCTCGCTTTACAGGCTGAGGGAGCTGGCATTTATCCACAGACAGTTTTTCCAGGTCATGTGGCCAGCATGACTAAGCTGTTTCTGGCACAACAGAACACCGACACCAGAGCAGCGCACAGAAACGCTGTTTACCTTCCTGCCAGAGCAGTACCTATTAATCTACTTGCACTTTTTGGTGTGCTTTCGAACTACTAGGTTGGCAGGAGCAGGGACCGAGCAACGGGAACTCACCCTGTTGTGGGGATTCGAAGCACCAACCTTCAGATCAGCAAGCCCAAGAGGCTCAATGGTTTAGACCACAGCGCCACCCATGTCCCTATTTTTTTTGCTTATAGAGCTCTGCAAACCAGCATGTATATGTGGTCGTCCTATATAATATTGATGCTGATAATAATAGTAATCAGAGATGGAGAGAGTTGTATTCATTTTAAACTCGTTAATATTTTAAAATTTTCAAAGTGGTAAGGGACCTCTGACCATTATCCAGTCGTGGCCGACTCTGGGGTTGCGGCGCTCATCTCACTTTATTGGCCGAGGGAGCCGGTGTACAGCCTCCAGGTCATGTGGCCAGCATGACTAAGCCAATAGGGCTTCCCCCACACATCTCCATCCCCATGCTCACATTTGCTCCAGAGGGTTGGGAGAAGCTCTAGAACAGAATTAAGAGAACATGGGAGGAGAGAGTCCCATTGCACAAGTGGAAATCCTTGCCCTGATGGGACTGTGACTTACTGCACCTTGGGATACAATCAAAGGATTCAGCAAACTCAAACAACTACAAACAGCAATGGATGTTATGGGTCAGGGAAACCCATTTGCAAAATTGCCTTTACAATATTGTGGATCATCTTAAATTTAGCTTTCAACTTGCCAGGTATTTGTGGGAGCAGCAGCCAAGCAAACACACAGCCAAAGCTCTCCCTCCTATTAGGGTCATCGTACAGTGCGGTGGAGGGACGCTGGTGGTGCTGTGGGTTAAACCACAGAGCCTAGGACTTGCCGATCAGAAGGTCAGTGGTTTGAATCCCCGCGATGGGGTGAGCTCCCATTGTTCGGTCCCTGCTCCTGCCAACCTAGCAGTTTGAAAGCACATCAAAGTGCAAGTAGATAAATAGGTACCACTCCGGCGGGAAGGTAAACGGCGTTTCCGTGCACTGCTCTGGTTTGCCAGAAGTGGCTTAGTCATGCTGGCCACATGACCTGGAAGCTGTATGCCAGCTCCCTCAGCTAATAAAGCGATATGAGCGCCGCAACCCCAGAGTCGGCCACGACTGGACCTAACAGTCAGGGGTCCCTTTACCTTACAGTGCAGTGGAACACATGCTTGGTGGGCAAAAGGTCCCAGGTTGAAGCCCTGACATGCACAAGCTGTGTTGTTGCCTGGAATCCTGGAGCACCACAACTGGTCTGACAATACTGAACCAGATGGCCCAATGATCTGACTCAATGTAAGGCAGCTTCCGATATTCCGTTCTGCTATGCAAGAATCTCAACTGAAGCATCCATGACAGATGGCCATCCAACCTCTGCTTAAAGACCTCCCATGAAGGAGAGTCCACCACCATCCAAGGAAGTCCATTCCACTATTGAACAGCTCTTACCATCAGAAGGTTCTTCAGAAGGTTTGTTTGGAATCTCCTTTCTTGTGATTTGAAGCTGTTGGTTCAAGTCCTAGCCTCCAGAGCAGGAGAAAACAAGGGTGCTCCATCTTCCATATGACTCCCGGTCTTAGAGTGACAAAGGATTGTGCAAGGATCTTGATTAAACCTCAGAGATGATGCTTTAGGTCCACATCTCGACGATAAGGACACTACTCTGAGCAAGTCCTCCTTACAGGTAACTCTGTCCTCATTACCTCCACACACTTTCGATAAGTCAGATAAGTCCCTGTGGAACACCCTCCCACCAGATGTCAAAGAGATAAACAACTATCTGATGTTTAAAAGATATCTGAAGGCAGCCCTGTTCAGGGAAGTTTTTAATGTCTGACATTTTAATGTATTTTAAATCTTTTGTTGGAAGCTGCCCAGAGTGGCTGGGGAAACCCAGCCAGATGGGCAGGATACAAATAAATATTATTATTATTATTAATTGTCAGAAGGTCTGGAAGATGTCATCACACTGAACTCTAGAACAGAAGGCAGGATTGGGAGGGATAAAAGTTAGAGGCCACTAAAAAGAACCAGCTTTTTTTTTTTAACCCCAAAATAGTATAACACAACATTCACATCGTGGCATTGTAGGACTAACCCAAATGATGTGTTGAAACGATAACTTATTTCTTCTTGGAGGAGGGAGAGAAGCTGGCAAGCATTATTATTGGCTCCTTTCAAGAATTTAATGTGCAGGTTCCACAGAAGGATCCATAACAAATTGACAGATTGTAGGTGCTGATGCCAAAACAATGCCAAAACTAATGACTAATTGGGAGCATCAGGGTTTGTTTATTAATACATGGATGTAGCGATGATTTACAGCAGGTCTTGAGAACCTGCGACCTGCCAAGCTACGAAAGCAATCGACCATGAATAGCAGCCCTGTCAAAGTTTGGTTAACTTTTCTTTGCCGCCTGTCTGAGATGGCAAAGAAGGCTTCTTGGGCTTTGGGTTGAAACTAGAGAGCACTTTCACAGACAAAACAAAAACAATCCTGAAGATTTAGAGGAGCATAGGCAGTTTACGTATGTTGTGGAGGGAAATATTTTGTCAGCAGGTCTCCAGGTCTTTGATCAGTGCTGTTTCCCACCACCTCACCATGAGGGATAACTCAGTTGGTGGAGCACGAGACAGCTCTTACCATCAGAAGGTTCTTCATAATGTTTGTTTGGAATCTCCTTTCTTGAGATTTGAAGCCGTTGGTTCAAGTCCTATCCTCCAGAGCAGGAGAAAACAAGTGTGCTCCATCCATCCAGAGGAGGGCAACCAAAATGCTCAAAGGCCTGGAAACGATGCCTTATGAGGAACGGCTAAGGGAGCTGGGCATGTTTAGCCTGGAGAAGAGGAGGCTAAGGGGTGATATGATAGCCATGTTCAAATATATAAAAGGATGTCACATAGAGGAGGGAGAAAGGTTGTTTTCTGCTGCTCCAGAGAAGCGGACACGGAGCAATGGATCCAAACTACAAGAAAGAAGATTCCACCTAAACATTAGGAAGAACTTCCTGACAGTAAGAGCTGTTCGACAGTGGAATTTGCTGCCAAGGAGTGTGGTGGAGTCTCCTTCTTTGGAGGTCTCTAAGCAGAGGCTTGACAACCATATGTCAGGAGTGCTCTGATGGTGTTTCCTGCTTGGCAGGGGGTTGGACTCGATGGCCCTTGTGGTCTCTTCCAACTCTATGATTCTATGATTCTATGATCTTCCATCTGACTGTTAGAATTCCTGCTCCATGATTGCAGTCATGGGATTTTTGTCTATCACATGACAGTATATGTCTCAGGGTTATGGGTTCGAGCCCCGCATTGGGTGAAAGATTCCTGCATCGCAAGGGGTTGAACTAGATGATCTTCATAGTCACTTCCAACTCTCTATGATTCTACCTGCTGCCTGATATATTTTAAGTGGAGATGCTGTCTGGCTTCAGAGAATCCGATCCCTCCCACAGTGGCAGCCAAGAAGCAGATAAACAAGAAGAATTCTTAGCAAGTACCATTCCTCATCAGTCCAGCCCCTGACAGATACCTAGGATTGAACCTGAGATCTTCTGCATGCAAATGATGTGATTTACCCCCAGGAGATAACCCCTCCCCCTCATGGGAAGGGGGTAATGAATGTGGGAATGTTCAGGGAAGCAGGAGAGGACATGTTGTTCATTAATATCCTTCCTAACTTGCACTAGTTCCTTTTTAAGGTAAAGCGCCAAAAAAATAACACTTCCGATTTGAGTGACCACTTTTAGCCACTTCTTGGAAATTCCACATGGACGCCATTTTGGAAGGGCACATTCAAGCTATGTATGGCAGCCCTAACAGTGGGCAAAAGATTCTTGCACTGCAGAGGGTTGGACTAGATGACCCTTGTGGTCCCTTCCAACTCTCCAATTCTATGATCTATGACTCCTTTTTTGAAATAAAACATTGTTAAGGCCCATAAGTTGAATTAAAGCTTTATTTGCATAACTTTATTCAAAACAGAACCAAAAGCAAAAACGATACAACCAAAAAATAATTCAATATCTTGTGCATATCCAGCACAGGTTCAGCATCATCTTAGAAATAACTTTAAAGAGGATTGAAATCATAACTCTGTCTCTCCCCCATTGCAGCCTTCGTTACAGCCTGAGACTGTGTGGTCCTAAAGAGTCAACTTATTTACTCTCACAGAGCCTGAGAACAAAATGCAGATTTGCAAGCAAATACCTTTGTCACCTGATCTAAGGTTAAACACTCCAGTGTTAGCTAGCAGAAAACATTGACAGTTAATTATTATCAAGCAGTTCAGAGACCATTTAGTATACTCCAGTGGAATCTCCCCATGTTAAAACCTTCAGTAATACACATATAGGCGTTCTCCATTTCAGTGTCAATTAAACAGTTATACTTTATAGGACACCGCTAAACATACCATACATGTGTGTTGAAACCACAGCACCTAGGTTGATGAAGGGTGCAAAATTAGGCCCTGAGACTCTGGCCATTACCAGTTTGCTTTCTGGTATTTAATCTTACAGTAAGCCTGACTTAACTTTTCAATATTCCAGTTCCCAGAGCTGAGCGGAATTGCTCTAGCCAAACATCACCACCCAGATCTTTGACGTCTAAACGGCAACATGACAGCATGGCCCTTTTGACAACAGTAATATACTGCTGCTAACATGTACACAGTGTCGTGTTGACAGCAGGATGGTGACGAGCAAGCATTGGACCAGACAAGTGCCAAACACTGATGTTCCGAACAATGTAACATCTTCTGCAAGTCATAGGCAGGAGGGAGATAAGATTCAGTGACCGGCAGGGTGTGGAGGCTCTCTCCCAGATACATTTTGCACGAAATCATCTTACAAACCGTGGCATTTGACCTTCTCTAGATACATATTAGAACAAGGAGAAAAACCTGAGGTTTAAGATTCTAGCAACTTGTTTATTTTTTATTTATGATAATTACAGCAGGGAACAAAAAGATAAAGCAGAGAAAAATGTAGCTCAATTATACAACCTCTTAAATACTTGCGTCTTTTCCATCGAGAGGTGGAGATTAATTACTTAAACTGACGGGGTGGGGGAACTTATTAAAAAGAAATATATATTGTGCTTAATTTTCCCATGCTATTAATTAATAAACAAAGCCCACCTTTCTGGAAAAGATTTGAAGAATGTAGATATCAAAACAAAAGTTTGTGTGTTTGTGTGTGTGTGTGTGTGTGTGTGTGTGAGAGAGAGAGAGAGAGAGAGAGAGAGAGAGAGAGAGAGAGAGAGAGATCTACCAGAATATCCAGCATGGAGGTTGTAATTCTAAGCTGATGTTACAGGGTGCCAATATTTAGACTATATGGCTAGATACAACTATTAGCAGCTGAAGCAAAATGAAATAAAATGCTGACTCCTTCAGATCCTTACCCCAGTCTCAATAGACTATGGGGTCTCTTAACAAATTAACGTTTTATGGTAAAGAGAAACATATACTTCCAAAACCGTAAAAATAAAAATAACGAAAACTTTTAAATTTCAGGTTACGGGTCAGCTTAATGACAATTTGCTACAGCATTTCTAGATCTTCAGTGCCTTCTGTTTGGGTTGGAGAGCATCCAGACAGGACTGAAAACGCATTGGCTGCATTTATTTTATTTTATTTTATTTTATTTTATTTTATATACCACCTTTAACTACCACGGATCCCAAGGCGGTGTACATGGTTTTCCTTCTCTCCATTTCCTCTTCACAACACCCCTGTGAGGTAGGTTAGACGAAGAGACTGTGACTGGCCCAAAGTCACCCAGCAAGCTTTACGTATGGCTGAGTGGAGATTCGAACCCTGCTCTCCCAGGTCCTAGTCCAACACTCTAACCATTGCGCCACACTTGTTCTCTTCTGCCCTTAACTCTTCTTCAGTACCTCATCAGAGCATACATACAACCTTCCAA
Source organism: Podarcis tiliguerta (assembly GCF_965153285.1). Taxonomy (NCBI): domain Eukaryota; kingdom Metazoa; phylum Chordata; class Lepidosauria; order Squamata; family Lacertidae; genus Podarcis; species Podarcis tiliguerta. Next base: position 10,176,597 of record NC_139536.1, on the reverse strand, counting down.
GATAAACAAGGGTGATACCGATATCAGAATGTGGAGGCTATCTGGAGAAGAACCACAACCAAAATCATTAGAGGAGAATTTTATAAGACAAGTTCAGTTCATCTCATTCAATCCACATGCATTAGAAAAACGATTTCAGTGGCGAGTCTAATTTCCACCTTCGCAGGAATACTTATACTAAAACAATACCAATAATATTTTTTTGGAACGGAGGGGTGGGGAGGGACATTGATTTGTGCGTGCGTTTTAATGGCAACATTCTGTATCGATTCTGATCTTCCTGTAGTCCCTGCGCTGCGAGAATAAAGAGGAATATTAGTAGTAGTTCTGGTTCAGTCTTCCAAATTATGATGAGCGGCTCCCAGCCTGTCAGAGTGCCAAATATGAAAACAAAGGGCACAATCTTAAACTAATTGAAGCCCAGGCACCAAAGAAAATTAAGCAGAATTTCTTTGCATAGGGAATCATTAGCAGATTTTTAAAAAAAAATAAATAAAAAAAATTATCAATATGCAATTAACATAGAAATTGCCACACAAGAAACCTATGAATGATTCATGCTGAACAGTGTCTTGTTTGCGACTGTAGCCAATGCTGGATGTTTCAGCAAAAAAGCACACCATCTCCCCCCCCCAACAACCCCCATAATGTACCTAATTGTGCAATAGAATGCTTGAGGGGGGGGCATGCGTTTCCGCACCCCAGCTGGTGAATGGCTTCTAATGTGCAGCCTGCAAAGTAATGACAGCACTTAGCATTTCAGCGAGGGCGAATGGTGCCTCTGGAAGCTGCTGTGCCCACAGCAGAGCTGTGATCTTTCCCAAGCCATTTTACTCCAGAGAAGCCCCACGAGTCTCAAGGGACAGGATCTCCTGTAACCAGCCTGAGAAGTCCAGGCCGAAGCTCTGATCCTCAAGCCTGGTGAAGCCAGAAGGAGTTTGGACGGCAGGTGTTGACATAATAATAATAATAATAATCAGTGGCGTAGCGTGGGTTGTCAGCACCCGGGGCAAGGCAAGTAATTTGCACCACCACCACCCCCCGCTGCACTGTCCCTCCCCCAGATAGTCCCTCTCTCTCTCTCCGCACCACACGCCTGGCACCCTCCCCTCCACAGTGGGCGGCGACCCGGCGGCTCAGATTGGATTCGCACAGCCAGCACTGCAGTGAGAGAGACAGAGTGAGCCAGGTGGGGCAGAGAGCTGCACGCACGAGCGCGCGCCCCCCGATGTTGTGCCCGGTGCGGCCGGCCCCCCCTGCACCCCCACGCTACGCCACTGATAATAATAATACAGTCATACCTCAGGTTGCGTCCACTTCAGGTTGTGTTTTTTCGGGTTGCGGACTGCCGAAACCTGGAAGTACCAGAACAGGTTACTTCTGGGTTTCGGCAGTCACGCATGCACATAAGCGCTAAATCAAGCTTTGCGTATGCGCAGCAGCACCGAATTGCAACCCGCGCATGCGCAGACGCAGGTTGTGAACACTGTGGGTTGCGAACGTGCATCCCGCACAGATCACGTTCGCAACCCGAGTGTCCACTGTAATAATAATAATACCCCACCCATCTGGCCGGGTTCCCCCAGCAACTCCGGGCAGACTCCAGCACACATAGAAACCTAAGACGTCAAACATTAAAAACTCCCTGAAACAGTGCTGTCTTCTAAAAGTTGTGTAATTCTTTATCTCCTTAAGATCTGGGTTGTTGTTTTGTTGTTGTTGTTTTGCTTTTTCTACTTTTGACATTTTATTTAATTTAGCCATATACATATTACATGTACGTATTCATATTACATATACAAACAAAAAAGAAAGAAAAAAGATAAAGAAAAGAAAAACTAAAAGAAAAATACTCTCAAATACACATCTTATAGAAGGAATTCAAGCCATCTTATTGACATCTTCTATTTTAATAATATCTCCTTTTGCTACTTCTGGCTTGCCTCCCTGATTTATATCTTGACTTCCGTCCACCCCTAAATGGTCCCTAACAATACATATTTCCGGTTATCTGTTTTCAGTTAGTAAGCTTTTGGAGAAACATTCTCCTTAACATCTGAGATGAGCTTTCCACAGGGAGGGTGCCACTGCCGAGAAAACCCTCTGCCTGGTGAGGAAAATATTTCCAAGGTTAGCTTCCTAATGTAAGACAAGGCCTGCTGGATCCGGCCAACAACCCATGGGGAGTTTTATGGATGAGGAAAGGCAGGATGAGGAAGAACAACTTCGGTGTTTGTTTCTTTTATTACTGTATTTTTCGCTCCATAAGACGCACCTGACAATAAGACGCGCCTAGTTTTTAGAGGGGGAAAACAAGAAAAAAAATATTCTGAACGAAACAGTGGATGTATGATTTTTTGTGGCTCATGCCGTGGCCACAGACATGATATGTGATTTGATGGCGAGTTTGGGGTAGCCCAGTGCAAAGATCCTGAGGATCTGTGCTTTGTAACCACGTTTTTGCGCCATTGTGGCCCCATGAAACAGTGGATGTGTGATTGTTTTGGTGCAGGCTGTAGCCATGGACATGCGATCCCATAGCTGATGGTGAATTTGGGGTGACACAATGCAAAAATCCTGAGGATCCATAGGCTTTTACCTCCTCCCTCCCAGGCAGCCTCCTTTATTGCTAGCCTCCCTTATCTCCCTCCGATCGCTTGCCGATCAGCTGTTTCCTTTCAGCACCCCCTTCCCTCTTGTTTTCCTTAGTGTCTTTTCCTTAACTGGAGCAGTTTTTTGCTCCTCCTTTTCTTCTAATTTCTCTCCTCATTGCTTGTTTAAGTATTCCTGTCTCCTCTCCTTCCAAGTTTGCTGTCTTTACCTCCTCCAGTCCCCTGGCAGCCTCCTTTACCAGCAGCCTTATCTCCCTCCCGATCGCTTGCCGATCAGTGGCTTTGTTTCAACACCCACTTTTTTAAAAAAACAACAGCATGATCTGCTTTTCGCCCCTGGGCAATTCGGCTCTAGGGACCACGCATTCACTCCATAAGACGCACAGACATTTCCCCTTACTTTTTAGGAGGAAAAAAGTTTGTCTTATGGAGCAAAAAATACAGTGATTAAATTAGGAAGGACAAGGCAGGCCACAACTAGGCACTGCCAATGGGCTGAGACCTTGCCAAGCATAGAAGCCAACTCCTAAGGGCTGAGGAGTCTCTACACATGAACTTTCCTCCGCCATAGATGGTTCAACCTGAAATGGTACTTTCTGTCCAAGGCCGTACCACATGAGTCTGCCTGTGATACTGTGTCCCTTTTGTCTTCTCCTGTTTTCTCTTCAATAGCAAGCCAACCATGCTGAATGTCTCCTTGAGTAAAAGACCTTCCCATGCCTCTAATAAATTCCTTTTGCCCTTCGCCGGACTATTTCTATCTCTGCTTGCGTCTTTGACACAACGTGACTACAAGAGAACGCAAGCGGTTCTCAAGGTTGAGGGTGTGCCATTGATTCCGATTTGTATAATGCCATTACAATGCATTTCAAATATATAATACCCTCTCGCGCGCGCACACACGCATTTCATCTGTCCACTGGTGCACATCTAGCAGGAATTTTAATTGAGTTGACCATCCCACTTCCTAGACCTTGTTCCTGAGAGGTTATAATTAATTAACATCAAAAGAGTTCGAATGCTAATATTGAATTCCATTTTCTCTGCAGCGCTTCCAGTATGCAGAAGTCTTCCTGGACTTCGTTGCAATCCCTTGTCTTCGTTCTTGCAGGCAGCACAAATTTACTCGGCTGTTTATTTACCTTTCTCACCTTAAGTGGCTATCTCTCCCCTAGATTTTTGTATATTATTTTTTCTGCTATTTTTTAAAATAAATAATATAATATAATATAATATAATATAATATAATATAATATAATATAATATAATATAATATAATATAATATAATATAATATAATATAATATAATATAATATAATATAATATAATATAATATAATATAATATAATATAATATAATATATTGCATTTCCCCCAAGCATAAATTCTCAAAACCGAGCATGAATTTGCAACTCTGGTCAGAGTGAGCCCACGGGACAGTAAATCAGGCGGAGCCAATGTACCTTCCGGACATTGTTGGACTCCAACTTCTGACAACTTTCAAAATTTCTCTCCCAATATCAACATTACAGGAGCCTTACCTGAGGCGCTCCTCTGGACGCTCCCTTTGAGGAAGGTTTGGAGGGTGGCAACAAAGGAGAGAGCCTTTTCCGTTGTGGCTCCCCACTTGTGCAATGAGCACTCACACTTTACATTGTGGGTGCCCTTTGCGGGATCGCGCGCGGGGCTACATTTCCCAGGGAACTTACTAGTAGAGAGGGGGCTGGCTTGCTTCTCAGTGTTATTATTTGGAGGTTCATGCCCAGCCTCAGTAATCAAGTTTCTTGCTGGGAGGTGGGGCCAGCCCCATTTATAAAAAGGGGGTGGAGCTGACAACAGCCAGGCAGTTGGCTCTGGAGATTCACCCTCCCTCCCCTCCTTTTGTTTAATGTTTTCTTGTTTGCAGGTTAACTTTTTCTTCCTGTTTAGTGGGCGCTGCTATGGTCTTTGGTTGCTATTGAAGGACCGGGAAGAAATTTTCCTGCATTGGCAGGTTTTGTCTTCCCCGTAGCAATTCGTCACAACTTTGGCGGTTATGGCCTTTAGTCTTCTCTTCCGTGTGTGTGTGTCTGTGTGAAGTGGTGGCTCACCCCCCTGCGGCAGCAATTCAAGGGTCCCCCTCTTAAAGGGGTTATATATATGGGTGTCAATGGCCATGCACTGAAAGGTCGTCAGTGAACTACCTGTGGCTGCCTGCTATACTTACGTCTCACAGAGCACCCTCATATCCCATTTACCCTGATGTTCCCCAGTTCCCCCCGGCTGGGGGACTGGGAGGGATACACGCCCAAGGCCTAAGCCAAGGTCTTCCTACATTCAGAAGTTTAATAAAGTTGTGGCCTAATTCTAATAACACGTTAGAATAGAATCATAGAATCATAGAGTTGGAAGAGACCACAAGAGCCATCGAGTCCAACCCCCTGCCAAGCAGGAAACACCATCAGACCACTCCTGACATATGGTTGTCAAGCCTCTGCTTAAAGACCTCCAAAGAAGGAGACTCCACCACACTCCTTGGCAGCAAATTCCACTGTCAAACAGCTCTTACTGTCAGGAGGTTCTTCCTAATGTTTAGGTGGAATCTTCTTTCTTGTAGTTTGGATCCATTGCTCCGTGTCTGCTTCTCTGGAGCAGCAGAAAACAACCTTTCTCCCTCCTCTATGTGACATCCTTTTATATATTTGAACATGGCTATCATATCACCCCTTAACCTCCTCTTCTCCAGGCTAAACATGCCCAGCTCCCTTAGCCGTTCCTCATAAGGCATCGTTGTCAGAGTCTTTATTCCTTTCTTGTGATCCCTGGGGACTGGGGCTGTCGCCGCCTGGTCATCAATGCTCTCCCCTGTAAGGCCCACCGGGCACCATCCTTGCTGTCCTTTCAGCTCCAGGTAAAACTGTATCTCTTATCCTAGGTTTTTGATGGTTTATTATGCTAGTCAAGGACACCTTCTGCTACTGTCGTTTTTTGCTGCTGATTTACTGGATTTATGTACAGTTCTTATTGTAACATTTTCTTTTTCTAGTTTTATATTATTCTGTATGTATTTAAATTTTGCAAGAAGCAAGCACTAATAATAATAATAATCCCAATCAGCAGGTTCAGTGATCAGAGATGGCTGAACACCAGGTTGACTACTTCTGGAATAAATGGAGAAATTACGGAAATGAGAAAAATGTGATAAATACTAAATAATTTCCCCTCGTTTTTTAAAAATGTCCTTTAATTAGGTCCATCAATTGATAAAAAAAAATTGCTCCATCATCTGATTTACAAAAGAAGATTGGTTATCAATCTATACATCACGAAGCCTCACTAAATAGCTCCAATCCACACACACAGGCCAAAGGATGTACAGGAAAAATAATTATTGTTCTCCAATTGGAGCGCTCACAGGCAAGTGTTTCCCAATTGTTGGTGTTTATACTACATTTTTTTTAGATTTGCCTTGAGACAGTCTTTCAAGTTTTTGAACTTTATTTCCCATCACCCTAGGTAAGGCAAAGGTAAAGGACCCCTGGATGGTTAAGTCCAGTCAAATTTGACTATAGGGTGCGGCACTCATTTTCACTTTCAGGCCAAGGGAGTCGGCGTTTGTCTGAAGACAGCTTTTCCAGGTCGTGTGGCCAGCATGACTAAACCACTTCTGGTGCACAGAACATTGTGATGAGTGCCAGAGCGCATGAAAACACCGTCTACCTCCCTGCTGCAGTGGTACCTATTTATCTACTTGCGCTGGTGTGCTGCTAGGTTGGCAGGAGCTGGGGTGAAGCTCGCCGCATTGCACGAATTCGAAATGCCGGCCTTTACAATCGGCAAGGCAAAGAGGCGCGGTGGTTTAGACCAGAGTGCCACCCGAGTGTCAGGAGTTCAGTCTACACTCGAGTAGGACCCTGGCAGAGACACATGCCCAACTGGCATGTTCCCTCCCTCCTGGTTGATCGTTCGGGAGCTTCATAAGCTTTCTTTGGCCCGAACATCACAGCGACCAATACCAACCGACACCGGTACACTTAGGGATCCGCAGAGTTTGCGCATCATGCGTGACAGACCTCAGCAACTCAGCAGTTTGGCTAATCTACTTTATTTACATATAAACACACATGGAGCACTGCAACCTGGCTCCCTCTCTCTCTAGCATCAGACAGCAAAGAGAAAAAGAACAAAGGACGATAGTCCCACTTCACGGAACACAGTAACACAAACATCCTGTCTCCGTCACTTCCCACTTTGTGGAGTCAAAACATGTACCGTCATGTGATAGACAACAATCCCATGACTGCAATCATGGAGCAGGAATTCTAACACCTAGGACATGGGCCATATTGGGTGCAGCCGATGGGAAACATAGTCTAGAGCACTTGAAGGGGGAGTCTGATTTAGAGCAATTCCTCTGACCCACACTGGCACAGGAGATGTCTCTATTTACGGCTGGATTTTTAAGGGTTGCTTTTTTCTTTTAACCGAAACTTATTTTTACTGCTTCTTTGGCGTTCTCTGGAGCGAGCTCACGTGACCGGTATAATGACAATCTGTCTCTCTGCTAACATTTTTCTCCTTTGGTTATTTGTTTGATAAAGTGAGGAGCCTCTCTGTTGTTGCCCTTCACCAGAGCTTAATGTCTTTACTTTGGGATCAATATACTTTATGAATAATTTTATTTCCTTCTATTTTTATGGTCTTTTCTCCCTCATTATCATACCGAGTTTATTAGCTAGTGCTGTCAGTATCTTTACCCTGTCATATGTTCCTGAGGTACAGTAAATATCACTTGTGTTGTAATTAATATGCACACCCTCTGCAGTAATTAAAGCACAGACCCCTTCAACCAGCTGAGCTTCCTACACTAATTCCACCTTATCTTCATAATGAACTTATTGCAAGCTGAAACTACCAGTGAATATTGTTCGGTAAGGATGGAAGAACGAAATCTAATGAGACGCAGTAATATTTGTGAACATGGTTAATATGAAGGGGGGAGAAATGAATTTAATTAGCCTTAAATCTAATTAAATTGCCTCAGCAGTCAGAATCTTTCCCTTTTGTTCCTTAAAAAAAAAAAGGTGTTTTTGTTTTGTATTTTTTTAAAAAAATACCTCTCTCGCCCTCTCCGGAGACTGCTCCAGAAATAATGACCGGGATAGCAAAGATCTTGAGGTCTAGTTCTGTGCTCCCAATGGGGTTTCGGACGTAAAAACTTGAGGCCTGCTGGAACTGGTCAAAGGTTCATCTGCTACAACATTATTTTCCCTACAATGGTCTACCAGGTGCTTTGGGGGAAGCCCACGAGCAGTTCTTGAATGCAACAGCTCTCTCCTCGCTTGCGATACTTAGCAGCTGAGATCCAGAACCACCCTGAATTGGTTTCAGATTCTGGGAACCTACCCAAATCTAGTGATAGTCAAGCAAGGGCCACAATTTTTCCCAAGCGTCCATATTTTCCAAGACCTGCACTCTGAGAAGGAATGCTCTATTGTTACTTGTGATGTGAGGTGAGAAGATTCTCTGGAGAACGTTCTCGAGAACGATTTCTGCTAGAAAATTCTCTGGAGAATATTCTCCACAAACTGTAAATTCTGTGTGTCGTCTACGCAGCTGCTTTAAATGTGCACACACCTCCTTAATCGAGAATATTCTCCAAAAGATTATTCTCAAGGATTTAACGTCACTAATTTTTACACAGGATAGCACAGTGCCTCTCCTACACCACCCCTTCTGCCTTTCTTCCTGCAAGGAAGGGCCAGTGTGGTGTAGTGGTTAAGAGCGGTAGTCTCGTAATCTGGGGAACCGGGTTCGCGTCTCCGCTCCTCCACATGCAGCTGATGGGTGACCTTGGGCTAGTCACACTTCTCTGAAGTCTCTCAGCCCCACTCACCTCACAGAGTGTTTGTTGTGGGGGAGGAAGGGAAAGGAGAATGTTAGCTGCTTTGAGACTCCTTAAGGGGAGTGATAAAGTGGGATATCAAATCCAAACTCTTCTCTTCTTCTTCTTCAATCAGCAAACGGAGGTTTCCACTCTGCAAGTTTTGTTCCAAGCTCTGCTCTGGAGTTAACAAGTTTGATTGTTTGTTTATTTGTTTGTTTGAAGCCATCTTCTTCTGCATCAGTTAGTACTGAACTTTGTGGGGTCCTGGGAGGAGCGTTTTGGAGAGCTAAGCAGCTCAAGAAGAAAGCGGGTTGGGTGAGGGGAAACACAACACAGCATTTCATAATCAAAGTTATGGCAGCAAATTAAGTGTAGTTGAGCGGTCTGATGCAAATTAAGTCACGCAAAAATTGCAGCAGCAAATTAAAGAAACCCAAACTTCCCAAGCGCCGTGTTTGAAGTCAAAGTTCTCAAAGCTGAACCAATTAAAATTGCTTAAAAACAGCCATACAAACTTGCCCTTTACCTACTCACATGAAGGGACCAGCAGCTCCCCTGGGCAAGCAGCCAAGTTGGTTGCTTCCTCTCCCCCTTCCACCCCCTCGCCGCCTTCCTTTAATTGCCACCGCTACCCACTCTGGCACTGATTTCTGCAAGCCCCCTTCCTTTCGATCCTGGTCAACTGAACCCAGAAAAAAGGCAACGCACAACACATCTTCAAATTAGTTACGAAGGAAAGTTGTGTGCTAGCCTAGAGTTTGCATTCCAAGCTTTCTCTTACACTTTGAGTGAGTGTAGATCATTGCAGACATTATAAGACTGTGTGGGGACAGAAGGAGGGGAACAGGATCACACACCCCAACATATATTGCATTCACGCATTGCGCTCTACGTGGGGCTACCTTTGAAGGTGACCCGGAAACTACAACTAATCAAGCACGCGGCACCTAGACTGGTGACTGGGAGCGGCCGCCGGGACCACATAACACCGGTCCTGAAAGACCCACATTGGCTCCCAGTACATTTCTGAGCACAATTGGTGGTGACCTTGAAAGCCCTAAATGGCCTCGGTCCAGTATATCTGAAGGAGCGTCTCCACCCCCATCGTTCTGCCCGGACACTGAGATCCAGCGCCAAGGGCCTTCTGGCGGTTCCCTCACTGCGAGAAGCCAAGTTACGGGGAACCAGACAGAGGGCCTTCTCGGTCGTGGCACCCGCCCTGTGGAACGCCCTCCCACCAGATGTCCAAGAGAACAACTACTACCAGACTTTTAGAAGACATCTGAAGGCAGCCCTGTTTAGGGAAGCTTTTAGTGTTTGATGTATTTTAATATTTTGTTGGAAGCCGCCCAGAGTGGCTGGGGAAGCCCAGCCAGATGGGTGGGGTATAAATAATAAATTATTATTATTATTATTATTATTATTATTATTATTATTATTCATAGTATGACTGGAAACTGTAGATGTAGAGGGGGCTCTCTGCTAGGGATGGGCAAATCTCTCGATTCCGGTTTCTCTATTTCTCCACATTTCCACATCAAGTTTGCGGATTCCGTTTTCACAAGCCCTCGTGGGACTTCATCGGTGTTTGAATGCAAATTTCTCCCAATACAGTGGTAGCTCCGATTGTGAACATGATCCATTCCGGAGGTCTGGCCGCATCCCAAGGAATTTGCAACTGGAGGACCGCTTCTGCGCATGCGCGCGGCATGGTTTAGAGCTTCTGTGGTGCGTAGAGCACTTCTGCGCAAGCGGCGAAACCTAGAAAAATACTTCCGGGTTTGCCGCTTTCGCAACCGGAAGTTAACGTTACCCGAGGGTAATATAAGCCGAGGGTCTACTGTATACATGTTTGCATGCATGTTTGAAATTCATTTGCCCCTCAAACAATGCCTTCCTCTTTGAGTGGCTGGGGCAACCAGTCAGATGGGTAATAAATTGCTGCCGTTAGTACTTAGTCATTTAACATTGGCTTAAACTACTAATACAATAACCATTTGCAATTTTTGTTATTTACTTGGCCGCAAAACTGCATTGCAAAATTTGGAGAATTTCAAAGGATGCCTTGTTTCAGGTCTCATATTGGTTCCGAAAGTGCAAATTGGGTAAGTTTTGCTTTCAAATGCAAAGTTAATTGAATTTCTCCTCCCGTCTTTATCCTATGCAGTGGCGTAGCGTGGGGGGTGCAGGGGGGCGGGCACAACATCTGGGGGGGGAGGCGCGCTCGCACTCGCAGCTCTCTGCCCCTACCTGGCTCACTCACTCACTCTCACTGCAGTGCTGGCTGTGTGAATCCGATCCGAGCCGCCGGGTCGCCGCCCACTGTGGAGGGGAGGGTGCCAGGCGTGCGGTGCGGTGCGGAGAGAGAGTGAGGGACTATCTGGGGGAGGGACAGTGCAGCGGGGGGGGGCACAAATTACTTGCCTTGCCCCGGGTTAGGGGGCGGAAATTACTTGCCTTGCCCCGGGTGCTGACAACCCACGCTACGCCACTGATCCTATGCACGACTGCGCGGGGCTCTTCTTTATTCTGAGTCTCCTGCGTGCAGGGGCTCTTTCAGACCTTACAATTAATGGAAGTTGGTCAGTTAAATATGCATACAATCAGCAAGTTGATGCCATCTTTCAAGGTGTTCCCACTAGTAATAGTTACCTCTTCTTTTTATCGTTTTGACCATCTGTAATAGCTTTATTTGACAAAGATTGCCCTGTGGTCAGGATGAAAAGGTGGATTATATATTTTAAAACTTCATAATAAACAAACAACAACAACAACAATCTTTATTACGGTCCAGAGACCCAACAAATCGTTACAAAGCAATACACAATTCATACAGCCTACCTCCAGGTTAAACAAGCATTTTGTTCAGAATATAGGGATCATTGCAACCACCGATAAAAACTTTGCCACTGCTAATGTTCTAGCATTTGTCCGGTCTTCCAATAGGAACCTGACATAGTGAGCCTCTGATTTTCCTGGGAAAGGTACCAACAAGGGTAGTATCAGTTCAGCCCTGGCTTGCTCATATTTTGCACAGTGCAACAAAATATGTTTTATGGAATCGATGTCTTGAGCACACGAGCAAAGTCTGTCCTGGTAGGGAACACCTCTCAACCTGCCATCCAACACTGCAGAAGGAAAGACATTAATTTAATATATATATAATCTCCCTCCATAAGCCCAAGTCCATAGGTTCATAGAATGACTGAAGAGGCCTACATAGGGGTGGGGTAAAAATACATTTGAATCAGGCCCACTTCCCAGATCAACAGACGAACCGAAACACAGCCATCCTTCAAATGCACAGACTTCCCCGAATTTTGCAACGCACTTCTCCATCCTAAAAATGCTAAACAAAATAACATAAATTAGGGGAAAGTACACAAAAAGGTTTGTATTAATGAAAATGACATTAAAATGCACTGTATTGCAGGAATTGCTTTCAAAAATGTGTCTATCAGGGGAAATCCAAGCACAATACTGCAAAAATGATAATTCTGTTCGTAATGAACTGTTTACCTATCTTAAGGGAAACTGCAAACCACATTTTATATACTAGGATAATTTTTTGTGCAGACGTTTTATTTTAATGCCAATGATTGCAGAAATGGGATGAACTGAGCTTAAGGCTGCAGAAATGCAAAATAGAGAGAAATTGAAACTAACCAGTCAGTCCATCCCTAGTCACATGATCTGATGTGAGTCGATCTAGCTAAGGGATACAATGAAGAGACTTGTTTTTTTCTTTTCCTTTGAACCCAGGAGCACTTCCCATCTTGGTTACTGATCTTACACCTTCAGTCAGGCTTGGCTGGGGGCAAGGGAGATGTTCAGTGGCAAAGTTTTTATATATATATATATATATATATATATATATATATATATATTTGTTTATTTGGTTTTTCAAATTAAAATTTTACAGAGATATATCAAACATAAATCATAATCTCCTGGACTTCCATCCTCCCCTTTGTGGGTCCTATTTTAATCATTTCCTCCCGCATCTTCTATGATGATCCAAATCTTTTACGTTGTATCCAGAATTCCCCCTTAAACTTCAAGTGATATTCCAACCCTACTCACAATTTTAACTGTTTGCAATGGTCTTTAAGATAAGTTACAAATTTTCCCTATTCCTTATTAAAATGTTGGTCTTCCTGATTTCTGATTCTTCCGGTCATTTTAGCCATTTCGGCATAATCCATCAACTTCATCTGCCATTCTTCTTTGGTAGGAACTTTATCTTCTTTCCATTTCTGGGTCAATAACATCCGCGCAGCCATGGTCACATACATAAATAGTCTTTTCTGCTCCCTTGGGATTTCGGCACCTCCAATTCCTAAAAGGAAAGCTTCAGGTTGTAAACATTTTTTTCAACTCATTATATATCATTTCCCAAAATCCTTTTACAATTCCACCACATATGATAGAAGGTGCCTTCTTTTTCCTTACATTTCCAGCACACATTTGAGCATGTTTTGTACCCTTTTTTCTAATTTACTAGGAGTTAAATACCATCCGTATACTCAGTGTTAAAGCTTCTATTGCACATGCAAAAAGTTCCTGATTCAGTCGTCAGCACCTCCAGATAGGGCCGTTTGAAACCCTGGAGAGCTACTCCCAATCAGAGTATGGTGCTCTCCCAATGTTGAGGGGCTCCAGCTAGTGTGGTGTAGTGGTTAAGAGCAGTAGACTCGTATTCTGGTGAACCGGGTTCGTGTCTCCGCTCCTCCACATGCAGCTGCTGGGTGACCTTGGGCTAGTCACACTTCTTTGAAGTCTCTCAGCCCCACTCACCTCACAGAGTGTTTGTTGTGGGGGAGGAAGGGAAAGGAGAATGTTAGCCGCTTTGAGACTCCTTCGGGTAGTGATAAAGCAGGATATCAAATCCAAATCCAGTTCCCATCAACCGCAGTCAGCACAGCAAGGGATGCTGGGAGTTGTAGTTCAGCAGCATATAGAGGGCAACCTATTGACTACCTCTGGTGCAGATAATACTGTGTTAGACGGACCATTGGTCTGACTCAGGCAGCTTCCTATTTTCCTACAAGGAAACAACAACAAAAATTGACTAAAAGCACTGCAAATATCTCAACACAGTTGAAATTTCAACAGAGGCCAAAAGACGAGGCACCACAAGGTAAATGCCCAGAGACATGAATGCAGAATATTGTCACAGTCACCTTTCTCTATCGCCGGCTTCCTTTCTAAAAAGAGCAGAGTGGCTTGTTCCTTCTATAGGGTTCTCTTTAGGCATTGTGCCAAGAGTAGCTGAGTGCTGATCAAAAGGCTAGAGAAGGGCCAGCAATTAGAGTCTGGCTGTGGATGAAAGCAAGAGAGAGGGAGAGAGGCAGAGAGAGACAGAGAAGGAGAGAGAGATCTGGAATAGGAATTCTACTGGAGGACCCAGTCTGTGAACCATGGCTTCTTTCCATGTACAGCTCGCATCATCTCCACAGATTTATAGAGCTGACTCGGGGGCAAGATGCCTGCTTCTGTGTGCCTGGATCCCACACTGGAGCAGGACTGCCTTTTAGGATCATGAAACTGGGGCATTGATGTGGTAGGGGAAAGAAAAGGGGCACTGCCGGATTTACGTATAAGCTAAACAAGCTATAGCTTAGGGTCCCACTCTCTTGGGGGCCCCCAAAAAATTTAAAGGGGGGGACTGGATGTACATTTCCAAATTGTAAGATAAAAAACCAATACAGTGGTACCTCTGGTTATGTACTTAATTAGTTGTGGAGGTCCGTTCTTAACCTGAAACTGTTCTTAACCTGAGACACCACTTTAGCTAATGGGGCCTCCCACTGCTGCTGCACCGCCGCTACACAATTTCTGTTCTCATCCTGAAGCAAAGTTCTTAACCCAAGGTACTATATTTCTGGGTTAGCAGAGTCTGTAACCTGAAGTGTCTGTAACCTGAAGCGTCTGTAACCTGAGGTACCACTATACAGCAAGTGTTTTCTGTTGTGTAGGCTCCTATGATGTAAGCAATGGGCCCCACCTGCTAGCCTGCTCCCTCAAATATCACTGGTTTGCTCATTTCTATATATAGGGTGTCTACATTTTGCATGAACTAGTTGCAGGGCAACATGTGCAAATGGCTTTAGATACCTATTAGGTCCATAAATTACCATATAGCATATAGTCAACACTAAACATAGAGATAATTTGTTGTTGACAAAGGACAGCTGGACGTATAAAGGGCCCCATTACCTTCAGTAGCTTAGGGCCTCATCAACCCTAAATCCAGCCATGCTTTGCATAAAGGATGTGGCAAGCTCCATCTGTGGCATCTCCAGCCAAGCCTGGGAAATTCCTCCACCTGAAACCTTGGAGAGCCATTGTTGCTCACTATGGACATTACCTGAGCCAGGTGGACCAATGCCCTGACTCAGTTCAAAGTCGCTTCTTCTGCTCCAATCCCACATGCTCCAGTCTTCCTCCCTACATTCACATTCCTGCAGCTTCTACAGCCAATGAGCAAGTCAAGGCTTCCCAATACTCCCTGGCACAGTGAAAGTGAAACAAGCTTAGGCAGAGAAAGAGAAACAGGTAAGCTTGATATAGCTCCACCTACTGTTTGAGCCCCCTTCATGGATCACTGCCTTGCCGTGGCGAAGGGGCTTGAAGAACTCAGAGAAGCTATGAACTATGCCGAGCAGGGCACCCAAGATGAACAGGTCATAGTGGAGAGTTTTGACCAAACGTGATCCACCTGGAGTAGGAATCGGCAAGCCACTCCAGTATCCCTGCCAAGAAAACTCCATGGACAAAGACAACAGGTATATAAAAGTTATGACGCTGGAAGATGAGCCCCTCAGGTCGGAAGGCGTCCAACATGCTACTGGGGAAGAGCGGAGGACAAGTACAAGTAGATCCAGAGCTGATGAAGCGGCTGGGCCAAAGCCGAAAGGATGCTCAGTTGCGGATATGCATGGAAGCGAAAGGAAAGTCCAATGCTGTAAAGAAAAATATTGCATAGGAACCTGGAATGTAAGAACCATGAACCTGGGTAAGTTGGATGTGGTCAAAAATGAGATGGCAAGAATAAACATTGACATCTTGGGCATCAGTGAACTAAAATGGACGGGAATGGGCGAATTCAGTTCGGATGACTATCATATCTACTACTGTGGGCAAGAAACCCGCAAAAGAAATGGAGTGGCCTTCATAGTCAACAAAAGAGTGGTGAAAGCTGTACTGGGATGCAATCTCAAAAATGATAGAATGATCTCGATACGAATCCAAGGCAGACCTTTTAACATCACAGTAATCCAAGTTTATGCACCAACTACTGGTGCTGAAGAAACTGAAATTGACCAATTCTATGAAGACTTACAACAGCTTATAGAAGTGACACCAAAGAAGGATGTTCTTCTCATTATAGGGGATTGAAATGCTAAAGTAGGGAATCAAGAGATAAAAGGAACAACTGGCAAATTTGGTCTTGGAATTCAAAACGAAGCAGGGCAAAGGCTAATAGAGTTCTGTCAAGAGAACAAGCTGGTCATCACAAACACTCTTTTCCAACAACACAAGAGACGACTCTACACATGGACATCACCAGATGGGCAGCATCGAAATCAGATTGATTATATTCTCTGCAGCCTAAGGTGGAGAAGCTCTATACAGTCAGCAAAAACAAGACCTGGAGCTGACTGTGGCTCAGATCACCAGCTTCTTATAGCAAAATTCAAGCTTAAACTGAAGAAAGTAGGAAAAACCACTGGGCCGGTAAGATACAATCTAAACCAAATCCCTTATGAATACACAGTGGAAGTGAGGAACAGGTTTAAGGATTTAGAATTTCTGGACAGAGTGCCTGAAGAACTATGGATGGAGGCTCGAAACATTATACAGGAGGCAGCAACGAAAACCATCCCAATGAAAAGGAAATGCAAGAAAGCAAAGTGGCTGTCCAATGAGGCCTTACAAATAGCGGAGGAGAGAAGGCAAGCAAAATGCGAGGGAGATAGAGGAAGATACAGGAAATTGAATGCAGAATTCCAAAAAATAGCAAGGAGAGACAAGAAGGCCTTCTTAAATGAGCAATGCAAAGAAATAGAGGAAAACAACAGAATGGGAAGAACCAGAGATCTGTTCAAGAAAATTGGAGATATGAAAGGAACATTTCGTTCAAAGATTACCATAATAAAGGACAAAAATGGTAAGGACCTAACAGAAGCAGAAGACATCAAGAAGAGGTGGCAAGAATACACAGAGGAATTATACCAGAAAGATATGGATGTCTCGTACACCCCAGGTAGTGTGGTTGCTGACCTTGAGCCAGACATCCTGGAGAGTGAAGTCAAATGGGCCTTAGAAAGCATTGCAAATAACAAGGCCAGTGGAAGTGATGGTATTCCAGCTGAACTATTTAAAATTTTAAAAGATGATGCTGTTAAGGTGCTACACTCAATATGCCAGCAAGTTTGGAAAACTCAGCAGTGGCCAGAAGATTGGAGAAGGTCAGTCTACATCCCAATCCCAAAGAAGGGCAGTGCTAAAGAGTGCTCCAACTACCGCACAATTGCACTCATTTCACACGCTAGCAAGGTTATGCTTAAAATTCTTCAAGGAAGGCTCAAGCAGTATGTGGACCAAGAACTCCCAGAAGTGCAAGCTGGATTTAGAAGAGGCAGGGGAACCAGAGACCAAATTGCAAACATGCGCTGGATTATGGAGAAAGCTAGAGAGTTCCAGAAAGACATCTACTTCTGCTTCATTGACTATGCAAAAGCCTTTGACTGTGTCGATCACAGCAAACTATGGCAAGTTCTTAAAGAAATGGGAGTGCCTGATCACCTCATCTGTCTCCTGAGAAATCTCTATGTGGGACAAGAAGCTACAGTTAGAACTGGATATGGAACAACTGATTGGTTCAAAATTGGGAAAGGAGTACGACAAGGCTGTATTTTGTCTCCCTGCTTATTTAACTTATATGCAGAATTCATCATGCGAAAGGCTGGGCTGGATGAATCCCTAGCCGGAATTAAGATTGCTGGAAGAAATATCAACAACCTCAGATATACAGATGACACAACCTTGATGGCAGAAAGTGAGGAGGAATTAAAAAACCTTTTATTGAGGGTGAAAGAGGAGAGCACAAAATATGGTCTGAAGCTCAACATAAAAAAAACGAAGATCATGGCCACTGGTCCCATCACCTCCTGGCAAATAGAAGGGGAGGAAATGGAGGCAGTGAGAGATTTTACTTTCTTGGGCTCCATGATCACTGCAGATGGTGACAGCAGCCACGAAATTAAGAGACGCCTGCTTCTAGGGAGGAAAGCAATGGCAAACCTAGATAGCATTCTAAAAAGTAGAGACATCACCTTACCAACAAAGGTCCGTATAGTAAAAGCGATGGTTTTCCCAGTAGTCATGTATGGAAGTGAGAGCTGGACCATAAAGAAGGCTGATCGCCGAAGAATTGACGCTTTTGAATTATGGTGCTGGAGGAGACTCTTGAGAGTCCCATGGACTGCAAGAAGATCAAACGCATCCATTCTTAAGGAAATCAGCCCTGAGTGCTCACTGGAAGGACAGATCGTGAAGCTGAGGCTCCAATACTTTGGCCACCTCATGAGAAGAGAAGACTCACTGGAAAAGACTCTGATGTTGGGAAAGATGGAGGGCACAAGGAGAAGGGGACGACAGAAGACGAGATGGTTAGACAGTGTTCTCGAAGCTACAAACATGAATCTGACCAAACTGCGGGTGGCAGTGGAAGACAGAAGTGCCTGGCGTGCTCTGGTCCATGGGGTCATGAAGAGTCGGACACGACTGAACGACTAAACAACAACAACAACTGTTTGAGCAGACTAATTACGCCTTCAGTATTATCAATGCAGAGGTCATACTAGTGGTGGATTTAAACCCAGAGGAAAAAACGCTATAAATAAGTCAGAAATTAGAAAAAAGAAAAAAAATCCCTATGGAAAATTGTGTTAAAAATTTCCTTCTCTCTGGCGTCATCTGGTGTTGCATGTTTATAGCGCATTCAAATCGCTATTTCTTTGCTAACGTAGCTGAGTCCTAGGGAGGCAGGATGTTCAAGGTTCTTATATTAATATATAAGGCCCTTAACAACATGACTCTGGGATACCGTGAGCGTTGCCTGATTCCTTATGTCCCGGCCTAGTCACTGAGATCTTCAAGGGAGTCGCTGTTTGTAGTCTTCCATGGCTCAGGTACATGGCTTGTACCCACCAGGAGTCAAGTTTTCAGGAATGTGAGTGACTTTGTTGAACTCTCTCTCAATTGAGATCCGACAGGTCCCCTCCCTGTTGAAATCCTGTTGCTTGGAAATAACCTTTCTATGCCAGCAGGTAGGGGGACGCGGGTGGCGCTGTGGGTAAAAGCCTTAGCACCTAGGGCTTGCTGATCGAAAGGTCGGCAGTTCAAATCCCCGCGGCGGGGTGCGCTCCCGTTGTTCGGTCCCAGCGCCTGCCAACCTAGCAGTTCGAAAGCACCTCTGGGTGCAAGTAGATAAATAGGGACCGCTTACTGGCGGGAAGGTAAACGGCGTTTCCGTGTGCGGCTCTGGCTCGCCAGAGCAGCGATGTCACGCTGGCCACGTGACCCAGAAGTGTCTCCGGACAGCGCTGGCCCCACGCCTCTTGAGTGAGATGAGTGCACAACCCTAGAGTCTGTCAAGACTGGCCCGTACGGGCAGGGGTACCTTTACCTTTACCTTTATGCCAGCAGGCGTCTTATGGAACTTGTCTTATTTTTACCCACCCTGCTTTTTTGTAATTTTTATGTACGCTTAGAAATAGCTGAAATAAAGAAATAAAGCTTTCTTTGAGAATTCTCAGAAAAAGCTCACCCGTTTGTTGAGAGTTCTCTCCTGGCTTCTAGTGGAATTCCACTGCTGCATTTTACTGCCAGCAATTGTGGTTTCGTTCACTTCTCCATAGCGCCAGCTATGGTGGAGAGATGTCTGGAAATAATAATAATAATAATAATAATAACAACAACAACAACAACAATAGTAATAATAGTAATAGTAATAATTTATTATTTATTCCCCGCTTATCTGGCTGAGTTTCCCCAGCCACTCTGGGCAGCTCCCAATCAAGTGTTAAAAACAATACAGCATTAAATATTAAAAACTCTCTAAACAGGGCTGCCTTCCGATGTCTTCTAAAAACAAGATAGCAGCTTATTTCCTTGACATCTGGTGGGAGGGCGTTCCACAGGGTGGGTGCCACTACCGAGAAGGCCCTCTGCCTAGTTCCCTGTAACCTCACTTCTCACAGTGAGGAAATCGCCAGATGGCCCTTGGCTCTGGACCTCAGTGTCCGGGCAGAACGATGGGGGTGGAGATGCTCCTTCAGGTATACAGGACCGAGGCTATTTAGGGCTTTCAAGGTCAGCACCAACACTTTGAATTGTGCTCGGAAACATACTGGGAGCCAATCAGAAATCCATTGAGAAGTAAGGGCATATATTGTCTTATAAGCAACAAAGCAGCCTGGCTAGCCTGAATGCCAGAAATTCATGAGCAGAACTCATCCAAGGGGAAGCATGGTGTGAAATTAGGCGTCGTGTGAAGAAGCTGAAGTTTCTCTCTTGCCCTCCTAATACTGGAACTTGGGTCCATGCAGTGAAGCTGCACATTCTTAAACTAGAGAGAATTCACTAACACAAAAAGTAGGGTTGACCACCAAGTTAGATGCCTTTAAACATAGATTAGACAAATTCATGGAGCTACTCATTGCAATGTCTTTGTTCTACCTCCACTGTTTTAAACAAGTTGCTGGGAATCATTTTGGGGCATTTTAAAGAGATAAAATCATTTTTAAAAAATAATTAAAATACCATATAAATAAAATAGTTTTGTTAAATAATCAAAATAGTTTTAACTGATTTTTAATTGAGAACTTTAATGTTTTATTTTTATCTTTTTGCAACCCGCTTAGAGTTTTGTTTGGTTTCTTTCTTTTTTATATATAATTTTTATTGATTTTACAACTTTTAACGATTATATAATACATTGATATAGCGACCTTGTAACCTGTGCTCTGCTGAGCTCAATTTCCCTCCCTCCTTCTTCTGGTTTTCTTATGTCAAATGTATTTCCCCGCATTTTTAATTTCAACATCCTCTATCAAACTTAATATATTGTCTAGTTTTATCTCAAATAGGATGTTCCTTAATCAAACGTTATGAGTCTTATCTCAGGCCTGTTAGTGTCTTTGTGTGTTTACAATGATTCTCTAAATATGATACAGATTTAGTCCATTCTCTCTGGAACTCCAGATTCACCCAGTCAGCTTTGCCAGTTCTGCAAATTCCATCAGCTTCATCTGCGATTCTTCTATAGTTGGTAACAAGCAAAATTCTAGCTGCTGTTGTGGCATACATAAACAAATTTTGATCTATTCTAGATATTTCTCTTCCCACCATTCCCAACAGGAATGCTTTTGGTTTCTTTGGGAACGTGTATCTAAACATTTTTTTTAAAATTCATTGTATATACCATCACACTAGATGGTATATATACAGTAGATCACACTAAACAAGAGTTTCAAAAAGCATGGAGAAAATGCAGAGAATACTTCACAAAACAATGCCCTAAAATAGACCTGTCAGCAGCCTTCGACATGGTCGATCACGAACTCCTGGACCACCACCTTGCCGACGTGGGGATCCAGGGCAGTCCTTCAATGGCTGCGCTCGTTTCTCTCCGGTCGGGGACAGAGGGTGGCGCTTGGGGGGGAATTGTCATCCCACCACTCCTTGGTGTGTGGAGTGCCCCAGGGTGCGATACTCTCCCCGATGCTTTTTAACATCTTTATGCGCCCCCTCGCCCAGCTTGTCCGGAGTTTTGGGCTGGGCTGCCATCAGTATGCTGATGACACCCAACTCTATCTGTTGATGGATGGCCATCCTGACTCGGCCCCAGACACACTGATCAGATGCTTGGAAGCTGTGGCTGGATGGTTACGTGGGAGCCGGTTGAAGTTAAATCCTTCGAAGACAGAGGTCCTCTGGCTGGGACGGGACGATATGGGATTGAGGGGGCAACTCCCATCTCTAGCGGGGGTGCAATTAGTGCCAGCACCGTCCGTTAAGAGTTTGGGTGTAATCTTCGACACCTCCCTCTCCATGGAGGCGCAGATTGCAGCTATAACAAAGGCGGCATTTTTTCATCTCCGCCAAGCTAAGCAGTTGGCTCCTTACCTCTCTCGCCCTGACCTAGCCACTGTGATTCATGCGACGGTCACCTCCAGACTGGATTATTGTAACTCGCTCTACGTGGGGCTGCCCTTGAGACTGACCCAGAAACTCCAGAGGGTGCAGAATGCCGCAGCGAGACTCCTTACAGGGTCTTCACTGCGAGATCACATTCATCCGGTGCTATACCAGCTGCACTGGCTCCCGGTGGAGTACAGGATCAGGTCTAAGGTGCTGGTTTTAACCTTTAAAGCCCTATACGGCCTAGGACCCTCGTACCTACGGGACCGCCTCTCCTGGTATGCCCCACAGAGAAACCTACGCTCGTCAAATAAAAACATCCTGAAGGTCCCAGGCCTCAGAGAGGTTAGGCTGGCCTCAACTAGAGCCAGGGCTTTCTCGGCTGCGGCTCCAATCTGGTGGAACGCTCTGTCACAAGAGACTAGGGCCCTGCGGGACCTGACATCCTTCCGCAGAGCCTGCAAGACAGAGTTGTTCCACCAGGCCTTTGGTCAGGGCCCAGCCTGACTCCCTCCTCTGGCAACCTGCACAGAATTTTGCTTAACGGTTGCCATTAATTTGACTTTAATTAATTTTTATAATGGAATGTTTTTAGAATGTTTGATTATTTGATTGTTTGATTATTTAATTGTTGTTAGCCGCCCTGAGCCCGGCTTCGGCTGGGGAGGGCGGGATATAAATAAAATTTATTATTATTATTATTATTATTATTATTATTATTATTATTATACCTGGACTTGTTTCGATTAATGTCTGCATGAGGCTTTGTGGATATTTAAGTTATAATTAGAAAAATCTTAATAATTATTCATAAAGGAAACGGTTTATAAGAAGTAAATAAGGAGGCCAGATACAGGATAAAGGAAGATTTTTATCTCGTTGTTTGTATTGTTGTATGTTATGCTCACTGTATGTTATGTTCACGTTTAATGAGGGTGGATTGTGTATTGGGGGGTTGATGTTATGTTGTAAATAAAATTCCAATAAAAATTAGATATAAAACAGTATCCCAAAATACTTTAACCTTATCGCATGTCCACCACATATGATAAAAGTCCCGATCTTTAACATTGCTTTCGCAACAACTCTCATTTCTCATTCTATACATTTTCGCTAATTTAGTTGGAGTCAAATACCATCTATATATCATTTTCATTATATTTTATTTCAATGTCATACATGCGGTAGAGTTTGGTTTGGTTTCTTTGTACAATGGAGCGGTATATACATTTTGTTAAGTGAAGTAAATAAAGTGCTGTTGGGCTTTCCATGGGTAGCTGTTCAGCCCTAGGAAGAACAAGATGGTGGACTGGAATGTGGCTACGGCCTGATCCTGCTACAAGGCTCTTCTTACATGTTGCATTCCAAGCCTGGGAAGAAAGCTTATGTGCTGAAAGGACACTCGATTCATAATACATCAGGACCTAAGACGTAAGGAATATTCTTATGCTGCAAACATCACTGACATCTCTAGTCCCAAGGCAGGCTAAGAAATGCTCACTTGCTAAGTTTGCTTCGAACATTAAGGCTGTACACTCAGGCAGTTTGCCAACAAAGGAACCATAAGCAAAATTGTTGCTTATAAATATATAGTTTCAATATAGCGGTCAGCAATAGCCAAGGTTTCCATGACGCTGTTTGGGAGGAGTGTTTCTGTGGCCCTATCACAGATCACCTATCAGAGATAAAGGTTCCTTATCTCACGAGAGCAGTACCTGTCTGAAGAACCAAGCTTATCAAGAGATAAGCTTATCAACCTGGTATTATTACCTCTTCAGCCGACTGCTATCTTGGTCCTGAGTCAGCATCAAAGAAGAAACAGAAAATGTCTTGGAGGTATACTTTGTAATCACACATGCATTTTGGCCTTCAAATCCCTGCTCAGCGCCTTCCCCAACACAACAAAATCCTTAACACCTGATGTTATCATCCGGTTCAAAGAACCAAGTCCTTTACTCCCTGCAGAAAGTCATCGTCTGTTCCCGACTTACACAAGGCAATACTAGCAGTATAGCAGTAGAGTAAGGTAAAGGTAAAGGTACCCCTGCCCATACGGGCCAGTCTTGACAGACTCTAGGGTTGTGCGCCCATCTCACTTAAGAGGCCGGGGGCCAGTGCTGTCCGCAGACACTTCCGGGTCACGTGGTCAGCGTGACAAAGCTGCTCTGGCGAGCCAGAGCCGCACACGGAAACGCCATTTACCTTCCCGCTAGAAAGCGGTCCCTATTTATCTACTTGCACTTAAGAGTGCTTTTGAACTGCTAGGTTGGCAGGCGCTGGGACTGAACAACGGGAGCGCACCCGCCGCGGGGATTTGAACCGCCGACCTTTCGATCGGCAAGCCCTAGGCACTGAGGCTTTTACCCACAGCGCCACCCGCGTCCCTAGCAGTAGAGTACTAGTAGTAAAAAAAGAGGCAAAAGTAAAGGACTCCTGGATGGTTAAGTCCAGTCAAAGGCGACTATGGGGCGCTGTGTTCATCTTGCTTTGCAGGCTGAGGGAGCCGTCATTTGTCCACAGACAGCTTTCCGGGTCATGTGGCCGGCATGACTAAACCACTTCTGGTGCATGGAGGACAGTGACAGAAACCAGAGCGCATGGAAATGCCATTTACCTTCCCACCACAGCAGGACCTATTTGCGGGGCAAGGTCCCACCTCCCCACCCCCGGTAGAATAAAGACACATGACTCAGATATTTAAGGTTAATGGGCTAAAAAAGGCCACAACTTTATTGGTTAAAGATGATGAGCGGTATTGGCTTAGGCATTGGATCTAACTGACTATATCTGACTCCAGCCCGTCTGTCGGGAGTCTGGGAAGGGTTAACCATCAGTAGGGGGAGTCCTGCTGATGCACATCAACTAGGAGCTCCCCTGGGGGTCACTGATAGGGGGTGTGCCTTAGGCCCTCACTTCCATACGCTTCGGACAGGGCCATGCCCCCCAGAATCATTCGACGGACTACCCTTCAATATGTGGGGCAGGTGATGGCACTACCTCCCCTCTTTCCATAGACAGAACTATTCCAATGCCTAACCGCCAATACTCAGACAGTTGTGATGATTTGCTACGAAGTAGGCGAAAACCAAGTGGCTGGTGCCAATTTGCCAAGTGGGAAAATTCCTACCAGGCCCCTCAACGGCGACCAAATGAGGTCCATAGCAAGGTGAGATGAAAACCTTAAAGGGTGGGAGGTTGGGAAAACCAGAGCAGCTGGAAGCCAGAAAGAGAGAAATCTCCCAGCCGCGTCCTGCCTTTATGGGGCAGGCCACACCCTCAGAACAACCAGATTGGTCAGCCTGGCCAGTGACGCAGCCGGGAATCCACCAGTCGTGCAGGGCTGGCCCCCCACCCCCTGCGGACATAGGGGGGGGTCGTGAGAGCCCGCACCACCACCTCCTCCTTAAGGCAGAAATGGCCTTATCTGCTTGCACTGGTGTTGCGGCTTTATTGGCCGAGGGAGCCAGCGTTCAGCTTCTGGGTCATGTGGCCAGCATGACTAAGCCGCTTCTGGCAAACCAGAGCAGCGCACGGAAACGCCGTTTACCTTCCCGCCAGAGCGGTACCTATTTATCTACTAGCACTTTGACGTGCTTTCGAACTGCTAGGTTGGCAGGAACAGGGACCGAGCAACGGGAGCTCACCCCGTTGCAGGGATTCGAACCGCCGACCTTCTGTTCGGCAAGTCCTAGGCTCTGTGGTTTAACTCACAGCGCCACCCACGTCCCAAAAACCCAGATAGGGACACGCATAAACTAGCTCCTTTGAGATGAGCGTAAATGAACACTATTACAGTATGTGTGGCCTTCTCGTTTCAAAGTGCAGTTTCTCAAATCAGAAACTTTGTTGGGAGTTCAAAAACAGGTGTGTTAATGAGGGGGGGGGGGCACATTGCTTTCCCTGGGTCATTTGCAAAAATGCCTTTTAAGGGATTTCAGTGGGATTTGTACTTCGGATGAATTTCCGTCTCTTTCATTTAACAAGGATTTGGGGGGGTGGGCAGGCTACCTGCTTTTTTTAAAAAAAGTAAATGACTTTCTATTTAAAAAGTCACACCTTTCAGTCTCCATATTTGGTGTCTGTGGGATCATTATCACATTCCTCATTGTAGCAGTCGGAAGAGGAGGAAAAAGAGAGTGTGGTTTTTATATTATTATTTTTTTTAGAAAATCCTCACCTCTTCAACGATAAGTACGATTGAAGGTAATTAAAATAGTTATCACTTACACCGATGTCACCTTATTCCCCAAAGATTCCGTCCAAAAGCTACAGGTAAGTGTGCTTTAATTGTAGCTTAAATGTAAGTTGCACTATCGGACAGTGAGACTGCAAGCTAGTTTTTCTTCTTCATTCCTTCCTGTTGCCACTAGTCTATGCTGTTGTATAAAGTTCTGGTTGTGCGTCTCATGGCAAATGCCGGTTTGATCCTTTTCTTGTCGGGAGATTCTTCTCTGTTCAGCTTTGGTGTACTGTTCTGTTCAGAACGCAGGCAGAGCTCTGCAGGATCAGACCAAAGGTCAATCGGCATTGTTTTATCCAGATGTTGTTCACAAGAATGGCACTGCTATCTATCTATCCCACATCCTCCAACACCTCTACCTTGGAAATATACAGTCTTTCAATACAGAACAAACTGTTGTTGTTTTTAACAATATGGGCAATATTATCATTATCATTATCATTATCATTATCATTATTATTCACATAATTGCTTCATTATTTTACCACGAGAAACAGAAATTTCACCAGGGGAATTGTTTAAGGCATGAACCATTGAGATTATCATCACAAATCTTGCAGTCTGTCAAAAACACTTTTCCACGTCTGCATCCTGACTTCTCATCCCCTTAACGTCAGTGAGGTTTACTCCCAGGTAAGCGCAAAGCCATGGGTAGGCAAACTAAGGCCCGGGGGCCAGATCCGGCCCAGTCACCTTCTCAATCCGGCCCGCGGACGGTCCGGAAATCAGCGTGTTTCTACATGAGTAGAATGTGTGCTTTTATTTAAAATGCATCTCTGGGTTATTTGTGGGGCATTTGTTCATTTTTATTTCTATTTTCAAAATATAGTCCGGCCCCCCACAAGGTCTGAAGGACAATGGACCAGCCCCCTGCTGAAAAAGTTTGCTGACCCCTGCACTTCAGTGAGATGTAATGGGACATATGTCTGAGCTGAGGGGAATGTGATTCCTCTGAAAGGCTGCAATTCTGTGCCCACTTACCAGGGAGTAAGTGCCACGGAACTCAGTGGGACTTGATTCCGAGAAGGCCATGGGATTGAATTATAGGACACCATTAGGACAGCTTTACACAATACAAAAGACATCAACAAACTAATTCTGGGCCTTTCCCAATTTAAATCCTTCTGATCTACTAATTTAACATCTTTTAATTACAATAAAGGAAATAGATTACCTCTTTATTATTCTTCGCATAGAGTTCTAGAACCTCTTTTGAGCTTTCCATTGTGGTTTAAATTTAATCACTTTATATCTATCTTGTTTCACCCAAAAAGATTGTGTGATTCTTCTCAGAGCTACTTTGATATACAACTCCCTTAATCAAGGTATTTCCTTCTTTTTCCAATATTCAGCATATAGAGGAATCACATCGCTACAACCATGTGGAAAAAAAATCATTTTTTCTTTGTCCCTCGCTACTGCTCCTTTCAAGTAAGATAATAAATAAGTCTCAGAAGTTAAAGGAATTGTTTGCTGAGTGACCTTATTAATTGCTAAATATGCTTCTTGCCATGATGTTTCTTGCTGCAGAGCACAATCGACAACAACATAGAAAATCCAACCTATTTTTCAAATGATTATCATTACCATTTCTTGATAGCCTAAGGAGCATACTAGGGGCATGCACTGGCTCTGTGTAAACCCCAAATGAGCAGGGAAATTGAGTGATTCGGGAAAGGTTCTCACATTCCTGATTCAGTTTGTGTGCCATTACCAATGTTTCCCAAATCAGATCAGGAACTATGTGGTCTTGGCTGTCAAAAGAAACTGCACATCCTCTCTCTCTCTCTCTCTCTCTCTCACACACACACACACACACACACACACACTTTCGTTCTAACCCAAATTTGAAAGGGGCAGTGATGGAGAGGCTATTTTGTTTTGACTTACTCATTTGTTTCACAAGATTGATATATTGCTTGACTGTAATGAAACCTGTGATAAAAGCTGTTGAGCTGTTCTCTCTGTTCTGGTAAACGTTGTCAAACTTTTGGGGGGACATCTCCCTCCCCCGCCCTCCCCAAAAAAGGATTTTGGGACCTTTATGGGATTTTTTAAGCTTTAAAAATAAATAAATAAATTGCCCTACCTGCCATACATCCGGGTTCCCCCAGAGTTTGCCGATTCAGCAAAAATCTGCCCCAACGCCATTTTGGCAGACTGATTCCCAGACGTATGGCAGCCTTAAAATAGAAGCAGTCAAGTGGGCATATTGTGCTGGGATAGCTCGGTTGGTAGAGCATGAGGCTCTTAATCTCAGGCCTGTGGGTTCGAGCACCACGCTGGGCAAAAGATTCCTGCTCAAGGGGCTCTGTGGTTTACATCACAGCGCCACCCAGGGCCGGATTAAGTTTGATGAGGCCCTAAGCTACTGAAGGAAATGGGGTCCTTTTATGTCCAGCTGTCCTTTGTCAGCAACAAATTGTCACTGTTTTTTGGGTTGACTGTATGCTATATGGTAATTTATGGACCTAATAGGTATCTAAAGCCATTTGCACATGTTGCCCTGCAACTAGTCCATGCAGAATGTAGGCACCCTATATATAGAAATGAGCAAACCAGTGATATTTTGTGGAGTAGGCCCATTACTTTCTTACATCATAGAAGCCTATACAACACAAAACACTGTTGCTGTATGTAGGTTTTATTTTACTTTTCTTTATCTGATATTTTGGAAATGTACAAAAATTTTTTCTTTAATTTTTTGGGCCCCCCCAAAAGAGTGGGGTTCTAAGCTATAGCTTGTTTAGCTTATACGTAAATCCAGCAGTGGCACCACCTGTTCTTACAATGGCAATGGCGCCTACCTGAGAGGTGCCAAAACTGAGTTCCACTGAGTTCTGGCTGGGAAAAAAAGCCCTAGCCAATAGCTATCAACTTGGCTTTAGAAGAGGATTTGACACAAAAATGGAGGATAAGCCTGTCAATAGCTACTAGCCATGGTGGCTAGGTTATAGCTTGAATGTCAGCGGTTTTGTGCTTCTGAATAGCAGTTGCTGGGAACCATAAGTGCTCCTCACAGCTT
Source organism: Podarcis tiliguerta (assembly GCF_965153285.1). Classification (NCBI taxonomy): domain Eukaryota; kingdom Metazoa; phylum Chordata; class Lepidosauria; order Squamata; family Lacertidae; genus Podarcis; species Podarcis tiliguerta. The sequence continues at coordinate 10,147,643 of NC_139536.1, read as the reverse complement.
CCCACAGGAGGCTGGACCCGATCCACCTTTGGCCTGATGCAGCAGGGCTCTTCAAAAGTTCCTCTGTTCCCATTTTACTCGAGTGAAATGAACTTCCCCTGCATTGCATGGGATGCCTTGCTCTCGTCTTACCCTTCCCAGAGTGAAATATTGTCATTACCCATCTATTTATATCAGCCTAAGCAACTGCATGGATGGTTCGATGAACATCTGTTGGCTGAAACAGCGTCAAAAGATCTCCAGGCAAACAACAACAAAACACCTTCTCTTACCACTCAACGGTTAAAATAATTTTCTCTGTATTGTTTCTTTTTCCTTCCCCCCTGGGGACCCACCGGATGGTTGAACTAAAAAGGAATCTCTTTCCTTATCAAATGTGCCTTTCCCCCAACCATGAACACATGCTGTTTTGCTGTTGTGCAGTTGCTTATGAGAGTGTCTAAATTGATTTTTCCCTTTCTTATTTAGAAATAACACTACTGTGTCTGCAATTTTTTTTAGCCTAGCTCTCACTGAGGGCTGTACCACTTCAGGCTCACATAGTTGATCGTTCCTCCAAACATAGACTTTTTTCTTTTCATTACTCCCTAAACATTTTTTTTTTTAAGTAGCATTTCAAAGAGATGAATAGTTTAAAACAGGCATGGGCAAACTCCGGCCCTCCAGATGTTTGGTCTACAATTCCCATCATCCCTAGCTAACAGGACCAGTGGTCAGGGATGATGGGAATTGTAGTCCCAAACATCTGGAGGGCCGGAGTTTGCCTATGCCTGGTTTAAAACCTACTTGACATCTAGCTGGGCTGGAATTGTATCTCTACTGAATCACGTAAACCCGCACCTCCATTGCAAAGGTAATAAAATCTCGAAGATGAGCCCTTTTATCTGTTCCTTTGGAGAACAAACCCAAATTTCCACTAGTTGTAAAGACTTTGATCCGGTGCAACTGAGCTGAGCCTTAGGCTCTCTGTCGCTTAGCAGAAATAGGTTTTCTAGTTGATCAAATTAGTGAGCTAGTCTAACCTAGAAGCTTTTCCTGGAGGGAGTCAAGGAGTATCACCTGACCTTTTCCAGCCTACTGGCGCAAGGGAATTTTCTCAGCTGCTATGATTGGTCAACGTATAGACCTGCCCCCTGCCGTGACAGCACATCATTTGGTAGACTGGCATCACAACAGAGGTCAGCAACCTAAGGCCCATGGGCCAGAAGCGGACCATGGAGGCCATTTAACCAGCCCCCGAACCAAGCGACCTGCTCGGCAAGTCCCCGCGTGCTGCGCTAAACCAGCGCAGTGCAGCGCAGGGACTCCTCCGTGGCTCCGGAAATCGCTTCTGCGCATGCCCAGACACCGGAAATCACATCTGCACATGTCCACGGTGCCTGAAGTCACTTCTGCACATGTCCATGGTGCCGGAGATAGCTACTGCGCAGGCATGATTTCCGGCATCTGGGTATGTGCAGACGCAATTTCCGGTGTCGCACTGCGCCGGCCCAGCCCACAGAGGATCTCCACGGGAGTGATCTGGCCCATGCCTGGTAAGCCTTGCTGACCCCTGAGTTACAAGGTTGGTGGATCAGGGGAATGCTATGGACCTAGTGTATCTTGATTTCAGCAAGGCTTTTGACAAAGTCCTCCTTTATATTCTGTGGAGAAGCTGGGGAAAATGTGGGTTGGATGAGGCTGACTGATCGAACCCCAAAAAAAAGCTCACTAATGGTTCCCTCATCATCCTAGAAAAAAGTGACAAGTGGGGGTGCCGCAGGCTTCAGTCCTGTGGGTGTCTTTATAAATGAATTGGATGCAGAAATTGAGGGGGTGCTCATCCACTTTGCAGTTGACACCAAACTGGGAGGGTTAGCTAATGCCACAGAAGACAAAATTGGGATTCAACAAGGCCTTGTCAGATTGGAGAACTGAGCCAAAACTAAGAAAATGAAGAAGAAGAGTTTGGATTTGATATCCCGCTTTATCACTACCCTAAGGAATCTCAAAGCGGCTAACATTCTCCTTTCCCTTCCTCCCCCACAACAAACATTCTGTGAGGTGAGTGGGGCTGAGAGACTTCAGAGAAGTGTGACTAGCCCAAGGTCACCCAGCAACTGCATGTGGAAGAGCGGGGAAGCGAACTCGGTTCACCAGATTACGAGTCTACTGCTCCTAACCACTACACCACACTGGCTTTTAATAGCAATGAATTTTAATAGCAACAAATGTAAGGGTCTGCACTTAGGTAGGACAAACCAGTTACACAAATATAAGATGGGGGACACCAGGCCTGCCAGTAGTACAGGTGAAAAGGATCTAGGAGCCTTAGTAGACCACAAGGTAAACATGAGGCAACAGTATGATGCAGCAGCAACAAAAGCTAATGCTATTCTAGGCTATATCCACAGAAATCTAGTGCCCAGATCAAGGAAAAGACCACACCTGGAATACTGTTTCCAGTTCTGGGTGCCACAATTTAAGAAGGATAATGACAAGATAGAAGAAGAAGGTAACCAAGATGATCAAGGATCTGGAAACCAAGCCTTATGAGGACCAATTGAGAGAGTTGGGTATGTTTAACTTGGAGAGGAGATATGATTGTTGTTGTTTAGTCGTTTAGTCGTGTCCGACTCTTCGTGACTCCATGAACCAGAGCACGCCAAGCACTCCTGTCTTCCACTGCCACCTGCAGTTTGGTCAAACTGATATTAGTAGCTTCGAGAACACTGTCCAACCATCTCATCCTCTGTCGTCCCCTTCTCCTTGTGCCCTCAATCTTTCCCAACATCAGGGTCTTTTCCAGGGAGTCTTCTCTTCTCATGAGATGGCCAAAGTATTGGAGCCTCAGCTTCAGGATCGGTCCTTCCAGTGAGCACTCAGGGCTGATTTCCTAAAGAATGGATAGGTTGGATCTTCTTGCAGTCCATGGGACTCTCAAGAGCAGCGGTTCTCAACCTGTGGGTCCCCAGATGTTGTTGGACTACAACTCCCATCATCCCTGAGCTCTGGCCTTGCTAGCTAGGGGTAATGGGAGTTGTAGTTCAACAACATCTGGAGACCCACAGGTTGAGAAAGGCTGCTCAAGAGTCTCCTCCAGCACCATAATTCAAAAGCATCCATTCTTCAGCAATTAGCCTTCTTTATGGTCCAGCTCTTGGAGAGGAGATATGATACCTATCTTCAAACATCGAAAGGCCTCTCACGTGGAAACTTTTTTCTACCTGCTCCAGAGACTAGGACCCAAACCAATGGCTTACTAGAAAAGGATATTCAGACCTCCGACAGTAATGGCTGACAGTAGAACAGACTCCAGTGAGAGGTTGGATGGCTGTCATTGATGCTTTAGTGAAGAGGGTTGGACAATTCTCTGATTCTCTGATTCCAGCTGTGCAAAAGTACCTGAAGGGCTGAGGCAGTGAGAGGAGGCACCTGGGAAGGGCAAGTTCCAAGGATGGGATAGAGATGACTGGAGTTTTAGTCCTTGACATCAAGGAAGGCACTGGGTGTCAGGCGTGAGGACGGGTGACATCGCCACACCACCCACAACTCCACCCCATGCTTGCTGCTCAGGCGACGAGCCTCTAGGAACTATGTTGCCGCAGGCAGCTAGCGGCGCCCCCCTGACGCTTGCTGCATGGGCAACTAACAGTGCCCCCCCACGCTCACCGTGTGGGTGGCTAGCCCCACCCCCACAGGCCAACTAGCTCCACCCCCCACAGCTCTGGGTGCTGAGGCAAGTAGCTCCGCCTCTGGGCATCATCCACTGACATGTTCTTTTATATATATATATATATAAATATTTTATTCGATTTTACATACAAAACGACAAAGCAAAACAAAAACAACGAACAATACACCAAAAACATACAGAATTACACAAACATAACATACTACAGACAACAGAAATAAAAACAATCTTATATTCATATTGATCTTGCATTAACTTGTTTCTCTGACTTCCCCGAGTCTCCCTTCCCTGTATTCCAACTCATACAATTAAACAACAAATCCCTTCCCTCTGTCATGTTTAACCTCCTTTCTTGATTTGAATGTCTTAATATAGCTTATTCAATGCTTAGAATTTAAGATGTTGGGTCTTCTAATCTTTAAAGTTTTACTCCAATAACCTTATACATTCAATCTGATGTTATTTTAACATTCATTAATCTTGTAGTGTTTCTGTCTTTAAATTTCTTCCAGTCTTCCTCCACCGTCTCTTCTCCCTGGTCTCTGATTCTGCCAGTCATTTCTGTGGATTCCATATAGTCCATGACTTTCATCTGCCATTCCTCCAGCGTGGGTAATTCTTGTGTCTTCCAATACTTTGCAATGAGTATTCTTGCTGCTGTTGTGGCGTACATAAAGAATGTCCTGTCTTTCATACGTACCTCTTGATTGACCATGCCCAGGAGAAAGGCCTCCGGTTTCTTCGGGAATGTGTATTTAAACACTTTCTTCAGTTCATTATAGATCATCTCCCAAAAGGTCTTAATCCATCCACTGACATGTTCTGAGGCTGAAATGTTCTGAGCTTTGTGACATATTTTTGAATTATGGATGTTGTTGGACTCAGACTCCCACCAGCACCAGCCGGCATGGCAAATGGTCAGGGATGATGGGAACTGTAGTCCAACAAAATCTGGAGAGGTACAGGCCTCCCGCCACCTGTTCTAAACTTCTTGTGCCTTCCATCTTGCCACAATAATGCACTGTTCCAGCTGGAGATTTAGCAGTTAAATGCTAGAAACTCTGGAAGGGGTTTGCTGGCCTCCCCGCGCTGTGCAAAACTTTTTTAAAGGCTCAATTAGCAACGTTTCTCGAAGAAAATGTTTTGCCAATTTGTAAAATTATCAGTTCAATTTTTTACTGACCTGTCTCTTTAGCACATTAAGCCAATGTATCACAACTAATATCTTTCCCTCTCTAATTATTATTAAGTGTGACTTATTCTCCCTTAACCAGAATCAGCTCTCACTTACCCAAATTAATCATAGTTCAGAATAAATCTGAGGAGAAGTTAGTGCTTTGGGTTTCACTTGCATCTGTTTCGATCGGTTTTTGGCCTTTGCAGTGATTTGCAGTTGGGCATTCTCTATTTAGCCTGGCACAAGCTGTCCTGAGGTACATATGAGACAAATCTATGGTTTCCAGGCAGGATGGGAATATTTCTGATGGGGAGTCAAGATTCACTTTCCAGTTCTGGTTCCAAATCCATTCTGGAAATACATAAGAAGTAGGTTTACGTGCTGGAGTAGAGGTACCAATTTAAATTAAAAAAATGGGGGGGGCAGGTATGCTCCACCCCACATAAACGATCACATGACATGGTGGGCACACACCATTTGAATGGCAATGCCCATTGGCCCCTAGGAGTTGGCTCCTATGGGCTAACGATCCTTCCGAAATTTGATCATAGAAAATTGTGGTATTATCTGATTCAAGTCAGAGTACTCCGCTATGTGAAAAGCTCCATGTATAAAGGTAAAAAGGTTAAAGGACCCCTGGATGGTTAAGTCAAGTCAAAGGCGACTATGGGGTTGTGGCGCTCATCTTGCTTTCAGGCCGAGCGAGCCGGCGTTTGTCCACAGATAGCTTTCCGGGTCATGTGGCCAGCAGGACTAAACCGCTTCCGGCACAACGGGACACTGTGACGGAAATCAGAGTGCACTGAAGCACTGTTTACCTTCCTGCCGCAGTGGTACCTATTTATCTATTTGCACTGGTGTGCTTTCAAACTGCTGGCTTGGCAGGAGCTGGGACAGAGCAATGGGAGCTCACTCCATCGTGGGGATTCGAACCGCTGACCTTCCGATCAGCAAGCCCAAGAGGCTCAGTGGTTTAGACTACAGAAAGGTATGATTAAGTAATAAATATTTTTCTCACATGGGTTAGGGCGGAACCACGCCACACATTCAAAGCACATTCAATCCACGTTCAAGTCGCATTACTGCCCCCAAAGAAACCTGCATACCATAGTTTCATCCTCAGAGAGCTCCTGTTCACAGCACCCTGAACAAACTACCTTTCCCAAGATTCTCTGGGGGAAGCCATGTGGCTTAAATGTGCTGAATGTGTTCTAAACATACGGTGTAGGTCTGGAGGGGTTCTTTACCAGGAAGCCAAAAAAATAAATAAAAATAGGATAAGCACAACCCCACCTGAAATCTGATGTGTTACAGGTCAGAAATCCGCCATTTTGCCAGCGAAGCTTGGCTCTCTGTCGTCCCCTTCAGGCCTCAAAGCGCTAAGACCTGAGAGGAGTTCCTCTTGAACCAGGTCTGATTAATACCTGATTTAAAGGTTTTTGAAGGAGGGAGTTATTGATTTGCTTTTGCTTTTGATTATGTATGTTGTGCTTTTCATCTGAGATGTACAGAGGAAGGGGTGTGTGAGTAGTTTAACAACAACATTTGCAATAATAATGACAAATATTTACAATGATAAATAAATGCAATAATAATAAATATTGCATACAGGAATGTTTAACAACAACAACAACACAGTGGACAATCGGGTTGCGAACGTTCACAACCCGTGACCTGTGCATCTGCGCATGCACGGGTCACAATTCGGTGCTTCTATGCATGCGCAAAGCACGATTTAGGCCGAAACCTGGAAGTAACCCGTTCTGGTACTTCCGGATGAACGTGGTGTGCAACCTGAAATCGCGCAACCCGAAGTGTCTGTAACCCAAGGTATGACTGTAATAAATCTCTTATACCCTGCCCATCTGACTGGGTACCCCAGCCACACAGAGGGAGAGGGAAGAATCAAACATTAAATGTTCCCTCCACCCTTCTAACCCCTTTTAACATGCTCAGGCAAGCATTTTCCCATAAGAAGGCTTGTGCAGAAGTGGAAGACCTGCATGATGTCTAAAACACCGGGGTGTGGGGAGCAATCCCCCCCAATGTTGTCACCAGCTACAGAGTAATTGATCGGCAATATTTGCAATGCCCCCCACCTCACGTTCATCTGACAGCGTGTTATCTTTGCGATTCATTCATCCACCCAAATGGATATATTTCATATATATGAAACATGCAACTCTTTTAACTTAAGGTCATTACAAAATTATAGCAACAACAGATGCGTGCACTCATTAATAAAAGTATAATACGCACCTGCCCCTCCTCCTCTCTGAGAGAAGCCAGAAAATTATAGATTATATCTGAGACTGCAGGGGGAGAAAAAGTGGAGGTAGGGGAGCTCCTCTGTAAGTTAAATGCTCTATTATTAAAAATGTCATCCTGTATGAATTTCATAAATAGCAAAGCCAGGAACGAAGTAACCATTTTAAAAAGTCTAGAGGGGATTCCGTAACAACATTTAAATGCATTACTACTCAAACAATTTGATTGGATTATAAAATATTTAAAAACTGCAGCTGTACTTGCAGTGTTTAATATTGGCTATTTTGATTTCTGGAGCATCTTTCCCTAAGTTTACTAGTTATCTCATTTGAATATAAATATATATCCAACTGCCTGACATATTAAAGCCTATGATATTGACTTTTAATTTACAGCACATACAAAGGCAAGGGGTTGGGGGAGAGACAGGAGAGGTGTTGTGTGGAAAACAGACGGGGAAATTCAAAGTGGCCGTGAAGATCAATGTATTTTTTTCCCAGGCTCCTTTGAGGTCCTTGAATACTTTGCTGGGGAGCTGTCACTTAGAGGGGGCCGAAGGATACCCCCTCCCTATATTTCTTTTATTCCAATGTATCATTTTCTTTAGGGACGCGTGTGGCGCTGTGGGTAAAACCTCAGCGCCTAGGACTTGCCGATCGCATGGTCGGCGGTTCGAATCCCCGCGGCGGGGTGAGCTCCCGTCGTTCGGTCCCAGCTCCTGCCCACCTAGCAGTTCGAAAGCACCCCTAAGTGCAAGTAGATAAATAGGTACCGCTTTATAGCAGGAAGGTAAACGGCGTTTCCGTGTGCTGCTCTGGTGCCGGCTCGCCAGAGCAGCTTCGTCACGCTGGCCACGTGACCCGGAAGTGTCTCCGGACAGCGCTGGCCCCCGGCCTCTAGAGTGAGATGAGCGCACAACCCTAGAGTCTCTCAAGACTGGCCCGTACGGGCAGGGGTACCTTTACCTTTACCTTATCATTTTCTTTAGTCAACCTACTGGCTTTGTACCAATAGCAGGGAACCTTTTTTTCCATCCAGAAGGCCACTTTCGCTCAAAAGCAGCCTTTCAGGGGCCGCGGGTTTACTGTTTTACTGTTTTTAAGGTTCTGTTTCTCTTTCAACATTTTATTGATACATTAGATACGGGAGGAAAAAAAGGGGGGAGAAAAAAACAACTCCATGGAAAAGGAAGTCGGAAGTCAACAAAAATAAGAGAAAAGACAAAATTGTTTAATGACTGCATATATTAAAAATGTTGAAACCTAATAAAATATAATTTAAAAAAATATTTTAGTGATATATTGTTGGTTTTTTAGGCTACAAACTGATTAGAGATGCTTGATTTTTTTTAAAAAGATTGCTGATACAATAATAATTAATTTTGCCATCAGTATCCCCTAATATCATGCATTTTTTTTCACCATTTATTTTAGACGTCACCAAAACACTTAACATTAAAAAATATTTAAAATCTCAAAGTGGTGCAAAGTCTCAAAGCCATATGCAAAAATAAAAACAGAGAATAAAACAGTGTAAAAAAAAGCAGAAATAATAGATGCATTTTTCATGCACAATTTTTCCTAATATATTCCTTTCTGTACACTTTTTTTTTTTTTGAGAACTTCACTGCAAATTTCAAAGTTGTGCCAGTTTCATGGGACAGCTGTGTTTCAGTTTGCATATCGTTTCAGGAAAAGTGAAATTTTGTAGGTTAAAATATGAACCAAAGCTGATTTCTCCCCATTCCTAGGTGTCACCCAATTAGAGAAGTCAAAGTTGACTGATTTATCAAATTTAGTTGATTCGGCAAGTGACGAAATCTCCATTTATTTGCCTATGAAATAAACAATCGTTCTGAAGTTGGGGAGGGCAGTCTTTTTATATACTACAGACATTATTTCAGCCGAGATCATTTTCTGATCTTTCTCAAACAGGATGAAATCCCTCTTTAAAGATCATGCTTGTCATCTGTAGTTATAAGCACAGGCATTAAAATGCATTCTAAAGTGTTTTCAATCTGCTGACAGCTCGATCAAAACAATGTTTTAGTTGGTTGAAATGTTTTTAATGTAGAATGCTACTAGCCCAGAGATGGAAGGAAGGAGAAATAACAACAAAAGAAGAATGGCAGATGAAACTGATGGAATATGCGGAGATGGCGAAACTGACGGGGAAGATTCGAAACCAGGAAGATCAAGTATTTTCTAAAGACTGGAGTCAATTTGTAATTTATTTAAAAGACCACTGTAGAAACTATAGGAAACTATAGGATAATAAAATAATGCAGATTGATTTGGACTGATAAAGAAAAGTGTGACGTGTTAAAGCATTTAGGATCCACAATGAGGTGATAGGAAGGTGTTATAGAAAGTATGTATAAGGGGGGAAACTAAGAATATGGGAATATGTGTTTTGCTTTTTCTGAATGTATGCTTTCTTTGTGAAGCATTAAAAAGTCAAATAAAATGGGGGTGGGGGGAGAGACCACTGTAAACAGTTAAAATCTTTGGCAGGGATGTAATGACATTTGTAATGTGGAATTATTATGGCAATTGTGGTTATATAATAGATGGGTAATGGTAAAAGATGCAGCAAATTTAAACATGGAACCCATGGAGGGAGGGAGGGAGGCCTGAAGGTCAAAAGAAACTTGTATTTTAATGTCTGAAATGGTTATGTTTAATATGTATAAAATTATCAAAAACCCAATTTAAAAATTATTTTAAAAAGAAATGTTTTTAATTTGTAACTAATTAGTTTGACCGAACCAATAGCATTTAGCAATTCTGGGCTGCATCAATAGGAGTATAGCATCTAGATCAAGGGAAGTAATAGTGCCACTGTATTCTGCTCTGGTCAAACCTCACCTGGAGTACTGTGTCCAGTTCTGGGCACCACAGTTCAAGAAGGACACGGACAAACTGGAACGTGTCCAGAGGAGGGCAACCAAAATGGTCAAAGGCCTGGAAACGATGCCTTATGAGGAACGGCTAAGGGAGCTGGGCATGTTTAGCCTGGAGAAGAGGAGGTTAAGGGGTGATATGATAGCCATGTTCAAATATATAAAAGGATGTCACATAGAGGAGGGAGAAAGGTTGTTGTCTGCTGCTCCAGAGAAGCGGACACGGAGCAATGGATCCAAACTACAAGAAAGAAGATTCCACCTAAACATTAGGAAGAACTTCCTGACAGTAAGAGCTGTTTGACAGTGGAATTTGCTGCCAAGGAGTGTGGTGGAGTCTCCTTCTTTGGAGGTCTTTAAGCAGAGGCTTGACAACCATATGTCAGGAGTGCTCTGATGGTGTTTGCTGCTTGGCAGGGGGTTGGACTCGATGGCCCTTGTGGTCTCTTCCAACTCTATGATTCTATGATCTCTGTGAGGGTCAACAGGAATCTCCTCCCACAAGATCTATGGATGGCTACCAACTTGGATGACTTTCAAAGAGAATTGGACAAATTGATGAACTGTACAAATAAGGCTTTGAATGGCTATTGACCACGATGGCTATGGTTTCCTGCCATTGTTGCTGAGAATCACAAGTAGGGAGAATGCTGTTGCGTTCAGGTCCTGCTTTTTAGGCTTTCCATGGACCTGCCACTGGGAGAATAGGATGCTGGACTAGGTGGGACATTGACTTGATCCAGCAAGGCTCTTCTAAGACTCAGCCCACATATTAGTCCAAGAGGTCCACTTGTATCAGAATTCATGAAGATCCAATTCCACAAGCATCCCTAAAGCCAAGCAAAGCTGGTCCCTTAAGATCCGTGTAAAGCAAACATCAAAGGAATCACAAGTAATTTGGCTGGCCTCATGCCCTAATGGACAGAGGACAGTTCTCTATTGAAGAAGTGCCCCATTTCAAGAGTAGTCAACGTCATGATCTCTGGATGTTGTTGACCTACAATTCCCCTTCTCCCTAACCACTGGCCATGATGGCTGCTGGTGATGGGAGCTGTAGTTCAGAAGATCTGGAGCACACCATTTTTGTTACCTCTGCTTTAAATGAAAAACTCTCTGGTCCAAGTCCAATCTAAAGAAGGCAGATCAAGAGGAGCTTTCTGCATCAGAAGTTAGCATCTAGACAGCAGGTATGCAGGTCACCGTTTTCCCCTTGGTGAGGAAACCCAGCCAGATGGGCGGGGTACAAATAAATTATTATTAAGTATAAAATTATGGTTTCTAAAAGTGCATCTATGCATATATAATAGCATACATGAATTTATGCAAATCTACATCCTCTTTTTTTTTTTTTTTGGTGATCCATAAGTGCCTACCAGGTATGTAGACTGAGCTCCAAGAGTCAAAGAGGTGGGTCTAAGTTTAATAATAATAAAATGAAATAAACACCAGCTACAGAACTTTCTCCAAACCCCTCTGTGTGAATTCCAGGAATTTGCCAGTCATTACGCCTTGCAAATTATTTGGCACGAGTCTCGTTCTCGGTGAATTGTGCTCTTTTGTGCTCTTCGATGTTCTGTCAGCTTCCAGGAAAAGAAATCTTTGATTTGGCTAGGTTTGAAACAGAGGTTTGGGCCACGCATGAAAGGATCCCATCAGAAAATTAGATATAAATCTCATTTACGTGGCAAAAAGGGCAAACCTCTCACCCGGTTAAAGAAAGGGAGAAAAGGGGAGTGCCAGCAAAGCTCTTAACATTTGGCGGCTGCTATTCCTTCATTTTTATTTTATTTTAAGAGAATGTGTTGACTTCAGGCCCTTCTTCTGAAGAAAGGAACGTCAGGTAAGAGTGCCTGGCGAACACTTAACTCCCCTCTTCCCCCACCTTCTTTTTCCTCTTCTTCTGCTGCTGCTGCTGTGAAAATGCAGACTTTTTGCTGCTACTGTATACTGCTAAAATAAATGGCGAAGGAAGAACCAGGTACTTAATGGCAGGCCCAGAACCTTCAAGGCCAAAAAGTATTCCTTACCCCCCAACAAAACAGTCATTCTAGCTTTGCACAGAGCACCCAAGAAGGTCTGTAACCTTACAGAGAGAGATCTGTAACACGAGCAAAGAGGATGATAAAATTCATTTCCTGCCCTTCCTCCCGGAGATGTCCAGGGTAAAGGTAAAGGTAAAGGACCCCTGATAGTTAAGTCCAGTCACAAACTACTGGGGTTGCAGAGCTCATCTCACTTTACAGGCCGAGGGAGCTGGCATTTGTCAGCAGACAGTTTTTCTGGGTCATGTGGCCAGCACCGAAACCAGAGCAGCGAATGGAAACGCCGTTTACCTTCCCGCCAGAGTGGTACCTATTTATCTACTTGCTCTTTGACGTGCTTTCGAACTGCTAGGTTGGCAGCAGGATGTCCAGGATAGCAAACATCAAATCAGAAATTCTCCTGGACACCACACACACAACCGAACCAAGGCCATACTGCAGTCTGTTCCTTGGTTACAATGAAGTGTTTCTTTCAGATCAGCAGGTGGAGGGGTTCATGAGAGGATCCTAGGGTGCTAGGAAAGGCCAATGTGAACACAAAGGTGCTATGTGGCAACAACTCTGAGCAATGTGGGTGGGCAACAAAAAAAATTTCGCTCCAGGTACCACCTGACTTCGCTACATCTCTGGTGGCAGAGTTCCTTCCTTCTCAAAAGGAATGCCTCTATAAGCTTGTGTTCTTCCATCTTGGGTCTCCAAATGTTGCTGGACTACAGCCCCCATCATCCATGACTATTGGGGATGATGGGCCTTGTAGTCCAATGACATATGAAGAATGCTGCTCTAAGCCTTCTGCGACAGGCTTCAAAGGGTTATTGCATGGTCAAGCACAAGCAAGTCGCTGCCTTGGCAACAGCAGAGATAAATTTGGAAAGTATACTTTTTCAACGTGAGATCTGGATCTTAGGCACTAGCACGGTGCAGAATGTCCGACCTTCTCCTGAAGTTTGTGTGAAACAAAGGCAGATGCATTATGTTTATTAATGTGTGTCTCCTCAGTAGGATCTGAAAAGCCAAGGAGACCACCTCCATGCTTGGATGACATCAGGGGTATAACCTGCAAACAATTACCGGAGTGCTTCTACCACTTTTGGCAGGAACCCAATAGCTCTATCTAAACATACAGGGTGATTTAGAGGACCTTTGTCGGACTACAAACTAACTAGACCTCACATTTTAGAAAACCATAAACATCCCAACCCTAGCTGATTCAGTGCAAGCAACACTTTATTTAAGACCACAGTAATGGGCAGGAATGGCCAATATCATAGAATCATAGAATTATAGAGTTGGAAGAGACCACAAGGGCCATCGAGTCCAACCCCCTGCCAAGCAGGAAACACCATCAGAGCACTCCTGACATATGGTTGTCAAGCCTCTGCTTAAAGACCTCCAAAGAAGGAGACTCCACCACACTCCTTGGCAGCAAATTCCACTGTCGAACAGCTCTTACTGTCAGGAAGTTCTTCCTAATGTTTAGGTGGAATCTTCTTTCTTGTAGTTTGGATCCATTGCTCCGTGTCCGCTTCTCTGGAGCAGCAGAAAACAACCTTTCTCCCTCCTTTATGTGACATCCTTTTATATATTTGAACATGGCTATCATATCACCCCTTAACCTCCTCTATGGAGTCATCCATATTGTCTTTTTGTATGAACAGAAGTTTCAGAACTGGTTAGTTCCAAACTATGCACTCACGTGCATGTAGTGTGCCTAAAGAAGAAGAAGCCATCATGTTCCCTGCATCACACACTTTGCCCACCAGAGAGATCCTCACCCAACCCTTTTCTGCTTAGATATGGGCCCTTGTATGCGGGTGGCGCTGTGGGTAAAAGCCTCAGCGCCTAGGGCTTGCCGATCAAAAGGTTGGCGGTTCGAATCCCCGCAGCGGGGTGCGCTCCCGTTGCTCGGTCCCAGCGCCTGCCAACCTAGCAGTTTGAAAGCACCCCCGGGTGCAAGTAGATAAATAAGGACCGCTTACCGGCGGGAAGGTAAACGGCGTTTCCGTGTGCTGCGCTGGCTCGCCAGATGCAGCTTTGTCACGCTGGCCACGTGACCCGGAAGTGTCTCCGGACAGCACTGGCCCTCGGCCTCTTGAGTGAGATGGGCGCACAACCCTAGAGTCTGTCAAGACTGGCCGTACGGGCAGGGGTACCTTTACCTTTACCTTCATCCTGAGGGAGGGAATTACGGAGACACTGAGATTTCTCTATAAGTGTGGCTGCTTCTCAGAACCACAGCTGTCAACTTTTCCCTTTTCTTGCGAGGAATCCTATTCAGAATAAAGGAATTTCCCTTTAAAAAATGGAACTATTGACAGCTATGCCCAGAACCCCTTCCAAGTTGTGAGCATCCACCTCTCCTTCATTGCTTCAATCGCCACCCATAACTTAAATGCAACTTAAATGACAGTTAAGTCCAGTTGCAAACAACTTTGGGGTTGTGGTGCTCATCTCACTTTACAGGCCGAGGGAGCCGGCGTTTGTCCGCAGACAGTTTTTCTGGGTCATGTGGCCAGCACGACTAAGCCGGTTCTGGCACAACGGAACACCAAAACCAGAGCAGTGTACGGAAAGGCTGTTTACCTTCCCACCGGAGTGGTACCTATTTATCTACTTGCACTGGCGTGCTTTTGAATTGGCAGGAGCTGGGACTGAGCAATGGGAGCTCACTCCGTCCTAGGATTTGAACAGCCAACCTTCTGATCGGCAAGGCCAAGAGGCTCAGTGGTTTAGACCACAGCCGCACCCACACCCCTAACCCATAACTTAGGGGTCGCTTTTATGCAAAAGCTGTCTGCCACACGCACAAAACAGTGCTTGTGCCGGATCTGAATTCCACTGAAACCTTCTGCCCCTACAAATCCCGCTGAGATGCATGGGAGCTGCCATCACAGGCACATTTGCCGGGCTTGCGGAACTCAGCGGGGCTCACAATAGAATTCCGTTCTTGCCTCTTCAGAAGCAAGTGTGCTCCTGAACAGTCCCCGTCCATTTCAGTGGGTCATACCCTAGAGATCATCCCAGTAGATGGAGCCTTTAATCTGTTTTCTACCCATTTCTCTTCTCCCTCCCCTCCTCCCATCGTTCTCTTTTTCCTCCAGCAGAAAACGGTATAATGAACTAGCATTTCATTTGAATATAGTTTATTAATGACACAAAACACTAATCTATTAATCAATTGAAAAACAAGTTGGTAAAAGGAAGGAAAAGGTTTTGGGTTTTTTTGTGCGTGCATATGCTTTATTTTATTTTAATTTTCCTTCTTTTTTATAGAAACAGGAACACACACATCTGAAAAAAAGGGGGCCCATTATCTCTACGGGTTTCTCGGCTGAAGTTAAAAATCTGAAAATGATTTCTCATTAATATGCAAAATTATTCAAATGAGGCAGTAATTAACCATCTACTCAGTAGAAAACCTTTTCATGATAATTTATGATAAACTCGGTTGCAGCTTTGATTGAGGCTGAGAAGCCAGCGTGCATACAAAAAAGCACCTGAAAAAAAAATATTTTTAAACACCTAACTTATTGCTCAGCTAATTACATGGTAACCATGTTCGCAGTTTATTTCAAAGGCAGGCCTATGGGCAAAAAGAATGCAGGCGGAACATCTTTCCTAGCCTGTCCTACATTTCATCAGAGAGCTGAGTTTTCTTTTACATCTCGCTGCGCAATCTCCCTCGGCATAAAGGGAATTTGCACACGCAGGCATGGCCGTGGACTTCTGTGGCCCCCGTGGATTCCTGTTTCGCTAGTCAGGATCCAGGCAGCTCTAGCCATTTCGATAACATGAATGGAAATGAATTTCAGCCACACATCTTATTGTATGCAAGGGAGGGGGGAGGGCAAGCATGTTTCTTGCCAGAGAGCCAGTGTGATGTAGTGGTTAAGAGCGGTAGACTCGTAATCTGGTGAACCGGGTTCAATTCCCCGCTCCTCCACATGCAGCTGCTGGGTGACCTTGGGTTAGTCACACTTCTCTGAAGTCTCTCAGCCTCACTCACCTCACAGAGTGTTTGTTGTGGGGGAGGAAGGGAAAGGAGAATGTTAGCCGCTTTGAGACTCCTTAGGGTAGTGACAAAGCGGGATATCAAATCCAAACTCTTCTTCTTCTTCTTTCTTCGGTGGAGTCCAAAATGCAAACTACAGTCAAACCTCTGTTGTCGAATGTAATCCATTCCGGAAGGCCGTCCGACTTCCAAAACGTTCAGCAACCGAAAACTGAAAGCGGAAGCCTCAAAACAACAGGGAAACTCAAAACCGAAGCCACGTAGCACGTTCGGCTCCTGAAAATCATTTGAAAACCGGAGCAGCTACTTCTGGGTTTCAGGCATTCGAGAGCTGAAACGTTCCAAAATGGAGGCGTTCGGGAACCAAGGTTTGACTGTACCGTAATTCACCACATAATGGCTGCAGATTTTATGCCTTTCTTTTCAGAAAAAAGGGGATTGCAACCATTATGCGGTGAATTACAGGGGCAGAGGTGGAGGAAGGGGTTGTGGGCAAAAGGTGGAGATGGTCGCTCGCCTACTGCTGCTGTGGTGTAGTGGTTAAGAGTGGTAGACTCGTAATCTGGTGAACCGGGTTCGCTTCCCCGCACCTCCACATGCAGCTGCTGGGTGACCTTGGGCCAGTCACACTTCTCTGAATTCTCTCAGCCCCACTCACCTCACAGTGTTTGTTGTGGGGGAGGAAGGGAAAGGAGAATGTTAGCCGCTTTGAGACTCCTTCGGGTAGTGATAAAGCGGGATATCAAATCCAAACTCTTCCAAACTCTTCAGGCAATATGGCCTCTGAATACGAGTTTCTGTTGCACTCATCTGCAACTTCAAGTTTCCACAAGACATCTGTGGTTCTTTTGGGGAGGGTGTGTGTTGGTGTATTTTAGTTCTTTGTTGTTGTTTTTAGTTGAAAGGGAAAAGTGCATGTAAAAGGTAGGAATGAAAGACTCAGAGGTCCATGAAGCCCCTATGGGCTCATTACAGATACTAGATACCATTCTGGTATAATTATATCCTTGCACTATGAACAATCATTCTTAATGCAATTTCTTTTCTTCTTTTTTTAAAAAGAAAAATGTAAACCACTCATTGTTAAACGCATCTCCTGTTTCCCCCTAAAACTATAACTTAATTGGGCACTCTTTGACCCCAATATCAGATAAGTAAGCACATTTGGGTTTTAAAAAACCCCTTTCTTTTCTAAAGAGCATCCAGGGAGATGCCAAGGTTAATGTGTTATGTATGTGATGTCATGAAGTATGTGCTTTCATTTGTTTTTTCCAGCGAAGAAGTTCAGGGCTGGGGATGTCCTTCTGTTAGACGCTGGGGAATTTTTAGAACTTTCAACTCTTTGTGGGAAAGGACAGAACTGGAGGTGACTTTCTCCCCCTTTTTGCCGTAACAGGAAGGACGCGAGTTGTAGGTTGTGGCTACTGCTGTCGTGTTTGAATAAATATTAGTCCATGAAGAACTTTCCATGAGCGCAGATATCAAGACCTTCGGGGAGGGGAAACAGGAAGCGATTCCAATTTTTCTTCCCTGACTTTCCAGTTAGGCACCCAGGACAAGGATTGTTTTGTTTCCTCCATGATGACGAAGCGGTGACAAAGTTTGACCCAACTTACAGGGAGCCAGCATGGTGCTTTCCAAATTACCATTGGCCATGCTGCTTGGGGATGGTGAGATTTGGAGTCCCAACAACATCTCGAAGGCACAACTTTGGCTATCCCTGATCTAACGGCTTCTTAAAATTGTCCCTGGGTGGTGAACCAGTTTTACCACCTCCTTAGACATCAAGTTGCCTTGCTAAAACTGATATTAAAAGGGAGGTCTCTCAACTGGAAGCAGAGTTGTCTTCCTCCCCCTCTCCTAATCTCCCACCTAAATCTACCTCCCTATAATTTAAAGCCATTGTTTGTTTTCTTTTATCATGGCCTCCATCTATTAAAAGTCATTGTTATTAGGCATTTATCTTGTATTTGTCTCTTTGGGAGAATAACCTGACGTGAACCATACAAATGGCATCCCAATTTCCATGAGCATTTTTTAAAACACTTGGCCCATTGTTTGAGCGGTGGCCTCGCAACAAAACCTCGCATCGCTTCCCCTCCCACCCACCCCTAATCAGCGCGCCGTGTAATTGTTTTGTTTAGGAAAAATATTCCCCAGCTCGCCTTCTTGTTCCAAACAATTTTGCTCCTCTATGCCGCATTTGCCATCCACTGATCTAATACCTATATTTACAATCTGAATCTTTTGAAACAGACCCCATTGTTCGTCATTATTTATTATGCTTCCCATTGTTTCCAGATGGTGCAAAGGAACAATGCGTTCATTCGCTCTTCTGGAGGAAGGAGAAGGGAAAAAAGATGAACCCAAATTAATGGCAATATTGGGCCCTTCTATTTCCCCCATGAGGGAGTCGCAAAAGTTTTGCACTTCCTCCCCTTTTGTTATCTGCACAGAGTACAACAAGTTGCTTGATCAACAGCAGCACACCTGCCAGGCTAATCAGCAAACAGATTCAAGCCTGGCTCTTGTGTTCAGTTCCAACACAATTAGGGCATCATTAGGGAAGAGGGGGTGGAATTAAGTTCAGCTTGCACTTATATAGATAAATCTACCTTTCCGGAAACAATATGTGAAGTGGAACCCAGTCATTTAGCTGTGACTTCAGCATTGGTGCGTTGTTGAACCAGATGGACCTCAGACCCTCCAAGCGTTTTGGGAGGACAGTCCTGGATTTACAGAAGCCGTCCATGTTTCTGATTGGATCCCCTCTTTATTTTCGACTCTCTTGGGTGCAGGAATTTAACCTTAATTATTTACAATTTTTGTTTAACCTGCAAGAAAGAAGGGTTTTTTTTTACTGGCTAGGTTCAATTCTAATCCTTCTAACCTTCTTTGGGGTAGGTTTGCGGATATGGCAAAAGGAGATAGGATCTGCCCATGCAATGCCCACCTGGTGGAAACTCTAGCTCACACGGCCCTTAACTGCAGTGGCGTAGCGTGGGTTGTCAGCACCCGGGGCAAGACAAGTAATTTGCGCCCCCTAACCCGTGGATTTGCGCCCCCTAACCTGTGGATTTGCGCCCCCTAACCCTAACCCCCAGATGTTGCGCCCGGTGCGGCCGGCCCCCCCTGCACCCCCCATGCTACGCCACTGCTTAACTGTAAAAGGTATGATGATCTCCGCCAACAATTTCTAGACCATCTATGTATCCAACATGGAAACCAGAGACGGAGGTTATACGCTTCTTATTACAGGGGAGAGACCAGGAGCAACCCAAGACAGTGGCTAAGTTACATCTTTCGGCAGGGCCTGCAAGACAGAGCTGTTCCACCAGGCCTTTGGCCAAGGCATAGCCTGACCCCCCTCCTTTGGTAATCCTCATAGAACTCTAGCCCAATGGTTGCCATGAATTT
This sequence comes from Podarcis tiliguerta, assembly GCF_965153285.1. Taxonomy (NCBI): domain Eukaryota; kingdom Metazoa; phylum Chordata; class Lepidosauria; order Squamata; family Lacertidae; genus Podarcis; species Podarcis tiliguerta. The sequence continues at coordinate 10,128,152 of NC_139536.1, read as the reverse complement.
GATTTTGAACTGATTTTAGAATGAATTGATTTTAGAATGCTGTGCTACTTTTCATTGTTGTTAGCCGCTCAGAGCCCAGCCTCAGCTGGAGAGGGCGGGATATAAATAAAAATTATTATTATTTTATTAAAAATAAAAATGGAGCCCTCTCTGCCCAGTAGCAGCAGCAGCAGCACTCCTCTGTGGAGCCTGTCAGGTCCCTCCCCAAGCCAGGTGGACAGAAGCAGGACAGGTCCCTTCAGGCCCCCAGCAGGTCAGTCCTGGGCAGCAGCCTTAGCCTGCCTGTGGAATGATGGAGGTCCCAGAAAGTCACCCATCACTGACCAGACCGAAACCTCCTTCACTTCAATGAGGAGGTGGCCTCCTGGGTCCTCAAACCACACACCACGGGACCATGAGGCAAACAGGACTCGCTGCTCCAATGTACGTGGTACATATTCATTTATAATAATATAATAATAATAATTTATTATTTATACCCCGCCCATCTGGCTGGGCTTCCCCAGCCACTCTGGGCAGCTTTCAACAAAATATTAAAATACAGTAATGCATCAAACATTAAAAGCTTCCCTAGCCTTTCCAGAATGGGACACGAGTGGCGCTATGGGTTAAACCACAGAGCCTAGGACTTGCCGATCAGAAGGTTGGCGGTTCAAATCCCCGCGACGAGGTGAGCTCCCGTTGCTCGGTCCCTGCTCCTGCCAACCTAGCAGTTCGAAAGCACGTCAAAGTGCAAGTAGATAAATAGGTACCACTCTGGTGGGAAGGTAAACGGTGTTTCCGTGCGCTGCTCTGGTTTGCCAGAAGCGGCTTAGTCATGCTGGCCACATGACCCGGAAGCTGTACGCCGGCTCCCTCGGCCAATAAAGTGAGATGAGCACTGCAACCCCAGAGTCGGTCACGACTGGACCTAATGGTCAGGGGTCCCTTTACCTTTACTTAGCCTTTCCAGAAGTTTTAGAACTCACAGCAACTTTGGGGGTTTTTTCCCTTGTCAGCTGTGAAAATGTGAAATGGTTGAGGCAGAAAAATGTGAGATAGGCAAGGGAGCCTGAAGTTATCCTGCCTTCCCCCCCCCCCACCCGCCCCCTTTCCTTTATTATAAAGTCATTTTTTTTCAAATCACCTTTCTGACACATTTGTCCATATTGATTAGATGCTTTCGGAATGACATTGTCTGACCTGTCGAAATCTATCAATTGCTCTTCGGCTGAAGTCTAATTCCCAGGCTCCTCCGGCATCTAACAGCAAAGTGTGGCTGTTATTCATGAAGTCTTCTCTCCTTTCTCACTCCCTCTCCCCCTTTGCTGAAAAAAGATCAATATTCATATGCATATTAAATCTGCATTAGCGTTGCTGTTCAATGTACTTCTTTAGCTGGCTGTTCCTATAAGTTCTCCCCCTCTCCTCTCCCCCCCCCCCAGCACTAAACCTATCGCTGAGAGCATTTCAGGAATACATATCTGATACTATATTCCCAAGATGTTTGGGCGAGTTATTAGGAACTTGTTGCTTGTTAGGATAAATGCTTATCCCCAATGGTTTTCATTGAGTTTTCAATTGGTGCACTGCAAACTCAACTATGAAATACGTTTTTGTCCATTTAATGTCTCTCTCTTTCTCTCTCTCGCTTTAAAAAAAACACACAAGAAAAACCCTGTTTTGTAGGGAAAGGACGCCTTAATTGTTCCCAAGACATTGGATAATCCACTTCTGATGGGGCTTAAGGTTGAAGTAATAGAGAAGCAAGTTACAGCTTAGCTGCGCTGGGTTTTAATTGAGTAATGAACCAGAGTATCCTGAAGTTCAAAACTTGTCAAGATGGGCAGATCATTGCATTAGAAGTTGGAGTAAGTTTCTTAAACTGATTTTCTTCTCTTCTCTTTCTTCCTTTCCTTTTCTTTCTTTTGAAACCAATACATTATTACCCTGGAAATAGAGAATTCTCTGAGCTGATTGAAGGCTTCCCACATTAATAGGCAGAAAGGGAAATGGCTAATGCTGTCTTGGAATGGTTCAAGGGAACATCTCACATTGAGTTGGATGTTTGTCTCCCTTTTCCCCTGAAGTCCGGAGGAAGAGGTATCTTTTGAAACAAGCAAACAAGGATCAACAAACAGACACGATAGCACCAAAGTACGAGAAAGCTCCACAATTAGATCGTTGTTAATAATATAATAATAATAAATTTTATTTATACCCCGCCCTGCCCGGCCAGAGCCAGGCTCAGGGTGGCTAACACTGGTAAAATTACAGTAAAAACATAAGGGGAGGGGAACCAATTTAAAATAGAGGTTAAAATGCAATTTAAAATGCAGCCTCATTTTAAAAGTAGCCCATAGATCAAAACCATAGCGGGAGGGAAACATGAGTCCAAACCAAAGGCCAGGGGGAACAGCTCCGTCTTGCAGGCCCTGCAGAAAGATGTCAAGTCCCGCAGGGCCCTGGTCTCTTGTGACAGAGCATTCCACCAAGTCAGGGCCAGTACTGAAAAGGCCCTGGCCCTAGTTGAGACCAATCTAACCACCTTGAGACTTGGGACCTCCAAATGTTGTCATTTGTGGACCTTAAGGGGCATACCAGGAGAGGTGGTCCCATAGGTCCTAGGTCCTAGGCCGCATAGGGCTTTAAACGTAAAAACCAGCACCTTAAACCTGACTCTGTACTCCACCGGGAGCCAGTGCAGCTGGTATAGCACCGGGTGAATGTGTTAGGGCTGTGCAGAAAGCCTCAGACAAGACATGGACCCCAATAGCCCCATGTTGGGTGTACTTGGACGACTTGGCCATTGGGGGGGAAGGGCATTGGTGTTTCCCTGACCTCCCATCTTTAGCGTCAGGAAGGAAAGCGGTCAGGTTGACACTGTCCAAAAACACCAAAAAGGAACATTGGATTGGCAAGACGGGTATGTTGGCACTGTACCAGCTCACCCTTCTTGTTATGTACTGAGCTTGGATCCTAGAACAATAGGCAGGTAGGATCCTAGAAGGCAGCAACCTGATTGGTCGGCAGGAGCCGCCCAATCCTGCTCCAGGAGGAAGTGAATCAGCAACCTGATTGGCCCGCCGGAACAGTCCAATCAGGCTCCAGGAGGGGAGTTTAATCAGCCAATCACACGGGACCCATTGTGTAAGAGGGGCTTCCAGGGAAAATTAGCCATGCCTTGTTGTCCATGTTAGAATTCCTGCTCCATGATTGCAGTCATGGGGTTTTGGTCTTTCACATGACGGTATGTGTTTTGACTCCACAGAGTGGGAAGTGACGGAGACAGGATGTTTGTGTTACTGTGTTTCGTGAAGTGGGACTATTGTCCTTTGTTCTTTCTCTATTTGCTGTCTGATGCTAGAGAGAGACGGAGCCATGTTGCAGCGCTCCGTGTGTGCTTATATGTAAATAAAGTAGATTAGCCAAAATGCTGAGTTGCTGAGGTGTGTCACGCAAGATGCGCAAACTCTGTGGATCCCTAAGTGTGCCGGTGTTGGTTGGCATTGGTCACTGTGATCTTCGGGCTGAAGAAAGCTTTTGAAGCTCCTGAATGTTCGACCAGGAGGGAGGGAACATGCCAGTTGGGCATGTGTCTCTGCCAGGGTCCTGCTTGAGTGTAGCCTGAACTCCTGACAGTCCATAGCTGTAGACTGCCCAGAAGGCCAAAGGGTCACAGGATACATTGTCCATGCTACTACAGAATCACAGAGTTGGAAGGGATCCCAAAAGCTCAATCCCCTGCAATGCAGGAATCTCAGATAAAGCATCCATGGCAGATGGCCGTCCATACGATGGTTGGCTTGATGCCTCTGTGTCAGGAACTGCTGCCCTATCTGGTAAGCCATGTAACTGCAACCTCATGGGAAAGAACTTCCCAGATCCAACCTCCTGGGCTAAACATTTGCCCTTCGTGGCAGGAAGCAGTATAAAGGAGGAAGGCTAAGGGAGCTGGGCATGTTTAGCCTGGAGAAGAGGAGGTTAAGGGGTGATATGATAGCCATGTTCAAATATATAAAAGGATGTCATAGAGGAGGGAGAAAGGTTGTTTTCTGCTGTTCCAGAGAAGCGGACACGGAGCAATGGATCCAAACTACAAGAAAGAAGATTCCACCTAAACATTAGGAAGAACTTCCTGACAGTAAGAGCTGTTTGACAGTGGAATTTGCTGCCAAGGAGTGTGGTGGAGTCTCCTTCTTTGGAGGTCTTTAAGCAGAGGCTTGACAACCATATGTCAGGAGTGCTCTGATGGTGTTTCCTGCTTGGCAGGGGGTTGGACTCAATGGCCCTTGTAGTCTCTTCCAACTCTATGATTCTATGATTCTATGAGCACGACGGTCTACCTGAGCTCTAACGTCATAGCATTATAGAGTTGCATGTCTGGAGGATGAAGCTATTGGTGGCTACTAGCTGTATTGGCCATGTTCTATGCCCACTGTCAGACACATTGTGCCTCTGAGTACCAGCTGCTTGGAACCACAAGTGGGAAGAACGCTGTTGACTCAGGTCCTACTTGTGGGCTTACAATGAGTTGCTCATGTTGTGAGAACAGGATACTGGAATAGATGGGCCTGATCCAAGAAAGCTCTTCTTATGGTCTGGTCTCACTCTTGGCTCCTCCCTTTGGGCTTGTTCTTTCGTCCTACTTCCTGCCTTGCCCCCAGATCCTGATAGCTCCATGGCAGCTCTGGAGAACCTTTGACCATCCAGTACAAATCCCATCAACCTTAGCAAGCATGGTCAATGGTCAAGAATTATGGAAGTTGTAGTGAGTCATTTTGGACTCACAGCTGTCCATGGAGGCACAGGTTAAATCCGTGTCCAGGGCAGCTGTGTACCAGCTCCATCTGGTACGTAGGCTGAGACCCTATCTGCCCGCGGACTGCCTTGCCAGAGTGGTGCATGCTCTGGTTATCTCCCGCTTGGACTACTGCAATGCACTCTACGTGGGGCTACCTTTGAAGGTGACCCGGAAACTACAACTAATCCAGAATGCAGCGGCCAGACTGGTGACTGGGAGCAGCCGCCGAGACCATATAACACCGGTCTTGAAAGACCTACATTGGCTCCCAGTACGTTTCCGAGCACAATTCAAAGTGTTGGTGCTGACCTTTAAAGCCCTAAACGGCCTCGGTCCAGTATACCTGAAGGAGCGTCTCCACCCCCATCGCTCTACCCGGACACTGAGGTCCAGCACCCAGAGCCTTCTGGCGGTTCCCTCACTGCGAGAAGCCAAGTTACAGGGAACCAGGCAGAGGGCCTTCTCGGTAGTGGCGCCCTCCCTGTGGAACGCCCTCCCACCAGATGTCAAAGAGAACAACAACTACCAGACTTTTAGAAGACATCTGAAGGCAGCCCTGTTTAGGGAAGCTTTTAATGTTTGATGTATCACAGTATTTTAATATTCTTTTGGAAGCCGCCCAGAGTGGCTGGGGAAACCCAGCCAGATGGGCGGGGTATAAATAATAAATTATTATTATTATTATTATTATTATTATTATTATTATTATTATTATTATTGTGAGAGCCAGTGTGGTGTAGTGGTTAAGAGCGGTAGACTCGTAATCTGGCGAACTGGGTTCGCGTCCCCGCTCCTCCACATGCAGCTGCTGGGTGACCTTGGGCCAGTCACACTTCTTTGAAGTCTCTCAGCCCCACTCACCTCACAGAGTGTTTGTTGTGGGGGAGGAAGGGAAAGGAGAATGTTAGCCGCTTTGAGACTCCTTCAGGTAGTGATAAAGCGGGATATCAAATCCAGACTCTTCTAGTTCAGTTCCATTGGGAGGACCAAAGTTTTCTCACAGCTGCCCTATGATCCCAATGCCAGGTTCATGCTCCAAACACATGATCAGGGCAACTTTTATTTGGAAAAAATGAACACTATTTGAGGATTTGTCTCTGTGATCAGTTAGTTAAGGATACCGCCTCTGCCCTTGCAGAGATAAGAAGGAAAGTCATCAGGAAAGACATTTCTGAGACACCCCAGGACAATGTGAAACAAACAATGGATACTGCATGACTTCATTTGTCCAAATGGGCTTGGAGGACATCCAAAATGTTCAGGTAATCAAATGCTCCAATAAAGGTAAGTGCTATTTACACAGGGGTTACGCTGACCCTAAGGCTACGTGGGTGACACACAGTGAATTTGGATAACTAGATGCTTTGGATCTGTGGTGAGGGCTGCCAGGTCAAAATTTCAAAGATAAGCAACATTATGGAGCCGTGGTGTCCTTTTGGGCGAGTTCTCTGCGGCATTCTGCCTCAGAGATATGGGGCGTCACTTATATCCTCCTGTGCTATTGCAGGTCTATGGGTCTATAGATGTTGCTGAACTACAACTCCCATCATTCCTGAGTGTCAACTGGCTGGGGCTGATGGGCACTGGAGTATATGTCTCCCAATCCCTGCTTTTGAAAAACGAACGGAAGCGCTGCCTGGCACTGATACCTCCTAGCGGAGTCTAATTGTTTTCTTGCATTTTGACCCCCATCTTTCTTCCATCATGAAAGTCAAGGTAGTGCACGTTCAGACTTTATCTGATATATTTCTTGTTGCCATGACTGTGCTTCCTATACCTGGTTATTTATTGATCTATCATATCATCAACCCTTGCATATAAGGCCCTCCATCCCTAGTATCACGTCAAAAATTTGAGGTTGCACCACAATCTCACTTCCTCCCCCCGCCCACCCAAGGCTTCTAGTTCATGGGTAGGCAAACTAAGATCCAGGGGCCGGATCCGGCCCTATTGCCTTCTAAATCCGGCCCATGGATGGTCCGGGAATAAGCATGTTTTTTGGGAGAGTAGAATGTGTCCTTTTATTTAAAATGCATCTCTGGGTTATTTGTGGGGCCTGCCTGGTGTTTTTACATGAGTAGAATGTGTGCTTTTATTTAAAATGCATCTCTGGGTTATTTGTGGGGCATAGGAATTCGTTCATTTTTTTCATCAAAATATAGTCCGGCCCCCACAAGGTCTGAGGGACAGTGGACTGGCCTCTTTCTGAGAAAGTTTGCTGACCCCTGCGTTAGGACAGAACCATTCTACTCTCCATCAACATGATCTCACTTTTTGCAAGGCCTACGGTTGGTGGGTTAATTGCCCTCTGACCCATGCACATGGCATCACTGATCTTCCTGGTGGCTGGTATGGTTTTTTTTTACTTCTCTCTCCCTTCAGAACCACATCTCCAGTGCATACACCAATCCAGTTTTACTCTGGAGTCACAGTGCAATGGTCTTCCTGCAAGCTCTCTCTATATATCTAGGCACTGACCAGATCGAGACCTGCTTAACTTCAGCAAGCTGGTGGCTTCATGTGACTTCAGACGGTACCCAACAGTACCTTCCTCCCCAGTCCCTCCAGGGGTTCAAATGGGGCCTGCAAGGCTGTTTTCCCCAAACCACATCCAGCCACCCCACACCTGATATCATATGTGGGGAAGGCAGCGATGCCAATGCACAGCTGGCAGCCTTAAAATGTTCTTCAATTTGAGCATTGGCAAGGGGAATCACTACACAGCACTATTTATGAGCCCTTTGTGGTGCTCTGAAGCCCAATCATCTGATGTCATTGTGGTGTCAGGTGACTGACAGATAATAATAATAATATTTTTTTTATTTATACACTCCGCCCCCCTTCCCGGTTCAGAAAACCGGGCTCAGGGCAGCTAACAACAAACTTAAAACTCTTAATTGCTGCAACAAAAAACAACATAAAATACAGTATAAAACATGAATAACAATAAATTCAGAATTCAAAAATCAATTTAGGGGGAAAATCCATCCAATAAACATTAGATGATCACCAGGGCTAGCTGGCTAAATTAGTCCTATTTAGGCCAGCGAGGAGACCAAGGGAGAATTAGCTGTGGGATTCCAGAGCGGGTAATCTTCATAAAAAGGGGAAGGGGAGGGAAGGAAGGGGAATAAAAGATCAGGCTAAATTCAAATTGAAAGCCAGGCGGAATAGCTCTGTCTTACAGGCCCTGTCGAAGGAAGTTAAATCCTGCAGATGGGGTGCCCTTTCTGATAAGGCTAGGATCTGATGGAGATCCAGTCTGTGGAGCCGAAAAGGTTCTCCACCTCTGGTGTTGGAAAATATTGGGCCAACTGTTCTGACTCAGTGTGACGGAGCTTCCTGCCTCCAAGCGGTTTGGTCCTGTTAAATTTTAATTCTGAACCAGATCACTGCAAACTTGGTCAGCATCATGACATTGGATTGGACCAGCCACTGGTTGCCGCGGTGTGAGAATCGGCCCTCATAATCCATCATCAAGTAGCACTCATTGCTTCATGAAATCATCTGAGTTTTATTTCCCAGCCCTGTCAACAGTACAGTTTTGCAGACCGTCATTGCAAAACATTAAATATGGCTACTTCCATTGACCGTCCCTTGAATTTTACGGTGTTTTCCTGAAGGCACATTAAAAGAAAAAGCCTCCACTAATTTAAGCTTTTTAAAGTTCCCAATGTTTAATAACGAATGAAACTATTTGAACTCTTATTTGATTTTAAATCCTGCTTGCCGTCTTGTTGCAGATGGGGGGCATAAAATATTCCGTCTCCCACCCCCGCTCCTCCTTTTGATGGCATAAATACTTCAGTGTCCTGCTGCTAAGATATATCAATCAAATCAAAGGTTCAAAAATGGGTTATTATCCAGGTGCGGGGATGAGTGCAAAAACCAAGGCTCTCTTTTGCAGTCAATCGGTAAAGAATGCCTTCACAGTCAATAACCGGCTGCTACAAGCACCTCGTGCAGAGTTATTACTGCAGAGTTCATAAAGTGGAACACAGCACTTCTGACAGAACTAAAAGAGGCTGCATTTTTGAGTATTTTTATGCCGGCTTATATTGCAAATAAAACAACAACAAACCTGTGTAAAGATTGAGTTTTCGTGGAGGACACAGAGATGTCACTGTGAAGTGCAGTCTCTCCTCTTTTTGCTGTTGTTGTTTAGTCGTTTAGTCGTGTCCGACTCTTTGTGACCCCATGGACCAGAGCACGCCAGGCACTCCTGTCTTCCACCGCCTCCCGCAGTTTAGTCAAACTCATGCTGGTAGCTTCAAGAACACTGTCTAACCATCTCGTCCTCTGTCGGCCCCTTCTCCTTGTGCCCTCCATCTTTCCCAACATCAGGGTCTTTTCCAGGGAGTCTTCTCTTCTCATGAGGTGGCCAAAGTATTGGAGTCTCAGCTTCAGGATCTGTCCTTCCAGTGAGTACTCAGGGCTGATTTCCTTCAGAATGGAGAGGTCTGACCTTCTTGCAGTCCATGGGACTCTCAAGAGTCTCCTCCAGCACCAGAATTCAAAAGCATCAATTCTTCGGCGATCAGCCTTCTTTATGGTCCAGCTTTCACTTCCATACATCACTACTGGGAAAACCATAGCTTTAACTATACGGGCCTTTGTTGGCAAGGTGATGTATCTGCTTTTTAAGGTGCTGTCTAGGTTTGTCATTGCTTTTCTCCCAAGAAGCAGGTGTCTTTTCATTTCGTGGCTGCTGTCACCATCTGCAGTTATCATGGAGCCCAAGAAAGTAAAATCTCTCACTGCCTCCATTTCTTCCCCTTCTATTTGCCAGGAGGTGATGGGACCAGTGGCCATGATCTTCGCTTTTTTGATGTTGAGCTTCAGACCATATTTTGCACTCTCCTCTTTCACCCTCATTAAGAAGTTATTTAATTCGTCCTCACTTTCTGCCATCAAGGTTGTATTATCTGCATATCTGAGGTTGTTGATATTTCTTCTGGCAATCTTAATTCCGGCTAGGGATTCATCCAGCCCAGCCTTTCGCATACCTAGACCCAAATCGTGGGGCATATTTTTTTTTCAGGAGGAAATCAAGTAGGGATACAGGCAAGCATCACTTTCCATTCCGTCCTCTGTGTTCCTTGCACGCAGTGCTGCTTCCGTTATGCTGCAGTTTGTCTTCCGCCAAAAACTACGTTGCTCATCACAATGCGACAAAATTATGTATAATAATAATAATAATAATAATAATAATTTCTTATTTATACCCTGCCCATCTGGCTGGGTTTCCCCAGGCACTCTGGGCGGCTTCCAACAAAAGATTAAAAATACATTAAAATATCAGTCATTTAAAACTTCCCTAAACATGACCCTATGCAACTGATTGTGTAAATGACATTGTTATTCCACCTTTTCCATTTCAGTGCCAAGGAAAACCCAATGCAAATAGGGGGATGTAATCACTTTGCATATCATTTGCCTACTGAAAGAAACAACAACAGCAAATGGTATTATTTATGCATTTGTGTTTTTTTATTTTGCATTTTGATGCCGTGAACTGAGATCCCTGAAACCTACAGATGGAGAGTGGCATACAAATGTAATAGATTGTGTTCGCTGGATTTATTTTCATTCCAGACATAATACATATTTGAGAACATTGGCTCTATACACTCGCATTTTGGTCGAAACTGTCCAACATTCCTAGGACCAAGCCAAGGTCTCACTTACTGGTAATAAGAATTTGGGAGTTTTTTACTTCAGGGTATGCTGCTATCACCAGCATCCAGTAAGGCTCTTTGCTTCAAATCCACTGTTTGAGTATCAGGGTTTTTGTTTTGAATTCCGTATTATGCTACAGTCTGTTGGCCTGGTGGAGGGAGTGTGGTGGCACGGAACATTCACAAGCATTCCAACTGTGCAGGGAATGTTTATGTGGGAGAGAAGGGAAAGAGCAGCCCTTGGCTTCGGGGTCACATAACTCCATACCCCTCCAATGAAAATAGGGACGTCCTAAGGAAAAGGGAGACATTTTGGGATGAAATCAGAAACCGGAACAGCTTCTGTAAATCCAGGACTGTCCCTGGAAAATAGGGATATTGGAGGGTCTGTTCTTATGTGCAATGAAGTGCACTTGTCATCATTCCTGGGCAGAAGCAGGGCAGGCCCCCACCATTGGAGTGAAATTGCTAAGTGTCGCGAACTTTAAAGACTTTTTAAAACAGAGCGTGATGCATCTTAGACTGAAGTGAGCCATGCAAAGGGGAAGCTAAAGGCAAAAGGAGAAACCCTTTGACCCCATGGCCAGACTTTGGAGGCATAATAATAATAATAATAATAATAATAATAATAATAATAATAATTTATTTATTTATATCCCGCCCTCCCCAGCCAAAGCCGGGCTCAGAGCGGCTAACAACAGTAAAAGTAACACAGCATTCTAAAATCAATTCATTCTAAAATCAATTCAGAGTCAAATTAATGGCAACCATTGGACTAGAGTTCTATGAGGATTACCAAAGGAGGGGGTCAGACTGTGCCTTGGCCAAAGGCCTGGTGGAACAGCTCTGTCTTACAGGCTCTGCGGAAAGATGTCAAGTCCCGCAGGGCCCTAGTCTCTTGTGACAAAGCGTTCCACCAGATCGGGGCCACAGCCGAAAAAGCCCTGGCTCTGGCTGAGGCCAGCCTAACCTCCCTGTGGCCCGGGATCTCCAAGATGTTTTTGTTTGAAGACTGTAAGGTCCTCCGTGGGACATACCAGGAGAGGCGGTCCCGTAGGTACGAGGGTCCTAGGCTGTATTTGCAATTTGAATATGGCTCCCATAACCACTTGCTCCTCCATTCCCAGCTAGTGAGTTCTTTTGCTGTCTAAAATTTGGGGAAGTGCGAAATTGCCCAGTTGGCACTTTTCGTGGCCAGGTGTTAGTTGTTGCTGTTTAGTCGTTTAGTCGTGTCCGACTCTTTGTGACCCCATGGACCAGAGCATGCCAGGCACTCCTGTCTTCCACTGCCTCCCGCAGTTAGGTCAAACTCATGCTGGTAGCTTCAAGAACACTATCCAGCCATCTCGTCCTCTGTCGTCCCCTTCTCCTTGTGCCCTCAAACTTTCCCAACATCAGGGTCTTTCCCAGGGAGGCTTCTCTTCTCATGAGGTGGCCAAAGTATTGGAGTCTGAGCTTCAGGATCTGTCCTTCCAGTGAGCACTCAGGGGTGATTTCCTTCAGAATGGATAGGTTTGATCTTCTTGCAGTCCATGGGACTCTCAAGAGTCTCCTCCAGCACCAGAATTCAAAAGCATCAATTTTTCAGCGATCAGCCTTCTTTATGGTCCAGCTCTCACTTCCATACATCACTACTAGTAGGAAGAGACAAGTATCAAAAGGGGAAAGAAGCATTTAGACCTAAGTTGCATACCCTCCCTCATTCTCTCTCTCCAGGAAGTGAGTGATCAATGCCCCCCGCCCCACACAAAATGACACTGGAGAGCGAAAAAAGCTCTCTCCTGGTGTCCTACGCATTTCGTGACCACGTGGACAGTCTCCGCCTAAAAGCCACATTTCCTTTGCATCCTAACTGGGGTGGCGTTAAATGGGGGCTGGGGGGGGTGTTTGCATTTGCTTGGGAGTGTGTGGAATTCCGAGCTGCCAGCGCTGTTATCTTCGCTATCAGTTTCCTCAATAAGGCCTAGTCCGGACCCAAAAGAGCCTGTGGATAAATTGTATTTTCCAAGGGTTAATTAAGCTGTCTCGAGCTTCTGCATGAAGCGGGGGGACAAACTGGCACTTGCAGCGTTTTCTGAAACCTGCTGTCGACATTACAGTCCCTGCTGCTTTTAGCTGTATCGATCGGATGCCTGACCTGTAAAATCCTTGATGGCAGAAAAGGCTGCGCGCTTGCTGGAGCTTTCCATGGAAGCTTGAGGACAGCTTGTGTAGTCAAGTACAATTACCTGTCCCTCCAGGAGAGCCAATTAGTTCACAAAGAGCTGGAGCAGAACAAATGTTTTGTGTGTGATTTTAGAATCTTTACAGGGGTGGGAGGGAAGGGGGGGGAGGGGAGAGAGATCTTTGTTCTCCCCCGTCCTTTTGTCTCTAACGTTACGATTATTGTCCAACTTGCGTGACTCTCTGCGTGCGCGCGGCGCGTGTGTCTGCCGATCCCTCGCTGAGAATTTATTGAGCACACAACTATTTAGACTCAGGCCTGGCAACCATCATAACAATATCAACAACTCCTGTTACGAGTAATAACGGCAAGAATGCGATGAAATTGCTGCAAGTCTCTGGAGTAAAAGAAGAAGAAGAAGGAAGAAAGAACTCAGAACCAGGGAGTAGCTTGTGGTTTTCAAAGTTCTCCCACGTCTCGCAAGACATCCGCAGGCCCCTAACTTTCCCACGCTGTTGACCTGGCTATTAGGATTAGGGTATATCAATGGCTCCTTAAGGTAGGAGTCTACCCTAATGCTCTGGGTGTCCATAGTGCTATTTCAGCTGGATATTAACAGCCTAAAGTGCTTAGGTCTGATTTTCTGAGCCTAGATGTCTTAGACTTTAAGACTTAAAATGTGGGAAACTCGCCAGGGGCTTTTGCTATAGGCAACAGCCAACGTAGCTTTCTGCTGATGCCCTGAGAGCCCTTTCCTTGCTTCCTCCACTGTGGATAGAGCCTTACTTGTTAAATATCATTGTTTAATGTACATGTAAATATAATTGTTTAATGTAATGTAATAATCCTCACTCCCAGGTCAGGCGACAGGTACAGATTGCCATAGACATGACAAGAATAGCATCCAGGTGATGTACAGGTGGTATTTGACTCCTAGTAAGTTAGCAATGGGACGCGGGTGGCGCTGTGGGTAAAAGCCTCAGCGCCTAGGGCTTGCCAATCGAAAGGTTGGCGGTTCGAATCCCCGCGGCGGGGTGCGCTCCCGTTGTTCGGTCCCAGCGCCTGCCAACCTAGCAGTTCGAAAGCACTCCCGGGTGCAAGTAGATAAATAGGGACCGCTTACTAGCGGGAAGGTAAATGGCGTTCCGTGTGCGGCTCTGGCTTGCCAGAGCAGCGATGTCACACTGGCCACGTGACCCGGAAGTGTCTCCGCACAGGACTGGCCCCCGGCCTCTTGAGTGAGATGGGCGCACAACCCTAGAGTCTGTCAAGACTGGCCCGTACGGGCAGGGGTACCTTTACCTTTTTAAGTTAGCAAAGTTGGGACGTGGGTGGTGCTGTGGTCTAAACCACAGAGCGTAGGGCTTGCCGAATGGAAGGTCAGCGGTTCAAATCCCCGTGATGGGGTGAGCTTCCATTGCTCAGTCCCAGCTCCTGCCAACCTAGGCAGTTTGAAAGCACACCAAAAAGCGCAAGTAGATTAATAGGTACCGCTCCGGCAGAAATGTAAACAGTGTTTCCGTGCACAGCTCTGGTTTGCCAGAAGCGGCTTAGTCATGCTGGCCACATGACCCGGAAAAACTGTCTGCGGACAAAGGCCACCTCCCTTGGCCAGTAAAGCGAGGTGAACGCCGCAACCGCAGAGTCGTTCAACTGGACTTAACTGTCAGGGGTTCTTTACCTTTCTTTCATTTTAAGTTAGCAAAAATGTATAAGACACCTTTGACAATATGTGGTGGTCATGTAAAGTAATAAAAGCATTCTGGGAAATGATATGTAAGCAGATGGAAACATTAGCAGGGTTTTAATAACACTTGTAACGCAACAAGTATTATGGACAATATGGATAGGCTCAAAATACGGATTATGAAATAATATGCAGTTGAAAACATTGACAATAAGACCCAAGGATGGGATTGAGGGGAGGGGGAGTCTATATTCAGATAAATCTCTAAATGTGGGTATTTATTTGGTATTGTTACAACTCTACACTAGTATAATCAACTAAAATTATTTTTTTTAAAATGGCATCAGGGTCTGATTCAGGATGAAAGCTACGAGGATATATCAATGAATGAGATTCTCTGCTCCTATGAGATTGGTCATTCTCTGTGTGTGTTTGTGTGAGTTTTTTAAAAAAGTGATTTGGGACCCCAAGTCATTGAGTCCTGCAGGCTCAAATCAAAGACCCAGGTAGGCCAGCATCTGGTTCTCACCGGGGTCAGCTGGGTGCCTGTGGCAGAAGCCTGGAAGCAGGACATGAGTGCAACAGCATTAACACCCCCCATTTGTGCTCTCCAGCAACTGGTACCCAGAGGCATCCTCAGCTAAATAGCTGGTCCCAGGCTTACATGAGAATCAGAACACAGCTATCCTTGGGTCAACACACATCTCTGAAATTTGTAACAGAAGCCCACTCTTTTTATAAACGTGCACTGAAATGCAAATTTAACAGAGGGAATGTGTGCCAAAATGCATTGTCTTCCACTGCCTCCCGCAGTTTGGTCAAACTCATGCTGGTAGCTTCGAGAACACTGTCTAACCATCTCATCCTCTCTCGTCCCCTTCTCCTTGTGCCCTCCATCTTTCCCAACACCAGGGTCTTTTCCAGGGAGTCTTCTCTTCTCATGAGGTGGCCAAAGTATTGGCACCTCAGCTTCAGGATCTGTCCTTCCAGTGCGCACTCAGGGCTGATTTCCTTCAGAATGGATAGGTCTGATCTTCTTGCAGTCCATGGGACTCTCAAGAGTCTCCTCCAGCACCATAATTCAAAAGCATCAATTCTTCAGCAATCAGCCTTCTTTATGGTCCAGCTTTCACTTCCATACATCACTGCTGGGAAAACCATAGCTTTTACTATACGGACATTTGTTGGCAAGGTGATGTCTCTACTTTTTAAGGTGCTGTCTAGGATTGTCATTGCTTTTCTCCTAAGAAGCAGGCATCTTTTAATTTTGCTGTCACCATCTGCAGTGATCATGGAGCCCAAAAAAGTAAAATCTCTCACTGCCTCCATTTCTTCCCCTTCTATTTGCCAAGAGGTGATGGGCCCAGTGGCCATGATCTTCATTTTTTTGATGTTGAGCTTCAGACCATATTTTGCGCTCTCCTATTTCACCCTCAATAAAAGGTTCTTTAATTCCTCCTCACTTTCTGCCATCAAGATTGTGTCATCTGCATATCTGAGGTTGTTGATATTTCTTCCAGCAATCTTAATTCCGGCATGGGATTCATCCAGCCCAGCCTTTCGCATGATGAATTCTGCATATAAGTTAAATAAGCAGGGAGACAGTATACAGCTTTGTCGTACTCCTTTCCCAATTTTGAACCAATCAATAACCTTCAGTTCTCCAGTTTTTGCTGGAGCTGGTAGGTGCTTTGCTTCTGCTATCAGCACAGACTTCTAAAACAAGGAAGCAAATAATGCAAAATTGCATGTTGGTAGATGCATTTGGCAGACCTACAAAATGTAAACTTCGGTAGCAAAGGATTATGGGCAACATGGTCTCTCCTCACTGCCCCGTGGCCTGGACCAGTCAGACGGTGAACTTTGCTTCCTCAAAGGCCTCGGAAAGAGTGATTTGTTGTCTTTGGGCTGATTCCCCTCAGACCACCGAAGAGATCAGTGAACCAAAGCCCACGAAAGCAGATAAACATGCCCTGTCTTTTGTTCAGCATCAAGATGTAATATCCAGCAGAAAGAGACGAGGGGAATGTTTCTGTTTACATCACGTGGTTCTCCAGAGAGCAAAGCCACTGTCAAAATCAGACGGGCCATCGTGTTTTCACATAGAAGGCTGCCTCATATTAGGTCAGGCTTCGTTTGACCATATAGCCCAGTATTTCTTTTCTTTTCTTTTTATTTATTAAATTTGTATACATACAACATGAAAGCACAATATAAAAAAACCACAAACTACAACTGCCCTATACCCGTTGACTTCAAGGCGGTTCACAACATAAACTCACAATATAAAAAAACAAACTACATAATAAAAATAGAAACAAAGACAACCCAATAATTCCCCCTTCCACAACACTTATTTTATTTTGTTTATTAAATTCTCATTGCTTACTCTGATGCGCAGCAGCTCTCCAGGGCAGATATTGGGGACCATACAATATTATTATTATTATTATTATTATTATTATTATTATTATTATTATTCCCTGCTCAAATGGCTGGGTCTCCCTATTCTGGGTAGCTTCCAGCAAAATATAAAAACATAAGAAAACATGAAACATTAAAAAAACTTCCGTATACAGGGTTGCCTTCAGATGTCTTCAAAAAATTGTGTAGTTCTTTATCTCCTTAACATCTGATGGGAGGGCGTTCCACAGGGCGGGTGCCACTACTGAGAAGGCCTGGTTCCCCGTAACCTCACTTTTTGCAGTGAGGGAACAGCCAGAAGGCCCTCGGAGCTGGACCTCAGTATCCGGGCAGAATGATGGGGATGGAGATGCTCTTTCAGGGATACTGGACCAAGGGAAGTTTTTAATATTTAATGCTGTATTGTTTTCAACACTCGATTGGGAGCCGCCCAGAGTGGCTGGGGAATCTCAGCCAGATGGGCGGGGTATAAGGAGGTCAGCCAAGTTCATCTAAATATTTTTAATTACCTTACACCATCACTATATGTTGCTTGGTTATGGAGAACTCATCGGTGACACTGTTCATTATTCATATATCAGAGCTACTCTCTCTCTCTCTTTCTATTTATATATATAATAATTATAATAACTTAATTATTGCGATGGGGAATATATTAAATACGACTCACTTTTACTGCAGAATCGATTTCCTCCTGACCTCTGAATACATATTGATCTCTGTGATCTTTAAATGCAGTCCAAGGATTATTATATTAATGGCATATTAATAGGAAGCAGCCCTGACCATGCAGTATTAATATCTTTGCATTCTTATGCCCCATCAGAATTTTTAGCCATTTCTATCTAGCTAAAAAAATGAAATGTCGTCAGTGAAGCAGCTCAGCTACTTGCAAGAGCGTCAGGTGATACCGAGGACAGTCCTAAGTGTTGATTATATTTTGGGGAATAATTCATGTTCATATGTAGCTGCATAGTTCTACAGTATACGTTCTGGATGCCCTATGATCATATTATAAAGTAGTTGTGTTTGGTGCTATAAATCAACCATTGCCAGAAGTTGTTTCTTTTTGTTTTCCAATTTATTTCTTTTTTATAATATATTTATTAAGCTTTCCATTTTACAATGTTAAATACATCCTTCTAAAACTCATTATTTGCTCATATGAGCTATCGATTTCCCTCCATCCCACCTCATGGTTTTCATAATTCCAGTTTTACATCATAGCATCTGTAATTTTGACACCCATTTCTTTTCTGACTAGATAACAGCAGATATAAAACATTGATTAAAATGCGACTTAAGGGCCAGCTTAGCCTAGTGGTTACTTCGAATCTACATTTGAAGAATCACTAATTGCTTAACGACAGTTCGATACTCTGGCTTTTTTTTTTTAAAGTGACTTAAAAATAGCATAAAAACAGCATAAAATACAACATAAATACAGCATCAATGTCAATAAAATTCAAAAATTTCATGGGTCATGGGGGGGGGGAATCAGTCAGTAAACATCAAATGCTCACCAGGGCTAACTGGCCAAGTTGGTCCTACTAGGGCCAGCAAGGAGACCAGGGAAGAGTTTAAATGTGGAGTCCTAAAAGGGTTTCTTCATAGAAGAGAAAAGGGAAAAGGGAATAGAGGATCAGGCTAATTCAAATTGAAGGCCAGGCGGAATAACTCTGTCTTACAGGCCCTGCGGAAGCAGATCAAGTCCTGCGGGGCCCTAGTCTCGTGGGACAGAGCATTCCACCAGGTCGGAGCCATCACTGAAAAGGCCCTGGCCCTGGTGGAGGATAGTCTGGCTTCCTTAGGGCCCGGGACCTTTAAGCTACTGTCACACCTCATGTTACGTTTGCTTCATGATACGTTTTTTCAGGTTGCATCCCGCGGCGACCCAGAAGTACCGAAAATAGTTACTTCCGGGTTTCGTGCATGTGCAGACGCGCAAAATGACGTCATGCGCATGCGCAGAAGCTGCAAATCACAACCCGTGCATGCGCAGATGCGCCGCTGCGGGTTGCCTTCCTTTCATGTTGCGAACAGGCCTCTGGAACGGATTCTGTTCGCAACCAGAGGTACCACTGTATTATTATTCATAGACCTTAGGATCCTCTGCAGGACATACTGGGAGAGGCGTTCCTGTAAGTACGGGTGGTCAGTGTGTCAACTGGCCCCAGTTGATGAATCATAGAGTCACAGAATTGTAGAGTTCATAGAATCATAGAATCATAGAGTTGGAAGAGACCACAAGGGCCATCGAGTCCAACCCCCTGCCAAGCAGGAAACACCATCAGAGCACTCCTGACATATGGTTGTCAAGCCTCTGCTTAAAGACCTCCAAAGAAGGAGACTCCACCACACTCCTTGGCAGCAAATTCCACTGTCGAACAGCTCTTACTGTCAGGAAGTTCTTCCTAATGTTTAGGTGGAATCTTCTTTCTTGTAGTTTGGATCCATTGCTCCGTGTCCGCTTCTCTGGAGCAGCAGAAAACAACCTTTCTCCCTCCTCTATGTGACATCCTTTTATATATTTGAACATGGCTATCACATCACCCCTTAACCTCCTCTTCTCCAGGCTAAACATGCCCAGCTCCCTTAGCCGTTCCTCATAAGGCATCGTTTCCAGGCCTTTGACCATTTTGGTTGCCCTCCTCTGGACACGTTCCAGTTTGTCAGTGTCCTTCTTGACCTGTGGTGCCCAGAACTGGACACAGTACTCCAGGTGAGGTCTGACCAGAGCAGAATACAGTGGCACTATTACTTCCCTTGATCTAGATGCTATACTCCTATTGATGCAGCCCAGAATTGCATTGGCTTTTTTAGCTGCCGCGTCACACTATTGGCTCATGTCAAGTTTGTGGTCAACCAAGACTCCTAGATCCTTTTCACATGTACTGCTCTCAAGCCAGGTGTCACCCATCTTGTATTTGTGCCTCTCATTTTTTTTGCCCAAGTGCAATACTTTACATTTCTCCCTGTTAAAATTCATCTTGTTTGTTTTGGCCCAGTTCTCTAATCTGTCAAGGTCGTTTTGAAGTGTGATCCTGTCTTCTGGGGTGTTAGCCACCCCTCCCAGTTTGGTGTCATCTGCAAATTAGATCAGGATGCCCTTGAGTCCATCATCCAAGTCGTTGATAAAGATGTTGAATAAGATCGGGCCCAAGACAGAACCCTGTGGCACCCCACTAGTCACTCTTCTCCAGGATGAAGAGGAACCATTGATGAGCACCCTTTGGGTCTGGTCAGTCAGCCAGTTACAAATCCACTGAGTGGTAGCATAGTCAAGACCGCATTTTACCAGTTGGAAGGGACCCTGAGGAAGGGTGTCGCTGGAAGTGTGCTATGTCTCCCTGTGCCCACAGATACCCACAGGACTCCATGGGGTGCTTGCAAAGCACAAGTCCACAACACACTCACACACCCTGCACCTGTCAGAAGGGCGCCTGCTTGGCTCCCGTGTCTACGAAACAAGTGTTTTATAGCGTAGTGTTTAAAAGGATTGATTGCTGCCTATATTTATTCCGTACAAATTCTCCAACATTTCGGCTCCCTCGGAGAGAGGGCGCGAGCAGAAGGCCATCCTTTGAATTCCTGTTTGTGTTATTACCGTCTAATGAATTCGGTCCTACAGCAGGTGTCAAATCATATCCGTTGTTTTGCAATCGACTCTGAATAGAAGATGTATTGCTTCTGCAAATGAATCTAATATGAATCTAATGAGCAGTAATGAGCAACTGTTTTGTCATTATTGAGGCAACCACTGTGATACTAATAAACTCTCATTTCTGCTCTTTAGAAGAAAGCAGTGGCCGGGATTTATAGCGTGGCCTTAATGTCCCCGAAGCCTGAGGCAAAAGACCGAAGTGAAACCCCCTAAACTGAGCATAATTTAGTCATTTTCGATCCGGCGGCCTTCTTCCTTCACCTTATTAAAATGAAGCTGGTTTTACGCCATCCGAGCGCTCTCCGGCTTGAAGGGGGAAGATGAAGGATGATTGTCTATTAAAGGAACATAAAGTTAAAGAGATGGGCATCCTGCTTTAATTTCATTTAATGTAAATATAATAATTGTCTGCCTCCGTACTCAATGGTCCTGTCTTAGTCGTAAAGCTAACGGCGCGAGAACCCTCGAGGCCTCTCAAAGCACCCGGGGTTGTCAAAGACTGAAGTTATTGGCCAAGGCAGAAGAACCAGAGATGGTCATGGGAGCAGAGTGTGGTCCTCCTCTCCTCCCACAGTGCTGGACAGCTGGTAAGAAAACCAGACCTGGATTCAGTGCCCACAGATTGTCCCTGGCTGGCCTTGCCAAGGAAGTCGAGAAGCCATTGGCTAGAGTAGTGGTGGTAGACTTCCCAAGATGGGGCCCAAGATGCGGCCCTCCAGACTTCTCTGTCTGGCCCTCAGAATTCTCCCTGGGCCACACCTGCTGTCCATCAAACCCCACACTTCACTGGCCCGGCTTCACACCCTGAGTGGTTTTGCCTACCTGTCCTTGAACATTCATAGCTCTGCCCATCACTGGTATGTGGCCCCCAAGAGGTTGTCTGTGGAGAAATATGGCCCTTGACCCCGTCCCTGGCTAGAGCATAAAAAGAGTCCATCTATAAAATGTATAAAACTGATTCTTATATGACTGACTCAGTTAAGTGCTAGAGATGCAATGAGGCTGTGTGTACTTTCTATCATATGTGGTGGACTTGTAAAAGGGTAAAAGAGTACTGGGAAATAATTTAGAATGAATTGGGGGGGGGAGTTTAAAAGTACAGTGGTACCTCGGGTTAACTACTTAATTCGTTCCGGAGGTCTGTACTTAACCTGAAACTGTTCTTAACCTGAAGCACCACTTTAGCTAATGGGGCCTCCTGCTGCTACCGCGCCACCGGAGCACAATTTCTGTTCTCATCCTGAAGCAAAGTTCTTAACCTGAAGCACTATTTCTGGGTTAGCGGAGTCTGTAACCTGAAGCGTATGTAACCTGAAGCGTATGTAACCCGAGGTACCACTGTACTTCCCCCCCTCCCAAAAAAACCCAGAGTTTTTTTTGTTGGGGATAATTCAGATGGAAATTCCCAGGTATCAAAAAAGGCTATTTATGTATGCCACTACTGTGGCCTGTGTTTTTGTTAGCCCCAAAATGGAAAACGAGTGAGGTCCCAATGAAAGAAGAATGGCAACTTAAACCGATGGAATACATGCAGCTGGCAGACTTAACTAACAGAATAAGAGAACAAGAAGAATATATGTTTAAAGAAGACTGGAAAATGTTTACTGAATATATGAGTGAAAATTGTGTACATTTCAAAACATTGGCAGCATTGAGATAAATTCAACAGTGTAAATAAGTATTGACGGATGTAAAAATGGAACACTGAATGGTTTAGTTTATGTAAAATATGCAGGGATCTATGGCATGCAAATTGAACCATGGAAGGAGAATAAGAAGAAGAAGAAGAAGAGGAGTTTGGATTTGATATTCCGCCTTTCACTCCCTTTAAGGAGTCTCAAAGTGGCTAACAATCTCCTTTCCCTTCCTCCCCCACAACACTCTGTGAGGTGAGTGGGGCTGAGAGACTTCAAAGAAGTGTGTCTGGCCCAAGGTCACCCAGCAGCTGCATGTGGAGGAGCGGAGACGCGAACCCGGTTCCCCAGATTACGAGACTACCGCTCTTAACCACTACACCACACTGGTGTCACTGATATTTTAAGGTTGTTCAAATGACTATTCTAAAATGTGAAATAGAAAAATTTAATAACAATTATAAAAGAGAGAGAGAGAGCAGCCCATATAGTTCAGCATTTTGTTCTCACATCTTGAGACCATATTGTATCATATGCAGTAGATGGGACCAACAGCTCTTTTTATTTTATTTTTTTGGCTGCCCATGGCCGCCATTTTGTGCTGTCACCTGTGGCACTTTTATGAGTACCGGTGCCTTTACATTTGCAAACATATACAGACCAACCATCATCGAGTCATAGAACTGCAGAGCTGGAAGGGTCCCTGAGGGTCATCTAGACCCAACCCCCTGAAATGCAGGAATCACAGCTAAAGAATCCCTGACAAATGGCCGTCCAACCTCTGGTTAAAAACCTCCAAGAATGGAGACTCCACCACCTTCTCAGGGAGTCTGTTCCACTGTCAAAAAAACCCTTACCATCAGAAGGTTCTTCCTGATATTTAATCAGAATCTCCTTTCTTGTAGCTTGAACCCATTGGTTCAGGTCCCAGCCTCCAGAGAAGAAAACAAACTTGCTCTACGCTACGCTTAAGACAGGATTTATGAGCAAAAAGAAAAAGGGAAGGCTTTCCCCATTTTCCTCCCTTACTGCAGAGGAATATTTGAGGTCACTGGGAGAGTCAAAATGGCTTCAGGACTGTTCTCCTGTACTATTTCAGACACATGGTTTATATACTTATGTGTCAGGAGTGTGTGCAGGAGCTGGGCCCTGTGACCAGTAGAGCTTCGCAGGACTGGGGCCTTCCTAAGTTTGTTCTGGAGATGCAAGGTGTGGCTGCACAGGTGAGGCCGCTTGGTAACTCACTGCACCTGGTGGCAAGCGCTGGGAATGAATATAAGGTCAGCATTTTCCCTTGGGATCTTTGCCACAGCAACTCGTTTCCTGCCTTGCTGCATTTGGCTTCTTGCTTCCTGATCCTCGGGCCTCAGCTTTGTGACTCCTTGCTTCTCGATCCTTGACTTCGTGACTCCTTGCTTCTTGACCCTCAGACCCTTGACTTCATGACTCCCTGCTTCCTGACCCTCGGACCCCTGGCTTCTGGACTCTCGTTCCTGCTCCCACCCCGCCATCTTGCCCCCAGTCCCCAGCCAGGATTTCGATTGCCTGTAGCCTGGACCATGACACTTATGAGTTTGCCTTGTAAATTTCTGAATATTTTACTTATATACTTGAGACCTTAAATTCATGACACTTATGTGTTTGCCTTCTAAATTTCTGAATATTTTACTTATATACTTGAGACCTTAAATTTTTATAACAAGAGGTTGAGGAGAATTAATTAGGACACATTTCCCATGTCTTTCTCCTGACGTTGGTCATCCTACTAGGTGACCCAAGCAGCTTCTGTGCCAAAACCAGGCCTAAACCCCAATAGACAATCAGTTTCCTCAGAGAGCACCTGGATCTGGTCCGTGACCACCCACTCATGAACCTTGCCCAAGAAGAGGAGATTGCCAGTTGGCTGGTAATCACTAAAGACTTTTCGAATGCAGGGAGGGGGTTTTGATGAGTGGTTTGCAGAGATGGCCGGCCCCCAAATTCCAACACTCGCCTGCTCTGCTTGTTTCCAAGTATAAATAATATAAAAGATAATACGCTAATGCCGTGTGTGTGTGGTTTTTTAAAGAGAGAGAAGGCAGCTGGGTACCCACCATCACAGCCTGCAAGTAAATGTCCCGAGAAGAGGTTCCAATGGTTTTTCGAAAGCTAAGTGCTAGCCCTCCATCAAAAATAATACTTCTGCTTGGTAAAGAGCTTTCTCCCTGTGCAATAAAATGAGACTTACTGTAAAGATTTGTTCGGAAGGTTGAATGATTCTGCTCAGGGTACAGCTGTTTGTTTTACTGCACTATGCACTACATACACATTTAACTACTGAACGGAGAACATATTGCTGGCATTTAAGGTATTATTATAGACACAGTGGTGTAATTATGAGCGGAGGAACCAAAGGAAGGGGGGAACAGGGGGAGGTATTGCAATAACTACCTCCCAATAGCATGAATTAGAGATGTGTGCATACCGAAATAACCCCTGCCTGCCTTAGATGTTCAAATGCAGTGAAATTCCAGCACATGGGTGCACAGTCATGCTATATTGCATTTGGTTTTAGAGGTCAACAGGGAGGAAAGTGATGAGCCAAACAGCAACAAGACATAAGGACATAAGTAGATCCCTGTTGGAATTGTCCAATGGCCTGTCTAGACCAGGATCACAGGGCCAACCCGATGCCTGTGGGAAACCCACAAGCAGAGCCTAAGAGCAGACACTCCAAGTGTCCGTAATTTCAGGGACAGTCCTGGATTTACAGAAGCCGTCCTAGTTTCTGACTTGCTCCCATAATGGCCCACTTTTCCTTAGGACACCCCTATTCTCATCAGAGAAATGTTGGAGGGTATGAAGTTATCCGATACCCCAAGCCAAGGAGATAAGTAACTATT
Organism: Podarcis tiliguerta; assembly: GCF_965153285.1. Classification (NCBI taxonomy): domain Eukaryota; kingdom Metazoa; phylum Chordata; class Lepidosauria; order Squamata; family Lacertidae; genus Podarcis; species Podarcis tiliguerta. Next base: position 10,103,236 of record NC_139536.1, on the reverse strand, counting down.
CAACCTTTAGAAGACATCTGAAGGCAGCCCTGTATAGGGAAGTTTTTAATGTTTCATATTATGGTTTTTATTTACGTTGGAAGCCACCCAAAGTGGCTGGGGCAATATAAATATTGGGGAATATATAAATAAATGCTTTGAGGAAGCCCAAACTCAGGATGAAAGGGAGAAATAAGGGAGGGCATGTTTTGCAAATCCTGTGAGCAACTCTCGCCCAAAAAACCTATGTCTCCACTGTGGAAGGATCCAGAACAGGCCTCTATAGTCACTTACGGACACACTGTTAAGACAATATTCATGGAAGACAATCTTACTCGGCTATGAGTGATTGCCAGAGAAGAAGAAGAAGAAATGTTAATGTTAATGTTGTTGTTGTTGTTGTATAAAGGTAAAGGGACCCCTGACCATTAGTCCAGTTGTGACCGACTCTGGGGTTGCGGCGCTCATCTCGCTTTATTGACCGAGGGAGCCGGCGTACAGCTTCCGGGTCACGGGGCCAACATGACTAAGCCGCTTCTGATAAACCAGAGCAGCGCACGGAAACGCCGTTTACCTTCCCGCCGGAGCAGTACCTATTTATCTACTTGTACTTTGACGTGCTTTCGAACTGCTAGGTGGGCAGGAGCAGGGACAGAGCAATGGGAGCTCACCCCGTCGCGCGGCTTCGAACCGCTGACCTTATGATCGGCAAGTCCTAGGCTCTGTGATTTAACCCAGAGTGCCACCCACGTCCCTTCTTGTTGTTGTATAGGCCATTCCTATTTTCATTGAAGAAATGCCTGCGGATATGTAAGAGCAACCAGCCATCTTCCCGCTTCTGATGCCCAGCAATTGGTATTCCACCAAGGATTATTCCAACATGGAACCACTCTATGTTGCAAAGGATTCTGGGAGAGGGAGGAGTCTCTTCTTGAGTTGTACAAAGTTCTGATTGCACTTGTTTGGTTTTGCTGTCGCTTTGCGCTTATGGCTGTAATAAGATTCTAAATTAAGTTGTGTAATGTTCCTTTTTAATAGGGCTGTATAAATAACCCAACAAAATTTTTAATGAGTAGAGAGGACTATCATAATCTATCATTAATTTAATTATATAGACGATTTCCCCCCCACCCACCCCCACATGCTTGTATTTTGGGAGTCGGTCCGCTAGACATATGTGGAAGCTTCTGATTTTGAACAGTGTCAACCATCATCATTAGCAGTTTTATAGATCTTTAAAACCTTTTGTGGAATAAGAGACCGGGAATACATAATTCTGAAGCAATTTTCTTTGAGGTCGGTAAAATAATAAGCTACTGGCTGGTGATGGGGAAGTTTTCAAAATAATTTATTTCAGACATCTTCAGCACTCATTTCTACCACCAGCACCCCTTCCCCTTACAGATAAATATTTTTCCTGTTTTGTTTTTAAACTCTTATCAAAAAAGAACATATCTGAACATTTGAAGTTGATTTATATCAGTTAGTCTATTACCCCAGGAGGTCGTATCAGCTTGCTAATATTTACAAAAAGCAGAATGGATGGCTGTAAGAAGGGAGCAGAGCAGTAGCAAATTGGCAAGGTGGCATTGCTTAACCATCTTCCAGCATTAACAAAATTTACTACATAAAAGTGGAATTAAATTGTATAATGAAAACAGGCAATAAATACATTTCTTGATTTTATTATTTCATCATTTTGCAAACTGCTTTGAGGTTTTTGTATTTATTTATTTATTTTATGGGTGGTGCTGTGGGTAAAACCTCAGTGCCTAGGACTTGCTGACCGTAAGGTTGGCGGTTTGAATCCCCGTGGCGGGGTGAGCTCCCGTCATTCGGTTCCAGCTCCTGCCCACCTAGCAGTTCGAAAGCACCCCTAAGTGCAAGTAGATAAATAGGTACCGCTTTATACCATTGGCACGCTGGCCACGTGGCCTGGAACTGTCTCCGGACAGCGCTGGCCCCCGGCCTCTTGAGTGAGATGGGCGCACAACCCTAGAGTCTGTCAAGACTGGCCCGTACGGGCAGGGGTACCTTTACCTTTACCTTTACACTACACCGTTAAAGCGCATTTGAAGAGCACCCTTTCCCTCAAAGATTTCTGGCCACTGTCATTTTACCCCCCACAGAGTTAAGATTCCCAGCAACCCTTAACAGATTGCAGTGCCCAGAATTCTTTGAGGGAAGGGCTTTCCATGGGGTTCCGGGATATATTCGAGATTCACGGACACTAGCTCTCCTGCACACACATATATATCTCAGCCATAAAACCACCAGTATATATATGTATACACATATATATATGTACACACACACACACACACACACACACACACACATATCTATATAAAATCCCTGTTCAGCTTCAGCAGGTTCTGAATGGCTGTGAAGGTCAGTGAACAATGAGAATTCTGTTCTTACCTGATGTACGGACTGAGGCTAGTAAGGAGAGCCCGAAGCACAAATGCCTGTAGTGGCCTTCAAGGGTCTGGTGACCACTACAGTTGCTGGGAGGCTTCGATCTATCCGATGCTTCCATCAATGGCAAAAAAAAATAATAATGTATGAACTGGGGTTATCGTTTAAATTTATACAGTGCCTTGAATACCGTGAACAATATTGCCCTGATTCAGCATTTACATTTTTCTTTGTCGAACTGAGACACTTTACTGCTTAGATCCACTTTTTCCCCCTTCATTTTTTTCTCTTGGTGGGTTTTTGTTATTTTTTTTGGTCAAAGCAAACTGTAGCTAGGGATAAACCGGATGGCTCAATTATCTTGAAATCTTGCCGTTTCACACCTTAGATCTGCAACAGCGGTTGCTAGTCGACTTGCGACTTCTCACACTGTTGCCTGGTGTGACACCCCTGTGGTATTTAACACTGACATTTCAGCACCTCCTCTCCGCATCCCTCCTTTTAGTCCGAGAGTGCTTAAAATATCATCGCTAAAATTACACGGGGGGGGGGGGAGGAAGGGAGAGACATAACAACCTTGATATCAAGCACATCAGCAATACAACCTAGCAAAGTGTGGAGCAATTCCCCCAGAAGCTGCAGCTGAGAGAAAGTTCTTTGTGTCCAAACAGAGATCTATCCTTGCTACGGATGGTACTTTTTTTTTCTCCATCCCCGGGTTCTCAAAAACTTTTCAGGCAATTACTTCCCCAGGTACCAGGGGGCCTTGATCGCCCAAAGGCCACACCACTCATTTCCGTCAATGTCTGGGGCGCGCTGACACCCATTTTGAAGTCCCCAGCAAGATTTCCTCTGTCTGGCCTCCTGATTGAGATCACGTAATTGCAATAATTAAGGAAGCTCACCTCTGGATATTATCAAAGTGACCCACCCAAACCTAAGTCCATATGGTTGGAAATAGCTAATGAGTCAGTTAATGTACTATGTCTAGGAGAATGTGGGCTCCGTACGGATGGCGCAGGAGTGTAATTTACCAAGGCGGTGACTGATTAAGGGTTTATTCCCCCCCCCCGTTATTTCCGCGCCACCCCCCCCTCAAGTGGACAATTGTTAACGTTCTGTGACGCGCTGCGAGTTCAAACTCCTAAGCACTTTTTTCATGTGTGTTCACACATTTGCAGAAGGAAGTGAATGTGACCGTAAACAGCACCTGTGACCTGGGCTTTTTAAAGATGTCTCAGTTGATTAATTGATTGGCTTGTGCATAAATTTGCATATGAATACCATGATCGTTGTGAAGGGGGTGGTGGAAACGGTTGTTCATTCATTGTGTTGCTTCAGAAGAAACATCCTTGCCCATGTGAGTGGGGAAAACATAGAAACATGCCTTAGACATGGTCATACCCTAACCCCAGAGTCGTCCGCGACTGGACCTAATGGTCAGGGGTCCCTTTACCTTTTTTAAGGAAAAGTGGGGCATTCCGGCATCAAATCAGAAACCAGTACGGCTTCTCTAAATCAGGGATGTCCCTGGAAAATAGGGAAACTAAGAGGATCTCATATACTGCACTGTTTAAAACACTAGGTTCTAAAACACTAAGGGAGACCAGGGAGAAAAAAGCCCAAGCAGAAACCTTTTAGGCAATTGAAATATCTGGATTTATGAATAACACTGAGATTCCTCCCCCACCTCGCAGCCTTATCCTCTCTGTAGGGAGAAGCCGTAACTCAATGCAAGCAGTAGCAGTGCTGCCATCCATTCTGCGCAGACCTTTGAGGTCTGCAGCTGACATTAGTGATGACCTAAAAGCCAGCATACTTCACTGATGACTACAGATTGTCATAAAGGCATAAGCGGCGCTGGAGGTCAGAGCTATTCTTCAACAGCAAAAGGAAAAAAGGAAAAGGACCAGACTCTTCAGAGAGGCAAGAGTTTTGCAGTATAAAAATAGTGGTGTTGCAAACAGGAAGGGCACAGACCGCAGGGTGTGGGGTGGAAAACGAAAGGATTGCCGTTTTTTCTCATTTTGGCAAATGATTGGTTTGTGCTTGGATCTGCTCCTTTTTATAAAACGATAGGCTAGGCGTTCAAGCTGCGTATCTCCTATTTCAGCTATAAGGAGGTCTGAGTATAATCGAAGGGACAGCTGCATATTCCTGCCTTGCCGGGGGTTCGACAAGATGATCCTCAGGGTCCCTTCCAACTCCACAATTCTATGATTCTATGAGGCAGGAAGAATGGAAGAAATGGAGGCAGTGAGAGATTTTACTTTCTTGGGCTCCATGATCACTGCAGATGGTGACAGCAGCCACGAAATTAAAAGATGCTGCTTCTTGGGAGAAAAGCAATGACAAACCTAGACAGCATCTTAAAAAGCAGAGACATCACCTTGCCGACAAAGTATAGTTAAAGCTATGGTTTTCCCAGTAGTGATGTATGGAAGTGAGAGCTGGACCATAAAGAAGGCTGATGGCCGAAGAATTTATGCTTTTTTTTTTTTGTTCGTTTGTTTTTTAAAAATGCCAACCTATTTTTATTATTTTATGCATTATCTACAAGACTGAGGAATAAAGAGTAGCTCAGGAAAGTGACGAAGTTTTGTTTGGCATCTCTCTTTTTTTTTAATAAATATTTTATTCGTTTTTACATACAAAACAACAAAGCAAAACAAAAACAATGAACAATACACCAAAAACATACAGAATTACACAAACATAACATACTACAGACAACAGAAATAAAAACAGTCTTATCTTCATATTCATCTTGCATTAACTTGTTTCTCTGACTTCCCCGAGTCTCCCTTCCCTGTATTCCAATTCATACAATTTAACAACAAATCCCTTCCCTCTGTCATGTTTAACCTCCTTTCTTGATTTGAATGTCTTTATGGCTGGGCCATAAAGAAGGCTGATCGCTGAAGAATTGATGCTTTTGAATTATGGTGCTGGAGGAGACTCTTGAGAGTCCCATGAACTGCAAGAAGATCAAACCTCTCCATTCTGAAGGAAATCAGCCCTGAGTGCTCACTGGAAGGGCAGATCGTGAAGCTGAGACTCCAATACTTTGGCCACCTCATGAGAAGAAAGGACTCCCTGGAAAAGACGCTGATGTTGGGAAAGATGGAGGGCACAAGGAGAAGGGGACGACAGAGGACGAGATGGTTGGACAGTGTTCTCGAAGCTACCAGAATGAGTTTGACCAAACTGCGAGAGGCAGTGGAAGACAGAAGTGCCTGGCGTGCTCTGGTCCATGGGGTCACGAAGAGTCGGACACGACTAAATGATTAAACAACAACAACAACTAAACCTGGCCATGAAAACTGCCAACCAGACGATTTCCCACTTCCCTGAATTTTAGAAACAAAAGAAGTCTCCAGTGGGAAATGGAGGAGCAAGTGGTTATGGGAGGCAATATTCAGACTGCAAATATAGCCTAGGACCCTTGTCCCCATAGGACCACCTCTCCTGGTATATCCCACAGAGGACCTTACAGTCTTCAAACAAAAACATCTTGGAAGTCCCGGGCCACAGAGAGGTTAGGCTGGCCTCAACCAGAGGCAGGGCTTTTTCGGCTGTGGCCCCAATCTGGTGGAACGCTCTGTCACACGAGACTAGGGCCCTGCGGGACTTGACATCTTTCTGCAGGGCCTGCAAGACAGAGCTGTTCCACCAGGCTTTTGGCTGAGGAACAGTCTGACCCCCTCTCTCCTTCTGTAATCATCACAGAACTCTAGCCCAATGGTTGCCATTAATTTGATTCTGAATTGATTTCAGTGCCTGGCGTGCTCTGGTCCATGGGGTCACGAAGAGTCGGAAACGACTGAACAACTAAACAGCAACATGAGGCAGGAACTGGTTCATGGGTGGTCCCTTGGTGGAACCATCAGTGTACAGAACTGGAAGATTCAGGACAGATAAAACATGCAGTGCATGCAGCACATGCTTGAGCTATGGAACTCTCTCCCACTAGAAGCAGTCGTGGCCACCAACTTGGTTGGCTTTGAAAGAGGATTAGACAAATTTGTGGAGGAGATGGCTACCAATGGCTACTAGCTACAGTGGCTGTGCTCTGGCTCCACAGTTGAAGGACAGAATGCTTCTGAACATCGATTGCGGGAAACAGCAGGAGAATGAGCTCTTGTGCTCAGGTTTTGCTTGCTGGTTTCCCATAGGCATCTGGTTGGCCCATGTCTGATCAGGATGAAGGACTATATGGACCACTAACCTGGTCCAGCAGGCCCTCCTTAAGTTCTTAATTCACTGTCATGAATTATCTTAGAAAGCTTTAGAAGACCACAGTGGTACCTCTGGTTAAGAACTTAATTCGCTCTGGAGATCCGTTCTTAACCTGAAACTGTTCTTAAGCTGAAGCACCACTTTAGCAAATGGGGCCTCCTGCTGCTGCCGCGCCCCCAGAGCACGATTTCTGTTCTCATCCTGAAGCAAAGTTCTTAACCCGAGGTAGTATTTCTGGGTTAGTGGAGTCTGTAACCTGAAGCGTATGTAACCTGAGGTACTACTGTATTAGATGAATTCATGGAGGATAAGGTCTGTCTCAGAAACTACAAATGATCCAGAATGCGGCTGCTAGACTGGTGACCAGGAGCAGCTGCTGGAACCACATAACCCTGGTTCTAAAGGATCTACATTCGCTCACAGCACAATTCAAAGCCCTAAACGGCCTCGGCCCTGTATACCTGAAGGAGCATCTCCACCCCCATCATCCAGTCTGGACACTAAGGTCCACCTCAGAGGGCCTTCTGGTGATTCCTTCACTGCGAGAAGTGAAGTTACAGGGAACCAGGCAGAGGGCCTTCTTGGTAGTGGCACCCGCCCTGTGGAACGCCCTCCCAACAGATGTCAAGGAGATAAACAACTTTCCAAAGACAGCCCTGTATTGGGAAGTGTTTAATGTTTGATGGTGCATGCTCTAGTTATTTCCTGCTTGGACTACTGCAACACGCTCTACGTGGGGCTACCTTTGAAGGTGACCCGGAAACTGCAATTAATCCAGAATGCGGCAGCTAGACTGGTGACTGGGAGTGGCCGCCGGGACCACATAACACCAGTTCTGAGAGATCTGCATTGGCTCCCAGTACGTTTCCGAGCACAATTCAAAGGGTGCTGACCTTTAAAGGTGCTGACCTTTAAAGCCCTTAACGGCCTCGGTCCTGTATACCTGAAGGAGCGTCTCCACCCCCATCGTTCAGCCTGGACACTGAGATCCAGCGCCGAGGGCCTTCTGGCAGTTCCCTCATTGCGAGAAGTGAGGTTACAGGGAACCAGGCAGAGGGCCTTCTCGGTAGTGGCACCCGCCCTGTGGAACACCCTCCCTTCAGATGTGAAGGAAATAAGCTGCTATTCTATCTTTAAAAGACATCTGAAGTTCAGGGAAATTTTTAATATTTAATGCTGTACTGTTTTTAACACTCGATTGGAACGCGCCCAGAGTGGCTTGGGAAACTCAGCCAGATGGGCGGGGTATAAATAAATCATTATTATTATTATTATTATTAATGCTTGCTGTGTTTTTATTATGTTGGAAGCTGCTCATATCCTCTTCCTCATCTGGGAAAGGGGTGGGAAAGGCCCTTGGCTCAGTGACAAAAGCATCTGCTTCACGTGTAGCAGGATCCAGATTCAATCCCTGGCATCCCCAGGTTTGGCAGGGAGAGATCCTGTCTGAAACCCTGGAGAGCCCCTGCATGGTAGCTGATGTCTACAGTAGGTAGAGAGCAACAGTCAATCCTTGGAATGCGTACATAGGTCTCTGGCAAGCAAGCATTACATTCATGTCCCATTTTAAGGTTTACACTAAAAATCACCCAGAAGGGACGCAGGTGGCGCTGTGGGTAAAAGCCTCAGCGCCTAGGGCTTGCCGATTGAAAGGTCGGCGGTTCGAATCCCCGCGGCGGGGTGCGCTCCCGTCGTTCGGTCCCAGCGCCTGCCAATCTAGCAGTTCGAAAGCACTCCCGGGTGCAAGTAGATAAATAGGGACCGCTTACTAGCGGGAAGGTAAACGGCGTTTCCGTGTGCGGCTCTGGCTTGCCAGAGCAGCTTCATCATGCTGGCCACGTGACCCGGAAGTGTCTCCGGACAGTGCTGGCCCCCGGCCTCTTGAGTGAGATGGGCGCATAACCTAGAGTCTGTCAAGACTGGCCCGTACGGGCAGGGGTACCTTTATCTTTTAAAATCACCCAGAATGAATGCCAGAATGTGTGAAGTGGCTCTGATTTAAAGACTCATTGACTTCTCAACAGCCCTCAGAAAGCAACAGGAAAAAGAGAAGCGAAAGCAAAGGAGCAGGAATCGCCTGATAAAGCTTCTTTCCAAGTGACTCATTTGGGTAATGATGCAATGAAAATTAACCACTTTCTGTTCCCCACTGATTTCCGCAGGAGGCTGAAGCGTCCACTAAAGACAATGGGAATTCACGCTTAATCCTAACCGGATCATGCCCAGAGCCAATGAAATATACTCAGAGTCGAGTGTGGATTTAATGCTCTTTATTCAGCTCATAGTAGTGAGGAATGGAAGTTCCCCCAAAATATCTGCTTTATAAACATTATTTACACAATGGGCCACACGTGATTGGCTAATCCCAGGATTCTTCTGTAGGCCAATCAGGTTGCGGATTCACTTCCACCTGGATTGGGTGGCTCCTGCGGACCAATCATGCTGCTGTATTGTTCTAGGACCAATCAGACTGCTGCAATTTGGATCCTATTGTTCTAGGACCAATCAGACTGCTGCATTTTGGATCCTATTCAACTCAGCATATAATACCCAACAGTTTTGATGAGGAGCTTCTTCTATGTGCATTCGCCATCCTATCCCTGTACTCCACCCCTTTCTTTTAACTATAGGCCTTGTTATCTCAACCCCCCCACCTTCTTCTTTCAAAGTCATGCCTGAAACCCTGGGAAGTTCAGTGCGACTTACTTCCAAGTACCGTATTTTTCGCCCTATAGGACGCACCTTTTCCCCTCCAAAAATGAAGGGGAAATGTGTGTGCGTCCTATGGGGCGAATGCAGACTTTTGCTGAAGCCTGGAGAGCGAGAGGGGTCGGTGCGCACCAACCCATCTTGCTCTCCAGGCTTCAGGAAGCTATCCGCCCAGCCCGGCAAGCTCCCAGAGCAATGCCAAAGCTGTGCGCAGCTTCGCCATCGCTCTGGGACCCGTTCTGGGGGCTGGGATCCGGCGAAACTCGGGCTTCCCCCGCCCCCAGCCGCGCAAGCTCCCAGAGCGATGCTGAAAGTGCGCTCACCTTCGCCAGCGCTCTCCGACCCGCTTTGGGACCCCAAAGCGCAACATCTGGGGGTTAGGGTTAGGGGGTCAAATCCACGGGTTAGGGGGCGCAAATCCATGGGTTAGGGGGCGCAAATTACTTGCCTTGCCCCGGGTGCTGACAACACACTACGCCACTGCTCGGGTTACATACTCTTCAGGTTACATACGCTTCAGGTTACAGACTCCGCTAACCCAGAAATAGTACCTTGGGTTTAGAACTTTGCTTCAGGATGAGAACAGAAATCATTCTCCGGCGGCGCGGCAGCAGCAGTAGGCCCCATTAGCTAAAGTGGTGCATCAGGTTAAGAACACTTTCAGGTTTAGCACGGAACTCCGGAACGAATTAAGTACCACTGTAGCTTAGAGGGCCTCATCAAACCTAAATCCGGCCCTGGGGGTTGGGGGTTGGTTTGGATGACCCTCGTGCCCCTTTTCCAACTTCGCGATTCCGCGATTGCCCTGCGCTGCCGCTTTTCTCGCTCGCGCGCGCTCTCGAGCCGGGCGTTTGTTTGCTGAGGAGGCGTGTCCGCCGCCTCCGCTTCCGATAGGCTGTTCTCGGGCGGGCGCGCCCGCGCGTGAACACGCCTCCCCCGCCCAGCCCAGCCCAGCAGCCGGCCGGCACCTCCTTGGAGTCCCTCTCTCCGGACCACGTGACCAGGCTCCTTGGCGTGGGAGCCGCGCTCTGACCGGCCGCCGTCACGCTCGGCCTCCCATTCGCCCGGCGCCTCAGGAAGGAGAGGAAGGAAAGGAAGAAGATACAAAGTTTCCAGCGGGGAGAAAGACAGACTTTCCCGAGCCCCGGAGTCTTCTCCCGGCGGTAGGCTGAGGACTTGGCGGCCTCTCCCAAAAGAAGGGGGGGGCAGAAGTAGGGTGGGGTCCCCCTGAAAGTTTGGGGTGACTTGAAGTTTGAGCTAAGCCAGGGCAGGGGGGAGGCAGGACCGCAACAACAAACACCCCCCCCCAAACCATAGAATGGTAGCGTCGGAAGCACTGCCGAATTTACGCACAGTATTAAGCTAAACATAACATATTTAGCCGCCCTGAGCCCGGTCTTGGCTGGGGAGGGCGGGGTATAAATAAAAATCTATTATTATTATTATTATTATTATTATTATTATTATTATTATTATTAAACAAGCTATAGCTTAGGGCCCCCCAAAAAAATTAAAGGGGAAAAAAAAACCCTGGATGTACATTTCTAGTATATAAGATAAGAAACAAATAGAATAGATAGATAAACTTTATTCGCATTAGCCAACGGCCATGGCAACATAAAACAAGCAATATATACAAATAAACAGACAGCAGTTGGTAAAAAGGGCAATCAAATGACCAAGGTTATCGTTCAGATAGTGGCCCTTAATCTCATTGCACCCTCGATAAGAACAAATAGAATAAAACCTACGTGCAGGAGCGCACCCCCCCCCCAAAAAAAATTTAAAGGTAAAAAAACTGGATATAGATTTCTAAAATATAAGATAAAAAACAAAATAAAACCTACATACAGCAACAGTGTTTTGTGTAGGCTCCTATGATGTAAGTAATGGGCCCGCAATCATTTATGTTAGAGCTTAATTATTTCACTGTTTGTGCTTCAATTCGACAATGACTTTGATAAAATACATATTTTGTTATGTTCAAATGGCTTTAGATACCTGTTAGGTCCATAAATTGCCATATAGCATATATTCAACACACACACACACACAAAAAAAAACAAACCAGTGACAGTTTGTTGCTGACAGAGGACAGCTGGACATATAAAGGGCCCCGTTAACCTTCAGTAGCTTAGGGCCTCATCAAACCTAAATCCGGCCCTGAATGGTAGCGTCGGAAGGGACCCCCAGGAGTAATCTAGTCTAACCCTCCCCAGCAAAGTTAAAAGACTCCCCAAGGGAGGGCCAGCCAACCTCCTGGTTTAAAAAAATCTCCAGTGAGGTGCCGAAATCCCAATAGAGCAGAAAAAAAGACTATTTATGCGACCACAGCTGCTCGGATGCTGTTGGCCCAGAGATGGAAAGAAGTCCTTACCAGAGAAGAATGGCAGATTTAAGTTGATGGATTATGGCGAAATGGCAAAAACGACCGGAAGAATCGGAAATTTTAAGAAGGAATGGGGGAAATTGATAATTTATCTTGAAAACCATTCTAAACAGTTAAAATCGTTAGTTGGGTTGGACTAACACATGTAGTTTATCATTGAATTTTGGATATAAGAGGCGTAAAAGATTTGGATTATTATAAAAGATGCAGGAGGAAATAATCAGCAGTAAGACCCACAAAGGGGAGGCGGCATTCTTTGGAGTCTTGTTTTTATGCTGTTTCTTGGATATGTGATTGTAAAACATGAATATGAAAAATAAAATAAATATTTTTAAAGGGGGGGGGGAAATCTCCAGTGACAGAGGAACCCCCGGGAAATTGGCTGTTCCAGCTAAGAAATAGTGGACTCGGTGTTCTGCTTCTCTACCCTCCTGTCCTCAGGCTCTTTGCAAAATTAGATATTTTTTTTAATAATGCAAAAAAATTGCTGAGACTTTTGGGAAGTGGAAGCTGGAGTGAAATATTGCAGCAGTGGAGTGGTGGTTTCAGCCAGCCAGCCCCTTCCAGGGTACTCCATTGCATTCCTCCCCATGTTTCTTCCCCTCCCTTGGGAAAACACAGATATTCTGCATCCACTGGGCATGCTCTTTCAGCTGCTTGGGTGGTTCCCTTTTGAGTTTTCTTCTCACTCCTTTTTAGGGGTGGAATTCCCTGCAAAATTTAGTCTCCTCCCTCCATAAATTCTGTGGTGCATCCCTTTTGTGCAGGAGTGGCAGTGTTGACTTGGAGAATTGCGTTTGCTAGTACTGTAGCATGTAGCTAGGTGTGGCTCGTGTATTGGAAAGACTCCTGGGAGTTGAGTGGGGAGATGCTTGTTTTTTAAAAAAGTGACTGCAGCTGCAGTCCTGTACTCACTTAGGGCAGATTCACGCCACACATGTAAAGCACATCACTTCCCTCAAAGAACCATGGGAGCTGTAGTTCCCTCATGGAACTACAATTCCCGAATTATTAGCTAAGGATAATTAAAAGTAATAGAAAATTAAGAAATGCAGAAGTATGATAAAGAACAGAAAATCATCAGAGGTGTTGACGGAAGTCAAAATATTGCATAAGATGTGAAGATATGTTGTATGACTGTTGGAACTGATATGTTAAAAAATCAATAAAAATGTATTATTATTATTTTTAAAAAGGAACTACAATTCCCAGTACGCTTAACAAACCACAGTTCCCAGGATTCCTTAGGTGAAGTCATGTGCTTTAAATGTGCATTGAATGTGCTCTAAATGCATGATGTGCTTATGTCCTTAGTTGGGAGTAAGTTTTGAAGCATTCAGCATGACATCTGAGTACATATGCATAAGTGGGTGGGATTTTTTTAAAGAAAAGATGTGTTTCTTTCTCCTCTTTGTTTTAATGTATTCTGTCAGGGTTTTGTCTGTCTGTTTGGTTTGTTTTAAGTCACTTTTCAACTAACAAATTTAAGAAATAAAAATAAAAAATGCAGTCTGGGCCAAATAATAAATTATGATCATACACATATAAGCCACTTACAACACATAACAGGTGTTTACTGCATGAGCAGTAAACAGCAATAGATAACAATAGACTGCAATAACAATTCTATTAATAGAGTTGATAAATGCTCATGAACATTAAATCAGCAAATTAACAATTCATGAATGCTCCATTGAATAAGTGTTATTGTTTGGCTCCTTAAGTCAAGGTTGCGGTTGCCCAAATGGAATGTCTAGTTGCCATTTTGGGGCAAGACTGCTCTAAAGGCTTATTTTTCAAATGATGGACTGTCTGTGATTGATTCTCAGTTAAACATCTGGCTAGTTCAGATGACAACCTTGAGCTAGGTTAAGAGCTTTGAGAACTTAAATAAGAAAAGTCACTTGAATCCAGAGACAGTCCACATTTATATTGGCCCATTTCACAGGGCAGAAAAAGCAATTCGGTTCTAGAAATTCATTCCAATTGTGCAGATAAAATATAACTGATAGAATTCTGCAGGAAGGGATATTGCTGTTGTTGTTTAGTCATTTAGTCGTGTCTGACTCTTCGTGACCCCATGGACCAGAGCACGCCAGGCACTCCCCTTCTATTTGCCAGGAGGTGATGGGACCAGTGGCCATGATCTTCATTTTTTTGATGTTGAGCTTCAGACCATATTTTGCGCTCTCCTCTTTCACCCTCATTAAAAGGTTCTTTAATTCCTCCTCACTTTCTGCCATCAAGGTTGTGTCATCTGCATATCTGAATATCTGAGGTTGTTGATATTTCTTCTGGCAATCTTAATTCCGGTTTGGGATTCATCCAGCCCAGCCTTTCGTATTAGTGTGTGAAAACAGTCCAGATCCAATGATCTCCGCAGACAGTGGAGATGCCAGGTGCCATTACGTGGTCACAGGTGGTCAAAAGCCAGGTGCGAAATGTGCCTGGCGCCTGGCTAATTTCGAACACTGGATAGAGTGGGGCATTCAGGAAAGAATATATAGATGAAAGAACTCTTCATATGTTCCTTTGTATTCCTCCTTTTCTCCCATTCAGGTGTGATGCCTCCTAAAAGGCATGGAAAAAGCAACCTCCCCACTCCTCTTCAAGAAGGGGTAATACTGAAAGACACCGAAAAAAGAGAGTGGAGACTAGGTCGTATGATTGGCCAGGGAGGATTTGGCCTAATCTACCTAGGTAAAGTATAGATCATCACCTGAGTCATTGCAACGTGCTGCCTTTACTGTTGGTGATTTCTGTGTGCTTGTGTTCCATCCTTATAACTGTTAGTTCTTCAATCTCTGTGTTGGTTTCATCTCTTAACCAGTTCAATCTTCGTGTTGCTTTCAAACACAACTTTATAAGGCACAGTTGGGGGTACTTGAGAATTTTGCTCCTAAATCATCCTTTCGCAACCTGGTACCTTCTAGACATTTTGGATGACAACTTGCGTTATCTCTGAGCACTGACTGTGCCTGATGGAAGCTGTAGTCCAATGAATATGGAGGACACCAGGCTGAGGATAGCTATCCTAGATTACCCTATTCCCGTCTCTAAATTATTGCCATGCAATTTTTAACCCAGCACAGATGCTGGTAATATGTAATTTCTGGGTTCTCATGACTTTGTTGTTGTTTAGTCGTTTAGTCGTGTCCGACTCTTCATGACCCCATGGACCAGAGCACGCCAGGCACTCCTGTCTTCCACTGCCTTCCGCAGTTTGGTCAGGCTCATGTTTGTAGCTTCGAGAACATTGTCCAACCATCTCGTCCTCTGTCGTCCCCTTCTCCTTGTGCCCTCCATCTTTCCCAACATCAGGGTCTTTTCCAGGGAGTCTTCTCTTCTCATGAGGTGGCCAAAGTATTGGAGCCTCAGCTTCACGATCTGTCCTTCCAGTGAGCACTCAGGGCTGATTTCCTTAAGAATGGAGAGGTTTGATCTTCTTGCAGTCCATGGGACTCTCAAGAGCCTCCTCCAGCACCATAATTCAAAAGCATCAATTCTTCAGCGATCAGCCTTCTTTATGGCCCAGCTCTCACTTCCATACAACCCTAAATAGCAACACTGATGATATTCCTGACTCCTACAGCTTCAGAAACCACTGTTTGACTTTCAGAGCTGACGTTAACCTTTAGGAGCAAGAGTGAATTTTTCTGGATGTCCCTCTTGGCACTGGAAGCTTAACTGGGCTACGCATGGTGTCTTCAGACACATCTCAGCTCCTGACCATCTGCTGTCCTGTCCCTGTGCCCATTCAGAAGGTGCCATGCCAGTTTCAACAGGGTCTAGGTGCCAATTCCACAACACAGCCAGTGCCACAGCGCCAATTTAAGGGAAACATATCTTTGCGGATTGTCTGTAATCCGCCTAACAGCAAATATTTCTGCATGTTCCTCTTTCTAACCCATTGGCTTGCATCTGTGCTGTTGGTTAACTGAAAGAGGAACAAGGAGCCTAAGAGACAGTGGCCAAATGAAATCACTTCCACCATGCGGGATAACGTTGGGAGTAGAAAAGGCTAAGGAGTAAACCCTGGAATGAAATCCCTAAGGAGGTTGATGGCGCCTTGTACACCTCCTTGCAGCAACTCCTGCAGCCAAGCTGGTCCCTAATGTATTGCTCTGCTTTCCTTTGGAGCACATCAGCAAGGCCAGGAGGGGTCATCTGGGCAGCCCAGTGCCTCCATACACACTGCCCAGGCTGGGGAGGTCACTACTGTGCTGCTAATTCAGCGGTTTGACTTCACCCCCGGTGGCACACTCCATTGTCTCTCAAGACCAACAGATGCCAATAACAATAGATTGAATTTCACTTCAACATTGGCATCTGTCTGGATGCGTCCAAATAGTCATGTCACGCTGAAAGACTGACTGTTTTGTGGGGATGAGAGATTTTGCAGCCAGGATCTGACTTGATTACAAGCATGAAGGAGACAGTGAAGAAGATGGGTGCGCAGAAACATAGACCTATGAGAGAAGACGTTGCTAGACAATTACAGCTTTGATATCAGATAGCTCTGTCTGTATAGATCTTCTCTCAAAAGTAACATAATATTTCCCCTGAGCTCTGCAGGCCTCAAGCTTAAGTAAAACACTTATCCACAGACTGAGCTTCACTTAACGTCTTTCGTGCATGTTAAGACTTTCACAATGTTGTTGTTTTTCTAAAAGGGTCTACTGGACCATATTTAAGTTGAGTTTGAAAACATTGCTATTTTTTTAAACTTTCTGGTGCTGAAATATGCCTTCCTAGCATGGTTATTGTGATGTTAGTGCAGTGTTTCTCAAACTTTGGGTCCCCAGCTGTTGTGGCACTGCAACTCCCATCATTCTTGACCACTGGACCTGCTAGCTAGGGATGATGGGAGTTGTAGTCCAGCAACAGCTGGGGACCCAAGTTTGAGAAACACTCCAGTATGTACCGCATTTTTCGCCCTATAGGATGCACTTTTCCCCCTCCAAAAATGAAGGGGAAATGTGTGTGCGTCCTATGGGGCGAATGCAGGCTTTCACTGAAGCCTCGAGAGCGAGAGGGGTCAGTGCGCACCGACCCCTCTCGCTCTCCAGGCTTCAGGAAGCTATCCCCCCAGCCCCGCAAGCTCCCAGAGCGATGCCAAAGCTGCGCACAGCTTCAGCATCGCTCTGGCTCCCGTTCTGGGGGCTGGGGTCGGGGGAAGCTCGGGCTTCCCCCACCCCAGGCCCCGTGCCTGGGGGGTGGGAAATAATCCCCCCCCCAATCTAGGTGCGTCCTATAGGGCGAAAAATACAGTAAACCTAGCAGAAGAATAATTTCTGAGGAACACTGGTTAAAAAACCCCACCCTTCTTTCCCTGTGTATGTGCACGTACACAAATACACTTTCTTGAGGCCATCAGTGTTTGCAAAATGAGCATCTGTTGCCAAAACCTCCAGCAGCAGCAGTGAGATCAGCTGTGGACAGGAGTTGGGGAATTCTATTTAATTGCCAATAGGCATAGCTTTTTTGCTCTCCCCCAGTGTGCAAACTTTGCCTGCAAATCCGGCTCCCTAAGATCTATGGCAGACACTTTTCTCCATTATATTCCAAGAGATGATTGCCACGAAAATGAACCGCTGTAAGTGAAAGCTGGCAGGCTCCAGCTGGCAGACCAAACCAGCAAGTTAACTTTGTCGGACTTCTGGGTGCTGTGGTGCCAGGCTGTCAGTGAGCGGGGAGGCGGAGAATGGCAATTTCCTCCAGAAATGTGCTCCAATGTTGCTGCTTGCTTATTAAAACTAATAAAAGCTGTGGGGGAGCGCCATAGCTCAGTGGCAAAGAACATGCTCTGCATGTAGAACATCCTGGGCTCAGTCTCTCTAGATAGGAGAGCAGAGGGAGACCAGTAGGAATAGGCAGTTCAGGTTTAGGTGGGTCAAATAGCTGGTGCATATGGGTTTCGTTTGTGGAGAGGCTGTAGCTCACTAGTAAAACATCAGCTTTGCATGCAGAGGGTCGCAGGTTCAATCCCTAGGATCTCCAAGAAGTTCAGTTATGTTTGATTTCATGAAGAGTTGTTAAAGGGTTTTCATTCAGGTGAAGGAAAAAGAAACCTAGGCGTTAATGTACTGTGCAAAGGACCTGTGTTTGTACACACATGACCTCTGGCCTTGAAGTTGTTCTCCAGAGTTTGTCGGATGGGGTGACCAGCTTCTTAAGCCATGTCGAAGGGAGGAAGGCAGCTTACGCTGTAGCACCCAGCTGCTTGCAAGCTGGTTAATCACATTTCTATAGTAGAATAGGGATGCGGGTGGTGCTGTGGTCTAAACCACAGAGCCTAGGACTTGCCGATCAGAAGGTCAGCAGTTTGAATCCCCGCGACGGGGTGAGCTCCTGTTGCTCGGTCCCTGCTCCTGCCAACCTAGCAGTTAGAAAGCATGTCAAAGTGCAAGTACTGTGGTACCTCGTACTTAATTCATTCCGGAGGTCCATTCTTAACCTGAAACTGTTCTTAACCTGAAGCACAACTTTAGCTAATGGGGCCTCCCGCTGCTGCCACACTGCCGCTGTGCGATTTCTGTTCTCATCCTGAAGCAAAGTTCTTAACCTGAGGTACTTTTTCTGGGTTAGTGGAGTCTGTAATCTGAAGCGTATGTAACCTGAAGTGTATGTAACCCGAGGTACCACTGTAGATAAATAGGTACCACTCCAGCGGGAAGGTAAATGGCATTTCCGTACGCTGCTCTGGTTCGCCAGAAGTGGCTTAGTCATGCTGGCCACATGACCCGGAAGCTGTACGCCGGCTCCCTTGGCCAGTAAAGCAAGATGAGCGCCGTAACCCCCGAGTTGTCCGCGACTGGACCTAACGGTTAGGTGTCCCTTTTTATAGTAGAATCAGATTCTACTTCCATTACACCACCTCTCACGAGCTTGTTCTTCAGAGACGTTTTGCACTGCAACTCCCATTAACCCCAGCCAGCATGTTCTAGGTAGGTCTGATAGGACTTGTAGTAGTGCAGAACATCTGGAGACCGCTGGCTGCTGGTGCTGCCTTGCACTTAAATTAAAAAAAGAGGTGTTCCAAGCTTCTTCCAAATCCTAACACTTGGGAAATCACATGGTGTGCATTCTAGCGGGATACAAGTTGTTGGTGTAGCTAGAGGTAGAAGGAAACTTGAGTTGTGGGGGGCGAGTCAAGGAGTGGTGGTAAGGCAGTCAAGGTGGACCACCTGTGACTCACATTAGGGAATCTTTGGCCATGTTCCTAACCTGCGGCATTCCTACATCATGCTTTTCATTTGAGTGTTCATTTTATCCATGGAGGCACAGGTGATCTCAGTGGCTGGAAGCGCCTCTTAGCATCTGTGCCTGGTAGGACAGCTTTGACCGTTTCTGGACCACAGCAGTTCAGGCATTGGTGGCTTTTAAGATTGGATCGCCGCAGTGCACTCTTGTTGTGTGAGGCTTCCTTTGCACTTGACGTGGAAACTGCATTTAGATCCTGCTGCCAGCATATTATAATAATAATAATAATAATAATAATAATAATAAGAAATTTTATTTATACCCCGCCCTCCCCAGCCAAAGCTGGGCTCAGGGCGGCTATCAACAATCAAAATAGCGTTTCTGCCTGGCATAGCTGTCAACTTCCCCCTTTTTTAAAGGGAAATTCCCTTATTCCGAATAGGATTCCTTGCAAGCAAAGGGAAAAGTTGACAGCTATGCTTCCCGGAGGTGTCCGCTCATTGCTGATTTGTTACCAGGTCAAGCTCATTGCGTTACTATTGGAAGAGAAAGCCCTTGACAGCTTAGGACCAGTTTACCTGTCAGATTGCCTTTCCTGCATATGTGCCCACTCAGGCATATAATATATATATTATAGAATCATAGAGGTGGAAGGGACCCCAGGGGTCATCTAGTCCAACCCCCTGCAATGTATGAATATCAGCTAAAGCATCCATGACAGATGGCCATCTAACTTCTGCTTTAAAAGGTTATATAGATATATAAAAATTCTGAACAATTGAAACGAAAAGAAGCAGATATCCCTGCGGTAATATAATATAATATAATATAATGTAATATAATATAATATAATATAATATAATATAATATAATATAATATAATATAATATAATATAATATACAGTGGTACCTCGGGTTAAGTACTTAATTTGTTCCGGAGGTCCGTTCTTAACCTGAAACTGTTCTTAACCTGAAGCACCACTTTAGCTAATGGGGCCTCCTGCTGCTGCCATGCCGCCGGAGTCCGATTTCTGTTCTTATCCTGAAGCAAAGTTCTTAACCTGAAGCACTATTTCTGGGTTAGCGGAGTCTGTAAACTGAGGTACCACTGTAATATAATATAATATAGGCCTTTAACATTAAGTGACGTAATCTTCAATGATTTCATCGTGAAATATAATTGTAAAGAGAGAGTGTCAATTTAACTTTAAAAGTTGGGAAAGAAAGTATGAGAAGAATAAGACAGAAAAAGTGAGAAGAGTTTCAGTTGCAGATTATTTGTCTTTTACCCTTATTTTACTGGAGAAAATGGTGCAAGGTTTGAGTTTCTATTGCTCTGGCCTTGCTATCTCATCTTATTCAGTGTTCTTAACCAGCTGATTTTTCCTTTTCCTTTCTTTCAGTTTTCGGGTCATAAAATAAAATTATCAGACGTAAGGTCTCGTACAAAGTTATTGGTAAAGTCCAGTTAAGTTGGGTTTGTATGGAAGGTGCTAATCATTCAAAATCAATGATACTATCTTCAATTATCTTCAGTTCATTTTAATTTTATTGAATAAATCATTATTCCTCAACAATCTGTTTTTCTTCCTTTAACGGACAAGTTTCTTTTTATTTCAAATAATGATTGGTTGTAAGGTTGTAATTTTGACTTTATTAATTATAGTTAAAGGCTTTAACTCAATAGTTCTATCTCTTTCTTGATCAGTTTGGTCCCAGTTACATTTTCATAAAGATATTTTAAAGTCTCTTATTCTTAAGATAATTTAAATCAAGTCTTTAAAGTTAATTATAATTATAATATTTGCATAATGGCAGAAGCACTTAATGGTATGCAACAGTTTCATGTGAATTTGGACTTAGTCTCCAACTTCACTCAAGGACCAGTTACTTTTTAGCATTGCCCTTAGTGTGATGTCCATGGTGTGGCCCTTCTGGGTGTTATTGGACCTCAATTCCATATGCCCCGCGGAGGACCCTACAGTCTGCAAACAATAACGTCTTGGAGGTCCCGGGCCTCAAGGAGGTTAGACTGGCCTCAACCAGAGCCAGGGCCTTTTCGGTCCTGGCCCCAGCCTGGTGGAATGCCCTGCTGCAAGAGACCAGGGCCCTGCAGGACTTGACATCTTTTCACAGGGCCTGTAAGACAGAGCTGTTCCGCCAAGCCTTTGGTCGGGACCCAGACTGACCCCTCTCCTCCTACAATACCCTATATATGAGGCCTCTCTAACTCCTCTCACTGGCTCATATAAATAGCTGAGCTTGGTGAGTACCTAAGGTTCCCAACCCCTACAGTCATAATTTGCCAGTTGACTCCGTATTTGATTTTAATCTGATTTTAAGATGTATTTCAGTCGATTGCTGAATTTTAAGTTTTAATGTATTTATATTTTGCCCTGAGCCCCGTTATGGCTGGGGAGGGTGGGATATAAGTAATTTATTATTATTATTATTATTTATTATTATTTATTAGGCATATTTCTTTTTTAAAAAATATAGTTTTATTGATTTTTACATAACATTTCCAAAAATCATACAATATATTTTCTTACCTTATACAATGTTTTGGACTTCCATCAACCACATCTGAAGATTTTTCAATCTTTATCACTTAATCTGCATTTCATTAGTTTCACTATTACTTTTAATAGTCCTTCACTAATAATTCTCTTCATACTTTTCTCTGCAATATTTCGCATAGTCCTCCTTACAAAACTTATAGCAATCCTACTAGCGCAGTCTGTTGATTACAATTGCTTTTCAAATAATTCACATGTTTACTCCAGTCCTCTGAGAATCTCTGATCCCACAGGTTTCGAATCCTTCCTGTCATCTTATCTAATTCTGCATAGTCCATTAATTTCGTCTGGCATTCTTCTTTCATCGGTAATTCTTCTTGTTTCCATTTCTATGCCAATAGTACTCTTGCTGCCGTTGATGCATATAAAAACAGTTTATTATCCTGTCTATTAATATCCTCCCCTACAATGCCAAATAGAAATGCTTCTGGTTTTTTTTATAAATGTATATTTCAACACCTTTTCCCATTCATATTAATAATAATAATAATAATAATAATAATAATAATAATAATAATAATTGTTGTTATTATTATTATTATTTCCCCAGCCCAGCATGGCCATCATCATCATCTGTATGGTCACAGGGTATATTCACCCCTAGTTTAGCAGGTTAAACCACAGAGCCTAGGACTTGCCAATCAGAAGGTTGGCGGTTCAAATCCCCGCGACGGGGTGAGCTCCTGTTTCTTGGTCCCTGCTCCTGCCAACCTAGCAGTTCGAAAGCACGTCAAAGTGCAAGTAGATAAATAGGTACCACTTCAGCGGGATGGTAAACGGTGTTTCCGTGCGCTGCTCTGGTTCGCCAGAAGCGGCTTAGTCATGCTGGCCACATGCCCCGGAAGCTGTATGCGGGCTTCCTCGGCCAATAAAGCTAGATGAGCGCCACAACCCCAGAGCTGGTCACGACTGGACCTAATGGTCAGGGGTCCCTTTACCTTTACCTTTACAGCAGAGGTCTTTAACCTTTGGCCATCAGGTTGTTCCTGAGCTCCAACTCCAATCATCCCCTGCCACCGTGGCCAATAGTTAGGGACGATACAGGTTGCAACATATGGAGTGCCATAGATTAGCCACCCCAACCCACAGCCTTAATGCCTCATTGCCCATCTTTGAGTGGAAAAATGGGGTACAAGTAGTGTAGTCCCCATTCTGCTCCACAGAACCTGGAGAAGAACCACAATGGGGGTGGGGTGGGGAAGAAGACCCCAAAGTCATTTGGAAATTGATTGTTGTCCATGGCAGTTGATCATTCCTGCAGTGCAGCCGGAGCTAAATAGGGAATTTTGGCAGATGCATTTTGTCATATTGCCACGCTGCATGGGTTGGAGAACCTTGCCCGCTTCTGCCCAGGTCTGCTCTTCCTCCTAGAATTTGTGGGGACTTGGGTTCCGGTCTTTGCTCAACCACTTGTTCCCTGGATGGCTTTGGAGCAAGTTGCTGGGGTTATTTCGGCTGCATTTTCTCATCTGATGAAATGGGAATATATAGGAATACAGTGGTACCTTGGGTTACATACGCTTCGGGTTACATATGCTTCAGGTTACAGACTCTGCTAACCCAGAAATATTACCTCGGGTTAAGAACTTTGCTTCAGGATGAGAACAGAAATCGTGCTCCGGCGGTGCGGCAGCAGCAGGAGGCCCCATTCGCTAAAGTGGTGCTTCAGGTTAAGAACAGTTTCACGTTAAGAACGGACCTCCGGAACGAATTAAGTACTTAACCCGAGGTACCACTGTAATAGTAATTGAAGGAATGAAGAAAATGGGTAAAGGTCTACATGAGGTTCTTGTTATGCAGTGAGAAGATATTTTAATTGTTGTCACTGCTATTGTTGTTATTGTTACTATGTTTTTGATTTTCTTGATACTATTTGTGTTCTTTACCTTATTTATATTGCCCAGAGGTGTTTAGTTATTAATCTGTTTAGAGAAGCATTTAAATAAATGGTGTTGTTTGTTATTACGCAACAAGGTCTGTATGGGACTTGTCATATTGTCTCTGCTGATGCTTAGTTTAAATTCTGTTCATAGCTAGAGAGATCAGTTCATCCGTAACCCACCTCTCTCTCTCTCTTTCCACCCACATTCTGTCCTGCAGCTTCCCCTCGCCTTGATGTTCCCGTAGAAGACAGTGCAGAGCATGTCATTAAAGTGGTAATTTTCATACCTTTTTAAAAATCAACTTCCTTGGCAAAGGGCTGTAAGTTACTGCAAGGTCCTCTCTGTATGTCCTTTTTGTTACGCATTTGTGATGATTTGAACTCACGATGATATTGGGGCAGTTATACTTGATCATGCTTTCAGTAATGTTTGCGCCTTGGGGGTAGACAGACTGCTTTGTCTCATGTCCTGTAACTTCCTGCTGAAATCCTGTAACTTTGCACACAACAAGAATTCCAGGGTTTGTTTGTTTTGTCCCTGGAGTGCCCCTCCAGATGGCAATAATGCAATAACATGGGGAAAGCACCACAGAACAACTAATAAAACAGAATGATGTGTGGACAGCCCATTATAAATCCACCAGTGTTAATACTTGCAGAATACTTCTGCAAACAAACCCCTGTCTGGAGGGGCCTTAAAAGGTAAAGGTAAAGGGACCCCTGACCATTAGGTCAAGTCATGACCGACTCTGGGGTTGCGGTGCTCATCTTGCTTTATTGGCCGAGGGAGCCGGTGTACAGCTTCCGGGTCATGTGGCCAGCAGGACTAAGCCGCTTCTGGCAAACCAGAGCAGCACACGGAAACACCGTTTACCTTCCCGCCAGAGCAGTGCCTATTTATCTACTTGCACTTTGACGTGCTTTTGAACTGCTAGGTTGGCAGGAGCAAGGACCGAGCAACGGGAGCTCACCCCGTCGTGGGGATTTGAACCGTGACCTTCTGATCGGCAAGTCCTAGGCTCTGTGGTTTAACCCATAGCGCCACCCCTGGAGGGGCCTTAAGAGTGCAATGTATCTCAACAGATGCTGAAATCTATCCTGCAGTTCCTCAATGTTGCTTTCCCTACATATGAGACTTCTATTATTATTTTTGCCTTGTTTTCAATGCAATTTCACAATGTCTATAGGCCTTGTCCCTAACAGCACAGCATAATTTCCTGATGTACCTTCTAGTATTAATATTCATCCTTATTGGAGTAATAATTCTTGCTCTAGATTTGCAGAATGGAGATGGCAGGTGCACCTGGGGGGGGGCAGTTCCACAACCTAGGAGCTGCCATGAAGAATGTCCTCTCCTAGGCCACCTCACCACCCTGAACGGGGCACAGTGGAATTGCCAAAAGTCCCTCCTCTGCTTATCTTAACACCTGAGAGGGTTTGGAGGGAAGGAGACCTGTGTAAACTTGCACAGGAGAATTTCCTCTTCCTTAAACGTGCACCCTCAGAATCTGCTCCAGTGGGCTGGGAGGAGGTCCCCCTAGGATAGACTTTTGGGGGTACATGGGCAGAGGACAGTAAAGTCCTACACTGGAATCAACCCCGTTATCTATCCTCTTTATTCATTTTTCACAACTTTATCGCATCCTTCCTCTAAGGACATTACAGTGATGTATAGGGTTCCTCACCACAACCACCAGCCTTCCCTTTTTCTTTCCAACAATTCTGTGAGGTTAATTATATATATATAAAAACAGCTTTGATGAAGCCTCCACAAAAAAACTCAACAACTCTGGTCAATTCAATGGGTAGATCACTGCCAGTTTATTCATAGTGGGAGTAGATCACAGTCTTTTGGAAGCTGGACATGCCTGGTCTAAAATATGTAACCGTATGAAGCTTTGTGGCCTGAGGGTTTTTTTAATTTTGGGGTGCCTCCAGCCATTGTTCAACTCTTGAGATGTTTAGCTGGTGATGTGATGTTTAGCTGGTGATATAGAATGATGTTGAAAAACAGATATCGCCCAGCCCTAGTTGTGAGCGACATTCATTAACTGGATGGGTCCAGTGCATCTGCTTCTTTGTTTTTTAATGCAGGAATATCTTGAAAACGGACCTTTGTTTTCTGAACTGAAATTCTACCAGCGAGCTGCAAAACAAGAGCATAGTAAGTGGAGTGGCAGACGAGTCGAAGCATTTACGCACTTCTTATAGTGCAATAAAGCTTTTCCAAATACAGAAGCACACAGTTGTTGTCTTCCGCAAATGTAGTTGCGTGTATTATTATTTCCATGCTGTTATTTTCTACTAACAGTTTCGAAACATGTGTTCTTAACGTTGTACACAGCCTTGGGATCTTTTGATGAATCACATATAAATAGAATAAATAATAATAAATAAAAACCGTAAGCTCAACTGTTGTTGTTTTTTAAAAAACCTTAAACAAGCAAGCATATTTTTTAAATAAAAAAAAGAGGAAACTTCTTTTTTAAACAATTATGTTCTTTACATTTTTGCCAGTCAAGAAGTGGATGAAGCTGAAACAATTGACATTTTTAGGAATTCCTTTCTTCTGGGGAGCTGGCCAGACTGAACATAATGGCAAAAGGTAAGGAAAACGCACACACACACACACACACACACACACACTATGTAAGTGAATAAGAATCAGCATTTTTGAGGGTGGGGAGTTCAGTTGTCCATTTCCTGAAAAGGAGGAGGAAGCTGTTTAGGTCAGTGGTAGACCTCATGGTTTGCAGACTGAAGCTCCCAGCTGCTGTCCCCGTGGTTTCTCAAATTCTTCTTCTTCTTCTTTTGGCGATCACTCGTAGCTGAGTAAGATTGTCTTCCATAAACACAGTTTTAAAAGTGAGTCAGTAAATGACTGTGGAGGCCAATTCTGGATCCACACCTCCTTCCACAGTGGGGACATTGGTTTCTGGGCGGGAGTTGATCACAGTGTGGATTTGCCAAACGTACCTTCCTCTTAGCACGTTTCTCCCTTGCATCCTGAGTTCAAGCGTCTTCAAAACCCATGACACCTTTGGTAAAGGCTGTTCTCCTATTTGAGTGCTCACAGGCCAGTGTTTCCCAATTGATGGTGTTTATACTACTTTCTTAAAATATGCCTTGAGACAGTCTTTAAACCTATTTTGCTGACCGCCATTTCCATTTTTAAGTTCAGACTAGAGTAGTTGCTTTGGAAGACGATAATCAGGCATCCGCACAACATGACCAGTCCATCGAAGTTGATATTGACGAATCATTGCTTTGACACTGGTGATCTTTGCTTCTTCCAGTACACTGGTATTAGTTTGCCTGTCTTCCCATCAACGATGTCTCTGAAAAATGTTACACATCACTTGGGAAGACAGGCAAACCAATACCTCTCAAATTAGAAGAAGGCGTAGCATGGGGGGTGCAGGGGGGGCCGGCCGCACCAGGCGCAACATCTGGGGGTTAGGGTTAGGGGGCGCAAATCCACGGGTTAGGGGGCGCAAATCCACGGGTTAGGAGGCGCAAATCCACGGGTTAGGGGGCGCAAATTACTTGCCTTGCCCCGGGTGCTGACAACCCGGGCTACGCCACTGGTCTTGAGTAGTCCAACTACCGACTGGAGCATTAGACCCAGTGGTCTAATCTGCTAAAAGGCAGTTTAGTGCAGTCCTAGTGCATGGACCTGTGTACACAGTCCTTCCCTTGATCTCTCGCGCTGAGTCCCTGGTTTGAATTGCTGTGTGGTTTTAATAGGATTGTTTTGTTGTGGGTGCTTATACTTTAATGTCTGTGTAATGGCCTTTTATACTTCGTAGAAGCCTATTTTAACATTAAGTGGTACATATATAAAGAAACAAAAAGAAGAATACGTTTTGTTGCTTATATTTACAAGGCAACAAGCCATGACATTCCTATGCTTATGTCTCTCTGTGTGTGTTTTATATAGTTACAGATTTATGGTGATGGAAAGGTTAGGAGAGGATCTGCAAAGCATCTTTGAAAGAGGAGGGCGAAAGTTCAGCAAGGGAACGGTTCTACAGATTGGTGTCCGCATGGTGGGTATTGGGCCCTTAGCAGTACAAAGCTTGAAGGAAATGTGTGTTGTCTAAACAGTCTCTAACAGATGCTTGTGTACTGTTAACCTGAAAGGAGCTCCTCTAATGGGGAACTTCTGCAACGTCATCCAGATGCAGATTGCTGTGCCATTTTCATAAGTTATCGTTAAAGGAATTACCGTATTTTTCGCCCTATAGGACACACTTTCCCCTCTCCAAAAATGAAGGGGAAATGTGTGTGCGTCCTATGGGGCGAATACAGGCTTCACGCACCTCTCCACAAGCAGCGGGAGCCCAGCGCTGGGCTCCCGCTGCTTGCGGAGAGTTGCCTGCATGCTGAAGCCTGTGCTCACTGAGCTCAGCGCGTCCAGGCTTCGTGGACCTCTCAGCAAGCAGAGAGCTGCCTGTTTGGGGGCTGGGGTCGGGGAAAGCTTGGGCTTCCCCCACCCCAGCCCCGCGCCTGGGGGGGGGGAAATAATCCCCCCCCCCTTTATTTCCCCCCCAAAAAACTAGGTGTGCCTTATGGGACGGTGCGTCCTATAGGGCGAAAAATACGGTACATATTGCTTCAAAAATATTGGGTTGTATCCAACCAAGTTCTACTCAGATCTGTTGATGTTAACCCAAGTTAGCCATGCCTGTCAACTTTAATGGGCCTTCTTTAACCAGGAGTAACATTGAATACAACTCATTGCTTTCTTTTTCCATAGGCAGATTTAATTGAATGAAGTTGATACGAATTACTGAGATGAAGTTTTTTCATCACTTGTTGTTTACTCATTGATATTGGGGAGGTTGTGTATTGTGGTAGCTGGGGAGGCTGTACTCAGCCATGAACCTTGTACAGTGGTGCCTCTGGTTACAAACTTAATTTGTTCCAGAGGTCCGTTCTTAACCTGAACCGCTCTTAACCTGAAGTACCACTTTAGCTAATGGGGCCACTGCGCTGCTGGTGCGCAATTTCTGTACTCATCCTGAGGTAAAGTTCTTAACCCGAGGTACTACTTATGGGTTAGCGGAGTCTGTAGCCCGAAGTGTTTGTAACCTGAGGTGTTTGTAACCCGAGGTACCACTGTAGATGGGTTTAGATCAACATTGCAATGCCTCCCTCACCCCCCACTTTCATCGCAAGTTAAGAAAATGATCTGCTTTTCCTCTTCAGCTTATTGCTTTCCGACTAAAACTGGCTGACCCACTGGCCTAATATCAGTATGACTCTTAGTTTCCTTTGCAATTTGTCTTTCCCCCTCTCCTCCACTAGCTGGATGCTTTGGAATACATACATGAACATGAATACATTCATGGGGACATTAAAGCAGGAAATTTGCTTTTGGGCTACAGAAATCCACATGAGGTAAGCATCATATTTTGCTTGATTGTTAAATTTGTTTTGGTGGGATGTGTGCTATACAGTCGTACCTCTGGTTGTGAACATGATCCGTGCGGGAGGCACATTCGAAACCTGCAGCACTCGCAGCCTGAAGTGCTGCACATGCGCGTGACGCGATTCGGCGCTTCTGCGCATGACATCATTTTGTGCTTCTGCGCATGTGCGAGCACTGAAACCCGGAAGTAACCCGTGCACAATTTCTGCTTCGATCCCATTCATTGTCCATTAAGAATATGATCTTTTAGTGTGGCAGCACCTGAACATTGGAACTCCCTGCCTATGGATATCTGTCAGGCTCCTTCGCTGTACTCTTTTTCCCCGGCACCTGCAGAAAACACTTTCATTTAGACATCAAACCTACTCAGATGCTTAGAAAGCTGGTGCGAGTTTTAACCTGTTGTTAGTCTATTGTCCCTTTTAACTCTTCAGGTGTCTTAAATTATTGTTGCTCGTTTTTCTTAGTGATGGTTTCGTTATATTATCTTCTCCCCCCTGCAAAACCACTTTGAGGTTCTTTTGTAATCAAGCAGTGTGTAAATTTTATGAAACAAATAAATAAAATCGTGACTGCAGTACGAGTAGGCAGTACCTTCTTTTTGTTTTAACTTAAGACAGTTTATACGGGACGCGGGTGGCGCTGTGGGTTAAACCACAGAGCCTAGGACTTGCCAATGAGAAGGTTGGCGGTTCGAATCCCTACGATGGGGTGAGCTCCCGTTACTCGGTCCCTGCTCCTGCCAACCTAGCAGTTCAAAAGCACATCAAAGTGCAAGTAGATAAATAGGTAGCACTCTGGCGGGAAGGTCAACGGCGTTTCCATGCGCTGCTCTGGTTCGCCAGAAGCGGCTTAGTCATGCTGGCCACATGACCCGGAAGCTGTATGCCGGCTCCCTCGTCCAATAAAGCGAGATGAGCACTGCAACCCCAGAGTCGTCCACGACCGGACCTAATGGTCAGGGGTCCCTTTACCTTTAAGACAGTTTATATATAATCATAAGAAAACATTTTAAGAGTTGAAAGTGCAGTATGCAGACGGGTTTTTGAAGTGTAGCGCATGCACGCTAAAGCAGTTTCGGGCGGCTCGGGTGTAGCTTTGCACACACTGTGAGGACTTGCCTTCAAAGTGGTCCCTGCAGCTTGAAATCCTTCGTTCAGCTCCCTATGCACACCTTGGTCTTTGTGTCCATGCACAGGCCAGCTGGATGAGACTCCCTGTCTGCAAATGCCACTGAAGTGGATGGGAACTCCTTGCGCCCCAGGGACGAATGCTTTGGAGAGATCAGGTGTTGCATCTTGCAGCGCGGTTGATTGCCGCTTTGCTGCTAATAATGCTGTCGTTGAGTTCTTGCAGCCCTAATTAAGTTGGCCTGCTAATACACTGCTGATCCAGATTTGTTGCTGAGCTAACAAAGCAATATATCTCGCCAGGTTTTACATGGCAGCTCTGTTGACTAAAACAATATACAGTGGTGCCTTGGTTCTCAAACGTCTTGGTACTCAAACAACTTGGAACCCAAACACTGCAAACCCGGAAATAAGTTGCAAACTTTTTTCGGAAGCCGAACAAGCTCCATTGTGAGTGTTTCGCTTCTGATTTGAGTGCCACACTTCTGTTTTGAGTGTTACGCTGAGCTCTGTCTGTTTTTGGTATATATTTTGCATTTTTGTTTTTGCGGCTCTTTTTTGTGTGTGACTGTGTGGAACCCAGTTCAGCTACCGAATGATTGATTGTCTGACTGCAGTACATTATTTATTGCTTTCATTTTATGGATCAGTGGTCTTGTTAGATAGTAAAATTTTCATGTTAAATTGCTGTTTTAGGGGTTGTTTTTAAAAGTCTGGGGCGGATTAATCCATTTTTCATTACTTTCTATGGGAAAGTGTGCCTTGGTATTGGAACGCTTTGGTTTTCGAACGGACTTCTGGAACAGATTAAGTTTAAGAACCAAGGTACCACTGTATATGAAAGGATGAAATACATTCCATGTTTTTAATGCCTTCCCCTCAATATCTTCTTTCTATAGTTGTGATGCTTTTCTGACATTAAGTCCCCTGCTCATGATTCCTGCACTGCTAGGGGTGGGGCTAGACAACCAAACTCTACAGTTTTATGATTCTAGGTTGTGTTTAGTATGATTTATAGGAGTTTAATTCTGACCATGATTGCTCTTTGGGATCCTTAAAGGTAAAGGGACCCCTGACCATTAGGTCCAGTCGTGACTGACTCTGGGGTTGCGGCGCTCATCTCGCTTTATTGGCCAAGGGAGCCGGCATACAACGTCCGGGTCATGTGGCCAGCATGACTAAGCCGCTTCTGGAGAACCAGAGCAGCACACGGAAACACCGTTTACCTTCCTGACGGAGCGGTACCTATTTATCTACTTGCACGTTGACGTGCTTTCGAACTGCTAGGTTGGAAGGAGGAGGGACCGAGCAACGGGAGCTCACCCCGTTGCGGGGATTCGAACCGCCGACCTTCTGATCAGCAAGTCCTAGGCTCTGTGGTTTAACCCACAGCGCCACCCGCGTCCCTTAGTTTGTGATAATTCTGTTGGAGTTGAACCTGCTTTTGATGTTGTCGTTTAGTGCCTATATTTGCATGCACTGCCTAAAGGCTCCCAAACAAGGCAACAGTTAAGTGCATGACTTTAGACTCTGATTTGCTAGCTTTGCCAGTTCAGACATTACACTAAACCTCAGGGTGAGGAAGGGAAAATCCTAAGGGCCAGATTCTTTCATAGGACAACATGCTAGGGATAAGTGAGGCCAGATGCAAAAGTGCGGGAGGAAGGCAGTATGCCCCACAGTAGCCAGAGGTTTCCATCCTGGCAGGTGAGAATCATAGAATCGTAGAATTGGAAGGGACCCTGAGGATCATCTAGTCCAACCCCCTGCAATGCAGGAATATGCGGTTGTCCCATACAGGGATCAAACCTGCAACCTTGGCGCTATCAGCTCTGTTCTCTAACCAACTGAGCTTTCCAGTCAGAAGCACAATGTTCAATGACACATTCCTGCCAGGCAAAACATCACTCAAAGCAGCTGTTGAGGGCTGCGGGAATCCCTGCACTAAGACATACAGTGGTACCTCTGGTTGCAAACGGGATCCGTTCTGGAGGCTGGTTCGCAACATGAAAAGAGAGCAACCCGAAGCGCCATATCTGTGCAGGTGCACAGCGCGATTTGGCGCTTGTGCACATGCGCGAAGTGCGATTTAGCGCTTCTGCACATGCGCGAGCGGCAAAACCCGGAAGTAACCCTTTCCAGTGCTTCCGGGTTGCTGTGGGACATAACCTGAAAGAACGTAACATGAAGCAAATGTAACATGAGGTGTGACTGTAGTTAATTCCAAACCAGGTTTAAGAAAAGCTTTCTTACAATCGCCTTGAGGGCTTTTTCTTTCTTTCTTGTTTTACAGTCAAGTGGTATGTTAAAATTTGTGAAATAACCAAGAAAGTTTGTGTCGGAATTTTATTAATTTCTGCTGGAAATTTCCATTCCAGAATATCTGCTTTTCTTTCTTTCATTCATATATCTATATCTATATCTATATCTATATCTATATCTATATCTAATCATCTATATCTATATCATCTATATCTATATCTCTAGCTATCTCTATCTCTATATATCTATATATCCATATATCCATATATCCATACATCTCATACCACATAGAAGTGTTTTATAATGATTTTTGTCTGAAATGTTCCCAGCATTATAGGCAATGCAAAGCACACACACAGCAACAACAATGGGGGGTGTAAAGCAAGTAATTATTTGTTTACTCGTATGGGAGTGAGAAAGGCAAGCAAATAAAACCAGCCCTCTCCTTTTCCTTTGACCTCCTAAATGATGTGTTGGGAATTGTAAGATGATCGGAATCTGCTGACCTCCGGAAGGTCAGCTTGCTGCTGATTTCATTCACTTGCAGGGAAGCGTTAGGCCATTGAGCGAATCTTCAGGGCAAAAGAGCCTCTCTTTTTATCAATAAGCCTCTTAACGTTTTGAGGGTTGTTGCAGTGCATCAGGAGAGGGTGCTGAGCCTTCTGCCCTGGCAATAGCCTTCAAAGCGCTTCTTGGACTGCTGTGTATTTTTCAGTTCCGTGTAGCTGCTAAGGATCAGGTGTGAAGCATGTACTTTATGCCTTGAGCCATCAGATAATTACAATAAGATTTAATTGAAATCTGAATCGATGAATAAATAAAATACTTGAAACATCCACAACAGTTGCTCATCCAGCGTTTCCTTGGAAATATTCAAGGAGTATGGTTCCTCAAATTATCTGACCGGCTGCTTTCCTTGACCAAACTGCTCTTACATTGAGGAAGAGCTTCCTCACTTTTGACCAAAATTTTGTCTCCCTGTCTCGTTACATCTGTGACTTTTTGTCTTAAGGCTGGTGGAATCTTTCTTCTTTCAGAGTTTATTTTATGGCATCCTTTCTGTTCCGTTAAAAGTTGCTTAAACTACTTTGGAAAGTGCTCTAAAGCATGGGTAGGCAAACTAGGGCCTGGGGGCCGGATCCGGCTCAATCACCTTCTCAATCCGGCTCGTGGACGATCCAGAAATCAGTGAGTTTTTACATGAGTAGAATGTGTGCTTTTATTTAAAATACATCACTGGGTTATTTGTGGGGCCTGCCTGGTGTTTTTACATGAGTAGAATGTGTGCTTTTATTTAAAATGCATCTCTGGGTTATTTGTGGGGCATAGGAATTCATTCATTCCCCCCAAAAAAAATATAGTCTGGCCGCCCACAAGGTCTGAGGGACAGTGGACTGGCCCCCTGCTGAAAAAGTTCGCTGTCCCCTGCTCTAAAGTGTCCCCCCCCCCTGCATTTAAGCAGTGTCAGAATTGCAGTTGGCTAGCCACAGTTCGTGATTTCCAAATAATAAAATAAAGCATATCTCTCTGTGCCTAGATGGAGGCAATGCTTGGGCAAGGCTGCCTCTTACATTGAGCTAAGCTCAATGACAAGGGAATGCCAGCCAGTTCCACTTAAGTCGCCTCTTCCGTCACAGTGACTTGACGCATTATTGTCTTTCCAGCTCGGCTAGGTTGGGTAGCAAGCAGCATGAATCTGCTAGAGGATACGGGAGGAAATAAGAGTCGGTCGACCTGACAAAACTTTATGCCTTGTCCCAGATTTCCAAACGCCGCCTCCAGTCTTTAATCTTTGTATTGCAGTTTGTACAGGTCGTCAGGTGAGAAATATAATCAGTATAATCTTTAAAAGCTGTTGCCCCTGCAGGAAGAGAAAGCTGCAGTCCTGGTGACACGCTCCAAATAGGCGCAGAAAATGCAGCAGCAAGAAACAGGGTCTCCCTCCCCTTTAAGACACAGACCAGCCATCCCAAGACTGTAAATCTGCCGGGGGCACAAACAGGAGTCAGTAATTTTAATAGAATCAGCTACCAGATAGCCTGACTGCCTTTTTTTGGTGGAGAAAAAGAGAAAAGGGAGACGGAAAAGAAAGAAGCCCATCAAGAGCAATATAATTAAATTAAGAGCAAGGTCAGGCTGGCGCTGTTAATATATATATATATTTTCCAGGGCAGGGATTTGCCTGCCAGGAAAGCACAAAACTAGTTAAAGAGTGATGCGGAAAGTAGTTTCTCCAACTTAGCAGCTTGCAAATTAATGCAGTGATTTTCTTAACGCTGGTGATGCTTCGAAGGTGTTGGTCGGGAACACGAGCCTTAAGGGCAGTGGCTGTTGCTGCTGCTGCTGCTTAATGTCCACTTATTATTGCCAAGCTTTTAACAGGTGCTTATTCTCCGAAGACTTTGGGCTGTTTCTTCGGTGGTGCTTTAACTCCATAATTTGTTTTTTTAACGTATCTTTTCACGTTTAGTCTAGCGCAGGGGGTAGCCTGTCCGGTAGGTGGGGAGTTACACTCCCTTGAAAGGAGCAGGTCTGCATCTTGCAGGTGCTCCTGGATTCAGCACTGTCGCTGGAGGCTCAGGTGGCCACTGTACTCCATGCATGGGACGTGGGTGGCACTGTGGGTTAAACCACAGAGCCTAGGACTTGCTGATCAGAAGGTCGGCGGTTCGAATCCCCGCGACGGGGTGAGCTCCCGTTGCTCGGTCCTGCTCCTGCCAACCTAGCAGTTCGAAAGCACATCAAAGTGCAAGTAGATACATAGGTACCGCTCCGGCGAGAAGGTAAACGGCATTTACGTCTGCTGCTCTGGTTTGCCAGAAGCGGCTTGGTCATGCTGGCCACATGACCCGGAAGCTGTACGCCGGCTCCCTCGGCCAGTAAAGAGAGATGAGCGCCGTAACCCCAGAGTTGGCCATGACTGGGATTAAAAGGACATTGATTCTTTAATTAGCCAAAGGCCTGGGAGAAGAGGAATGTTTTCGCCTGGTACCTCAAGTTACGCAATGAAGGTGCCAGGTGAGCCTCCCTGTTGAGATCATTCTACAAATGGAGAGCCACTTCAAAAAAAAATGCCCTTTCCCGCGTTGCCACCCTCTGGACCTCACATGGAGGAGACACACAAAGAAGGACCTCAGAGGATGATTTTGGGGTCTGGGTAGGTTCATATGGGGAGAGGTGGTCTTTGAGGTATTGTGGTCCGGAGCCGTTTAAGGCTTTATCGGTCAAAAGCAGCTGTTTTAATTGGGCAGGAAGCTAACTGGCAGCCAGTGCATTTGGGCCAGGTTTGGTGTAATACGCTCACACCTTCTTGCCCCACTGAGCAACCTAGCAGCCAACTTCTGCACCAGCTGAAGTTTCCGAACCGTCTTCAGAGGCAGCTCCACGTATAACGCATTGCAGTAATCTAACCTAGAGTTTACCAAGTCAAATTGGCATGCTCTATATGAAAGTTCATTAAACAACTGCTCAGCAAGGCGGCTATCAGATTCTGAGAGCGTAGCTGGGTTTGCTTGAGACATCGCCCCTAATGGGTTACCATTTCTTCCTTATTGCTGCCAGACTCAGACATGGCAAAACTGACAACTGGGGGGGCCTTCTCTTTCAGGATTATTTGCGGTCCTTTTTTCGTGTTGCTGTTGGAAAACTTTCAAAAGCTTCTGTTGCAACTACAGAGAGATGTTCTCTCCTGGAGCCTTTTCGTCCCCCCGCCAGAAGGAAAAATTAGTATGTCATACGCTTGGTGTTTGCAGAAAACTTTCCTCTTCCGTCCTTTTTCTGTAAGCACGGCTGTTATGAACTTGTCGAAGGGCTGGCTGTTGAAAGGCACGATCTGTCGTGCCTGCGTGTGTGAGTGTGTTTAGTAAGGAGGAGAAGGGGTCCCATAAGCAGCATGGAGACAGATAAAAGACATCTTGCACTTTATGATGTCTGGAGGCCCACCTGGAGAGAAGATAGCTTAGGAGCAAAACAGACAAAAATTCCTTTCTGCTCTGAAATAAGACTGGGTATGGAAGAGGCACGCAACTCAGGAAGGCGAGGGTAGCGCTTAGCAGCCCCTCGATGGACATATTTTATCCTGAGATGCCATTTGGCTTAATAAAATGCAGATCTGAGAGTCTCCTCAAGCCACCGTTTTCCTCCAGCTTAATTAGAAAGGTTATACTTTTTCCAGAGGACAAAAGCATCGTTCATTTCTCTCCTCTTGTCTTCCAGGTTTATCTTGCTGATTATGGACTCGCCTACAGATATTGTCCCGATGGGAACCACAAAGAGTATCGGGAAAATCCTAAGAAGGGCCATAATGGGACCATAGAGTTTACCAGCTTGGATGCTCACAAGGGAGTAGGTAGGTTGCTCTCTAACTCCCTCAGTCTTCCTTCACCCCTTCAAAAACATTTCGGGGGGGGGGGAATGAGTAATTGGGCTGGTGTGAAGCGTACTTGGAGAAGCAGCAGGTTTATGGGGCTTTGTGTGGCGACTTCCTGTCCCCCTAAGTCGGTGTGGCAATCTGGAGTGCAGCAAGGGAGAAAGCATGATACAGAACAGTGGATTTTGAATAATGCTGTAAGGCGAAGAGAACTTCTTTTTTCCCTTTTTTTTTAAAGAAAGGAAATTACTGCCTTTAAGTAAACTTTGATGTCGTGCACTGTGAAGCTGTACAATCAGATCAGTAGTAGAGTGGAACTCTCTCACTCTTTTTCCCCTCACTGCTTCCAGCCTGACTTGGGAGCAGGCCAAGTAATTCGTTCAGTCCGCTTTTTGCAGCAGATGAATCTGTTTTGACATCCCTGCTTGCAAATTTAGATGCGGGGGAAAGGAGAATCGCGGGCATCCCCCTGGCCCTCCAGGCCTCTCCGTCTCGGCCTTTGAGCCTCTCTGCAGGCCACGCCCCTCACTGGCCTTGATTGACACCATTCCCGAATAAATTTGCCTAGCTGGAGTGTGTGTCTTTAACCTCTAACGGTGATTCTTTCTTGCCTGGATGCGAGAATAGAGAGGCGGCAGGATGACTGTGCATAGAAACCAGCCGACTGTATAAGGTGAAGTTTAAATTCAGGACTCCGCATTCTTTTGCCTCTGGCCCTCCAGAAAATTATCCAGAATGGAATGTGGAAGATTCCCCCCTCATTATGTGCACCTCTAGATTTTGCAGTTCACCTTTGGTCCCTAAAAGAATGCAAAATAATAATGATAATTATGCATTTTTGCTATACAGTGGTACCTCAGGTTACATACGTTTCAGGTTACATACGCTTCAGGTTACAGACTCCGCTAACCCAGAAATAGTACCTCAGGTTAAGAACTTTGCTTCAGGATGAGAACAGAAATCTTGCAGCAGTGGCACGGTGGCAGCAGGAGGCCCCATTAGCTAAAGTGGTGCTTCAGGTTAAGAACAGTTTCAGGTTAAGAACGGACCTGCAGAATGAATTAAGTATGTAACCAGAGGTACCACTGTATAGGAAGAATGCCTACAAAATGTCTACAATTTACCTGCGGAATATTCCTACATTTGTAGGGAAAATCCACACACAGAAATGGGACTGGTCTGTAACAGAGTGCAAGCTAAATTAATTCAGCAGAGATTTAACCTTGCGGCTTCATCTGTCTTTATTTTTCTACTCATATCAAAACACATAGGAATCCTCCTGCCTACATATCACCAGTTGGCCGAAATCAGCGATCATTTTTGCCCTTCCCAACTATCTTCTGCCGTCCTCTTGGCAAGACGGCTCTCCTTCTGATTAAACTTCCCAAAGCTCATCATCTTTTCTCGTTATTTTGCAAGCTATGTGAAGTGTTAACTTTTTAAAAAATTCTTGTCCGCCCCTGCTCCCTCAAGCTCCCCCCCCCCCAGTAGCCTTTCATATATCTTACTTATTTAAACTCACTTTGACGGTATTGGAAACACATTTGCAGGTAAATTACATACATAGTCCTTTTATTGGATATTGATTGCACTGCCTTGCATTCCAAGGCAGACTTAATTCAACAATTCCCTAATTAGTTAAAGTCATAACCTGTGTCTTGTATTCATTTACCATTAATTAAACCTCAGCTGTTTATTACACTGCAGTCCAAATTCAATAGCCGGCCCAAAGAGCCATAGAAAAAGAGAAAAAGGTCAATATCGAAAACATATGGCACTTGGGCGAGCCTGTCCGTCCCCCCAATGGCTGCATTGCTTGCAATCGATGGTGGTCAATGCAACACGACTTTCTTAGTTGCTATGTCAGCAAGACACAAAGTCAATTCTAATGTTATGCTAGTGTGGAAAAAATAAAAGTGATTATTGCCAAACTTTTGACTACTGTTTAACTTGAGACTTTTTTGGGGAGGGGGCGGGAGTAGGTGCTATTTAGGAGTTCTGTCTCAAATTCCTTCCCAACGTTCCAATAAGAATCCTCCTCCTCTTTCTCCTACCAGCTTCAACCGCTGCCCTCCCCCCCCAAAACCCCTGCCTCTTCTATAAAGCTTATTAATTTGATCTCCCCCACCCAAAGTCCATGGGTAGCAAACATGTGCTTTCCAGATGTTATCATATTGCCTTCCACAAATGCCTCGGGGCAATGCACGGAATTCAACAAAAGCAGCTAAGAAACAGTTGGGAACAAACATAGGAAGTAACATCGGGTAAATTTTAAAGCAGTGCTGCTGAGTTAACACCCCTGGCAGAGACCTGTTCACGTGGCTGGAAAAGGTTGCCAGAACAGAAACGTCTTCAGTTGTTTCTGGTAAGTGTGGATAGCAGGCACCGGTTGAATAGCGACAGGAATGCCGTTCCACAGAACAGGGGCAACCACACTAAAGGCCCCGATCTCCTGTGGCTTCTGATCTTCAGGGAACCTTTAGGAGAATCTCTCCTGCTCTCATAGATGTTGTTGGGCTCTAATTTCCATCAGCTTCCACAAGCATGGTCAGGGATGATGAAAGTTGGAGATAAGCAACATTTGGAGGGTTGGCTTACCCTTGCCTAATAATAATAATAATAATAATAATAATAATAATACAGGTCTTGTACCCCACCCATGTGACGTGGTTGCCCCAGCCACTCTGAGAGGCTTTGAACAGAATATAAAAGAACAACAAAACATCATACATTAAAAACTTCCCAATGCGGGG
Source organism: Podarcis tiliguerta (assembly GCF_965153285.1). Taxonomy (NCBI): domain Eukaryota; kingdom Metazoa; phylum Chordata; class Lepidosauria; order Squamata; family Lacertidae; genus Podarcis; species Podarcis tiliguerta. The sequence goes on along the minus strand of NC_139536.1, from coordinate 10,063,890 downwards.
CTGCCTTCAGATGTCTTCGGAAAGTTGTCTAGTTATTTGTCTCCTTGACATCTGATGGGAAGGTGCTCCACAGGGCAGGTGCCACTACTGAGAAGGCCCTCTGCCTAGCTCCCTGTAGCTTCACTTCTCGCAGTGAGGGCCCTCAGAGCTGGACCTCAGTGTTCGGGCTGGACGATGAGGGTGGAGACGCTCCTTCAGGTATACAGGGCCAAAGCTGTCTGGGGCTTTTAAGGACTTAAGTCAGTGTTGGTGCATTTGCCAATATGCATACCTTGTATCAGGGGCCAGCAAACGTTTTCAGCAGGGGGCCGGTTCATTGTCCCTCAGACCTTGGAGGGCGCGGACTATATTTCGGGGGGGGGGGGGAATTGAACAAATTCCTATGCCCCACAAATAACCCAGAGATGCATTTTAAACAAAAGCACACATCCTACTCATGTAAAAACACTAGGCAGGCCCCACAAATAACCCAGAGATGCATTTTAAATAAAAGGACACATTCTACTCATGTAAAAACACACTGAATCCCTGACCGTCCACAGGCCAGATTTAGAAGGCGATTGGGCCAGATCCGGCCCCCGGGCCTTATTTTGCCTACCCATGCCTTGTATACTTCTGTTAGCCTTGCCCCTGTCTTCCCTCTCTCCCTCTTGTGAGATCCATTTAAAAAAATGTGGCACAGAAGTGAGATTACAGATATATGCCAATACTGTGTAATTTAGCTTGCAGCAGCTCTTGTAGATCTTTCCCAGCTTTTTTATCTGCAAACTTTGTAGCTGGTGATAACCGGGCATCGATCCTGAATTTGAAACATGCCCTTGACCGCTGAGCTGTTGCCCATTCTCCAAGGCTCCTCCTTCAAGCCTCATATACATTGATGGCTCTGTATAAGCAATAATGTCCATACTTAAGAAAAAGTGACAGGCCTTTTCTTTCTCTCTCTTCCCTCCCACCCCACCTTCTGCCCACCAGAAGAAGGGGCGTATGTGCGCGTCGGCAAACATTTGTGGTCGTTAATAGCTGCTGAACTGTTATCTTAAACTAATACTTTCTAACGAGTTTTACTTGGCACAAACAGCTATACGTTATTGCTTTTTCTATTAAAAGGACCATTGACCATGTAATGTAGAGGGCCTTGATAATTTGCCAGCACTGTTAAGACCTGCAGTCATTTAACGCTGGTCATTAGGAAAAATGAAATGGGACTCTTGCGCCTCTCTGGTGCTGAGACAATTGCACTGTTTGACCCGCTGGAAGCATTTCAGGAGGAAAGGGGCCATAATGGGCAAGCTTTTTCTGGCCCGTGCAATGGGACGAAGAGGGTGGAAATCTGTTAAGTCCACTGATGCTGTGAGACATGTGGCGACAGGCAAGCATGGCCTGTTCCGTAAAAGGCACCTGCATTAGTCTATGAAAGGAATTATCGGGTGAAAAACGGCTCCTGAACGGATGGCGTTTGAGCGCTCACTGTTTCCCTGGTTCAAGGGAATAGGGAATAGTTACTCCACAGACACTCAAATAGCTGAATTATGTTGTGAGTTGTAGTTGCGTAGCCTGAGTGCATTTGTGTAATGTGCTCCACATTTGTGTAATGGGCTTTTTCTTTTTTGCATATGTGGGGGTAAAAGTTTTTGGCCAAGGGGAAGTGAGTTGATGAAGAAAGCAGACATTTCTGTGCTCATGAGGACTTGATCCGATGGATGGTGTGATGTTAACATATGAGAGTGCTGGAGGTGAAATAGTTAAACCGGTTACCCAATCAGAACCCAGGGGGTGGAGTCAGAGGGACTATATAGCCAGCTCTGGGCAGGGTAAAAGGTGAATTGGGAGGTTGGTTAGAGTGGGAGTGAATTGGGATAGAGTCTGTGGGTAGGTTGAGTTACTGTAGCGAAATAAACTGAGTCAGGAACAGTTAGGAGCTAGGAAGAGAAGTAAATATCTGAGAGGTGGTTTAGTGAGTAAGAGCAGGTAGTGGAAGTTATAGGTCTGGATAGGCACCCCCTGATTGTAATTGACTGATACCGTTTATGAAACCCTACATTTGTTAAACTGCAATAAATAAACAGAAGTTTATGTTCCAGTTTAACCCTGACTGGACTCAGTAGGGCCTGGGTGGTGGCAGTGAGAAATCAAGTGGTGGCACAGGGATCAATAGATGGTGAAATGTCTGGGGACCCTGTGTGATCGCCACAGATGAATTAATAATAATAGTAATTTTGTTATTTATACCCCGCCCATCTGGCTGGGTTTCCCCAGCCTCTCTGGGGTTCAAGTTACAAAAAAGGAGATTCTTTCCAAAGTTTCTGACAGTAAGAGCTGTTTGACAGTGGGATGGTCTCCCTTGGCAGGTGGTGGACTCTCCCTTCCTTGGAGGTTTTTGAGCAGAGGTTGGGTGGTCACCAATCATGGATGCTTCAGTTGAGAAAAGGATCAGTACATGTGAAAAGGATCTAGGAGTCTTGGTTGACCACAAACTTGACATGAGCCAACAGTGTGACGCGGCAGCTAAAAAAGCCAATGAAATGCTGGGCTGCATCAATAGGAGTATAGCATCTAGATCAAGGGAAGTAATAGTGCCACTGTATTCTGCTCTGGTCAGACCTCACCTGGAGTACTGTGTCCAGTTCTGGGCACCACAGTTCAAGAAGGACACTGACAAACTGGAACGTGTCCAGAGGAGGGCAACCAAAATGGTCAAAGGCCTGGAAACGATGCCTTATGAGGAACGGCTAAGGGAGCTGGGCATGTTTAGCCTGGAGAAGAGGAGGTTAAGGGGTGAGATGATAGCCATGTTCAAATATATAAAAGGATGTCACATAGAGGAGGGAGAAAGGTTGTTTTCTGCTGCTCCAGAGAAGCGGACACGGAGCAATGGATCCAAACTACAAGAAAGAAGTTTCCACCTAAACATTAGGAAGAACTTCCTGACAGTAAGAGCTGTTCGACAGTGGAATTTGCTGCCAAGGAGTGTGGTGGAGTCTCCTTTGGAGGTCTTTAAGCAGAGGCTTGACAACCATATGTCAGGAGTGCTCTGATGGTGTTTCCTGCTTGGCAGGGGGTTGGACTCGATGGCCCTTGTGGTTCTTTCAACTCTATGATTCTATGATTCTATGAGATTCCTTCATTGCAGAGAGTTGGGCTGGATGACCCGCAGGGTCCCCTCTGAATGTACAATTCTAGGGGGCCTAGAAACTAGGAGCGTGCATCAATCACAAGGTTCAGTTTAGGCCCCCTTTTGGCATTTTGGAAAACTGCATGCCTTAGTTCAAGTGGCTCAGTTTGTCTCAAAATGCATCCAAGTCCATTCACGATGATGATAGACTGTCATAACAAGGCTGTTTCCATTTTCCTTTCATCTCCGTCACGTGACGTGTGAAGGTTGCCTGCTACAGTGACTCGCTTGCCGCAGCAGCAACACCAAAGGGGGGTTCTAAGACGTAACCCTTCTTGGGTCCAGTGCCGTATCTCTGAACACGCACATGGGCTTCCCTGCCTCTGCACCCCTTGCCTGCATTGCATCACTGGCTTGCTCCTAAACCTGTGCGTGTGATTTGCATATGAAAGGACCCAGATTTAATCCTTGGGATCTCCAGGGAAGTCCCCTGTCTGAAGCCCTGGAAAACTGCTGTCAGTCAACACAGGTGAGCTAGGAGGCTCCACAGACTGGCTCTGCCACAGACTGCTTTTCTGCGTTGCTAAAAAATCTCCCCCCCCCCCCCCCCGCATGCAGAACTGGGGTTGTTTGTGTCTCGGTCTTAAACAGAATCACAGCCCACCTTGCGGCAGAAGTGATAAAATAGCTGTAAAGCCATAAAATTGCTATATGAGCGATAAACATTTGGCATTGGGGGCTCTTATTTCCACCAAATTCAATTTTTTTGTGCTTGAAACCAGTGGTCTAAGCAACCGTATGATTGGCTTGGGTCTCTCTCCCTCCCACCCCAAATTTTAATCCCAGAATCTGCCCAGATCTTGTGGAGCATTCGTTTTCTTTCCCGAAAGCCGCGTTGTGCAAATAGTGTTGCCTTCCTTGCTTGTTCCTTGATAATTAAAGAGAATTATACCTGCGTCAAGCATACCTCTTAAAAATTTGTTACATTGTTAGTAGTGTTAAAAAGTAATATTTGGATCAATGTGGCATATGGATTTTTGCAGATTTTCTACTCACTGAGGCATGCAGTCAATACCTAATTTCTCTGGAGATATACTGCGCTTAACATATCGAGCTTCTTTTAAATACTCTGGGCCCTGCACGCAGAGTGCATGAGACTGGTTTTAATTTGCCATCATTGATGAACATAAGAGGAATATGAACTGTCTGAATTAAATTTGTTCCAGTGTGTTTATTTGTAAGGGGTTGGCTGGCTTGGCTGGCTGGGGGGGTGGAGTGGGGTGGGGAGGAAGAGTTCAGGTGCTGTCTCCTGTCCAATTGCTTTTAACAAGTAAATTACACAGCTGATGCTAAGAGGTTTGTTCCTTTCCTAAGAGAGGTGGAAATCTTCATCTCAATATGCTTTTTTTATTAATTCGACAAAGCGATGCTGAAGCACTTCTGCACAAGCGTTTTGTAGTGATACCGGGGCATTCTCAGGCACGAAGTTTTAAATATGCAGAGAGGCTGCGGCGTGTGATGAGAGATGTGTTGTTGGACCTGAATCCACATTCGCAGCAGAAATTTAAAGCACTGTGATACCACTTTAAACAGTTGCGGCTTCGCCCAAAGCATACTGGGAACGGCAGTTTGTTGAGGGTTCTGAGCACTGTAAAAGCAGGCGTGGGCAAACTCAGCCCTCCAGATGTTTTGGGACTACAACTCCCATCATCCCTGACCATTGGTTCTTTTAGCTAGGGATGATGGGAGTTGTAGTCCCAAAACATCTGGAGGGTTGAGTTTGCCTGTGCCTGGTTAAGAGACTGCTATTCCCCTCTCAGAGCTACAGTTCCCAGAGTCCCCCAGGAAAAGGGATGGACTGGGAAACCAGTCTGGGAGTTGTAGTTCCGTGTAGCCATCTCCTAACAACTCTCAACACCCTTAAACAAATTGTAATGCCCAGGATTCCTTAACAGTGGTTTAAAGTGGCAGGACGATTCGCCGAGCTTGTTAGACTCGTTTGATAACGAGAAATAGAGCTTTTAAGTGGTCATTGGGCCAGTTTCTTGCCGATAAAAGATTCAGCAAGCGGATTCCATTTCAGCTTGTAAAATGCAAGCTGAAAACTTTTCAATTCCGTCTGCCCTACGCAGGCAATTAAGAGCACATCTTTCCACAGCAGTTAACTGCCGTCTGTTTTTAGCTTTTTTTATATGGCCTTGATTGTGTGGTTTCACGTACTGTCGCCGTAAACCGCTTTGGTGTTTTAAAATGAAAAGCAGTCTAGAAATACCTTTAAGAATAAGATAAACTTGGTACAGCGTTCAGATCCTCTTTTGGCCACAAACTTTGCGGCGGCATAATAATCCCAGTTAAGTGACCTGAGATTTATTAACGAGGATTTGATTTCGATGCCACTTTTCCGCCGCTAAGGAGACACAAAGCGGCTTGCAAGACCATGTAAAAAGCAAAGCAATGTAGAAGAGCAGCACAGTGGCGTTGCGTGGGTTGTCAGCACCCGGGGCAAGGCAAGTAATTTGCGCCCCCCGCTGCACTGTCCCTCCCCCAGATAGTCCCTCACTCTCTCTCCGCACCGCACGCCTGGCACACCCCCCCCTCCACAGTGGGCGGCGACCCGGCAGCTCGGCTCGGATTTGCACAGCCAGCACTGCAGTGAGAGAGAGTGAGTGAGCCAGGTAGGGGCAGAGAGCTGCGAGTGCGAGCGCGCCCCCCCAGATGTTGCGCCTGGTGCGGCCGGCCCCCCCTGCACCCCCCACGCTACGCCACTGGAGCAGCAAGGAAAGCACCAAAATGGCTGGTTTTTGTTTGGTTTGTTTTAAACCCAGTGCAGCAAATTTGCCATTTGTCATGGATGCTTTAGTTGAGATTCCTGCAGTGCGGCCGGTGGGGGAGTGGACTAGATGTCTCTCAGGGTCCTTTCCAACTCTACCATTCTCTTCTTCGGCGATCATTCATAGCCGAGTAAGATTGTCTTCCATAAACACGGTTTTACCCATGAGTCCATAAGTGACTCTGGAGGCCAATTCTGGATCCACACATCATTCCACATTGGGAACATAGGTTTCTGGGCGGGAGTTGATCACAGTGTGGATTTGCCAAACGTACCTTCCTCTTAGCACGTTTCTCCCTTGCATCCTGAGTTCAAGCATCTTCAAAACCCATGACACCTTTGGTAAAGGCTGTTCTCCAATTGGTGCGCTTGCAGGCCAGTGTTTCCCAATTGTTGGTGTTTATACTACTTTTTAAAAATTTACCTTGAGACAGTCTTTAAACCTCTTTTGTTGACCACCAGCATTACACTTTCTATTTTTAAGTTTCCATTTTTAAGTTCCAAAATAGTTGCTATGGAAGATGATAACCAGGCATCCGCACAACATGACCAGTCCAACAAAGTTGATGTTGAAGAACATCAACTTCTACCATCAGCTTCGACTTCTACCATTCTGTGGTTCTGTGAAATGAATGAGACACAATGGTTTACTAGCTTAGGACATTATTATTATTATTATTATTATTTATTATTATTATTTAATGGCATTTGAAATCTAGTGTGGTGCTGCAGTCTCCCACGTCCTTAATGCTGGGCAGATCCCACACTGCACCAATGATGTTTAAATGACAGAATCACATTGGGGCTGGATCTCTTAGAAAGTTCCCACGTTGACCTGGCACCGTGGTCCGTTCTGCCAGAACCGCCACCTAGATCCTCCAGTTCTCCTTCACTTCAGCAGTAAGGAAGGTGAGCAGTTCTGGAAGGTGACCCTAACTCCAGAACTATCTCTGGGAAGGTTTGATGTGCTTTCCGTACCAGACAAAACAGCTTTTTAGTATTTTATTTCCCTGGGCCTTTTTAATTTCTGCGTTCACAAAGTGTTTTCATCCTGGCGGAGACATATGCTCTGTTGTTTAAACTAGCATATCTTTATGTAGTTTTTTTGCTGTGGATTTTCCATCTCGTGTGTTTTTGAAATGGTTAGCCACTTTGAGAAGTTTGGGCTGGGCGATACCTGGTTATCAACTTTGTGTTATGCCACCAGCTAAACATTGCTATACAATGATATATCACAGTGTCTGAAGTATGGATGGAGCTACGTTGAGGCATTGGCTGGCTTCACAGTTTCCCCCACATAGTGATTTTTGCCATAGGATGCGCACACACATCATGATTTGCAATATATTGCCAGGTCAAAAACTAGGAAACGGATGTCACGATATGGACTTGAGACCCATTTTGGATGATATATCCCTAGTTTAGGCCAGATAAAGGAGGAGGATAGAATTATTTTGGCCATTGTGAAAACCACCATCCCTATTTAGCCTCCTTTTCTTTCTCTCCTTGCAAAGTCAACACAGCATGCATAGAAAATGTTGCTAGATGTGTCGCAATCTTAGACTGAAACTATTAGGCCTGATTCTGGCTTGGCAAAATGTAATCTTGCTTGTGACAGTGTAGGTGAAACCTGTTGAGACTAAAAGTCCTTTCGGGAATTATAGGGACAGAACTTCCAAAACCGTATAGAAATTTATTCATGTATGCTGCTACAGCGGCAAGAATGTTACTTGCCCAAAAATGGAAAGAAGAAGGAAGTCCCAGAAAAAGAAGAATAGATACAAAAACCTGTGGAATATGCAGAAATGGTGAAAAAATAAGAAACCAAGATAACAAACTTGTAATAAAAGGATGGAAATGGTTTATTGAATATTTACAAATGAACTGTAAACAGATAAGAATTTTGGCAGGATTATTGTAATAACCTGCAGTTTTATAAAAGTATGTATTATAAGAGTATGTATTTAAAGTAGATGAATAAATGAGCAAATTAAGTTAATTTGGATATGCAGAAAATATGAAGAATAAATTTAAGGAACTGCAGAAAGAGTGGGAAGGAAGACAAGTTTTGAAATGTAAAAAAATGATTATAAAATTATTGAAATGTATAAAATGGAAAATCATAAAAAGAGACTAAAAGTAGAAAACATAAGCATGCATTCTGAAAGACCAGTCCCCATCAGAAACAATGTGGCTGGGTTTTGGACTAAGATTACTGATCATTTGTTAAATAAAGGGCAATTGATCAGTTTTTGAGCAACTCCAGGAATCTCTGCTGCAGTTAGAAAACCTTGGAGTACATATTTGTTGTATTTTTAGCTAATATTTAACTTAAAAAACCTGCACTTCTTTCCCAACTCCTGTTCCCTTTCCTATGTATTCTTCATTTAGAAATAACCCCAGAGTAGTTTTGAGCACCCTAGAAGAATCTCTGTTGTTAAGACTTTTGCCAACATCAGGCTTCAGAGGACCATGAGTGGAGGAGGCTGCAGCTCGGGGAGGAAATCACATGAGGTCTTGAGTTCAGTTCTTGGCAACCAGGGTTAAAGAGTCCAGGAGGCAGATATTGGAAAGACCCCAGCTTGAGAGCATTGCAGAGTCTCTGCCATTCATTGGGGACAGTAGTAGGTTAAATGGATAAAACATTGTAGTTGTTGTTTTAAAACCACCTGCCCCATGAAACTAGAACAATGGGGGTACTCCGTGCTTTGGCGGTTGTGGGTTAAATAAAAATAAAAATGAGTGCTATTTCTATTAATTATGCAAATGAAGCATGTTTGCCCTTTAAGGCTTGCAGAAGAATAATTACTCAGGATAAGTAAATACACGCAAAGAGTTATGCGCAGCACTGAATAACCACCACCATATCATCTCCTCCAGCCCACCTCCAAAAAAATCCCAGATCTGTTTTCTGAGATATCAGCACACATTGAAACCTTTTATTTTTGTTTCATATCTTTTGGTACTGGAAGCTGAGATTTTCAAGATGCCGATTCTTTATTTTATTTACCAAGAGGTTTAAAACAACAACAAAAAACCCAGGATGTGATGCATAGTACCATCAAATTAAAACCCACGGTAAAGGTAAAGGGACCCCTGACCATTAGGTCCAGTCGTGACCGACTCTGGGCTTGCAGTGCTTATCTCGCTTTATTGGCCAAGGGAGCCGGCGTACAGCATGCCAGCATGACTAAGCCGCTTCTGGCAAACCAGAGCAGTGCATGGAAACGCCGTTTACCTTCCCACTGGAGCAGTACCTATTTATCTACTTGCACTTCATGCTTCCGAACTGCTAGGTTGGCAGGAGCAGGGACCGAGCAATGGGAGCTCGCTCCGTCACAGGGATTCAAACCGCCGACCTTCTGATCGGCAAGTCCTAGGCTCTGCGGTTTAACCCACAGCGCCACCCGCGTCCCTAAAACCCACGCTACACCCCTCTTAAAACGAGTGGTCAAAGTTAACCGCAGCACAGCAGTTAATAAAATGCAGATTGAAATGAAAACTTCTAAAAGTTTCCCCTTGAAAACTGAGGCTGCTGGGACCGTGTACATTTCCTGGGGGAAGGAATGTCGCAACTGCAAGGCCACATCCCCCTTTCCCTGAATGGGGTAACTGTGCCCCTGAAGGACCAGGTGCACAGCCTGGGAGTCATTTTGGACTCACAGCTGTCCATGGAGGCACAGGTCAAATCTGTATCCAGGGCAACTGTTTACCAGCTCCATCTGGTATGCAGGCTGAGACACTATCTGCCCACAGACTGTCTCGCCAGAGTGGTGCATGCTCTGGTTATCTCCCGCTTGGACTACTGCAATGCGCTCTACGTGGGGCTACCTTTGAAGGTGATCCGGAAACTACAACTAATCCAGAATGCGGCAGCTAGACTGGTGACTGGGAGCGGCCGCCGAGACCATATAACACCGGTCTTGAAAGACCTACATTGGCTCCCAGTACGTTTCCGAGCACAATTCAAAGTGTTGGTGCTGACCTTTAAAGCCCTAAACGGCCTCGGTCCAGTATATCTGAAGGAGCATCTCCACCCCCATCGTTCTGCCCGGACACTGAGGTCCAGCTCCGAGGGCCTTCTGGCAGTTCCCTCACTGCGAGAAGCAAAGCTACAGGGAACCAGGCAGAGGGCCTTCTCGGTAGTGGCGCCCGCCCTGTGGAACGCCCTTCCACCAGATGTCAAAGTGATAAACAACTACCTGACATTCAGAAGACATCTGAAGGCAGCCCTGTTCAGGGAAGTTTTTAATTTGTGGCATTTTAGTGTATTTTTCATCTTTGTTGGAACCCGCTCAGAGTGGCTGGGGAGGCCCAGCCAGATGGGCGGGGTACAAATAATAAATTATTATTATTATTATTATTATTATTATTATTATTCCCATGGCCAGATTCTGCATTTGCAGGGAGGTCATTGAAGCTGTGCTCCTTCCTTAGGAAACCATTAGACTACTAAACCTTGGTGTCTTCAGTTCCCACAGCCAATTGCCACCCCCCCCCAATACCTCTCAACGCAGCTCTTGTTTCATTCTTCTAGAAATCATACATCACAGACATGATTTGGCCACGGCTGTCAAACAAAAGAAAACTCTGCCCAGTCGTGACGCTTCCCTAAAGCTTGCTATTCTCCTCTTAAGCTTGGTCTGGTTTTGTGTATGCATCGGCTATAAAATGTGCCAATTTATGGACATTTACTTAGCGTGTGCCATCTCCTGTTCCTGGATTGCCTCCACCCCACACAAATTTATTTTGCTTGGCTTAGAACGGTCACTGAAGAATTATGCTGTTAACGAGCAAAACAATTTTCAAATGCCTACTTTTCCCCCCCTTCATAGTTCTGGTTTGTCCACAGAGAAATTGAACTTAATCTGATTCTAAATGAGGGCTGGGTCTCTCCTTGGGAAAAATATAGGCCTGTAAAAGTGACGGATTATAGAGAGGAAGTGTTGGATTTTCCAGACACGAAATTATCAGAATTGTCACTTTGTTTATGACATCTTAAAAATGAAGCAACACGATCCTCAGTGAAATTTATCCTTTTTTGAAATTGACAGGAAGCCCTCAGTAACACTGTCTCTGGATTCTTAACCAACCTTCCACACCCAGTAACAGCATAATAATTTGCCAATATTTCTTTTAAAAGAGTATAAATATTCTGCCCTCACAATCTGATTTGAGGAGAAATGCAGCGAAAAAGAAATATGTGCCCCTTTGTGTAAAAAACTGTGTGGATTTTGATGTGGGGGTACAGATCAATGCATTATGAAATGATTTGCTTAGAAATTGTAACTTTTTGTTATTTACTTTTAAATGAGGACCAGGTGAGTTTTATTCAAGGAAGCAGGCTGACAAATAACACAAGGCGGCTGATAAATGCCTTGCATTACAACTTTCTATTTGGTACTCGTTCAGCTTAGTTGTCTCAAGGCATCCTTAATAATTTCCTCTCGCCTTCTCATCTTTGGCAGTTTGCATACTTATTTATTTTGTGTGTGTGTGTGTGCTCGCTAATGCACACAAGGACTAGAGTGAATAAAAGAATGGTGACCCTCTTCCTCTCTGTCAGGGAACAGGGAGCACAGCGAACATGCCAGCTTCCCAAATGTCTCAAACGTGCAAGTTTTAAATACATTTAAAAACTGCAAAGCAAAATGCATCGTGGGGAATCTTTTTTTTTTTTTTTTAAGATTTCAAAGCAGCTTGGATATAGGTACATCGTGTGCAGAAGTGGAGGGAAATTGTGTCTCTGGGGTCTTTTTCTCCTGAAGAAGAGTTGCAATAATTTAGCTACAGGATTTTAAATGGCTTAATGTTTCCTCCTGGCTTCGTGTCAAATTGCATCTTCAGCTGGGAGTAGAGGAGGAATATTTGTATGTTGTGAGCCACCCTGAGATCTACAAAGGGTTGTATATAAATTTTAATAATAATAATAATAATAATAATAATAATAATAATAATAATGGCATAGAAAAATGGACTTTAAAGTTAATGGACTATTCAGGGCTGGTGAAACTAAGAAAATTAAGAAACCAACAGGACAGACTATTTATGAAGGAATGGAAGCCCTTTTTGGGATACCTGGAAAAAAATATCAGATGAAATCGCGAGCAGGATTTGAAATGGGAGGAGCGGAAGGAGAACGATAATATTTGAAATAAAAATATGTCTTGGGTGAAATGTTTATTGGAATGCCATTTGTGAATGGGATGGGGTTAAGAACAGCATGGAGGGGAAGGCAAGAAGTTAAAGTTCAGAAGACATTTGAAAGTTGGAATTCGTAGGTAAGGATTTTAAACTTTAATAAAAAACTGAAACACACACACCCGTGTGTAGGTGGGGGAAGAACTGGATCATTATAATTCTGACAACTTTCATCCAGAGGATTTAGCTGTCGTTCCTCTGGGAAAAGACAAAACAGGTACCAGAGCAGCATTTTTGGAGAAAGCGGAGTGAGAGTGATGAAGGAAGCAACATAATTGGTTTGTGGGGCAGGAAAAGCTCTCTCTCTCTCTCTCTCTGTGTGTGTGTGTGTGTGTGTTTGTGTGTGTGTAGGGAGGAGTGCTGCCTGAACTCGCATGGAAATATTTTGCCCCACTGTCTTTTAATTACGGCGACTCCGGCTCGAGAAACGACAACAGTACGGCAAGTGTTAAAAGACGAGGCCGGCTGGCTTTTATACAAGACGCGCCGAGCCTTTGGCTTTCGGACGCAGCCGAGGCTGGCGTAGGATGCAAACGACCCCCAGGGGGATAAAATGGCATCCAGCTAGATGGAAGGGCCTTTCATAATCCGATAGTCTAGCAGCAGTTAATATAGAGAGAACATGTTAAGAATTTATGTGCTTTCATCATATCAGAGAGAGGTGCGGGAGAGAGGAGAGGGGGATAACAGGGACGGTGGTCTCATAGAACTGGCCTTCCAAGAAGTCACCTCTTATAATTAAAAAGAGTGCTGAGGGGGTCTCTGTTGGAATTCCTGTAATGAAAGTTCATAATACAGAACCTGTTGGGTTAACAGCCGCATCCTCCGAGGGTCGTCATCCGTCTCTGGTACTTTCCTGCATCCCTCGCTAAACACGTGCTCTCCTGTTCTTAGAGCAGGATGCAAATAGAGAGGTCGGGAAAACATTGCACCGTCAAAATAACCAAAACTGAAACTTGCACTGAAATTCAGCGCAAACGCACAATTCTTAATAACGGATTTTGTCAAAGCATTTGTGGCTGGTTTTCTCTCCCCTAGCTTCAACCCTCCTCCCTCTTTCTATTATATGGATGCTTCCAGACTGTTGGCTGTTTTTAGCTGGGATTAAGCCGCATCCTCGCAAATTCAGCTTTCACAATCGTAGTTCATTGAGAGGTCTTTCACAACGAACTTCCTTCTCCCCTCCCCAAAGACTGGACCATTTGCAAGAAGCGATGGGTGAATGCACCAAGAAGCAAAACTTGCTTGGATGCAAAATCACTTTACCGCCCCTGGAAGAAATCGGGATGAATTTTCATAAAATAGCCAACGTCATCTACTCTCCCTGAAGACAGACCTGGGTGAACGTTCCACAAACAATATGCCTGAATGTGCCCTAAATCCAAGAGCAAGCTTCAAATATGCAGAATTCTCCTTTTGCTCCCGCAATCTTTGTTTGAGAATGAAGCTTAAAACGGCCGTGGATGTCAGGGATCTCGGATTATAATGTGTGCCTGATTCTTTTCTTCCGTGCACATGACCTCTGCCCTTGGGAATAACCGTTCTGTCGTGCGATTTTCAACTATCTGCCTGCAAATACGTGTTTTGGGTTTAATGTTGCTAGGAGAAAAGAGAGAGGGTTTGTGTGCGTTTCATGCATATGTTTAATTCAACGTGCCGCTTAGGCCAGCCGCAGTTGACTGTGCCCCTTCAAACCATTTGCGTCCGAGGCTTCGGAAACGAAAGCCAAGTTTGAATTTTGACAAGCAGTTTCGCTCGAAGAGCCAAGTGGGCTTTTATGATTTCAGCCGATGCGAGGGAACTTCCCTGCGCATCTTGCCGGAGTTCGTCTGCCCACTAGAGCGCACTGTTGCCTTGCCTTCCACCCGCAGACGCCTCTTGCTCGCTGGAGCAGGGAAGGCCATCTCTGTTTAGTCTGCTCTCGAAGGGTCTCCACATGACCAGTGTGGACCCCATGGACTTCCCGAAACATGTGTTAGCAATTTAGCAGCAGACATTTATTTCTTTGTTTTACTGCCTGGCTCTTGGAGAAAGTGTCGGTGCTGGGTTATGGGCTGTCTGGAGCATGTCAGAGGCCACGGGGATCAAGTTCATGTGACAGGCCAAGCTAAAGGGAAGGATGGAGTCTGAAGAGGTGAGGAAACTGACCCTCTCCCTCTCTCCTCTCTCAGCAGCAACAAATCCTTGCCTGTCTGTGGGCCGCAGCCAAAATTTGGGGCCGTTCGGAGTTCGTGGGGCAGCTGAACAAACAGAACGCAATTCTGCCTGTTGCTCTGCTGCACTGAACTGCAGATTCAAGTTACTGGCATTTCCATTTCTCCCTTTCCCTCCCTCACAAAAAAGGGGGACCAACTAAACATCACCCCCCTGTCTCTCCCCACCTTTTAAAAGTGCTCTTTTACATTCCATCTCTCCCTCCCTTTCTCTCTCCTTTTAGCTCCATCCAGACGAGGAGACCTTGAAATTCTTGGCTTCTGCATGCTCCAGTGGATGTGTGGGAATCTGCCCTGGGATCGGAATTTGAGGAACCCCGATGCCGTCCGGGATGCAAAAGCAAAGTAAAAACAAAAACAGAAGCGTGATTTATTTAATACGTATTTTGGGGTATTCTCACCTCCCTCCAAAGCTCAGGGCAGGTTATGATGGTGAAACAGTTACATCTGTAAAATGGGGAGGGAAGGATCGCAGGGGCGCTTGCTTTGTGTGCAGAAGGTTCTGGGTTCGAACGCTGGCGTCTCCAGGTAAGGGAACGTCCTCTGTCTGAAACCCTGGAGGAGAGCTGTTGCCATCCAGTGCCGACAACATTGAGGTACCTGCTCCAGTGTTCCTAACTGAAAGAGATAGGTATTTCCTTCAACAATTCCACAAGTCTTAATCTCAGGACATGCGGGTTCAAAACCCACATTGGGCAAAAAGATTCTGGCATTGCAGGGGGTTGGACTGGATGACCCTTGCGGTCCCTTTCCAACTCTACAATTCTGCAAAATAGCTCTCAAATGGTCATGAAACCAGAGAACAGTGCTGGCCACAAGGGTGGGTGTGCATTTCTGGAGAGCGGGGTGAGCACTCTCCCATTGCTAGATTTCCAGAAGACAGATATTAGTGCACTTCATGTTAACAAACGCACCCTCCCCACATTGCTAAACATGCATTATCTGGAGTAACTCTTAATGTGATTTTGACTAATTTAACTTTCAAGGAACCATGCTTAGGACTGCAACCTCATTTAATTTGAGAGCCAGTATGGTGTAGAATCATAGAATCATAGAGTTGGAAGAGACCACAAGGGCCATCGAGTCCAACCCCCTGCCAAGCAGGAAACACCATCAGAGCACTCCTGACATATGGTTGTCAAGCCTCTGCTTAAAGACCTCCAAAGAAGGAGACTCCACCACACTCCTTGGCAGCAAATTCCACTGTCGAACAGCTCTTACTGTCAGGAAGTTCTTCCTAATGTTTAGGTGGAATCTTCTTTCCTGTAGTTTGGATCCATTGCTCCGTGTCCGCTTCTCTGGAGCAGCAGAAAACAACCTTTCTCCCTCCTCTATGTGACATCCTTTTATATATTTGTAGTATATATATATATATGTATATGGTGTAGTGGTTAAGAGCGGTAGTCTTGTAATCTGGGGAATCGGGTTCACATCTCGGCTCCTCCACATGCAGCTGCTGGGTGACCTTGGGCTAGTCACACTTCTCTGAAGTCTCTCAGCCCCACTCACCTCACAGAGTGTTTGTTGTGGGGGAGGAAGGGAAAGGAGAATGTTAGCTGCTTTGAGACTCCTTAAAGGGAGTGAAAGGCGGGATAGCAAATCCAAACTCCTCCTCCTCCTCCTCCTCTTCTTCTTCTTCTTCTTAATTTCCAGTGTATGATTCAGTATATGAAAAGTGCCTTTTCTTTACATAACCACAGAGTTCTAGGAATGGGGAGCAGCTGCGGGGGGTGGGGTCGGGGTTAAGGTATATTCCTTATTGCAGGGTGGGGAGAGTCACCCCTCTCTTGCATTGTCTATTCCATTGGACAGCTGTCAGTCTAAATGAGTTTATGATCAGAGCTGCCATTGCATGAGCCCTTTGTCGTCTTCGTAGAGAAAGGACTCAAATCACTTGTAGCTGTTGCTCCACGGATATGGGCCAGTCTGTCCTGAGCCTTCCTCTGGCTAGCAGGCAGATGACAGTGATTTGTTATCAATTATTGGGGAGGAATCCGTAACTCGGCATGCCTGAGGTTGCAGGTTCAATTTCCAGCAGCTCCCTGATATGCCCTTCCCGCAACAACATGCAAATCATGAAACACAGGCATCCCATTCTGGATCAGGCCCATCTAGTCTAGCATCCTCTTCTCAAAGTGGCCAAGCAGATATTTCAGTGGGAATCCTGCTATCATGATCTGAACGCAACTGTGCCCCTCCCTACTTGTAATATTGCTTTCAAAAAACAATTGGTCTTATTTTCTATGTCTTTACTGATCCTTGTTTATATTTGTGAGACGTCTTTTGAGTCCCATCAGGGAAAAAGGCAGGGTATAAATACGTAATAAAAAATCTGGTTGGCCACTGTGAGAACAGGATCCTGGACTAGTTGCTAACGTTCTTAATTTCCAGCAATGCCCTTGCAAAAATGTGTACGTTAGGCAAAATTGCGTTCAGAACGAAAGGGGAACCTATGGGCACATGTGGTGGTCTTACAAACTTGTGTGCAAATTTTGGGAAGGCGTCATGAAGGAAATTTCTGAAATAATAGGCGCACTGGTGCCTTTAAACCCCAAATTGCTTTTTAAAAACCCAACTTTGATGAGTCAAATATGGATTTAATTATGTAAACCACTTATAATCGTTGCTATTAGTAGCTCCTCGCTTGACCATATCACAGGGCTGGAAGGATTTCTCGGAGCTTTTATTTTTATTTATTTTTTACTTTATTGAACCAAATATTTAATGTTTATTCTCATTACTGAAAGATTGACTTATAAATTAAGAGTATCTTGAGGTGCAGCTAAAGCTATGGATTTTGCCTCTGTTTGGTAGCTTACATGACAGGCCAGTCATGGGGATGGCAAGTTCCAATGAAATATGACCCTTTTTTGATATTCATAACATTTGCTTTGTATTTTTCTTTATCAGGTTGGTTTCTGTTGTAACATCTAAATCACTGTAGTCTCTTGGGAATGTTCCTTGTTTTATGAAGTATTAACTCTGCACCCTGGTGTGTGTGTATATGTTGTACTGTTTATCTTACTCTTTTTATTTATTTATGTTATTTCATAATTCTTACCAGGTTGCTATTTTAACTATTATGAAGTTAAAATAGCAGTAAAAAGTCTTGATTTTTTTAATGCATATTGGGAGAAATGCTGCCAAATTTTGGTTAGGACTATTTTTAATAATAATAAGAATTCAGAAATGTCAGAAACTTGAATTTAAAATTGGGAAAAAAACCCCGAGGAACTGAAACTGACAAATTTGTCAGTCTCTTACAGCTTGTTTTTTAAAAAATGCTTTTTAAATGCTTGTTTTTAAAAATGTAAAAATCTGGTGCAAGGTTAGAGCTGGAGAACTAGCACCATTGAATTATTCAGTGCAAGGCTGGGCTCTGCCCATGGTTGATTTCTACATCTGCCCTCACATTTGGCATTTGCTGAATTGACATCATTCTTCCTGAGAGTCTTTCTTTCAGACCGAATTTGATCGAGGTGTACAAATTGCCTATACAGTGGTATCTCGGGTTAAGTACTTAATTCGTTCCGAAGGTCCGTTCTTAACCTGAAACCGTTCTTAAACTGAGGTACCACTTTAGCTGCCACTGTTCCACCTCCTCAAAATTTCTGTTCTCATCCTGAAGCAAAGTTCTTAACCCGAGGTACTGTTTCAGGAGCCAGGGTGGTGTAGTGGTTAAGAGCGGTAGTCTCGTAATCTGGGGAACCGGGTTCGCGTCTCCACTCCTCCACATGCAGCTGCTGGGTGACCTTGGGCCAGTCACACTTCTCTGAAGTCTCTCAGCCCCACTCACCTCACAGAGTGTTTGTTGTGGGGGAGGAAGGGAAAGGAGAATGTTAGCCGCTTTGAGACTCCTTAAAGGGAGTGAAAGGCGGGATATCAAATCCAAACTCTTCATCATCTTCTTTCTGGGTTAGCGGAGTCTGTAACCTGAAGTGTATGTAACCTGAAGCGTATGTAATAACCCGAGGAACCACTGTACAGTGGTACCTCTGGTTGTGAAAGGGATCCATTCCGGAGCCCCGTTTGCAACCTGAGCAGAATGCAACCCACGTCTGTGCATCTCCGTGTGTGTGGGTCGCGATTCGCCGCTTCTGCACATGCACGTGACGTCATTTTGAGTGTCTGCACATGCATGAATGGTGAAACTCGGAAGAAACCCTTTCCGGTACTTCCGGGTCGCCACGGGATGCAACCAGAAAAGATTTAACCCGAAGCGTCTTTAACCCAAGGCATGACTGGGTTAACCCAAGGTATGACAAGGACGCGGGTGGCGCTGTGGGTTAAACCACAGAGCCTAGGACTTGCCGATCAGAAGGTTGGCGGTTCGAATCCCCACGACGGGGTGAGCTCCCGTTGCTCTGTCCCTGCTCCTGCCAACCTAGCAGTTCGAAAGCACGTCAAAGTGCAAGTAGATAAATAGGTACCACTCTGGCGGGAAGCGACCCCAGAGTCGGCCACGACTGGACCTAATGGTCAGGGGTCCCTTTACCTTTACCTATGACTGTATAAACCCCACTGTTTTCTCCAGCCATGGCTGGCTGGCTGGGTCGCATGTTGCTTTCACAACAGCCCTGCAAAGATGAACAGGCTGTTTATGTCTAATCTAAGCCAGCTGTTCATAGCTGAATGAGGATTCGAACCCAGGTTTGCCTAGTCCCAGCATGCTGTGCAGTGTATCACAGTGGCATGCCAGCTTGATTTGATGAAATTTGATCCAGCCTGCTCAATTCTGCCTTTTTTTCTTTTTCTTTGGTGTGGGGTTTTTGGCTAATTTGGTGCCAAAAGTCGGGTTTATTTTTAAGCGTGAAATTACATACAGCCCTGCGTATGATCTTTAAGGAAGCGGAACTGGGCAAAGCAAAGAGAAATCTCTGTGAAATTTGCCTCTTTCTCTCCGTGTCTCTCATATTTTTATATGGCTATGATTTCATCCTGTATATGTACCAACCCAGGACATTTTAAGGGCTAAGAATCAAGGAGATCTTGTTGCCTAAAAGCAATGTTTAAAATCTGTCCGTAAACTAAACTTTGGAACAAAGTACAGTGGTACCCCGCAAGACGAATGCCTCGGAAGACGAAAAACCCGCTAGACGAAAGGGTTTTTCGTTTTCTGAGGTGCTTCGCAAGACGGATTTTTCTAAGGGCTTGCTTCGCTAGACGAAACAGCCCTGCCTCTCCTGTCATGGCGACGGTCACTGCACGCACGCACGCTCGCTTCCCCGCTCCCTCCCACCTTCCTGCTGATGGCTCCTCCGGCTCCCTCCGACCTTCCGGCCAACCTTCCGAACTTCCGGCTGCCTCGCGCCGCTGCCCACCGCCCTCGCGCGCTCCTCTGAGAGCCGTTGCCGCCAGCAGCCAGCGTTGCAGCTGGAGTCGCGCTCCTGAGCCCCGCCGCCCTCCAGCAGACACGTCGCGCGGTGTCCACAAGGCGCGGGTGAGTCCAAGGACCGGCTGTGGCAGCTGCCCTGCTTCTCCCCACCCCTCCCCGCCGTGGTGCTTCGCAAGACGAAAAAACTCACTCTACGAAAAAACTCGCAGAACGAATTAATTTCGTCTTGCGAGGCACCACTGTACAGTATTATCTACCCTCCACCACCACGCAAATCACGTTAAAAGTCGTCGTGGCTGAACAGCCGCTCTGGAAAGCAGAAGAAAGGTAGCTCACTTGTTCCATTGGCTCAAAGGGCATAGCTAGGTAGTTATAAAAATACGTACTGCTGTTCGTAGAAAAATCTCCAAGCAGTTTGCAACAAATTATGCATAAAACTGCACAGTAAAACCATATAAAAAGTTAGAAATCAGCTAACTGTTGCAGAAAGGTGTGTTCCTAATTGCCCACAGAAGCCTGACAGAATAGAAAAGTTTCCAGCAAGCGTTTAAAAGCAGAGACGGAAAGTGGCTATTGAATCACTGTTGGCAGAGCATCCCATAATTCTGGGTCAATAACTGGGGGGGGGGTAGTTTCTTATTGTCAAAGGAACCAAGCCAACCTGGGGAACGGCCAGCGACACTCCTGCAGATGATCCCAGGGATCAAACTTGGATATAAAGGCCATGAATATCTCTGCAGCTTGATCAGGACCAAGGACTAGCAGCTAAATTGCATGAAATTAAGGAAGATCAAAGCTATTCATTCTGAAGGAAATCAGCCGTGAGTGCTCACTGGAAGGACAGATCCTGAAGCTGAGGCTCCAATACTTTGGCCACCTCATGAGAAGAGAAGACTCCCTGGAAAAGACCCTGATGTTGGGAAAGATGGAGGGCACAAGGAGAAGGGGACGACAGAGGACGAGATGGTTGGACAGTGTGCTCGAAGCTACCAGCATGAGTGTTGCTGAACTACAGCTCCCAGCATCCCTTGTGCTGTCTGAGGCTCATGGGAGTTGGAGTCCCAACAATGTCCAGAGAGCCACAGCCTACCCACACAAATGTATGCTTAGTTTGGTAACTTTCCTGCAGTCATTTAATGTTCTAAATCATGGATAGGCAAACTAAAGGCTGGGGGGCGGATTCGGCCCAATTGCCTTCTAAATCCGGCCCGCGGACGGTCTGGGAATCAGCGTGTTTTTACATGAGCAGAATGTGCCCTTTTATTTAAAATGGATCTCTGGGTTATTTGTGGGGCCTGCCTGGTGTTTTTACATGAGTAGAATGTGTGCTTTTATTTAAAATGCATCTCTGGGTTGTTTGTGGGGCATCGGAATTCGTTCATTATTATTTTTTTCAAAATATAGTCTGGCCCCTCACAAGGTCTGAGGGACAGTGGACCAGCCCCCTGCTGAAAAAGTTTGCTGAGCCCTGCTCTAAAGTGTGTGCCACCCCCCACCCGCATTTAAGCAGTGTCAGAATTGCAGTTGGACGCGGGTGGCGCTGTGGGTAAAACCTCAGCGCCTAGGACTTGACGATCATCAGGTCGCGGTTCGAATCCCCGTGGCGGGGTGAGCTCCCGTCGTTCGGTCCCAGCTCCTGCCCACCTAGCAGTTCGAAAGCACCTCCAGGTGCAAGTAGATAAATAGGGACCGGTTACTAGCGGGAAGGTAAACGGCGTTTCCGTGCACTGCTCTGGTTCGCCAGATGCAGCTTGTCACGCTGGCCACGTGACCCGGAAGTGTCTGCGGACAGCACTGGCTCCTGGCCTATAGAGTGAGATGAGCGCACAACCCTAGAGTCTGGCAAGACTGGCCCGAACGGGCAGGGGTACCTTTACCTTTACCTTTACCTAGCCACAGTTCATGATTTCCAAATAATAAAATAAAGCATAGCTCTCTTTGCCTAGATGGAGGCAGTATTTGGGTAAGGCTGCCTCTTACATTGCTAAGCTCAATGACAAGGGAATGCCAGGCAGTTCCACTTAAGTCGCCTCTTCCATCACAGTGACTTGAGTTTGCTGACCCCTGTTCTAAATGCTGTTGCTTCCTCCTGCCCCCTGTAAGAATTATAGAGATGGATTCGAGTCCTACCCTCCAGAGCAGGAGCTTGTTCCTCCAGAGCAGAAGCTTGTTCCTTCTTCCATGTGACAGTGCTTTGGATATTGGAAGGAGATTTTATTGGGTGTTTTCCCCTCTCATCTCTTTTGGGAAAGCATTTCATGAATGTAGGGGGGGAAAACACACACAAACATTTAGCATTTCCCTTTTCCCCCTCGCCCTTTTCCCCCTCCACCCAGCATGCGTACTGTAATTAGCCCTGGTTAAATGCACTGCCTGTTGTCGCTCTTTTGCTCTTACTGGTGGGACTTGAGGAAGCTAATTGCTTGTGGCCCCGCGTAGCCGGTCGCTCGAACACCGGCAACGCTGCGATGGAGGTGCTGCGAGTGTTGGAGGCAGCAAACTTTTAAGTAGGGCAAGTCACAACAGAGGTACACAATGGGGATAGCTGATCTGCAGAAATCAATCTGTGCATTCAGTTTGGCACTGGCTCTCTGCAGAGAGAGGGGTGGGGGAGAGCGGGGTGAGCCTGCAGGCTACAGATAATACAGATTGCATCTGTAAATGTTGACTTTGTACAGTATTGTTTAATATATATATTCTTTCCCACCCCCCCTCCTTTAGAACTTCTGATCATTAGAGTCCCTCACAGACCACCCCTAGCGCCATTCAGCAACCAATCAATGTAATCCATCAAGCTTCTTTATTAATTCTCCAGCCAAGGATTAACCCCTTAGAGGGATGATACTTCCTTTCCCCCCCTCCCCAAGACTCCAAACTAAATCCATATACACTATTGTGTGTGCGTGTTGCACTTCTTTTAATTTTTAAGAATGGGGTGGCTGAAGGAAGGGTTGCAGCTCAGTGGCAGAGCACAAGATTTTATCAATAGTGAATCATAGAGTTGGAAGGGACCCTCAGGATCAGCTAGTCCAACCCCCTGCAGTGCGGAAATATGCAGCTGATCGAACCTGCAACCTTGGCGTTATCAGCACCACGCTCTAACCAACTGAGCTATCCCCATGAGCAATGATGTCATTATAGAATTTCAGGTAACCGGACTGGGAAGATCCTCTGTCAAAGGCAGGGGTAGCAAATGCTGTGTCTTAAGCATATGCCCCAAAGTTTTTAGGAAAGGTTTCCCAGAGTTGTCGGGCTCCTGAGGTGGGCAACCAACGCAAGCAGCAGAGGAGCCCAGCGCAACAAACCAGCCCAAAGTGTCAGCATCTGAGCAAAGCCGGGCGCCTCGTGGTGTAAGCTGCATAATAATAATAATAATTTGTCATTTGTACCCCGCCCATCTGGCTGGGCCTCCCCAGCCACTCTGGGCGGCTTCCAACAAAGATTAAAAATACATAAAAATGTCACACATTAAAAACTTCCCTGAACAGGGCTGCCTTCAGATGTCTTCTAAATGTCAGGTAGTTGTTTATCTCTTTGACATCTGATGGGAGGGCGTTCCACAGGGCAGGTGCCACTACCGAGAAGGCCCTCTGCCTGGTTCCCTGTAGCTTAGCTCCTTGCAGTGAGGGAACTGCCAGAAGGCCCTCGGCACTAGACCTCAGCGTCCAGGCACGATGGGGGTGGAGACGCTCCTTCAGGTATGCTGGGCCGAGGCCGTTTAGGGCTTTAAAGGTCAACACCAACACTTTGCGTTGTGCTCAGAAATGTACTGTGTGGGCCTCTCCATGGCCCTACACCAATCCCAGGTGCGCAGGAGGGCAGAGGCGGCTGGCCGCCTCAGCGCCTCGCTAGCTCACTTGCCCCCAAACTCGTGGCGCAGAGCCAGCCGCAGCAGAAGAGCCCGCCACGGCACTCTGACCGATGGGCTGCCTCTTCCCCAGACTCAACTCTCAGGCCCTGGACTCTCAGCTTGGTGCCCCTGAGAGTCCGACGCCCAGGTGCCCCACACCCCTAGTGCCTATGGGTAAGACGGCCCTGCCTCCAGGCGTTGCCGATCTCCTAAGAAGAAGAAGAGTTTGGATTTGATATCCCGCTTTATCACTACCCGAAGGTGTAGTGACGCGGCAGCTAAAAAAGCCAATGCAATTCTGGGCTGCATCAATAGGAGTATAGCATCTAGATCAAGGGAAGTTATAGTGCCACTGTATTCTGCTCTGGTCAGACCTCACCTGGAGTACTGTGTCCAGTTCTGGGCACCACAGTTCAAGAAGGACACTGACAAACTGGAATGTGTCCAGAGGAGGGCAACCAAAATGGTCAAAGGCCTGGAAACGATGCCTTATGAGGAACGGCTAAGGGAGCTGGGCATGTTTAGCCTGGAGAAGAGGAGGTTAAGGGGTGATATGATAGCCATGTTCAAATATATAAAAGGATGTCACATAGAGGAGGGAGAAAGGTTGTTTTCTGCTGCTCGAGAGAAGCGGACACGGAGCAATGGATCCAAACTACAAGAAAGAAGATTCCACCTAAACATTAGGAAGAACTTCCTGACAGTAAGAGCTGTTTGACAGTGGAATTTGCTGCCAAGGAGTGTGGTGGAGTCTCCTTCTTTGGAGGTCTTTAAGCAGAGGCTTGACAACCATATGTCAGGAGTCCTCTGATGGTGTTTCCTGCTTGGCAGAGGGTTGGACTCGATGGCCCTTGTGGTCTATTCCAACTCTATGATTCTATGATTCTAAGGAGTCTCAAATCGGCTAACATTCTCCTTTCCCTTCCTCCCCCACAACAAACACTCTGTGAGGTGAGTGGGGCTGAGAGACTTCAGAGAAGTGTGACTGGCCCAAGGTCACCCAGCAGCTGCATGTGGAGGAGCGGGGAAGCGAACCCGGTTCACCAGATTATGAGTCCACCTCTCTTAACCACTACACCACACTGGCTCCTAACTCCCATCAGCCCCAACCAGCTTGCCCAGTAGTCAAGGATGATGGGAACTGGAGGGCACCACATTCTTAACCCCCGGTTTTGCCAAACACTGATCATCAGTCAACAGGACTAAGCTGAAATCCCCCTCTGGGCAGCATCAGTGTGAGGGAGTGTCGTGTACGTTGGCTGACCTCACTAGTGAAACACACTTCCTACGTTGCTGCTTGAGTTGAATATCGTCGTGGCTCTTTAGGTGCCGATGTGCACAGCTTTGTATTTTGTGACAAGGGGCTAAACTTTAAAGGAGAGCATGTGTTCTTGCTTTTCATGAAGCATCCTGGATTTGGTTATCATTTTTTCCAATCTAAAGCAGTGCTTCCAAACCCGTTTAGTATGGTGCGGAGCAAACAGATAGAGGTTTATTTCTCCCACTCTTACAATCTGGGGGGGAAAAACACATCCTATGCAAATTAGGACCATTTGAATAACATAATTTGCCTCTGAGATTTTTAAGTTTACATCGGAACATCTTCTGATGCCCTAGAGGGTGATCTAATTTACCATGTTTCTTTTACTTGCATTTAGTAAGCAAACTGCCAGGCTTGTCTAATGCGGTATTTGATATTGGCCTCCGTTCGTTGTTACGAATGAATTTACGAAACAGGAGAAAAACTGGGAAAGAAAGATCTGGGGAAATCTCCATGCAGGCTTGCTTAGTCCACATCACTCCTCATGTTTCTAGAACCCAGGGCCATCCGATTACGCTAAATTCAGGACAAAGGAAGTTCTGTTCCACACAGCACATAGTTAAATTGGAATTGACTGCCACAAAATACAGTAATGTCCACTAACTTGGAGGATGAAGCTGTCAAAGGCTTTTGGCTGCAGTGGTTGTGTTCTACCTCCACCAAATGCTTCTTGCTTGAAATTGGGAGACATATTTTGTGCTCAGGTCCTGCTTCCAGACTTTCCATAGGTGTCTCGTTGGCTGCTGTGAGAACAGAATGGTCGAAGGTCCTTTGCTCTGATCCAGCAAAGATCTTTTTTATGTTCGGTTTCAGTTCAGTACAGCGATAAGAAAAAGCTCTGCAGAGCCTCGTCAACCATTTTGTCCAAGGCTGCATGGAGTTTGGTCTCAGCCTTACAAAGACCCTACTTCCTGGGTCAGAACATCACCTGCACTCCACGTATCAGCATTAGTGACCACACACTTAAGGTGGGGGACGATTTTGCCTGCCTGGGTTCCACCATCACCAGCAATGTCTCCATTGATGTAGTGCTGGACAAGGGTATTGGGCCATTAATATTATTATTATTATTATTATTATTATTATTATTATTATTATCATCATTATTATTTTGTTTAGGTAACTCCGATCCCATAATTCCCAAGACAAAAGCTTCAGCTTCTTTTTCTTCTTTACAAATGCTAACTTCTTTTTCAATTCATTATATATCATTTCCCAGTAATCTTTAACCTTATTGCAAGACCACTACATATGGAAAAAGGTACCTTCTTTCTCTTTGCATTTCCAGCACATAATTCAATTTTGATTCATATGTTTGCCAATCTACTTGGTGCTTGATACCATCTGTATAACATTCCCCTATAGTTTTCTCTTAAATCATAACATGCTGCAGATTTTATGTCTGTCTTCCACAGTCTTTCCCATGCCTCTATCCAACACCTTGACTTTACCCCCAACGGCACACTGTTCCAATGTCTCCCAAGGCAGACTGATGCCAACTGCAAAGCATTTTGGTCAACCAATGTTCCTATCATCCACACCACATATGGAAAGGCATAAGACTCTTGTATTTATCACACTTTAGGACAGCCTTCCCCAACCTCGTGCCCTGGGGATATTTTGGACTACAGATTCCGTCTGCCTCAACTGGCATAGCCATCAACAAACAAACAAACCTGATCTGGTTTTCATGCTTACTCAAATCTGCTCTCACTATAAGGTGTGAAATCTGTCATAGCCTTCTTGGCAAGCAGATGGGATAATCTAGGGCTAGGCTCTTGCCTCTCGTTTCTGTTGCTCCCTCTTCTCCCTGTGCAGAATCCGGACTATACACTGGGAGTAGAAAGTCAGGACAGGGTGGTCTGCTGCACGAATCCGTAAAGGTAAAGGGACCCCTGACCATTAGGTCCAGTCATGGCCGACTCTAGGGTTGCGGCGCTCATCTCACTTTATTGGCCGAGGGAGCCAGCCTACAGCTTCCGGGTCATGTGGCCAGCATGACTAAGCCGCTTCTGGTGAACCAGAGCAGCACATGGAAATGCCATTTACCTTCCCGCCGGAGCGGTACCTATTTATCTACTTGCACTTTTGACGTGCTTTCGAACTGCTAGGTTGGCAGGAGCAGGGACTGAGCAATGGGAGCTCACCCCGTCGTGGGGATTCGAACCGCCAACCTTCTGATCGGCAAGTCCTAGGCTCTGTGGTTTAACCCACAGCGCCACCCACGTCCCTTGCACGAACCAATATCAAGTGCTAAAATGTCCCTATTCCCCTTTTTGCTCTCTGGCTGACTGATAAGGCCGGTAAGGAATGAAAGATGATTTAGGGATTCTGAAATTTCAATATTGGGAACAGTGTGTGTGTGTGTGTGTGTGTGCGCGCGCACGCGCACAATGTCAACAAAATATACATGATGGAGCATTGGCACCCCTGGTGAATTGACATTTCTGTAAACTTGTGCAGGAGTTTTTGAGTCCCTATAGAATGTCTTACCAAAAAGTGAAGGCTGCTTGGACTTCCTAGCAAGAAATGGAACCTGCTATTGGTCCACCATCTCTTTCTTTAAACTTTTATTTTTAATCTTTTTTTTTATTAAAGTTCCAAAAAAATGGCTATATAGTTGTTGTTTTTAAGAAGCTAAAATCATCATACGAACATAGGATGGGGAAAGTAATTATTTAATGTACTCATTTAGGCAATTTATATGCCGCTTAAAATCTCTTAAGTGGTTTATGTGCATTATAAAGCTTTGCAGATAAAGATCAAATTGCAGCAAGTGCAATGAAATGTTACAAATAAAAAACAAGATGCAGTAAACACATTATAAAAAAAATAAAATCCAGCGTTTAAAACATTCCTTAGCAATTAGGGAAGGTGGGAGGACTTTTCCTATATCGTTTCAAGGGCAGTGGTAGCTCTGAAAGCATGCTTTAAACACACACCTGTGAGTTCCAGTCAATTCCTCCCTCCTGGAGATGTGTTTTTGTGCTTGTGTATGTTCAAAATGTGGGCACCAACTTTTGCTGAAACCCTCCTTGACTCTTGGTGCTAACTGCAAAAAAGGCATGCAAACTCTCTTTAGAAGTCCACACGCTCACTGCCCAGGACAGCTTAATTCGGTGCTGCTTTAGAACTATTATTATTATTATTATTATTATTATTATTATTACCTTATCCATCTGTTGCCATTTTGCATTCAGAATCTACTTTTGAGCAACAAGCACCAGCCTGGTGAACCGTGCTGAACTTTAGACGGCCATTAATCTGTGGACTTGGGAGTAAAGAAAGCAAATTTATCTCGGAGTGATGTGTGTTTGTGAATCATAGAATCATAGAGTTGGAAGAGACCACAAGGGCCATCAAGTCCAACCCCCTGCCAAGCAGGAAACACCATCAGAGCTCCTTGACAGCAAATTCCACTGTCAAACAGCTCTTACTGTTTAGGTGGAATCTTCTTTCTTGTAGTTTGAATCCATTGCTCCGTGTCCGCTTCTCTGGAGCAGCAGAAAACAACCTTTCTCCCTCCTTTATGTGACATCCTTTTATATATTTGAACATGGCTATCATATCACCCCTTAACCTCCTCTTCTCCAGGCTAAACATGCCCAGCTCCCTTAGCCGTTCCTCATAAGGCATCGTTTCCAGGCCTTTGACCATTTTGCCCTCCTCTGGACACGTTCCAGTTTGTCAGTGTCCTTCTTGAACTGTGGTGCCCAGAACTGGACACAGTACTCCAGATGAGGTCTGACCAGAGCAGAATACAGTGGCACTATAACTTCCCTTGATCTAGATGCTATACTCCTATTGATGCAGCCCAGAATTGCATTGGCTTTTTTAGCTGCCGCGTCACACTGTCGGCTCATGTCAAGTTTGTGGTCAACCAAGACTCCTAGATCCTTTTCACATGTACTGCTCTCAAGCCAGGTGTCACCCATCTTGTATTTGTGCCTCTCATTTTTTTTGCCCAAGTGCAATACTTTACATTTACCCTGTAAAACATTTGGCAAGAGCTCTGGAAAGCGAAGACATTTCCTTGGCCGTAATTCTGCTCAGGCTACAGTGGTGCTTATAGTCACACGATGCAAAGGGGGTTAACGCAGTGGGTAGACTATTAAAATATACATTCATAAAGAAGCCAGAGGCCTTTCTGTTAGGTATTTTAGGAAAAGAGATAAAGAGAAAGGATAGTAAACTCTTTCAATATGCAGTGACAGCTGCAAGGATGTTACTGGCTCAGAAATGGAAGCAACAGGAAATACCGACAATGGAAGAATGGAGAAGGAAGCTGCTAGACTATGCTGAGTTGGATAAAATGACTGGGAAGATTAGATACTTAAGAGACCAAAAGTTCACAGAAGTCTGGGGAAAATTTGTGGAATATCTGGAGAGTATAAGTGAGGGCCAAATAACGCTAGAGGGATTTAAAAAAGCACTGTGAAACGCAAGAAGTATTGTTAAAAGGGAATAGAAAAAGAAAGGTTTAAATAATGACAATACAAACCTAAGAAATGCTTATATTAATAAGGACTACGAAAGATTTACGGAAAAGCTGAAGGAAGTCCAGAAAAGAAAGACTTTGTGAAAATTGGATGTGAAATTATTGTGTGATTTGTTTTTGTTGTAAATTAATAAAAATTATTATAAAAAAAAAACCACAGTGGGTAGACAGGTCTTCCCAATTTCCAGGAGTCTCCAGCTTTCAAGAGGAGGCTGATCTCTTTGCCCAGTGGCGTAGCGTGGGGGGTGCAGGGGGGGCCGTCCGCACCGGGCGCAACATCTGGGGGGGCGCGCTCGCACTCGCAGCTCTCTGCCCCTACCTGGCTCCACGGGTTAGGGGGCGCAAATTACTTGCCTTGCCCCGGGTGCTGACAACCCACGATACGCCACTGGCTTTGCCTCTCCGTCTCATCCCTGACAACCTTTGGATTTTGCAACCTTCTGATCTAACATTCTGTGCCTCCTCACTTTTTCAGGCTCCTGGATGAACTCCCCGATTCAGTGACAAGATGGGCTCCCGCAGGAACAGACTGCAGTAAGTTGAGCCGATTGACCAACATTCTCATTCAGAAATCAACCTTCGAAGCCCGTTATGGTTTGGAATGGGAGTGTCATTCGGATTGCCACCTTCCAGATCAAGGGTGCACAAGCTGTAGCCCTCCAGATGTTTCTGGACTACAACTCCCATCATTCCTGATCTCTGGCTGGGGCTGATGGGAGGTGTAGTCCAGAAACTTATGATGGTGCGCCCCTGTTCCAAAGGAACCTGCTTCCATTCAAAACTACTCAAATTTAGCAGCAGCAGCAGCAATTTCTTTGGCTCACATCGGAAGCATCTCTGAGTTGAAACAGGGAAGGAAAGGTGTAGTCAACAGAGAATACAAGGATATTGTAGGCATCTGAGCGAAGTTTTGCATGGCAGCACATTGCAAATTGTGAGCAATTTGTTTTCTTTACACCTAACTACCTTGGCTGTGACCAAGACCTCTCTAAGCTAGGCTAATATTCTAGATAAAAAGGCACTGTCTATGGACATTCAATGAAGCTGAATGTTGGAAGATTCAGGATATATTAATTGAATTCATCGAAAGATCACAGGGTGGTCTACAATATGAAAAACCCAAAAATGCATAATAAACAAAAACGCCATTGGCTGTTTCTTTAGTTAAAGGCCTGGGAGAAGAGTAATGCTTTTGCAACAAAGGAAACCCCAGGGAGACTGCTGTTGAGTTCAAATTCTGCTTGCCCATCTGGTTGGCCCCTGGGAGAACAGAATGCATGACTAGATGTTCCATTGGCCTGCTCCTATTTTGTTAGGATCTTATGCTCGCAAGTGCTCTGCGTCTACCCTGAATGCTGCCTGCTTCCTTCTTTGATTTTCGTTTGAGCTACATTACTGGCACAAGTCTGAAAATGAGTTTATGATGCATGCGTGTGTTACTTGAGCTTATGAAACCTAGATTGCGCTCCTAGGTCCTTTGCATATCGCACACACCTCGCACCGACTCTTCTGCACTCAACAGAAAGATTAACACTACTGTCCTGTACTCAGCTCCATTACCCGGCTAGGGATTCTGTTTTTGAAGCTGTTAACAACTGCTTAAAAGCAGCAGCAGTAGTACTTGTCTACTCTGAAGTAAGTCTATTAAGGTCATTGTGCTTAGTCCCAAGAAGCTTATAGCATTACAGCCTAATCACCTTCCCCTGTTTCGGTTCGTGTTGCCAAGTTCAAGTGTTAACACTAGATTGCACGAGGTTTCACAATTGCTGGCCATCTTTCTAGCTGGTCACACAAATCCAGTTGGGCACGGCCATCAGAGAGCTGGCGACCTCCAAGTCATTTAATAAGCAACACTTGCTAAGATATGTCTGCGTACTTCAGCCAATCTGGTTGGCCACTTTGGAAAGTTTAACGTAGGCCAGAGAGGCTTTCGGTCCGATGCATCAAAGCTCTTGCATCCTTAAAAAATGTCTGACCTCCAACAAATTGAATGTTGTGTTTCTATAGGTGAAATAGCCAGGTTTTTGAAAAATGCATCTGATTTAGCGTACAAGGAAAAACCTGATTATGAAGCGCTAAGGAAAATCCTCCTGGACGGTCTGGAACACAAAGGAGTCTGTTTCAATGGAGCACTGAATTTTACCGCTGCCAAAAGACCTCCGAATGAATCTGCTGCTAAACACAAGAAAGTGAGTACATAGCCACTGGATTTGGTCAAGGCTGGATAAATATAACACATGTCCTGTTAAGGAATAGTTTCGGTTACAGCTAAATTTAACGTGGGGGAAAGTGACGCTCATGGAAGCGGTACGTATTTTTTAAAAAATGCTACTTTTTGGAAGTTAATCGCCAACAAAGGAAATATCACCATTTTTTTTTAAGCAACAGTAACTTAATGGGTGGGGACGCGGGTGGCGCTGTGAGTAAAACCTCAGCGCCTAGGACTTGCCGATCGCATGGTCGGCAGTTCGAATCCCCGCGACGGGGTGAGCTCCCGCCGTTCGGTCCCAGCGCCTGCCAACTTAGCAGTTCGAAAGCACCCCCGGGTGCAAGTAGATAAATAGGGACCGCTTACCAGCGGGAAGGTAAACGGCGTTTCCGTGTGCTGCTCTGGTGCTGGTTCGCCAGAGCAGCTTCTTCACGCTGGCCACGTGACCCGGAAGTGTCTGCGGACAGCGCTGGCTCCCGGCCTATAGAGTGAGATGAGCGCACAACCCTACAGTCTGTCAAGACTGGCCCGTACGGGCAGGGTTACCTTTACCTTTACCTTAATGGGTGGAGCCAGAGATTCAGTATATAAGGATGAGCCTCCCCTTCTCTACTCAAGGAAGGAGCTGCTGATGTAAAATGTTAAAGTACGTGTTTAGGGTTGCACCTAAAGACATAATCCCATGCAATGGGGATTTCTCTCCCCACACACCCCTGTTCCCCCCAATATGCCCTAGAGTTTTGGGGGGAACCTCAGAACAGGTTTTTGGCGGGGGCTGGGGCAAGGAGAGGAAGTGCCCTTACAGATGTCCTTGTGCTAATAGGATGATTTGCTTGTCAATAGCTAAGGAAAGATTTGAGGGTTATGTTCAGAGGTTGGATGCCATCCTATAAGAGGGAAACTGCCCTAACTCCTTTTTGACCCATAGCTCTTTTCTTGCCTCCTAACCAGTGGTTCCCAACCTTTTCTTGGCCATGCCCCACCTAAGCATCTCTAAAATCCTGATGCCACCACCCCATGACATATAATTCTTATTATTCAAAAAGTGAAGTCCTATTCACGCGGAGGAAACCTAAAAGGCCATTCACTATTAACAACTCATTATCAAATTGCCCCCCCCCCTAAAAATCAAATTGCTGCCCTGTGGGGGGGGGGGGTTGCCCCACATTGGGAACCACGGCTCCAAACAGTAAGACTTGTGCAAATTTCTTTGCTTCCTGTGCAGTGGGACAGTGCTAGAGTTGTTCACAAGGGACAGCTTTGCATGACAGCTGTCCCTTCAGAACGGATCAAAAGCCGAGTTGCCTTTATTGATGCAACCATTGTTCCCCTAAAATAACTTTGTTCTCTCTTTTTGCTCTGGCCTTCAAGAAGCTGCTTTCCTCGAATTTTGGCGCATGCTTGCTTTTTTGAGACGCCCACGCTCTTCCCTTTCCGCCTCCCAGTCCTGTCAATATACAGCTAACCAACAAATAAATGCAAACCCCTTTGTTTTTAATAAACTTAGACCGGTGTAATTAGCAGTATTCACAGGGCCTGATTAGGAGCGTCGGCCGGGGATGTTAGTCGCCATATGAGCCCGCAGCCTTTGCTGACACAATATGGCAGGGTCAAAGCATCGGTTCATTTTTAATATTCCTCGTGAACTTTGGACTGTCAGAACGGTACATGTGCCAAAAAAATGTGGGATGCAAACTAACGCGACTGATGGGCTGCGAGATGAATGGCGATTCAAATCCCGGCGCACAGATGGTTCTGATTTGCCGAGTTCTGTAGCTGCTGCAACTGAAGACATAAAATAGCCGCCTAGTCATAAATTAGCTCTTTGGAAGCCAAACCTTGGCACCAGAGCTTTACAACCTTCAATTAGTAGCGAAAGAAGTATTTGAATGACTCCAGTATTGACATCTGTAGGTCTGCATAGTAATCATTCCTAATAGAAGAGAATCTCTGTTTGAGGGGCTTTTGCATGGCTAATTAACTACCAGTGAGAATATGTAATTTTTTCATGATCTCCCGATTGTCACCTTTCTCTCATGATACAATTACATTTTATTGTAGCGAATGCCTTTGCAAACCCAATTGTCAGCACTATTTACATTGTGTAGAAAAGCAGAACAAAAGTTCATCTTTAATAAAAAGCTACTGGATTTTGATCTTGGTAATTACCAAGACTCTTTTTTCCCCCCAGAGTTTTATAGACTTTGGTATTTTTTTTTTATCACTTTTACAACAAAGCAAAAAGCCATTTCTTTGACAGTAGTTTGCTTGCTGTTGTGGTCACCATTTAATCTATGCTAATTTGAGTGGTGGCTCTCTGTTTCTGCAATTTGTAGTTTTCTAAAGTTAATTGAAATATGTAAGTTTCTTTTTTTTTCTCTTCCTTTTTCACAAAACGCATCTGCTCTCTAAACTTCTGATGTCCGGCCAATTTGATTTCCCCTCGCCCATTCTTAAATGTGCAGATTTAAGAACTAGTAACTACTGCCTATTACAGTCAGAACTACCTGCGTTAAATTGGGCTGTATATATTTTTGCTGCTAGATTGAAGGGGAAAGTGACTTGGGTTACCCCTTCTGCTTTAGACAACCATTTAGAACTTTATAAAAACAGCAGCAACAGCTGTAATTCAAAGTGCTCTCAGTAGTCCTAGGAATTTGCACAG
The DNA here is from genome assembly GCF_965153285.1 of Podarcis tiliguerta. Taxonomy (NCBI): domain Eukaryota; kingdom Metazoa; phylum Chordata; class Lepidosauria; order Squamata; family Lacertidae; genus Podarcis; species Podarcis tiliguerta. The sequence continues at coordinate 10,029,656 of NC_139536.1, read as the reverse complement.
ATGTCCCTGCCCTGGGATTTTGACTTTCCCACCAAACTATGGACCACATTCCCCCTTACCAAGCCATTTTGCAAACTTTGGATATTTCCCATCGTTGCAAAACTGCTTTGCTGTGCGGTTGCTGTTTGATTTATTGATGCACAACGAATCTGGACTTAGAACTATGATGCTGGTGGTATTTGGGGGGGTCCTAGCCAGTGGTTGTGATCCAGAAGTGTTTTTTCTTCTTCTAACACTTGACCTGCCTTTCCCAAATGTCACCTTAACAATTCCACTGTTGGAGGCGGCACACTTTTGAATTCCAGCTGCTGGAAGATGTTCAGATCCTGCTTGGAGTTCCCATAAGCACTTGAGCAGCCAGGATGCTAGACTACGTGGAAACCACTGGCCCAACCCAGCGGACTCTTCTTAGGTTCTTAAACTTCTGTTCACTTCGAAAGCAACTTGCCGGGCAACATTGGGAGATGCTACCCAAGAGAAAAGCTATGGTTTTCCCATTAGTGATATATGGAAGTGAGATCTGGACCATAAAGAAGGCTGATTGCCAAAGAATTGATGCTTTTGAATTATGGTGCTGGAGGAGACTCTTGAGAGTCCCATGGACTGCAGGAAGATCAAACCGATCCATTCTGAAGGAAATCAGCCCTGAGTGCTCACTGGAAGGACAAATCCTGAAGCTGAGGTTCCAATACTTTGGCCACCTCATGAGAAGAGAAGATGCCCTGGAAAAGACCCTGATGTTGGGAAAGATGGAGTGCTCAAGCAGAAGGGGACGACAGAGGACCAGATGGTTGGACAGTGTTCTCAAAGCTACCAGCATGAGTTTGACCAAACTGCGGGAGGCAGTGGAAGACAGGAGTGCCTGGCGTGCTCTGGTCCAAGGGGTCACAAAGAGTCGGACACAACTAAACAACAACAACAACCCGAGAGAAACAAGCTTAACCCACCATCTTGCCTCAATGAACTAGTTCTGTGATATGGATCTTGTATGTTCCATTTCCTTAGGAAAAGTCAGTTTGTTGGTCCAGCACAGGCATATTTGGCTTGCTGATGTGTATTCATTGTTTATCATAAACTTGCGGAATTGGGGCATTGTGACTGGTTCCCCTACACAGGGTGCAGAGGCCAAGGGGGAGCCATTTTGTCTCCATCCCGAATCCTAATAATCACTGGACCTGAGGAAGGAGGCATGAAAGCTCTGACAGGGTCCTAGTGTCTTCCTGCCTCCTTCCCAAAGCCTAGTTAGCACTTGTCCAGCTTTGGGAAGGAGATGGGAGGGCTTTAGACCTCTGTCAGATACCGGTACCTCCCTTATCTGGCTTTGGAAGGCAGAACAAGGGCTGGGAAGCATCCAATTTTGGACTCGTACGAAGATCCGCCCCTGTCATAGCACATGCCAACAGGACCCTTTGACCAGACATTTTGGGGCTAGGGACTATGAGTGTAACACAGCCATTTTGTTTAGACAAGAAGGGCAGGGTGCCAGCAGGTCAACAGTTTCTCATTTCCCCTGGGCAGGCTTTCTGCCCAATCAGGTCCAGAATTGTAGAGTTGGAAGGGACCTTGAGGAAGGATCATCTACTCCAGGGGTCTGCAACCCGCGGCTCTGGAGCCGCATGTGGCTCTTTTACACGTTTGCCGCGGCTCCGGGGCGGATACTAGCGAGGGGAGGAGGCGCATTGTGCGCCCCGACACTCCCCACTGTGGCGGGCGCTGTACTGGCTGTGACGTCGCATGGGGGCGGTGCGTGCGTTAGTCACGCACCATCCCGACGTCACCTTCCCGTCCGCCCGCTACATTGTAAGGGGCATGTACGCTGGTCACTGCATTGAAAGGGGGCATGTATGCTGGTCACTGTTTTGAAGGGGAGTGAAGAACACACACACAAAAAAAGGTAACTTGTTAATTTAACGTTTATTTCTATGAGGAGGAGTAATTCTGAGGGGTCAAACAAAGAAATAATAAAAAAGTGACAAAAAAGTTATTTTTATAATGACGAGTTTTGCGGCTCCCAGTTTTTTTTCTCTTCGGAAACGGGTCCAAGTGGCTCTTTTTGTCTTAAAGGTTGCAGACCCCTGATCTAGTCCAACCTCTGGCAATGCAGGAATATGCAGCTATCCCATCTGGGGATTGAACCTGCAACCTTGACATTATCAGCACCAGGCTCTCACCAACTGAGCTATCCAGTGACAACCAGCCAGGACCCCTCATACCTGCTCTGTGTCCAGCTCCTGCGCAGGAAAACGAGTAGGGGGTCATAGAAGAATGTTTGGGAAAAGGACTATTCATCCCAATTATCCCAGTTCCAGGGTACTGGAAAGATTTATGTTTTCGTACAGGCTGGATTATGGAGAGTATCCCCTGAAACTCTACCAGGCCGCTGGACAAAGCAGTTCCTTTTTCCTTCCCCCCTCTTCCATTTCCTCCAAAAGCGCAGAAATCTATTACGTTTTGTATTTAGCTTAAAACTTACCTTGGATATTGATGTCAAACAAGATGTTGCTGAACTTTGATTGCAAGAAAAGAGAGATCTGCAATAGTATTTGCTATTTGCAAGTGCATAACCCCATTTAAAGTCCACGAGCGAGGAGTGTCAATTATCACAGCTTCTGTTCCTCAGACACAGGCAGAAGTATTTTTAATGGCCAATAACAAGGTCAGGGAGAGAACTGTGCTGTTTGCAGATGACTTGAACCTCGTCCCCATCATCCTCTGAGTTTTTCGTGGAGATTTCAAATATCCTCTTTCATTAGCATGAAATGCATACTTTGCATCATCTCAGATTTGAGAGCTGTTTCTGACTCGAGGGTATTCTAAAATATAGCGTGTTGTGAACCGTCGGCAAATAGGGAATAAAGGCAGGAAAGTCCATTTTCTGTGAAAAGCTTCAACTGCTTTTGAGTTTGAAAAGCATTCTACTTCACCCCCAATTCAGTTAACGATTGTGTAGGTGAAAATGGAGTAGCCATACAGAATACAATGAAGGCGATAATCAGTTTGGATTCTGGGGGAGAAGGAGAGCGAATAATCTTGCATATATTGCCACGTGATCAGATTAAAAATGGCTCCAAATTAGCCGGTACTGGAAGCATTTACCCGTTAATTGTTCAAAACTCCAACCTACAAAGCCAGAAATCCCAACACATCTCTGAATGAATGGGAGACCACATATCTGATCTCAAGTACAGTGGTACCTCTGGTTACGAACTTAATTCGTTCCAGAGGTCTGTTCTTAACCTGAAACTGTTCTTAACCGAGGTACCACTTTAGCTAATGGGGCCTCCTGCTGCAGCGCAAATTCTTTTTCTCATCCTGGGGCAAAGTTCTTAACCCATACTGCTTCCAGGTTAGCGGAGTCTGTAACCCAAAGTGTTTGTAACCCGAGGCACCACTGTAGAGATATAATACATTAGGAGAAGTGGGTGGCACTGAGGTCTAAACCACTGAGCCTCTTGGGCTTGCCGATCAGGTTGGCTGTTTGAATCTGTGCAATGGGGTGAGCTCCTATTGCTCTGTCCCAGCTCCTGCCAACCCTAGCAATTCAAAAGCACACCAGTGCAAGTAGATAAATAGGTACCGCTGCGGCGGAACGGTAAACGGCATTTCCATGCTCTCTGGCACTCGTCACGGTCCTCCGTGTGCCAGTAGTGTAGTCATGCTGGCCACATGACCCAGAAAACTCTATGGACAAACGCCGGATCCCTTGGCCTGAAAGTGAGATGAGCACCACAACCCCATAGTCGCTTTTGACTGGACTTAACTGTCCAGGGGTCCTTTACCTTTACAATACCTTCTTGTTGCCATTGATGCCTGTGCATTAGGAAGAAGTGGTGCAAGGGCTGCTCTGTATTCCCAGTGTGGAGCAGGCAAAGACTGAAGGATGTGATTGTAGTGGGAAAAGGCACCTAGTCACTTGGGCTGTTTAGATATTGAAATGTCTGTTGTGAAGCAGGCTATTCGTCGTGATGCCAGAAGTTGTACTGATGGATGCAGGCACAGGTGTTTTTAAAGATGGAATGCATGCGGAAGAGAGCAACCAGGATGATAAAGGGTCTGGAAACCACGCTTTTTGAGGAACAGTTTAAGGAGCTGGGTGTGTTTAGCCTGGGAAAAGAGCACACTGAGAGGAGATATGATAGCCACCTTCAAATATCTCAAGGGCTGCCACATGGAAGAGGGAACAAGCTTGTTTTCTTCTGCTGCAGAGGGTAGGACTCAAACCAGTGGCTTCAATTTACAAGAAAAATTCTGACTAAACATCAGGAAGAACTTTCTGACAGTAAGAGCTGTTTGACAGTGGAACAGACTCCCTCGGGACTTGTGGACTCTCCTTCTTTGGAAGTGTTTTGGCTGGATGGGCATCTTTCATGGATGCTTTAGTTGAAATTACTGCCTTGCAGGCGGTTGGACTAGATGACCCTCAGGGTCTCTTCCAACTCTACAACTCCATAAAAAGGGGATTGGACAATTTAACTTAGGGAAGGCCTTTCAATGGTTATTAGTCACTGTGGCTATAGACTCTACAGGTTCAGATGCAACTCCCCCCCCCCTTTATTATCTACCCTTCACCCTAAGCTCCAAGGTATAATACAAAAATTTAAAACAAATTACTGCAGCCTTTCTCAACCTGTGGGTCCCCAGATGTTGTTGGACTACAACTCCCATCACCCCTAGCTAGCAAGGCCAGAGCTCAGGGATGATGGGAGTTGTAGTCCAACAACATCTTGGGACCACAGGTTGAGAACCGTTGAATTAGTCACCATCATAGGATGGGTCAGTTCACCTTATAAGCCAGGTACAGGGAAGCTGTGCCTCTCCATATGGTTGTTGGAGTACAACTCCCAGCATCCCAGATTATTGACCATGGTTGGTGAGGTTGATGGCAGTTAGGAGTTCAACATCATATGCAGGGCGACAGATTCCCTAGCTCTGCAGTAAGAAGTATGTTGCCTTAACCTGAATTGTTGTTGTTGTTTAGTCATTTAGTCGTGTCCGACTCTTCGTGACCCCCATGGACCAGAGCACGCCAGGCACTTCTGTCCTCCACTGCCTCCCGCAGTTTGATCAAATTCATGTTTGTAGCTTCGAGAACACTGTCTAACCATCTGGTCCTCTGTCGTCCCCTTCTCCTTGTGCCCTCCATCTTTCCCAACATCAGGGTCTTTTCCAGGGAGTCTTCTCTTCTCATGAGGTGGCCAAAGTATTGGAGCCTCAGCTTCACGATCTGCTTAACCTGAATATATAAGAACAAATATATATCAACTAATACAGATTCTATCTTAATTTATTGGGGGGGGGGAGGTACTACTTTCGTTACTATTGGGATTTGGAAGCCTTTGCCTATTTATTACAGATCACCCAGCCATCGACCAGTAGATCCCAGTCTGCCTTTTGCCCTCTCCTCCTGTAAGGGAATGGACATGGGAAATCCACACTTCAATTGTTGCTTGAAGAGCGCAGCTCACTCAACGTATTGCTCAGTTCACCCTACTACATGTCGTTGCTGCAAGTTAAAAATAAAATAATCCCAGGGAGGGCAACCTAGAAATTTGACAAATGATATGCTTAGCAGTGAAACAACATTTTTAATGTAAATGCAGCTTCTCAAGTGGGCGGGGGCTGCATGACCTTTCAGGGTGCCCCGAGAGCAAGTATATCAGTATTATGGGGAAGATGAGAAATTTGTCGCCCCATTTAGGGCGGGTCAGATCACCTCACTAATGGAATAAGTAGTGATTATTTTCTCATTCCAGGCACTGACATTAATTAGAATCACCACAATAAAAACAACTTACTTAGATATAGTAAATGCAAGCTTAATTGACAGAGACTTATTGGTTTTGCATCCAGTAAAGGTTAATAACATTCATCTAAGAGTTCTTTAAGAATCCTTGGAACAAATTTTCGCAATAAATAACGTTGCCCCTTAGGATAGCACAAGTGCAAGCACTCTGCTCAAGAGCTCAACGAAATGACTGCCCTGTGCAGTTCCAACTCGCGGTAAATGTTGGCCGTTCCTTGTGTTGGCGGATTAGTGATGCTTTTGCTAGAAGTTGCGCAGAAGCCATTCATTTCACACACAAGCCGCAGTATATGGAACAGATTCTGTAAAGCAGGAGTAGCAGCTGCACGAGTCACTCAGCTTGTACATTTAACAGGTTGATTTGCCAAAGCCAGTGCCAAGGCAAGTTAAAGACGAGAAGGGAAAGGAGTTCGAAAGCAAGGACCTCTCCTACCGTAGAAGAGCCGCTGTGGGGATGAAAAGCAGCCAAGGACAAGATGAGCAGATGCTGGCTGGGCTGAGCAAGCAGCTTCAGAATGAAGCGGTGAGTTCTTAAAATAAATAAAATTGCTGCATTGTACCTGGCTTGTGGAAAACTCCTGCTTTTCTAGCTGTACATTCCCCCACTCCCTGCACACCTTGGAAAATATTGAGCGCAGGTGAGAAACGGCCGAACAAAGGTTACTTTTCCTGCAATGTACGTTGCTAATAAATAATAATAATAATAATAATAATTTATACCCTGCCCATCTGGCTGGGTTTCCCCAGCCACTCTGGGCGGCTTCCAACAAAACACTAAAATACAATAACCTATTAAATATTAAAAGTTTCCCTAAACAGGGCTGCCTTCAGATGTCTTCTAAAGTTTGGTACTTATTTTTCTCTTTGACGTCTGGTGGGAGGGCGTTCCACAGGGTGGGTGCCACTACCGAGAAGGCCCTCTGCCTGGTTCCCTGTAATTTGGCTTCTTGCAGCGAGGGAACCGTCAGAAGGCCCTCGGTGCTGGACCTCAGTGTCCGGGCAGAACGATGGGTGTGGAGATGCTCCTTCAAGTATACTGGACCGAGGCCGTTTAGGGCTTTAAATGTCAGCACCAACACTTTGAATTGTGCTCAGAAACGTACTGGGAGCCAGTGTAGGTCTTTCAAGACCGGTGTTATATGGTCTCGGCGTGGATTGGTGGAGGGCAGGATTTTGATGGATGCTGTGATGCTCCACCACTTTGAAATGGTACAGGCCCTTGAGAACTTAACACATTCCCCTTTTCACACTCATTTAAACCAATATGACGGGTTAGTATAGTATAGCTTCTCATGTTCTAACTGCTAGGTCTTCTGAAATTTAGAAAGGTTAATGATTGTTTTCTCCCCTGCTAACTGGGGCTGACTTGCTGTTGCCCATTAAAACCCATACCAATGCAAGTATTCTACACGTACCTGGGTAAACTCTAAAAGCATTTACTATGTGCCCTGGCCCACACATACACTGCTATGCACAGGGGAGAGAGAGGAAGGCTGAAAAGCAGCTACCACACATGAAGGCTTTGTAAGCCCAGGGGTGGCGGCCCCCGCCCCTGAGCCCTTTTGCTCTCCACTAAAAGCGGAACAGAATTAAGATGACCCTCAGGGACCCTTGCAACTCTACAATTCTGTTACTTCAAAGGCGTTCGCCCCGAACTTGCATATACACCTGTGTCACCTTAATAGATCTTTCTATGAACTGTGTTCTCCCCGAGGCAAGAAATGTGTTACTTTAAAGCCAGCTGCTGGTTGCATTCCCCACCACCCCCAAACTTCACCCTTACTCTAAAGGCTTTTACTACTGGCTAGTTCTGTTTGTTCTTCCTAGCCCGCTGAGACTGGAAGAGAGCCAGCTGGAGCCACAACCGATGTTTACAGGAGGAAGTTAGTCAAGGTGAGTTCAGCAGGCAGCTTGAAGCATCTGTGATGCTCATACGCTACTGAGCCAGGTTCACGGTTCTATTAATATGTGAAGCCCTGAGCAACTTGGGCCCAAGATACCTCAAGGACCACCAGAGCCCTTCTTTCCCAGCTCAATCACTGAATTATCCAGAGGAGTGCTGTTAATTGTCCTGCAAGTTTCCTAACCCTGACTCGTTTCAACTAGAAGTTGGCATGTAACACTGAGAAAGCTGGAGGAAACGTAAAACCATAGGGACTTATATGCTGATATAGTGGGAGTGCTGAATGTAGCAAGATTGACTAGGTGTAACACCCCCCACTTGCCTTGTAAAAAATTATGATGGCATTCCCTTATCTGGAAGTTCTGTCTTTTGGCTATCATTTCTGTTGTTGGGCTGAAAGAGAAGTCATAGCCCAAAACTGGACTGTCAATCCATTCCTGTAAGGTGTCTCGATGCTCAGCATACAGCTTTATTACAGAAGCTGGCTAAACAAATTCAGTCTTCAAGAGATCCAAACAAGGAGGATTACTTTGTAGGACAATGGTATGGCTTTTTGCAGTGGGCTCTCTGTGAAAAGAGTAACTGAGATAATGGACGTAGAAAAGCTGTTATAGATTATAAATGTATCTGGTGAATTATTGCACTTAGTCAATTATCTTTGTACCATGATTTTATTATTATTATTGTACAAAAAAGTCATTTAAATATTTATTCTTATGCAGATCTGTTGAAGATATGGATAGATTTGTTTTCTGCTTCCTTCTCAGAAACCACAACCTATCTGCAACACCTGCTGGCAAATTGAGGAAAAATCCATAGGAAATGGAGTTACATATTCTGAAGCCTTTCAACCACAACGCTTTCAGACTTCGACTAGCTCTTCTTTATGCAGCACTTTGGAGTCTGGACTTCATGAAGCGTCTGGACTTCGTAAAGAATTGTACCAATACACGATGACCATCATTGTCCTCTTCTTCTTAATACTGCTTTCTGTGTATTTTCTTTGATATCATGTCTAATGTGTTAGCATTCTTAAGACTGTATGTTTACATAGTTACAGGCTTCTGAAATTCCACTTCAGACTTTCTTCATAGACATTTTCAGTGTTATTGGCTGGAATGGTTTTTCAAAGCAAGGTGAGTTGTTACAAAATTAAAAATCAATAAAGTACTTGAATTTTGCTTACAAGATTTTCCAAGGTATTTATTACAAAGAATAATTCCCCCTCCCCTAATTTTTAACTCAAACACTGGAATTGTTTCCCCCCGCTAAGTATCAAGAGACACCGGTATCTGAGAGATTTAAGTATGCGCACGACAGTAACTTTGCAGCAAAGTCTCCTAAAAGAAGACAAGCTAATTTCAGTTGTATTTTGAAACCCTAACTTAAGCTCATACAGAAACAGTTCCAATTATCCTTGTTGCTTTCCTTACCTTGTTACAATATGGACATTCACCAAATATGACATTAAAGCTTTGCCGACTGGAAGGAAGTCCACGCAGCCACTACAGAGAAATGCATGTTATTAGGTAAGTCCCAAGAAGACTCAAAAGAATAGGCCTCAAATACAGCAAGCTCTCTTACTATTCAAGGCCTTAAATCATGTTGCCCAGTCTCACTCTCCAGGTGGCTGCTCACAGCATGAGCCTTTGACTAGCAGGACAGAGAACGCAAAGCTTGGTGTAACTGGTTGTCCTCATTTTTAGGAAACAAACCTGCCCCCATTGTCTGAGTAGAAGAGCTCCAGAAATATCTAATTCTGGCCCCCAATCTATTTGCCAACTGCCAAGCTGAGCATATTTGGCCATACTTGGTCCTGGTGAGAACAAAAGCGGCTGCTTCTCCACTAAGTATTGTCGGTAAAGGTAAAGGGACCCCTGACCATTAGGTCCAGTTGTGGCCGACTCTGGGGTTGCGGCGCTCATCTCGCTTTATTGGCCGAGGGAGCTGGCGTACAGCTTCTGGGTCATGTGGCCAACATGACTAAGCCGCTTCTGGTGAACCAGAGCAGTGCATGGAAATGCTGTTTACCTTCCCGCCGGAGCAGTACCTATTTATCTACTTGCACTTTGACGTGCTTTCGAACTGCTAGGTTGGCAGGAGCAGGGACTGAGCAACGGGAGCTCACCCTGTTTCCCCGTTTCGAACCGCCAACCTTCTGATCGGCAAGTCCTAGGCTCTGTGGTTTAACCCACAGCACCACCCTACCAGTAAACTAATCCACAGGGATCTTTTAAGGATCCTCAACCTCCATTTTGGTACACACTCCTCAAGACCAAGTATATGATCCAGGCTATTCAGTTTTGGGACAGAACTTTACAATTTCAATTTAACCCCAACTGGAACTGGTTGATCTTTTGCATTTTCCTTTGCAGCACAACATTCCTGTGCTGTGAGTCTTAACCCAAAATTTTGAAATTTCACACATCTGTGGTGAAACATGCTTTCATGCTGACTGGCATATAATGTGCGATCAAACACAACATGTAAGATTGGTTTGTATCAGGAGTACAAACAGCTTCAATGTGCTATCTACAAGCATTCTTCAGAACATTTATTTTGCGGATGTGGGCACTGGAGGCTGTAGGAAGAAATGCCTCCCATCCAATAACAGTACAAAAGAGCACCCGTATGATTGCACCCACCCATCAATGTTCCATAATCCTAGAACGCTACCGTAAATTGCTCTACCTCATATAAACAAGCTTGATGGAAAGGCTGGCCACAGCGGGGGTCGTCACAGACTTGGTCTGGAAAAGTCCCATCAAGACGGTAAGCGTAGCAGATCCCGCAATCCATAGAGAAGTCCTAAAAAAACATGGAACGCAGCTTGAGCACATAGAATAAAGCATGTCAACTTGTTTCACCTATTTTAAACAATTACATTTGTGGTTGGCTTATCGTTTATAAGAAAATGTACGAGAGTCCATTTATGATCATTTATTAAGGACTAAACTTTAAAATTGTTATCAACTGAAGGCATCCCCCAACTGGTTAGAAAATGCTTTTTTACCCTTTATTTTTAATACATTTATCTGTAAAGGTAAAGGTAAAGCTACCCCTGCCCGTACGGGCCAGTCGTGTCCGACTCTGGGGTTGTGCGCCCATCTCACTTAAGAGGCCAAGGGCCAGCGCTGTCCGGAGACACTTCCGGGTCACGTGGCCAGCATGACGAAGCTGCTCTGGCGAGCCAGCACCAGCACAGCACACGGAAACGCCATTTACCTTCCCGCTATAAAGCGGTACCTATTTATCTACTTGCACTTAGGGGTGCTTTCGAACTGCTAGGTGGGCAGGAGCTGGGACCGAAAGACGGGAGCTCACCCCGCCACGGGGATTCGAACTGCCGACCATACGATCGGCAAGTCCTAGGCACTGAGGTTTTACCCACAGCGCCACCCGAGTCCCACATAAATCCCACATTTATCCGTAGGTAGCAGGTATTATCCCTTTACTTGCGCACAGAGGGAAATGTGCAATGGTCATTTGTTACAACAGGGGTGGCCAGTGTGTTGCACCCTCCAACTATGAGCCGGCATGGCCTGTGGTCAGGCATGATAGAAGCTGTAGTCTGCCGATTTTAAGACATCAGGATACAAGGGAAGTGTGCTTCCCTCTTCCCTTTTACTCATGCTTCATTAATCAGATGACAATCACTCAAAGAATGACCGAAGCAATGATTACCCTGACAAGACACTGAGATTAAAGTGTTGCCTTAATGGTGCCAACCCACAGATATTAAGAATATTTCTCCAGAATGCATATTATGAGATCCCAACAGATTGAAGAGTTGGTCCTTGGTTTACCCCAGGTAGTCGGTTTCAATTGGCTTTGAACTAGTGACCATCCTGTGGAAAATCGTTGGTGTGGAAATTTTTCAATTAAGAGTGAGGTATCATTACATTATCACTAGGTGTGCAATGTGTTTTGAGCTTTAATCATGTCCTTATTAAAAATAAAACTCAATGAATTTTTGACGATCATGCAACAACCCTTTATTGTAAATTGTATTTGGTTTCTTTTTATTGTGAACTGAACTGAGATCTACAGGTATAGTGCAGTATACAAATTTTTAACATAATAAATAAATAATAATTTATTATCTTATTTCATACTCTTTCATATTTCAATTTTTTCTTACTGAGACAAGGTAAACATTTTAACAAATCTTTAAAACTTAAAAGGTGAAGCTTATTTTGGATGTCTTAATCACATGTATTAATGCTCCTATTATTTTGTTCTGCTACAGAATTCCCTTTTGCCATAGTATTCAAAATATGAACATAATAACCACAGAGCAACTTACAGATTTTTCTAGAGCTTCTCGAGATGGAAAATCAATTTCTAAAACCTCTTTCAAATTTTGTAGTAAACTGAGTTCTGGATCCCTGAAAAGAAGGAGGAAAATTAAGTATCAACACTCCCAAAAAAGCTATGAACTAAATGTCTACAACCAAACACACTTACCACAGGTGTATGTTGCTGTTCAGCTTGACTTTCAAGGGATTTACCACTGAAAATAAAAATCATATGTGTTGTCACTACTCCCAAGAGCATTCTACGAACAGACTTCCTTCAAAGGGGACAATGGGGACTGGAGGGGGAGGAGGGCAGCTACATCCTAAAATTTTGTGTTTTTTATTATTTACTAAATTTATTTATCACAGTTTTACATCATAAATATGCAAAATGCACAACACAGTCATAATAAAAACAATAACACCCCGGGCTGCCAGATTCAGCAGAGAATGAATTCTCAATGATCAGGCATGTATTTATTTTTCTATGCATACACCACTTTTCTGCATATTGGCTCAAGGCAGCTGGATATGTAAGTCCATGCACTGCAAGGTTAGGTGTGCTGCATATAACACATCATGTAACTGGGCACCCTGAATTTTGCACTGTTGATTTTAAGTAAACTTGCAATGCAAGGCACAATGTGTACAGACATTAAATGTTTAGTTATTACATCTCTGAACGGCACTTACAAGAAAGCCCAATCATAGATGCCATGGGATTTTCAGGAAGCCTGCAGAGTGCAGACCACGGGAGATATTATTTGCAGAATGAAAGAACACTCACGGAAACCCATGAAAATTTCACTGAAATTTGTCCTCCCCTTTGAATACCTTTTTTTATTACTTAATAGAGAATGGTAAAAGAACAAAAACAAATCTCTGTCCCGCTCTAAAAACAAACATTTCCAGCACATTACTAGTATTCACTGTATACTACTCTGATCTTGGGGATTAAGATCTGGATATAAATTATTTTAAACAGATATTGCCCATGGATCTATAAAGGGTGCTCTGCTTTTTTTAATTTACAATGATGCAGAGTTTGAGAGAAAGAGTCACGAGATGGCAAAGTTTGTGGATGATATTATATTATTCACTTTTTAAGTAGCTCTCCAATTTGGCTGAACAGGCTAGTAAAATGGCAAGTGCAGTTCAAACTAAGTAAGTGCAAGTCGATGCACGCGGAGGTAAAAACTCCTAATTTCACAGGTATGCTGATAGGGGCTTAATAGGCAATGACTGCAGCCTCAACGAAAAAAATCAGCTCAAGGTATGCAACTGCTGTGAAAAGGCAAATTGCATTTGGTGGATCATAGGAAAGGGCCTGAAAATGAAACTGCCAATTCCATAATGACATTATACAAATATATTGACAGAACTGGAAACAACTCAGCTTTGAATAAATCTTAGGGCATATTAGTCACCAGAAACCCATCTGCCTTTGGCCAAACCTTCGTTCCCAGGCTTTTACTGCAGCTTTTTTCAATGGATTGAGAACTGACATGCAGCCCACCAAGAAGACATGGGGCACAGTATAGCTTTCTGTAGCACTGCAGCTAAATTCATCTTATAGAACAGGTTGGCAATATATTAAACAGTGCAAAATTGTTTTGTAATGTATTGAATCTTCAATGTTTTTCTGAGCAACGCACGCACACACAATTTTCAAAAAATTAAGGTCAATGGTGTGCTTCTAGCTTGGTCTGCCTGAAATAAGTAGACTCAATTTAGTATAAAGTTAACCTGCGGTAAGCATAAAGTGATATACACTGCGACACAAAAGCTATTATGATTGACAAAATGGATTTTTAAATAGGAGTCATCCTACCGTGGTCTGCTCCAAGAAAGTAACACTCAGGAAGCATGGTGGGGTGTCTGGGATCTACCTCTATATTAATTGAAATGTTGTTTCCTGGAACAGACATGCAGATGAACAGAGCTATAACTACATATAGTTTCATCCTTACTCAACTAAACTTCACACACAAAAGAGGAATCTACAAGAGCAATCTTAGTTTAGGCTTTGAGCCCAAAACATGGTGCTGGTCATTTCTAAAAACAATACATCGGACCTTTTCTTCAGTTTTAACATTTGCTACTGCGAAAGTTACTAGCTTCAAATTGTTTTATCCATTTCACATGCTTCGCTTTCCCACTTCTTATTTAGAACATTTTTAAAAAAATTAATTAGGCTTACATTAGCTAGTTGCTTCATTGGTCAGAGGTATTGATTAAAACTACTTTTAATCAATTAAAAAAATGCCACCAAATCATTCAAACAGCAGGTGTATTTTTTTAAAAAGTTAAATACTTTTTAATTCACATGTTCAAAAAAAAGCTATGGAAGGCAGGTAGAATCTTGAAAGAGGCATGCAACGAGTCTTCTGTGACAGCACTTGCTGTGACATTTGCATGACATTTGCATGCACCATCTAAAAACCGAGGGATGGTTATGCTACTGAATTCTATGGGACTTGAAAGTTAGTCGAGGAACTTGCAATCTAAATTCTGACACATTGTGATTTGATACTGCACTGTTCGTGAAACGATGTCGGATTTAATAGCTGATATTAATCAATGTGTTCTGTTTTAAAGCCACATTTTCGCATGAAAACTAATAATTTTAAACGTCTTGCATTTCCGTTTCTGTGATCTCCATTAACCTGAAGTCAACATGAAGTTGTCCTTTTTATTCTTACCAACGGCAATCCTCCGCATTGTGGCACTCCGTGTGGGTTTTTCTGGCTCAAGTACCCAGGTCTTCTCATCAATTTCATCTAGAGCATTCCAAAACTCCTTCAATGATTCTAATGCTGCCAAGAACTGACTGTGAATGCTTAATAAGGAGCTCTGAGAGAGAAGGAAATTGTAACAAATTTTATAGATGGCACTTTACCAACAGCAATACAGAATAGCTTTTTAATAACAGCCTGTTCCAACATTTTAAAGTCTAGCATACATCCAACAGTAAAATATGTGGCGGGGGGGGGGGGGAAAGACTGGAATTTCCCCCCAAAACACTTTAGAGTTTTGAACAGGCCACACAAATGCTGCATTTTTGAGCTATGCTATGAGTCACCTTTCAAACTATTAAAAAAGAAAAAAAAAATCCAATACAAAGTATTCCATGCTGAAAGCAGGGGAAACATGGCTTATTTCTCAAAGCTATTTTTAAAATTCATTTTTAACTCATAACAAATGGATTCAGTGGTCAATAAAAAAACAACCACCAAGAATATCTGATATTTACCTCTGAGAACATCAGGTTTGCATTGCAAGGCCTCTAACACATACAGCACAACACAATTAACATCAAGTGATTTAGAATACCAGGAAGCCTAGAAATATGCTGCAATTAAAGGAATCCCGTTACAACTGTATCCAGTATAATCTTCTGCCAATAATGTGGGGTTTGGGGGGGGGGGGGGAACCTAACTAAAATGTGTGCTAAGAACCAACTGCTGACTCACATTTCAGCAGGAAGAGAGAGAGAGAGAGAGAGAAACTTGTGTGGTTGCTCTCCTGTTACATTTAACACACTTTTAAATTAGACTCTGGGAGACCCCAGGGTCCTTTGGCAGAATTAGCAGGGACATCTGGTAGGGCCCGTATATCACCAAATTGTATAATGTCAGAGTTTATACATGTATATATAAATTTCATTACAGTACAGCAGCAAGGTATTTTAGGTGTGTGGTATTATTATTTTTAACAGAGTTATGTAGTATTCAATTCTAAAGCACCATGAACTGAAATTATATCTTCTAAGAGTAAAGAACAAATATGGGTCTTTTAACCATAGTGTCAAAAGGCAAAAATGAAGTTTTGGGTGTTGCAAAAATTGCTTAGATGCCGTTTTTTGTTGTTACATGAAAAATATTGAAAAAAGGAAGGGCAGAGCTTGAGAAAGAAAATGTTGGATTTTCCCCCTACTGTTATTAAATTATATTAAAGTGAGAAAGCACTTAAGCAGAAAAGTGTGAATACTGCCAATCTCAAAATGTAACGCTTATTATCTTTAAAAGCATTTTGTTACTTTTATAATACCTGAAGTGATATAATAGTGTCAGTCACTTAACCAGATCTTAGAGCATAATATCTTCATCTTAAGTACTATTATTTCCAGTATTTTAATAATTTTCACACTGTCTTGGAATGTGATCTTTTGTGCTCTGATGACACTTAAATTAATAGCATAATTTTCTGGTACTTGCAACAGATGCTTTCCATTTTGATTTTTCACATTTCCCTACATCACATACAGATAAATCCTCTAATAATCATTTTTATCTTTATCTTTAGGGAATTCAAAGGGTTTCCAGTAGAAATAAAGAAACATCAAGGGATTAGAATCCACAGATACATTTTGAAATCCAATTAATTTTAATACTAATTGCAATTTTTCGATGATGTTCCTTAAAAGGTGGCCAAATCTTTTCTTAAAGTGATCTGCTCATCTGATCTTATTTGCATGCTTCATTGATGTTGCCAACTGACTTTCCATATGCATATCTAAATCTCTATCTGAAAATCAGCTGCATTACTTTGTCATGCAAATCATGGAGGAATTTATCATCCATTTTACACTTCAACCAGTTTATTTCTGAACATTTCCCCTTTAAGCAATTTGCATGGATTCCATTTTTATCTGTGACAAGATACTTGGTAAAGAAATAAAGAGTGACTCTGCCGCTTTGTGATTTTAGAGGGACAAGTTACAGTGAAACTCTGGTATGAGCCACCGGGTGGCATTGATTTGTCTCGAGAGACAATGGAAGTGTGTGCCTTCGAGGGTTAAGTCAAACTGTTGGAGAGTTACAGCTCCTCCTGCTGTGGCTGTTGAGACCAATAGGGGAGAGAGATGTTTTGTTGCAGCTGGGGCAGATGCACAAGCCAGTGGTCATTCCTCATCTGGTCACTATTGTGGATGCATGACCTGACTGATTGTCTCCAGGTCGTCTGCAAGGGATTCCCACAAGGCGGTTTAATGTTGCCAGCCTTCATGTCCCATTTGCAGACATCTTTGTAATGCAGAGTTGGTCAGACAACAGGCCTGGTGCCTGAAGCCAGCTCTGCGGAAATCGTGTCATTGGGGATCCTGCCATTTTCCATTCTGTGGACCTGATCCAGACCGTGTAAACGTCGCTGAAAAAGAAGTGTGAATATGCTGGGGATGTGGGCTTGGGAGAGTTCATCTTTGTTTGAGACTCTGTCCTGCAATGTGATGCTCAACATCTCTCACTTCCATAAAGCTCAACACGCAAGCCTGGTAGACCTTCATCTTGGTATTGGTTGTTACCATCACATTCTCCCAGACCCTTTCGAATGTGATGCTAATGACCAATCACCAAATACAGTATTAAAAATGACAAGCAGCACAGAGTAAGTCCCAATAGTGCAAGCCAAAGGAAAATAATGCTACCAATTCCCAAACATCCAGCAGAATTTAGTTTCTCTTTTCTCACAAAATGATCTAGTGCAACTTAAAAGCCTTTCCAGGAGCAGATGATGTATTCTGCATACAGAATGTCATCTTTGGATTCCACCAACTGATTTATTATTATACCTGCAAATAAAGCTGACTTATACAAAATAAACCGGGGGGGGGGGGGGGTTAGTTGCATTTTTTAAAAAAAGAATATGAACAAGCAAGGACCCACAACAAAATGTTGTAAATTATCTCCAGCCCCCCAACAAGAGTGCACTTTCGAGGGCTCCAGACTGTTTGGGACTCACAGACGTTCCTGGAGTTTGAAAGAAAAGCACATCCCATTTTTATTTCCCCCCAGCCCTCTATTAGCACAGGGAAGCAAGCATTTTAACTTCAAAATATACATCTGCCTGTCCTTCATCACCATCTCCGGGGTACTGTAAGATGGAGCCTTTTAGGAACCAGAAGGCAAATTTGGAAATTTGAGGGTGTGTCATTGGTGCCCGGGGAAAGGGCATCTGTATCAGCCACCATCACTCAAAGACAGAATCTCTTTGTACCTCTGCTCTGTTCAGAACAGAGGGGTGGGGTGTTGGGTTTGGATCTCCAATCCTGGCATCTATTGAAATATAGGCATGCTTAAGGATCATGTTCAGTTTAGGAGTGGCTGAGCCACTGCAAACAGGAACTGAGCAAGAAAAGCAAGCTGCACCATTTCACTTTCAATTTTTCCTTATTTAACACTTATTTGAAATCTTTAAGACAATTAGTTTCCTGTTAATTATGTTGCTTTGAATGTGTACTTTATGTTTGACTTTTTTCAGTGAATCGGGGTTGTTTTATTTGATGTTTTAATGTGTTGTAAACTGGTTTGAATTTTTTTCCTTAAAAGTATAAAGCAGTATAGAAATGACATTAGTAATAATGATTACAATTATAAGGCACCTAATATTTTATAAGCAAGCACTGGAGCAGCTGTTCCTTCACTACACAGTTGATGGGGCCAGGAAGTGCAATCTCCCACTGGCCCCTGGTGACCTCACCGGTGCTAGAAGCCAGAGTATATTCATACCTTAATCTCTTCTGTCCCAAGACAACTAACAGTTAGAGAAGAGTGCTGCTGTCTTACAAGGTGGAAGAAGGCAAAGTGATAGGCAGATGGCCAATGCTGGGCTCAGATCATGGTGGTAAAATAAAACTCTTGAAAGATACTAAGTATCTGGCTCTTTCCACACACACACACAGAGATTCAACAAATACCCATATTTAGAAATTAGCGCTCTCCACATGTTACTCACATGTAAAGCACTTTTAGCCCTGTTCCAACCCCAGGTTTTCTACCTGAAGCAACTAGATGTTCTGTGCAGTTGTCTGCAGAGAAGTTCAAATGTGTGACCACCTCCTCACACTTTTCTTGTACTCCTGCTGTGCTATATAGCGCTAGAACATTGCCAGCCCCACACCACTGGAAGTGTGAGTAGAAAAAGATGGAGAAAGAGAAAAAGAAAACATTGCAGGACAGTGAAAAGGGGCATTCATTTTGTTTTTAAATCTCATGGCATGCATCCTCCCCAACCCTTAACCCCTTCAGGATGCTGTCCTGCTTTTGAGGGGCAAGGAGAGGTGTTTTTCAAAGACTTTCTCACATTCCTTACCTCAACTACAGACAATCAATCGACTCAAGTCTCCCTCTGACCTGGTATCTTTAGAGCGTCTCCCACACCTCTGTTTGTCAGGTAGCTTTTGGGGTCTTTTAAAAAATCATTTTCTTTTCATTTACAAACTTATTTACTTCTGCATTCATAGCAAGTACCTAAAGCACACAGTTTGCTTCCAAACTGATCAGGCACTTGACTAATTGAATTCACTATTTAGAGGAAATGATGTAGCAGAGTGTCTAAAGTTTTTGCTCTCTTCCTCTTGCTTTCTCAAGGTCCCCCCCCCCCAAAAAAAAACCTGTTATGGCTTAAGGGATGCAGTTGTTCATCCTGGCAACATTCATCTGCAAGTTTTAAACTGCATCTTGCAACACAAATACACAGGTTTTAGATGCTTCCGTGATTTGCAATACGTCTTCTGGATTCCCAATTACAGAACTTAAGAGAAAGTGTTCATGATTAAAACTTAAGAAGAAATTTAAATTCCTTTCAACTAAATAATGGAGGGAAAGACTTGCTAGGCTAGGCAATATCCACTACATTGATTGGAGGATTAAGACAAAAACATGAGAAAAATGCACTGCAGTGAACAGGTTCTGACACAGCAGGGGTATGGATTGGATGACCCGCTAGGTCTCTTCTCCTAGTAATTTATGATTCTTTCAGATTTGCCTGGAAAATGGTTTCCATTTGTCATTTACTCAAGCTGAACCCCCTCTTCAGTACCCCTCCCGATTCTTCCGATATATCCACCAGTGAAAGAAAAAAAAGAAAGCATCAGATCTGAAATCTTTAAAAAACTCCCCTTGTCAACCATCCAAGCTTTTGTGTGTTTTATTGATTCAATATTCCACAATTCCATTGCAGGCTTAGCAATAGAAGCTAGAAATACACCAGGCTTATTTTGAAGATCCTACATCGCATATTTTACTGGATATGTACTTTAACTAAAAATTCAGAGGAAAAGGGAGGGCTTTAATATAAGGTCCCTTGAATAATATATGCATTTAACTGCGTATTTTGGCAAAAACTGAGTAGAGAGCAAATTTATCAGGCTAATTAGGAAAAAAATAAAGTATGTATCTGAAGTAAGTAGATGTACTCGCACTTGTCATTGGGAAGCTCTTGGTTTATTTGGCACATGAAACAATGGCAGCCGCCTTGCCCTTGGTGCTGATTTCTGACTATTCTAAAATGTCTCCTCTGAGCCAGAATACACTGGCTGCTACTGATCATGCTGTGAGACACCTGCACTGGCTACTAGGCTTGTCATGACGCACAAAACCCTACCATCTTCAGCTTGACATTGTGCACGTTATAATTATTCATCCAAATGAATATGTCAGAGCAGCAGCAGCAGACCTCTCATCAGAGCACAAGAAAAATACATCAAAACATTATCAACCCAGCAGGAAGACAGGGACCATAAGGAAAATTACCCATTTTTAATACAGATGCCATAAAGCCATGTCTATTATTATATAAAAAAAAGAGGTGGGGGGACAACCATCAAGCTTAAAGTCCAAAAGTACTAGAAGATGAAATAGGAAACAGCTGTTAGTGGGGGAAATCAATTATGGTACCTGAAATCTATTTACATTCCCTTTAACAAGAGTGTGCTGGTATTCTAACAGTGACACTTGCACTGTTTGAGTTAAGGGTCTTGTCAATGTTTTCATTAAGGTGACCTACAGATGTAAGAAGTAAATACCTATCAAGAACTAGCACATGCATGCTGAATACCCAAAATATCTAGAACAAGAGGCAACCTGTCTACATATTGTTTTCCATTGCGCACAAAGAGAGAGAAAACAGTTAAGTAACCATCAACCTGGATATTTAGAATCAAGGGGCAACTCCAACTGTTTGTACTTGTGAATAATACTGGACAAGGGAAAAAATCATTTGCAGTTTTCTTATGCAGATGCAGATGCATTACCATAAAAACCTGGCAGTTTAATGTTTTCAGTACAGTTGTTTGGTTGGCATCCGTCTGTCTTGGGAGACAATGGAAGAGTGTTTATTTGAGGGTGAAGTCAAACTGTTGGAAGCTTGCCGTGTCTGATGTGGCTGTAGAGACCGATACGGGAGAGGCATATTTTGTTGCAGCTGGGGCAGACATTTCCTCTCTCTGCACTCCTCCCAGCGGTCATTCCTC
Organism: Podarcis tiliguerta; assembly: GCF_965153285.1. NCBI lineage: Eukaryota > Metazoa > Chordata > Lepidosauria > Squamata > Lacertidae > Podarcis > Podarcis tiliguerta. The sequence goes on along the minus strand of NC_139536.1, from coordinate 10,008,402 downwards.
CTCTGGATGCACGGTCCGACTGACTTTCTCCAGGCCTTGTGGTTGTCTGCAAGGTATTCCCACACAACCGGGCTGACGTTGCTAGCCTTTATGACATATTTGCAGACATCTTTGTAAAACAGAGTTGATCTGCCAACAGACCTAAAGCCAGCTCCATGTAGAGCATGTCCTTGGAGATCTTGCCATCTTCCATTCTGTGGACATGACTAAGCCAGTGCAGACATCACTGAGACGGAGTGCAAACATGCTGGAAATGTGGGCTTGGGAGAGCACATTTTTGTTGGAGACTCTGTCCTACATTGTGGTGCCCAAATCTTCCTGACACAGCACATGTCGAAGGCATCGAGGAAATCCACCCAACATTTTACAAATCTGATATTCCAATATAGAATTGTAAGCATAACGGGGCTTATCCCTTGAGTCTTAATGTCCTGGCTGATGGTTTCAAAAGACTTCACTGTTTTCTCTCTCTTTATGAGTAATGAAAAACAATATGTAGACTGGTTGTCTGACTGCAGCTCACATGTGAGACAGAAATATCAGCAGGTCAGGAAAGCTCCAAGATTTGTAAAAGTACAAAATAATAATAATAATAATAATACCCTAAAACATCTTAGTGAGGACAGAGCATGTTCAGTAGCCACAGAATACTGACTTTTGGGAAGAAGAAAAATATGGAAACAGAAGGAGGGATGCAATGGAGTATCATGGATGTGAGCAGGGCTCATTGCTGAACAATACAGATGCCTCAAATGAAAGGGTTGCACACCCTTGATAAGATAACCTACAGTGCCCATAATGCCATCTGGGGAATTTGCAGGAGGATACTGAATATGGATGCTTTTTTTCAGGCCTTTTTTTAATACTTCTCCAAATTGGTGCACCCTGAACTTTCACAAACCACACAGCCATGCATGACAGAGCTTATGCTACTCTGTAAAGCACCATGTTCTCTGACAGCACTACATTAAAAAAATAAGCAAAATAATGGTTTTTTTTTGAATGTGAGAAACTTTTAGAAAATTAAGTATTTTGCATTCTTGCCAGAGGGGGGCATCCCATGAACAGGACAAACTATTAATTCTATACAAATAATATATGGTACTCAAGTTTCTATATTTAACAGGAATGAAATGATTCCTAGTAACGATATTTTTTACTGGGCTAGAGTGTAGTATTTACAGCCATCATAAATACCAGCTCCCCATATAAAGAATTATATTGAATTCAAATTCAAAGATTTTCAGCACCTTTAGACATCAAAATATTTGTAAATTCACATTAGATTGCAGCTCATGGGATAACATTTTAGTATCAGTGTGTTGCACTTGTACCTAAGAAAGAAAAAGGGTGGATTTCTCAGCGAGGCTGGCAAGCCACCACGACAGAAATGGAAAAGTATGGAAATGACAATTATTTGATTTGTCTTTCAGTCAGAATTCACAAAAGCTATGCAGTCTTAAGCCAAGGTGCTTTCTGTATGTTGTATGTCTAATGCATTATGATGGTCATTTCACTATTAGAAACATAAAACTGCCTTATACTGAGTCTACTATTTAGCTCCATATTGTCTACAAAGGGCTGGCAACAGCTCTCTAGGATTTCAGACAGGAGTCTTCCCAGTCCCACCTGGAGATTCCAGAGACTGAACCTGGGACTTTTTGCATTCAAATCACACACTCATCCACTGAGCTATGTCTTTCTCTTGTTTAGCTTTCCCATTTCATATCTTATTTGTGACTACTTTTGTAATGTGTTTTTTCATGCTGTAAGCTGCCTTGCGCATGGGTTGAACTGTGGAAAGGTGGTATGCAAATAAAATTATGTCTGAATATACAGTAGTAACTCAGGTTACATACGCTTCAGGTTACATACGCTTCAGGTTACACACTCCACTAACCCAGAAATAGTACCTCGGGTTAAGAACTTTACTTCAGGATGAGAACAGAAATCGTGCTCCGGCGGCACCAGGAGGCCCCATTAGCTAAAGTGGTGCTTCAGGTTAAGAACAGTTTCAGGTTAAGAACGGACCTCCGGAACAAATTAAGTACTTAACCCGAGGTACCACAGTATGTATGTATGTTGGCTGGAGCTCCCTATCCCCTTTTCCAGGTTCCTTATCCCCGATCTAGACGAAGGACCCCTCACTGTTCCATCCTAAGACTACCCTCTGCATCCTATGGTGGGAAACTTGTATCATCATATCTACACTCATTCAGCATGTCTTGTAATGCTTTCCTTCTGCTGGATACAGCCCATTTTCCCTTTGTTTCATATAACCCTTCCCCTTAGGTAACTGACTTAAGTGCTTGTTCTCAAGATATGCTCTTCAATCTGCCTGGGAATGCAATGTTTTCAAACTTCATCTCCAGGACAGGTTGCTTCAACCCCAGCTAGTCACCCTACCCTCTCTCTCCTGAGCCCTTGACTATTCTCCATGTTTGTTTTTCCTAGGAATATGACCCTTCATGTTTTATTTCCTGGTGATTTTTTGACCTTTCATCATTTTTTAAGAGTTCTAATTTCTAAAGAACCTGGTTGCCTTCCTGGAACCACACAGTTTGGGGCTCAAGGGTGACCTATGAAGGGTTGAATGCCTTTGGTCCCCTCACCATAGTAATTTCTCTGTACGAAACATAGTCTGCTTTTCAATTTTTACAGCCTGTAAGTAGTGCCAGAGGAGGATGCTTAGCCACTATGGAAGGCTCAGTATCCAGTCTGATCCCTCAACCTTTGAGTCACCATGAGTCTCAAGGAAATTGCTCATTCTCCTCCTCTTGTTGGAGAAGGTAATTACTAGCATTTCAACTCTTCGTATTCTTTGCGTCACCTCCATTTCCCTGATATTGCAGTCTTTTATTCCCCCACGTGTCCCAAATGGCATAGGACAGCAGTGCAGGGGAGCGGGGGAGTGTATATCAGAGTTGTGATGTGAATAGTTTAAACAGTATATTCAGTTAAAGAATGGCTGTCTGTTGCACAGAATTTTTCCCATTGTCTTTCATTGTTTGCTTTGCATATTATATATTGTTTAGTTGGAAGGCACCCAGGGAATATTTATTGATAGGAAGCTATTTAAATTAAAATAATAGCAATAATAATATTCATCGTCTACAGCATGACATGCAAGCATCTTGTGCCAGCCAATGGAATTTGAAGACTTTTCTTTGGGCAGCTGAGCTTCATTACATATCAAATGTTGCATTTGAAACAGCTCTGACTTCCCACTGGATGGATGGTGGTTAACGGATTGAGGTTGAGTCCCAAGTAGACAGAAGGTACTCCATTCTGGACAGAAACAGTATGGGTGGGACTCCCGGGTCCACAATGAAGTAACTGTGCCACTAAAGGGCCAGGTGCACAGCTCTGTAGTGGGAAGCTTTTAATCTTTGATGTTTTGGTGTTTTCCTTTATGCTTCATTGGAAGCTGCCCAAAGTGGCTGGGGCAACCCAGTCTGATGGTTCGGGTATAACAATAACAATAATATTTTTTGTTGTTATGGCTTGTTATGAAGTGCAGAAAAATTGACCACTGACTCTTTGGATTTTGTCCTATTAATACTAAATACAAAATTAAGTTTATTTATTTATGTAACAGGATTTATATACTGCTTAATCAGACATAACCTCTAAGTGGTTTACATAGAATATAAAATGTTCATTATATTACTTTTTTCACATAAATGGAACAAAAGGAAGAGAGCTCAAGTTTATGTTAGACAAGGTACTTGCAGAAGGCTAAGCAGGTAAGTTCGTTGACAACCGGAGAAAAGAAGGAAAGCTGCTTACCTCTGGAATCCAGGAGATTGAGAACTGAACTGGTAAGTCCACAAGGCAATCTGGTGGTTCTGTGGGATACTGAGACAGAAGTGTGGAAGTTCAACATTTTTACACCTTATGAGTGATTTTTAATTTTTTTATGTTTTGCAATGTAAGCATACACATAGCTGAGGTTAGTTTAAATAAATCCCAAGTTGAAGACAAAGGTAAACAGGGCTAGCCCGTCCACGAGACAGAGTGAGAAAACCACCTCAGGCAGCAGAATCCAAGAAGCTCCACACAGGTGTGCTCCCCCTGCTGGAGAAGCGGCTGCAGTGGCTTCCAGTGAAATCTCACAGGATTACTGCAAGATCTCACCAGAATCTGGAAACCGAAGCTGCATAACCCCAATGAACAAGGCTTCAGCAGGGGCAGCGCAGACACTGGCCACCCCTGAGAGTAAACAGAATTTGAACAAACCAGGTATTCTGGGGTTTCAAAGCAGACCTCTCTGGGAAGCACAGAATGTTATCAGGAAAAAACCTTTCTGCCTTATGGTGCATCCTATATATAGTATTTTACACAATCTCTTTCTATATATGCAAAGACAAAGTAGGACATTTTCTTGTCACAAAAATCTCCTGGCCACCTGTCACAAGTTGAACCCCAAAATGAGTTTTAAACTTAATAAACCTAACAATACTGCCATATGCATAACTAAAGTTTTCTGGAACCTATGGGAAGAAAACAAGAGGTGATTGATCCAGCATAACTAACTGAAGTTAATGCTCCAATTTCCACTTATTTCAGTGCTCACACAAACTGTACATACATACATATTTATATCATGCAAGTCCTACTGATATAAGATGGACTTGTACATGCAACTGAACGCAATGTAGAAAACCAAGTTTGGCTGAAACTGAAAGAGAAGCACTGATGAAAAGACCACTACCTTTCCCCTAATCCACCTTCATAAAACTCTTGATTAAAAGGCAGAACACGAACATTTGAGGTGTTAAGAGGAAGTGAGGTTAAATATAAATACAACTTAAACCTTCCCAAATGAATCCACCCAACATTAATCCTGGATACTTGCCACCTACTACTCTGAATGTATTATCCTTCTACTTTGTTTTCTAATACTATGGTCCCTGCTAAACTTAATTCAGTAGTAGACCACATCCAATTGGCTTTTATGGTAATGAAGTTTAGCTTCTCTATAACTTTATATCCGCTTCTGGTAATCTCTCACTGATTCTCACACCTGCTCCTCACCTATGCTACACTTACATTTATTTTTATTTCTCTGGCTACTTGGTATTCAAATTTACACTTATATTTTATTACGCCTACCATGGTTCATGTCCCCTGCTGTACTTTCCATTTTTAAAGGAAACTTTTATGGCTTGCAAAAGCTCTTATGCTTTGTCAGTTTATCATGCTCTTTTCAGTCAGTTACACTAATGACTTTTGAACAAGTCACAAAATGAAGAGGGAGTGGTTAGGGAAATACAGCTGGAGAAGGGAAGGCATGAACGGTTTTCTTCTGCCACACACCTTATCTGTAGGACAGTAGGTGTTGGGTTAAGTCATCCCACTTCCTGACAAATGATTGACCATAGAGGACAGTTTGGGTTGAGATGTGCAGACTATTAGCTTTTCAGCCTTTACTGCATTAGAGAGAAAATATATTAGGATAGAATAGAAAAGAGTCAGTGTGAAAATTAGTCTAGACTCTGTACCAGTTAGGTATACGTTTCTCAAAACATCACACAATGGAAGGGGAAAAGGAATAACAGTAAGTATGTGATTCGAGGCATGTTTACTGAGATGATCAGTGAGATTTACACCCTGTGGTTAGGATTGCAGTTGTACAAGAGACAAGTACTCCTTACTGTATGCTTAAGTACTCCAGATTTTCTAAACATCATATGCCTGCAATTTTGATACATTTATGGAAGACCTAAATCGTTTAAAATGTGTTTTATACCTACTAACACACACAACCCCATGCTCAAGCACATCTGCATTTATTCTCAGCCTTTTAAAGACAAAATACAATGAATTGCCCAAGAAACTAACACAATCATTCTTCTGAGTTTAAAGAACCCAATGTCAGTTAACATTCTGCTTTCCTTTTACAGGATTGACTACACCACTCTCACTTATCAAGAAAGGTGTGGGCTTGCCCTATGCTTTTAAGAATATGAGTTCTATTTATGTTTTTAACTTATTGCCATAATGATGGACTCAGAAAACGAAACCAAGTCACAATAACGTGGATCTGAATTGGGGGCGGGGGAAGAGTTCACTGTAGTCTTCAATAAAACCTGGATTGTTACATATAGTAACATATTATTTTGTACTAGATATGAAAAAAGCATGGGCATTTTCAACAAATATTACTAGTCAATAGTCCTTTTTCAAGGCATTCATATGGTGTCTTTTAAAATAATGCAGTGCCTACAATCAGTGCTTGAATTAGAGGATGAAAAGGGACCACAAGCCCTCCACCCTGACTTTCATTCTTGGTAGCAAATTGTGTAGCCAAATCATGTAGCCTCTTAAAAACAGAGTTTAAGCAGAGCCCCCAGCCCCAACAATTCAAACATGTCAATACTTCTTTGCTGAATTGCTACCCAGAATAATAAACCCAATACAGTTGCATCACAAGCAATTTTCTAACTTTGGTAAGGTGATCTATAGGCTATTTCTTTCTCCAAATCCCAGTCCTCCTTTTTATGGTCTAGTTTCCACTGAGGAGCTAATCCATTTGTCTAGGTTATACCACTTTGGAATCCACACAATCAATTAAATGTTAGGGAGAAGGGTTCCATCTTCTGTTCCATGTTCAGGAAATGTTTTCGTGTGGAGGAACACTCAATCACTTCACCACTCTCATAAAATCTTATGCTGTGTAACCCAGATACAGGATTATCATTCCACAGAGATTTTGGCCTTTGGTTAGCATTTGCTAACATAAGCTAGAGAATGGGGTGAACATAAATACATAAATGGAGCTCTTACTGGATTAGACCAATGGTCCATCTAATCCTACAATCTACTTCCAATGGTGCTCAACAAGAGGATTCCAGGAAGCACACAAATGGGACAGGAGGCCAGGAGGCGCTTCCTACTATTGCTCCCAGTAGCTGATATTCAGCGATATACTACCTCTGAACAGAAAGGTTTCACTTGGCCATCATGACTAATAGCTACTGATAATCTTATCCTTCATTACTATGTCCAATCCCCACTTAAAGCTATCTAAGCCAATGTCCATCATTACATCTTGCGGGAGCAAATTCTATAAATTAATTATGTGTTATGAGAAGAAGTGCTTTCTTGATTTTTCTGTCTATCCATTTCATTGTATATATAAACAGACTTCTAGTACTATAGAAAAGAAAGGGGAGAAAATTCTATCCATATTCTTTCCACCATGCATATTTTATAAACCTCCTTCAAGAATGGAAGAGAGTAGAATTCACAGAGACAGGAACAGGAAGGAGAGAGAAAATAAGCCTGTAGTACTCTCCCCATCATGATTAGATTGGTAGTTTCACATCTACACCAAGAAAGGAAGGACACAACCTTCTAACACCTATTAAGAAAAAGCATTGTATGTAGGAATACTAGAACGGCTCTTCAAAAATGCAGAACCCCTGCATAGCTTTTAGAATACTATCAGGCAAGATCCAGCCAAAACTGAGCACTTTTCAGTACCATAAGTCCTATTGATTGCAATGGCAGAATTTAATATATACTTTGAAAAAATGAGATTTAAATAAATTTAGTTTTGGTGGACTATGCCCAAACATTTTCTGCTTGACATTCTTTAAATAAAAAATAACATGAATGAGCATCATTGCATAGTGTATTTATTACATATATTACCAGAAATCAAATCCCTGTGTCACCAAGCACACGTTTTATATATTAATTTTCTCCCTTGGCAAGTTTAAATGCCAGACACATTTTTAAAAAGGACAAACACAATTGATCCTTTCATCACTATAATCTTGTGAAACAGAGTTGATTGATGACCACTAGGTACAACTGGCAACTTGCATAATCTGGTCACTGCACAGTAAAACTAAAATAGTTACTTCCTTTTCCAACAACATACTCACTTTAGATAAAACAAAGCTATGAAGAATTAGTGCAAAATAAATTGAATTTGCAACACTCTTGGCTTCTGCAAGAATCTGACTTAATGGGACCGCTATTTTTTGCAAGGAACATTTTAACTGATGCAGTGAAGGCTTTAGAGTTTCACCCTGTAAGCTCTCATTAAACTTAAAGAAATCAGAATTTTGATTTAAAGATTTAAAGTGAGAGTTGTAAAATGAATTAAAAGAGACTGGGCTCAGAGTACTGGAGTCACCAGATTAAATTGAAGGTGCAACAGGTCTAACTCCACCAGACCCAGATGACAATCCTACCGTTGCCCTGAACCTACCAACATCTATTTACAGGATCATATTCTCTCACATAAGCCTGCTCAGTTATTAAGGTAAAAATCAGAGGCCCTTCTCCAAATCCTCCCACTGTCTAAACATGAGGGAGGTGGTGACTGGAGAAATGGCCTTTTAAGTACTGGCACCACACATGTGGAATGCCCTCCGTGGAGGGGTTTACTTTTACCAATTTGAGGTGAGTGTAATCATGTGACCTACCCTACGTATTAGTGTTCACATATATGGGAGGAACACAAATAGCGTCTCATTAAGAGTATACAATTTGTTACAAAAGGGAAATACTGACATACAGGTTGCTGCAGAAATAAGAAGTTAATTATGGAGGTGATATTTAAATTGAACCAGAAACTTTGAGATTAAAGTTAAAAGTTGGTAGAGGTAGAAGAGCCCTAGTGCCCTCCTAGAGGATAACTTGATTGAGTCACAGAAAATAATAGATATTTGCATTTTAAAGAAGTCTCATGCTACTAAGCATAGCTGGTGAAGAGTCCCTTCTAGTGCAGACAACAGGCATTGTCTCTCTTGTCTTTTCTAACAAAACAAATTTAAAAATAAGATGAATAGTGTATATGCTGATAAAGGACCACAAGTTCAACCTTGCCATTGTTGTCTCAAGCATCTTCTTGATATGCCTTCTATGGACAACATGGAGATTTGTTACGGCATACATAGTACAACAAACAGTAAGGCTGAGCTCTTCAGTAATAGCAAGCAAATACATTTCATTTACCCAGTCTTTTCAGCATGCAAGCAGGTTTTAATCTGATGATGTTTACTGGTTGCTGCTGTTTTTTTACCTGCGTGTATGTGTGTTTTTAAAAAATATTCTGCCATTGTTAATTTATATTCTTTTATCGGATATTGTTATGACTGTTGCAAACCACTGCGGGAGTTTTGTTAACTAAAGAATAGCACAGAAATGTTTTAAATGAAAAGCAAACAAATAACCACATGCCAGAGCCAGCTACAGAAGAGCGCATTGTAAGATTCATTTAGACCTCTCTCTTTCCAAACCATCTTACAGGGGGGTGGGGGGGAATCTGTAACCTGTACTCCACACACATGCCAGGGAGCCACAATTGTGGCCAAGTAATCCATATGCAGGGAATTGTTTCTTGTCCAAGGGAAGGCCACTTCTAGGTACCGTATTTTTCGCCCTATAAGACGCACTTTTTCCCCTCCAAAAATGAAGGGGAAATCTGGGTGCGTCCTATGGGGCGAATGCAGGCATCGCGGACCTCTCCGCCAGCAGCGGGAGCGCTCCCGCTGCTGGCGGAGGGGTGCCTGCATGCTGAAGCCTGCGCGCGCTGAGCTCAGCGCCTCCAGGCTTCGCGGACCTCTCCGCTAGCAGCGGGAACGCTCCCGCTGCTGGCGGAGAGGTGCCTGCATGCCGAAGCCTGCGCGCGCTGAGCTCAGCGCGCCCAGGCTTCGCGGACCTCTCCGCTAGCAGCGGGAACGCTCCCGCTGCTGGCGGAGAGGTGCCTGCATGCCGAAGCCTGCGCGCGCTGAGCTCAGCGCGCCCAGGCTTCGCGGACCTCTCCGCTAGCAGCGGGAACGCTCCCGCTGCTGGCGGAGAGGTGCCTGCATGCCGAAGCCTCCGCGCGCTGAGCTCAGCGCGCCCAGGCTTCGCGGACCTCTCCGCTAGCAGCGGGAACGCTCCCGCTGCTGGCGGAGAGGTGCCTGCATGCCGAAGCCTGCGCGCGCTGAGCTCAGCGCGCCCAGGCTTCGCGGACCTCTCCGCTAGCAGCGGGAACGCTCCCGCTGCTGGCGGAGAGGTCCCTGCATGCCGAAGCCTGCGCGCGCTGAGCTCAGCGCGCCCAGGCTTCGCGGACCTCTCCGCTAGCAGCGGGAACGCTCCCGCTGCTGGCGGAGAGGTCCCTGCATGCCGAAGCCTGCGCGCGCTGAGCTCAGCGCGCCCAGGCTTCGCGGACCTCTCCGCTAGCAGCGGGAACGCTCCCGCTGCTGGCGGAGAGGTGCCTGCATGCCGAAGCCTGCGCGCGCTGAGCTCAGCGCGCCCAGGCTTCGCGGACCTCTCCGCTAGCAGCGGGAGCCAGCACTGGGCTCCCACGGCTTGCAGAGAGCTGCCTGTTTGGGGGCTGGGGTCGGGGGAAGCTCGGGCTTCCCCAACCCCGCGCCTGGGGGGGAAATAATTTTTTTCCTTTATTTCCCCCCCAAAAAACTAGGTGCGCCTTATGGGACGGTGCGTCCTATAGGGCGAAAAATACGGTAGTTAAAACTCAACTAGGAAAACATTCAGCTAATACAAAGCCCATTATCCTTAGAGAGCTTCAAAACTGACCAATGATGAAGTGAAATGGATACATTTAAAGCCCACACCAAGCCAAAAGGATATTAAATAGTTTCTACTGGCAAAATCACTGATGTAGAATTTTTACTTTGGATATTTACTTTCTATCAGAAACTTCTACAGGTTGCAATTACAGTGGTACCTTGGGTTACATACGCTTCAGGTTACAGACTCCGCTAACCCAGAAATAGTACCTCGGGTTAAGAACTTTGCTTCAGGATGAGAACAGAAATCGTGCTCCGGCGGCGCGGCGGCAGCAGGAGGCCCCATTAGCTAAAGTAGTGCTTCAGGTTAAGAACAGTTTCAGGTTAAGAACAGACCTCCGAAACGAATTAAGTACTTAACCCGAGTTACCACTGTACATCACAAAGCTACCTGTCTTTAATGACTATTCTTAAATTGGCTTAAACATATATCAATTTTAATATTACTCAACAGATCAACTACTAAAAATATATCTGAAGCACAAGTCATAGAAACGTACTTCCCCATTCCCAAAACCATAAAAAACATTCATTCACCTTTGGATTTAATTTCAATGTTATTAGATGTTCCCGGCCACAGGAATCTTCTGCTTTTAACCTGATGGTACTAAAACCAGGATCTACAAAAACAACCCTGGAAGAAGAACAGAAACAAGTTCTGGTGTAATTTCATTTATGCCTTACCCCTATTAGTCTGTTACAAATATATTAATCAGAAATAATCTGTATGACACCCATTTCTGCTGTTGCAGATTTATCACTGAAATACACCAGCCAGCTGCTTAATGCAGTCATATATCTCTGAGTTATTTACATTGTGTGTCAGGGCTCACGCTGTGGTCAGTGAGCACTATGTTTCAGTTTTCCATCACTGGAACCTTTGGCACACACAGCATATACTTGTCAGCCTCCACTTATCTACACATTAAACTTCCTGTCAACTATTTGATCCATTTTTGCAGTTCCTTAAAGTAGAAGACTTTTGTGCTTGGATTTCCTTCTTCAATGAACTTTTTCATGATAATTATTATTATTTAATATATGTTATATTTGTTAATCATTTTTTACAAAATGTCTCAGACTTACAAAATATTAAAATAAAGTTATTCGATATTTAAAATACAAAACACATAATAAAACATAATATAAGTGCTCATCCATCAGCTAGCAGTCAGGCCACAATCGATGTTACATGCTCGGACTGTCCTGTTCTGGTCAACAAATTATAAATACAGGTACTATAAGAAATTCAGCACAGCAATTTATATACGATTAGTAAACTTTGTGAAAGCATTATCTTGAATTGTGGCAACAAGACCACTTTCAGATTATGTGAAATTTCAGATTATACATACAGAAGTTCCACTGTAAAAGAGTCAGACAAAACAGAAACGCAAACAGAACTGGGTGCAAGAAGAAGCTTTGCTTTCAGCTGAGTTCCAAGTTACTATTAATGTTAGGAACATAGGAAGCTGCCAGATTTATATCAAGTCACAACCTTGGTCCATCTAGCTCAGTATTGTCTACAGCTGGCAGTAGATCTCTGGGTTTGAAATAGGGCTGTCTGAAATACCAGGGACTTAACCTTAGATTTTCTGCATGCAAAGCAGATGCTCTTACGAGTAAGCTATGGCCCTTTCCACTGCATAATTATTACAATGGCTTTATGCTGTTAAGCTTTTTTTTGGCAAAACAGCAAAATAAAGACACCTTTGAGCTATTTTTAAGGAAAATTGGCAAAAACAGCACTGCCGACACGGGTTGCCATACGCCCGGATTTTCCTGGACCTTTTGCCAATTTACGTCCGGACACCACTTCCGACTGCAGTATTCCGGGTATATCTGGGAAATTCAAGACATATGGCAACCCTAGCAGAAGCAGTGCCCACCACTTCCTCCTTCCCCCTTCATAGGGTTGTAATAAAGGATATTGTATTCTGCGTAAACTGTCTAACATAGGTCCATTAATTCTGACTCCAAGTAAAAGTTAGTTGAATACAACCCACAGAGTCCTTCTCCATGCAATACATAACTATTACTCCAGGGTTCCAGATAAGGATTCAAGGTACAGATCTCTGCAATAGCAAATGAAGAGGGGTGTGTGAAGTGTGGGATTCTGTGGGGGCTCTGTACCATGAGTTGTTTTTCTCTATGTCAGCCAGGTTTGAGACAAGTGATTTCTGTCCATGGGAGGGCATTAAGAAATGTTACTTGTACAGATGGATTTGGAGCTCCAGAGGTTACCCCCTTGCTTTCTCCTATGTGCATTTTGCTACCCACTCACTACCTTTGTGGTTCCACAGAGCTGCTTTGGAGGTTGCCACCCTTCCCCAGCCAATTGATACAGGCAGGAAGACAAAGCCTTGTAGCTTCTATCAGGGCATGGCTTGATGTACCTCCTCCAAGAATGAAGTGAGTACTCCTGTGTAACTAGGATAATGTTTTGCATCTGTTATTCTAGAAGATCCCCTACCTCTGTTTACCCTATAATAATCAGGGGAAAGGGACAATAAGAGTAAAGCTCTGACTTTCTCAATTTGTCCTTTCTTAAACCAGCAAAAAAAGAATGGAGTAAAAGACTAGTTACCCTAACTGCCCTGAGGGGAATCCCAATTACATACTACATAAACTCTGGTGAAAAGACTTTCAATTGTAAACAAGATTTGACCTGTAGGTTCCTCTTAAGACCTTTTAAAAAATCTATGTTAAGAACTTAATTAAAGGATAGTTATAATAACAAAAGCTATTTAAACACAAGTTGTATTTAATCCATCAGTGTGAAACCTGAAAATACTATTTCTTCAGGAACAAGCATGTTAAATTTCCTAAACAGTTTATTCAAGATCACAATTATTAAACATGACATACTTATTCCATCCCAAAGTTTCTATATCTCCGATGACACCAGAGTAATAGTGTGGAGATGGAGGCGCATGAACTTCTTGTGTGTGTTTTTTCAAAGCAACTTCCTGTTGAAAAATATAGCATCTTATACGTTTGTTAACTGTTAAACAACTTAGAAATATATATATTCTGATTTCATACATTCAGACGAATCCCAATCCAGCTAAGGTTAGTCATGGCTAACAATGCAAATCTATATGTCTATTCAAAAGACACTCATAATTAAAACGAGTTTCCTTGTTTTCAGCAAGGCTTATGGATGAAATCTTATGCACATTTACAGTGGTGCCTCGCAAGACGAAAAGAATCCGTTCCGCGAGTCTTTTCGTCTTGCGGTTTTTTCGTCTTGTGAAGCAAGCCCATTGACGGATTAGCGCTATTAGCGCTATTGGCACTTTAAGGGCTAAAAACGGCTTTTTAAGGCTTAAGGGATTAGCGGTTTTGCTGCTAAAATGCTTTAGCAGCTTAGCGATTCAGAAAAAGGGGTTTTGGAGCAAAAAAACCCCTCAAAATTTTTCGTCAATTTTCGTCTTGCGAAGCAAGCCCATAGGGAAATTCGTCTTGCGAAGCGCCTCTGCAGACGGAAAACCCTTTCGTCTTGCGGGTTTTCCGTCTTGCGAGTCATTCGTCTTGCGGGGCACCACTGTACTCAGAAGTTTCGGTGTATTCGATGGAACTTACACTGAGGTAAGTGTGTGAAGGCTATGGACACTTACTTGCTAGAGTTTGATTCCTCTACACCTCAAGCCTTGCTGGCAGGGCCTTGTCAGCACCACAGAACTGGTCCCTTCCTGCTTCTCCAGTGCTCAGCTCATGGCTTAGCCTGGTTGCTCAGGTATGCCAGGAGTGGATTCCAAGGACCTCACGGAGGACAGACCCGTAGTAGCAGCTGACACCACAACTCCCACAGGGCTTGCTCCAGAAGCACTGAGGAACAGAATGCTTGAACAGCCTCTCCAGAATAAAACTATTTCCCCCCATCAGCCTCCCCTTTTCTCCCAATAACTCTTCTACTCTTTGCACCCTAGGAACCCTGTTTCTTTCTTCTCACCCAAATTTTGTTACTACCCAATTTGCTCTCTTTTGCTCATTCTTTGTGCCTTCCGTTTCCACAAAACATGTCGTTGGGACCAGGACACAGATTTTGTCTTCTGAAGTTTACAAATTATTCCCTATACAGTGATACCTTGGTTCTCAAACTTAATCCATTCTGGGAGTCCGTTCGATTCCTGAAACCATTCAAAAACCAAGGCGTGGCTTCTGATTGGCCGCAGGAGCTTCCTGCACTCAATCGGAAGCCAAAGAAGCTGAGTCGGACATTCGGCTTCCGAAAAACGTTCGCAAACCGGAACACTTACCTCCGGGTTTGCGGCGTTCGGGAGACGATTTGTTCGACAACTAAGCCGTTCGGGAACCAAGGTACCACTGTACATAAAAATGGTCAGATTCAAAGCATTCAAGGGGTGAGAACAGATATGGGAACTAAGGAAAGAAAAGTATGGGAAGAGTTGGAGAATGACAATCTTCTCTGTCACATTCCTTAATCAAAGGAAAAAGGAAGAACCAAGATAGCATATCCTTTCTCCTTTTAACAAGAAAGAAGTGATGTGTGCCTTAACAGTAAATAAAGGAAAGTATGGGCATTGAGGCTTCAGTTCTGTACACTTTGGAGTAAGTCCAATTGAACTCACTGTGACTTGCTTCTGAGTAGACATGTACAAGATAGCACCCTATCATAATAGCTCATTTGACAGCACAGTGTGCGCTGTCTTCTGCGTAGATCTACATTGGTTTTATACCATATTAAATTCATAATAGTTTTTTTTCATTATGTATTTTCTCAATTAATGAAGCCTAAAATTGCAACAATTGGAATGATGGGGTTTGCATTTTCATTTTATTTTTTTATTTTTTTGAGGTTAAAAGGGGGTCCTCATACTAATAAAGGTTGGGTCCATTAAACTGCTTTTGAACCCTCTGGTAGAAATCTCTCCACATTTTTAATCAGGCATTGTCAATGCATATATGAATACAAATTTGAAGCATGCCTCAGAGATTTAAAAAAAATGGGAACACTCAAACACTCTGACTAGAAGGACGCCGTGAAGAGAAAGGGATACATAAAACCTATGTCTAGTGGAACTACCTATTAAAAAAATTCACAACCACTGACCAAGTTCCTTCTGGAAATATACTCCAGTATGATTCAGAAAATGAAGCTCAGAGCTATCCAAAAGTTTAATATGAGGCATCCTAAAAAATGAAGAGTAGTATGATAGAAACATCATGACAGTTTCCAACTTTATTTCCAACTACAAGTTCTAAGAGCTTATCAGGTGATAAATCTCAGCCTTTCACCTTGCCACAATCTATTGGCAGCAGAACAACAAACTGTCCACACCAAATGGATTGCAAATGATAGCCTTGCTGCATGGGTTAGCTGTGGTTTTTGTCTTTTTGAAACAGAAAAATAAAAAAGATCTGTGTGCTCCAGAGCTCAGGAAGGGGAGGATACACTCTTAGGGTAAAAAGGAGAAGAAGAAAAATCATGAAATGGTAGAATTTTTGCCGGGAGAGGGAAAGAAGACATGAAATCCTTGCTGGTGTCTGCAGTTTTCTTTTTAAAAGGGTTACATGGGCACGTACGCACTTGAGTGGCACAATGAGAGAGCAATCAACCTCTAAAAGAAATTATAAGAAGTCATAAAATAGTGCAGATATGAAGGGAATTATGCTGCTCATCAGTAGACAGTCAGAAGCACTATCCAAGAGGTGCCCTCATGTAGCAGTATCATTTCGCACAGCATTTGCAGAAGAAATGCACAAAAGCGTATCATTTAACCCTGCAACAAAATATTGTTGCCTGAGTGCTGGAAAAATATGATATGCTACTCAAGAAGAATCTGGATCTTCTGCAACAAGTGTATAACTGCTGCACATTCACTGTGCTAAAAATTATAGTCTAAAAAAGCCCTCAGCACTAAACATTATCAGCAAACAGGAAAAATATTTAAAGAAAAGCAAGTTCAAATAAAGTGTGTATGTACTTTCAATTGTACTTAAAAAAAACACCAGTGTCATAGAGAGCCTCTTTAGATCCAGCTGAAAATAGCTCAGGTTTCTCCAAAATATCCAAATCCCCAGGTTCTGAAATTTAACATTTTCACAGGAATGAAACTGCGGTTCTTTTGAAGTCGCAACTGGATTTCACCTTGCAATGGTCGGTTCCTATTGCATTTCTGCTTGGCAAGTTATAAATTAGAAACCATGGCCATGGTAAAATCAGAACAAAATAAAGCATGCCTCTCATTTTTTAGCTCTGGAATCACCTTTATGATGGATATATAGGCAATAAAGAGATATTCTTACACTAGTAATACTGTGCTGCACATGACATACCCAAGAACTTAAATAGGCAGGTAAATTAATGGATGCACATTGCCTCATATTCCTCCTTTATGGCCAGCAATGAAGTTAAGAGGTAACCGTTTTCCTCCCTTCCAGTCTGAAAAATATTCAGCCTGTTCAAACAAGCCCTACGCAGGGGTTACCAATCCAAGAAATAAACACGAGGGGCACAATGGGGCACACTAGCTATGCCTCCTCTGTCATTGTTTTTCCATTCCGTGTTTAGAAGGTTCCAAAATGTATGAGTCTCCACATATCAAAAAGGCTCTCTTCTTCAAACAGCCATCTTCCACAAATTTGAAGGTAATGAAAACAACAAAGAGGTTTGCAAATGCATGGAACACTGCTTTAACTGAGTGTTGCTTTAGACATAGACAAATAGTCCAGGGCAAAGTCAAATCAGTCCATTTTGATGCAGATTGGTTCTCACTTTTTTAAAAATCATATAAATTGAGAGAGTCATATAAGCATTCCTCCCATGAGTCACTCATCATTGTGGTTGGGGTCTAGAAACTATTCCTCAAATTTGTGTTACTGTATATGTAACTGCATCACTGTAATTAGATTTTTATACTGAATATGCTCCATGTATGGTTCTGCTATTGTTTACATGGTTATGTGTCAGTTTGTACATATCTTTATGACAAATCAATTTTTAAAAGTGGAAAAACAAAAATAACAAAGGGGATAAAATCAGCACACTCATCCCCACTGCTCCCTCTCATGTGTTTACTTTGTGGTTTTTGTAACATGACATAATATAATACAAGGCTAATAAAAGGCTACACTTGAAAAGCAGTATCTTAAAACAGTTGCATTTGGAAAACCATAGCCTAGTTTCTAACTATTAACTTGTAAAAAGAGGTTACATAAGCAATAGTATTGGCCATTACATTGCAGATACAACACAATTCCAGAAGGATCATATGAAAAACTGCAATTGTTCTGGAAGATTAGCAAATAGGGTATCTTGATTATTATACAAGTAAGTAAAAGTAAACAGTAAGGAGACAAATTAGGATCACTAATCCTCTGTAATATAGTTCCTCACCAAAACAGTCTTCAACTCCACCATGAAACTGACTAGATCCGAAGAGTGCTGCAACCGCTGAAAAACACATTCCTTTTTGTTAGTTATTTCATGTAATGCTTTGTGCTAATATTCTTGCACTGGCCTGTTTTTTATCATAAAGCATATGATTGATACCATTAAAGCTAGACAGGACTCCATTTCGCAGCAAGTGAGAAATAAAAAATGACCCCGTGGCTTCAACATTTCGAGAAAAATATCTCTACACACAAACCCCCAAATCTCTTCTGAAGGGTTTCCAGAAAGTCTCTCACTCTACATGGAAACATGCCTTGTACCAAGTCAGACCATTGGTCCACCTAGCTCAGTACTGTCTGGCTGTGGCTCTCTGAGATTTCAGAGAAGTCTTCTTCCAGCCCTACCAGGAGATGCCTAGGACCTTCTGTGTGCAAAGCAGAAGCTCTACCACTGAGCTACAGCCCTTCCTCCTATTGTAGAAAACCTGTAGTGAAATAGATGAATACATGACCATGACTTTATTCCCACATTGTCTTCCCATCATCCTCAGAAGTCAGAATGCCAGAGCTCTCAAAGAGAGACTATCAGTCAACCAAGCTTGGAGCAAATTCTTCTCCCTATCTAATAGGAAGAGCACTCCATAAGACTTCATTGTAGGATTCAGCTTCCCCTACTCCTGACAGTAAGAGCTGTTCGACAGTGGAATTTGCTGCCAAGGAGTGTGGTGGAGTCTCCTTCTTTGGAGGTCTTTAAGCAAAGGCTTGACAACCATATGTCAGGAGTGCTCTGATGGTGTTTCCTGCTTGGCAGGGGGTTGGACTCGATGGCCCTTGTGGTCTCTTCCAATTCTATGATTCTATGATTCTACTCAGGGTCAGGGTCATAAGCAGACTCACTTTTGATGTGATCTGAAAATTAATTTACTTTGAAGCATTTCTACAGAAGACAACAGAGTCACTTTAAATATATACTTACAAGCAAATGGGTTGTAGGCTACAGGCATTCTCAAGTATTTATAACATCACTAGCTACTGGAATTCAGTAAGTTCAGCAACACGTTTCACAAACATACCTGTTTTAGAATTTGCTGGTATCCATCCAACAACTTTTTCAAATACCAGCTACACTGTATCCTACAAAATAGAAAATAACCCATATGAAGTAAATTAGAAGACTAACATTAAAATGAGTGCTTTTTGGTAGTTCTATGTACACGGAAAGGGAAATATAACACACACAATAACATATCCTTTATTTTAAGAAATTTTAGTTTCTTGTATGTTATGTCATCTACCATAATACATGAATTTCAAATGTATATGTTTACCAAATGTGCTCTATAAAAATGCCTAATATTCTCTGGAACAGAGTACTGTATTATCCCATAGGAAACGCTATTTTCAATGCACTTTATTAAGGTGCATGGTAACTGAAGTATGAAATATAACAAACTGTAACAGATTTTTAAACTTTCAATTAGCTAACACTTTTTATTATTATTAAGCTTCACTTTCCTCTATTAAGCTTCAGTACAGTGGTATTTCGGGTTACAGACGCTTCAGGTTATAGACTCCACTAACCCAGAAATAGTACCTCGGGTTAAGAACTTTGCTTCAGGATGAGAACAGAAATTGTGTGGCGGCAGTGCAGCGGCAGCGGGAGGCCCCGTTAGCTAAAGTGGTACCTCAGGTTAAGAACAGTTTCAGGTTAAGAACGGACCTCCAGAACGAATTACGTTCTTAACCCAAGGTACCACTGTAGCAGTACACTGGAAAACACATTTCTGATTGTAACATAATTTCAGAAAGCCTGATTCTCTAACCTAAATCTACCATACAGTGGTACCTCGGATTACATACACTTCAGGTTGAATACGCTTCTGGTTACAGACTCGGCTAACCCAGAAATAGTACCTTGGGTTAAGAACTTTGCTTCAGGATGAGAACAGAAATCGTGCAGCGGCATCGCAGCGGCAGCAGGAAGCCCCATTAGCTAAAGTGGTGCTTCAGGTTAAGAACAGACCTCCAGAACGAATTAAGATCTTAATCCGAGGTACCACTGTACTTGGTGGAGGTAATTTCCAATTCTGACTCTCTGATCACAAGGTTGCAAAACTTAGCATAATTACAACAAAACATGAAGAAAACCAGTCTCCATAAAACTGAAAGTGCTGTTAGTCATTCTAAATCCTGAACAATAAAAAAGAAAAGAAAAAACATTCAGTTTATGAAAATCAATATTCATCTTCAGAGGGAAGTAACTGTATTTTTCCATGTATAAGACGCCCCCTATTTTTTGAACCCAAAATTTAGAAATTGCTCAGCTGGGGGGGGGGGGTCACCCTGTTGAGCTTTTCTTGGATTTCTCCAGGGCAACGATGCTACATGCCAAGCAAAGGGGTGGAGCAGGCCCAGGATGCACTTCCCTCAGAGTGTTTTTGGCACAGCCACAGGGCTCCAGTCGCCACCCCATACCTTGCTCTTTTTGTGGCGCAACTCAAAGACCTGCGCCCGTGTGTGCACGCATGAGAAAGAGCACTGCGTGCGGCTGGGGAAGGAGGAAAGGAGGCGGCAATGCTTACAGGGAGCTGCGCATACCTCCCATGGCAGAAGCTTTCATAGTGGTTTTTTTAACCCTTGTGCATTCACCATCTGTGTATAAGACGATCCCCAATTTTGGACTATATTTTATTTTAGCAAAAAAAGACTCTCCTCCTGGAAGAGAGGAGAGTGGTTGTGGGCGGGAGCCCGAGCTGGGTTTTGTCACTGTGTGAGCGCCTGCTCCTGAGTGTTGGTTTAGCGATCCTCCTGTCCTTGCCAGCTCTTTGATTAGTCCCGGGGCTCCGGCGACTTTAGGTCGGTAACCACGTGTGCGTGTGTTGTGGGCTCCTCAGAACTACAGCGACCTGGGGAATCGACACCCTGTGTGTCTGTGTGTCCTTAGCATCGCTGCGCTGATTGGGGGAGAGAGAATCTGGGAGCGATTTTTCTTCTGTTATTTGTTCCTGTATTGGATAACGCGCCTCTGAGTGGGGCGACACAGGGTCCGCCACTGTGTGTGCGCTGTTAGTGTGTGCCTGATACCTGAGCGATCGTCCGCTTAGCGGCTGGCTCTTTGTTAGTGGATCGGTACCCAGCTTGCTCCCGCAGCACCATTCCGACCTTTAATCCGTTGCAGTGTGTGCGTTGAGGGGCAGGTGTGTGTTGTGTGAGTGTTTCGCCTTTTTTGTGTCCATATATAGAGAATCGGGAGCTTGGTAGTGGGGACTTTACTAGCGTGATCTCGGCTAAATAAATAAATATATTTAAAATAAATATATTTTATTTTAGCAAAAAACATAGTCTTATATTATAGTATGCATTCTTGTGTTTTTATATTGTGAACTGTCCTGTGATTTTCAGATGAAGGCAGCACAGAAATGGAATAAATAACACAAACAAATAAATTAAAATATCTAATTAGGTAAGTATGAAAGCATACTTACTTAAAGCTCCTATGTGATCAGCACTGATGTCACATCAATCTTCATGAAGCATGTTCAAAGGTGCAATTGTGTTTTCCACTACTGGATGCCACACCTCCTCCCCCGATCCCACCCACCACTACAAAGCATAGATGTTTCTATAGTAGCTATAAGGAACTGATAACATGCCTCAGTAAGACTACATCTGTTCAGGACAGGAAAACGTGCATCAATCATCATGTTATTCTAATTAAATAGCTTCATTGGTAAGGGCTATAATTCAAGTTTAAAATGGCTGCTTGTCACATTATATACTACGCCAAACACAATCAGTAGTTTTTAAAAAATACTGGGGCAAAAATGCTTTCTTCTTGTCTCCGCTGAAACTATTTGCCTTTTTTGTAATTTATTTATTTGAGAGCTTTAACCCTGCTCTTAAGCAAGTAAGCAAGCAAAAAGCTCTGAGTGGCTTGGGAAGATCAATACAGTGGTACCTCGGGTTACGAACTTAATTCGTTCCAGAGGTCCGTTCTTAACCAGAATCATTCTTAATCTAAGTACCACTTTAGCTAATGCCCCCCCCGCCACCACGCCGCGTAATTTCTGTTCTCATCCTGTGGCAAAGTTCTTAACCTGAGGTACTACTTCCGGGTTAGCGGAGTTTGTAACGTGAAGTGTTGGTAACCCAAGGTGTTGGTAACCCAAGGTACCGCTGTAATAAGATAGCCCTTGACCTCAGGCGCAGTGGCATAGTGCGGGGGGGGGGGGTCACGGGTCATTTGCCCGGGGCACAAAATTGTTAGGGGGCGCAGAATTTCTACATCCTGTGCTGCCTCAATACAGCTATGCACTTCCATCACTGGGCTCAGTTGAAAATGGCTTCTCCATGCGAACCATGAAGTAACCTCTCCAGACAACGAAACACTTTCTTATTTCTGCAGCTGTGATCTCCTGGGTGATGTGGAAGCTGATAGGCAGTTGAATGAGCATGTATACTCCATCCATTTCCCTCCCTCCTACCCCCCTCCACATGGTCATTGGCAACCTATGCTATGCCACTGTACAATCCAAAAGATACAACACAAAAGGAAAAGGGATTAGAGAGGAAGAAAGTTCTCAGCTACGAAGTTCTTGTAACAACTGCCATGAAAAATAGTTCAAAGAGCATGTGTTTTCATAGAACTGTAGAGTTGGAAGGGACCATGGGGGCCATCTCCTCCAACCCCCAGGAATGCAGGAATCATTTGCCCAATGGTGAGGCTTGAATTCACAACCCTGAGATTAAGCGTCTCATGCTCTCCCCACCGAGTAATCAGAGTGGTTGGTTCTGTCACTCATGTTGGATGATGTCACTCTCTTGCCTGTCAAATATACCAAGCTACTAAGGGAATAGCAGTAGAAAAGGGGAATGTTGAGGAATTCTGAGTGAGTTACTCTTGCAGAAGTTCAAACGAAGCTTCCAAAACTCTGTCAGCCAGAAGAAACTGACTGGGAAGCCTGTGCAAATTGTCAGGGTGGTGGTAGCATAGGATGAGGAGAGTTTTGCATATGGGACAGGATTTATTTATTTATTTATTTAAAAAAACCACACACTAAACATTTGAATTCTGCCTCAGGGTGTCAGGGAACTTTCCTCTGAAGGCCTCAACAAGTGTGCTGTGATCCTCAGATGAAGGGCAGTATATAAATTTAATAAATAGTATAAAATAGAGTTCCATATATGAATATAAAAGTTGAAATATAAAAATTAAAGAAGCACAAATATTTAATCTTGTACGTATAAAAAGAGGGTCAGAGATAACCATTTCCTTATAGAGAGGACAAGTCAAATGTAACTGCTGAGCCAATAGAATAGCCCTGCTTTCCACCATTCCCTTTGCTAGAGTTTGATGGAATGGCTGCTGCCAGATGACAGCTGATGGAGGAATGAGTTGGTTTAACAGTAGAGCTGACAGTGGCTTTGCTTCTGTTCACTACTCTCTGGAGCAGAGCTTTCCAAACTGTGTGTCGTGACATGTTAGTTTGGCAGCTGCAGCGTGTAGATGTATTGTGTGGACACTCCTCCCCCCGAGGCTGGAAAGGGATTAGTTTAACCTCCGGTTTGCTAGTAAAACTGAATTACTGTATCGCGAAATGATGCATGTCTAAAACGTGTGACACTAACATTAAAAGTTTGAAAAGCTCTGCTCTGGATGTTTGTGTGCACCTTGCACAGTACTATTATACTGTTTTTCATCTCAAATATAAATACCAAGGTGGTTCACAAAAGAAATCGAACATTAAAATATCACAGTGCAACAAGCTTAATAAAATAAAATAGAAATATTAATCATAGAAACCAGGAACTGGTATAATAGTCCACTTGCTGGTGGAAACACCATGATTCACGGTTCTCTCCCTTCATCCTTTTCACTCTGTTGATGTTATCCAAGGTTCAGCTCTTGGATGTGCTCAACTGATAGTTCTTCTCATGGCAGCTTTATTTTGGTTTTAAACTTCTATAATGTGCTGGTGATATTCAGTTATATCATTCACTATGAACCATAAAACTTTTAAACAGGTATATATGTACTTAAACTAGATTAGGCCTATAACACTCGATGGATGTAAACAGATTTAGATATAAGTATGCATGTTTAAAGTGGTTCACGGACAACAGCTTTAACTGATATAATAGCTTTGAGTTGCCTAATTGCACAGAATTCAGTACTGTATCTCAAACCGGCATTTTAAGATAAACATGCGTGAGTACTTCATTTATTGTAAATATCTAGGAAGGCATAATTAAAAAAGAGAAACAGAGCCAGTGTTTACTGACCATTCAGCTTCACTTAAAGGGTTCATAACCTTCCTCATAACCTGGGTAACCAACCGTTCCTATCAGCTTTTATTCCCATTATAGTCATTGAATTGAAGCACAAATTCCATTCAACCTTTGAATCTCAAAGAACAATGCACGTTTCAGACCATGCAATGCATGCTTTAGGTGCTGAAACAAGAAACTGAGGGCGGTTCTTGTGTTTTATCAATAACTTCATAAAAGAAGCACAGACCTTAACACCTTTCTGCAAGCCAAATTAGCTTTCTGAAATTTTCTACAGCCCTGGATGAACTCAGACAGACTGAAATGATATTAGCATAATCCACAGTTGACATGAGGGCAGGGGAGGAACCTTTTTCAACCCAAGGGTCACATTCTCTCAAGGACAACCTTCCGGGATGGCATATCAGTAATGGGTGGATCCAGAAACTAAAGTGTGGAGAGTAACAGATTCTTACCCTTTGTGCAGTAGGCTACATTCAGCCATGTAAAAGCCAGACACACACACACAGACACGCACACACACGCACACACACACACACACACACTGGAATCACCTTCAGAATCACTGACTCTTTTGTAAGAAGGCTTTTCTGATACAGGAGTGTACAATAGTGCAGGCGGCGAAGGGTGTATGCCCCTGCACATTTGCAGGTATGAAAGCTATGGAAACAATACTTGCACACATGTTTGATCCCTGCCCCGAGCAGAATTACTCATTTGTAAACATAAAGCTATATAATCCAAATTAATCTATTCAAGAGAATTGAACAGGTTTTACTATGATAAACATAGCTCCACATAATTCAAGAAAGTGAGATAAATCTCATACTCAAGGTAAGGGGGACGGAAAACCACACACAGAATTATCAGTCAAGCTGTGCTGGGCACAAGTTTCTGCCTGAAATGCACGGAATATGATTTTCAATCAAAGCATGATGCAAAACCTGAGTGTCCTCAAGAGAAAAATTGTAATCGTCACACTCCCCCACCTGTCTCTAGCTGTAACATCTCTGATCTAATGGATACCAGTTCAAAATGTATGACAGCCACTTTAAATTTAAGCATGCTGCAGCTCCCAGATTATGATGATCAGTTGGTGTGAAACAATTTCTATATACAAAATCCCACTCATTTGCATGTGTCACCACAAACCCACCTAATTTGGGATCTGCATGACATGCAAGTCAGTATAGTTGCCACCTGAATATGTTATGAGCCATATTTTACTGGAGGTGTGCGCACCACAGCATCTCTGTCCCCCAATGGTTGGGGATGGTGCCAACTGAAACCTCAGTACTTTACTGAATACCTACAATGCTACTTCCTTGGCTAGTTCACTTAAGACATTTCAGCTTTGCAACAGTCACTGATTGTCCAAGTATAACCCCAATATGATTACTTTCAGACCAAATTCAACTTTACATTCTTCTGTGGTTATTCCCTGGTCTGCAGAATCAGAAAATACTTGCTCATTTTCCTACATTTTTCCATGCTCTTTCTTGACTGGTTCCACTAAATCTTACTGGTGTCAAAGTTAATTAGCAACAATCATTTAACAACTAAAATCGCTGATACTCTGGAAATCTCTTCAAACTGTAAGAGCCATCACTACTTCTCACACAAGACATATTATTAAAAATGAAAAGGTTATCTTGCAATATAGCAAAAATATATTTTAAAAAATCATGCACCTTACCTGGCATTTTTCAACTGAAGATCCGATGGTAACAATATCCTTATGTGAAAGTCTCTGCCCTGGAAAAGTAGCATCTCATTAGGTAGAATATCTACAAATATATCAACTTAGCACAGCTGGAATGCTAAAGCATATCTAAGAATTTTTTAAAAGTAGACTTTGACCTATTTTTTTTTACTATTTTTTTTAACTAGTTTACAGCTCAAAGCCTTAGGCAATGAAATAATAGAAAAAATATGGCCAAATACAAAAAAAATGTGGCTACTGCTACTGCTGGTCAGTACAAAGCAGCAGGAGCAAGTTGACCAACACCTAGTCATGAGGGAAACATAGTAAGAACCAGAATAAGCATACAATATTAAAAGCTGCAACAGAAGGTTGCGTACCTTCCAGAACAAGTGTGGAAAGTGATGCAGGGGAACAAGGATCACTAAAAATTGCAGCATCCCCTTCCTCCAGGGAGTCTCTGCTGGACTGGAGTTATTTCCATGTACAGCACAGAAGCCCCTCCATTTGCAGAATGGTTTCAACACAATATAATGACATTCTCAGTGCCTTTCCACACAATTAAGATACATTTGTTGATCTATTTATTATCTGTACTATATCAACCATCTTCTCTCAAAACCATGCTCTTGTTGTAGAGATGTTTTATTTTCCAAGCACTCAGAGTGAAGTATTTTATATCTGGGAACATGCATTACTTCCCATTGCTATTGGTTCAGAATTGGAAACAATGAGCTGAATTAGGACCTGGATGCAGTGGTGAAGTGGATGAGGGTCAACAGACTGAAGCTGAATCCTGCTAAGACGGAAGCACTGTGGTTAAGTGTTTTCCAGACTGGAGAATTGGAGAGCCTAGATGGGCTGACACTCCCACTGGGGAAAAAAAACAGGTATGCAGCTCAGGGATGCTCTTGGAACTATTTTTGACCAAGTGGTCTGTGGCAAAAAGCACTTATCAGTTTCAGCTGCTACATCAGCTGCACCTTTTCCTAGACAGGGATAATGTGATCACTGTGACACAAGCATTGGCAACCTCACGTTTGGCCTACTGTAATGTGCTCTGTGTGATGCTTCCTTGGCAGTTGGTCTAGAGGCTACTAGAGAATACTGCAGCCTGGGTGCTAAGTGGTGCTCTTTATCAGGCAACATGTCACACCAGGGCTGAGGGATCTGCTCTGGTTGCCTATAACCATCAAGCCACTTTTAAGCTTGCAGTACTTCCATATAAAGGGCCGCGGGTGGCGCTGTGGGTTAAAGCCTCAGCACCTAGGACTTGCCGATCGAAAGGTCGGCGGTTCGAATCCCCGTGGCGGGGTGCGCTCCCGTCGCTTGGTCCCAGCGCCTGCCAACCTAGCAGTTCGAAAGCACCCTCGGGTGCAAGTAGATAAATAGGGACCGCTTACTAGCGGGAAGGTAAACGGCGTTCTGTGTGCTGCGCTGGCTCGCCAGATGCAGCTTGTCACGCTGGCCACGTGACCCTGAAGTGTCTTCGGACAGCGCTGGCTCCCGGCCTATAGAGTGAGATGAGCGCACAACCCTAGAGTCTGGCAAGACTGGCCCATACGGGCAGGGGTACCTTTACCTTTTACTTCCATATAAAGCCCTAAATAACCGTGGACCAGATTACCTGAAAAACTGCCTTCCTCTTCACTGGTAAGGGCACTACAATCATCTAATGGAACTTGGTTCATTTTGCTGTGGCCTGACAATTATCAGCATGAGATAACAGAAGGAGGCTTTTTCATATTTCAACAGGGAGGGCATGCCATAACACTGTTGGCAGCAATAGAATGCCTTCCCTGTTGAAACAGGAGGCCCCATCAACTTAGATAAGCAGTCCACTGAATTGAACTTCTGATTTTACAGTTTTAACTGTGGTTTTAAGTGGTTTTCTTAAACTTTTTATAGTTCAAAACTACTTATAAATTTGTCATATAAGCGGTCTATAAATAAGTGGTTGATGTGGAAAATGCAGGTGTGCAAGTATTACAGACACGTCAGATTTTTGCACCACTGTGTGATCTTCTTTTATTTACTTCCTAACCCTAACTGCCCCATCGTTTTAAATGTTTGGGGTTAAAAAATCTTAAATTCTTTGGAAGTTGCACAAGATAACACTCTTTTTAAAGTGAAGGCAGAAGACAGAAATAGTAGCAGTTATTCTCTCTCCCTCCTGAGCCCCACATCACATTGAAGGGACATCAATCCATTGCCAGATTGAATACTGTAGAAAAATCTTACAACGGATGAGATGTGGTTGGGAAACATTTTGCCTCTCATTGTGTGGAAAGGCCATATCTTAATATAGCCCACATTCTTTTATCTCTCTATAATATTGAAGTGATTCAGGCAAGTCTGCTTCACTTCTCATAAAATCAATAGGAGTGTCTTTCCCCCTTTCACTTTTTAAGTGGCTTGCATTATTCAGAATTCTTACAGGATGAGAACTCAAGCATGTACAATACAACATAGTGATGTCCACACTGTGGATCAGGAGCCAGATTTCTTAATTTGCCAAGCAGAATGAGAAACTATACTGACAGAAATGTAAAAATTCTGGAAATGTTGAAGTCTTAGAGGAAATCAAATGACAATGGGGGACTATGGAAATGTTGGTGGAAACTGAAATATATGCAAGTTGCATAATTTTCAACGTTTTTGAAATAAAATTGTACTATTTGGTATGCTTATGAAATTTAGGCTGCAAATCCTATACCTTTAAAAAATGAATGCTTGCACAAGAGAAGTATTTAATTGATTAAGTTGCTGATGCCTGGAAGTTCTGGGCTAGGAGTATATAGCTCTTCTGCAATTTGAATTATAAATACTAACATTTACAGAAGACTTGGATATCTTAAAGTTTGTCTTACTTCATACTGAAGTAGCAGACATAGTAACAGGATTGCACTATTACAGAGCAATCCTACATATGCTTACTCAGAAGGCCCATGCTCTTTAATGGAACTTACTCCCATAAAAACATACATAGGTTTGCAGTGCCTCCTGACCATTTTATCCTCCAGCAAGGCAGGACAAGGAGCTGCTTGTTTCAGAGTATGTAGCAGGGTGCCCTGTCACAATGGATTTAAGGGGAGGTAAAAAGGTCATTTCCAAGAAAGAAGTCAGGTCAAAAGGACAGACATAGGACACTTGCTTCCAGCATATCTTAAATTAGATCCAAGTTTATCCAAAGACAAACATCACTTCAGAAGAAATCAAAGACATTTTTGCCCCTCTCGTGAAAATGGAAGCACCCTTTAGGTGCAGAAATAGTAATGGGTTTGAATGACATACATATCTATAGTATATATGGAAATTATTATTCTCTAATGTTGAATTGACTTACATAAAAACCTTCATATTATACATTCTGGCTAAAATCTTAAAAGGCATTTTACTCATTGCAAATGGGGGGGGGTGTCATAATTTTTTCAGTGTTTTCCCCAATTTACACAGTTTTTCACTTGAAAAACTGGAGGGAAAAAGTCCCATGCTCTAGTTTTTTCTTAGTCTACTGTGCTTCTTCTTCAGTTGTTAAATTGGAAAAATGAATTCAATTAGAGCTGACCAATATGAATGCTTGCAGTTACTGTTAACTTTCTGGCAGGTCTTCCCTTATATTGTTACTTAGCATTCTTACACCTTCCAGTCACTGGAGGCAAGTTTTTCTATTAGCAAGGGCAGCTAGCATACACCAAGTTTTGCTTCTTCTGACGCGCTTATGAAACCCTCCCGCTTTTCACAACCACCTGGGGAGTGAAGCTAAAAGATGCAAAGGGTTAAGGTGCATGCTTAGGATGTTAACCATGCTGGGCACTCAAGTAATACATGTAGAATCCTCACTATTCAAGGATGCGGCCAGCAAGCCATGCCCTCTTCTGGGATGCTATATTTCAGCACCATTCTGCATTTGCTTAGCCTTTACTGGACTGTTTTGGGGTTCTCTCCCTGCCCCCTGAAGCTTTTCTCTAGTTCTGCATACCATGGGGTTCCCTCAAGTCTTCTGACACCTTCCTCTTATACATAGGAGGTACCATTTTGACCACATTTGGATCCATTCATGGAGAATGAGTTCACTCTTACTATATAGAATTCCATGGAGACTATTCCACAAATGGGAAAACACATTAATTTGCATGGAAGCTAAAGCAGGATCTTGTTTTAATTTTCCTATGATGTGCTAGAGCTGTAGGCCACTGAATGACCTATAATAGAGCATTTGCAGGTTGCAAATATTATTTATTTATTTGATACACTGGGTTTTTGACAAGGCAGTCAGGGAGGCTTAAAATTATCCCATCCAGTGGTCAGCAGATGGTAAAAAAACACCACAAACTCCCTCTCCCAGCCCTCTTCTTCATTTTCACAGTGCAGGTGATATTCCTTCGCCCTGTGGCAGGGACTGGCAGAGGCCCTGATGGTGTCTTTGCCTCCCTCTCTTCACTCTCAAGAGGGCAGAATAGTGTCCATACATAGAAATAGCTATGCAAAATTCTGTCACTTCTTGAACCTTGTGTGGTTCCATATGGTCTAACATTCTAACTGGAAAATCAACTAAAGTTGGTTAATAATTTCATGACTTGCATTGGTCAGGGCCTGTAGTTTGCACTCGCTTTTTAGCAAGTTACCAGGACTCCCCAGAGCACACATTTTGTCTTGGCTAAAGCAGTGTGAAATGTCATGGGCAGAAAGGATCTTCTTTCTAATAAGGACTAATTTCTAATCAGTTCCACTCTAGCATCTGATGAAGTAGGTAATTGCCTACAAAAGCTCATGCTGTTTCAGTAAAATAATTTCAGTTCATCTTAAAGGTGTAACTGTACTCTTTCAATTAAGTTTCATAATAAGGGATGCTATTGGCCAAATTTGGGAAACAAATGAAGGTGTCAAGTCTCCCCAACACAGTTCATAAATCTCTGATCAGGGAAGTATTTTAACTAAGTTTAGAAGCAGTTATCAGAGTTATTAATTATTTTCAGCATTTGTACAAAGGAACGGACATTTCAAGAAACTGTCATAATGAAGAATACAGAAACACAATTAATGTACCCCATAACCTTTACCTTCATAGTATATTGTAACTCTCACTTCTATTACATTTAAATGGCCTTTTTTATAAAATAAAAAGCAGATGTAATTCTGACCTTTTGTAAAGGTCAAATAACTATGATTCAGTGTTTCATTAAAGTACTGAAAGGTACTTTAAAAAACACCTTTAAAAAGAAAATCTCCTACAGAAAAATATGGTGCCATACGCAAATGTTGTAAATTCTAGACATAAAATAGCTTTGATAACTCTGCTTTAACTGGGGGTGAAGGGGTGTTGCTTTCTTTTCCCCCTATCTTCTCTTTGTACATTCAACAGCACTTTGTGTGCAGCCAGCTACTCCTTTGCTTAAACATAATTTCTCAAGAAAGTTCTGTTTCAGATAATACAGCTGTCAGTGCATTAATGATTTTAAGGGTGGAATCCTGTGCCTACTGAATTCAGTTGCAAAGCTCACCCCAATTTTAATGCAGTTTGAAGAGATATAGTCCATTCTGCCACCTCTTTCTGTTGCATCTTTCTTACAGAAGAAGGCTCTGCTCCAGTTGCCCTGATACTACAGAACAGGAAGGAAGCATACTCTAGCCTCCAACATCACCCAGGGGGTCAAGGTCCACTGGGTCAGTTGCAGCACTTCTATCCAGTCAAAACCATCAGGAAGGTCAGCCTGGCAGCAACTGGTTAAAGAACTTATTTTGCAGCTCACTTCTTTGTTCTGGCATCCTCAGACTTGTATCCATTTCTCTCCATGCTCTGCGTGTCTCTCTGTGTGTGTTCTTTTTAACTGTAACCACCCTTTTGGCAGGCAAGACTACATTTTAACACCAACAGCATTGTTAACTGTGGTTATTTAAAATGTAGCTTAATGTATTTGTAAACTGCCTGGAATGGATCTGCATTCCCAAAAGGTGGAGCATAAATAACTACAATAATAACAAATAATTAAATTGAAAATTAAACAAGAGCTCTCTTCTTTCCTGCTCTAGTTATAGGAAGCCTACTTGTCCATCCAGCCCATCATTATTATTACCACACTATGAAAGTTACTAATATTGGTTTGTTAAACTGGATTGTGAGATGCAACTAATAAGGCATAGTAGTACTACTAATGTATGTATTTATTTAAGTTATATCCCAACCTTCCTCCCAAAGGAACCTAGGGTGGCAAAAACATCTGTTATAAAAATGCATTTTAAAATGAAATAAAAACGTATTTAAAACATTCTAAAACTGGTAAATCAACAAAAAAAAAAATACAGCATCTAAAACAAATTTAAAAAGGTAGATATGTAACCAAATCATGTGTCTGTACAGTCCCACCCAAACAGAAAAGGTTTCTGAAGGCAGTGTAGTACCTGCCTAATGTCAACAGGCAGGCAGTTCCAAAGGTGCTGCCACACTACCATCATATACAGTGGTACCTCAGGTTAAGAACTTAATTCGCTCTGGAGGTCCATTCTTAACCTGAAACTGTCCTCAACCTGAGGTACCACTTAAGCTAATGGGGCCTCCTGCTGCCACCGCGCCACCGGAGCACAATTTCTGTTCTCATCCTGAAGCAAAGTTCTTAACCTGAGGTACTACTTCCAGGTTAGCAGAGTCTGTAACCTGAAGCGTCTGTAACCTGAGGTACCACTGTACCAGATCAGGCTATTTGTTTATTAAGCCTAAAAGATGATTATTTCTGATTTGCATTCAGATGCTTTTGGCGGGGGGGGGGGGGGGGCTGGTCTTGCATGCATTCCCTTAAGATATTTGAAGTCGCTTTGAGCTGCTGCGGCAACCCCTCCCCCAAAAAAGACTGATAAATTTAATAAGCAACTATGTCATTAAACCATAATAACAGCACAGAACATTCCAGGTACCTTCAACTTTTTGAGACCCGCTTTGTACCTGGGCATGCATGCTGGGGGGTGCTCCTATTGCACAGAATCAGAACTGTAAATCTGGAAATGGGGCGCAGGGGTCATCTAGTCCAAGCCTAGGCGGGCCACCACCCTGCACTGCAAGGGGTAAGACTAGATGGCCCTCGGATACCCCTTCCAATTCTGTGATTCTTCTAAGACAGGAATCCATGGCGACCTGCCTTGGATCCGCGACCACCAAGCTGAAGAATCCAGCGGCTCTCAGGCAGGTCTTTTAAGCCTGTTACGAAGCCTGCTCTTCCGCCTTCCCCTATGCCGCGAGAGACGCGGGTTCGAATCCTCCCTCAGCCACGAAACTCCCGGCCAACCTCGCGGGGTTGTTGCATAGCTGTCAACGTTCCCTTTTTTTAAAGGAAATTCCCTTACTCCGAATAGGATTCCACGCAAGAAAAGGGAAAAGTTGGCAGCTATGGATTGTTGTGAGGAGAAAAGTAGCGAGTAAGCCCCCTCTCTCTTTCCCCCCGCCCCCAGGTCGTTCAAACTACCCCTGCCACTTGTCTCCTCAGGTCAAATGGGACCTTACTCTCAGGTAAAGCTGCACGTTAAACATTTTCCCGTGTGTTTGGGGGGGGGGGCGTGCAGCGTCTCAGTACCTGGGCGGTGACGAAGCCCTCATAGACGCTCTTCTCCCGGTTCTGGGGCAGGAGGAGCGGGCACTCTCTCAGCAGCGACCCAACACCGGCAGCCATTATTATTATTATTACTACTGTTTCCCGCCCGTTCGGTTTTCCCTCTTCTCACGCGCAAACGTTTCTTTTAACCGCCACCGAACCATTCGACCACAACGCGCAGGCGCAATCTCTCTCCCCCCTCCCTTGCGGAGGGAGGGTTCGGCGCGGCGCATGCGCGTGCCCCGGAGAGAAGCAACTGACAGTGTCGCGCGCCCTACACCCGTTCCCTCTCAACTCGAAAGGAAGGCCAAGAAAGGGGCGGGAGGAAGTCGGGGGCGAGGTCAGAGATGGTCACGCCCATTGCGCGCGCCGT
The DNA here is from genome assembly GCF_965153285.1 of Podarcis tiliguerta. Classification (NCBI taxonomy): domain Eukaryota; kingdom Metazoa; phylum Chordata; class Lepidosauria; order Squamata; family Lacertidae; genus Podarcis; species Podarcis tiliguerta. Next base: position 9,974,562 of record NC_139536.1, on the reverse strand, counting down.
TCTGTGTTCTATGAGGGACGGTTGAAATCCGTTTAGTTTTGAATCCGCCCCGTGCCTCCCGCCGCTAACTGTGATTGGGCAGAACGCGCGAGCGGAGGAGAGTGGAGGGGCGGGGCTGGAGGTAAGCCACGCCTTATTTTGAGTCAATCTCCAGTTGTGACAAGTAGATAATTGAAATACTGTACTTTATTGTCACTTGTACAACTTGTATATAGTGAGATTACGCATAAAAAGAGATATAAGTTCCCGCCTGCTTTTTGGCGGGGCTGCAGTTAAATACAATTAAATATTGGCTCGCGCTGTATTTTGGTGCAGCCCTGCACACGTCTAATAAGAAATTATTATTATTTTTTTATTATTATACCCCACCTTTTTCCCTGACAGGGACTCAAGGCTGCTTTACAAAGAAAAATGGGAACAATTAAAAACATACAGAAAAAAACAATCACTTCAAAACAAACATTGGGAAAGTTAATACTATATATAATATGCACACACCTATTAAAAACATCAAGATAAGTGCAGTAAAAACTGCAGGCCTCCTTGAATTAAGGGCGACTTATATACACAATTTACCTGGGAGTAGGTCCCATTGAACTCATGCACAGGTTTGATTGTGATATGCACAAAGATGGAAATATCCAACCCCACCTACTGTGGAGGAATGGTTGATAAAATTATTGGACTTAGCTGGGACGGCGAAGTTAATGTGTTTTAATTAGAGAAAAATTATTACTGACATTTATTAAAGATTGGAAATTTCTGATTGCTCCTAGTATGGCCTGGGGAGGGGGAAGAATGCTTCTGGGGAGAGGCTGCTCTAGGGCAAAACCTATTTAACCTGTGTTTTTAGAAATGTAAGTTAAAGAACTTGGTTTTCCCAGTCATTCTTTTTTTCTCTCTGTGTGGTGGTGTCTTTTCAAATTGTGAGCTTGAGGGAGGTGACCTCAGTACTGATTTTTGCAAGTTGCTCTGAGAGTCTTTTGAGCTAATGGGTAAATGCCATAAATGTCTACTCAGAAATAAACCCTTCTAAATCCAGTGGGGCTTACTCCTGGGTAAGTGGAGTTAGGATTGCAGTCTCCATTATTGTCTATTCACCTTTATATAAACATATCACCCTAAAATAGCAGGGCCTTTGCAGTTGGGGCCCCAAGGCTGTAGAAGAGCCGTAATCTAGGGTTGCCATACACCTGGAATTTCCCAGACATATACAGAATACTGCAGTCGGAAGCAGTGTCCGGCCAAAAATCGCTAAAAATGTCCGGGAAAATCCGGATGTATGGCAACCCATGTCGTTTTGGGCTATTTTCCTTAAAAACTTTGCCAACTTTGCCAAAAAAAAAAAGCTCACCAACTTTTCTTTCTGGATTTTTACTGTTTGAAATATGGCAACCCTGCTGTAATCTAGATTGGGGGAATTATGTTTCTTTGCTTAACTAGATTGACTAATTGGCCGGACTCTATATAAGGCAATTTCCTGACCAGTTAGGCTGAGTGAGACAGCCCACTTCAGGGAATAGATTAGAGGGCAGAAAATGACCAGGTATATAGTTGGGGTTGGGTTTTTTTTAATCAATGTGTTGAACTCAGGCACAAAGGTCTCTTAACCCACCTTCACTGCTCCGCACTTTCTGAAGTTCCATCAGGTGTTGCCTGTACATCTTTAAGCCAATTGTCAAAGCTATAGGGACTAGAAACTTGCTCTTTCCATTTAAAAAAATATTTTAGGATTCACAGGGATGCTGAATTCTGTCTCCCATAAGAATTTATGCGCTAGCAAAGGATCATGGAGGACGCACAGGCCTGCATGCTGCTAGCTATTCCAATGTTCAGACCTCTTTATCTAAAAATAACATCAAGTGGCCTTGAGTTTTTCATCTGCTCACATATGCAAAACACAATCTTGGCTCCCTAGAATTATTTCTTCCTGGCAGGTGTCCAAAAGCAACCATATAAATCAGTTATCTTCTACACATAAAGTACATAGGTTCTCTAATGCCTCATTTACATCTTGAATTACAAAAAATATTCCCATTACAGACATTGACAACACTGGAAAACCAGACCAATCCATATGCTGTACTGATTTGGAAGGCCCAAAAGGATGCTGTTAATCCCTTTCAAACCTTGAAAATACTTGGAGGTTTTCCAGACTGTCCGCTGAAGGTTTTCCCCTTCAGAAATGATTGGCGGGGGTGGTCTGAATCTCTAAAATAGAGCTTTGGCTCATAATTCCTGTTTGCCTGTTCCCACCCTTCTTCAAAATTCATCCTCAGTATGATCTTTCTAAACCATCATAACTGCATCTTTTTAAAAAAGATAAAAAAAAGCTTCCACTACTGCCTGTAAATCTCTCCATTCTTGTGTTTTAAAAATAGATTCAAGATAGGATGTAGAACTGGGCCAAACGAAATTAATTTCAACGCAGATAAATGCCAAGTTTGGCATATAGCATTCTATCCCAACGAAGTTGTCTCATTAGCACAAAGGCTTCTGCCTGCACAATGGGATTTTCTTTCTCCTTTCCCTGCAGGTCTCCTGCACCTTCCAAATCTCTTTTGGTGGTTACCCCCCAGTCCTTTGGAGCAGGTGGAGGAGGCTGCAGGGAGAGAAGAGGGAAGTCCATTTGTACTGGAAGAATTGTCAAATAAAATCATGTGTGACACTTGGCTTGATAGCAGCCCATGTGAACAGGATCTGGGCATATTAGTAGGCCAGAAGCCAGACATGTATCAGCAGGGTGATGTGGTTGCTATTCTTCTTTGGCAATCACTCATAGCGGAGTAAGATTGTCTTCCATAAACAAGGTTTTGACAATGAGTCCATAAGTGTGAATTCTGGATCCACACGCCCTTCCACAGTGGGGACATTGGTTTCCGGGTGGGAGTTGAACACGGTGTGGATTTGCCAAGCATGCCTTCCTCTTAGCACGTTTCTCCCTTGCGTCCTCAGTTCGAGTGTCTTCAAAGCACATGAAACCTTTAGTAAAGGCTGTTCTCCAATTGGAGCGCTCGCAGGCAATTATTTCCCAATTGTTGGTGTTTATACTACATTTTTTAAAAAGATTTGCCTTGAGACAGTCTTTAAACCTCTTTGGTTGACCACCAGCATTGCGCTTTCCATTTTTAAGTTCAGAAGAGAGTAGCTGTTTTGGAAGATGATAATCAGGAATCCGCACAACATGACCAGTCCAACGAAGTTGATGTTGACGAATCATTGCTTCTTCCAGTACACTGCTATTAGTTCACCTATTAAGGCTAATGCAGTTCTAGGTTGCATCAACAGAAGTACAGTGGTACCTTGGCTGTCGAACGGCTTATTTGTCGGAACAAATCAGCTCCCGAAAGCTGCAAACACAGAAGTGAGTGTTCTAGTTTGTGAACGTTTTTTGGGAAGTCGAACGGCCGACGTGGCTTCCGATTGAGTGCAGGAAGCTCCTGTAGCCAATCAGAAGCCATGCCTTTGTTTCCAAACCGTTCCGGGATTTGAACGGACTCCCAGAACAGAGTAAGTTCGACAACCGAGGTACCACTGTTTAGCGTCCAGATCATGAAAAGTAAAGGTAACACTCTATTCTGCTTTGGTCAGACCTCATACTTGCATACTGTGTCCAGTTCAGGACACTGCAGTTTAAGAAACCAGAAACTGGAATGTGTGGGTGACAAAAATAATTTTATTTATTGCACTTCTGTCCCACCTTTTCTTCAGTAGAAGCCCAGGGATATGAGTCTTGGGCTAAAAGAAGGTTACCCTGTTCCAATCTATACCTAGAGAAGACTTTGGATAAGGAGCATTGTAAGTCAAATGAGTTTCTGTCTATTCATTACTTCACTTGTGTGATATAATTCTTAATAATGTTACAGTATTCCAGTAGCATATCAGCATTGTTTTTTCAACACATTTCCATTACGTAATCATTGTTTATTTTGTATATTGTGCGTTTATGTATGATAAATGTAGTTCAGATAAAATACTGGGTTGTGATTGTTGTATTTTTATGTAAAGTGCATCTTAAATATGAATAATACAAGCAGATGGATTGACCTTCCTAAATGAATAAGGTTACTTGAATTAAATCCCGTTATCATGTACAAAATATATTCTGCAGCAAAAATAAGATCCCGTGAATTGATACAATACATGATTTCACAAGGGTAGTTGTAAAAACCCAGAAAATCAAATGAAAAATTCCAAATTCATAGCTTAAGAGAAAACATTTTAAGAAATGGAGCAAAACAATTTTTGATTTGTAAAGCTCTAAATGAATAAAGAAAAGTCTTTGAATGCGAAGATGATTAAAAAGACAACATCATTAGCAAAAAGATATTTACAAGTTTGGTTTCTTTCATTTTGACTGTAATTTTAATTAGTTGGACACTGGGAGGGGGAGATGAATATAAAAGCCTGCATCATGTACTTACTGTTCAAATTGCATTCCACCTTAATTTTATGCTCTTCAGTTCTTAATTTTCTCTCCTTTTTTTGTTCTACGTAATCCGGTTATCAGACTAAAGTGATTTTCTCTCATCCAGGTTTAAAATTCAGCATTCCAATCTTCAAGTTTTATTCTTTCATTTGCCAGAACTCTCCAGGTAGCTTTTGAATTCCTTTGTCTGTATACTTACGTAGGCTTTTCAAAGAATCATCAATGCAGAAATAGAATCCACTTGCAAATGTTTTGTTTAGTTCTTCCCCCAGTTCTCCCTATGGCATGTGCATCCCAGGTAACTGTTTGAGCAAGGTGTAACCAATATAATCTAGGGATCTAGCTTCAAATGGCTCAGGGGAGATCCCCAGTGGTCAAGGGGTGGTGGGAGCCGCAGACCCTCAACAACAGGAGGCCAAAGTTTACTCTAGTGACTCTCTAGGATTTCAGACCTGGAAAGCTATCTGGAGATGCCGGATTTTGAACCTAGGACCTTCTGCATGGAAAGCTCATGCTGTGCTATTGAGCTATTCCCCTTCCCAAGAAAGAGAGGAAGATAATTTCTGGGAATCAGTAGGGAGAGAAGGCAGTGAAGGAACTCCTAGATTTGAGCTGTTCCCTGTGCTCAGCCTGAAAGTGGGGCGGGGGGGGGGGGACTGGAAGAAATGATCCCTTTCCCCTTTGTCTGATGGAAGGAGGTGAGACTGTGGCAGCATTTCAAATGATGGTGTTTTGAATGCATTTTCTCTCTCTCTGAAGATCTATTTAGGGAAAAAATGGATTGTGTGATGAAGTCCGTGACCCTGCGGTGTGGTGGATTGTGTGTTCACTTTTTTTAGATGTAGGAGTTTTTCTTTTTCCAGGCCTCGCTCAGCCAGAAAGCCCTTCTCAGCTGGGGGTGGTCTTGGACAGCTCAGGCTCTAAGCACAATCGACCTCCTAGGGTTGTTTTCAGGATAAATGGAAGAACTACAAAGCTGGAAACTGCTGCAGAATGAAAAGAATTGCAGTTGATTCCTACTCTGAAGTAGGTCCCCACTGAGTTTAGTGGGATTTACTTCCTAGTAAGCATGCTGCCCCAATGGCTTTGTACACACACACACACACACACACACACACAGAGAGAGAGAGAGAGAGAGAGAGAGAGAGAATATAAAGCCAAGCATGTTTAGACAAATTATCTATCACATCACATTTTTTAGAACGGTTGTTAAAACACTGATGAATGAATATAGAGTAAGATGATGAGTCAGGGGTACTAAAAGGAGCAAATGGGTAGGTTCCACTAGATGCTACCATAAGTACCGAGATATTTTAGTTTATAACCCAATGTGATTAAACTGCATGAAAATTAAGCTGTGATAATGCTACAGTAAAATAAGTCTTAAAAAATAAAGAGGCTTCTAACTAAACCACAATATTAAAAAGAAGAAGAAGATACTGATGGTATGTTTTGAGAAGGGGAACCTGATAGAAAGAACCTTGGGATGGAAAGTGCTGGGTTGCTGATTTGACAAAAGCACCATTGCTGTTGCACTATAAGCCTATTGTTATTAGATATATTGCTGACTTGCAAGCTGATCCATTCACACAGCCAAAGTGGAACAAGCTGGGAATGTGGGTTGAGCAGAGTTTAGCACAAGCTAAAAGCAGTTACTGTACAAAAGTCTTAGCACACAGTCGTGCAACTTGGTTGACATCTCCTGTGGCCATCGAGATTCACCCCCTGCCTTGCACTTTGGCACGTATTGTCTTGACAACTGCGGAGGATCGGGTTTGGTTCCAGTGAACTCCCAGCAGTCCTATTTAAAGAAGCAGGAAAAGGCTAATGGCAGGCTTGGCAGCAGTAGCTGTTGCTCTTCTCTAAGGGCCTGCTTTGTTGTCCTTGGTATCAAACTCTTGCCTGACTTTCTACTGCTTTTTCTTTGGCTATGTGCTTTGGACTAGCGAAATTTACCTGCTGGGAGCAGGCAAAGGCCCTGGTCAGCTAGACTGAGTCCTTCAGATCAAAGGACTGTGATATCTGGCGCCAGGACTAAGACACTTCTCTTGACTAGGCAAGAACTAATAGCCTATCCCAGGCATGTCCAACTTCCAAGCAATCCAGTATAATAAAAAAACAGGCAGTGATCTACCCATCACGATCGACCTGTTGGACATGCCTGGCCTAGCCATTCCTGATGCTTCGAACAGCCTACCAACCACAAGGCGTAATGTTCCATGCCTCACCTGCATCCCCTTCTGTGAAGAGGAGTCTGGGCACACAGAGTCCAAGTCAAAGTCTGACTTTCAGCCATGAGGTTCTAGGTTCAAGCCCTAGACTTGTATGTTGCCTGGCTTTCTGGCTAGAGAACATCTCTCTCAGGCATTATAGGTTCTTCAGGGATCCATCCCTGTTGGGCTGGACTCCTTGCATGGGTAGACACCGATAGACTCAACCGACAGTCTCCAGGTGCCCCTTTCAGATACGCTCCTAAATTGCTTCACGAAAGTGGTTGTTGGAAGGAAGCACAGAATTCAGCATATCTACCCCAGAGCTTGGCTTGCTATAGTCTTCGGTCTGAATTCAAAATGGAAAAGCCTCTTAACATTTGGAGTCTAGACATGATCTCCTCAAAGCATTCTCAAAGGAGAGTGCTTTTCTTTCATGCACCACTTCCATTCATGTCTTCCTGGACTCTAAAAAAACTTCTGGCTTGCTTGGTTTCATTATACAGATCAGTCTGTTCTATGACGTCATTCAGTAACATCCAATTTTACCATCTGGTCAGACTTGGCTTTTGCTTTCTCTCTCGGCATCCATGGAGTTTTTACATGGCACATGTACTTTTCCTAGAGTGCTGGGACCTATAACTTTGTGAGTTTTTCTTTGTCCTACATCTCATGCCAATAAAAGCCATCATCCAGTTTTTGCTAGCAGTAAAATTTCCAGCTACTTTAGTAGGCAAAAATTGTCTACCCGTAACAGATCTTTTATTCAACCGTGCATTGTATTCTTTTATTAAAACTTCTAATATTTGTTTCTTTTTTAATTTAAAAAGCATGTCTCTGAGGCTTTTATTAAATAAAGTAATTGTCTTTCTTCTATACCATTAGTTTTCAGACTGGATTCCTTCACTAGTACCAAAGCTGGGCATGGCTGTAACAGTGAATATACTCCCTGAAAGGAACATGAGAAGCTGCCTTATACAAAGTCACACCATTTATCTATCTCCATGTTGTCCACACTGACTGGCAGCAGCTTGCCACAGTTTCAAACAAGTTATGCATGACCTGGAGTTTGCAAAGGCCTGAATCTGCAGTCTTGTGTAGGCATGGCATTTGCTTAGCCACTCAGCGATACAGACCTTTATTGAACTATAGAAATATTGTTCCTCTCCTTCCCCCTAGGTAAAGGTAAAGGAACCCCTGACCATGTTGTGTCACTCATCTCGCTTTATTGGCCGAGCATGACTAAGCCGGGTCATGTGGCCAGCATGACTAAGCCGCTTCTGGCGAACCAGAGCAGCGCACGGAAATGCCGTTTACCTTCCCGCCGGAGCGGTACCTATTTATCTACTTGCACTTTGATGTGCTTTTGAACTGCTAGGTTGGCAGGAGCAGGGACCGAGCAACGGGAGCTCACCCCGTCACGGGGATTTGAACCGCCAGCCTTCGGATCGGCAAGTCCTAGGCTCTGTGGTTTAACCCACAGCGCCACCGGCGTCCCTTTTCTTCCCCTTAGGAGCACTTAAAAACATGACAAAACATTGGATTGCATCCAAAGTATCACTAAGTAACTCCTTGAAGAGAGGAACAACTTCTGCTTATGCGATGGGACTTTCTTCCTCCATCTTCCCATCCACACTCCCTACATTTGTTTGGGGAGTTCTCACAACCACCTGGGGCAGATTTGCCCAGGGGGAGGAGAGGAGGGAAACTTCCGTTTTGCAAGCCAAAGTTATTCTGCTAGTGCAATTAATTTATTCGGCTACCACCCTCTGTGAGATAGTGAGTTTCAATGCCCACCTTACATGTCATTGGCATCTGGTGGTGGTGTGGGTAGGGAATCTCACCATATGAGGACACTGTTGGACGTAGGAAGCAATCCTAGACCTACTGCAAGGAAGGAATGCAACTTGCATTCAGTGACATCCCCTTTGCCCACATACTGAATAATTTCTTCCAGATTTGCTTGTCTGCTGTCACTGATCTTCCCCTGTAGAGACATATACAAACAGTTTGTATGGTGTGCTGGTTAGACTCAATAGCCCTCATTGCACCCAGTAAATACTGGGCCCAGAATATTCTCTTAAGTTACAGGGCATCCACAGAAGACAAATCAATACAAATACAAAAAAAAAACTCATAACACAACTCTGTTGTGCTGCCTACCTCAGTCATGACTCTGATAGATCAGAAAAGGGGCCAAGCAAATTAGGAGGGCCAGTGGCACAAGTTTACTGCACCAAATTATTGGTTTGTTTTTGTTTTTTTTAATAAATATTAATTTATTAAAATAATTCAACATTAATACAGACATATTGCGAATATACAAACATACATTTCATACAGTCCTTAAAAGCATTCATACATACCCACCCTCAATCCCACACATATTTCCTTTTCCCACCCCCATCCTTCACACCTCACCCCATCCTTGTGTTAGGCTTCCAATCTACTCAATTGCAATTTATTTCCACTTCTGTTACTTTATTTCACACACTTTTAAACCAACTTTCTGCTTCTTTTTCTGTTACACGTTGTTATCCATCTTATTTAATATTTCAGTATTTATAACGGGACTTATTTATTCTAATAGGAGTTCTGATTTTTCAATATGATTTTACAAATATCCTTTAAACACCTTCCAGTCCTTGACTATCTTTTCTTTGGGTGAATGGAGTGATGTGGTGGGTGCAAGGAGATTTTTGGGGGAGGTGTATATGGAGGTGTATCATAGAATCATAGAATTTGTAGAGTTGGAGTTGACCACTGTGGTCATCGAGCCCAACCCCATGCAATGCAAGAATATGGAGCTCAAATGCCTGACCCTGAGATTAAGAATCTCATGTTCTACCAACTGAACTAGATTAATTTTGTGTAGCACGAATGTACAGTATTATGTAGTGTACATGTAGATGAATTATTTTGATGCCTGTATTATGTGTTTTTGTCACACAATGAAATGCTTTGATGTGATGTGTTGCATTTTGATTAGGGACTTAGAATTGTAGAGGTGGATTATCGAGTCTGACCTCCTGAAGTGCTGGAGTATTGTGATACATGTTTATAAAAATAGAAAAAGCCTGCTGGATCAGGCCAATGGCCCATCTAGTCCAGCACCCTGTTCTCATATTGACCAACCAGATGCCTGGGGAAAGCATGCAAGTAGGATTCAAGCACAAGAGTAGTCTTCTTACATTCTTACGAACAAGTAACCTACTCCCTGGCTCTGTCCAGGGTGCTGAAGTGCCTGTCTCTGTCCACCAATGTTTTCCACTTGGTTCCTGACCCAGGACTGGCTGATGCCCCAGCCTGCATAATAACTTCACTGACCAGTAACTTGAGATCTCTTCCAGAAGCTATTTCCACCCAGCTCTCCTTATGTGCTCAACCGAGCCGTAATGGGACAACCACTTCTCCACTGAGCTTCTGTTAAGTATGGCCCTTGGGGTCAATGTGGGCTATGCTCATGGGTTTAATCTTCAACTTAGTCTGTGACTGTGCTGTACCCACGTCATACCTTCCTACAGCTCACAATTCCTTACATGTGGACAGGTAGGGGAGATATAACTGCCTGAGCATAGGTGTATAGGATGCACTGAATGAGCCCACCTGACAACTTCTATTCTTTAGTCACTGAGTCAGGCTATTATAAAAATAAGTAATAGTCATTTTCCATATGGCAGGTGATAGCACCTCTCTCAATTTCTCTCTCCTATATGGTAGATAATAGCATGATACCTTAGTTTAATTCATGGATGGGAAACTTATGGCTCTCTAGTTTATGCTGGTCAGGGCTGATGAGAGTTGGAATGGTCTTTTTCAAGGAATTAGAGGAATGGTGGGAAATGCCAGCATTTGGGACCTGGGAAAGCACCTGCCAGTAATTATGTTCCACTCCATCAACGTTGATTCCCAGGTGGTTTGCAAGTGTATAGAAAAAGAGGCACAGGTTTAACATACAGCACACTAAAACAGACCAACAATTATTATTATTTTTAAAAAACCTAGTAAGCAAGCAAGCAGCAATTTTTTTAAAAAAAGTCAAACGGACAGAACTTAATATCTATGCCAGCTAACAATGACTCTGACTGCCCGTGTTTATCTGGTGTTCTTTCTTGTCACCTCCCATTCTTTAAAATGGGAGATGTTGGAGATTGAAGCTGGGAGAGAAAAATGGACAGCTTCTGTTCTGCCATCGAGCCAAGGTCCCTCCCTCAGAGATGCTACTCTATTCTTATTGACTTTCTTGTTGGAGAACCCCTGATAAATTTTGGAGGAACCCCAGCTTTCCGCAACGCATGTTTTGAAAACCGTTGATCTTAAGATATTTCTGCTGCAGCACCAGAAACCTGGATCCAGAAGTTCTTGTCTCAGATTTCTTCCTTCCTTGCTGTCCTTTGGAATAAAGCAGCATTTACCCTCAAAGGGGAGGGGGAAAAAAATGAAATGTGTTCAACATATGGCATGTGCGACCATTTGATATTTTAAATCTATAGTAAATGTCAGGAACAATTTTTACTGCCCTCCCTACATTACAAGCGCTTGGATCATTTGTCTTTCAAAGGACTAGTAAACCTTAATTTGCTTTAGCAGCTCTCAGTGGATTTTTATTGTTTCTTACTGCTGCCTCTCAACTCATGTAATTTGTAAAACTAAATATGAACTGCTAAACTCCATCAATTTGGTAGTATTCTTTAATATCAATTTTTACATAATTAGCCTCCAAACTGTGTTCAATTACTGCCAATTAATCTCGTGTACTTGGAAGGACAACACTCATTTCCCAGGGAGCACGGCATCTAAAACGGAAGATAGTTCTGATAAATGGGAACGGGCATCATTTTCTTTCTTTGCTCTCATTGTAGGGGCTGGTTTGCTTGGACATTTCTCCACCTAATACCTGCTTCCTCTGGTTGTTGTTGTTGTTTAGTCGTTTAGTCATGCCCGACTCTTCGTGACCCCATGGACCAGAGCACGCCAGGCACTCCTGTCTTCCACTGCCTCCCGCAGTTTGGTCAAACTCATGCTGGTAGCTTCACGAACACTATCCAACCATCTCGTCCTCTGTTGTCCCCTTCTCCTTGTGCCCTCCATCTTTCCCAACATCAGAGTCTTTTCCAGGGTGTCTTCTCTTCTCATGAGGTGGCCAAAGTATTGGAGTCTCAGCTTCACGATCTGTCCTTCCAGTGAGCACTCAGGGCTGATTTCCTTCAGAATGGATAGGTTTGATCTTCTTGCAGTCCATGGGACTCTCAAGAGTCTCCTCCAGCACCATAATTCAAAAGCATCAATTCTTCAGCGATCAGCCTTCTTTATAGTCCAGCTTCCACTTCCATACATCACTACTGGGAAAACCATAGCTTTTACTATACGGACCTTTGTTGGCAAGGTGATGTCTCTACTTTTTTTTTTTCTAGACAGCATCTTAAAAAGTAGAGGCTTCCTCTGGTACCTCTCCCTAACTCATCCTACATGCTTGGCAACACCATGCTCTAAATGGTCTATTGACATTAGCTTTCCAGAACACATATGCTGAGCTTCTTTAGTTTCCCCACAAGGAAACGAGGGATGGGTAAAATATAAAGGTATGATTGTGGAAAGTGGGGATGTTGTTGCAGCGATAATAGATTTCATCTTGCAGTAATTGGCAACTCTACCTCCTTATTTATCCCTCGTCTTCTAAGCATAATCAACATAAGCATCTGGGGGGGTTAGATAAGTGCTCCTATATTGTAAGGCAGTAAACATACAGGCACACACACATATACAAATTGCACCCCACCCATAAATATGCATAAAGTGATTAGTAACATTGCTAAGGAGTCATATAGATTGTGCACAATGTAAGCAGCAGAGGCATTTTTTTCTGGCGCAAGAGTTATCCGAAAAGGACACCTAGAACATTAACAAGAATCCAGCAAACTTTTTTTCTATTGACTTACAAAAGTCCGTCATAATGAACAAGGCTCCCCATTCAAAGTTTCACTCAGAAACCGTCAAGTTCCTGCATACTTTGCATGCCATGGGGATAGAGTTGATAGGGTTGATTCAAAAGGTTGGTGGACTTAGTTACTAAGTTCTGGGCCCATTTCAGCTCCCCAGTATATTTCCACTACATGTCACCAAATGCTCAAAGATGCTTGTTTCCTATTCCTGCTTTAATAAAGCCCCCTTCCGGGTATTTATGCCCTGTCCGCTTGAACAAGCATTCAAGGTGACCAACAAAGGCAATATTCAATAAACATAGTACGACAAAAAAGAAAGAAAGAAAGAAAAAAGAATCATCTAAAAGGAATAGCTGAGGATGTTGGAAGATTCCAACAGAAACAGGAGTGGAAATAAATAAATAAATAAATAAATAAATAAATAAATAAATAAATTTTTATTTATACCCCACCCTTCCCGGTTTCAAAACCAAGCTCAGGGTGGCTAACAGCAAATATAAAACATTGATTAAAATGTGACTTTAAAACAGCATAGAATACAACATAAAATGCAGCATCAATATTAATAGAATTCAAAAATTCAGGGTCATTTTTGGAAAAGAGAAAAAACCCAGTCAGTAGACACTGAATGATCACCAGGGCTAACTGGCCAAGTTGGTCCTACTAGGGCCAGCAAGGAGACCAGGGAAGAATTTAAATGTGGGGTCCCAGAAAGGGTTTCTTCATAGAAGAGGAAAGGGAATAGAGGATCAGGCTAATTCAAATTGAAGGCCAGGCAGAATAGCTCTGTCTTACAGGCCCTGCAGAAGGAGCTTATTCATCCCATGTCTGGAATGGAAATCAATCCAGCAAATACAATTGGCCCCATTTTGCTAGCAGGAGTTCTTGGAATAATGGAGTTGGAAGGGACCCCAAAGGCCATTTATTCCAACCCACTGCAAGGCAGGAACCACAGCATATGAATCCCTGGCAGATGACCATCTTACATGGGACCTGTTAGGTGAATATGGCCCTTTGTTGTTATCTTCATTGATGTAGCCCTGTGACCTCAGGATGAATGGCAAGGTATAAATCCCATTCATAAACAAGCATACTACACTGAATACTTTTCAGTTCCAACTTAGAAGCTTCCTCTTCTGCCAGGCATTTTGGTTAACAGTGGAGTGTTGGAGTCGTCTTATTGGGTTGTATATCGAGACTTCTAATCTTGTTGTATGGTCACCCAGCCCAGGATCATTTGATGATAAAGGACAGGGTATAAATTCAAGAAACAAATACGTACAACTACAAATCTTTTTTTAAAAATCTTTTTTTCTTTTTACCAACAACCAAAACACAAACAGTGAAAACAAACAGTGAAAACCCCCAGGCGGCTGATACACTGGGTATAAAGGTAAAGGTAAAGGTACCCCTGCCCGTACGGGCCAGTCTTGACAGACTCTAGGGTTGTGCGCTCATTTCACTCTATAGGCCAGGAGCCAGCGCTGTCCGCAGACACTTCCGGGTCACATGGCCAGTGTGACAAGCTGCATCTGGCGAGCCAGCACAGTACACGGAACGCCGTTTACCTTCCCGCTGGTAAGCGGTCCCTATTTATCTACTTGCACCCGGGGGTGCTTTTGAATAATAATATGAACCATAATTATGCATTGACTTCTTCTCCCTGTTAAATCAAGGCGCTTCCAGACTGTTTTTGTTTTTTTGTTTAATTTATTTAACATAATTATTACAAAATATTGCAAATACATACATACATATATATTTCAGATGAGCGCACATATATATATAAGGAGAAAAAGAGAAAAAAGGAAGAAAAGAAGAAAGAAAAATAAAAAATAAAGAGAAGAAGAAGAAGAAAAGTTGGAAGAATTTCTTCCAGATTTATTCTACAAATTTCTCACTAATACAATTTCATTGATTGACTTCCATCGCTTACACTGCACTTCCTATATACATTTTAAGCAAGATTGTATCTGTTATTCCATATTTTCCCCATACAATCTCACACAAATATTCTAGTCAATAAGTTTTCTAAATCTTTCATAAATCTATTCTATACACAACCAGACTGTTTTTAGATGGGATGTAGTCATATACCAAGAAATTCAGGTTACACAATTACAGCAGCCTGGGAGGTTTTGTACAACAAAGCACCTTGTCCCAAAGATCAGAGTTTTTGTGATATGGCTAGGAAAAGGCACTGGGAAGTGCGGGATAATACTTGCTTTCCTGCAATTTCATCTGACGTCTCTGCAGATTAGACCAAATGCTCATTAAATCTCCCTGAAAATGTATCAGGGTTAATGCTCAGTAAACAGGTAACTGGAAGTACCCTTACAAGCAGTAATATTCTGGAAATTCTAGCAGTGCTACTAAGGTACAGAAGCAAATGAACTCGCTGCTGAAAATGGCAAGTGTCTTGACTTTTCCCTGGTGCACCAGCAATATTGCAGTTATCACCGCTGAAAACATTTCTGTTTCACTGAGATTTCTTAGAATATTAATTTGATGCAGTATTGGACATCTGTTCTGTATTTTAGGATTTTTATTTTTTGCTATGATTCTTAAATATATATATATATATATTATTAAAATTTTAACAATAACAACAAGCATTGTGTTTCCAAAATACAATGCTGTAAAATTTCTGTAAAACACCAAAATTAGAATTTCCACAGTAGTAACATACGCAATAACTGATTTGATGATAAGCCAACTGCGGCTCACTTCCACCTCTTTCTGAAGCTTTCATTGTGAAATATCCATACCTTTCTTTTAAAAACAGCAACAACAACCTGTTTCTTAAGCAATCGTTTTAAGAAAAGCCCTGCTCAATCACATTAAGGGCCCATTGAATCCAGCAGGAACGACAGTAACAAACGAAAAGAGGAACACAAGGACAGAACCACTACTGAGAAGGTAGTGAGGTCTTCAGAACTTAACCTGGCAGTGAAAACATATATAGGAACATAGGAAATTGCCCTCCCATCAGATGTCAAAGAAATAAACAACTATCTGACTTTTAGAAGACATCTGAAGGCAGCCCTGTTTAGGGAAGTTTTTAAGGCCCCTGAAGGGCCAGGTATGCAGCCTAGGAATCATTTTGGACTCACAGCTGTCCATGGAGGCACAGGTCAATTCTGTGTCCAGGGCAGCTGTTTACCAGCTCAATCTGGTACGCAGGCTGAGACCCTATCTGCCCACAGCCTGTCTCGCCAGAGTGGTGCATGCTCTAGTCATCTCCCGCTTGGTCTACTGCAATGCGCTCTATGTGGGGCTACCTTTGAAGGTGACCCGGAAACTACAACTAATCCAGAATGCGGCAGCTAGACTGGTGACTGGGAGTGGCCGCCGAGACCATATAACACTGGTCTTGAAAGACCTACACTGGCTCCCAGTACGTTTCCGAGCACAATTCAAAGTGTTGGTGCTGACCTTTAAAGCCCTAAACGCCCTCGGTCCAGTATACCTGAAGGAGTGTCTCCACCTCCATCATTCTGCCTGGACACTGAGGTCCAGCACTGAGGGCCTTCTGGCGGTTCCCTCCCTGCGAGAAGCCAAGTTACAGGGAACCAGGCAGAGGGCCTTCTCGGTAGTGGCACCCGCCCTGTGGAACGCCCTCCCACCAGATGTCAAAGAGAAAAATAACTACCAAACTTTTAGAAGACATCTGAAGGCAGCCCTGTTTAGGGAAGCTTTTAATGTTTAATAGGTTATTGTATTTTAGTGTTTTGTTGGAAGCCGCCCAGAGTTGCTGGGGAAACCCAGCCAGATGGGCGGGGTATAAATAAATTATTATTATTATTATTCAGGTTTGATGTTTTATTCTGTTTAATATTCTGTTGGGAGCCTCCCAGAGTGGCGGGGGAAACCCAGCCAGAAGGGTGGGGTATTATTATTATTATTATTAATAATAATAATAATAATAATAATTGCTTCAGATCCTTGGTCTATCTAGCTAAGTTTTTTCTACACTGGCAGTGGTTCCCCAGGGTTTCAAAGAGGAGACATTCCCAGTTCTACTGGGATCTTCCACATTGAGCATTACTCAAGCATAGAAAGAGCTGCCCCATTCTCTGGGCTTTCTTTCACACAGAGACTATAGAGCAGAGAGATGGGGAATCTGTGGTCCTCCAAATGTTTCTGGATTACCGTATTTTTCGCTCTATAAGACGCACCAGACCACAAGACGCACCTAGTTTTTGGAGGAGGAAAACAAGAAAAAAAATATTCTGAATCTCAGAAGCCAGAACAGCAAGAGGAATCGCTGTGCAGTGAAAGCAGCGATCCCTCTTCCTGTTCTGGCTTCTGTGATAGCTGTGCAGCCTGCATTCGCTCCATAAGATGCACACACATTTCCCCTTACTTTTTAGGAGGGAAAAAGTGAGTCTTATGGAGCAACAAATACGGTACATCTCCCATCTTCCCTGACTACCGGACAAGCTGGTTGGGGCTTATGGGAGTTGTAGTCCAACGACATGTGGGAGGCCATAGGTTTCCCACTCTTGTGCTAACGGTGAGTTTCCCTTTTGAATTCCCCTCAGGAAGGAGATGGGGGAAAGTTTGGGACTTTGCTTGTTACGCCTGATCAGAAGCAGGAAATTTCTCAGCCGATGCCAGCTTGCTTCTTTGCAACCAGCTAGTGAGTCGGATGCCGTTTGTCAGATGGACACAATATCCTTCCCCTGTAGGTGGTCTTTGTTTCATTAGGCTTCAGATTGATGGCACCAAACCGTAATCCAAAAATGTGCAATGGGGACATCCGCCTCATTTTTCATTAACAGTGTTTCCCAAACACACTGGAAGCAAGAAGAAACCATAGATTTGGTCCGGCTTATTTTTATCCTTGAAGACACGATTGATTATCCAACATCACTGCTGGATGCTGGCTGTTCCCGTTAAGCGATGTCTAGTACATAACTAGAGGAGACTGGTGTTTGGCACAATCGAGCCACGTGAGTATATTGTGCCCAAAAAAGAAGTTGTTAGTGAAGCTGATAAAACCCTGCTTTTTCTAAAGATTAAATGGGCTTGGCAGTGGGGCTTCTTCGTATTGCCTGAAATTAGATGGTTCATCCCAGATTTGGATGTGCCATCAGCATCCAATCATAAGTGGGAAATGAAGCTGCAATGGACTTTTCCTGCTTTCCCACGGAAACCAACTTTTCTTTCAGAGTTTCTCTCTGCAGCACAGAAACAAGAAGTTGTGGACCAGCATGCTTTGTGTATCTTACATCTCCGATGGTCTTACTATGGTCTTACAGTTGGTCCCTTACCTTTCCTGCCCTGACCTGGTCACAGTGATCCATGTGATGAGCACCTCCAGGCTTGACTACTGTAATTCGCTCTACGTGGGGCTGCCCTTGAAGCTGTCCCAGAAACTCCAGCGGGTGCAGAATGCTGCAGCGAGGCGGCTCACGGGGTCTCTGCCGTGGGAGAATATTCACCTAGTGAGTACAGGGTCAGATTTAAGGTGCTGGTTTTGACCTTTAAAGCCTTTCATGGCCTAGGACCCTCATACCTACAGGACTGCCTCTCCTGGTATGCCCCGCGGAGGACCTTAAGGTCCATAAATAGCAACACCCTAGAGGTCCCGGCCCTAAGGAAGTTAGATTAGCCTCAACCAGAGCCAGGGCCTTTTCAGCACTGGCTCCGGCCTGGTGGAACGCGCTGCCTCATGAGACCAGGGCCCTTCAGGATCTGATTTGTTTCCACAGGGCCAGTAAGACAGAGTTGTTCCGCCTGGCCTTTGGCTTGGAATCAATTTGATTCCCTCCCCCTCTTTCTTTTTTCCTTTCTCCTCCTGTGATGAGGCTGCATTTTAATGTTTTAATGTTGTATTTTAATCTTGTTTTTAAAGTTGCATTTCAATCAACTTGTTTTTATTATTGGTTGTTAGCCGCCCTGAGCCGGGTGCCCTCTTTGCTGGGGAGGGCGGGGTATAAATAAAATTTATTATTATTATTATTATTATTATTATTATTATTATTATTATTATGCTAGCCATGATGCCGAAGTGGGGCCACAGTCTTCAGAGATGGCATGTAACGCTATCAAACCGGTGGCCTGCATGAAACAGCAGAGAGGGACTGCCTGTAAGCCAGGGGTGGAGAACGGCCAACCTGTGGGCTGGATGTGGA
Organism: Podarcis tiliguerta; assembly: GCF_965153285.1. Lineage (NCBI taxonomy): Eukaryota > Metazoa > Chordata > Lepidosauria > Squamata > Lacertidae > Podarcis > Podarcis tiliguerta. The sequence continues at coordinate 9,955,841 of NC_139536.1, read as the reverse complement.
CTGAGAGGCCTCCCCATCTGGTCTGCATCGTCCTCTCTCACCACTCCTCTCTGCAGCACCGCAGCAAGGAACCACCTCAGATTGGACCCAGTAGGACACTTGGAATGCCTATTTGCCGTATGGAAACTTGGTGGGGAGAAAGGAAGGCTACATGGCAGAGGGAGGGAGGGTCAGCACTACCCTCCCCATATGCTGTGACTGTGCTGCCAAAAATTTGGTCCAACACTTAATTAGCTCTTTTGGGGGGGGGCCCTCTTTGCTGTTCTAACAGACAGTGTTCTAACAGACCCAGTGTAAAAGTGGAGGGTTGGAAGATGGAGGTGTTAGGATATTGATGTTCTGTTCCACCCTAAGAGCAGTGGCGTAGTGTGGGGGATGCAGGGGGGCCCGGCCGCACCGGCCGCAACATCTGGGGGGGGGGGCGCACTCACACTCGCAGCTCTCTGCCCCTACCTGGCTCACTCTCTCTCACTGCAGTGCTGGCTGTGCGAATCTGATCCGAGCCGCCGGGTCGCCGCCCACTGTGGAGGGGAGGGTGCCAGGCGTGCGGTGCGGTGTGGAGAGAGAGCGAGGGACTATCTGGGGGAGGGACAGTGCACCGGGGGGGGGGGCAAATTACTTGCCTTGCCCCGGGTGCTGACAACCCACACTACGCCACTGCCTAAGAGGAACAGATATGTGGATTGTTGTATGTCACATGTCCGTTTACATTCCAGCACAGCTCGCTGGGAACTTCCGTTTGCTTATTGCTTTTGCTTAGTGCTTCCTGCTCTTTTTTCTTTGTCTTGATCTATGCTGAACAAACTTCTTGTAAATGCGTTTTACATATGCCTCTGTCTGCCACTTCTGTTGTGTGTTATTCATTCTGCTGATTGAGGCGTGCTCAAGCTTCCAAAGGCTTCAAAAGCTGTGTGCCACTGTTTTGATACTGTTCCAAGGGAGACCAGAGTTCGCCCGGCTGGGGCCAGCTGGGGGTCTGTGAATTGCCCCCAATCCCTTGGACACATCCCAATAGGAGGGTGGGAAGGGTGCAGGGAAGAAATGGATCACCCTCCCCACCCTGTAGTTAGACTTTTGGGGGGGGGGACCCTCCTATTGGTTCCAAAGTTTAAGCCCAGCTTGCAAACTTCCTGGAGAGCATCCTCTTCTCACAGTGGCCAACCAGATGCCTGCGGGAAGCCCTCAAGCAGAACGTGAATGCTGCAGCACATTTGTGCTCCTTACCCAGAGATATTATAGGCTTAAAAACATGACACGAGTGGTTTAAGTCTTTTCCTTGGCTGATCTGCTGCAAAGTCCCCAAGCAAACAAACAAAGCAAAACCCTGACATTCTAGCTGCTGAAGATAAAAGGTCAGGTCACAACATGTTGACAAAGTCCAGCTTCTGTGAGTAAGATGGCAAAATCAGTTTGGCTTGGCGTGGTCTGGAAGTTTCCCAAGGACTTTGTACCATGGTCAGGAAGGGTAAGGTCAGGAGGTAGGATTTCAAGATGGAAAAGCTCCCCAATATATTTTGTTTTAGATCGTTTGAAAGAACAAATATTTAATCTTTTTTTTATTCCCCCCTAAACTTTGAAGAGTATGCTGGGCTTCTTTCCTCTGTGGAGCTGAAAGTGGCACACATGCTTCTTCACCTCCCATTTCCCCCCCTCACAATGACCCTGTAAGGTAGCTTAGGCTGAGAGACAGTGACTGGCCAAACATCATCCTGTGAGCTTAATAGCTAAATGGAGATTTGAACCCCATCTTCCCAGGTCCTAGTCCATTACTCTAACCTCTACGCTACACTAAACTGCAAGTGGGACACGGGTGGCGCTGTGGTCTAAACCACTAAGCCTCTTGGGCTTGCCCAAGAAGGTCAGCAGTTCGAATCCCTGCGAAAGGGTGAGCTCCCATTGCTCTGTCCCAGCTCCTGCCAACCTAGCAGTTTGAAAGCATACCAGTGCAAGTAGATAAATAGGTAAGGTAAACAGCAGAAGGTAAACAGCGTTTCTGTGTGCTCTGGTTTCTGTCATGGTGTTCTGTTGCACGAAAAGCGGTTTAGTCATGCTGGCCACATGACCTGGAAAGCTGTCTGTGGACAAACACCGGCTCCCTTGGCCTGAAAGCAAGATGCGCACTGCACCCCATAGTTGCCTTTGACTGGACTTAACCGTCCAGGGGTCCTTTACCTTTACCTTTTTACTAAACTACACTGGCTTTCTGGACAGTTTATAGAAACAAAAACAAAAAATGCAATTCACATTGAAGATAAAAGCAAAAGTTTAATAAATCACAGAAGCAAAAATACCAGCAGTACCCTCCAAATAGCAAGTAAGTAATAATTAAAAACAGGCTAAAAGACAGCAGCTTAAACCATGAAAACCAGCATATAATCCAGAAAGGTTTTAGGACAAAATCTGAAGTATTTTATAGATTGAGGAGGGGGGACCTCAGATTTAGGGTTCACATGTGGCCCTCCAGACCTCTGTGTCTGGCCCCTGAAACTTTTCTTAGGTTGCACTTTCTCCTCAGTTTACATCTCATCATTCTTGCTTAGCGCAGTCCTTGAGTGTTGCTATCTGGGTAAAGGATGGAGAGAAGCATTGTGTCGAAATTCTGGTTTCCATGTTACTGGAAGGCGGCATATATATATATGGAGTCTCAACCATTCCTCTGAGCACAAAAAGAAGATATTTACCCAGCACTGAAAGGGCCCTAGCTTGGGCGTCGGGCAAGCGTCTCGGGGGATTGCTGAAAAGGCTTTAACTATTTAATTTTATTTATTTCTACAATACATATTCCACCTTTCATCATAAAAGGAGCGGAGGGTGGGTAAAAACATTCAAAGAGTTCACTGACATAAAATCAATTAATTATCCCGGTATAAGACCCAGCATTCTCCACCTTTCAGCTATCATATTCTAGTGCCTGAGCTATTTAATCAAAAAGGCTGGAGAAGGGGGAATATTTTTATATGGCTCCCAAAACTAACCAATGTTGATGCTCTTCTAACCTCTGAATGAAAATGTGTTCTGCTGTTGAGGTGCCACCATTGAGAGGGCCCTGTAGCAAGTTATGGAAACCCAAACTTTGTTAGGTGGTGGCAAAAGCAAAGGTATTACCCCCCCCCCCAGCCTATATCTAGTCCCAGGCAGGATAGCAGTGGATGAGGGAGAGACAGTCCTTTAGAGATAACCCTTTAAAGAATGGCATGGGTGAAACACACAACATTCAAACATCATAGAAAATTATTGGAGTAACTGAAGGACTAAAACTTTGCTTATTTCTCCCCCGTGGGTTCCATTACAGGGAGAAGCTGTTTTTTCCTTTCTTTCTTCCTGTAAACTGCTGTTGCAAACCCTTATTTTTAGTTTTAAGCAAGGGGTGCCCAGGAAGATTTTTTAAAAACCGCAGAGAAAAAGACACTTTTGGTTCTTGATCTTTTCTTCTTCTCATCTCAAACCTTCAGAAAGTCTTGCTGGAAGAACACAAGGAGCAGCGGGAAGGGTTTCTAAGACACCTTTGAGAACTCCTTCCACTCAGATCCCAGGGTGGCTAGAACAGCGAATTGAGGTGGTTCAAAAAGTCTCGGAGCCAGAAAAGGGGGTCCTTGATCTGCAGGCGTTTCAAAGGCATTTCATCAACATATTGATCGAGGGAAAACAGCCACACAACTTTGCTTTGTAGCAGAGAAATTAACTTGGGGGGTGCCTGTGGGACAAAGACCGATGGATTAGCCCTCTTCTGCATAAATGCCGGGCCCTTGGAGGGCATCAACATTTTACCCTGGAAGTCAACTAATTTATCAGACTTTCAGACATGCACGGAAGACCAGGGGAGGGGAAGGAGGAGCAGCCACGTGGCAACAGCAAGGTGTTGGAGAGATTGCTTCACGTGGCGAGACCTCGCATTAAGGAGCCAAGTAGGCTTTTCTTTTTTCTTTCAAAAGCCATCTCATCTTTGAAATAAAAGAGATGGCTTATGGCCCATTTAACCTTCCAGGGAAGTTTGCCTCACCAGAAACATCTGATGTCTCTTAAGCAGCTAGATCTGCTAGCAAAGGCCCCTCTCACTCATAAACACTTTTCTTCTCCTTTTCTAAAATTGCCTTTCTTCAGGCAAGCCCTGTTTTTGCATTTATAGAATCAAGAGCTTTGGCCTTCCAATCCCAGGATTTTGCATAAATCATACCCGATACAATTAGCTCACAAACTTAAGAATTCAACCAGAGAGCATTTCTAGGCACCAACCTCACGATGTTTTCTTTGCAATATTTTTTGGTGGGGCGGATGACATATTTGCATTAGGAAGGAACATAGGGGTTTTAATCACGGACTTTAAATGAATTCATTCCGGAGGACAAATGTAAATCGGAGATCATCACTGGTCATTGGAACAAAACTATATTCCGCATTATTGGTTTATTACATTTATTAGCTATCTGCTAATGTTATGTACTGAGTTGAATAGGATCCAAAATGCAGCAGTCTGATTGGTCCTAGAACAATAGGACCCAGAATGCAGCAGTCTGATTGGTCCACAGGAGCCACCCAATCCAGCTCCAGTTGGAAATGAATCCGCAACCTGATTGGCCTACAGGAGAATCCCGGAATTAGCCAATCACGTGGGACCCATTGTGTAAATAATGTATATAAAGCAGACATTCTGGGGGAACTTCCATTCCTCCTCACCACTATGAGCTGAATAAAGAGCATGAAATCCACTCTTGACTCCGAGTATATTTCAGCTAACTATTCGAACACACAAGATTAAGCCGGCAAAACTCACCCGTCAGCAATGCAAAACCAAAAGCAGCGCTGCAAACAAAGCAAGCAGTTCACTGTCAACTGAGCACCCAAATCCAAACGGCAGCTCCAAGTGATAGCTGTCAATCCAGGAGGCTGAAATCAATGCTATTAAAATATCAATGCTATTGAAAAGATATTAAAATATGTTTTTTTAAATTAACGTTTAAAGGACTGGCAGAATTAAAATGTACGAGAAAGAACCTAAAGTTGGCACCAGATAGGAGAGCATTCCACAGAAGGGGACCATAGAATCATAGAATCATAGAGTTGGAAGAGACCACAAGGGCCATTGAGTCCAACCCCCTGCCAAGCAGGAAGCACCATCAGAGCACTCCTGACATATGGTTGTCAAGCCTCTGCTTAAAGACCTCCAAAGAAGGAGACTCCACCACACCCCTTGGCAGCAAATTCCACTGTCGAACAGCTCTTACTGTCAGGAAGTTCTTCCTAATGTTTAGGTGGAATCTTCTTTCTTGTAGTTTGGATCCATTGCTCCGTGTCCGCTTCTCTGGAGCAGCAGAAAACAACCTTTCTCCCTCCTCTATGTGACATCCTTTTATATATTTGAACATGGCTATCATATCACCCCTTAACCTCCTCTTCTCCAGGCTAAACATGCCCAGCTCCCTTAGCCGTCCATCATAAGGCATCGTTTCCAGGCCTTTGACCATTTTGGTTGCCCTTCCAAGGGTTGGTTGCCCTTTGGACCACTTCCAAGGAGTTCAGGAGCAATTCAGAACTTAACTGTGCAGCGGAAAACAAAACGGGAACATAGGAAGCTGCCTTCTACCTAGTCAGATCACAGTATTGTCGACACGGGCTAGCAATTCTTCAGGGTTTCAGACAGGTGTCTCTCCTAGCCATACCTGGAGATGGGACTTTCTGCAGTACAAGAGAGATCCACCACCACTGAGCTATGTCACTTCCCCATAGGGGAAGGAAACTTTTGAGTTGTGCCAGTGATACAACTCTGCTTATGGCCCTGTGAGCCAGGCCCCCCCTTGTAACCTGGGGTCACAGGAAATTACAACATTGTGTGGTGATGGGCAGCAGTCAAGAGGCAGAGAAGGAGAAAGGATTGAAATGATGCTTCAAACCTACATGGGTTGTCTGGGATTTAAAAGGTAGACCATGGGGAGCAGAAGTGGATGGAAGAAGGAAGGAGGGGAGGGAGGGAGGGAGGGAGGGAGGGAGGGAGAAAGAGATGCCAATCAGCTGGTTGGGCTGCCAGAGGAATACCCACTGATGAAGGGGAAGGCTACACCTGTGTGCTGAAGACCCTTCCCAGGATGATGGACATACTCAAGCTATAGTTAAATCACACCTGTACTCTCACGCCACTCCAAACCTCTTAGTAGGCTCTACAGTGGTACCTCGGGTTAAGAACTTAATTCGTTCTGGAGGCCCGTTCTTAACCTGAAACTCTTCTTAACCATCTTAACCTGAGGCACCACTTTAGCTAATGGGGCCTCCTGCTGCTGCTGCCTGATTTCTGTTCTCATCCTGAAGTTCTTAACCCAAGGTACTATTTCTGGGTTAGCGGAGTCTGTAACCTGAAACGTCTGTAACCTGAGGTACCACTGTATACGGTCCACAGGGTAGCCACCTCCATTATCAAGACTAGCTGGAATGGGAACAGTTCAGGTAAATTGATGTAACAGCTGTAGCTAGGTGTCTGTGGAGACCAGATAGTCTCTCAGAAGAAGAAATGGCACAGTCCTTCTCTCCCTCTGCAATACAGCCTGAAAGAATGACTGTCACCACCAGGTGACACGCTGTCAATTGCCAATTGGCCCTCTTGTGTCACCTGACTCTCCAGGCCTGGAGGAATCTGGGCTATTATGAGCTTTCTATCTCAATCCGACTACGGATTTCTCCTCCAGCCACCAGCGAGAGCCAACACACGCCAAATATGCAGCCTTCACAACCAGCCTCACATCGTTGAGTTAAGAAAGGAGGGCCTTTATTATATTTTGGAGTTTTATAAGCTGCACTTTCATAGACATATAGCGAGATGGAATGCAAGAATAAAATCAACAATACTATCCATTAAAAACATCCGTACCACTGAAACACTTTGCCCAGTTGTAGAAGGGGAGAATTAAAACAATAAGAGAATGCAATAGTTTTGCAATACCCCAAGTGGGTGGTAAAATCCCATTGATTTCATTGGCTTTGGAACGTAACCCACTAGGCAGGGAGGAAAAAAGCCAGGCAAACCATTGTTACAACAGTCACGTAAGAACTCACCAAATTGCATGGCACTGTCATTTTACTGTGGTCTGTTTAAGAAAACCAGCATTTTAATTGGAATTAGAGCTCAATTTAATTAGCAGCAGGCAAATATGTAAAGCGCAGAACAAAATTGGTTTGCATAGGAGACATTTCGAGGTGGGGGTGGAACTATTCCATTTGCTCATTTTAGTCCTTCTGCATTTATTTATACGAAGCTCCAGAAGCAATTTCTGTTATTTGGATGTTGGCTGTAGAGTCAGTGGGCCCATTAAATTTCTGTTAAAATTTCTTTCTTTGACTCACAATAGTCGGAAGGAGTCTTTGAGGTCATCCAGTCCACCCTCTTCTTGAATCTGCAATATTTATTTCCCAAAGTGGTTTACGATTCACATGCAGAGCATACAACAAAGTACAGTTTAAAACCACACACACACATACATACCGCAAATACGTCAAAACAATATTTCAAAGCATAACTGAAAACCAAGGGGACAAATGCACACTAATAGACTAATATATCTCCATGTAATAAGAATGTAAGGATGTCATCATTAAAGTCTTCAAGAACATTTGTCATCCTGTTGTGCATTTCACCTAATACAAAATCCGGATGCAATCTTGCCTAATATACACCTTTTTGCAAACCATTTCCACAGATCTAATGCACTTTGAATTTTGTTTTCACTAATCTATACATTCTTATTCATAAAGGTAAAGGTAAAGGGACCCCTGACCATTAGGTCCAGTCGTGACCAACTCTGGGGTTGCGGCGCTCATCTTGCTTTATTGGCCGAGGGAGCCGGCGTACAGCTTCCGGGTCATGTGGCCAGCATGACTAAGCCGCTTCTGGCGAACCAGAGCAGCGCATGGAAACGCCGTTTACCTTCCCACCGGAGCAGTACCTATTTATCTACTTGCACTTTGACATGCTTCCGAACTGCTAGGTTGGCAGGAGCAGGGACCGAGCAATGGGAGCTCACCCCGTTGCGGGGATTCGAACTGCCAGCCTTCTGATCAGCAAATCCTAGGCTCTGTGGTTTAACCCACAGCGCTTACTCATACTTTCCACTAATATGTGCTTTTTTTGCACCCATTATTTGTTTGCACAAGTGTGCCACAAAATTCAGAGACACGTGGATTTCAAATGATAGCTGCCTTTCAGTATGTGAATTAATTTGGCAAGTGTGAATCAGGTCCTTCCGCATTGAAATGCTGAACCAAACCAAATTCTTCCCCCATCCCTGCTTGCCAGAAGACTGAGATTGGCCGGACCTCCTTGACCAGCGCACATCCCATGAGAAAGATGGGCTGGCAACTGTGCAATGCCTGAAATGTCCCTAAGAATGCATCCAATAGTTTGCTGTGGCCAGAATCTGAATGTGTTAATGTGCAAGGAATCCAAGAGAGACTTATTGTTATTTTTTGCCGGTTTTGTAACTTTAGCAGCGCACGTTATCGCCTTCAACACCACAGCCCCGAATATGATTTTACATTATCATGTCAGAGTGGCCAATGATAACCAGAAGTCATTTATTTCCAAAGAAACAATGGTAACCGTATATGACAACTGGGTCTAGCTCCCTGGGATGCAACAGTGTTATTTTCTGATAACGTGGAATACAGTTGTAAATCACAATTTTGTTTTAGGCCGCAGCGGCAGAGGAGTTCGGGGGCAGGCGATGATGAGATAGGAGTTTTTGAGAGAGTGCAAAACAAACCAGGGCTTTTCATCTCGTTGGATCGAGGATTAACTGTTGCCCCTTGAGTTAAATGCATGCTAAAAACTGATGAAGAACATTTCTGTCCGAGAGAAAATAAAACATTGGTTTCATAAGCAATGCAGATTCATTATAATATGTCAAAATCCACATGAATGTAATGCCTCTATTAAGCGAATGAAAACGTTACAAATCAGGGTACAGGATTCAAATTTTCCATCTGGAAGACACAGGTTCCTCCTTCCTCATTTTGACTTTTTACATTACAGTGGTACCAAGGCACAGCTTCTGATTGGTGCAGGTGCCCTGGGAAGAGTAGCTGACAGCCTCATCGGATGTTTGGCTTCTGAAAAACATTTGAAAACCAGAACACTTACTTCGGGGTTTTCAGCATTTGGGAACTGAGCCGAATTTCTCCCCTATCTCCAGCAGCAAAGCATTTGGGTTTTGACCTGTCCTATTTATTACAGTGGTACCTTGGGTTACATACGCTTCAGGTTACATACGCTTCAGGTTACATACTCTGCTAACCCAGAAATAGTGCTTCAGGTTAAGAACTTTGCTTCAGGTTGAGAACAGAAATCGTGCTCCGGCGGCGCAGCAACAGCAGGAGGCCCCATTAGCTAAAGTGGTGCTTCAGGTTAAGAACAGTTTCAGGTTAAGTACGGACCTCCAGAACGAATTAAGTACTTAACCCGAGGTACCACTGTATATGTGTGCATGTTCATCTATGTTTCATGTAACTGGGATGATAACATTTGTTCGATCCATGTTAAAGCAAGATGCAATAACAGACTGAGTAAGCACACGTTTCTATTGTAGTCATCGTGCTGTTGGGGTTTTGCTTGGGGTGGTGCTATCAAGTCCTTCAAAAGATAAATCACAACAGATGCATGGAACAATGTTTCATCAGGCTTTGTTTTGGATTTCAGTATCAATTTCTGGGTGCCCCAGGAGATTAAGGCAGAAGAAGCCCCACTCAATGGAACGCTGGAATGAACGATGTTACTTGTTACAAAACTGTCTCTGGTATTGTTGTTGTTTAGTCGTTTAGTTATGTCCAACTCTTTGTGACCCCATGGACCAGAGCACGCCAGGCACTCCTGTCTTCCACTGCCTCCCGCAGTTTGGTCAAACTCATGTTAGTAGCTTCGATAACACTGTCCAACCATCTCGTCCTCTGTCATCCCCTTCTCCTTGTGCCCTCCATCTTTCCCAACATCAGGGTCTTTTCCAGGGAGTCTTCTCTTCTCATGAGGTGGCCAAAGGACTGGAGCCTCAGCTTCAGGATCTGTCTTTCCAGTGAGCTGATTTCCTTCAGAATGGAGAGGTTTGATCTTCTGTATTACACACATGTACTGAAATGACTTGGATGTTTGAGGCATCCCCACATGGCTAACTTGAGCAGGAGCCCCCAAATTCTCTTTGCATCTTATATTAGATACTGTTATGGACAATCTCTACCAAGTGGTAGCAAGAGATTCCAAGGGTCTCGGCACTTAACTAGGGTTTGTATTTTTACGGTGAAAATGAGGCACAGTGGAAACTAGTGTCCTTAAGAAATATGGTTTATTCACACATATTTACACCTGAGTTTTGTGGAGGGCAAGTTCACAGCATTTACATTCCAAGAGGTGCTTCTCCTTCCCAGCAGTGCAGCGATAGATTCGGAGGCATCCTATGTGCCATAGCCATCTCTCTCTGCAACAGCCTGCTCCAGTCAGCCAGCATTGCTGCAGCCCTTCAGTCCTCACATGGAGTTCTGGTCACTTCCTTCTCCTTCTTCCCAGAAACCCCTGCTCTCAAAACCTCTGTGGCAAAAGGTGGCCCTCTCTTCCTGTGGTGACATCACGTCCCTTGTTACCTTGGCAACCTCCCTGTGTGCTCATCAGAGCCTTTTGCCTGCTTGATGACTTCTATTGAGGGCCTAATTGTTTCCTCACCATTGCCAGGCTGGCCTCATGAGGAAGTTAGCCGGTGTTATTTCCAGCCCTTCCTAAATTCAGGGATTATTAATAATAATAATAATAATAATTTATTATTTGTACCCCGCCCATCTGGCTGGGCCTCCCCAGCCACTCTGGGCGGCTTCCATAGAAACAAAAATACAGTAAAATATCACAGATTAAAAACTTCCCTGAACAGGGCTGCATTAAGATGTCTTCTAAATGTCAGGTAGTTATTTATCGCTTTGACATCTGATGGGAGGGCGTTCCACAGGGTGGGCGCCACTACCGAGAAGGCCCTCTGCCTGGTTCCCTGTAGCTTTGCTTCTCGCAATGAGGGAACTGCCAGAAGGCCCTCGGCACTGGACCTCAGCGTCCGGGCAGAATGATGGGGGTGGAGACGCTCCTTCAGGTATACTGGGCCGAAGCCGTTTAGGGCTTTAAAGGTCAATACCAGCACTTTGAATTGTGCTCGGAAACGTACTGGGAGCCAATGTAGGTCTTTCAAGACCGGTGTTATATGGTCTCGGTGGCCGCTCCCAGTCACCAGTCTGGCTGCCGCATTCTGGATTAGTTGTAGTTTCCGAGTCACCTTCAAAGGTAGCCCCACGTAGAGCGCATTGCAGTAGTCCAAGCGGGAGATAACCAGAGCATGCACCACTCTGGCGAGGGTAGGTAGGGTCTCAGCCTGCGTACCAGGTGGAGTTGGTAAACAGCTGCCCTGGATACAGAATTGACCTGTGCCTCCATGGACAGCTGTGAGTCCAAAATGACTCCCAGGCTGCGCACCTGGTCCTTCAGGGGCACAGTTACCCTATTCAGGACCAGGGAGTCCTCCACACCAGCCCGCCCCCTGTCCCCCAAAAACAGTACTTCTGTCTTGTCAGGATTCAACTTCAATCTATTGGCCGCCATCCATCCTCCAACTGCCTCCAGGCACTCACACAGGACCTTCACCGCCTTCATTGGTTCTGATTTGAAAGAGAGGTAGAGCTGGGTATCATCCGCATACTGATGAACACCCAGCCCAAACCCCCTGATGATCTCTCCCAGCGGCTTCATATAGATGTTAAAAAGCATGGGGGAGAGGATGGAACCTTGAGGCACCCCACAAGTGAGGGCCCAGGGGTCTGAACACTCATCCCCCCCCACCACTTTCTGAACACGGCCCAGGAGGAAGGAGCGAAACCACTGTATAACAGTGCCCCCAGCTCCCAGCCCCTCTAGACGGTCCAGAAGGATGTCATGGTCTATTGTATCAAAGGCCCCTGAGAGATCCAGCAGAACCAGGAAACAACTCTCATCTTTGTCCCTAGCTCGCCGGAGATCATCAACCAGCGTGACCAAGGCAGTTTCAGTCCCATGGTGAGGCCTGAATCCCGATTGGAAGAGATCCAAATGGTCCGCATCCTCCAGGCACGCCTGGAGTTGTTCAGCAACCACGCGCTCAATCACCTTGCCCAAGAATGGAAGATTTGAGACTGGACGATAGTTGGCCATACTGGCCAGGTCTAAAGATGGTTTTTTAAGAAGCGGTTTAATGACCGCCTCTTTCAGCGGATCTGGGAATGTTCCCTCACAGAGGGAAGCATTCACCACCCCGCAGAGCCCATCGCCCAGCCCTTCCCGGCTTGCTTTTATTAGCCAGGATTGAGCTCTAACCTGTGTCCGGTCAGATTCAGAGTGAGTTTTCTGCCACCGACGCTCTAGCCGTCTCAGCGATTGTTTCATCGCCCTCAGCTCCAAAGAAAACCATGGGGCTGTCCGGGCTCCATGCAATTGGAGAGGGCGCTTCGGAGCCAGACAGTCGATAGCCCTGGTTAACTCCGCATTCCAGCGGGCCACCAGGGAATCAGCTGAAAGGCCATCAACATGGGATAAAGCATCCCCTACCACTCTCTGGAAACCATTTGGATCCATTAAGTGGCGGGGGCGGACCATCCGAATTGGTCCCACCTCCCTGCAGAGGGGAACGGTCGCGGGGAAGTCCAGTTGCACTAGTTTGCACAAAGTCTGCCTCACCCAATTCATAACAATACATTTTTTTGACAAGCTATTCTACCACCCCACCCAAGCCATCATGAACCTCCAGACAAGTCCAGCATCCCGTTTTCACAGTGACCAATGAGATAACTTTCTTGAAGCACGCAAGTAGGACTTGAACACTTTCCATTTGTAATTCCCAGCAGTTGGTATTCAGTGGAGTCCTACCTCCAGCAGTGGAGGTAAAGGTAAAGGGACCCCTGACCATTAGGTCCAGTCGTGGCTGACTCTGGGGTTGCGGCGCTCATCTCGCTTTATTGGCCGAGGGAGCCGGCGTACAGCTTCCGGGTCATGTGGCCAGCATGACTAAGCCGCTTCTGGTGAACCAGAGCAGTGCACGGAAATGCCGTTTACCTTCCCGCCGGAGCGGTACCTATTTATCTACTTGCACTATGACGTGCTTTCGAACTGCTAGGTTGGCAGGAGCTGGGACCGAGCAACGGGAGCTCACCCTGTGGTGGGGATTCAAACCGCAGACCTTCTGATCGGCCAGCCCTAGGCTCTGTGGTTTAACCCACAGCGCCACCCGCGTCCCTTCTAGCAGTGGAGATAGAGCATGGCTATTGTGATGAGGTCTCTTTCTGGAAGTCTTGTTAGCCACTTTTGGAAGCAATATGGTGGACTGTGTGGGCCTTTGGTCTGATCTACAAGAACTCTTCTTATTTTCCAGTTAGGCAGCCACCAAAGCTAAGAAGAGCCTTCAGATTGACAGGCAGTATACCTCTATGCTTGTGAAACATAGACCACTTATAAATGCCATCTCGAACTCCTCGAAAGATTCCATCAACGGTGTCTGCAAAAAAATTGTACACATCACTTGGGAAGACAGGTGAACTAATGCCAGTGTACTGGAAGAAGCAAAGATCACCAGTGTCAAAGCAATGGTTCTTCAACATCAACTTCGTTGGACTGGTCATGTTGTGTGGATGCCTGATGATCATTTTCCAAAGCAACTACCCTATTCTGAACTTAAAAATGGAAAGCTGAATGCTGGTGGTCAACAAAAGAGGTTTAAAGACTCTCTCAAGGCAAATCTAAAAAAAAGGTAGTATAAACACCGACAGCCGGGAAACACTGGCCTGCGAGCTCCAATTGGAGAACAGCCTTGACCAAAGGTGTCAAGGGCTTTGAAGACGCTCAAACTCAGGACGAAAGGGAGAAACGTGCTAAGAAGAAGGCACGCTTGGCAAACCCTCACTTTGATCAGCTCCCACCCAGAAACCTATGTCCCCACTGTGGAAGGACGTGTGGATCCAGAAGTGGCCTCCACAGTCACGTACGGACTCATTGTTAAAACCATGTTTATGGAAGACAATCTTACTTGGCTAGGTGTGATCGCCAAAGAAGAAGACCACCTTTGAATACCCAATAAGAACACCAGAAATGCCTGGCTGCTGGATCAGGGCAAAGAACCATCTACCCGAGCATCCTGTTCTCACAGCGGCCAACCAGATGCCTGTGGGCAGCTCGCAAGTAAAGCACAGGGGCGATAACGCTCTCCTCTATTGTGATTCTCATTCACTGGTATTCAGTGGTAACCTTGCCTCTGTCCGTGGTGCTAGAACATAGCCAACATTACTATCCTTGGATCCATTTCTTTCAGCACACTCAGTGTGGTGTAGTAGTTAAGAGCGATAGACTCGTAATCTGGTGAACCGGGTTCGCGTCCCCGCTCCTCCACATGCAGCTGCTGGGTGACCTTGGGCCAGTCACACTTCTCTGAAGTCTGTCAGCCCCACTCACCTCACAGAGTGTTTGTTGTGGGGGAGGAAGGGAAAGGAGAATGTTAGCCGCTTTGAGACTCCTTAAGGGGAGTGATAAAGCGGGATATCAAATCCAAATCCAAAACTCTTATTAGTAATTTGCTTTAAGAACCCACTCTCCTACTCATAAGCGGACTGGGTTCATACACTTACAGCAGCACCAAGGCAATGCTCCACAGTCATAATATGGGCTGCTGTTTCATACGTTCCCAAAGCCCAGAGTAAGCAAGAAAGATGAGAATCTGGGCTCTTTATTGATGGTTGCAAAACCTTAATGTCACCCGTGACCCTTCCTTGGAATCCAGCCTACAAAACAGACGAAGTTTCATAAAGAGAGAGAGAGAGAGAGAGAGAGAGAGAGAGAGAGTCTCTCACCCCTCCTTTTTCAAATAAGTGCTCTGTGCTACACAACGGGCAAAATGCAGATTAAGTGTGCGCTTTGAAGTTTTAATGGGTACTCCAGCGCAGTAATAGCGAGTCCTGCCTACGCTTCTAATAAGTCTGCGAAAGCCTGGAGCAAGAACACTTATCTAGAACTACGGTTTCGGATACCGTTGAACTCTAGGGAAACTGCAAGCTTCAAAGGGCTTGTTCTTAATATTCTAGATCTGCTCTTCCCTTGTATGAGAGGAAGGGGGGGTCAGGGGATGTCAAACGACATCCTGCCATATCAAAGAGAACTTTTAAACACGAACTATTCAAAATAATAAGCTTCTGTAATATAACCTGCCCAGTCTTCCAGTGGGTAAAATCGTACTGGGTTTTTTTTTGGGGGGGGGGGGATACCTTAATCTTTTTGAATAAAGTAAGGATGAAGAACTTGTTGGACTCTTAACTTGCATCAGCCACAACCAGCATGGCCAATGGTCCAGAGCTGTTTGACAGTGGAATGAGCTACCTTGGAAGGTGGTGGACATCACTGGATGTTTTCAAGCAGAGGTTGAGCGGCCATCTGTCAGGGATTATTTAGCTGTGTTGCCTGAAGTGGGTTGAATGAGATGACCCTTGTTGTCCCTTCCAACTCTACCTTGGACTACAGCAATGCGCTCTACGTGGGGCTACCTTTGAAGGTGACCTGGAAACTACAACTAATCCAGAATGCGGCAGCTGGACTAGTGACTGGGAGCGGCTGCCGAGACCATATAACACTGGTCCCAAAAGAACTACATTGGCTCCCAGTATGTTTCCAAGCACAATTCAAAGTGCTGATGCTGACCTTTAAAGCCTTAAACGGCCTCTGCCCGGTATACCTGAAGGAGCATCTCCACCCCCGTCGTTCTGCCCAGACACTGAGGTCCAGCCCCGAGGGCCTTCTGGCAGTTTCCTCACTGTGAGAAGCCAAGTTACAGGGAACCAGGCAGAGGGCCTTCTCAGTAGTGGCGTCCGCCCTGTGGAACGCCCTCCCACCAGATGTCAAGGAAATAAACAACTATATGACATTTAGAAAACATCTGAAGGCAGCCGTGTTCAGGGAAGTTTTTAATGTGTGACATTTTGATGTATTTTTAATCTTTGTTGGAAGCTGCCCAGAGTGGCTGGGGAAACCCAGCCAGATGGGTAGGGTACAAATAATCTATTATTATTATTATTATTATTATTATTATTATTATTATTATCTACCGAAACACAGCCATACTGAAAAATTCGCACTTCTCCAAATGTAGTTTTCCAGCCAAGTAATGTGTACCAAAATTCATATACTGGGCTAAGGTGTTGATAAAAATGCATATAACTAAAAAATCCATTATTTGGAGAAAAAATGCAGAACAATGTGCATACCAGGCAAATTTGTATACAAAGCTGTCAGGAGAAATTTGTGTTGAAATGCTGGTGAACTTTCATATGGGCCTCTTTAAAACACACGCAAAATGATGTGGAAATATGGAGAACTTAAGACTGGAGAAATGAAAAACTAAGAGAAACTGAAACGGACAGATTCGTTCATACCCACTTTATATATGTCCTATTCCACTTAGCGCACCTCTTTGACATCAGACAAGACCAGCAGGGCAATAGAGAAAAGTCTTCTGTCCAGAACAGCTGAGTTGGGATTTATGTGCCAGTGTCAGTTTTGGGTTCCTTGTCAGAACATTTTGGAAATGTCTGTAATGGGCCTTCCACTCCAAGGATATAGAGCGCTGCATCACTCCATAAGGAAACATTTATAGGTGTCAGCCTGGACCACCTTGGCTACTCCAAAACATGATCCATCATTCTCTCCTCTTCCTGATCTGCACCAAGCTGACGTTTCTTAATCTGAGACTCTCTTTCCAAGATGTCAAACTGACTTTGAAATACTTTCAAAGGATTCTCCAGTAATAAAGTGTCAAGTCACTCAATCATTGCTTGGGTTCTTCTACTGTCAAGACTCTTGCAGCTGTAATGCAGGAACTTTCATCCTGCGGAAGAAAGCTGGGCTTTATTTGAAGCTGCATCAAATGGAACCGTTGCTGCATCCATTCCAGTGCTGGAGGGTGGGGTGGGGGACCATTTTTCAGCCCAGTCAGATTCCCATCCTGGCAATCTTCTGGCTGCCACATACCTTTACTTTGGCTAGGTCAGACCCCTCTTCCCAGGCCACAACCCTCATAGACTGGTCCTTGGACTGGTCATGTTGTGCGGATGCCTGATTATCGTCTTCCTAAGCAACTACTCTATTCCTTAAAAATGGAAAGCATAATGCTGGTGGTCAACAAAAGAGGTTATAAGACTCTCAAAATGTAGTATAAACACCAACAACTGGGAAACACTGGCCTGCAAGCGCTCCAATCGGAGAACAGCCTTTACCAAAGGTGTCGTGGGCTTTGAGGATGCTGAAACTCAGGATGAAAGGGAGAAATGTGCTAAGAGGAAGGCACACTTGGCAAACCTTCACCGTGATCAACTCCCACCCGAAAACCAATGTCCCCACTGTTGAAGGATGTGTGGATCCAGAATAGGTCTCCGCAGTCACATACGGACTCACTGTTAAGGCCGTGTTCATGGAAGACAATCTTACTTGGCTGCGAGTGATTGCCAAAGAGGAGGAAGAAAAAGAAGAAGAAAAAGAGACTGTGCTTCACTCCTGTATGTTATCACCGGGCTGGAATGTGTCCTTGAACTGTGATATAATCCCCCTTCCTCCCCTGGATGGAGGATAGAGAGGAGGTGTGTGGAAACCAGCCTCTTGTAACAAGGTAAAAACAACATTCATTTCTCCACTCACATTTCCTTCTGACTCTGCCCTGCACTGGCATGTGGCCTCTGGGAAGTTACCTAGACAGAAAAGTGGGCCTCAGGTTGAAAAAAGATTTCCCCTCCCTGATTTAGCCTTTTTATCTATACATAAGCACTTTGCTTTTAGCTCCAGAGCTATCCTAGAGCTCTTCGGCTGCACAATGGACAGAAGCCCAAAGAAAGAGCCAACCTCACTCTCTTGCGCAATGCCCTTCAATGAAGTTAACACTTCTTTAGTCGTTTAGTCGTGTCCAGCTCTTCGTGGTCCCCTGGACCAGAGCACACCAGGCACTCCTATCTTCCACTGCCTCCCGCAGTTTGGTCAAACTCATGCTGGTAGCTTCGAGAACACTGTCCAACCATCTCGTCCTCTGTTGTCCCCTTCTCCTTGTGCCCTCAGTCTTTCCCAACATCAGGGTCTTTTCCAGGGAGTCTTCTCTTATCATGAGGTGGCCAAAGTATTGGAGCCTCAGCTTCAGGATCTGTCCTTCCAGTGAGCACTCAGAGCTGATTTCCTTCAGAACAGATTGGTTTGATCTTCTTGCAGTCCATGGGACTCTCAAGAGTCTCCTCCAGCACCATAATTATGGTGCAATTAACGCTGCATCAGTGCTAATCTTCACATTGCGCAGTGCTTCGTCAATATATGGCAAACATTTGCTTCCGTGGTCCTGGTTTTTTTTTTTAAAAAAGAATTAATTTCTCCTTTTTTCTGTAGTTGCAACTCAGAACCATTGTCTCTCCTCCCCCTCATCCGCCACCTCCATAGATGAACTATAAAATGTTAATAGCACCATTTAGTATGCCTTTATTACAGCACTCACCATTTTTTCTCGCCTTGATCAGCTCTTTCAAATGGCGTCATTATGTTCCAAGTTGTTTACAGCGATAAAGACAGAATACTTTTCAATATAAGAGGAGGGACTGTACAGTTAAGCACCTGACTCTGTTGACAGGATGAGACTGACCAGCTCTTTGCCTTGATGTTGCCCAAGTGCTCTTTGCCACATGGACACTTCTGGTGGAATTTTGCCAGAAGCTTCAGTGCTCCAGACCGTTTCCCTGCAAGCTTATGGGGCTGGGCTGAAAGAACCACAACACTGAACTCCAGTGCGCAGCTTAACTCCTCGTGGCAAAACATAAAGAGTTGGTCAAGTGGGAGAAACCAGTCGCCCATAACTACTACAGAGGAAAAGCAGGTGGAAATAAAGAAGACCGGAAGTTGCCTTATACTGAGTCATATCATTGGTTCATCTAGCTCAATGTAGTTCACACGGACCGGCAGCAGTTCGTCAGGATTTCGGATAGGAGTCTTTCCCAGCCCAACCTGGGAATTGAACCTGGGACCTTGTGCAGGCAAAACATTTGATTGGGAGCCGCCCAGAGTGGCTGGGAAAACTCAGCCAGATGGGCGGGGTATAAATGGATCCAAACTACAAGAAAGAAGATTCCACCTAAACATTAGGAAGAACTTCCTGACAGTAAGAGCTGTTCAACAGTGGAATTTGCTGCCAAGGAGTGTGCTGGAGTCTCCTTCTTTGGAGGTCTTTAAGCAGAGGCTTGACAACCATAAGTCAGGAGTGCTCTGATGGTGTTTCCTGCTTGGCAGGGGGTTGGACTCGATGGCCCTTGTGGTCTATTCCAACTCTATGATTCTATGATTCTAAATATTAAATTATTATTATTATTATTATTACCCTTCCAGGCCAAACTCAGGAAGTCCCCAGTCCTGCAAGGCCCTACCAGTCACAGGGCCTGGCTCCTGCATGCACTTTGTGTTGCCACAAAGCAGCCCAGGTCACATATGAATCAATCCCAAATTGCCAAGCACCAAGGATCTCAATGACACCGTGCTTGTCTTCAAGGGGTCCTGTTAGGGCATCGCTTCTAAACTCTGACTTCGGAAGCCCAGGGGGGATCTTGTTTGCTCAATCATATTTTAGCTGAACTTCTACTGTTTTGCCTTCCAGCTCAGCGTCACAAGTTTTTGTAAGCACTGAGGATTGGCTGACCTACTTCTCCCTGGTAATTGAAAGGAATTATAACTGACAATTACCAAGTGAGCATGCTGTAAACTACAAAGGCTTGGGTGGAAATTTTACTTCCCAAGTATTTTGCTAGCAAATGCAGTTTTAGGGGTGGGGTGAGGGGGGTTCATTTTGTAAAGGGGGATGAGTGGGAAATAACGGGATTTTTCAAGAATCGCAATACGTCCTTGATGCAGGGATGAAGAATTTTAAATGCATCCGTTTTGGCAGAATACAGCTTGGATCAGTTGTTCAAATTGGAGATGTTGGGAGTTCAGATGGGAAATGTGATCCCCCCATTATGCCTCTCTGTGGGGAGGAATGCACAAATTGAGCGGTGGGAAGCTACTGGTAGGTGGTCCCACCTGATTACTTTCTGAGTCTTCCCAGCTCTATGATCCCTGGGAAGACAGGTCTGTACTTTGGCACGTCCCAAATTTGCATAATATGTGGCACCCCAGAATTTAGCATCAGGTTCAGCATGTAGCCAGTGTCTCGTTTCATACTGGAATGGAATTCTCTAATGCAACATGAAGCGGTCACTGGCTAGGGAAGCTTTTAAAGTTTGATGTTGTTGTTGTTTAGTCGTTCAGTCGTGTCCGACTCTTCGTGACCCCATGGACCAGAGCACACCAGGCACTATTAAAGTTTGATGGATTACTGTATTTCAATATTTTGTTGGAAGCCGCCCAGAGTGGCTGGGGGAGCCCAGCCAGATGGGTGGGGTATAAATAATAAATTATTATTATTATTATTATTATTATTATTATTATTATTATTATTATTATTGATTGCTAGCCAGTTGTTCACTTTTTATGAAGAATCTGGTCAATTTCACCACCATCTCGTTGCACTCTAGTGTTCTGCATGGTGTTTTTTCATCTTTTATTTTGGAATGTGGAAGCTTTTATTTTCTTTTTTAAAATGCAAAGTGGGGTCCCAGGCTGTCTGGGGTGATCTGACTATTGAGATTATTATGGGATACTGTGCCTTCAGTTATACGCTTCCTCCCTGTATTTTCTGTCCCTGCTATTGCAGCCTCACAACTGCATCTTAATTGGTAATTGCTGTTTCCACCAAGACTGGTGGGGCTTCAGTTAATGATTCCCAGACCCGCCCGCTCTTATTTCCTTTTTGTCTATAATACTGCTGCCATGCTGAGCAGGAGGCAATATCAGGGGCAAGCAATTGTGAGGAGAAAGCTTCTAACTAAATGTGCAGGTTGTTCTGTCAATTCCCTGACCAAATTCCATTATGGGAAATGGTCAGGGTCATTGGTGTGATCACTCCAGATCTTCTATTACCACTACATGGAGTCCAGTTGGCCCCTCTGTTTCCCACAATGCTTGGGACAATGAAACAATAGAGACAATGATTGGATCAATGGCATAGAAGAACTTGAAAGAAAACCAACCAAGCATGGGCTTAAGTCAATTTTAAGACCAGCTCCATGTCACTAATGGCAGCAGAAAGCTTTTCTGCCACCGTCGCATCCAGACAAGCATTGCACTTTGCAAGTTACATATATCATAGGTGTGCCTGCATTCCCTTACCTTGCATAATTTTGTCTTCTTCCTCAGAAGAAGCAGAAGAAGCACCATTCCTGATGCCTAGAATTCTGCTCTCCCCATTCCCCTTGCACCATTTTTCCAAGGTTTGATGCATTTTCAAGGGCTTTCACATGAAAGAGGGAACAAACTTGTTTTCTCCTGCTCTGGAGGGTTGGACTTGAAATGGGATCCTCATAACAGAGGGCCCTGGTTGTGCGTGGGACCCAAGAGCTCACTTGACAGGGTTAAAATGGGGGGGGGGGAGCAGGAAGTCTTGGCCATTCCCCTGGGATCACACCAGGCAGTTTTAGCCAATAGCCAGTAGGTGGCGTGATCCCAGGGGCTTTAAAAACGGCAGTGTGGCGCAAGCAGGGGCACTTGCTTTGCACTGCCCAACCTCCTTAGTTTAGGTAGAATCAGTTGGCCTTGCTTTGGTTTGGGTCTCCTGTTTTGGAACAGGGGCTGGGTAGGAATTTTTCCACTTGGCAGATTGGCTTTAGCTCATTTGGTTTTCGCCTACCCCTTAGCAAATCATCACAACTTGTAAGATTGTGGTTAGGCATTGGCTCAGTTGGGTTGTGGGGAGAGGAGGTGCGACCATCACCTGCCCCTCCAGGAACTGGGTATTCCGTTAAAGGAATCTGGGTGTCCTGGATCTCGTCCGAAGTCCGCTTGAGGGGCTAGGGCCATGCCAGGACCACAGGAACCCCGGGGTGAGCTTAAGTTGTTCCTCATCGACCCAGCTCCCTCGTTTGGTTTACCCTGTTGGACGATCACCCTGAGAGGTGGAGTCAGTTATAATGGGGAGTCAATGCCTAAGCCAATACCACTCATGTGATTGTATTTCAATAAAGTTGTGGCCAAACTTTGCCCCAAAACTTAAACTAATATAAGTGTCTGTGTGTATTTATTTTGGGGGTGGGTAGTGATGTATGGAAGTGAGAGCTGGACCATAAAGAAGGCTGATCGCCGAAGAATTGACGCTTTTGAATTATGGTGCTGGAGGAGACTCTTGAGAGTCCCATGGACTGCAAGAAGATCAAACCTATCCATTCTTAAGGAAATCAGCCCTGAGTGCTCACTGGAAGGACAGATCCTGAAGCTGAGGCTCCAATACTTTGGCCACCTCATGAGAAGAGAAGACTCCCTGGAAAAGACCCTGATGCTGGGAAAGATTGAGGGCACAAGGAGAAGGGGACGACAGAGGACAAGATGGTTAGACAGTGTTCTTGAAGCTACAAACATGAATCTGACCAAACTGCGGGTGGCAGTGGAAGACAGGAGTGTCTGGCGTGCTCTGGTCCATGGGGTCACGAAGAGTCGGACACGACTGAACGACTAAACAACAACAACAACTTGGGGCCTCGAGACGCAACCAATGGAAAGGAGATTCTGACTAAATATCAGAAAGAACTTACTGATAGCAAGAGCTGTTTGACAGTGGAATGGTCTCCCTTGTGAGGCGGTGGACTCTCCTTGGAGGTATTTAAGCAGAGCTTCGATGGCCATCTCTCATGGATGCTCTAGCTGAGTTTCCTGCATTGCAGGGGGTTGGACTAGATGACCCTCGGGGTCCCTTCTACAATTCTATGATTCAAACTTAAAGACAAGAAGCAACCTTTTTCTCAAAGAAGAAGAAGAAGAATACCGAAGAAACAAAATGGAGCGTCCTCTCATGATTTTGTAAGGAATCAGCACCCGCCCCCTGCGGTTGCCTGGCACAATCTATGAATATGCAACACCTGGCTTGACGCCTTTAAATCCAGGAGCAGCTTTCGTGCGAGTGTTAAGTTACAGTGGTGTACAGCAAAGGAAAAAGAGCCATTCCCATAGCCCGTTGCCTTGGGATATGATGCTGGGTGCTTTTCTGGCGACTGCAGTGCACTCCAATTGACTGAAAACACACAGGGTGACAACGCTACGCTTGCTAATAAAGCCAAGGTGTCAGATGCCACAGGCCTTTTCAAAGAACTGAACTGCTAGCACTTAAGAAGCAAGACGTGCCACGCTGACATCCAGGAGAACGGAGGTGCCCATTTATCCAAAGAAAAAAGCTATGGTGCCAAAGGATGGATGGATGGGTGGATATCTATTCATATATATTAAAAAAACAACAAAGTGCAGAATCTTTTATGCAAATTGTCAGCTGCCTTATATCTCTCTGGAACAGCTTTCTCTTTCTCTTGATTCCTGATGAACACCTACAAGAACAATCTGAAGGGTATTCCAAAACCCGGTTATGTTCCGTGACAGCCGCTTCCTTAAATTAAAAAAAAAGAGTATGTTAAAACTATATCTTTTTATGTAGACAAACCAGCGGCATTGTTACATTCACAAGTTTCTTTTATTCCTCATTTTAATTGATGTTGAGTAGCTTAATTTGGGGGGGAGGACTTGTAAATCTTAAAAAAAAAAGAACTGTGGAAAAATGTACATGTAACTCTTTAGCATATGAGCAAATTGAATTGACACGGAAAGCAAATACATCTAAATTTCCAATATTCAATTGAAATGAATAAACTCATTGTTGCATTGAGAAGTCCAGTTATTTGGTTTGTGGCTTCCACAGAATCATAGAACTGTAGAGTTGGAAGGGAACCCAAAGGCTATTTAGTCCAACCCCCTGCAATGCAGGAACCACAGCTAAAGAGTCCCTGACAGATGGCCATACACCACCCCAGAATTGAGCCTTATACTTCAGGAAGCCTAGCTGGAGAGAAGACATCAGCCTATGCCTGATAGCTCAGCTGTCTGCTCTCAAAGTGTTGTTGTTGTTTAGTCATTTAGTCGTATCCAACTCTTCTTTACCCCATGGACCAGAACAGATCAGGCACTCCTGTCTTCCACTGCCTCCCACAGTTTGGTCAAACTCATGTTGGTAGCTTCGAGAACACTGTCCAACTACCTCGTCCTCTGTCGTCCCCTTCTCCTTCTGCCCTCAATCTTTCCCAATATCAGGGGCTTTTCCAGGGAGTCTTCTCTTCTCATGAGGTGGCCAAAGTATTGGAGCCTCGGCTTCACGATCTATCCTTCCAGTGAGCACTCAGGGCTAATTTCCTTAAGAATGGATGCGTTTGATCTTCTTGCAGTCCATGGGACTCTCAAGAGTCTCCTCCAGCACCATAATTCAAAAGCATCAATTCTTCGGCGATCAGCCTTCTTTATGGTCCAGCTCTCACTTCCATACATCACTAGTGGGAAAACCATAGCTTTAAGTATACAGACCTTTGTTAGCAAGGTGATGTCTCTGCTTTTTAAGATGCTGTCTAGGTTTGTCACTGCTTTTCTCCCAAGAAGGCTCTCAAAGTAGAATAACCCAAACACACACATCAGGCCAGCAACAGGGCTAAGAAGGCTTAGTTCACAGCTGAGTGCCTCAGCCGGAGATAGAGCCTAATCTGTTTTGATGGACATCTGCATTGTCCTTCAAGAGTATGCAGGACAGCACAACATCACTCACTACCCTTGAGCCAGTTTTCAGGGGGAAGTAAGAGTAAGATAATCTCATAAACAGGGTTGTTTCCCAAGTGAGATTTTCCTAATATTTTGTGTGTGTGTGTGTGTGTGTGTGTGTGTGGACTCTGAGTGATGCTAAGCCCACAAAAACGTTGGGAGCTACCAGGTCCAGCAAGCAGTCTTGAGCTGACGGCAAACACAAATAGACCCACCTGGCAGGTCCAGTTTGAAACAAAACAAACTTTGCGCTAGAAAACCAGAGCAGTTCAGGACCATGGACAGATCCCAGGGAACCTATTGCTAAGAGTCAGTCCTACTGTTATGTAGCTGATGCTAGAAGAAGAAGAAGAAGAAGAAGAAGAAGAAGAAGAAGAAGAAGAAGAAGAATTTGGACTTGATATACCACCTTTCACTCTCCTTAAGGAGTCTCAAAGCGGCTAACAATCTCCTACCACAACCCCCATTTTTTAAAATGACACTTTCACACAAAACTGTACCCACAATGATTCACAACACATCGGGTAAGCCAATAATAATAATAATAATAATAATAATAATAATAATAATAATAATACGGTTACTTCTCATTCTCATTCTCTATAGCAATCTGTGGCTACAGAAAACTGAGATGGAGAATTGTGACTCACACACAGACTCCTTGTTTTGCTAATACATGTACAAGCTGGGTGGTTATTTTTCATCATTGTGGTAATTTTCACTAATATGACAAGTATGTTACAGATGCGATTCTTCCGTTTAAAAACTAATACTCGCGATTAATATGTTACAATGATGAATTGCTCACTGTAATCTGTCATCATGGGGCAAAATTGACATAATTAATGTGCAGTTATTGTTATAAAATAGCAGTTTGGTAACTCAGGATAACGCAACTGCGGGCGGGGAGGGGTTTACTCCCCGGCCCCCCACCACAATTGCTTTTATTTTGCCTTACAAAGGACAATGCCTTTGTGGAATCCACAATGATGGACTCACAGGAGAGTTTCTTGGGCTTTGTTGTTATTCCTAACTTGCATGAATGTACAGATCATGCAGCCAGTTCATGCCAGGAAGAGACGCAGACTGGAAAAATGAAGAATAGATCTAAGTACACACTTGCTTAGCATTCCATGTATAACAACACACTGCTATCTCTCATAGTTGTTTGTCTAGTCACCTATATTGGGCAATAGCTAATCTCCAGATGATCAGTAAAATAAGCTTGCAAAAGCTGGCCCTATTTAAATTTCCATCCACAACTCCAGAGAATAAGGAAGCTTCCCCAAAATTGGTCCTATTTGAATTTCTATCCGCGCCAGTGCTCATGTGTTGGGAGGCTAGCTTGTCTGCATGGACATCTAACACTGGCTGACTCACTTGTAGAGCTGGTGCATATTTTTCCTTCGATTTTATTGTACAAAACTGGTCGGCATCTCCACATAGGAATAAAAAACCCACAGATGGTGCAGGTTCAGGTGCCCAGGAAGAAGTTATGTAGCCACATTCATGCCATACTTTTATTGCACTGTGATACCACTTTAAACAGTCGTGGCTATCCCCCAAGGAATTCTGGGAGCTGTAGTTTGCTAAGGGCGGTGAGAGTTGTTAGGAGATCCCTATTCCTCTTACAGAGCTTCAATTTGCAGAGTGGTTTAACAACCAATTCCTCTTTACAGGGAACTTCGGCAATCTGCGAGGGGAACAGAGGCCTCCTAACAACTTTCAGCATCCTGAACGAGCCGAAATTCCCAGAATTCCTTGGGGGAAGCCATGACTGCTTCAAGTGGTACCACAATGCTTTAAATATATGGTGTGACTGTGTCATGTGTCATAGATAATGCATTTTCAGTGGCTGAATTAGGTACAGAAGAGGATGATCATTCTTCAGGGAGTTGCAACACCTCACCGTAAGCTAAGCATTTGGGTGTTTTTAAATTTTGAGAATATGCAACTGTGTGCGTATGCATGCATGTGCATAGGGACATATCATTCAAGATGTAGTGAAAGTACTAGAAAGAGAAATCTCTCTCTCCCCCCTCCATGTCTATCCAGAGTTACTAGTTCATGATAGCTAAATAGAACCTCAGAGGCAGTGTACCTATAAACAGAAGATGTGGTTGCCTCCAGGCTGTTTGTGGATTTCTTAAAGGCACCTGACTGAGACCCAGTTTTAGAAACAGTATGCTGGGCTCATTGGGACTTCACCCTGACCAAACAAGGCTCTCCTTATCTTCTGGTAAGGAGACATTCAACCGGTGTAGTTTTCTTTGTTGTTGCTTAGTCGTTTAGCCATGTCTGACTCTTCTTGACCCCAAGGACCAGAGCACGCCAGGCACTCCTGTCTTCCACTGCCTCCCGCAGTTTGGTCAAACTCATGCTGGTAGCTTCGAGAACACTGTCCAACCATCTCGTCCTCTGTCGTCCCCTTCTCTTTGTGCCCTCCATCTTTCCCAGCATCAGGGTCTTTCCCAGGGAGTCTTCTCTTCTCATGAGGTGGCCAAAGCACTGGAGCCTCAGCTTCACAATCTGTCCTTCCAGGGAGCACTCAGGGCTGATTTCCTTCAGAATGGATAGGTTTGATCTTCTTGCAGTCCATGGGACTCTCAAGAGTCTCCTCCAGCACCAGAATTCAAAAGCATCAATTCTTCAGCGATCAGCCTTCTTTATGGCCCAGCTCTCATTTCTACATTGTTGCATTTCCATGCACTTCTGTGTGTGTGTGTTGCACACTCTGAATTTCCTGATTCTCTTGCAGTTAAGCGAGAAGCCAGTCGAAAAGGCCCTACATTCAAGAGAACTGTGAGAGGCGAAAGGCCGTACCTCAGGTTACAGATGCTTCAGGTTACAGACGCTTTAGGTTACAGACTCCGCTAACCCAGAAGTAGTACCTCAGGTTAAGAACTTTGCTTCAGGATGAGAACAGAAATTATGTGGCAGTGGCACAGTGGCAGCGGGAGGCCCCATTAGCAAAAGTGGTACCTCAGGTTAAGAACAGTTTCAGGTTAAGAACGGACCTCCAGAACGAATTAAGTTCTTAACCCGAGGTACCACTGTATTTTACAAATCAAGTCCTGTGCCAGAGTGATTCATAAATGCACAGGAAGACTGGCTTCCCGCATTGCTCTTCTTAGCTCACGTGCCGCTTTCCTTGCCTTGGGAAAGTGTGCAGGTAAAGCACAGGCAGAGGTATTCCAGCCTTGCTTTTATTAATTCAATGTGACATCCTATCCCCTGGGTCAGAGAGGAGCTGCCACCCTCCCTGATTGTTACTTGCCTTGACGGAAGATGATAGAGAGTCACGCAAGTCAATGGAAAATGAGGGACCCCCAAAATAGCAGCATCAGAAGTAAACAAGATGTGCAAAAAATTAAGCCATGGGAGTTTTTACTCAGGATTGCCTGTTTTCGTTTTTTAACCAGGGCTCCAGGGTCTTACTGGCTGCATGGCACATAGGAATATCGCAGATAGATGTCTTTCACCAACATGGGGCTACATGTTGAAGGGGGAAACTTAACAACTGCTGAATTTCATCCAGCTTTGAAAGCTTTCAGAAGCACTGCAAGAGCAAAAACAATGGGCCACTCTCTTTGCACGAGGAAATTTATAACCCAGTCCTAAATATGTTTGCTCAGAAATAAGGCCTGTCGTTTTCAACGAGACTTTCTTTCCAGCGGTTTTCCTTAACCTTGGTGGCTTCCAGATGTTTTGAACTACAGCGGGAGCCAATGCTGGGAAAGTCTGCTTTGATGAAAGCTTCCTGCCCAATCCCAAATACCTTTACCCAGAAGTAAATCCTATTGAGTTCGCTGCAACATGATTTTCTAGGAAGTTATGTGAGGATGGTAGAACTTAGAAATGGCAGTGTTCGCTGATCCATGGCGATTCCTCATCACATAAAAAAGATCATTGTTGTTGTTTTTAAAGCAAATATTCTCTGCAAAACGTTGCCAGCTTTTATTCTGACAGGGCTCCTGTGCCTTTTAATAGCTGCACAGCAGGGGGGTGGGGAAATCCAGATGGAATCCATGCCTACTACTAGAATAGTCACAATTTTGGGTGTAGGAATCATGTAGTGATGGAGTTTAACTCAGTGATGGTTTGTTTTTGGAATTTCATGGTTGCTCAGAGGGTTGCCACCTTTTCCCTCCCAGCAAGACGACTGTTCTTTTATCATCTGCATTGAGTGAAAATTTAATCAGATGTTTTCCTGGTTTGAAGTGAAAAATATGTTTCATGTCCTACTTTTTACCCATCGTGCAGGTGTTAAAGAGGCTCCAGAGCCTTGAGGAGAGGAGGGAAAACTCTCCTAAAAGGGCTGCCAACCAACACCCAAAAAAACCCCACCAGGATGGCCTGCTCTTGTGCCTTTAATAGCCATTCGCTAATGGCTCTACACCAAGCTGCTGCTAAAGGCACAGCTACAAGGGCTACCTGACACGCTGGCAACCCTATTGGGAGGCATATTTTTATATTTTTATATTTTTATATTTATTTATTTATTGCATTTAGGTAAAGGTAAAGGGACCCCTGACCATTAGGTCCAGTTGTGACCGACTCTGGGGTTGCGGCGCTCATCTCGCTTCATTGGCCGAGAGAGCCGGCGTACAGCTTCTGGGCCATGTGGCCAGCATGACTAAGCTGCTTCTGGTGAACCAGAGCAGCGCACGGAAACGGCTTTTACCTTCCTGCCAGAGAGGTACCTATTTATCTACTTGCACTTCGACGTGCTTTTGAACTGCTAGGATGGCAGGAACAGGAACCGAGCAACGGGAGCTCACCCCGTCGCGGGGATTCAAACCGCTGACCTTCAGATCAGCAAGTCCTAGGCTCTGTGGTTTAACCCACAGCGTTATCCCACCTTTTCCTCCAAGGAACTCAAGGTGCTGTACATGGCTCCCTGCCCTCTCTTCCTTTAATCTCCACAACAACCCTGTGAGGCAGGTTAGGCTAAGAGGCAGTGACTGCCCTGAGGTCACATAGTGATGGCAGAGCAGGGATTTGAACGCAGGTCTCCCAGGTCCTAGTCCACCACAGCACACTGGCTCTCAGATGCGGTTTGTACATGCACCAATGCACCCTCTTCTTCCCTATCACTCCCTTGACTTAGGGCTCAAAGAAAACCCTGTAAAGGAGGATTACAAAGCCATCTCTTATTCACTTATTGCCTTACCTCTTTGCTCTCAACCGGAATCCAGGAACCTGTGGCTCTCCAAATGTTCCTGGATTTGATTGAGCATGAGATTCTTAAATCTCAGGGCCATGGGTCCAAACCCCACATTGGGCAAAAGATTCCTGCATCGCACAGGGTTGGACTAGATGATCCTCATGGTCTCTTCCAACTCTACAATCTATGACTACGGCGGCCCTCATCCCAGATCACTGGGCAAGGCTGGCTTGGGCTGATGGGAGGTGTATGTCTATAGAATCATAGAAGAATAATAGAATCATAGAGTTGGAAGAGACCACAAGGGCCATCGAGTCCAACCCCCTGCCAAGCAGGAAACACCATCAGAGCACTCCTGACATATGGTTGTCAAGCCTCTGCTTAAAGACCTCCAAAGAAGGAGACTCCACCACACTCCTTGGCAGCAAATTCCACTGTCAAACAGCTCTTACTGTCAGGAAGTTCTTCCTAATGTTTAGGTGGAATCTTCTTTCTTGTAGTTTGGATCCACTGCTCCGTGTCCGCTTCTCTGGAGCAGCAGAAAACAACCTTTCTCCCTCCTCTGTGTGACATCCTTTTATATATTTGAACATGGCTATCATATCACCCCTTAACCTCCTCTTCTCCAGGCTAAACATGCCCAGCTCCCTTAGCCGTTCCTCATAAGGCATCGTTTCCAGGCCTTTGACCATTTTGGTTGCCCTCCTCTGGACACGTTCCAGTTTGTCAGTGACCTTCTTGAACTGTGGTGCATCTACAGCACCACAAGTTAGCCACCAAAGTCTCAACTTTCTACTCATTTTTTTAAAAATCAGTTTTGTTGGTGGTGTGGGATAAAGGGAAAGCAAAGAGAGGAGGGGAAAGGGTCTTCTTACATGACAAGAGTGACCAACAAGTGTGATTCTTTCTTCATGTATTTGGGGAAGAAGAAGCCGCCAGCAGCAGCAGCCAGGGACAAAGTGAGCGGTGAAATATTTAAATAAAGGAAGAGGATTATTATTGCATTATATATATATAAATAATGGAGAGAAGGCGCGCGTGAGGTGGGGGGGGGGGTGTTGAGCAGGCAAGCCAGAATGCAGAAAAGAATTAGCTAAACAAAAGAAATCATGGCGGAGCCTTCCTATTTATCGGGCGCCCTCCAAGGCTTGCGTGGATTATGGACTTTTTAAAAAATACCCAAATACAACTCTCTCTCTTCCTCCTGGGAGATGGTCGGGAGCGTCGCCACGGGCCAGGTAAGTGCGACACCAGCAAGGCGGGTGGGTTTTGGCGGGTGGAGGAGGAGGAAACCCCTCCCTGCCCCCCCTTCCAAAGACCCCCGTCTCCCCTCCCCTACGCCAAACTCCAGTAGCGACCCCCTAACCGCCTGTACTCGCCCTACAGCTTGGAGAGGATTGCGCCCTCGCTTTGCGCAGCGGCGGCCGGGGCGCGTTCCACTGCGCAAAGGCGCGGGATGGCGCTCCGGATGCCGCCTTCGACCTGGGGGGCGAGACCTGGGGTGGGGGCCGAGAGGGTGCGGAGGCCGCTTCCGGGCGGGGCTCTCACGTTAGGACCCCCGGAGAGGTGACAGACGCCCGTCTTTAAGTGGCTTAGACCCCCAGCCTGTCCTGAACCGCGCTCTGGAGAAAGAAGTTTTGCACATTGGTGTGGGAGCGGGCACACTTTGACTCTGCCCCCTGGGCAGGGAAGAGGGAGAGGTCGTGGGGAACGGCGCCTCCTTGAACTCATTGGGAGAAAAGAAGGAATGTGCACGCTCGACGGTAAACGGAAAGCTAAAAATCGGCGTCAGTTCTTGGAGAAGGGGAAAATAGGCTTAAGAAATGCGCTGGATTTCCAGAAGCAGCAGCAGCAACAACAACCCCGTGTCCCTCTCCAGAGAAGAACCGGTCAGCGCCGAGACCTGCTTTGAGTAGGAGGGGGCAGCTCATTACTGGAGGGGCTGCAATGATCATAAATTCCAGACAGCCTCTGAGCATGTGTAGAGGGCCTCGTCGCTGAATAGAAGCACTCGCCTATTCAAAGGTTATTAAGCTGTTGAGTCCTAACCAAAGCGCAAAAGCCCACCCTTTCTCTGCATGAAAGGGCTCTGAAGTATACGGGAGTGGCGTAGGTTGAGTGGAAATAGCAGAAAGGAACAAATGGAAAAAACTGGAAGGAAAAAGGAAGGGGAAGGAGGTGGCGTGATGGCATGAATAGGCTGCCCTCTTCTCTTCTCATTTGGGACACACCTGGAGGTGATTCTCCCTTTTATAGGAATGCAGGGAACTTTCATATGCAGAGCTAGACCTTTGGTCAGTAGCTCAGCAGCTGGTAGTGGTTCTTCTGAGTTTCAGGCAGGGAGTCTTCCCAAAGCTTGCCTGGAGATGTCAGGGCTTAGAACAGGCATGGGCAAACTCCAGATGTTTTGGGACTACAACTCCCATCATCCCTAGCTAACAGGACCAGTGGTCAGAGGTGATGGGAATGGTAGTCTCGAAACATCTGGAGGGCCGAGTTTGCCCATGCCTGGCTTAGAATCATAGGATTGCACAGTTGGAAGGGACCCCAGTGGTCATCTGTTCCAACCCCTGCAATGCAAGAATAACAGGCTTGAATCTCCAGAGGGCCATATGCTAGTGCTTGGCAGGACTGGAGGTGAAAATGGGCAGAGGGACAAACGTGAATGTTATCTTTCTATGATAGGCTAGGTTCTAACTTACCCTCTGGCACACCTTGTCTCTGTCCTTCATCCACACAAGCAAGAGGCATTATCAGAGAATTACAAAGGCACATTCCAGCCAGGCAAAAAACATTCAGGATCTACAGCAGGACCAGGGAGGGGGTGTAACTTTTAGAGGGATAAAAATGTCTAGAGGACTATATTTTCCCACCCCCCACTCCAACCTTGAAGTACAACACCCCTCTTTTAGATATCCATCCAAGTATTGCATGTATTGCCAGCATATTATGAAATATATTTGGAGACATATCTTCTGCATTTGTTGACTTCTGGTTGGAATCTTAGCAGCACCGTAAAGGTAAAGGGACCCCTGACCATTAGGTCCAGTCGTGGCCGACTCTGGGGTTGCGGCGCTCATCTCGCTTTATTGGCCGAGGGAGCCGGCGTGCAGCTTCCGGGTCATGTGGCCAGCATGACTAAGCTGCTTCTGGCGAACCAGAGCAGCACACAGAAATGCCATTAACTTTCCCACCGGTGTGGTACCTATTTATCTACTTGCACTCTGACGTGCTTTCAAACTGCTAGGTTGGCAGGAACAGGGACCGAGCAATGGGAGCTCACCCTGTCACGGGGATTTGAACCGCCGACCTTCTGATCAGCAAGTGACAAAGTCACTGGGGGCAAATGCAGAGGTGGAGCAAGGTGGATGCAGACCGCCCCAAGTGTCATGGGGACTGACATTGCCACTCCACCCCCTGGGATGCTCGCCACGGGCAGTGTCCCCCCCCCCCCAGACACTTGGCATGGGCAGCGCCCCCGGGACGCGACCCTCCGGGACACTTGGTGCAGGTGTTGCACCCCGGGATGCTTGTCCCGCCTCCTGGGACACTAGCCCCACCCCCAGGTGCACGCCACTCCAGGTGCCGGAGCAGCTAGCTCCTCCACTGGGCAAATGAAGCCAGCTCCTTGATTCATTGCTCCAGTGATCCTACCCAATGGGATCACTGTGTGTCTCATTGAAAGAAGGAACACCTCTCCCTCTCTCTCCATCTCCTTCTCTCCCTCTCTCAGTTCCCAAACAATCAGCAAAAGGAGGGCCCCTTTTTGCTGCAGCAGAAGTGCTAACAGACCATCCTTTCAGCTCAGCCCTAATGTGGCCATCAGCAGTCACCTCCAGTCCAAAAACGAAGGATTGGGCTAGATGAGCCAATGTCCGTCTGACTCAGTACAAGTCAGCTCACTATGTCCATGTATATTCAACCAGAGTTATCCTTCTCTTTTCATTTTTGGCCATTTCAGCCGTGAGCCTAATGCAGAACCGCTTGCGGTTTGGTGTAAAACTCCCAGCTAATGGGAGTTAGCATGTGTAGCGAGGGAGAAGAAATAGATCTCAGGACCGTTGCTGGATTTGTCTTCACCCATGCTGCATATGTAATAGGCAGGCTCTCCCAGACTGTAAGTGGACTGTAAGGTATTATGACATGAATATATATTTTGGAGTGCTGAACAAAATGAGAATTTCATGCATTGGCAATATACTGTGACAAGTCGTATCCGGCATGACCTTGTGCTTTCAGCGGGAAGTTGAGTCGTAATGCATTCTGCAGAAAACCCCATGCACAAAATCAACAGGACGTTTTTCATTTTTATGCTGCTAATAATACTTTTCCTCATTCTGTGCCAGGTTCATAAAATCTCTTTGTTGGCATGGCCTAACTAAGATCTCCCTGATTCCTTTTATTTTATTTTTTCTCTCCATACATTTGATGATGTACTCATTATTGGTTGTTGACAAGAAGGTCAATGGCACTGGGTTACACTGGCTATTGCAATTCCAGGTATTAGCATTTTATCCAGTCAGTACAAAGGCATTGGCTTTCAAGTTCATTGTAACCAACTTGACATATCTCTGAGGATGCGGACAAGGGATGTGTGGGGGGATGAAATTAAGGAAATGGTTCAACAGGGCAGCCTCATGCCAGTCTTCAGAAATATTGCTGAGGACATTAAAGGTAAAGGGACCCCTGACCATTAGGTCCAGTTGTGGCTGACTCTGGGGTTGCGGCGCTCATCTCACTTTATTGGCTGAAGGAGCCGGCATACAGCTTCTGGGTCATGTGGCCAGCATGACTAAGCTGCTTCTGGTGAACCAGAGCAGAGCAATCCAGTGCAGCGCACGGAAATGGCATTTACCTTCCTGCCAGAGTGGTACCTATTTATCTACTTGAACTTTGAAGTGCTAGGTAGGTAGGATCAGGGACCGAGCAACAGTAGCTCAACCCGTTGCGGGGATTCGACCAACAGCGCCACCCATGTCCCTTATGCTGAGGTCATTAGCCATCTTCAAATACCTTCACATGGAGGAGGGAGAAAATTTCTCTCTCCTGCTCTAGAGGGTAGGATCCGAACCAATGGATTCAAGTTACAAGAAAGGAGATTCCAACTAAATATACAGAAAAACTTTGTGACAGTAAGAGCTGTTCAACAATTGTCCTCTTCCATCTTTGGGAGCAAAACCATCGACACCCCTGGCCTTCCCAGTAGCAGTAATAGCAAGTTGGTAGTCATAATTACGGATGCGGGTGGCACTGTGGGTTAAACCACAGAGCCTAGGACTTGCTGATCAGAAGGTCAGTGGTTCGAATCCCCGCGATGGGGTGAGCTCCCGCTGTTTGGTCCCTGCTCCTGCCAACCTTGCAGTTCGAAAGCACGTCAAAGTGCAAGTAGATAAATAGGTACTGCTCCAGCAGGAAGGTAAATGGTGTTTCTGTGTGCTGCTCTGGTTCACCAGAAGCGGTTTAGTCATGCTGGCCACATGACCCGGAAGCTGTCTGCGGACAAACGCCAGCTCCCTTGGCCTATAGAGCGAGATGAGCGCCCAACCCCAGAGTCGGTCACGACTG
Organism: Podarcis tiliguerta; assembly: GCF_965153285.1. Lineage (NCBI taxonomy): Eukaryota > Metazoa > Chordata > Lepidosauria > Squamata > Lacertidae > Podarcis > Podarcis tiliguerta. The sequence continues at coordinate 9,920,367 of NC_139536.1, read as the reverse complement.
GACCTAATGGTCAGGGGTCCCTTTACATTTACCTAGTCATAATTAGTTGCTCTGAATGATCCCAAACACTGCCGTCTGTTGGATGTAGAACACAAAGCAGAATGTCCTTTGTCGGAGAGCTTTGCAAGCCCAAATGCTTAACCGTGGCTTGACGGAGAATGCGGCTGATATACCAAGGAATTTGCACGCTTTGTGGGTTAGTACAAAACTTTGGCTCAAAGCTATTAATACATATTGAAAAAAAAAAAGTCTTAATTCTGGTTTGTCCGCCAAATTATCGCTGCCTGTTCTGCAAGCGACACATCCTCATCTCGATGTAGGAGAAACAAGTGACAAACCTCGGAATGAATTACAAGAAAGTCTCTTTCTCATTAAATCTGCACAGAATGAGGATTTACTGCATGGGCAGCAATGGGCCCTGGGGGCTTCTTGTCCATAATCCCACCTTGAACATGGCCCTGCAATTATTCTTACAAAAATGCGGACAGAGTCGTCGTCCCCCCCCCCCCCCAGATTGACATGTCTGCTTCACACACAACTAATTGCAATCACAGAAAAGCAGTGCATTCCTTTTGCTTTCTCTCTCTCTTTCCATTTTTGGCCGAATGCCCTACTTCCAACAATGCCAACTAACTTAAAACCTCTCCCCACCCCACCCCACCTCCCCTCTCAATTTCCAGCGTTGAATTGACAACATTTCCCATTGGTTTGCTTAGGCACTGTAATGTTGAGTGCGTACGACGGACCCCCTCGCCTCTGCTTGCTCAATCCTTCCCAGACATTAAGATATTATGACATGAATATATATTTGTGAGCTTTGCACAAAATGAGGATTTCACGCATAGGCAATATAGTGTGACTAGCATATCCGGCATGACCTTGCGAATGCCGGCGGGGCTTCCAGAATAAACAAAGTGAGGGGGTATATGTAGAGCAGATGGTGAGATCCAGAAAAGGAATTCCAGCACTTTTTCCCTGGGGGGAGGAGAAGGATCTGGAGCTGTGCAGAGGTGCTGCTGGTCAGGTGGGATGTCCGACTGGGGCATGGAAAGGGAAATAAAACTGGAGGTTAAGTAGACAAGCAAGGTCAGTTTTCCACAGTCCAGGGACAAAAGGCAGGCGTGGGGAGGAGCAAAACTGGACTTGGAGAGACTGGGGTTGAGGAGGAACGAGGGGAAAGCATGGAGAAGCAGCAAGCAAATTGTGGAGCGAGACTAATAACAACAACAACAACAACAACAACAACAACAACAACAACAACAACAACAATTTATACCCTGCCCATCTGGCTGAGTTTCCCCAGCCACTCTGGGTGGCTCCCAAACGAGTATTAAAAACAATACCTTCACCCCGGTATGGCTCCCCTTTATCACATACACAGCCCAACAGGACAATGACAATAATCCACCAACAACATACAAATCAATATGGCTAACCTGATCCAAAACACCCACCCACCTCACTCACACATGAAAACAAAGAAGATTCCACCTAAACATTAGGAAGAACTTCCTGACAGTAAGAGCTGTTCGACAGTAGAATTTGCTGCCAAGGAGTGTGGTAGAGTCTCCTTCTTTGGAGGTCTTTAAGCAGAGGCTTGACAACCATATGTCAGGAGTGCTCTGATGGTGTTTCCTGCTTGGCAGGGGGTTGGACTCAATGGCCCTTGTGGTCTCTTCCAACTCTATGATTCTATGATTCAAAGATCAACACAGCCAATCACAAGCAAACAATCACACCCTAGACCAACCCCAACCTTTCTCACCACCAAAGGAACACAAGTGAACAAGACAAGCAACGCTGACACCAAACTCTACATACATTAAACATAATAGAAACACCGCCACCTGACCCCACCCCCATCCATCTTCCCTCTCTCCACCCCCCCTTTCTTTTTTCTTTCTTCTCTTCTCCCCTTAATGCCTCAACGAATGAAACGGATTTGTAAAAATGTTACATGGAAAAAAATACACGAGGCATTACACTTACTTCTGTAAAACAAGAAAAATCCTTAATAAAATATTTTTAAAAAACAAAACAAAAAGAAAACAATGCAGCATTAAATATTAACAACTTCCCTAAACAGGGCTGCCTTCATATGTTTTTTAAAAATAAGACAGCTGCTTATTTCCTTGACATCTGATGGGAGGGCGTTCCACAAGGTGGGTGCCACTACCGAGAAGGCCCTCTGTCCTGTTCCCTGTAACCTCATTTCTCGCAGGGAGGGAACCACCATAAGGCCCTCAGCACTGGATCTCAGTGTCTGAGCTGAACGATGGGGCTGGAGACGCTCCTTCAGGTATACTGGACCGAGGCCGTTTAGGGCTTTCAAGGTCAGAACCAACACTTTGAATTGTGCTCGGAAACATACAGGGAGCCAATGCAGATCTCTCAGGACCGGTGTTATGTGGTCCCGGTGGCCACTCCCAGTCACCAGTCTAGCTGCCGCATTCTGGATTAATTGCAGTTTTCGGGTCATCTTCAAAGGTAGCCCCATGTAGAGCGCATTGCAGTAGTCTAAGCATGAGATAACACACAGCTTTGGTGTTGTGTGAAATGGATGCCCTGTGGTCTAGGCAGGCATCCACACATGCCCTCAGAGGCAAGAGCTCTCAACTCTCTCAATTAAAACAATTTTAATTGTTTACAGTGGTCCCCAAGGTAAATTGTAATTCCCCCCTCCATCCCTTAAAGTTTTGGTCTTCCTGATTTCTGATCTTTCCAGTCATTTTTGCCATTTCGGCATAGTCCATCGACTTGTTCTGCCATTCTTCTATGGTAGGGACTTTATCTTCTATCCATCTCTGGGCTAGCAACATCTGCACAGCAGTTGTCACATACATGAACAGTCTTTTCTGTTTTCCCTTGGAATTTCAGCGCCTAAAATTCCTAGTAGAAAAACTTCTGTGTTTTTTGTAAAAGCTATTTTAAACATTTTTTTCAACTCATTATATATCATTTCCCAGGATGCTTTTGTTATTTTACATGTCCACCAAATTTGAAAAAGTTCCTTATTGGAGGGGCTTCTCATTCCAAATCCAGCTTAAAATAAAGAACCATAAGGAAGAAGAAGAAGAAGAGTTTGGATTTGATATCCCGCCTTTCACTCCCTTTAAGGAGTCTCAAAGCGGCTAACATTCTCTTTTCCCTTCCTCCCCCACAACAAACACTCTGTGAGGTGAGTGGGGCTGAGAGACTTCAGAGAAGTGTGACTGGCCCAAGGTCACCCAGCAGCTGCATGTGGAGGAGTGGAGACGTGAACCCGGTTCCCCAGATTACGTGACTACCGCTCTTAACCACTACACCACACTGGCTCTCAAGGAGGGTCTTGAAGTTGCCCAAAAACAACAACTAGCACTTGTACGCTGACTGAACAGTTCATAACAGTTCTTCCTCTCTATGGTGGGCTGCATTGTGTTTCTTTCTAAAGGATAGTGATCACTTCTAGCTGTGCAACAATGCATATACATTAGTATATGCAAATGTTATGCAGATAGGATGCCCTCTTTCTCGGTGATGCACGCAGACGGGAGGATCTGTCAATTTCACTTTCTCTCACTTTCTCACTCCCCCATCTTTTAAGTTCAGGTCTACACATTTCCACGTCAGTTTGTGCCTGTTTAACTTCTTACTCCTCATAAAAAATAATTAGCAAATTTCTAATATACGCCTTTGTGTGCTGTTTTGCCTAATGTACACTTTTTTTTTTTTTTTTGCAAGCATCTCCCCTTAATATTGTTGTTGTTTAGTCAGAAGTGCCTGGCGTGCTCTGGTCCATGGGGTCACAAAGAGTCGGACATGACTAAATGACTAAACAACAACAACAACAAAAGTGATCCATGTTAAAAATGAACAATGGTGAGGGTGGGCGGGCAAAGGGTACCCATTGTGACCATATACGTCTTTCTTCTTTTGTGATCACTCGTCGCCTAGTAAGATTGCCTTCCATGAATATGGAATATGAATATGGTGTGTGGAGGCCAATTCTGAATCCGCACATCCTTCCACAGTGGGGACATAGCTTTCTGGGCAGGAGTTGATCACAGTGAGGGTTTGCCAAACATGCCTTCCTCTTAGCACGTTTTTCCCTTTCGTCCTGAGTTTGAGTGTCTTCAAAGCCCATGGCACCTTTGGTAAAGGCTGTTCTCCAACTGGAGCGCTCACAGGCCAGTGTTTCCCAGTTGTCGGTGTCGGTATACTACATTTTTTTAGATTTGCCTGGAGATCGTCTTTAAACCTCTTTTGTTGTTCACCGGCATCACGCTTTCCATTTTAAAGTTGGGAATAGAGTCATTGCTTTGGAAGACGATAATCAGGCATCCACACAACATGACCAGTCCAACAAAGTTGATGTTGAAGAATCATTGCTTCAGCGCTGGTGATCTTTGCTTCTTCCAGTACACTGACACTAGTTCTCCCGTCTTCCGAAGTGATATGTAAAATTTCTGAGAGACACCATTGATGGAATCTTTTGAGGAGTTGGAGATGGTGTTTGTAAGTGGTCCATGCTCACAAGCTTACAGTAAAATTGGTAGTATGATAGCTTTGTAAGATAGCATTTTGGTTTCCCTGCATTCAGCCTCCTCCTAAAAGTAAGTCAGCATCCTGAGACTACTGCTCTCACTGGGCAGTTTTTATTTTTGTCTCTCCTGACCCCTTTAGAAAAATCTACTGTACTCCTGCAAAGTTTTGCGTTTCCCTAACCCCATAGCTCCTTCTTCCAGTTTGGTGCCAGTATACATGGGATTCTGCTTCTCCTGTTACAAAAGGACCTGCGATATCTTGGACAGAGTATTGTCTCCCATTCAGAAATGCCTCGGATGTACTGAGAGTAGCACTATGGGCTGAAATTTAAGTTGCTAAATAATGCATATCTTAAACATGTTTGCCATGATGTGTTTACCCAAATAGACTGGATGGGCTCCATCCCAAGGAACTGTTGCAAGCTGAGTAAATAATACATGGAGAGAATAATGCACATTTTTTAAAAAGTCCATAATTACATATTTACATGATAGTCTGTAAATTCCATAATTACTTATTTACACAATAGACCATAGCAGCTGCTACTGTCTATTATAGCAACTCTCACGGAATGGCATTATAGATTTTTTCCCCTCCAAAATGCTATGAAGAAATGCAAATAAATAAATGCATACCCCACCCCACCCGGTCCAATCAATCGTAAACGTATATATCACAAACACTGATGCATTATGAAGTGGGCTTCTGTGGGTACCAGAATCTCAGTTGGACGTGCATCGGAATGAAGGAAGTCATCTCTCGACATTGGGTTGCTTCCAAAAGGACATATATCTGAATGCATATCCCCACCCAAATGTAGATGGGCATTCTCACATCATTTCACAACCAACTGTGCATCCTGTTGAAAGTAATAGATGGCTTCCATATTCAGATGCTCATCCAATTTATTTTCCTGATTCCTGATTACACCAGAAAGGCTACGTGTGTGTATGCAGATTGTCATATCTGGATTGGGACTCCGTATTTCCCCACCATTATATGCGCCACCACTGTTCCCTGCCACAAAGGGCTTACAATCTGAAACTCAGGGCTAAACCACGGAAGACTATGCATTTATTTTTGTTAAATGCAGGGTGCCAATTTTCTCAACTGAGCACCCTGTATGTGGATTGGGCTCTCCGATCGCAAAAGAGGACACAGATACGCATCTGATTCACATCGTAGGCAAATTTGTGGCCCTTTTTTTTGTTTTTTGCAGATGGTCCCAAAATAAATTGGTCACACACATTCTTTTACGCCTGACAGAATGTGAGCAGGTGAAGCTTTCTCCATAATTGTATTTCCATAATAGAAAAGGCTTAACCTGACAAATTTCTGCCTGCCATACAGCTGTTAAGGGCACAAGAACCTTGCTTTCTGCCAATCCTAACTGTAAACCAAAGCTTAGGCTGCAATCCTGTACCCATGTACCTGGGAGTAAGCCCCACGGAACACCACAAGACTTACTTATATACGGAAATAATAATAATAATAATAATAATAATAATAATAATAATAATAATAGTCAATTTTATTTATACCCCGCCCTCCCCAGCCAACGCCGGGCTTAGGGCGGCTAACAACCAATAATAAAAAGAAGTTGAAGCAATGCAACTTAAAAATAAGATTAAAATACAACATTAAAACAATTAAAATGCAGCCTCATCACAGGAGGAGAAAGGAAAAAGAAAGAAGGGGAGGGAATCAAACTGACTCCAAGCCAAAGGCCAGGCGGAACAACTCTGTCTTACAGGCACTGCGGAAAGAAATCAGATCCTGCAGGGCCCTGGTCTCAAGAGACAGAGCATTCCACCAGGCCGGAGCCAGTGTTGAAAAGGCCCTGGCTATGGTTGAGGCTAATCTGAATTCCTTAGGGCCCGGGACTAGTAGGGTGTTGCTATTTACGGACCTTAAGGTCCTCCGTAGGGCATACCGGGAGATGTATATTATTACACTATAAGATCACAATGCAGTGAGTTCTTAATGAGTGGCTAGTCTCAGGAGACATGCCTGAGCATCTCTGCAAAGTTGTCATGTTTATTTGTGTGTTTATTGTGTAGCAGTATACCTTCCAGGAAATCACTGATCTCCAACGAGCCCACCACAGGAACGATGCATCCTGGTTACAAGGGAAAAAGGAGGGGCAAATTTTGGAGGTTACTATGACTAGGAAATGAGACAGAAGCAGGAAAGGTGCCAGTGTGGTGTAGTGATTAGGAGCGGTGGACTCATAATCTGGCGAACCGAGTTTGCTTCCCCGCTCCTCCACATGCAGCTGCTGGGTGACCTTGGGCTAGTCACACTTCTTTGACGTCTCTCAGCCTCACTCACCTCACAGAGTGTTTGTTGTGGGGGAGGAAGGGAAAGGAGATTGTGAACTGATTTGAGACTCCTTGTTGTTGTTTAGTCGTTTAGTTGTATCTGACTCTTCATGACCCCATGGACCAGAGCACGCCAGGCACTCCTGTCTTCCACTGCCTCCCCCAGTTTGGTTAAGCTCACGCTGGTAGCTTCGAGAAAACTGTACAACCATCTTGTCCTCTGTCGTCCCGTTCTCCTTGTGCCCTCCATCTTTCCCAACATCAGGGTCTTTTCCAGGAAGTCTTCTCTTCTCATGGGGTGGCCAAAGTATTGGAACCTCAGCTTCACGATCTGTCCTTCCAGTGAGCACTCATGGCTGATTTCCTTCGGAATGGAAAGGTTTGATCTTCTTGCAGTCCATGGGACTCTCAAGAGTCTCCTCCAGCACCATAATTCAAAAGCATCAATTCTTCGGCGATCAGCCTTCTTTATGGTCCAGCTCTCACTTCCATGCATCACTACTGGGAAAACCATAGCTTTCACTATACGGACCTTTGTTGGCAAGGTGATGTCTCTGCTTTTTAAGATGCTGTCTATGTTTGTCATTGCTTTTCTCCCAAGAAGCAGGCGTCTTTTAATTTCGTGGCTGCTGTCACCATCTGCAGTGATCATGGAGCCCAAGAAAGTAAAATCTCTCACTGCCTCCATTTCTTCCCCTTCTATTTGCCAGGAGGTGATGGGACCAGTGGCCATGATCTTCATTTTTTTGATGTTGAGCTTCAGACCATATTTTGCACTCTCCCCTTTCACCCTCATTAAAAGGTTCTTTAATTCCTCCTCGCTTTCTGTCATCAAGGTTGTGTCATCTGCATATCTGAGGTTGTTGATATTTCTTCCGACAATCTTAATTCCGGCTAGGGGTTTATGCTTAAAATTCTACAAGGAAGGCTCAAGCAGTATGTGGACCGAGGATTTCGAAGGGGCAGAAGAACCAGAGACCACCAAACATAATGCATGTTAATTCCATCCTTAAGATTCTCCTTTTCTGATTTTTCTCTAAAATACACAGGTTTGTTGTTGTTGTTGTTTAAAAAATGAGAGTTGCACATTTGGGTAGTTCAAAGGATAACTGTATTCTTATCAGGGTCTTAGTCTGGGAATTGTGAATTAGGTTCCTCTTTCCATTATGCTGACCAGCTGGAATGGCTACTAAGGAGACAATTCTCTGAGAGAAGGAGCTAAAATGATGGGAGTGGCCTGTGCTACCTGTCCTCAGATGCAGCCAGGTAAATTTGTCTGCTGATGGGCATAATTCTGGCAGAAGAGGAAGTGGATGGCAGCTGCTGATCCCAGCCAGGCTGATAGAATGGACAGGGTTGAAAATGTCCTAAATAAGCACTTACGGAAAAGTTACTTAATGTTGCGTGGGGAGGTGCAAGAGGAGACTAAGGCTGATGTCTCCTCCATGAAGGGGAGAGAAATTAGTTTTAGTTCACACCAAATGGTGAATCCACCTAATTCGTGCTTCCTGAAACGCAACCATCTTGTGAAAGTTGCACCTCTCTGAATTTTGCAATGGCGTTCTGCAACAAAATAATGCACACCAAAAGAACGCATGTACCAGGGGATCGTGTGCCTACGCTAGAGAAAATAAGATCCAAAAATGCATTAGGTCAGAGGGGGAATGCCTTATATAAAATATGTAATTACTAAGCAAAGCTGCACACAAGAATGTGTGTATTAGGATCAACGCGTACTAAGATGCCGATGAATTTCGATGAAGACTTTTTCAAAATGAGTACTAATTGCAAACTGAGGAACTGAATCTGAAAGATTTGCTTACCCCCTAGTCCCATACCATCCTTGGAAGAGAATAAAACCTGGGAATTTTTGAGGCTCTTCTTTTGAGGATTCCAAAGTGGTAAAGGTAAAGGGACCCCTGACCATTAGGTCAAGTCGTGGGCGACTCTGGGGTTGCAGTGCTCATCTCGCTCTATAGGCCGAGGGAGCCAGCGTTTGTCTGCAGACAGCTTCTGGGTCATGTGGCCAGCATGACTAAGCCACTTCTGGAAAACCAGAGCAACACACGGAAACACCGTTTACCTTCCCACCAGAGCGGTACCTATTTATCTACTTGCACTTTGACGTGCTTTCGAACTGCTAGGTTGGCAGGAGCAGGGACCGAGCAATGGGAGCTCAATCTGTCACGGGGATTCGAACCACCGACCTTCTGATTGGCAAGTCCTAGGCTCTGTGGTTTAACCCACAGCGCCACCCGCTTCCCTATAAATTGGTAATCAGATGCAAAATCGGATGCCCTCACAGCCCTTATGGGACTAAAGCAGGGGTGCTTGTTTGGCCGATGAGACAATGGCATCCAATGGCAGCCATAACAGAAGGCATGTTTGTGGTCACCACCAGTTTATTGGTCTGCAAGTGTACCTGTTAGATTTCATTTACTGCTATTTTTATGGTAATGGAGTTTGAAGACAAAGACAGATCTGTTCCCCGCAGTGTTAACTACTCTAAGAGGGAGCATTATGGGATGTCATCTTTTGCCTTTTATAATGATAAATATTTCCGAGACAAAGCAGTGTAGGAAAACCTGTGTGTATAAATATGTCTACCCTGTCTGTTAGGATAAAGAGTAAATCTACTGTTTATTTTTACGCAGAAATTGTCAAGAACTAAGTGATTTTTGACAGGTAAAGAATACACGCACGGTGCATAATTCTTATTTTATTAGTGTGCCTTACCCTCACACACATATAGGTAGATAAATGCACACACACACACACGGCCACCGGGCACCTATCCCACCCAAGAATTCACACACTTCTCTGCGAAGGTGAGGAAGGTTGTTGTTGTTTAGTCATTTAGTTGTGTCTGACTCTTCGTGACCCCATGGACCAGAGCACACCAGGCACTCCTGTCTTCCACTGCCACCCGCAGTTTGGTCAAACACATGTCGGTAGCTTCGAGAACTCTATCCAACCATCTTGTCCTCTATCGTCCCCTTCTCCTTGTGCCCTCCATCTTTCCCAACATCAGGGGCTTTTCCAGGGAGTCTTCTCATGAGGTGGACAAAGTATTGGAGCCTCAGCTTCACTATCTGTCCTTCCAGTGAGCCCTCAGGGCTGATTTCCTTAAGAATGGATAGGTTTGATCTTCTTGCAGTCCATGGGACTCTCAAGAGTCTCCTCCAGCACCATAATTCAAAAGCATCAATTCTTCGGCGACCAGCCTTCTTTATGGTCCAGCTCTCACTTCCATACATCACTACTGGGAAAACCATAGCTTTTACTATACGGACCTTTGTTGGCAAGGTGATGTCTCTACTTTTTAAGGTAGTGACAAGGAAAATTATTGCAACATAGGAAGGTGACTTATACTGAGTCAGACCATTGGTCCTCTTGCTTGGTACTGTCAACTCTGACTGACAGCAGCTCTGTAGTATTTCAGATGGGACATTTATGGTTCTGTTTGCATGGAAGATGCTCTAGCATAGAGCTATGGCCCTTCTCAACTCTCTGACCAAGGCTGATGAGACATGTTGTGCAAAGGTTGCTGTGAACCTCTGTGCTTGACTTTGATCCCTCATCTCCTTGTTGTTGCTTTGAAATTAAGGAATTCTCCTGCCTGGTAGACAACTCAAGCCTCAAAAAATCCACCCGCAGATTCCTCCTGCTGCCTCCCCCTGAACTGCCAAACTTCTGCCAATTCCTTATGGGCAGACCTCCTTTAGGTCTGTGGGGCAGATTGTCACTTCCCTGGAAATATGGTCCAACTGTACCTTTATTGACTCTCAGGGCTTCTTTCGAAACTCAACTGGGTCCCTTTTATCAGTAGAAACCAAAATACCTCAACAGCATAACCCTGAACCCAAGTAAGAGAGTATAGGCCTGGAAACGATGCCTTATGAGGAACGGCTAAGGGAGCTGGGCATGTTTAGCCTGGAGAAGAGGAGGTTAAGGGGTGATATGATAGCCATGTTCAAATATATAAAAGGATGTCACATAGAGGAGGGAGAAAGGTTGTTTTCTGCTGCTCCAGAGAAGCGGACACGGAGCAATGGATCCAAACTACAAGAAAGAAGATTCCACCTAAACATTAGGAAGAACTTCCTGACAGTAAGAGCTGTTCGACACTGGAATTTGCTGCCAAGGAGTGTGGTGGAGTCTCCTTCTTTGGAGGTCTTTAAGCAGAGGCTTGACAACCATATGTCAGGAGTGCTCTGATGGTGTTTCCTGCTTGGCAGGGGGTTGGACTCGATGGCCCTTGTGGTCTCTTCCAACTCTATGATTCTATGATTCTAGGATTGCAGGCTTAAATAGTTTTAAGCCTGTCTCTGTGTTGTTGTTGTTCTCAATGTTCAGAGGGCGTTTGGCTCTGCCCTGCAGCTCCTCGCAACATGTTATGCACAATGTCAGGACGTCGCGTCCGGCCCCCTCAATCATCTTGAGAAGATGGCACCCCTGCATGGCAGTTTTCCTAAAACAGTTTCCAGCACTGATCCTTTGGGTTTGGAGACAGAGTCTTTAGCCAGCTGGCCAAAGGCAGTGAATGGGAATGTGACTTATCAACAGCAGGCTAGTTTTCACAAAACTTTGCCCTTCCCTCTCTGTCCTCCACCCAGACCCTGCAAGTTTCCCTATTTTCCAAGGACAGTCCTGGATTTACAGAAGCCATCCTGGTTTCCGATTCAGTCCGGGAATGTCCTGTTTTTTCTTAGGACACCCCTATATTCATCCGAGAATTGTTAGGGGCTATGGAGTTACCCCTGAGCCAAGGAGATAAGTAGGGAAGGTTTTTTTTTAAAAAAAATGTTTCATGTTTTAATATGTTTTTATATCTGTTTCTATATATGTTGCCCCTGGGGCAACCCAAACAGATGGGAGGGATATAAATAATAAGATTATTGTTATGATTATGGAATGGGACATCTCTATTTGAAGGCAGACCTGTTTAGGGCTTTTAATGTATTTTTAATCTCTTGTTGGAAGCCGCCCTGAGTGGCTGGGGAAACTCAGCCAGATGGGTGGGGTATAAGTAATAAATTATTATTATTATTATTATTATTATTATTATTATTATTATTATTATTGTTTTCATCAGAGAAATGTCGGAAGGTAGGCAAGATGCATTCTCAGAGTTCCAAGACACTTTCCAGCCTAAAAGCAGGGATAGTGAGAAGGGGTGTGGCATGGGAAGCCTTCCAAGGGCCAGGGAGAGGACCGGAGGGCCACATCCAACCGGCCTACGGAACTGCCTAGATTCTAAGTGACGCTGTTTGCTTACTTTCGTACTTTACTCGACAGCTAAATAACGGGCTTTGCCTTACAGCCCTCGTAACAAGTGTGGCGTCCGCTTAAAGAAACTGGAGCACGGCGGCAGAAGGATCAATTGGGCAATTGTTCTTTATAGACACAAGATATAGCTGTTTGCTAATGCAGAAAACAAAGGAGAAAAATAGTGCCGAGACAAAAGGCTTTGCGGGGCTGCTAAATAAGAGGCCATAACCAAAGATCAGAGCTCTAAATATTTTTCTGCTAAAATTATCCAAGACCCGCCTGAGAAAATGATGTTGCCCTTTAACATGGGAAGCTATGAAGCCATATCTAGCAATAAATCAAAGTATCACAGGAAGCTGCCTTATACTGAATCCTCCACCCTTTCTTTTATTTTTTGGCACCTGAGCAGCTCTTCAGAAAATCCCACCCTACTGTCAGTATTTCAGTGCATGATTGCATTGAAATGCGTGAGCCAGTGTGGTGTAGTGGTTAAGAGCAGTAGACTCGTAATCTGGTGAACTGGGTTCGCTTCCCCGCTCCTCCACATGCAGCTGCTGGGTGACCTTGGGCTACTCACACTTCTCTGAAGTCTCTCAGCCCCACTCACCTCACAGGGTGTTTGTTGTGGGGGAGGAAGGGAAAGGAGATTGTTAGCCGCTTTGAGACTCCTTCATATAATGATAAAGTGGGATTTCAAATACAAACTCTTCTCTTCTTCTTCTTCTTTATATGAATGTGACGATAACTTGCTGTGAACGTTTGCTGTTATCAATTTTTTTTTAAAAAAAATTAATATTTTAGGTTGCCCTTTTGTAAACTGCTCAGAGGCTAGGGTAGGACTCGAACCAATGGCTTCAAGTTACAAAAATAGAGATTCCGACTAAACATATGGAAAACCTTTCTGACAGTAAGAGCTGTTTGACAGTGGAAGAGTCTCCTTCGGGAGGTGGTGGACTCTCCTTCCTTGGAGGTATTTAAGCAGAGGTTGGGTGGCCATCTGTCATGGATGCTTTAGCTGAAAATCCTGCATTGCAGAGGGTTGGATTAGATGACCCCTGGACCCCTTCTAACTCTACAATTCTATTATTCTATGTGGATTAAGCATAATATAGTGGTACCTTGGTTCTCGAACTTAATCCGTTCTGGAAATCTGTTCCAAAACCAAAGCATTCCAAAACCAAGACGCGCTTTCCCATAGAAAGTAATGCAAAACAGATTGATCCTTTCCAGGCTTTTAAAAACAACCCCTAAAACAGCAATTTAACGTGAATTTTGCTATCTAACGAGACCATTGACCCATTAAATGAAAGCAATAGACAGCGTGTTACAGTCACACAACCAATCAACCAGTAGCTGAACTGGGTTCCACACTTCCACACAGTCACAAAAACAAAACAAAAAAGAGCAGCAAAAACAAAAACACAAGATAAATAGCAAAAACAGACAGACCTCAAAATGGAAGCTTGGCACTCAAAACAGAGCATGTTCAGCTTCCGAAAAAAGTCCGTAAACCGGAATACTTACTTCTGGGTTTGCAGTGTTTGGGTTCCGAGTTGTTTGAATACCAAGGCATTTGAGAACCAAGGCACCACTGTATATATTTCCTTAGATGAATAAATAAAAGTCACTCTGGGTTCTGTTGGACCTTTAGCATCAGGGAAAGCAGACCTGGAAAAGAACAACTGCAAGCTAATTGAAGGGGAATGGAGGAAAAGTTGTTAGCATTTATTCTCTCCCTAGCTTAGCAGCAAGATTCAGAAAGCAATTCCAAAGGAGAAGTTTCTAATGCTTTAGAACCGAAAGGCTGAGAAAGCTTCTCCTGTTGGGTTATAAGCCGGCAGACCAAAGTTAGCTGTGGCTATTAATTTCAATGGGTTTACTCTGAGTAGGACTAGCCTTGACTGCAACCTGTAGGTCAAGTGATGGGGTCTGTCTCTGCAATCACACCCAACATTCAATTTACCCCAGTAAATGTCTGAAAAGAGCTTCTGTCTCTTTTTAATTTTTTTTATTCAAAGTTATAACAAAACTTATTATCCAAAAACATATCCTTATCCCCCCCATTTTTCCTCCCTCCCCCCTCCCCCCACAGAACCCACCCCCGACTTCCCTCAGTTCCAGTCTTTGGTTTCTCCAATAATGCTATTTTCTGCATGTTACCAAGTTGTATAGATCCTCAAACTGTTTAGCTGATTATTATCAGTAAAAAAATTGTGAATGTTTATTCAAAACTTGCCAAGGAGTCCAGTTCGCGTTGTTGTGTCTTCAGATACTTTGTGAAGGGTTCCCATTCATCCTTAAAGTCACAGTTATCCTTGTCCCGTAGCTTATATGTCAATTTTGCCAGTTCTGCATAGTCCATCAATTTTTCTTGCCATGATTCTTTAGTTGGGGTTTCCTCAGTCTTCCATCCTTGTGCTACCAGAACTCTCGCGGCCGTTGTCGCATACATGAAAATGTTTTTCAACTTTTTTGGCAGGTCTTTCCCTACAATCCCCGGCAAAAATGCCTCAGGTTTTTTAACAAATGTTAAATGGAACATTTTCTCAGTGGCGTAGTGTGGGGGGTGCAGGGGGGGACGGCCGCACCGGCCGCAACATCTGGGGGGTTAGAGGGCACAAATCCACGGGTTAGGGGGCGCAAATTACTTGCCTTGCCCCGGGTGCTGACAACCCACGCTACGCCACTGCATTTTCTTCAATTCATTGTATATCATTTCCCAAATTGTTTTAATTACCTTACAGTCCCAGCACATATGATAACATGTTCCCTCCTTTACTGTCTCAGCTTGGTGCTGGATAAACCGCTCAGGAACCCGAGAAGGATTCCTGGGGACTCAACCTGGGGTTGGTTGAGAAACCTCCGTGGGCCAGATTGATCTCTAGGTCAACAGTTGCATACAGAAAAAACAGAACGGTAGAAATGATTTGATCCAATGCTTGGAAGTAAAAGAAACAAAGGAGGAAAATGGTGCGGCTAACAGTAATAAATCTGTGACACCATGATTAGAACCAGAGGAGAACTTGGGAGCTTTTGATTCTGAACAGTAATGAAAATCTCATTTTGAACAATTTAGACAGTCAGTTATTCGGGGGGGGGGGGCAGGTTCGCAAGAGAAAGATCCGCTACCCCCTAGCTTTGCAATCAGGGTCTGGCGTTGCTGTAGCTTTTGATGAGCCTGTTCCTAGAAATCAAGGAATTTATGAATCGTTAAAACATGCCTCTGACAATGCTCTTTCGAATGCCATTCAAGGGAGCTGCAAAGTTTAGCACCACTGCATGAATGTGAATGCAGCGTGAGAAACCAGTTCCATTGCAGCCTCTCTCCCTGCTGACAGACCCTCGCCTTCCCCAGCTAAATAGCGGGAGCAGGCAAGTCTTTAGCATATGCGCCGCCGGGCTGCAAAGATCCGCCCAGCACCCGCAAATTTAGTTGTGAGCGCCATTGTTGAGTCTGCCAAGCACCGCCGTTGTGAATGACATCCTTGGGAAGAAGAAGAAGAAGAAGAAGAAGAAGAAGAAGAAGAAGAAGAAGAAGAAGAGGAGTTTGGATTTGATATCCTGCTTTATCACTACCCGAAGGAGTCTCAAAGCGGCTAACATTCTCCTTTCCCTTCCTCCCCCACAACAAACACTCTGTGAGGTGAGTGGGGCTGAGAGACTTCAAAGAAGTGTGACCAACCCAAGGTCACCCAGCAGCTGCGTGTGGAGGAGCGGGGAAGCGAACCCGGTTCACCAGATTACGAGTCCACCGCTCTTAACCACTACACCACACTGGCTCTAAAAACAATTGGGGGCTCCCTGAAAGTGGATCGGCCCCTAGGAGCTGACGTGTGAGGAGCACTCTCTGCTTACACCTTCCTGGGTCACCCTTTAATCATTGGGGTACGTGAGAATACAGAATTGGGCTAGTGCAATAGAGGGATATTAGGAGAAATTAGCAGTGAAACACTGTGGATTTTCACGACGTCTTAAGAAAAGTATGCATTGCAAGCCGATATTGAAATGTGGAGAATTGAATTGGGGGTGGGGGGGAAGGGAAGCAGAAGATCTTCCTATCAGGGGCTTTGTGGGAAGTTAAAATGACAGCTCTCTCTCTTACACACACACACACACACACACACACACACACACACTGGGGAAACCTGGAACCAATTGGAGGGCATGCCACAACTTCCAGCTGTGGGGAACAGTTGTCCATCTCTCCTCCCCCCATGTGGAGCCACCACTGAAAAGGTCCTGGCTTCTAATCCTGCGAAAAACCATAAGGTAAAGGTAAAGGGTCCAGTCGTGGCCAACTCTGGGGTTGCGGCGCTCATCTTGCTTTATTGGCCGAGGGAGCCGGCATACAGCTTCCGGGTCATGTGGCCAGCATGACTAAATCACTTCTGGTGAACCATTTACCATTTACCTTCCCGCCAGAGTAGTACCTATTTATCTACTTGCACTTTTTTTTGGCATGCTTTCGAACTGCTAGGTTGGCAAGAGCTGGGACCGAGCAACGGGAGCTCACCCTGTCATAGGGATTTGAACCAATGACCTTCTGAATGGCAAGCCCAAGAGGCTCAGTGGTTTAGACCACAGCGCCACCCATGTCCCTTGACGCACCCATATCCTAATACCTGTTAGGTATTATTTAAGGACCTAATACCTATTACCATATAGCATATATTCAACACAAAAAACTGTGAGAATTTGTTGTTGACAAAGGACAGCTGGACATATAAAGGGACCCATTACCTTCAGTAGCTTAGGGCCTCCTCAAACCTAAATCCGCCCCGACCGCCCCCTGTATGAAGATATACTGTAGAATCACAGAATTGTAGAGCTGGAAGGGCCATCTAGCTCGATCTCCTGCAATGCAGGAATAAAGTACCAACCCCTCATTTTTTTACCCCCAAAAGCAATGGTGCAATGTTAGGAACTGGGACACACACAATGACAGACACACAATGAAGCTTCACAAAATTGCGGTGACAAAGTTGACCCTCTCCCTTCCTTGCACTCGCTTCCACAAAACCGGCGATTCCTTGATATTTTCCAAACAACTTTGCAACATCTTCCCCCCCCCACCCCCATTTAAGTTAAAAAGAATGGAAAATAGTGCCCATGGGAGAAATAAAGAATGTGTGTGTGTTAGGCTAAACCTCTAATAAATCACATCGTTAAACCCTTTATGATTTCTCCCTCCTTTTAATTACATCACGGGAAGAATCTCTTTTCAAAAATAATAATAATTGCACTTTAAACATTTCTTTAGAAGCACCGAACAAGACATTAATAAGAAAGTGAAAAGATAAGCAGAAAAGCAGTCAGTGAAAAATTCTATATTTGTATTATAAAGGCATTGTTTTCACTGCTGGCACCTTATTTTTCAAGTACATAAAGAGAATGCAAGCGAGAGCAGGGTGAGACAAAGATCAATGCTGAATGTATTACCTGGCAGTGGTCAGACTCAGTTTAATAAGAAAAGAATTGATCCATTAAGCTAAACCTAATTCTTCGCCGAAAATGGTTGAAATCTATTCTTTATATTGCTAGCTTCATAAAGACCTATAATATTTGGAAGAAACAACCCGGTGCTGGGTTTAATCTGATTAAACGTATTGCAAAATACACTTAACAAGAATCTATCAAGTTGTTAATGATCGCTATTAATAGCAAACAATTTTTGTATAGAATTCTTTTATTCTTATTATTATTGTTATCAGAGATGTCAGCAAAATACGATGATGTGGAATGCAGAGGGGGAAAGGAGGGAGGGAGGGAGAAAGAAAAGCCTTTGCAGTAATTTGTAACAGCTACAATTGCAGGCCTAAAACCTTCACCTACAAGACCTAAGTAATTTATTTCATCAATCCAGTTTCTAACACAAAGCGAAATTTGATTCATAAAGTATTTGAGTGCTGGCCATTAACACCTACCAGCAAAGTTCAGAGGGGAGGAACAACTGTTTATAGCCAGGGCAGCGCAGAGCAGCATAGGACGAGAATGATGGAAAATGTTTTCATCTTCCGGACCAAGGATGATTGAAAGTGTTTTCACCTTGCCAACAAAACTTTCAGAACCATTCTGAAGGGCAGTGTGGTCATTTTGATTTTGAGCGTTTCTCGGACAATGGAAATTTATGGCACCTACGGTTCTTCGCAGGACACGGGTGGCGCTATGGGTTAAACCACAGAGCCTAGGACTTGCCGATCAGAAGGTTGGCGGTTCAAATCCCCATGATGGGGTGAGCTCTCGTTGCTCGGTCCCTGCTCCTGCCAACTTAGCAGTTCAAAAGCATGTCAAAGTGCAAGTAGATAAATAGGCACCACTCCAGCGGGAAGGTAAACGGCGTTTCCGTGCGCTGCTCTGGTTCGCCAGAAGCGGCTTAGTCATGCTGGCCACATGACCCGGAAGCTGTACGCCGGCTCCCTCGGTCAATAAAGCGAGATGAGCACCGCAACCCCAGAGTCAGTCACGACTGGACCTAATGGTCAGGGGTCCCTTTACCTTTAAGCCATTTGCACATAACAAAATACGTATTTTATCAAAGTAATTGTTGAATTGAAATACAATTGGAAATGTACATCCAGGTTTTTTCCCCTTTATAGTTTTTTTGGGGCCCCCCAAGAGAGTGGCGTCCTAAGCTATAGCTTGTTTAGCTTGTATGTAAATCTGGCACTGGGGATGGCACTCTGTACTGATGACGTCTGTTACAAAAAAACACAGTTCTTACTATTACAGTGGTACCTCAGGTTAAGAACTTAATTCGTTCTGGAGGTCCATTCTTAACCTGAAACTATTCTTAACCTGAAACTATTCTTAACCTAATGGGACGCGGGTGGCGCTGTGGGTTAAACCACAGAGCCTAGGACTTGCTGATCGAAAGGTCGGCGGTTCGAATCCCCGTGGCGGGGTGAGCTACTGTTGTTCGGTCCCAGCTCCTGCCCACCTAGCAGTTCGAAAGCATCCCTAAGTGCAAGTAGATAAATAGGGACCGCATTCTAGGGGGAAGGTAAACGGCGTTTCCGTGTGTGGCGCTGGTGCTGGCTCGCCAGATGCAGCTTCGTCACACTGGCCACGTGACCCGGAAGTGTCTTCGGACAGCGCCGGCTCCCGGCCTCTTGAGCAAGATGAGCGCGCAACCCTAGAGTCGGACATGACTGGCCCTGATGGGCAGGGGTACCTTTCCCTTTCCCTTTATTCTTAACCTGAGGTACTACTTTAGCTAATGGGGCCTCCCACTGCCGCTTCACGATTTCTCTTCTCATCCTGAAGCAAAGTTCTTAACCTGAGGTACTATTTCTGGGTTAGTGGAGTCTGTAACATGAAGTGTCTGTAACCTGAAGCGTCTGTAACCCAAGGTACCACTGTACTTCAAAGGAAGTTAATAGTACCACTCTGTTCTGCCTTGGTCAAGCCACACCTGGAATATTGTGTCCAATTCCGGGCTCCACAATTTAAGAAAGATGTTGACAAGCTGGAATGTGTGCAGAGGAGGGTGACCAAGATGATCAAGGATCTGGAAACCAAGACTTGTGAGGAACGGTTTGAGGCAGATGGGGATGCTTAGCCTGGAAAAGAGGAGATATGATAGGCATCTTCAGATATCTTAAGGGCTGTCACATGGAAGAGGGAACAAGCTTGTTTTCTCCTGCTCTGGAGGGTTACAATAAATGAGATTCTGACTAAACTTCAGGAAGGACTTTTTGATGTTAAGAGTTGTTTGATGGTGGAACGATCTTCCTCGAGAGATTGTGGACTCTCCTTCCTTGGAGGTTTTAAGCAGAAGTTGGATGGGCATCTGTCTTGAGTGCTTTAGTTGAGATTCCTGTTTTGCAGGGGGTTGAATTAGATGATGTTAGTTGAGGTACCTTCCAACTCTACGATTATATGATTCATCTGAAGATCACAGAGCAGGCTTGAGTCTTATTGGCTTAGATTTCACTCTCATCTCAGTGGTATTCAATGCCTGCTTTTGCTGTGTATGGGGATTCCATTCATTCTAGTAAGCCAAAAGACAGCATTGCGCAACATAGCAGGCTCAATTCTTCGGCGGCATCTCAGGCCTGGGATAGATTCCCATCCGAAACTCAATTATACACTGATTTCAGAAAGCTGTTACTATATTCTGTGCAACAATTTGCAAATGGACGATTTTTGCTCCCCAAAATAAGAACTGCAGATATCCATCACATCCCAAGTCTTCCATGCATCTTCTTGAGCTGTTTGGTTTTTGCATTCCCATCCCCCGGTGCTTCCCCTCCCCCGCTCCCTGTGCTTTGATCATCGTTATTATTTTGCATTTCCCCATTTTGCTCTTTTTTATTTTATTTTAATTA
This sequence comes from Podarcis tiliguerta, assembly GCF_965153285.1. Taxonomy (NCBI): domain Eukaryota; kingdom Metazoa; phylum Chordata; class Lepidosauria; order Squamata; family Lacertidae; genus Podarcis; species Podarcis tiliguerta. The sequence continues at coordinate 9,899,924 of NC_139536.1, read as the reverse complement.
CCCTTTTTAAGTTGCACAAGACTCTCAGGTTCACAGGACACACGGCTTAAAACTGGAGATCAATTTTAGATCTAGACGTTCTCAAGCAAATGAATGAGCTGCTCCAAATCAATAACGTATTTGTGTGTAAACAAAGGACGTGGCTTAGGCCAGATTTCTTTTTTCCATATTTTTTTAACCCAGCAAGTAGAACACAAATAAATGACGTTCCTCTTTGGCAAAACCAGAGGGCTTACTAACAACCTCAGCTCCCGATGTATTACTTGGCAATAAGTCCTATTGATTGCGGTGTAAAGCATTCGTTCTTAAAAACCAGAATCTCTTTTGACTTTTTGGTTGTGAATTCTTATGTACTGACTCTGAAGTAAGGTCCATTGAATGGGATGTATTCCCAAGGTAGTTTGTATAAATCTGCAGGCCAGCAGACCTAACGTGCTGTAATATTTAAGAACGAAGGTTCAAATGCACAGCCTACCTTTCACAGCACTTTGATGCCACTTTAATAATCACGGACAATCCTGGGAATTGGTAGAACCTATTTGGTGTTTCACAACTTTCTGACTAGTTGCAGGACCTTAGCCAGACCTAGCAGAGTAAACGCAGAATCCACGGAAGCAATTGGTGACTTGGCTGCAGACAGGATAGACGAAGCAGGAACTTGTAGTTAGGTGTTTATTATATACAGTGGACTATTTACAGGAAGAGAACACTGATCTTTTGCTAGCTCTCTCTGACACGACTCACAACTCCTACACTCACTGACACAGAACTCTGAACACTGAAATACTGAACTAACACATTCCAGTTAGTAGGCCAATAATTATCACTCCCTTGAGAGAGCTTGACCAATCAGGGAGTGGTCTCCATGTCTCTGTTATCACCAGGCAGACTTACTCCTTCAGATTGCCTTCTGGCTGTCTGCCAAACCTTAATTGACTCTGTGAGAGTAGCTGCACGTACACAGTTTCCCAACACTGTAGTAATGTTATAAGGGTGCTGGGAACTGTAGTTCTGCAACCTCTCTGTGTGCAACACCTCTTACTGTCAGGAAGTTCTTCCTAATGTTTAGGAGATTCCGACTAAACATCAGGAAGAACTTTCTGGCAATAAGAGCTGCTTAAAAGTGGACCGCCCTACCTTGGAAGGTGGTGGGCTCTCCTTCTTTGGAGGTTGGTTTTTTAAAAAAACCTTCATTGTAAAACAATTTACATATAAGAAAAAGAGAAGAGTTTGGATTTGATATCCCGCTTTATCACTACCCAAAGGAGTCTCAAAGCGGCTAACATTCTCCTTTCCCTTCCTCCCCCACAACAAACACTCTGTGAGGTGAGTGGGGCTGAGAGACTTCAAGGAAGTGTGACTGGCCCAAGGTCACCCAGCAGCTGCATGTGGAGGAGCGGAGACGCGAACCCGGTTCCCCAGATTACGAGACTACCGCTCTTAACCACTACATCACACTGGCAAACAACACAGACAAACAAAGCCAATACCTCAATGACAACTACAGTGGTACCTCGGGTTAAGAACTTAATTCGTTCTGGAGGTCTGTTCTTAACCTGAAACTGTAGACATGCAGAGGGCCGGGAGGCCAGCTGGCTAGCCCTAGCTGGGTCGTCTCCTTCCAGTCTTCCCGCTGTGAAGACCATCGGCCTCTGCTCTGACGTAAATCAGTGACCCAGTCTTCAGAGCCAGGGCACACCATCAGCAGAGCGAACTGCGCACACAGAATAGGTGTGAGGCTTGTGGAAGCATACTACAACTACAGATTTATTAATCATAAATCAGGACAAAGGAACATGTCGTCTCTCTCTCTCGTCTTGTCAGAGAGAATAGGAAAAGAAAAAGCTATACACAATGGAAGTTCCCAGCAAGCTGTGCTGGAATGTAAACAGGCATGTAACATGCAACCGTTCCACTCGTCTGCTCCTTAAGGTGGAATGGAAATCTCAACAGAAACTGTTCTTAACCTGAGGTACCACTTTAGCTAATGGGGCCTCCTGCTGCCGCCGCGCCGCCGTGCACGATTTCTGTTCTCATCCTGAAGCAAAGTTCTTAACCCGAGGTACTATTTCTGGGTTAATGGAGTCTGTAACCTGAAGCGTCTGTAACCTGAAGTACCACTGTAAACATGAACTAACAACACATCGTCTAACATCACACACACTTTTGACTTCCAATTCACCTCATTGTGCCTTCTACATATTCTTAACCTTTACTCATTTCCTGTTATATCTGTTATCTATAAAAATATTCTACATTTATAGTTTTCCTTAATATTCAAGATTCAACCTAGACCTGTCAGGAGATTTGCATTTTCACAATATTACTTTATATATTCTTTAAATGCCTGTTGTCTTTGTCCATGGACCATAAAGAAGGCTGATCGCCGAAGAATTGATGCTTTTGACTTATGGTGCTGCAGGAGACTCTTGAGAGTCCCATGGACTGTAAGAAGATCAAACCTATCCATTCTGAGGGAAGTCAGCCCTGAATGCTCACTGGAAGGACAGATCCTGAAGCTGAGGCTCCAAGACTTTGGCCACCTCATGAGAAGAGAAGACTCCCTGGAAAAGACGCTGATGTTGGGAAAGATGGAGGGTACAAGGAGAAGGGGAAGACAGAGGACGAGATGGTTGGACAGTGTTCCTGAAGCTACCAACATGAGTTTGACCAAACTGCAGGAGGCAGTGGAAGACAGGAGTGCGTGGCGTGCTCTGGTCCATGGGGTCACGAAGAGTTGGACACAACTAAATGACTAAACAACAACAACATCCTTTAAATGTTATCCATTCTTCACACACTTTCTGGTTTGAATGTCCCCTTATTCTCTCAGTCATTTCTGCAAGTTCCAAGTATTTTATCATCTTCTATCATCTTCCTCGGAGGTTTTTAAGCAGAGGTTGGATGGCCACCTGTCATGGGTTTGTTTTAGGTGAGATTCCTGCATAGCAGGGGGTTGGACTAGATGACCATCGTGGTCTCTTCCAACTCTACGATTCTACGGAGTCAGCACTGTTGCGAAGGACAGCTGCGTTTCGTTCTGTGTCATGTTTCGGAGGGAGAGAGTGCAAAATTAGGCAGATCTGCCTTTAAATGCAGACTGGGTAAGATTTCTCTTCCATCCCTAATTGACACATATCCAGCATTGGAAAGCATGGAGCAAGATTGTGCTTCCGTGAGCTATTTCTGTGCGGTGCAACAGAACTTTGAAATCAGAGCATGGGTGCTTTCAAGCAGCTGTGGCGCCCGATGAATTTTGCCACCTAGGGCTTGGCGGGAGATGGGATGGAATTTGAATTACGTAGTTTTTTTGTTAGTTTTTTTTTTTTACAGGATCTAGGATAATGGACCCCGCCTTGAACAGAGTCTGCAGGTGTGCCTGAAATCTAATAATAATATTAATGGGTTTTCAGGGAGTTCATGTGAGAATTGTTTAATATATAATCAGTGGCTATATAAATATTTAAAGGTGTTATCACAATGCATCTCTTAATAATTGCATATTAGAGTCTCCCCCCCTTTTTTTGCTCTACTTTCTCTCCCCCGCCTCCCCCCCCTGCTCTGCTCTTCGCTGTTTTTTAAGAGCTCCGCAAGATGGATGAACAATTTACGTTAATCCAAAAATTGCTTCTGCGATGAGAATTTAAACAGCCGCACAGCTGCAAATATACCATTAAAGAGAGATCAACAATTTAAAAACAATTACAAATCACTTAACAAAAGACATAGATAATGTTCTTAAAGGCAAACACACATTGCACATTTTTAAAAGGAGGTCCATTTATTTTAACCACTTGATGTTTTTCAAAAAGGAAATCGCCAGTTGTTTCTTGGGTTCTTTTTTTTAAAAAAAATGCCACACCTTGAGGTGTATCAACATTTTAGCAAGAATTTCCTTGGATACCCTTTAAAGAAAGAGTGCTTTCAGACGAGTGTTTATTGTGGAAGCTGAGTTCTTCACAAGTTTCCTTCAACATCCATGTACTAGCCATTGTTAGGGTTGCCATAAGTCCAGGAATTCCTGGACATGTCCTCTTTCGGCAGCCCGACATGTCCACCCAGGGGAATTTTACATTTTAAAGCAAATGTCCTGGATTTGGGGGTTTTCAGGACTATCAGGTGATTGCCCTGAGTAAGCTCAACGACTGGGATTTTACCTCTTGAAATATGGCAACCCTAGATTGTCACATATTTCCTTTCTAGGTTTAATCTTGGAAAATCCAGTGAGCTATTAACAATTGTTGACAATGGCCCATTTGCAATATTATACTCCCCCCACACGGACACACATACAATCTGGAAGGACGGTACGCATAGTAATGTTTGTGTGAATCACAATTACATTCCACCTCTCTTCTGGCACACCACATTCCCCCCTCCTCAACTTATCATTATTATTATTAATAATAATACATTTTTATTTATACCCCGCCCTTCCCGGTTCAGAAAACTGGGCTCAGGGCGGCTAACAACACTTTTAAACACTTAATTGATGCAACAAGCATAAAATAACAATAAATTCAGAATTCAAAAATCAATTTAGGGGAAAAATCCATCTAATAAACATTAGATGATCACCAGAGCTAGCTGGCTAAATTAGTCCTATTTGGGCCACCGAGGAGACCAGGGGAGAATTAGCTGTGTGGTCTCAGGGCAGGTAATCTTCATAAAAGGGGGGTGGGGGTGGGAGAAGGAAGGGGAATAAAAGATCAGGCTAAGTTTCAACTGAAAGCCAGGTGGAATAGCTCTGTCTTAAATCCTGGACTCATGGGACAGAGCATTCCACCAGGTCAGAGCCATCACTGAGAAGGCCCTGGCCCTAGTAGAGGATAATTTTACTTCCTTAGGGACCGGGACCTCTAAACTATGATTATTCATGGACCTTAAGGTCATCTGCAGGGCATACCAACATCTTAGGCTGAAAGATGGTGAGGGGTGCAAGGACACCCAGTGAGCTTCATTCCTGAGTGGGGATTTGAACTCTCGTCTCCTAGGTCCATATTCCACCTTCCAACCACTATACCTCATAATCTGAGACTCAGTTGCACAACCTCATGGTTGCCGATGGCTGCCATATCTGATTTGCTTGCAGGATGTCACAGGTTCAATTTCTGGCAGCTCCAAGTTGGGACAAATGAGAACCTCGCCTGAAACTCTGGGGCATAGGAGCCAACTACAGGGAGTCGTGGGTGCTTGGGCACCTACAATAATCAGATTGTAGGGGCCAGGCACCCACAAAGTGAAGAAGAAAATTTGGCAGGCAGCAACAGCGCTGTCTCGAAGAGAGATGCAGTTCAGCTCTGTCCTTCGCAGCCAGTCAGCGAGACTCCCTTTTCCAGGGCCGCCTCAGACTCAGAGACAGAACTGAGTATGTGTGATGTCGCACATCCACGTTGTGGCAGTGGGCACCCACCATCCTGAGATGGCACCCCTGCTCTGGGGAGAAGCTGCCGGTTAGTGCAGACAGTACCATAGCTGTCAACTTTCGGATTTGAAAATAAGGGATCAGCAGCCTCACCTGTCCCGGAGACAGTCTACGGGATATCTAACAATTTGGGATAGCAGCAGGAAGCACCGGGAAACGGCGCTGAAATAAGGGGATTTCCCACAAAAAAGAGGAAGGTTGACAGCTATGGGCAGTACTGAGTTAGATTATCAGCTCCTTATAAACCTTCAATTGGTAGCCTTCATTAGGTAAAGAAAAGGTAAAGGATCTCTGGACCATTAAGTTCAGTCTAAGATGACTATGAGGTTCCAGTGCTCAGCTCGCTTTCAGGCTGATGGAGTCGGGCAGTTTGTCCACAGACAGCTTTCTGGGTCATGTGGCCAGCAGGAACCAGAGCACACAGAAACGCTGTTTACCTTTCTGTCTCAGCGGTACCTACTTATCTACTTGCACTGGTGTGCTTTCGAACTGCTAGGTTGGCAGGAACTGGGACAGAGCAACGGGAGCTCAACCCATTGCGGGGGTTTGAACCGCCAACCTTCCGATCAGCAAGCCCAAGAGCCTCAGTGGTTTAGACCACAGCGCCACCCACATCCCTTTTTAAAACCTTCCTTAAACCATGTGTTGGAGACAGAGGAATGGCTGCAGGAGACAGCTGGGGAACCCCCAAGGGAAGAAAGTGCAGAGCCAAGGATTGGAGGTGGGATGATGGTGAGGGAGAAGATGGTAGGAGGTGTTGGAAGCTGAAGAGGTATCAGGGTTTAGTGAGCGGGGGGAGTCTGTGACAGGGAGAAGTCTAGAAGAGGAGAGGAGGGAGGCCAAAAGGTAGAGATGAGTCCAGCTGGTAAAGAAGCCAGGGCATCCCCCCCTCCTGCTGCAGCAAGCTCCCTATCCACAGGTCTCCTATAATCAGGAGAGGCGTGAAGAGGGCAGAGGAGAGGCTAACATCACAGTGTCAGATTGCATGGGGAAAACTCTGGAGAGGCGGGGACTTGGGCAGCTGTGGACCTTCAGTCTCAGCAACTGCTTCTTGGGGGCAAGACCTACGGGAGATGAGTTGCTGTGCTCATTAGTCCTAACCCTACTTTGCATATCCTGTTTTTGCTAATAAAAAGAACTCCAAATTGCTAGGGGTGATTTAACGCTATCTTGCTGCATGTGATCCTGGTACATCTTTTTATTTATTTATTTTGCACTTCTGATTTCTTTTTTTTATCCCTCCCCATTGAGTTCACACCACCTCTTCTGGCTCAATCCCCTATTCAAACCCTGTGGTCTAAGTAGTGTCTAAAAACGAAAGATCAATTCAGCCGGTTGCAAGGTCCATCTATCTATCTAATAATCAGAGAAGTCAAGCTGATGTTCTGAAATAGTTCCCAGTGACCTGTTTAGACAAAACATAAACGAATCCTCAAGAGGCTTGTTTTCTTTCTTTTCTTTTCTTTTCTTTTTTGCAGTTCACTCTTAAATTAACTAATTAATAACAAAAGCAGTGTGGAACTGATTTACAGGTAATTTAATCAGAGGAGATAATTAAAACGATTGAAATTAATAAATTATTATTTAATTACTATTAGTTAATATTGTAATTTTCAAAGCCTAAATGACGCTGATGAAAGGTTTCCTCTCGGAAATAGCAGTGAAAATTAATTAGAAATTAATTTAATTTGACTGAAACATTCTCTTAGAAGAATCCCTGCCCCCCTTTTTTCGCACTGTGTGTGTGTGTGTGTGTGTGTGTGTGTGTGCAATAAATAAACATAAGCTTGAATGCACCATCATATCTTCCTGGGGGAAATTATATCCACGTATTGCAAATGGATGGGTTTTCTGAGAAAGTGTGCACAGTTAATATTCCAGGAATCAATTTAGTATTAAGGAAAATAAAACAAGCTCAGCGGGAACTCCACTGCAATCTCACTATTTGGCTCCATGATATGGTTGAATATAATCCTTTCCTATCCTGCATTAGTGAAGCTTCTGAAAAGGAGCGCTGCGTTGGAATTGCACCCAAGGACTCCTTTCCCCCCAGATGCTCCATATGTGTGTGTGTGTGTGTGTGTAATATCCTTTCTTTTCTTTTACAGTAATTCCACAACTTGTCTGTCTGTTGCCAACAAAGCTCAATGGCCATGTATGGCATGTATTAACATAGTGAGGACACGGGTGGCGCTGTGGTCTAAACCGCTGAGCCTCTTGGGCTTGCTGATCAGAAGGTCAGCAGTTCAAATGACGGAGTGCTCTGTCCCAGCTCCTGCCAACCTAGCAGTTCGAAAGCAAACCAGTACAAGTAGATAAATAGGTACCACTGCGGCGGAAAGGTAAACGGTGTTTGCATGTGCTCTGGTTTCCGTTGCGCCAGAAGTGGTTGAGTCATGCTGGCCACATGATCCAGATAGTTGTCTGTGGACAAATGTCGGCTCCCTCAGCCTGAAAGCTAGGTGAGCACCACAACCCCATAGTCACCTTTTTAAAAATATACTAATATAGTGCATTCTATTAGTTAATAGGAACATAAGGCCACAAGAAGAGATTGCTGGATCAGGCCAGTGCCCCATCTTGTCCAGCATCCTCCTCTCAGATGCATTTGGAAAACCCGCAAGAAGGATTCAAGCAGAAGAGTGGTGTAGTGGTTAAGAGTGGTAGACTCGTAATCTGGTGAACCAGGTTCGATTCCCTGCTCCTGGGTGACCTTGGGCTAGTCACTGAATCCCTGCAACGGGGTGAGCTCCTCTTGCTCGGTCCCAGCTCCTGCCCACCTAGCAGTTCGAAAGCACGTCAAAGTGCAAGTAGATAAATAGGTACCACTCTGGCGGGAAGGTAAACGGTGTTTCCGTGCGCTGCTCTGGTTCGCCAGAAGCAGCTTAGTCATGCTGGCCACATGTCCCAGAAGCTGTACGCCGGCTCCCTCAGCCAATAAAGCGAGATGAGCACCGCAACCCCAGAGTCATCCGCGACTGAACCTAATGGTCAGGGGTTCGTTTACCTTTACCTTAGCACCCAGAAGGTGTCACAATGGTCACCATTGTTCTAGGTGGTCTTGGGGCTAGGGAAGGTTTTGTGGGTTTTTTCTGTGGGGGGAGAACATCTCAGTAGCTCATAACCATCCCACCATTGTAGCTAATAAAATCCAGAAGATAATGAGCCCTATTGAATCTTGATGATGATCGTGATGGGCTAAAACAAAGATCTTGATGGGGTGGGGTTGGGGGGAGCATAAAAACCCTCTCTTTTATTTCTTGGGAAACTAACAAGAGGAAAAACTTGTTTCTGAAAAATTGGATCGCAGCTGTAGTAGCAGATAAGACTGACATTCGGTTCTTCGAAAGAAGCAATCAATGTTGAATGTATCAGGTGAGTTCATTTCTCTTGCTCTGCTTTAATAGCTTATAAAGAAGATTGATTAGGTTCTTGTCTGACAGATCAATAGTGGAATGAAACTGAACTTCCCCTCTCTCTTCCCTGCCCCCCCTCTCTCAGCAAACATGGATTCTCCAAATACAAGGGGATGTAGGGAGATCTGGTGGGGAGAGAAATGCCATAAACTTCAAATTAAAAATAAAAATCCTATACTAAACTAACCACGGCAACAAATAGTGTAATCGCAGCAGGCTACATTCATAATAACAGAAATGAAAAGAAGCAAAGAAAACGAAGTGTTGGCGTCTGCAGTGCCAGGTGTAAAGTGAGAGACATTTTATCCCATATTTTTTTCTATGCAAAGAGCTACAGCTTCCCATAGACTGGGGAAGGGTTAGATCAGCTGCCTTGCATGCAGACGTTTCCAGGTTCGATCCCCACCTGTAGGACTCGGAGAGCTCCGAGTCTAGATGGTCTGACTCTACAAGTCGATGATGATGATGATAATAATAATAATAATAATAATAATAATAATAATAATAATAATAATAATTTATTATTTATACCCCACCCATCTGACTGGGTTTCCCCAGCCACTCTGGGCGGCTTACAACAAAACACTAAAATACAATAACCTATTAAACATTAAAAGCTTCCCTAAGCAGGGCTGCCTTTAGATGTCTTCTAAAAGTCTGGTAGTTGTTGTGTTCTTTGACATCTGGTGGGAGGGCATTCCGCAGGGCGGGTGCCACTACCGAGAAGGCCCTCTTCCTAGTTCCCTGTAACTTGGCTTCTCGCAGGGAGGGAACCGCCAGAAGGCCCTCGGTGATGGATCTCAGTGTCTGGGCAGAACGATGGGAGTGGAGACGCTCCTTCAGATATACTGGACCGAGGCCGCTTAGGGCTTATGAAAGAAAATTCACCTGCATTGTATTGCGAACTTTCCATTACACATTTTTGCATACAGTGGTACTGTTAGGGACCTGCCATCGGCTCAGAGGCGAGAGATAGAGGGGGAATTGTGTTACAGGGAGCCTCCGAAAATCTTGAGAAGCAGTTGCTCTTCCGGCGAGGAGGAAAGCCCAAGCTCCAGTGGAGAAGAGGTGCAAGGACAAGAGGATGCTAGAGAGAGCTTTAACACTGCGCCTGAGCAAACCAGAGAGGAGGGAAGCACACCCTTGCCATCGCCCATCATGCGCAGTAGTTTGAGGCGCAGGGAGGGGTGGAAAAGGCTTGCGGTGATGAAACTTTTATGTTGGGGGAGGTACAAAAACAGACCACTCCCGGATTCTGCTAGCGATTGAGCCAGACATGAACTTATGACGCTCTTCACTGTAAATAGTTTGCACCAAAGTAAAGCCTGTTAAAGACAGGTTGGAGTCCTGCCTGGTTACTCTCGAGCAACCGCAACACCATTGACAGGTACCTTGGATCTCAAACTGAATTCATTCCGGAAGCCTGTTCCAAAACCAAAGCGTTCCAAAACCAAGGCGTGCTTTCCCATAGAAAGTAATGCAAAACGGATTAATCCGTTCCAGACTTTTTAAAACAACTCCTAAAACAGCAATTTAACACGAATTTTACTATCTCACGAGACCATTGATCCATAAAATGAAAGCAATGATCAATGTACTGTACTATAAGAAAATATTGTAGATGATAAAAATTAAAATTATTTTTTTTCTTACCTGCACTGATGATAGTCATGGTTTGGATGGGGGGGCTTTTATCCATTTCCGCAGTCACACAATCCATCAATCAGTAGCAGTCATAAAAACAAATTAACTGAAAAAACCTCCAAAACAAAAACAAAAAATAAATAGCAAAAACAAAAGCGCCAAACTTAATCCGTTGCGGAAGTCTGTGTGACTTCTGAAATGTTCAAAAACCAAGGCGCAGCTTCTGATTGGTGCAGGTGCCCTGGGAAGAATAGCTGACAGCCTCATCGGATGTTTGGCTTCTGAAAAACATTTGAAAACCGGAACACTTACTTCGGGGTTTTCAGCATTTGGGAATCAAGCTGTTTGAGTACCAAGGCATGTGAGAACCAAGGTACAAGTGTACTTTCTTTTCTTTCTTTCTTTTTTTTTGCATTTCTGCAAGCAATTCCTCCCAATATGATGCATTTTCCATGCTATTTTCACTAGAGTGTACATTTTCCGCCGAATATGCACATCGGTGTACACATTCCTTGTTTGGACACCCACACAGCGGCATTTGGAGAAGTCTGGATTTCGGTTTGCATATTGGTTCAGAAAGTACAAATTGCGTAGGTTTGCGTTAAAATCGTTTAATTTAATTATCCTTCAATTTCTATACTGCCCTTCATCCGAGAGCCACCAGTTCAAACTGAGCCGAATTTCTCCCCTATCTCCAGCAGCGAAGCATTTTGGTTTTGACCTGTCCTATTTATTACAGTGGTACCTTGGGTTACATACGCTTCAGGTTACATACGCTTCAGGTTACAGACTCCGCTAACCCAGAAATAGTGCTTCAGGTTAAGAACTTTGCTTCAGGAGGAGAACAGAAATCGTGCTCTGGCGGCGCGGCGGCAGCAGGAGGCCCCATTAGCCAAAGTGGTGCTTCAGGTTAAGAACAGTTTCAGGTTAAGAACGGACCTCCGGAACGAATTAAGCACTTAACCCGAGGTACCACTGTATTTTTATTCTTATTATTTCTGGTCCCACCATAGGTGCACAGATTCCAGGTGGATTCCCCCTCCCCCACATCTCTCGCACAAATATCTACCCACCCCATACTTCCAGCTAGCAGGATGTGTGGCTGGGGGTGACCCAGCGAGGTGAGACGGATGCAAGTTTGTTTTGCTTTGTTTTTTTAAAGAAAAGGTCGCTTTCTGATAACCAGACACAGGAAAGCATGTGTTACGGGGAGATAAATGCCTCGAGTGCACATTGAGATACAAGAAACAACCTGATGCTCTCTGTGGCCCGAAAAGAGTTTAATCTGAATGCAACGTGCAACGTACACCTTGCTGCGGTTGCTGCATGAAAGGAACCGAAAGAAAGGAATGCTCACTTTTGAGAGAGGAAGAGAAAGGGAGATTCTGTGCAGCTTTAGGGCAGAAAAAAGTTTCTTTTCTTTCTTTCTTTTATAATAATTTTTATTTATTTTAAAACATATTGTTTAACAAACATTCCACCAAATTTCACCTCTTATACAATCTTTTTGGACTTCCATCAGCGCCTCTGTAGATCTTCCATATTTATAATTTCTTCTGCATTTCTTAAATTCATACTGCCTTTAATTATGATAACTAATATTATCCTTTTTGTTCAATAGTGCAATAATACAAATTATCCCCCTCACAAAACTTCTTGCAAACCTACAAATGTAATCTGGTCATCACAATTACTTTTCATATAGTCCGTAAATTTACGCCGTGAATCTCTGGTCTCGCCTGTTTCAAATTCTTCCCGTTAGTTTATCTAATTCTGCATAGTCCATCAGTTTCATCCTCCAATCTTCTTTCTTCTTGCTTCCAATTTTGTGCCAATAATATTCTTGCTGCCGTCATTGCGTACAAAAACAGCTTACAGTCATTTCTATTTATATCCTCCCCTACAATGCCTAATAAAAATGCTTCAGGTTTTTTTTAATAAATGTATATTTCAACATTTTTTTCATCTCATTATATATCACTTCCCAAAAGTTTTTCACCTTTTTACATTCCCACCACATATGGTAAAAAGTTCCTTCTTTTTCTTTACATTTCCAACATTATTGAAAATAAGTTTCTTTTCATTCCTATGCAGCAACAGGAAGCAGTCCTCTTCATGCCGAAGGTTCCAGGTTCAGTCCCAGGAATCACCAGGTAGGGTTGAGACAGGATCCTTCCCAGAACTCCAGAGAGCTTCTGCCCGTCAGTGTAGACAACACTGAGTTAAATGGACCAACGACTCAGTAAAAGACAGCGTCCAATAATACATTTTTGCCCCTCTGTCATAATGCTAGGACCCAGGGCCATCTGATGACATTGAATAATGGGAAGTTCAGGACAGACAAGAGGAAATACTAAACCACTAAACCACTCAGTCTAAACCACTGAGCCTCTGGAGGTTGCCAATCAGAAGGTCGGCGGTTCGAATCCTTGCAACGGGGCGAGCTCCAGTTGCTCTGTTCCAGCTCCTGCCAACCTAGCAGTTCGAAAGCACACCAGTGCAAGTAGATAAATAGGTACCACTCCGGCAGGAAGGTAAATGGCATTTCCGTGCGCTCTGGTTTCTGTCACGGTGTTCTGTTGCACCAGAAGTGGTTTAGTCCTGCTGGCCACATGACCCGGAAAGCTGTCTGCGGACAAATACCGGCTCCCTCATCCTGAAAGCGAGATGAGCACCGCAACCCCATAGTCGCCTTTGATTGGACTTAACCGTCCAGGGGTCCTTTACTTTTACTTTTTACCTTACTTTGCATACCACATTGTTCAGCCATGGAGCTGACTTCCACAAGGCCTGACAATCACCATGGATTTTTTAAAAAAGGATTGAGAGCCATTCGTGGAGGGATAATTTATGTTATTTATTTATTTCACAAACTTTTTATGCCACTTGATTGTAAAAAAACCCAACCTCAACCACTTCAAAGCAGTTTACGGAAATAATAAATAATAAAATTGTTAGCAAAAACAAGTAAAGCATCCAGAAAATTAAAACCAGCAGTAAATCGCCATCACCATAATCATCATCATTTTATTATTTGTACCCTGCCTATCTGACTGGGTTGCCCCAACCACTCTGGGTGGCTTCCAGCATATAACTGAAAACACTCTAAATATCTGGGTAGGCTTGTCTGAACAAAATTGCATATGGCAGAAACCAAAGAGAGCGCAGTGAAGTTTTGTGCCTGAAATCAAGAGGCAGGGAGTTCCAAAGGATAGGTGGTGCCATGCTTAAAGGTGGGTTTCTTACAGATGTGAAACGTATATTATGTGGTGTCTGTAGCAGTGCCAGAGAAGTGCCATTTTCCTGCCTTGATTCTCCAACCTTTGGTTTTTAAAGTAGGCTTCAGTCCAGAATGGGATGGTACCACTTTGCCCTCTGACTTTAAATCTAGGCACAGAGACATCTATATGGAACAACCACTTCTGATCTGCTTCAGCAAACTGGGGGCCTCCAAAGCTAAGTCTCCCATGTTCATGGGAACATTGACCTCCCCCTGCCCCATTCTTGCATGCATGTAAATATTCAATACCCCCCTTTTTTAAAAAATGTCTGCTTCTCCTCTCCTGATTCCCCCCTCTCTTCTTTCCACCCGTTCTGCAGGCTCTCAAAGCTGGCATGCCTGACACGTAATGCAGTTTGACAGTTCATTTGAAATAACTGTGCCAATAACCCTTAAAAGTGGTAATAAAATACACTTTGCTCTACTGTACAGATGATTAATACCACTACGGTAATTAAATTCCATTAGTCAGGGCGGAAGTGAGTGTGTGTGAGTGTGGAAGAGGGAGGTAGAGTTGCGGGTTCCTCGTGTGCTCCAGGAATCCTGTGCCAGGGATTCGGCAGATCTCTAGTGAGGGATTGGTAAGGCAGGGAAGACAAATGCCTCCGAAAAGCCATGTCCCCCCCCCCCCCCAGTTAAAGTCCCATGGAAGTTAACATTAACTTAGGACATCTGCTTGTTTTGAGCTATTGACGCATCAGATCATTAGCAGGGAAGGCATGAATTGGTGTCTTTTTCTCGCTGTTGATGGAGACGCCTCACAAATAGGGAGGTTTCGATGGGGAACAGAGGGAGCCAGCTTGGATCCAGCCCCTAAATTCCGACTTCCAGAATTACGGCGAACTACATCACCTCTGACGAGAGGAAACAAAGATTTCTTTTTTGCCCCCTGGCTGAATTGTTCCCCAAGATCAGAACCAACATAACTTTGCTCCCTGCTGTTTTGTAAGCTTTCAAGTCTTGAAGACAGGCATTACTGCCATAGATGAACAGTTTGCCCCCTTTCAGATGGCTGCAGTAATGACCCACGAGGGACCTGGCGCTCACAATGTATCCAGGTGCAGCAACATAAGCATTTCATTAAATATTGAAGCTGTGCTTTGGAGTTACAGTGGCAAAAGGGAAATTTGGTCTGGCTCCAAAAAAACACACACAAAAAAACCTGGGTTTCTAACACACACACACACACAGACACACACCACTTCTATCTCTTTCAGTGTCCTCAAATACCGGAGAGCATTTGGGAATTTATTTATTTTTTTAAACAGGCACGAGTCGCGTGCTCTTCCTCGTGTTCATTAGCCACAGTCTCACAAGGTATTGTGGGCAATCAAGGTAATTCAGAAATCCACTTTACCTCTTGGTTCTTCTGGCGTCCAGATCGTAACCGTATTTTTACACGGAAGTCCTGATTTCAGTGGGGATACTTGAACACTCGAGGAATTTAGAGAGAGAGAGAATTGCAGGGTACTCTGAAATATAAGCACAGGTGCATGGTACATATGCAGGGCCATCTTAAGTATATCCAGCACTGTGACGCAAAGGGTGGCTCCTCCGGCAGGGAAGAGGCGGAGGCTCCGGGTGCGGCGCTGCTTCGGAGCGGCATGGCGGAGGCAGGCGAGGGCAGCGAGCTGGTGCCAGGAGGTGCTGCGCCCAGCCTCTGCCTCTTCCCTGGTTGCCTCCAGAACTTGGCGCCCCGGCGCCCCGCACCACTTACCTCTATCGGCAAGACGCCCCTGTACATATGCACACATAAGCAACATCTGATGCTCAGGCCGTGCATGATCCTGCACTGAAAGGAAGACAAGAATCGAAGAAGCGGCTTAGGACCCACATACCCACAGGACCGCCTCTCCTGTTATGCCCCACGGAGGACCTTAAGGTCCACAAATGACCTTAGGTTTAAGGTCAGGTTTAAGGTGCTGGTTTTGACCTTTAAAGCCCTATGCGACCTAGGACCCACATACCTATGAGACCGCCTCTCCTGGTAAGCCCCACGGAGGACCTTAAGGTCCACAAATGACAACATTTTGGAGGTCCCAAGTCGCAAGGTGGTTAGATTGGTCTCAACTAGGGCCAGGGCCTTTTCAGTACTGGCCCCGACTTGGTGGAACGCTCTGTCACAAGAGACTAGGACCCTGCGGGACTTGACATCTTTCCACAGGGCCTGCAAAACAAAGCTGTTCTACCTGGCCTTTGTTTGGACTCAGTCTGACCCTTATGTTTCCCTCCCTTTATGGTTTTGATCTACGGGCTACTTTTAAAATGAGGCTGCATTTTAAATTGCATTTTAACCTGTATTTTAAATTGCCCCCCTCCATTATGTTTTTACTGTAATTTTACTGGTGTTAGCCACCCTGAGCCAGTCTCTGGCCTGGGAATAAATAAAATTTATTATTATTACTATTTTAAAAGGAAAATATAGGGGCGCTCTGACTGCCTTAAGCAATTTGAAAGACACCTTTCTGGGGAAGTTAAGTCACCACAGAACTGGCCCTATTAAACATCTTCCAATATAATAATGCCCACTCACATCACAAAGAACTCATAACCCACCTACTCTCAGCAGCCAGAAACATCATAGCCAGACACTAGAGAGACCTGTCAGGAGTAAGCCTGGACCAATGGTATCAAATAGTATGGGAAACAGCCTTATTAGAAAAACTAACCAATAAACTGAAACGGACACAGGGACAAATGGAAGAAGACGCCTTCACCCCGGTATGGCTCCCCTTTATCACATACACAGCCCCACAAGACAACGGCAAGAATCCACCAACAGCATACGAATCAATATGGCTAACCTGATTCAAAAACACCCTCCGACCCCACTCACACATGAAAACAAAGTTCACCACAGCCAGTCACAAACAAACAACCACACCCTAGGCCAACCCCAACCTCTCTCACCACCAAAGGAACACAAACAAATAGTAAAGAGAACCCACACAAGCGACGGTGACACAAAACCCCACACATACATTAAATAAAATAGAAACATCGCCACCCGACTCCACCCCCCCTCACCATTCCCCCCTCCACCTCTTTCCCCCTTTTCTTCCTAATGTAACACTAATGTCTCAACAAATGAAGCTGATCTGTAGAAAATGTAACTTGAAAAAGAGACATTGCACATACTTTTGTAAACCAAGAAATCTTTAATAAAAAGAAGTGCCTGCAGACATCAAGAGATCTTCCTGCAAAATGCTGGTTCGATGACTGCCATCATCAGCACGATGAAGGTTTTCTATAGCACCCAACATGCGCTCACACAGGGAAGCTAAATGTGGGGTTCCAGACCTCCCTCTCAGGTCCTCTTTCCCCCTTTCCCTGGCAGGGCTGTCATTTTGCCCATTTTCACCAAAAGCTCTGCCCTGCAACAGAAAAGAGAAAGACACAGTAACATTGTTGTTGTTCAGTCCCAGCTCCTGCCAATCTAACACGTCAAAGTGCAAGTAGATAAATAGGTACCACTCCGGTGGGAAGGTAAACGGCATTTCCATGCTGCTCTGGTTTCACCAGAAGCGGCTTAGTCATGCTGGCCACATGATCCAGAAAAACTGTCTGTGGACAAATGCCAGCTCCCTTGGCCAGTAAAGCGAGATGAGCGCCATAATCCCAGAGTCATTTGTGACTGGACTTAACGGTCAGGGGTCCTTTACCTTTTTTTAAGCAGAGTGGCTGAGTTTCTGCCAATAGTATCTCTTAAAGTGGTGAATGGCACCGTTTAGCAGGAAAACACTCCAATGAAACTTTTTGTTGCTATATATCTTATATGGTTGCTTCTTTGTATATATATATTTTTAAAAATTGTACAGTGGTACCTCGGGTTAAGTAATTTATTTGTTCCGGAGGCCCATTCTTAACCTGAAACTGTTCTTAACCTGAAGCACCACTTTAGCTAATGGGGCCTCCTGCTGCTGCCACGCTGCCGGAGCACGATTTCTGTTCTTAACCTGAAGCAAAGTTCTTAACCCGAGGTAGTATTTCTGGGTTGGCAAAGTCTCTGACCTTAAGCATATGTAGCCTGAAGCGTATGTAACCCGAGGTACCACTGTATATGGACATTTTATGATGGTCTATATATGTAAGGCCTAATAAAGGTTTGGAGAAAGAAAAAGTGCCACTGCTTATATGCACTTTCATGCATTTTTGTACCCATAACTTGGTTGGAAAAGTGTGGGTTTCGAAGGATCACTGTGTTTCGGTTCCGCTGCGTTTTGGAAACTGCAAATTGCATGGCTTCACCTTTCAGTGTGAACAGGAAAGAATTACTCCTGCATCTCTAGAGGCTTCTGAACTGGGAGACAGCGTAGAATATGAGTCCCGTAATCACATGAGCACATAATCACATTTTATTTCTAGGCAAAGAGGCAAGTAAACCCTCTCCTGTTTCTTGCTGCCCTCTGTGCCACCAGGGGTACCCTCTTCTCAAAACTAAGTTGTTGTTGTTTTTCCCCTTGGCAAGGGGCTGGCAGGGAAGGAGTGGGGATGCGTTGCTCTTGAAAAAACATTTTCTTGAAAATACTATAAACACAAAAAAAACAAAACATGTTTTCGTTATATATTTCAAATAAAAAACACACGTTTTCGTTATATATTTCAAAGAAAGCTAAGCTAAACCCCAGGGTGGTTTTTCTCTCTCCTTTCCATTCCTTCATTTCTCTTTTAAGCTGAATTGAGGGAGTTTCACTGGTTTGCAGGAACGGACAGATTTGTCAATTTGCTTTGTCGATCTGTGTGGGATCCATTTATCCTGTGCAGAGTTGCTGGATCCCTGCAAAAAAAGTGAATCGAGAAATCTCCTAGCATATACATCATTATGTACATTCAGTCTTGCTGTACTTAGAAGAGAAACTCTGGATTCGGGTGATTCTGAAAATGGAGGGGAGTGAAGTCTGGGTGTTCCCCTCCCCTGTTTTGTCTCAGGGTTCACGTTTCCATCTTTGCCTTCCTTTTGCATTTCCACGCTGCATGCCGATGAGCTGGTGCAACTTCATATTACCATGTTATTACGGATAGTATAGACCTCGTCTCCTTGAAAGTAATGGCATGTGATTGCTTTACCCCATTACTTTTCGATGGGGACCAAGCCGGTGTCATCCTTAGGGACGGAAGCCCATTGAGAGTAATAGCCGGAGACTGCCCACATTGTCACTGTGCTTTAAATTGGATCGAATTCATATCGAGCTTTAAAGGTTCAAAGCAAAAGAAAAAAGAGGCAGGAAGATAAGTCTTGTTTCTTCAAGGTATAAAGTTGATCGGAAGTAGAGCTCTGTTTTAGCAAGGTGGGGGCTTGTGAAGCTGAAATAGAAATGGCAAAAATAATATTTGTACTCTTTTGTTCAAGGTCCGTCTCTCCTTTTCAGATTTGACCGTAACACTATTTTTAGGAAACCACTAGAACAACATCTTCTTTCCTTAGGCAAAGGACCAAAACTGGTCTTTATTTGAGTTGGGTTTGGGGAGCAACCTTCTCTTCACCGCTACACTGTTAGGATATTTCCGTTCCACCTTAAAAGGGAGCAGGCTTTGTGTCACAGCTTGCGTATTTCCTGTTTCACAGGATGTTTATGTTGTGTCTTTGCTTTCGTTTCTCTCTCTCCCTGCCAGAGACTCTGAAGCAGGCAGTCATGTTTTTCTTTGTTCTGATCAACGCTGAATAAACGTGTAAATAATGCTCTCCTGACTGCATCTTTCGCTGTGCGTTATCTGCTGATAGAGCGTGCACGGCTCTGGAATGTGGGAAGCTATTTCTGGAGCTCATGTCACTAATTGCTGATACTGCTTGTCTACGGGAGATTGATGGATGTCCGAAGACGACGTGGAGTCATGATGGACTTTGTCTCTCCCTGGCAGTATCCCAACATACACTCCTCTAAACCAAGAGATGGATTCTTAGAACCATAGAGTTCTAGTCCAACCCGCAGCAATGCAGGAATCTCAGCTAAAGCACCCATGACAGGTGGCCATCAATTCTCTGCTTAAAAACCTCAAAGGAAGTAAAGTCTCCACCCCTTCAGGGAGACCGTTCCACTGTTGAACAGCTCTTGCTGTCAGTTTTCCTTGATCAGGAGTCAGCAAACTTTTTCAGCAGGGGGCCGATCCACTGTCCCTTAGACCTTGGGGGGGACGACTATATTTTGAAGGGGGAAAAAAAGAATGAATTCCTATGCCCCACAAATAACCCAGAGATGTATACCAGCTGCAATGGCTCCCGGTGGAGTACAGGATCAGGTTCAAGGTGCTGGTTTAACCTTTAAAGCCCTATATGGCCTAGGACCCTTATACCTATGGGACTGCCTCTCCTGGTATGTCCCACGGAGGACCTTACAATCTTCAAATAAAAACATCTTGGAGATCCCGGCCCACAGGGAGGTTAGGCTGGCCTCAACCAGAGCCAGGGCTTTTTCAGCCGTGGCTCCAATCTGGTGGGACGCTCTGTCACAAGAGACTAGGGCCCTGCGGGACTTAACATCTTTCCGCAGGGCCTGCAACAGAGCTGTTCCACCAGGCTTTGGCCAAGGCACAGTCTTGACCCCCTCCTTCCTTCACAGAACTCTAGCCCAATGGTTGCCATTAATTTGATTTTGAATTGATTTTAGAATGCATTTCAATTGATACTGTGTTGCTTTTATTGTTGTTGGCCGTTCTGAGCCTGGCTTTGGCTGGGGAGGGTGGGATATAAATAAATTATTATTATTATTATTATTATTAATAATAATAATAAAAGGAGACATTCTACTCATGTAAAAACACACTGATTCCCGGACTATCCGCGGGCCGGATTTAGAAGGTAATTAGGCCGGATCCGGCCCCCGGGTCTTAGTTTGCCTACCCATGTTCTTGATGTTTGGTCAGAATCTCCTTCCTCGTAACTTGAAGCCATTGGTTTGAGTCCTACCCTCCAGAACAGGAGAAAACAAGCTTGCTCCCTCTTCCTTGAGATATTTGAAGATGGCTATCATATCTCCTCTCCATCTCCTGTTTGGAGGGCTGTATCATGTGCGCTTTGCTGCTTGTTTGTTTGTTTCCTGGATGCATAGGCCAGCCCTAAGTTCCCAAAGCAGGATTGCTGGAGGCGGTGGAGGCAGCTGGGGCATTTGCTGGGAAGCGCCTGGGAATCCGCTTGGACATCACCAAGCTGCCCTTTAAACATCAGCTGTTTAATGCTGCAACCGACACCTGGGGACTGAGGCAGGCCAGCGTCAGCACACCTGATTCTCTTCCCCAAGGCTGCCTACCTGGCGTACAGCACAACTCTTATAGAAGGCGAGAGAATCACATTTCCCTGGAATGCTTAACCCATAGCTGTCAACTTACAGATTTTAAAATAAGGGACCAGCAGCCTCGAAAATAAGGGATCAGCAGCCAAAATAAGGGATCAACAATTACTTTGATAAAATACATATTGTGTTGCGTGCAAGTGGCTTTAGATACCTATTAGGTCCATAAATTACCATATAGCACAGATTCAACACAAAAAAACAGCAACAATTTGTTACTGACAAAGGACAGCTGGACATAGAAAGGGCCCCATTACCTTCAGTAGCTTATTTAAGGGGCATCATCAATAAGGGACAGCAGCGGGACATGGTGCTGGGATAAGGGACTGTCCCGCCAAATAAGGGACGCTTGTCAGCTATGGCTTAACCATCAAGCTGCCTTTTCACACCTGAACACACCTCTTTTTCAGTGCCTAACACTTTCCTCGTATCTTCAGACCACATTTTCGATCCCTTACGCCAATCTTAAATCTAGCTTCTGGCCCAAAACATTCATATATTTTTAAAATAAAAGCAGTGCAATGGCAATTAGTTTTTTATTTTTGTTTTTAAAGGAGAAAGATTTCATTTATCAGAGTATGCCAAGTACATAACATTGCATCTGGAAGAGGGGAGGGACGCGATCGGATATTGCACTTAGGTTAAAACAATGAAAAGCTAATTAGATACAGTGGAAATAACTCTAATGTATTAGCAATTACGTTTTAAATTATGTAGGTTGTGTAGGTTGGGTTAATATAAAAATGGGGCTTAATAGGATTGCAGCCTGACACTATTTTTCTCCCGTAAAATATGGGGAATGGTGTGTTTTTTTAAAAACAAAACAGAAAATGATTTTTTCTCCCCATCCCCACCCCCAGGAAATCTGCATTATAATGTACCCTGCTGTGAGTGATCTTACAGCTCAGGGGTAGAAAGCTCTGGTACCACTCCCCGTTATTTACAAAGGAATACTATTTCTTCAGTATTCCAGCTCTTTTGAAAAAGCACCTGTCAGCACTGAGGAATGGGGAGACATGAATTTTTACATCTAATGATGAATGTGAGGATTGGCTTGAGTCACCCCCCCCCTTCATCACCGCTGCTCTATTATTGTGACTGAGATCATAGTAAATTTTCAGATGGTTCTTGATTCATCTTGATTGCAAAGCAATGCCCTGGGTGGTGTGCTCTCCGTACTAAAATAATAATAGTGATTATTATTATTATTTTTATCCCAACAGTCTTCCACGGGTTTCAGGGCATGTGTGTGGTGCCTATCCCCTTTCATTCTCAACTCTACCTGCTAGGTAGATTAAAAGGAGAGGTACCGATCATCAGCATTTAAATTAAAAGGGAGCGAGAGAATAAGGGAGGGGTGATGAAATCCACAAGCCCCAGACACCCCCTTCCCAGTTTTAACTAGTGATCTGTGCTCGAGTTCATATTTCCTAGCTCCTAAATACAAATTTTGGTTGACATGTAATGTTGGAGAAGCTTGGGGCTTGTGACGTTCCCCTCATATTGAGCTACAATGTCCAGTGTGGTTTGACGGCCTGTCCCTCTTCCCAGGGAATTCTGGGAACTGTCTTTCCATGAAAAGAGAGGGGTCTCCTCACAACTCTCCGCACCCTTGACCAACTACAGCTCCCAGAAGTCTTTGAGAGGGAAGCCATCATACCCTCTGAAGTGTAGGTGGGTTCCCACAAAGCAAGACACAGTGATAACAGCAAGAACCTTTATTGAACTAACAGAACTGGACCACAGGGGCAAACTGCTAAGTACAGCACATGTGCAATGTCGCACGCATGTGCTGTAAATAGCGCTGCCGCACATGCACTGTATATGCAGTTACGGGCAGAGGATCCCGGCACTGTCTGTACGGCACCAAAGTGGCATGGCCGGTAAACCTCTATGTACAGCGCATGCGTCGTACGTAGCAACACCTGCCCCGGGTGTCACTACGCCTTCCTTCACCCCTGATAACATGTAGACTAGCACTGTCCCATGGCCGATGTGCCTACAAGCCATGCCTGCTCATTATTTGCATGTTCCATCAGTGTGTGTATGCTGTTGTGTGTGTGCAAATAACTCACCCATATGAGGAGAAGGATCGCTTCACACACTGACTGGGTAGAAAAATATTGTTTGTGTATGGAGGGGGCACAATGGGCATCCATGGGCAGGGTTGTGGGCTAAGATCTGGCCATTATAAGCAATAATTTAAGAACAATTTCCCCCTAATCTCTCCTGCGGGCCTCTGCTGTGGTTCCGTAAGCTTTAGTGACCTGACCCCAAGCGTACCGAAGATTTGTCAAGTCCATAAAATGGCCACTTTTACAATTCAGCCACACCCACATTTCCATGTGGTCACAGGAAGGTTCACTATGAGTCGGTACAGTCCAAAGATGGTTAGTCTCCCCTGAGGTAGGAGGCCAGGAGAAAGACCGTCTGTCTGCCTTATGACCTACAAATCCAGTCAGAATGGACAGCTCTGAGCTGCATGGACCAAATGGTCTGACTTCGTATAAAGCAATTAAAAAGCTAAAGGGACCCTTGACCATTAGGTCCAGGCATGGCTGACTCTGGGGTTGTGGTGCTCATCTCGCTTTATTGTCCGAGGGAGCCAGCTTACAGCTTCCGGGTCATGTGGCCAGCATGACTAAGCTGCTTCTGGTGAACCAGAGCAGCGGATGGAAACGCTGTTTACCTTCCCGCCTGAGTGGTACCTATTCATCTACTTGAACTTGATATGTTTTCGAACTGCTAGGTTGGCAGGAGCAGGTACCGAGCAACGGGAGTGCACCCCGTCGCGGGGATTCGAACTACCAACCTTCCGATCGGCAAGCCCTAGGCTCTGTGGTTTAACCCACAGCGCCACCCACGTCCCTCATAAAGTAATTACATATGTCCAAAATGGTCCTCAGAAACTTACTGGAAGAGCCTGGCAGAAATAATCACATCCACGCACCCCATTCAGCACCCAGTAATCATGGGTCTATCCCATGGGTCAGCAAACTTTTTCAGCAGGGGGCCGGTCCACTGTCCCTCAGACCTTGTGGGTGGCCGAACTATATTTTAAAGAAAAAAAATGAACAAATTCTTATGCCCCACAAATAACCCAGAGATGCATTTTAAATAAAAGCACACGTTCTACTCATGTAGAAAAACCAGGTACGCTGCACAAATAACTCAGAGATGCATTTTAAATAAAAGGACACATTCTACTCATGTAAAAACACGGCCATCCACGGGCCGGATTTAGAAGGCCATTGGGCCGGATCCGGCCCCTAGTCCTTAGTTTGCCTACCATGGTCTATCCCATCTGTCTCTTGAGGTCAGTGGCGGAGGAAGAGTAGTGCAGGAGGAGCGCACCGCCCCCGGCAGCGCGATCCCGGTGGGGTGCCATCGCGGCTGCCCCTGCCCGCTCTGGGTGCCATGCCCCAAGGGTGGTACGCCACGCCCCCAGGGCATGCACCAGCCCCACTCCCGCCTGCTCTCCGCCCCCCCGGTGCCGGAGCGTGAAGCTCCACCACTGCTTGAGGTTGGTTTTGTTTGGCTAACTAGTATTGATGGTCCAAACCTCTGCGTCAAAACGAGCAAGGCATCCTTCGTTGCACAAGCACGCCACTTATGCGCACCCTCCGACTCGGAGCAACGGCTTCTCTAGAAGTGGCTTCTCCACTTGGTGGCATCTGCAGTGTCAAAATGAATGGGCGGAACAAGAGCAGGTTGGATGGCTAGCAATTCAGGTTCTGCGTAGCTGAACGTCAACGAGAGAGAGAGAGAGAGAGAGAGATGGGGGGGGGGGAAATCCCAAGTTTATAACCCCCACCATGCACACACAATTCTTTCCACTTTCTTGTCATGGATATATTAGCGAGCCGCGATGCATGCTAATTAGAAAGTTGGCTGTAACAAGAGTTCCTCTTGTGAATCCATTTAAGGACCAATTGTTTACTATCTATTTCTGTAAGTATAAAATTTTAATTACGGGAGTGACAGGAAGTGTGTGTGATACAGTGCTCTGCATTCATCACTGGGAGAGGACCAGTTGCAAGAGCTGTTTGACTTTGGAGGGATCCTGACGCGCCCGCAATGCTGAGCAGCAGGTGCCCCATTAGTATGTACAGAAAAGCAATTAGGAAGCATATTGGATGAATGGGAAGTGCATTAATATTAGCGAGTGCATTTGTCAGTGGTTTTGATGCGAGACTCTCTCTTTTCTTTATGGAACATTAAGATTGTGCCTCTCATAAATTCTCCCCTTAAATTGCCATCTGTTCCCTTGTCATGCAGGAGCGAGGTGGAGAGGGAGAGAAAAGTTTTTTTTTCTTGACAAAAAAAAAAAGGAAAGAAAAGAAATTCTTTTTTAAAAAAAAGAAAAGAAAAGAAAAACCAAAACAAGAGAAAGCGGAAGGAGCCGCCACCAGTTGGAAGAATTGTGGGATTCACAATTGAGGCATCAGATGTGCAAAGTAATTACCTTTGAATGTGGTGTTAACTGTCGGGACAGCTACTTCCTCCCTCCCCAGCCCTCTCTTTCCGTGATTAATTTTTTCAATTGTTTAAATAAGTTCCCCCCCCGATTTAAAAAGCTATATGAAATAGTTGCCATTGGATGCCATAGCAGTTGCAAGGAGAGGGAGAAAGACAACACAACATGTTTAGTGACTGGTTTGCCATCTTTTCTCATGAACTGAAGGGAATTGAGAGCCAGTGTGGTGTAGCGGTTGAGAGCGGTGGTCTCGTAATCTGGGGAACTGGGTTCGCGTCTCCGCTCCTCCGCATGCAGGTGACCTTGGGCTAGTCACACTTCTCTGAAGTCTCTCAGCCCACTCACCTCACAGAGTGTTTGTTGTGGGGGAGGAAGGGAAAGGAGAATGTTAGCCGCTTTGAGACTCCTTAAAGGGGGTGAAAGGCGGGATATCAAATCCAAACTCCTCCTCTTCTTCTTCTCCTCAAGGATTGGTGGGTTTTAAAGCTCTCAGGGATTCAAGGAGGGTCTCAATGTGGTCCTGCCCAGAGCTTCTCTGAGCTCTAAGCAGAAGGAGTGCACCAGCCAGCTCTAAGCAAAAGGAAACATACCGTACTTTTCCGTACGTTTCGTATTTAATTCATTCCGGAGGTCCATTCTTAACCTGAAACTGTTCTTAACAGTTACCACTTTAGCTAATGGGGCCTCCTGCTGCCGCTGCGCTGCTGAAGCACGATTTCTGTTCTCATCCTGAAGCAAAGTTCTTAACTCGAGGTACTATTTCTGGGTTCGCAGAGTCTGTAACCTGAAGCATATGTAACCTGAAGTGTATGTAACCAGAGGTACCACTGTATGTTTCAGTAATGTAAGTATCGCCTGCCTCTCTTGTACGGTCAATCTGACGAGAGCGGGTGCAGCAGGTAAAAGTCATGTGTTATTTTTAAACTTTGAAAGCAAGTGCGGCATGGTTTTCCTAGGAGAAAAGAGAATATTAGAAAGGGCCAAACAACCCAGGGCAACTTCCACACAACTCAGCAAATATCATAACCACACAGCCTGCACCTCTCATTCCCCTTGCTCTGTGCACCCCTGTAGTTATCTAAACAGGCTGGAATATGTCCTTCAGTTGTGATAATATCTCTTTAATACTTAGGGGAAGGCTGGAGAATATGCCTGGCTACTCCCAACACTGTTATGGGGCTGTTTGAAGATTGCTGGCAGCGTAATGTGGCTCTCAAGCTGGAAAAAACACACACACACAAACCCTATTCCTGTTTTTTTTAAAGGAAATTTGGTTTGATGAGGCGCGGGTGGCACTGTGGATTAAACTACAGAGCCTAGGACTTGCCGATCAGAAGGTCAGCGGTTCAAATCCCCGTGACGGGGTGAGCTCACGTTCCTTGGTCCCTGCTCCTGCCAACCTAGCAGTCAAAAGCACATCAAAGTGCAAATAGATAAATAGGTACCGCTCTGACAGGAAGGTAAACGGCATTTCTGTGCACTGCTGTGCTTCACCAGAAGCGGCTTAGTCATGCTGGCCACATGCCCTGGAAGCTGTAAGCCGGCTCCCTCGGCCAATAAAGTGAGATGAGCGCCACAACCCCAGAGTCGGACACAACTGGACCTAATGGTCAGGGGTCCCTTTACCTTTACCTTTAAGCTACTGAAGGTAATGGGGCCCTTTATATGTCCAGCTGTCCTTTGTCAACAACAAATTGCCACTGTTTTTTGTATTACATGAAATCCATCAGTAGGCATAAGACTCATACCCTTAGTCTATGCTGCCTGATCATCAGTCTACAAGCACTCTCTAATATTAGGTAACAGGTACAACAGCTTGACCTACATTCAACTGTGCTGCACTGCAGTCTGCAGCTGCATGCTACATGTTGCCCTGCAACCAGTCCATGCAGAATGTAGGCACCCTATATATAGAAATGAGCAAACCGCTGATATTTTAGGGAGCAGGCTAGCAGGCGGGGCCCATTACTTGCATCATAGGAGCCTACACAACACAAAACACTGTTGCTGTATGTAGGTTTTTATTTTTATCTTATATTTTGGAATTGTACATCCAGGTTTTTTTCCTTCAAATTTTTTGGGGGGGTCCCCAAGAGAGTGGGGCCCTAAGATATAGCTTGTTTAGCTTATATGTAAATCCAGCACTGGGAGCACAGTAGAGTGGTACCTCAGTTTTTTAACATCTCCGTTGATGAACGTTTTGGTTTTCAAATGCCAAAAACCTGGAAGTAAAAGTTTCCGTTTTGGAACACACCTTGGAAGTCAAATGGCTTCCGCTGAGTGTTTCTCAATTTTCCCAATTAAATTTGCAGACTGCCCTTTGCGCCTTGGTTTTTGAGCATTTTGGAACTCGAACGGTCTTCTGGAACAGATTACATTTGAAAACCGAGGTTCCACTGTACCTGCTTCCATCGATATACATGATGTACTCCTGATGAGACGCTGCATTGTGTAGAAACACTGGAGAGGTGTCTTCTTTAAAAAATAAAATAGAATAGAATAAATGAAGAGCTCGCGATTGATGAAGGCACCCATCAAAATGCACGAGGCTGCTTCGTAAATAAAGCTTCTTTTGGTGAACGCTTGAGGCAAGCATCTCTCCTTTCCTTGCTTGTCTGATAAATTAGCAGAGCGAGGAAAAGACAAAGAACACCTAGAATCATAGAATCATAGAATCATAGAGTTGGAATAGACCACAAGGGCCATTGAGTCCAACCCCCTGCCAAGCAGGAAACACCATCAGAGCACTCCTGACATATGGTTGTCAAGCCTCTGCTTAAAAACCTCCAAAGAAGGAGACTCCACCACACTCCTTGGCAGCAAATTCCACTGTCGAACAGCTCCTACTGTCAGGAAGTTCTTCCTAATGTTTAGGTGGAATCTTCTTTCTTGTAGTTTGGATCCATTGCTCCGTGTCCGCTTCTCTGGAGCAGCAGAAAACAACCTTTCTCCCTCCTCTATGTGATATCCTTTTATATATTTGAAATGGCTATCATATCACCCCTTAACCTCCTCTTCTCCAGGCTAAACATGCCCAGCTCCCTTAGCCGTTCCTCATAAGGCATCATTTCCAGGCCTTTGACCATTTTGGTTGCCCTCCTCTGGACACGTTCCAGTTTGTCAGTGTCCTTCTTGAACTGTGGTGCCTAGAACTGGACACAGTACTCCAGGTGAGGTCTGACCAGAGCAGAATACAGTGGCACTATTACTTCCCTTGATCTAGATGCTATACTCCTATTGATGCAGCCCAGAATTGCATTGGCTTTTTTAGCTGCCGCATCACACTGTTGGCTCATGTCAAGTTTGTGGTCAACCAAGACTCCTAGATCCTAACTTAGGGGCACAGATTCTTTCCCCGGGGAAAATCCTGCCCCCAAGATGCCTGTTCTGCAGCATCAAATTCTGCAGCATCAAATGTCTCAATGAACTTTTAAAACAGCAGGCTCAAAACCCGCCTACGCAACCTGTTCGTTGGCTCCTTTGTTCACTTTGCGGACAGCCACAAAGTCTTTGGGGGCGGAAATGTGGGGTTCCTTTTCTGGGAATGTGTAGGACATTCTCTAACATCGCCTTGGCAGAATGGAAGTCCCTGCTAGTCGTCTCCTGCCTGTGTTGCTCTAGGAACATCACAAGCTTCAGGTCACAAAGCAGGAGATTTCTGTGGTAGCACCACCCTAGCACAGACCTACCCTAGAAAGTCGCGAGTTCCAGCACTACCTATGAAGGTTTAAAGCACAGTTGTGGTAAATGGGTCCAGCTGGCAGGTCTGTCTGTTATCCCCTCCTCCAATCCCAATGGACCAAGTTTGGTATGTGGGCGGAGCTGCACGCTTGTCAACCTACTGGTCACAGTCATGTTAGGTGACCCACATAACGTATCAACGACCTGTTACGCAAGGGTCTTTGCAAGACCTGACCACTTGCGGAGTGCTATGCGGCTCTGGCTCGCCAGAGTAGCGATGTCACGCTGGCCACGTGACCCGGAAGTGTCCCCGGACAGCGCTGGCCCCCGGCCTCTTGAGTGAGATGGGCGCACAACCCTAGAGTCTGTCAAGACTGGCCCGTATGGGCAGGGGTACCTTTACCTTTACCTTTTATGCACAGGCCTTTCTGAGACTTGGTGATCATGTGATTGATATTCTTGTGGAACCTTTGTACAGTCCTGATGGGTGATGGTTGCGAAGGCCAGTGCTTGGGACTTGCACACACATTTCTCTCCTCCATCCAGGCCAGCGAAAAAGGCATTATCAAAATTGAGTGACACATCTCAGCCAGGCGAAAACACTTGAGGAAGGGTACAAACCTGGGCAGGTGAGAGGTGTGGCTTTGGGAAGAAGGAGGAGGAGGAGGAGGAGGAGGAGGAGGAGGAGGAGGAGAAGTTTGGACTTGATATCCCGCTTTATCACTATCCTAAGGAGTCTCAAAGCGGCTAACATTCTCCTTTCCCTTCCTCCCCCACGACAAACACTCTGTGAGGTGAGTGGGGCTGAGAGACTGTGACTGGCCCAAGGTCACCCAGCAGCTGCATGTGGAGGAGCGGAGACACGAACCCGGTTCTCCAGATTACGAGTCTACCACTCTTAACCACTACACTACACTGAGACGGTTGTGGTGAAGTAGGAAGAGTGGCCTCACCAAATCCCAAGGGACAGATGGAGAGGCTTAGAAGGCTGTATCTGGCCCCTGAACCTGAGCTTCCTTCCCCCCGAACAAGCTTTTTTGCTACATAACTTTTATTCATTTGCAAGCCTCTTACCCCCATGCCACACACATGTATTGATCCGGCACTGTAAATTGCAAACCAGAAAGGACCATATTTAACAACAACGACATTTTATTATTTATACCCCGCCCATCTGGCTGGGTTTCCCCAGCCACTCTGGGTGGCTTCCAACAAAAGAATAAAAATATATTAAAACACCAATCACTAAAAACTTGCCTAAACAGGGCTTCGAAAGGTCAGATAGTTGCTTATCTCTTTGACATCTGATGGGAGGGCGTTCCACAGGGTGGGTGCCACTACTGAGAAGGCCCTCTGCCTGGTTCCCTGTAAATTGGCTTCTGGCAGTGAAGGAACCGCCAGAAGGCCCTCGGCACTGGACCTCAGTGTCCGGGTTGAACAATTGGGGTGGAGACGCTCCTTCAGGTATACAGGACCGAGGCTGTTTAGGGCTTTAAAGGTCAGCACCAACACTTTGAATTGTGCTCGGAAACGTAATGGGAGCCAATGTAGTTCTTTCAAGACCGGTGCTATGTAGTCTCGGTGGCCACTCACAGTCACCAGTCTAGCTGTTGCATTCTGGATTAGTTGTAGTTTCCGGGTCACCTTCAAAGGTAGCCGCACGTAGAGCGCATTGCAGTAGTCTAAGCGGGAGGTAATCAGAGCATGCACCACTCTGGCGAGACAGTCCACGGGCAGATAGTGTCTCAGTCTGCATACTAGGTGGAGCTGATAAACAGCTGCCCTGGACACAGAATTAACCTGCACCTCCATGGACAGTTGTGAGTCCAAAATGACTCCCAGGCTGCGCACCTGGTCCTTCAGGGGCAGAGTTACCCATTGAGGACCAGGGAGTCCTCCACATCCGCCCGCCTCCTGTCCCCCCAAAACATTACTTCTGTCTTGTCAGGATTCAACCTCAATCTGTGAGCCGCCATCCACTCCCAGTCACCAGACTAACTGCTGCATTCTGGATTAGTTGTAGTTTTAATGTATGGGAGTTATCTGAGTAGTAGCTATTGGTCCATCAAGCTCGACTTAACTGGGAACGACTCTTCAGAGTTTCAGACAGAGTTCTCTAACCGCCCTACCTAGATATGCCAGGGATTGAACCGGTGACCTGCACCGCTCTACCACTGAGCTTCAACCCTTACACGCCACAATGGCTATGGACCATTGTTGGAGAACATGAGTGGAGAAAGGTCTGCTGTGCACAGGACCTTCTTGTGAGCTTCCCATGGGCATCAGTTTGGTCACTCTGAGGAGAGGGTGCCAGACTAGAGCACAGGTAATGTCCTAAACGAAGATCATGGCCACTGGTCCCATCACCTCCTAGCAAATAGAAGGGGAAGAAATGGAGGCAGTGAGAGATTTTACTTTCTTGGGCTTCATGATCACCGCAGATGGTGACAGCAGCCACGAAATTAAAAGACGCCTGCTTCTTGGGAGAAAAGCAATGACAAACCTAGACAGCATCTTAAAAAGCAGAGACACCACCTTGCCAACAAAGGTCCGTATCGTTAAAGCTATGGTTTTCCCAGTAGTGATGTATGGAAGTGAGAGCTGGACCATAAACAAGGCTGGTCATCGAAGAATTGATGCTGGAGGAGACTCTTGAGAGTCCCATGGACTGCAAGAAGATCAAACCTATCCATTCTGAAGGGAATCAGCCCTGTGTGCTCACTGGAAGGACAGATCCTGAAGCTGAGACTCCAATACTTTGGCCATCTCGTGAGAAGAGAAGACTCCCTGGAAAAGACCCTGATGTTGGGAAAGATGGAGGGCACAAGGAGAAGGGGACGACAGAGGACGAGATGGTTGGACAGTGTTCTCAAAGCTACCAGCATGAGTTTGACCAAACTGCGGGAGGCAGTGGAAGACAGAAGTGCCTGGCGTGCTCTGGTCCATGGGGTCATGAAGAGTCGGACACGACTAAACAACTAACAACAACAGCTAAGTCCCTAGAAGACATCTGAAGTCAACCCGAGCAAGCTGACATACCATATTGCCTCATATGAACCTGCCCAGGTTTTGAGATCTTCAGGGGAGGCCCTCATCTCCATCCTGCCACCCTCACAGATGCACTTGTGCCAAACCAAGATGATCAACTGCCTGGAAGCCTAAGATAAATAACTACACAACTTTTAGAAGGCATCTGAAGGCAGCCGTGTTCAGAGAAATTTGTAATGGTTTATGTTTTATTGCATTTTTAATATTTGGTTGGGAGCCGTCTAGAGTGGCTGAGGCAACCCAGTTAGATGGGTGGCACATAAATGATAACGGTATCATCATCATCATCATCATCATCATCATCATCATCACAATAACCTAAGAAGATACTGCTGGATCAGGCCAGCAGCCCATCTAGTCCAGCATTCTGTTCTCACAGTGGCTAACCAGATGCACACTGCTTGTGACAGTGATGGCAGAACATGACCCACAAAGAATAATCAGAGCCAGCTTTTAATGTCAGAGTTGCAGGAGGCATTTGCAGAGGATGGCTGGCATGCCTTACAGCAGCAGGGTTTTTGTTTTGTTTTTTCGCTTTCCACCACCCCTCCCCACCCCGCAAAAAAAATAAAAAATCCAAAGTTAAGAATTGATCACATGCTCACAGCTGGAGACTGTGTTAGTCTTTAGTCGGGAAGGTATAAGGCATCATCATTTAGCTCTCCCCCTGGCCCAGCAGGTGGGCCAAACAGTGGCGCGGATAAGAACTATCAGACATCAGGTGCACAGCAGGAAGCCCTTTTACCTGCATTGTTCTGATCCCAAATGTGGCTCTTTACACTTTTAAAGAGAGGAACACAGAGGAGGGAGAAGGGAACACATCAAATCAGCGCCGTCACTTTGTACGAAATTAAATAAAAATATGCATGGTGTCCTTGAGGGGAAGGGAGACTTAAGCAACGCATCGTCTCGTTCTTCCCTGCTCTTTGCTAGTCCTGGTAGTGGGACTGGCTTGGAAGACTCTGCTCACGCAAGCCCCTCTGCCACTGGACTCTTCAGAATAACGATGAATTGCTACATATTTCTGTTGTTAGAATCATAAAATGTTTAATTCTTCTGCCTCTCAGCAGCTTTTGGTGCCCTCAACCATGGTATCCTTCTGGAGCAGCTGGCACCTGTGATGGCACAGAAACTGCCCTGGTCACCTTGTATGTTGACCTCTCTCAGGAGATGGACAGGGGTAATATACCCCGTTAATCTTCCTCAACCTCTTCCTCGACCACTTTTGGTACAATTGACCCCAGTACCCTCCAGGAGAGGCTATCGGAGCCGGCAGTGGGTGTGACGTTAACATATGAGAGAGCTGGAGGTGAAATAGTTAAACAAGTTACCCAATCAGAACCCAGGGGGGTGGAGTCAGAGGGACTATAAAACAAGTTACCCAATCAGAACCCAGGGGGGTGGAGTCAGAGGGGCAAAGGAGTTCGTTCGTTGGTTGGAGTGAGAGTGAATTGGGATAGAGTCTGTGGGTAGGTTGAGTTAGTGTAGCGAGATAAGCTGAGTCAGGAACAGTTAGGGGCTAGGAAGACAAGTAAATATCTGAGAGGTGGTTTAGTGAGTGAGAGCAGGTAGCGGAAGTTATAGGTCTGGATAGGCACCCCATGATTGTAATTGACCGATACCATTTATGAAACCACACACTTGTTAAACTGCAACAAATAAACAGAAGTTTATGTTCCAATTTGAACCTGACTGGACTCAGTAGGGCCTGGGTGGTGGCAGCGAGAAATCAAGTGGTGGCACAGGGATCAATAGACGGTGAAACGTCCAGGGACCCTGTGTGATCGCCAGAGTGGGCAGCACTGTTTTGCAGTGGTTCTGGTCCTACTTTGATGGCCATCTTCAACGGGTGATGCTTGGGGAGTGTTATTCAGCACCGTGGGGCCTTCAGTGTGGGGTTCCTTGGGGTTCAGTTTTGATCCCTTATGCTGATTAACATTGACATAAACCCACTGAACGGTGTTATCTTGAGTTTTGAAGTATGTTGTCAGCAATATGCTGATGACACACAAGCTCCTTTACATCTGCAGGTGAGGCAAGTGAAAGTGCTGGACCATTGTCTTGCCTCGGTAATGAACTGGATGAGAGCCAAACTGAAGCTCAATCCAGATACGACAAGGTAAAAAGGAAAAGGTAAAGGACCCCTAGACGGTTAAGTCCAGTCAAAGGCGACTATGGGGTTGCGGCGCTCATCTCGCTTTCAGGCTGAGGAAGCTGGCGTTTGTCCACAGACAGCTTTCTGGGTCATGTGGCCAGCATGACTAAACCGCTTCTGGTGCAACAGAACACCATGACGGAAACCAGAGCACACAGAAACACCGTTGACCTTCCTGCCACAGCGGTACTTATTTATCCACTTGCACTAGCATGCTTTCGAACTGGTAGGTAGGCAGGAGCTGGTACAGAGCAATGGGAGTTCACCCCGTCACGGGGATTTGAACTGCCAACCAAGAGGCTCAGTGGTTTAGGCCACAGCGCAGTGGGTAGCTCCCTAGACTAGATGGAGGCTGCCTGTTCTAGATGGGCTTTGAAGCTCCCTTTGAAGGAGAAGACATGTAGCTTGGAGGTACTGGGGAAACCCAGCCAGATGGGTGGGGTATAAGTAATACATTATTATTATTATTATTATTATTATTATTATTATTACTACTACTACTACTGCTGGATCATTTGCTATCACTCAAGGCTCAGGTGGCCTCAGTGGCACAAAGTGCCTTTCATGAGCTTCAGCTGGTGGTCCATCTATATCTCTGTCTGGGCAAGGATAGCTTATATTCTGTCGTCTATGGTCTGGTAATCTCTAGGGTAGATTACTGCAATGTGCTGCATGTAGGGCTGCCTCTGAAGATGGCAACACGAGGATGGGTCTTTTCTGAAGTGCCTCCTTGTTTGTGGAACGCTCTCCCTAGGGTGGCCCACATGGCGCCTTCATTGCATATCTTTATGAGTTAGAGATGAAAATGTTTATCTCTAACCAGGCCTTTGGCGGATTAACATTCTATGTCCTTTTAAATATGGTTGCCGGAGGGTGGTTCTTTTTTAGATTGTGTTTGCTATTGTTATTGTTTTTATTATGTGTTTTGGGTTCTCGTTTTGTATTTTTATGTTGTGAACTGCCCTGTGGATGAATCAGACTCCTAGAATCAAAGAATCGGAAGGGACCCTGAGGCTGATTCAGGAATCTCAACTAGACCATACGTGCCAAATGGCCATCCAACCTCTGCTTAAAAACCTCCAAAGAAGAAGACTCCATTGTCTTCCAAGGGAGACCATTCCACTTTTGAACTGCTCTTGCCATCAGAAAGTTCTACCCGATGGAATCTCCTTTTTTGCAACTTGAAGCCCTTGGTTCATGTCCTACCCTCTGGAGCAGGAGAAAACAAGCTTGCTCCATCCTTCATAATGTCCTGGTTGTGGGCTTCCCTTCATCATCTGGTTGGCCACTATGAAAAACAGGATGTTGGAGTGGACATGCCTTTGGTCTGACCCAGCTGGGACATTCTTATTCCCTCCAGGGTCCTCAAGGCTATGAGTTGCCTCTGCTAAAGTGTTACCCTTAAAATCATTCAGCTCTAGTAGCTCTAGTGAACTTAACAAGAAACTTAACGAGAAATGTTGCTGCTGTATCAAATCAAGTATTCTGCCAAACATATCCCCCCCCATATATATTTTTTAAAAAAAGGATTAGCCCTACATGCGTCTCGTAAAGTGAGATGTGAATCACGCATTGCACAAATAGCGATTAAGTATCAACATAAATACCTTTCCCTTAAATAGGAGTTCTTATAATTAAGCTTGAAAGCACGGAAAGCCGACTATTAATTTAACTGGAGTTGGGAGGAGGAATTGTCAGAGTGCAAAATATGAATTGTCAGACATGGCTCTTTAGGTATCAAACTCTGGAATAAAAAAAAAATCCATTAAACAAAGGTTTAAGGATAAATTATTTAAAGATCCATTAAAAAAACATTAGGCAATGTCACTTACAAAAGAAACACCATGGAAGCCAGACAACCAGAGCGTTAGGTATTTTCTTTAGCCACATTGAAATCATAGGCGGGAGGGGAGGGGAAGTACATATAAAGAACTTTATGTAGCTCAGGGATGCATTATTTGATAGGGAACATTTTACTGTGGGCGTCCATTAACTGATACTTAGACAATAACTCATAGTATTTGGCCTCCCCAGGATTCTCAGGTGAATTTAACTGAATGTGAAGCTCTTGGATCATCAGTGTTAAGCACCAGCTTTTAAGACATTTGTTGTTGTTGTTGTTGTTGTTGTTTAGTCGTTTAGTCGTTTCCGACTCTTCGTGACCCCATGGACCAGAGCACGCCAGGCACTCCTGTCTTCCACTGCCTCCCGCAGTTTAGTCAACTCATGCTAGTAGCTTCAAGAACAGCCTCTGTAACCTGAAGCGTCTGTAACCTGAAGTGTCTGTAACCCAAGGTACCACTGTATTGAATTTGCCATAAGTTCACCATTGCATCTAGTGTCACATTCGAATAATGCACTTAAAATGTTTTATTTGCCGCTGTATAGCTGAGTCCCTCTGCTTTTAAAAACAAGAGACATCACCTTGCCAACAAAGGTCCGTATAGTTAAAGCTATGGTTTTCCCAGTACTGGAAGTGTATGGAAGTGAGAGCTGGACCATAAAGAAGGCTGATCACCAAATAATTGATGCTTTTGAATTATGGTGTTAGAGGAGACTCTTGAGAGTCCCATGGACTGCAAGAAGATCAAACCTATCCATTCTGAAGGAAATCAGCCCTGAGTGCTCACTAGAAGGACAGATCCTGAAGCTGAGGCTCCAGTATTTTGGCCACCTCATGAGAAGAGAAGACTCCCTGGAAAAGACCCTGATGTTGGGAAAGATGGAGGGCACAAGGAGAAGGGGACAACAGAGGACGAGATGGTTGGACAGGGTTCTCAAAGCTCCCAGCATGAGTTTGACCAAACTGCGGGACACACTGGAAGACAGGAGTGCCTGGCGTGCTCTGGTCCATGGGGTCACCAAGAGTCGGACATGACTAAACGACTAAAGAACAACAACCAGGTCCTGGTTGGCACAGTTATGATACCTGAGGATTAGGCTCCCTGGCAGGTCGGTGGGATCGCAGTACACCCCGTGTGGGGGCTTCCTGCATCTTGCCACCGGTGGTCATTTTCTGCCCAACTGGGCACAGCAGGGACCTGTGCCATGGTGGGACCCTCTCCAAGAGGCCAGTGGAGAGTCACTTCTACCATATACCGTATTGGCCCGAATATAAGCTGCACCTGAATATAAGCCGCACCTTTAAAAATGGAGGGAGAAAAAAAGTACCTGAATATAAGCCGCTCCATTCCTCGATTTTCCTGGCTGCATACTGGGGGGCGGGGGGGGGGGAGCCACACTGAGTTGCTGGTGCCCTTTCCCCTTCCTTGCTCTCTCCTTTCCCGGCCTTGGGGGAGAGGACGGGTGACTACGCACAGGGTGGGCACCACTTTCCGCACTCCTGGCACTGTTTGCCCCGCACTCCTGTCGTGAATATAAGCTGCACTTTAACTTTCATGGTCGGAATTTTGGGGAAAAGTGAGGCTTATATTCAGGCCAATATGGTATATTCCCCACCCACCCAAGCAGGAGGAAAGATCAAGGGGTCAGGACTGTACCAAAAAGCAGCACCACGGACAGTTCCAAAAAATGCTTATTAGAACAAATAACATGGGATGATTTAACAACCGACTGAGCTGTGTTCTGTCATGGAGATACCTTGGGAAAGAAATTGAGAGAAACCAGTTCAATGAAAGGTTGGTTCCATGTGTGCGTTTGTATGTATGTGCAAAGTTTAGCAAAGAGTGAGTTTTTCGTCTTTGGGGAGTAAGCTGCTTGTCCCCTTGTCCCTGGCTCCGCCTGTGCATTATGACAACCAAAAGACATAATGCATAAACTGATTCTGGTGCTTGTTGCAACTGAAATGACAGAAACAATAGATTTATTTTTTAAAGGAAGCACCAGCAAACCCGAAAAGCAGCTGTTGCATTCTTCGAGGGCTTGCGGTATGTTAGGATTTTTGTTAAACACCCAGAACTCATAATATTCTTCTTACTGGCTCACTGAGCAGCAGAATAAGGGAGTGAGATGGAAGAGTCCCCTAGGAATACACGCGGAGACAAAGAAGAACATTTATTTCATTTTAGCAATCAAATGGCATAATTGTTGGTTGGCGTTTTATTGACTTTTAGCGTCAGGGGAAAAGAGAATAATTTTGGAATAAATGAACAGCGTTTAAAAATCACTAAGGACTAGATCCTTCCACCCACCCCCATCTCTTGCCAAAGTCAGGGGGACAAATGGGTACTTTAGATACCTTATAAATGCCCATTGTTCGTATCAGTGCTGCTGCTGCTTGTCGGCTTATACCTCTGGCATTGCGACTGCAACTTGGCGGTGTCATAAACTCCTTTCTGCCTTGAACTTCCAAGTAATTGTGACATGTCAAGCTCACTTGCAGTCTGTTGGTTGCAGTTATGTACTGTTATGTACTGAGTTGAATAGGATCCAAAATGCAGCAGTCTCATTGGTCCTAGAACAATACAGCAGTATGACTGGTCCGCAGGAGCCACCCAATCCAGCTCCAGGTGGAAGTAAATCCACAACCTGATTGGCCTACAGGAGAATCCCGGAATTAGCCAATCACGTGCAGCCCATTGTGTAAATAATGTATATAAAGCAGACATTCTGGGGGAACTTAATTCCTCCTCACTACTATGAGATGAATAAAGAGCATGAAATCCATTGTCGACTCCGAGTATATTTCAGTTGCAACTATCTCACTCTCCATGCAGTTAGAGCTGCCAGGGAGGACATTTTAAACCAAACTATGTAGTAAGTGATTGTCTGATTCAACTCTTATTCTAAGAGAGGCAGAGAGAGAGAGATTTAAAGTAGGGCTGGAAAAACTCCTTGCGTCTCACTACGTCATCGCTTCCCAAAGTGGGTGGTGGGATTACATAGTGGGGTCCTAAGAGGTGAGGGGACAGCAGGTCTCCATGACTACCAGACTTTGGTGGAATCTACACACATAAAAAAAAAAAAGTTGTGAAAATGCTTTTTTAAAAAACGTTTTGAAAAATATATTGAATTTGCCCTAGCTCACCATCACCATCTAGTGTCACATTTGTATAATGCACTTTGCAACACATTAAAAATGTTTCATTTGCAGGGGATGCGGATGGCACTGTGGTGTAAACCACTGAGCCTCCTGGGCTTGCCGATCGGAAAGTCAGCGGTTTGAATCGCTGCGATGGGGTGAGCTCCCATTGCTTGGTCCCTGCTCCTGCCAACCTAGCAGTTCAAAAGAACGTCAAAGTGCAAGTAGATAAATAGGTACCACTGCGGCGGGAAGGTAAATGGCATTTCTATGCGCTGCTCTAGTTCACCAGAAGCAGCTTAGTTATGCTGGCCACATGACCCGGAAGCTGTACGCCGGCTCCCTTGGCCAATAAAGCGAGATGAGCGCCGCAACCCCAGAGTCGTTTGCAACTGGACTTAACTGTCAGAGATCCTTTACCTTTCAACTGAGTCCTTTGAAAAGCTGGTATCACTGGATGAAGCTCATCAGTTCTGTTGAATTAATTAAACTAAATCGCTTTAGTAGGATTTTTAATAAATGTGCAATTAATTGTTATTGTTTTGAATTTGATTGTGCCGTTATCTCCTTTACTGGGCTGTGCAAAAACCACTATTCTGAATAATGCTTAATTTATAGCATAAGGGGCACTAGGGATGATAGCATGAAACCAAGGGGGCCGTGCCCCCCAAATTTCTCTCTTTCCACTCGTGATTCCCAGCTGCTGGTGTTCAGAGACAGGCCGCTTTTCAAAGGGAACCTAACCCTCGTGTTCACCAGCCACTGATAGCCTTAACCGCCATGAATTTATCAAATCTTTAAAAATCCATACAAGTTGGTGGCCATGACTGCATCTTGTGGGAGCCTAGGAACATAAGTCAGGGTGCTGAGAGGAGACGCCCGTTTCCCACACAGAACTACAATTCCCAGAGTTCCCTGTGAAGATGGATTGATTCTTAAGCCACTCTGTGAACTGTCGTGGAACAGGTGCCTCCTAGCAACTCTCATCACTCTTAACAAACTACAGCTCCCAGAATTCCTTTGGGGAAGCCATGACTGTTTAAAGTGATATCACCACACTTTAAAAGTATTGCACGAATGTGGCCTGTGACTGGCCTAAGGTCAACCAGTGAGCTTCATCTCTGAGTGGAGACTTCAGTCCTGGTCTCCCGACGCTTTTAACCACACAGGCTCATGCTAGGGTGTTAAAATCACGAGGGAGCTTCTTGTGTCTGGCTGAAGGATCTCAATCCACTTCTCTCTATCCACAGACATGCCGCTGCAGGTTGAGAACGCTGCGGGTTGTGAACGTGCATCCCCCACGGATTTCGTTCGCAACCCGAGAGTCCACTGTATTTAAGCTAGTCAATAGAAGTTGTCATTTATTTTTTATTTATTGTTCCCTTAACTTTCCTGCCCCAACCTGGCCACAGTGATCCATGCGACGGTCATCTCCAGGCTTGACTACTGTAATTCGCTCTACGCGGGGCTGCCCTTGAAGCTGTCCCAGAAACTCCAGCGGGTACAGAATGCTGCAGCGAGGCTCCTCACGGGGTCTCTGCCATGGGAGCATATTCACCCAGTGCTTTTCAAGCTGCACTGGCTCCCGGTGGAGTACAGCGTCAGATTTAAGGTGCTGCTTTTGACCTTTAAAGCCCTTCACGGCCTAGGACCCTCATACCTACAGGACCGCCTCTCCCGGTATGCCCCACGGAGAGCCTCAAGGTCCATAAATAGCAACACCCTAGTGGTCCCGGGCCCTAAGGAAGTTAGATTGGCTTCAACCAAAGCCAGGGCCTTTTCAACTCTGGCTCCGACCTGGTTGAACGCTCTGTCTCATGAGACCAGGGCCCTGCAGGATCTGATTTCTTTCCACAGGGCCTGTAAGACAGAGTTGTTCTGCCTGGCCTTTGGCTTGGAGACAATTTGATTCCCTCCCCCTCTTTTTCCTTCTCCTCCTGCGATGAGGCTACATTTTAATATTTTAATCTTCCATTATTTTAATGTTGTATTTTATTTTTGTTTTTAAGTTGTAATCATTCATCTTGTTTTTATTATTGCTTGTAAGCCGCTCTGAGCCCGGCCTTGGCTGGGGAGGGCGGGGTGTAAATAAAAATTATTATTATTATTATTATTATTATTATTATCCTGTACAATCATACCTTGGGTTACAGACGCTTCAGGTTGTGTTTTTTCAGGTTCCGGACCCGCCAAAACCTGGAAGTACTAGAACGGTTTTTTTCCGGGTTTGGGGGGTCGTGCATGCGCAGAAGCGTCAAATTGCACTTTGCACATGTGCAGAAGCGCCGAATCACAATCCGCGTGTGCACAGACATGCCGCTGCAGGTTGTGAACGCTGCGGGTTGTGAACGTGCATCCCGCACAGATCACGTTCGCAACCCGAGTGTCCACTGTATTTATGCCAAGCTAGTCAATAGAAGGACGCGGGTGGCACTGTAGGTTAAAGCCTCAGCGCCTAGGCCTTGCCGATCGAAAGGTCGGCGGTTCGAATCCCCGCGGTGGGGTGCGCTCCCGTCGTTCGGTCCCAGCGCCTGCCAACCTAGCAGTTCGAAAGCACCCTTGGGTGCAAGTAGATAAATAGGAACCGCTTACCAGCGGGAAGGTAAACGGTGTTCCGTGTGCTGCGCTGGCTCGCCAGATGCGGCTTTGTCACGCTGGCCACGTGACCCAGAAGTGTCTTCGGACAGCTCTGGCCCCCTACCTCTTTGAGTGAGATGGGCGCACAACCCTAGAGTCTGTCAAGACTGGCCCGTACGGGCAGGGGTACCTTTACCTTTACCTTTAGTCAATGGAAGGTGTCATTTATTTTTTATTTATTGTTCCCTCTCCACCGCAATGGGGGTCTTGTGCTAAACGGGATAATTTCCACACTGACGCACTGTGTACTGATTCATTTTTTAAAAAATCTCTCTAACTTTCCCTCCCCTCCATCCCATAATATCCCGCCACCCGTTTCCCTCGACCAGCTTCCTACCAGGCATTGTTTGCGTAATTATAAAATCAAAAGTGACGATACGGCCTCCCAACTGTGCAGGAAGGTAAAAACGAGAAAAGAGGGGGGTGGGAGGGAGGGAGGAAATATCAATACAAACATGTAGAAAGGAAGTCGAAGGGAAGACGGCAAAAATGGCTCAGGTCGTCTTGCATTTCCTGGGGATGCAGAGCAAACTTTTCAGGCGGATGTCAAATACTGACATTTCTGTAAAGGCTTCCCTGCTGAAATGCAGCTCGCATTGGGCTTTTTGAATCTCTTTCTGCTGTGTGGTTGCCACCATCTTGCGGTTCCTCTCAAGGGGCTCCGGGTGAGTCCATGAGGCTGTGAGAAAAGAGCTGTGCTAGATCAGCCAAAGGCTTCTCTTCTCCAGGATCCTGTGAAGGCAACTGCCCGGCCAACCTGCTCCCTCACAGCTTGCTAGCAGTCAAAGGTACACTGGCTATAAATATGACAGTAATGCTTTCAATGAAGGACAATTCGTGAAGCTGAGACTCCAATACTTTGGCCACCTCATGAGAAGAGAAGACTCCCTGGAAAAGATCCTGATTGTTATGTACTGAAGTTCTCACCCTGGGCCAGCAGGGGGATGCTGTAGATAGTTATGCAAATAAGGGATCGAAAGTGACGTTCAGTGATTGGATAGTTTTAGAAAATTGTTACAGTTAAATTGTACTGGAGCTCTATATAAGCAGGCTGACTGAACCCTTCAGTTCAGTTCTGTCCTGGCCTGTGAATAAACAAGAGCTGTTTGAAGAATTGCTGTGTCGTCTGATATGTTCAACCACAACTTAACACTGATATTGGGAAAGATGGAGGGCACAAGGAGAAGGGGACGACAGAGGACGAGATGGTTGGACAGTGTTCGCGAAGCTACCAGCATGAGTTTGACCAAACTGCGGGAGGCAGTGGAAGACAGGAGTGCCTGGCATGCTCTGGTCCATGGGGTCATGAAGAGTCGGACA
Organism: Podarcis tiliguerta; assembly: GCF_965153285.1. Lineage (NCBI taxonomy): Eukaryota > Metazoa > Chordata > Lepidosauria > Squamata > Lacertidae > Podarcis > Podarcis tiliguerta. Next base: position 9,856,574 of record NC_139536.1, on the reverse strand, counting down.
CGACTAAACGACTACGCAACAACAATGATTTCAATTAAAGCAGTGTTTCTCAAACTTGGGTCCCCAGCTGCTGTTAGACTACAACTTCCATTAAGCCTAGTTAGGAGGAACGATGGGGGTGGAGACGCTCCTTCAGGTATACTCTGCTGTGTTTCAATCTGCTGGGAGGGCGTTCCACAGGGTGGGTGCCACTACCGAGAAGGCCCTCTGCCTGGTTCCCTGTAACCTCACTTCTTGCAGCGAGGGAACCGCCAGAAGGCCCTCAGCACTGGACCTCAGTGTCCGGGCTGAATGACGAGGGTGGAGACGTTCCTTCAGGTATACTGGCCCAAGGCCGTTTACAGAGAGTGAAAAATGGCTCTGTTTTGAGCTATGGCCTCAGCGGTAGAATGGTGAGGTGACATTTCAAAGGGATCCAGGACAGCTTTGTGTAGGACTTGGACTGGATACCCCATGGAAACAGAGTGTCCAAAACACAGAGACAGAAGAGACACAGGAGCTCAGAGCTGGACGGAAGCAACAGAGATGTCCCAACAAGTTCTCCTGGCCCTCCCACCAATCTTTTGATGACAAGGTGTGGTATGCTCACTTGTGAAACTCTCTTGCATCACAGGAGTGCCAAGCTTGCAAGCCTGCACTCCTTCAGGGTGGGGTGGGGCTGTGTCCATCAGCAAAGGCCACAACTGGTTCTAGGCTGATCTAAGCCTTTTCCAAGACCCCCCGAGGCTTTCTGCACTGCAAGATGGTTAGAGGAAATCTATGGGCTTTATTTACAAGTGTCATGTATTAAGGGGATCATTGTGTACATGAGCGTAAATTCACATATTCTTGCTTGAGTCAGACCGTTAGCACCCGAACGCAGTTTTGGAAATATCATTTGTGCAAAGTTGGAAATGCCAGGCGAATCCACGTTCTTCTTTGAAATCGTCATTCGGAGAGCTTTCCCCCTTCTTCACCTTTTTAATTAAAAGTCTGTTTGGTTTATTAAAGCAGAATAAAATGCCACAAAAGAGCAAGTTTCCAAACTGGGATAATGAATTCCAAGTCTCACTGGCTTTAATTGTGCCAAGCTAAAAAGTGTCATAGAGGGTTCTGTGTGCTTCTGCGCACGTGTGAAGGAAAACCCAGTCATTTCCCATGCAGATCTCAATTCTTCCACTCCAAAATCAAACAACTGAAGGGTAGATGTAGACATTGCAAGAAACACAGATCTGCTGCTTCTTTGTCTTGCTCACCATTCTTCCTCATGTTCCTCCTCCACATTCTCTGGTGTCCCTTGAAAGCTTCTGCCACTCAGGTGGACCAGCCTGAAAATTCCTTTCCAATCAGTGGAGGATGGTCCATTAGGGCAAATGGGGCACTGCCCCACCAACCTTGTGTTATATTTCTGTTATGCCACTGTGCAGTTTTTGGAGTCACAAGACTCTGTTTACATTCCAGACTGTTGGAAGTCTCACGGGAGACGGATGTTGATGTTACTGGTTTCCTGTTTTTTTTGGTCCTGTTTTTCACTGACACTCATGGAGAGTGGATGCATATTCTTTCTGTCCTGAGTAGTTAGAAATAAATGTAGCAATGTAGCACAAACTCTCCTTCTGCTGCTGTTTGGATACTCTGCGTAATGGGAGCGTGCCTGAAGCCTCATTAAAGGCTTAGGTCGTTAATCACCGTCGGAGGAGGAGAGCCTGATGGATTCCGAAGCACAGAGGAGGAGAGCTATTTCAGCTCGGTTGTACAGAACCTCTGACACCTTGACCTGCCCTCAGCCAGCCCCCACCAGTCTGCCCGCCCATGATCAAGTGTGCCATCTTACTCGTTGCCCCCAAAATGGAGGAAGATGGGTCAAAACTAGCATTAGTTGGCTCCATGTGTCGTTGGCTCCACCTCTGCCTACTGTTGGCCTCCCAGATTTCTACCCTCCCAGTCCCCAAAGTTCCATTTCACTTGTGACTCCATTTCAAGCACATCTCTAATGTCCCCACCCCATAATAGAAGTTTTTAGTTTCATTGCATTTCATAATGTTTGCCATCAGTGTCCCCAGTGTGTGTCCGTGGGAGAAGGAGACATTCCAGCTGGGTGAAACACCATTTCCTTTAAAAAAGGAAGAATGGAAGTTTCTAGCATTCATAGAACTGGGAGTGGCTGCTGGGACCATATAACACAGGTCCTGAGAGACCTGCATTGGCTCCCAGTACGTTTCTGAGCACCATTCAAAGTGTTGGTGCTGACTTTGAAAGCCCTAAATTGCCTCAGTCCTGTATACCTGAAGGGGTGTCTCCACCCCCATTGTTCAGCTTGGACACTGAGGTCCAGCTCCGAGGGCCTTCTGGCAGTTCCCTCACTGTGAGAAGCCAAGTTACAGGGAACCAGGCAGAGGGCCTTCTCGGTAGTGGCGCCTGCCCTGTGGAACGCCCTCCCACCAGATGTCAAGGAAATAAGCAATCTTACTTTTAAAAGACATCTGACTGCAGCCCTGTTTAGGGAAGTTTTTAATGTTTAATGCTGTATTGTGTTTTTAATATTCGATTGGGAGCCGCCCCAGCCAGATGGATGGGGTACAAATAAATTATTATTATTATTATTATTATTATTATTATTATTAATGCACAATGTACATTATTATTATTATTATTATTATTATTATTAATGCACAATGTACAGGCACCATTGGCACCATTTGTTTTGTGAGAAACTCGCCTGCTCCCGCCTTTCAGTGTTTTTAGCCAATGCAGGAGGTCGTAGCAGAAATTTAGGAAAGCAGACTAGCGAATCAGACAAAGGGAAGACTAGAGCAGAAGACCTATTATCTAAACCAGTGTTCTTCAGCCTCAGTTCCTAGATAAAATGGACTACAGATCCTATCATGCCTGCCGTTTCACTGATCTGACTGTGGATGATGGGAGTTGTAGTCCAACTTCTAGGGTCCCAAGACTGAAGCACTACACTATTAGGTTTTGTTTTTAAGCCTTTGCTCCTCTGGCAGAGGAATGATTGCTGCCTTGAAGGAAACAAAATCGGTGTCCAGGTGTTTTCTGATGTTATTATGTTCATCTATTTATTTATTTGGAATATTTACACGGCAAACACCCCTCCAAATAAATTTCAGTGGGTGTCCGTGGTGTTTGCTTTTCTTTGTGACCTGTCCCAAGCCTTAAGAATTAAAATAATGCCATTTCTGTGCAAAATCATTGCGACGGGGCTAAAATTGGTTATTACATTTAAAAGGAAATCATGGGCAGATGTTTAAATACTCACGCGGCAGTTTTTTATTTGTTTTCCTGGCTGCTTGGCATATTTCTGTGACATGCAAGAAACCCCCTTTATGATGGATTATAAAAATGAGGTAATGAGCCTGCGAAGGATAGCGACCAAACAGACTCCCAATTACATGAAAAATGACCGTAATAACCCCTTGTTGCAATATAGCTTGTCTGTTGGCAAAAAGCTTGATCCTCTTTCAAAAAAAGAAAAAGAAAAAGAAAGAAAAAAAGAGAAACCTTCAAGAAAACTACTGCATTAAACAAACACATTTTTTTAAAAAACACACACACGCACATAACAACATCAATTTTCCCTGTGTGCGTGTGATCACACAAATGAATGTGGTCACTTTAAAAAGAGAGAGCGAGAGCGAGAGAGAAGTTAAATTGGTGTCCTGAAGGGAAGCTTGCTAATCTGTGTAAAGTAGCTATTATGAAAATGTTTAGCCTTTTGAATGTATTTCAGACAGCGGTTGCCGTGCCAAAGTTTCCAGCCAAAAATTCACTAAGCAGATTTGTCAAAAGGCTGAAGCCATAATCTGTAAAACAGACATTGGCATAGAGATTAAAGATCAAGAGAATTATATAGGTTTTTGTTACCATATGGCAAGATTCGCTTCCTTCCTTCCTTTTTAGCATTTTGTTCTTTTCTTAAAAAAAAAGAAATAATGTTTTTTAAAGTATATGTGTGTATATATATATAGAGAGATATTTTTCTTTTGACAGTATTTCCAGGCTCCTGTTTTGCATCGACTTTGTTCTTTGAAATGCTGGAATTCTCTGACCCAAAGGGAGGAGGGAGGAAGGAAAGACTTCCATTATTTCATTCATAGACTTCATTCAGTAAATAGCAGCATCCTAGGTGATCATGCAATCCTAGGGACGTGGGTGGCGCTGTGGGTTAAAGCCTCAGCGCCTAGGGCTTGTCGATCGAAAGGTCGGCGGTTCGAATCCCCGCGGCGGGGTGCGCTCCCGTCTTTCGGTCCCAGCTCCTGCCCACCTAGCAGTTTGAAAGCACCCCTAAGTGCAAGTAGATAAAAAGGTACCGCTTTATAACGGGAAGGTAAATGGCATTTCCATGTGCTGCGCTGGTGCTGGCTCGCCAGCTGCAGCTTTGTCATGCTGGCCACGTGACCCGGAAGTGTCTCCGGACAGCGCTGGCCCCCGGCCTCTTAAGTGAGATGGGCGCACAACCCTAGAGTCGGACACGACTGGCCCGTACGGGCAGGGGTACCTTTACCTTTACCTAGGTGATTGTGCAGAGGCCCCCTTTACGTAAATGGGGTTCCCCATCACTGTGGCAGAACCACAACCCTTTGCAGCAGCTTGTCAGCAAAAGAGGCACATGAGCTGTGCATGTCAGCACCAGCATCCGAGACTTTAAAATGTGCCAACTTCCATGGCAGCAATGGCTGGTGCCCATTGGGACGGGTAGACCAGAAAGTGGGGAGGCCAACAGTAGGTGGCGCCAGAGGCTATAACAGGAAGTATTCTAGCTTTGTCCCCATCCTCCTCCTTTGTCCCCAGCAATGAGACTAAGAAGGAGGAAGTAATGGCAAGTAATGCCACTCCCTGGACTGGCTGTAAGTAAGAAAACAGGCAGGTGGGAGCTGGCAGAGGGCAGACGAAGTTTAAGGGGCAATGCCTTCTGCAGATTGGGCGCAATCGCCTATTGGAAAATAAGACACAAATTGCTGGCTTTGAAGTGAGAGATGGAGGAACCTCAGATTTTCCCCATCTGGTAAGATCCAATTCAGGGGGAAAGGTTGGGTTTTCGCAAGGCATGGCCGCAAAACCATGAGAAAATTTCCCAGACCTGGAGGAACTAATTGGTATCTCGGTTTTTGAACAGCTTAGTTCATGAACAACTTGGAACCCGAACGCTGAAAACTGGAAGTAGGTGTTCTGGTTTTTGAACTTTTTTTCGGAAGCTGAACGGGTTCCGTTTTGAGTGTTTCCAGTTGCGCTGCTAATTTGTGTCCCCCTATGTTTCCTGCTGCGCTACTAATTTGCGTCCCCCCCCATTGTAATTCAAGCCTTCCGTTTCCACATGCAGTGTTTTGAGGTGATATTTGGAGCTTATATTCGGTGTTTTTGCTATTTATTTTGCGCTTTTGGTTTTGAGGCTTTTTCAGTTAATTTGTTTTTGTGACTGTGTGGATCCCAGTTCATCTACTGATTGATTGATTGTGTGACTGCGGAAATGGATAAAAGCCCCCCCCCCATCCAAACAATGACTATCATAAATGCAGGCAGGAAAAGTTTTTAATTTTATTTTTCATCATCTACAATACATTATAGTACAGTACCTTGTTTATTGCTTTCATTTTATGGAGCAATGGTCTCGTAAGATAGTAAAATTCATGTTAAATTGCTGTTTATGGGGGGTGCTTGTAAAAGTCTGGAACGGATTAATCTGTTTTGCATTACTTCATATGGGAAAGCGCACCTTGGTTTTGGAACGCTTTGGTTTTGGAACGGACTATCCGGAACGGATTAAGTTTGAGAACCAAGGTACCACTGTATGATCAAAATCCAAAGTGTGGACGAGCCCTTAGCAACTACAGGTGGGTTCCAGGCACACACAGTACTTCCCAGCCCCATAGGGCTAATAAGGTGCAATAAATTGGACACAGTGGGCTAGATCATGCTCTCCATGTTTCCTAGCCAGTAAAACATTCCATTCTTCTTCTTCTTTTTGCGGTGGGGGTGAGGAGTTGGAGAGAACACAGCCTCCCTTTACAGCCTCCATACAGTGCCTCATCACCCAGATGTTAACAGCAGCACCAGCTCTCTTAATTGTAATTTAAGCTATCCCCGCCTGAGGGCCTGCAATCAAATTATTAGACTGTTGCGATGTCTGCGGATCCTGCTTGCACTTTCGCAAGAGGGGAGGGCGGGCGGAGGTTATATTCCGCAATGATGAGGAGCCCTGGCTTCTCCTGGGAAGCAAATGTACCATTATGAACTTATTAGGTCCTTGATTAGATCTACTACTGATTAGCAACTAGACGTTGCGAGGCAAAAATATTGTTTTGGGGGGCTTTCCCCATTTGCATTGCGCAGTTCAAAGGAAGGCGGGGGGGGGGGGGGGAATCTAACCCCAGCCAGGAAGTTCTTTGTTTGGTTTCCGAAGAAGCTGTTTGTCGCAGGGCTGGTACGCATTTCTAATTGATGCTCTCACTCGCTTCATAAACAAATAAATAAAGAAGAATTTGGATGTGCATCTAAGAGTCTGCATTAAGAAATATTGGGTAGTCTCACATAGATGGCTTCTGGGATGACATATGGCTTTGTTTTTTTGGTATGGATTGCATATAGGTCACCATGTATGGCGGGCAGGGGGTCCTGCAAAAAGAGAAATAGCATTATATTATTAATTATCGCTTTGCCATGTGTGCACACAAATTGTGATTGCATGGGCAACTATGGATCTGACTTCTTTCTTAGCTTCTTATGAAAACTATAGTTTTATTGGCCGTCCCCCACCCCATTCATATCTCAGATACCTTGATGGGTGTTCCCCCCCCCAAGGGCAAAATGATATTGAGATGGTCTGGGTTTGTTATTGTTTAGTTGTGTCCGACTCTTCATGACCCCATGGATCAGAGCGCGCCAGGCACTCCTGTCTTCCACTGCCTCCCACAGTTTGGTCAAACTCATGCTCAAGCTATGGTTTTCCCAGTAGTGATGTATGGAAGTGAGAACTGGACCATAAAGAAGGCTGATCGCTGAAGAATTGATGCTTTTGATGCTGGAGGAGACTCTTGCGAGTCCCATGGACTGCAAGAAGATCAAACCTTAAGGTAATCAGCCCTGAGTGTTCACTGGAAGGACAGATCGCGAAGCTGAGGCTCCAATACTTTGGCCACCTCATGAGAAAAGACCCTGATATTGGGAAAGATGGAGGGCACAAGGAGAAGGGGACGACAGAGGATGAGATGGTTGGACGGTGTTCTCGAGGCTACCAGCATGAGTTTGACCAAACTGCTGGAGGTGGTGGAGGACAGGGGTGCCTGGCGTGCTCTGGTCCACAGGGTCACGAAGAGTCGGACATGACTAAATGTCTAAAAACAACAACAACTGATCCAGCAAGCTTGTCCTACATTCCTACTTCCTGCCTTGTTTTTAGGCTCCCCAAAGGATGGTGGTGTAGATGGGTCTTTGACATGACCCAGCAGCCTTTTCTTCTGTTCTTCTGTTCTGTCCTGCTTGCAGGTTTTTCACAGGCATCTGACTACCCACCTTGAGAGGCAGCTAGATGGTTCTTTGGCCTGATCCTGCAGAGAGACTGTGCTTCGGTTCTTAACCTTGTCCGATTGCATGCAGGCAAATGCCTGGAAAGAGCTTCAACGCAGTGCGGGGGGGAAGGCAAATTTCACATTAGGATTTGTAAGGAAAGGCTCTGGCTGATTAAAGATCCTCCTCGTTAATTGAGAACGCTCCCCCCACCTTGTTCTTTTTGCTGTTGAATCTTGTATCCCAGCCACTTCCTCGTAGCTCTGTTTATATTTAATTCTGCATTTTTATGTCTTTTTGTTATGACCCATGTTCTCGCGTAATAAACACTGACATTTTTTAATGGCTGGGGTTAAGGAGGTATGGTCTAATTTTAATTCCTTTGAATGCTCAGTGTTTTATATATTAATGGGGATTTTATCTCCTTGGCTTCAATGGATTAGTCTCGCTGTCTGACCTGAACCCTGGGGCTGAATTAAAAATAAAAATAAAATAAAACTCTGAACTTGAATAGACCTCCATTCATACGGCAAGAGCAGGCACTACACTCTGAATGTGCTGTAGCATTAATATGTGTAGAACAGCAAGTCCAACTAATCCCGTCCAGAACAGAAGTCTCTTTATTCCGGAGCTAGCTTCGGGGTTTAGGGTAGGGGAGGAGGACATCTTATTTCACCAGAGGGCCACATTCCCTTTTGATCAATGCTCCAAGGGCCACATGTCAGAGGTGGATGGGGCCAGAGGCAAACATTGGGTGAGAAATGCATGTAAATATGACCTTACCATAGTAGACTAGGGCTGGATCTACACTGACCTATTTATCGCTATTCTACCACCCCATTAGAATATTAGATATGTTGTTCTAAAACTTCACAGGGCATACTTGTTGTAGAACCCTCATACCTATGGGACCGCCTCTCCTGGTATGCCCCGGAGAGGACATTAAGGTCCATAAATAGTAACACCCTAGAGGTCCTGGGCCCTAAGGAAGTCCGATTAGCCTCAACCAGCGCCAGGGCCTTTTCAACACTGGCTCCAGCCTAGTGGAACGCTCTGTCTCATGAGACCAGGACCCTGCAGGATCTGACTTCTTTTTGCAGGGCCTGTAAGACAGAGTTGTTCTACCTGGCCTTTGGCTTGGAATCAACTTGATCCCCTCCCCTTCTTTCCTTTTTCCTTTCTCCTTCTGTCATCAAACTCCTATTTGGGGACTTCCCTGGCTTTTTTCTGGCCCACATAGGACCAGTCTGAATAGTTGGCCTTGGTGAAGATTTGACGTTTTCATCCCCCAAAAGAGTCCGAGGGTCAGAGAGCCAGGAGTCAAGAAGACAAGTGTCCGAGGGCAGGAAGCAAGGAGTCACGAAGTCAGGGGTCCGAGGATCAAGAAGCAAGGAGTCAAACACAGCAAGGCAAGGAACATGTTGCTGTGGCAAAGAGCCGAAGGGAAAATGCTGACCTTATATCCCTTCCCGGCTCTTGCCACCAGGTGCTGTGAGTTACCAATCGGCCTCACCTGTGCGGCCATGCCTTGCCTCGCCAGAACAAACTAAGGGAGACCCCAGTCCTGCAGAGTCCTATTGGTCACAGGGCCCGGCTCCTGCACGCACACCTGACAAAAGTGGTGCCCTATACGGCCTAGGACCCTTGTACCTACGGGACCGCCTCTCCTGGTATGTCCCACAGAGGACCTTACGGTCTTCAAACAAAAACATCTTGGAGGTCCCGGGCTACAGGGAGGTTAGGCTGGCCTCAACCAGAGCCAGGGCTTTTTCGGCTGTGGCTCCGATCTGGTGGAACGCTCTGTCACAAGAGACTAGGGCCCTGCGGGACTTGAAATCTTTCCGCAGGGTCTGCAAGACAGAGCTGTTCCACCAGGCCTTTGGCCAGGGCACAGCCTGACTCCCTCCTTTGGTAATTCTTCACAGAACTCTAGCCCAATGGTTGCCATCAATTTGATTTGAACTGATTTTAGAATGGATTGATTTTAGAATGCTGTATTATTTTACTGTTGTTAGCCACTCTGAGCCCAGCTTTGGCTGGGGAGGGCGGGATATAAATAAAATTATTATTATTATTATTATTATTATTATTATTATTATTATTATCCTGCCAGGCTGATGCATCTCTGAAAAGCTGATTTCAGGCACATATCAGTGATGCAAATGGAGCATGTTTGTAGTATTTTATGTTGTTGCTGTTGCTGCTGCTGCTCTGTATCGTTTACTTCATTGCCCCCCATGTCAAATCTTTGATAGGAGTTAGACATTGGCGCTTGCACACGTTTGGGAATGTCTCTGCATCCGTAAGGGCTGGAAGCTGGTTTTCTTGTTCTAGGAACAGAAAACAAAGATATCCAGGACCCTCAATCCCGTGGTCGCCCTTGCCTTCCCCACCCCCAGATAATTCTGTCCTCCTCCTCCGAGAGCAACTAGGAATCGCAGCCCCGCAAAAGGCTCTTGCAAACAAGACGCGGTCTCACCCGCCTTCCTTCCAGTGTACTCTGAGGAAGAAGTAAATCTATTTTCTGTCACTCTCCTTTCCCATCACATATTTTAAGTCTATTAGAAAATTGTTGGCAATTGTGACTTGAGCCGTTTCTACATTGTTATCCTAATTAGATTGGATTATTCTTGCATTCAACCCCCTAGACCTTTTAGCTTGTAAACTGAATGCTTTTTATTAAGGTAATAATAGCCGGTCTTGTAATCGTGGCACTAAAATTAATACTTTAAGGACAGTTGATTTTTTTAAAGAACGAAAAACTGCTTTGTATCGAAGAGCACAGGATTTATTACGAAAGACACTCATGAAGTCTTCTTCTTCTTCTTCTTCTTCTTCTTCTTCTTTCCATTCCTGTTTTTTTCTTTCTCTGCTCTCTGTTAAAAGTTGGAGAAAATAGTTTCCCTTATTATTCTTGGTTTGCCACACAAGCTCATAACTTTTCTGGACATTCATCTTCTTGAGCTGAAATTGTCCAGGGTATTTTAAGAAAAATCAATATGCATTGGACTCTAATATTGCCTGCCATTGGGAGAGGGAGCAGACCAATTATTCAGCGCAAGGCACTGCCTTAATGAAATGCTATGCTTGAGAATATGACCGTAGCTCAGGTAGAAAGCTACAAGCTCCTCTTTCTCACGCTATTTATTCATTTATATAAAGCTAAGTTCTGGCGTAAATTGGATTAAAGCTTTGTACTGAAATGCCCCTTCAAAATCTCTCAGTCCAAGGTCCATGCTGTTACAGGAGCCATATAATACTCATTCCACTCTAGTAAGAAATCATTTTTTTTAGTGCAGTGGCACCCACACTTTAGAACTCCCTGCCTATTGACCTCACTGTATACCTTTCATGGGACGCAGGTGGCACTGTGGGTTAAACCACAGAGCCTTAGGACTTGCCGATCAGAAGGTCGTAGTTTGAATCCCCGTGACGGGGTGAGCTCCCGTTGCTCGGTCCCAGCTCCTGCCAACCTAGCAGTTCAAAAACACAAAGTGCAAGTAGATAAATAGGTACCGCTCCGTCGGGAAGGTAAACGGTGTTTCCGTGCACTGCTCTGGCTCGCCAGAGGCGGCTTAGTCATGCTGGCCACATGACCCGGAAGCTGTACGCCGGCTCCTTCGGCCAATAAAGCGAGATGAGCACAACCCCAGAGTCGGGCACAACTGGACCTAATGGTCAGGGGACCCTTTACCTATACCTTTCATGTGCCTGCTAAGAACATTTCTGTTTGGCCAAGCCTATCCAGGCATGTAGAATATGTTTTAATCGGGGTTGTGTTTTTTTTAAGCTTATTGTCAGTTTTAATCATTAGGGTTGCCCTATTTTGAAGAAGCAAATATCTGCCATATTTTTGAAGAGCAAAAAAGGACACATTTGCAGACTTCTACTTTTAACTATGGATCTCGATATGACAACTCTCATTTGACATACACATGAAAAAGAGGACATGTCCTGGAAAAGGAGGACATATGGGAACCTTTTACATAGTTGCTTCTAATTGCTTTTACCAATAATTTCATGGTTTTATTCTTTTTGTAAACAGCTTTCAGGTGGTTGTGGTTTTTTAATATATAAAAAAAACCCAAGTGGTATATAATTTTAAATAAATAAATACATTCCATCCTTGTCCATACTTTCACTGGAGAAATGTTGGAGGGTATGAAGTTTTTTGACCCTTGAGCCAAGGAGATAAGTAAAGATAAGTAAGACATCTGAAGGCAGCCTTGTATAGGGAAGTTTTTAAATGTTTTATTATGTTTTCATATGTGTTGGAAGCCTTCCAGAGTGGCTGGGGCAGCCCAGTCAGATGGGCAGGGAAAAAATAATAAAAATATTATTGCCGTTGTTATGAAATTGGACGTGGCTATTTTCTTTGGAGAAGGGTCAGAGGGTTACAGGGAACCAGGCAGAGGGCCTTCTTGGTAGTGGCACCCACCCTGTGGAACGCCTTCCCATCAGATGTCAAGGAAATAAACAACTATCTTACTTTTAAAAGACATCTGAAGGCAGCTCTGTTTAGTCTTTTATGTTTTTAATGCTGTATTGTTTTAATATATTGCTGTATAGTTTTTAATGCTATATTGTGTTTTTAATATTCAGCTGGGAGCCGCCCAGAGTAGCTGGGGAAACATAGCTGGATGGCGGGGTATAAACAATAATTTATTATTATTATATAGTGTGAATTAGGAATCCTTAGAGCAGAAATATACAGTACACTGTCCCATAATTATTCATAAAGACCCTGACCATTAGGTCCAGTCGTGACCGACTCTGGGGTTGCGGCGCTCATCTCACCTTATTGGCTGAGGGAGCCGGCGTACAGCTTCCGGGTCCCACAGCGCCACCTGCGTCCCCAGCGCCACCCGCCCTCCCCCAAATTCTCTTTCGTCAAGTGAAGCATTTATATAGGAATCATAACCCAAATCAGACCATCGTCCCAACTAATTCAGTATTGCCTGCACTGACTTGCAGGGACAGTCTTGCCCGATAATAAATGCTGGAAATGCAAAGAAACTGAAGGTACATTCTTTCACCTTTGGTGGACGTACCCAAGGATTAAGATCTTCTGGGAGATGATCTATAATGAACTGAAAAAAGTGTTTAAATACACATTCCCGAAGAAACCAGAGGCCTTTCTCCTGGGCATGGTCAACCAACAGGTACATAAGAAGGACAGGACATTCTTTATGTACACTACAACAGCAGCAAGAATACTCATCGCACAGTATTGGAAGACACAAGAACTACCCACGCTGGAAGAATGGCAGATGAAGGTCATCGATTATATGGAATTGGCAGAAATGACTGGCAGAATCAGAGACCAGGGAGAAGAGACGGTGAAGGAAGATTGGAGGAAGTTTAAAGACTATTTACAGAAACACTATAAAATAATGAATGTTTGATGACACCAGATTGAATGTAAAAGGTTATTAGTAAAAAATATAAAGACTAAGAAAGATTATGTTTTAAGATATATGGAAATGTAATTATATTAAGACACTAAGATAATGATGAAATCAAAATATGACAGAGGGAAGGAATTTGCTGACAGGATATATGATCTGGAATACAGAGAAGGGAGGTCTGGGGAAGTCGCAGAAACAAGTTAATGTAAAGACTATAAGGAGACAAAAATTGTTTCTAAAATCTTTATTTTTTTTCTTTTTTATATTTTCTGTTGTTTGGTGTTTATATGATGCTGTATTTTCTTTTTTGTTTGGTTTGGTTTGTTGTATTGTGTTCTATTTTTTTTTGTTCACTTATTGTAAAACTCAATAAAATATTATATATATATTAAAAAAAGACTTGCAGGGACAGTCTATGATTTGAGGCCTACCTGCAGGACTGAACCTGGAACCGTCTGTGTCCTATCACTGAGCTGCAGCCTGGCCAGGTGGCTTCAGCTTGTGGTTGAGAGAACTGTTTCCTTCCGAAGTATTTTATTTGTTTGCTCCCCTCCCCAATTCCCTTGTGAGATAAAACACATGCTTTCTCCTGGGTGGAGAAGATTAAGTACCCAATTTCCATCCCTCTGGTTCTTTGCTCATTCTGAAGCCACCCGCAGCTGTTTCGCCTGGTAAAAGAAATCCCTTGTAATATGTAGTTCATCCCTTTATTCTATATTTCCAGACAGGAGTGGATGAAACACTTCCATGGCTGTAGATTAAGGATGAGGAGCCTGTGGCCCTCCAGATGTTATTGGACTACAAATCCCATCAGTCTCAGCCAACATGGCCAGTGCTCAGGGATGATGGGAGTTGTAGTCTGACAACATCTGGAAATCTGCTAGTTTCCCCTTCCTTCCATAGAAAGAAGGAGGAGCCCTGGTGAATCCAGCCAGCATCCCATTCTTACAGTGGCCAACCAGACGCCCGTGAGAAGCCAATTGCTGGGAATCACAAATGAGAATGGTGATTGGATCCTCATGGGTATTCCACCAACATCTTGGTTGGCCATTGTGAGAACAGGATGCTAGTCTAGGTAATTTTATTTTATTATTTTATTTTATTTTATTTTAATTTTTTTTTTACATACCCCGCCCACTCTGGGTGGCTTCCAACAAAAGATTAAAAACACAATAAAACATCAGTCATTAAAAACTTCCCTAAAGAGGGCTGCTATCAGATGTCTTCTAAAAGTCAGATAGTTGTTTATTTCCTTGACATCTGATGGGAGGGCGTTCCACAGGGTGGGCGCCACAACTGAGAAGGCCCTTTGTCTTTATCTAAAATGGAGGTTCCGCTCTCCATAAGACCATTTGAAGTATGTACCATTTTATTTATTTACTTTTACCCCCAAAGGGATGGGCTACAAAAGCAATACTAGGATGGTCCCCTCCCATCTAAAAAGACATGACGATGGAGGAAAAAGGAAGGGGAGGGAGGAGGGGAAAGCAAGCTCAAGCTTAAAGTTGCACCAACTCCAGGAGGCCGCCCCAACCCTCTATCATTTCACTCCAGTGGTTGGTGGTCTCCTCTTGAAGAAGAGCTCTGGATCAGTCCTCTCTCTGCTGTGGAAACCCAGCCAGATGGTCGGGGAATGAATGAATGAATGAATGAATGAATGAATAATAATTTTTACTATGCTTGTTTGCAGGAATGAGAGACAGAGACTTTGTGCAGGTGTCCCATATAGGGATCAAACTTGCAACCTTGACAATACAGTGGTACCTTGGGTTAAGTACTTAATTCATTCTGGAGGTCCGTTCTTAACCTGAAACTGTTCTTAACCTGAAGCACCACTTTAGCTAATGGGGCCTCCTGCTGCCACTGCGCCACTGGAGCTCAATTCCTGTTCTTATCCTGAAGCAAAGTTCTTAGCCTGAAGCACTATTTCTGGGTTAGCGGAGTCTGTAACCTGAAGCGTATGTAACCTGAAGCGTATGTAACCCGAGGTACCACTGCTCTAATCAACTGAGCTAGCCATGCTAATAGGTAAAAAGGTAATAGGTAAGGTGAAAGACCCCTGGAAGGTTAAGTCCAGTCACAGGCGACTATGGGGTTGCAGCGCTCATCTTGCTTTCAGGCCGAGGGAGCTGGCGTTTGTCCACAGACAGTTTTCCAGGTCGTGTGACCAGCAGGACTAAACCTCTACTGGCGCATGGATGATCATGACGAGTGCCAGAGCGCACAGAAACACCATTTACCTTCCTGCCACAGTGGTACCTCTTTATCTACTTGCACTGGTGTGCTTTCGAACTGATAGGTTGGCAGGAGCTGGGACAAAGCAACGGGAGCTCGCCCCATCACGGGTATTCGAACCACCGACCTTCCGATCAGCAAGCCCAAGGGGATCCGTGGTTTAGACCACAGTGCCACTCGTGTCCCTAGCCAGGCTAATAGATGACTGTTGGCTCATCTAGCTCAGTATTGTACACACTGGCCAGCAGCATCTCTCCAGGGTTTAAGCATTTTTCCTTTTTGAAGTGGCACATTTCACTTGGCCAGTATACCTGAAAGAGCGTCTCCACCTCCATCGTTCTGCCCGGACACTGAGGTCCAGCGCTGAGGGCCTTCTGGTGGTTCCCTCATTGCGAGAAGCCAAGTTACAGGGAACCAGGCAGAGGGCCTTCTCGGTAGTGGCACCCGCCCTGTGGAACGCCCTCCCACCAGATGTCAAAGAGAACAACAACTACCAGACTTTTAGAAGACATCTGAAGGCAGCCCTGTTTAGGGAAGCTTTTAATGTTTGATGCATTACTGTATTTTAATATTTTGTTGGAAATTGCCCAGAGTGACTGGGGAAGCCCAGCCAGATGGGCAGGGTATAAATTAGGTAAAGGTAAAGGTACCCCTGCCCGTACAGGCCAGTCTTGACAGACTCTAGGGTTGTGCGCCCATCTCACTTAAGAGGCCAAGGGCCAGCGTTGTCCGGAGACACTTCCGGGTCACGTGGCCAGCGTGACAAAGCTGCATCTGGCGAGCCAGTGCAGCACACGGAAACGCTGTTTACCTTCCCGCCAGTAAGCGGTCCCTATTTATCTACTTGCACCCAAGGGTGCTTTCGAACTGCTAGGTTGGCAGGCGCTGGGACTGAACGACGGGAGCGCACCCCGCTGCAGGGATTCGAACCGCCGACCTTTCGATCGGCAAGCCCTGGGTGCTGAGGCTTTTACCCACAGCGCCACCTGGGTCCACAGCGCCACCTGGGTCCAGGGTATAAATAAATTATTATTATTATTATTATTATTATTATTATTATTATTATTATTAGCTGCTTCGGGACTCAGTCGCCATTCTTCATATGCGCCATAGTCCAGTTCTCTGAGCCAACACACATAGAGGACTTTTGTTATCCGAAAGGGCTGTGCAGCCATATGAACATCTGAGAGGCTTTCCTAGCAGAGGATATAGTTAAGTCTGTTTCTTCTTCTTCGTCTTGTATTCCCCAAGCCTTTGCAAATGACAATGGAGGAGAAATCCAACGGAAGTAGGTGGAAATCCCCCCCCCCCCGCAGCCCTGCTCTCTGAAAGCACAGACCAGCTCTGTATGTTAAGGACGTGGCATTAGCATAAATAATTATTGATTTTTCTTTTTTCCATCTGCATATCTGATCTAATTATGTTCATAAAAAGGGAAGACAAAAGGAGATATTATCTTAACAAGGATTTTTCTTCATTGTGTGAGACATATCCCCCCCCCAAGCACTGCCCTTTAAATAGCTATTTCATGTATCCTGCCTCACAGCAGGGAATGTGGCATTTGCAAAAAAACACACACACCCTTGGCAAAAATGAATCAGCACGCCTCTATATGTAAAGTTGGTGTGTGTGTGTGTGTGTGTGTGAATTAACTCTGGAGTTGCATTGTGTTTCTTCTGCTAATA
Organism: Podarcis tiliguerta; assembly: GCF_965153285.1. Taxonomy (NCBI): domain Eukaryota; kingdom Metazoa; phylum Chordata; class Lepidosauria; order Squamata; family Lacertidae; genus Podarcis; species Podarcis tiliguerta. Next base: position 9,839,746 of record NC_139536.1, on the reverse strand, counting down.
TAATATTGTTCTAGTGGTTGCCCCTGATTAAAGAAATACATAAATAAATAATTTATAATTTAATTAATAAGGTATAATATGCAAAGCGCTGTAATTTCAAACAGATTGTAATGTCTCTAATGTACTTTCAATTTTTTCCCCTTTTTTCTTTTTTTACATAAGGGCTATATTCATTATGTGGTTATGATAAACATACTAATGAATTTTATTACAGGAACAAATTTAAACATGTAAATGAGATCAAATAGTATTAAAATGCAAACGATGGGGGGGGGGAGGGAACTTATTGCAAACTAACCTTGCCGACGTGCTCACAGGGATAGTGGGAAGAAAACATGGACAACTTTCTGGACAAGGAATGAGCTTGTATCGTGTGAGAATCTGCGAGCATCTTGAGTATTTTTATTTTAGCAACTCTTTGGGCGATTTCACTACCTTTAGCATTAATTGTACCCAGTCAGTTCATAGTTGAGCCACCTTGGTACTTTTATGAACTGTTGGCTGCACTCAAACACTTTTGCAATGTGCAGTACTGTGTATCGTTTTTGCATTGAGCCAATGGGGGTGTGGTGATTAGAGTGTAGTGACTAGAGCCTGGGAGACCAGGGCTCAAACCACACTCGGCTGTGAAGCTCACTTGATGGGTGGGTGACTGTGGGCCAATCACTACCTCTCAGCCTAAGCTGCCTCCCAGGGTTGTTGTTGGGGATTAACTGGAATGGGGAAGGACCATGTAAAGGTAAAGGTAAAGGGACCCCGGACCATTAGGTCCAGTTGTGGACGACTCTGGGGTTGCGGCGCTCATCTTGCTTTATTGGCCGAGGGAGCCAGCGTACAGGGTCCACGTCATGTGGCCAGCATGACTAAGCCGCTTCTGGCAAACCAGAATCTGCCTGGGTTTGCATATTGTGTCAATAAAAGGAGCCTCCACAGAGCTGACGGCAGCTTGTTTGCAGCTCACCTGTGCGCAGCTCACCTGCATTATCAACTCCTGCCTCATGTCCTTCACTTCACTCCCGTTGCTTGGTCCTTGCTCCTGCCAACCTAGCAGTTCGAAAGCACATCAAAGTGCAAGTAGATAAATAGGTACCGCTCCGGCAGGAAGGTAAATGGCGTTTCCGTGTGCTGCTCTGGTTCGCCAGAAGTGGCTTAGTCATGCTGTCCACATGACCCAGAAGCTGTACGCTGGTTCCCTCAGCCAATAAAGCGAGATGAGCGTCGCAACCCCAGAGTCGGCCACGACTGGACCTAATATTCAGGTGTCCCTTTACCTTTACCCTTTAACCTACTGAACACAGTGCTCATTATGTGCAGAGAAATAGCCTTTTGGCTCTGTTGACTTGCATAGAGTTAAATTGCTCATAACTTCAATGGATCGAAGCTTGTGTGAACAAGCTTTTTTTAAAAAAAATTATTAAACATTTCTTGGTTTACGAAAGTATGCACAATTTCTCTTTTCTCAAGTTACATTTTCTACAGATCAGTTTCATTTGCTGAGACCTTAGCGTTACATTAGGAACACTAAAATCCTCTGCCTGTAGACCTGTAAGTCCCATTCAGCTGAGAGGGACTTCCTTCAGAGAAGACATGCTCAGGATTGCACTGCTACCCTTCCAAGAACATAAGAAGAACCCGCTGGATCAGGCCAATGGCCCATCTTGTTCAGCATCCTGTTTTCACAGTGGCCAACCATATGTCTGTGGGAGACCAGCAAGCAGTGAGCAGAGTAGCTAAATTTGCAGCTAGGAAACCAAATCATGTGCAATACTGACTCCTGAAATTAAAACAATGTCCAAACATTCAAAAGTGTTTACTTGCAGAAAATATAGCTAAAGAACTGTATATGCAAAGAATTTACATTGCATAGATCCAAGCATGGGCTTGTTGTTGTTTAGTCGTTTAGTCATGTCTGACTCTTCGTGACCCCATGGACCAGAGCACACTAGGCACTCCTGTCTTCCACTGCCTCTCGCAGTTTGGGCAAACTCATGTTGGTAGCTTCGAGAACACTATCCAACCGTCTCATCCTCTGTCGTCCCCTTCTCCTTGTGCCCTCCATCTTTCCCACCATCAGGGTCTTTTTCAGAGAGTCTTCTCTTCCCATGAGGTGGCCAAAGTATTGGAGCCTCAGCTTCAGGATCTGTCCTTCCAGTGAGCACTCAGGGCTGATTTCCTTCAGAATGGATAGGTTTGATCTTCTTGCAGTCCAATTTAATTCTGAAAGTAGATTGTGTTGAGAGAGAGAGAGAGAGTGAGTGAGTTATCAAACACTGTCCCTTCTTCAGTGTTCATGCAGATGCAGCCATTACAGCCCAAACACAAAACAAAAATGGAGAATGTAATAAGACACCTTCCATGTGACCAAAGTTAACCAAACATCATCATCATAATCATTTTTAATTTGTATACTGCCTTTCTATCTTACAATACTCAAGGCGGTTTACAAGCTGAAGAAACAAAATAATTTACATGTTATAACAATCTAACGCAATACAAAAATGTGATAATAAAACATAACTTTAAAATAGGCGACCTACATCAAAAAAGTAACATTCAACAATCATTAAAGTTAAAGGTAAAGGTACCCCTGCCCATACTGGCCAGTCGTGTCTGACTCTAGGGTTGCGTGCTCATCTTGCTCTATAGGCCGTGAGCCGGCGCCGTCCGAAGACACTTCCGCGTCACGTGGCCAGAATGACGAAGCTGCAGCTGGCGAGCCAGCACCAGCACAGCACACAGAAACGCCGTTTACCTTCCCGCTATAAAGTGGTACCTATTTATCTACTTGCACTTAAGAGTGCTTTCGAACTGCTATGTGGGCAGGAGCTGGGACCGAACGACGGGAGCTCACCCCGCTGCGGGGATTCGAACCACCGACCATACGATCAGCAAGTCCTAGGCACTGAGGTTTTACCCACAGCTCCACCCGCGTCCCTTGGCAGCGACTTGTCATTACACTTATCAAACCAGCCTCCCTCCCTCCCTCGCACAAGTAAGAACTTTTCTCCATTAGTCCCGAGTCGGACAGTAATATACCAAGAGATAATGCAAGCCAAGCATCTTCTTCCTGGTTGACCATTTCTGACTATCCCATGCACCCTCCAAACCCCATCTCCTCCTGACTGCTCCGAGTTAACTAAAATCTATGGATTGTGCATAAATTTGGGTGACAATTAAAAATCCCCGCCCCTCCCCCGTCCTGGTTCCAGTGAACAGTAATCTGTGCATAATTACATTCAAATGAGATATTAGCATTTTTTGTGCTTATTCTTTGTTAATTGCAGAGTTCACTCACCATGGTGATGCTTTTGATAGAATCGGGCAACCTTATTGACCTGATGCTGCGAGGCATGTTTGGCAATTCTGCTGTATTCTTCATTTTTCCCCCTCTCTCTCTTCCTTTTGCATTTTGGCATTTTGAGGAGTCCCACTGCTTTTATTACATTCCTGACACTTTTGTTAATAAATCATTGCAAAGTTAATGAAAATTGCATTCAGGCATATCCAAAATAATTGTGTCCTTTGTCATGCTAATAAATTGAAAGATGTTGATCCAATGGCTGAATGCTTGCCCATTATGGGGAAGTTTGTGATATGTCTGCCTGTTGCTCTTGTGCTTTTGGGCTTGTGAGATCAGTCTATGAAGAAAAGTGTTCATTTCGGGGCTGGTTGTTTTCTTTAAAGCCCCCAAGTCAATACGTCTTAGCTGAAATGTTATACAACCAGCGAAGCTAAGGGGCCGTAGCTCAGTGATAGAGCAGCTGCTTTGCATGCAGAAGGTCTCAGGTATTACCTGCCATCTCCAGGTAATGCTAGGAATGTTCCTTGCCTGGAGAGTTGCTGCCAGCCAGTGCGGACAGTACTGAGCTTGATGGACTAAGAATCTGACAACGGTATAATCCTTTGATTAAATTTGCAATCAGCAAAAGATAGGAGAACAGTTTATACTGGGGTGGAGAAGGCTTGCCATCTTTTCAGTGCAAAGCAACAATCTCTTAGGTCCAAATAGATGTGAAACGTAGTATAACTTTCCCCTAACGTTTTGGCTTTTCTTTTTTTAAATACCTAAAAGCAGACTTGTGATGTTGTAATGGAGGTGTATTTTCACTGCGAAAATATGTCATGGGAAACAGCGCTCATGGTTCAGTGGGGTACATTGGGTGCAAGGGTGGGGTTGTTGTTGTTGTTTAGTTGTTTAGTCGTGTCAGACTCTTTGTGACCCCATGGACCAGAGCATGCCAGGCACTTCTGTCTTCCACTGCCTCCCGCAGTTTGGTCAAACTCATGCTGGTAGCTTCGAGAACACTGTCCAACCATCTTGTCCTCTGTCATCCCCTTCTCCTTGTGCCCTCCATCTGGTCCTCTGGTCCATGGGGTCACGAAGAATCGGACATGACTAAATGACTAAACGACGACGATCGATGAAGTGGAAGTGCTTTCAAACTTGGGAGGAAGTGATCGTGTTCTTCTGGGTTTCAGGATACATAGGCAAGGGAAGACTGAGCATAGTTGGACATGGACTATGGACTTTAAGAAGGCCAAGTTCAAAAGGAGCTACTAGGTGTAATCCCATGCTCAGAAATACGCAATGTGAAAGGAGTTCAAGAAGGATGGGAATTTTTAAAGGAGAAATATTGAAGGCCCAAATGCAGACAATACCAAGAAAGAAAAGTGGGAGGCATCTAAAGAAACCAGTGTGGCTACATAAGGACCTTACAGATGAGCTGAGAGTTAAGAAGGGCATGTATAAGAAATGGAAGAAAGGGGAAATCACAAAGGAGGAGTATACACAAGTAGCCAACAGCTGCAGGGGGAAAGTCAGACTGGCTAAAGCTCAGAATGAGCTCAGGCTTGCAAGAGAAGTTAAAAATAATAAAAAAAGGTTTCTCCAGCTGTGTCTGAAGCAAGAGGAAGAACAAGCAAGTGGTAGGTCCTCTGCATGGGGAAGAGTCAAAGAAGCAAGGCCCATGTTGGCTGTTGACCAGACAAATAATCGTATCTGACCTGGAATCATTTATAGCTGATGCAGTTCAAGGAGGATGCCTGGGAGATGAAGGCAGATCCTAGCTGCAGCCTGGAGTCCATAAACACTGACCCCTTTCCCTTCTGTTTGGCATTAAGTGCCTTGCTGCAAGGGATAGCTTTGTGTAGACCAGCCTTCCTCAACTTTGGGTTCCTAGATGCTTTTGTTGTTTAATCGCATAGTCGTGTCCGACACTTTGTAACCCCATGGACCAGAGCACGCCAGGCACTCCTGTCTTCTACTGCCTCCCGCAGTTTGGTCAAACTCATGTTGGTAGCTTCGAGAACACTGTCCAACCATCTCGTCCTCTGTCGTCCCCTTCTCCTTGTGCCCTCCATCTTTGCCAACATCAGGGTCTTTTTCAGGGAGTCTTCTCTTCTCGTGAGGTAGCCAAAGTATTGGAGCCTCAGCTTCAGGATCTGTCCTTCCAGTGAGCACTCAGGGCTGATATCCTTCAGAATGGATAGGTTTGATCTTCTTGCAGTCCATGGGACTCTCAAGAGTCTCCTCCAGCACCATAATTCATCGATCACTTCCTCCCTATTGGTGAGGACCAGGTCCAAGATAGATTACCCCCTTCTGCCTTCTGGGAAATTGTCAGCCAGGAGGAATTTCTACACCAATCATAAAAAACACCAAGTGTTTTACATAAAATATATGATATACCTTTATATTATTGATAGAAGTCAGAAGTTAAAAACAGGTTGGACTTCCAGGGGAGGAACATGGCGGATTGAATGTCTTTTGCTGGCAAGTTGCCGATGGAGATAATTACATGGTGATTGATGATAGCAAGCCATAAATCTTGGCTGATTCCTCTTGGCTATTGAATTCACTCTGGAGATAAGAGTGAATAGGGGATTAACCTCTGATGCTCTGAAAAAGCCGTTTTCTATCTTGGGAGAGTGAGAAGCCATTAGCTCCTAGGAACTCTGATAGGATGAAGGACTTATGAGCGGAGGAATCAACATCTTGCTCAAAGCTACATAAGAGCCTTGATGGGCATGGGGTCTGGTTATACTGAGAAAGCTTAAACTGATAAAGTTTCTCTGTCTGCTGGTAGAAATTTACATTCAGTGTGAAGATTTCTTTCTGGCCTTTAAGAGAAAGGGAAGGGAATTTAATCATTAAAGGGTTGAAGGCAGAACAAAAAGCATGCTCTAATTGTTTGAGCCAATGATGTTTTAAATGAAAAATGGAGTTCTGAGTGCCAATAATTTTTATTTTCTTTATTTTTAATTTTCTGTTTTCTGGATGAAAGTATTTCATTGAAATCAAAAGTAATTTTGCTACTTCATACTTCCTTCATGGGAAATGAAAGTGTTTGGATAAGAGGTAATGCTGTGAAGATCTTAAGGTGGAGACAGGAGATGTAATGAGAGGAGACTGAACTGTTAATACACCCAGTATGGCAAATATATCATTGGACATTCCACTGACTATTGACATCTTTCAGCACATATTTGATGAGCAAATAAAATTGTTTAGATCTAAGACTGATGAAATGGTGAATGAAAGTGGAGTGGAGAAGAATGAAATGGAAAGTGGACACAGAGATTTCAGAGAATAATATGGATAAAGGACTGCCAGAATAGGAAGGTGAAATGGTAGAGTTGGAGTCAACAGTTGGTGAAATGGAGAAGTCCTTCACACAGGAGTTTAGAGGAATGAAACAGCAAAATGGTGGAATTGTGATGTTGGAGTAGAATGAAGCCATGGATGGAGAGATGAAGGGACATCCTTAGCCAGGCATAGGGACTACAACTCCCATCATCCTTGACCATTGGGCCTGTTAGCTAGGGATGATGGGAGTTGTAGTCTCAAAACATCTGGAGGGCCAAGTTTGCCTATGCCTGTCCTTATTGATAGAGCTGAAAGAGAAAGGACTCTGTGTACAACGTTGAGTGAATTTAGGAGGAGAAGTTATCTAACCTCTGGCACTTCTCTTTGAAAAGGAATGGAAGAAGCATAAATGGAAGGAATATTTTTTTAAAAAAATTAGGATGGAAAACCAGGGTAAATATAACAGGAAATAGACCTGGAAGATATGGAACTGGGTGCAAATTAATGAATACATAACAATAAAAGAACTATGGAATACTGTTTTAACATATGATCAGAGTGGAGAGCCTCTTGTGTGGATAAAGATGGAAAGACTTATTATTGTTTAATATGGAGGAATGGTTGTGTAAGCCATTGGAGACAAAGTTGATATGTTTGATTAGGGAAAAACCGCTGCTGATCTTTATTAATAACAATAATTAGAGAACCCCTTTTGGACTTTTTGTGTGTAAAGAAAATGAATGAATTTGAGACTGGGGAAATATTGCCTAACAGAAAGCAGATCGGTTGGATGTGATTCTAGAGTGAATGTTTGAATAATTTCTTTTACATAACTGACAGACGGAAAATCAAAAGTCCTTTTAACTGAGGTTGAATCCTGACAAGACAGAAGTACTGTTTTGGGGGGACAGGAGGCGGGCGGGTATGGGAGACTCCCAGGTCCTGAATGGGGTAACTGTGCCCCTGAAGGACCAGGTGCGCAGCCTGGGAGTCATTCTGGACTCACAGCTGTCCATGGAGGCACAGGCCAATTCTGTGTCCAGGGCAACTGTTTATCTGCTCCATCTGGTACGCAGGCTGAGACCCTACCTGACCTCAGACTGTCTTGCCAGAGTGGTGCAAGCTCTGGTTATCTCTCTCTTGGACTACTGCAATGCGCTCTATGTGGGGCTACCTTTGAAGGCGACCCAGAAACTACAACTAATCCAGAATGTGGCAGCTAGACTGGTGACTGGGAGCGGCCACCGAGACCATATAACACCGGTCTTCAAAGACCTACACTGGTTCCCAGTATGTTTCCGAGCACAATTCAAAGTGTTGGTGCTGACCTTTAAAGCCCTAAATGGCCTAAGTCCAGTATACCTGAAGGAGCATCTCCACCTCCATCGTTCTGCCCGGACACTGAGGTCCAGCTCCGAGGGCCTTCTGGCAGTTCCCTTGGTGCGAGAAGCCAAGTTACAGGGAACCAGGCACAGGGCCTTCTTGGCAGTGGCACCCACCTTGTGGAATGCCCTCCCACCAGATGTCAGAGAGAAAAATAACTACCAAACTTATAGAAGACATCTGAAGGCAGCCCTGTTTAGGGAACCTTTTAATGTTTAATAGGTTACTGTATTTTAGTGTTTTGTTGGAAGGTGCTCAGAGTGGCTCGGGAAACCCAGTGGGGTGGGGTATAAATAAATTATTATTATTATTATTATTATTATTATTATTATTATTATTATTATTTTTCTTTCTTTCTTTCTTTCTTTCTTTCTTTCTTTCTTTCTTTCTTTCTTTCTTTCTTTCTTTTGTTTTCTTTGGTAGCTTCTGCTCTTTGCTGTTTTGGGGGTTGAAGGATCACACACACATTACGTTGATGGGTGGTTGGTGAAGGACCCTGGATGAGAGGCAGGGAAGGGAGGACCTCCTCAGGGTGAGAGACTGGGAGAAGAACGGAAAGCTCCCAGGTGACAGCTGGGAGGCTCCACACCTTTCTGTGTGAGGACAAGAGTTAAGAGCCACCTGTGAGAGAGGTCTCTGCATTTTCCTTTCACTCACTCCTTCTGTTTTTGTTATTCTTTATATTCGCTTCTTTTATTGTATTTTTTAAAAGCTTTAATCAAATATTTATTTTTTGAAAAAGAAGTTAAAAACACGTCGACCCCCCAGAATGCAAAATATAAATCAAATCAGCAGTTAAAAATATACAGTGCAAAACAAAATTACATATTGTAGTATATGCCAGCTTTACATAGCTGACAAAACTTGCCTAAACAAAAATGCTTTTAGCAGGTGCTTACCTATATTGTTTTTATATGGACTCCAGGGCATTCTGACTACAGGACAATCGCTTTTCATTTTACTGAATTTTCAGGAGCAGCATAAGTCATGACCCTTTAATGTATAGCTGTGGTGAAATGTGACTTGTTTAAAAATGTTTCCCCCCCCTTTAATTTTAGTGCTAGATTCCATAAAGATTTCCATATGTTCAAGGCAAGTGATTGATTATTTTAAGATAGACAAGAGAGAGAGAGAGAGAGACTCAACCCCGTGTTTGCCTCAGAATGCTATGAAGCATCGCTTATTTTTTTTATTGAAATAAATCTCACAGCATATTCAAAAGGTTAATTAAAGCATTAAAAACAACAACCATCCCCTCCTATTCTCTCCGTATTACTTAAGCTAGCATTGCCGTCTTATGCACTCTGACATCTGGTGTCATGTTCTGTTTATGGAACTGCTCCCCGTCTAGTCAAAACCTAAAAGTTTTTGCCCTCCAGTTCTCTCCGAAGGGTCAAGTTGTCTTGAAGAAAACGAATCTGTCTGCTATCAATTTCTACATCATCGCTAACAATAAACATGCCAGGATCGGGGAGCGCATTCTGTTATCTGACCGTTCTTGAAAGGCACGCAAACACGCACACACATAAAAAAGACAGCTTGATTTTCATTAGCTGCCTTGACCCTGCAGGGCTGAGAGCAAATGGGAAAAGAATGCATTTTGACAGGAAGTAAACTGAGGAAACATGACATGGACGCCAGCGCAGGGCCTTCTGTGCATCCCCAAGGTGTCATTTTTAATAAAGTGAAGGGTTTCCCCTCCCTCTCCTCTCCCTCTCTCCAAATGAGGAAGTCAAATTCTAAGTAAATCCCAAAAGTGCTTCTTGAAAGTGTCCAATTGCCAAGGACAGAAGCACAGCCCTATAGAATTACAACCACCCTCTTGTTCTATTGAGATGACCTAAAAATAGGGAATAAATTTTGCATTGAGAGTACTGTTATTGGCCAATTCCCAACATGCTTTTCAAATCATCCGGTGCTGAGCATTACCAGATTACAATATCTGGGATGGTTTTTTTTTTTGGTTTTTTTTTGGAAGGCAATGATTAAAAAGAGGGCAAGGAGGGTCTGGATCAGACCAATGGCCTGCGTAAACCAAGCATCCTGTTCTCACAGTGGCCCACTGGGTGCCTCTAGGAAGTCTTCAGGTAGTACCAGAATGCAACACTCTTCCAGTACCTTCTACCTCCCTGGTAGGGGTGTGACAGGGCTTTGAATGTGGAAAACAAGCTTGCTCCCTCTTCCATGTGACAGCCCTTGAGATATTTGAAGATGGCTATCACATCTCCTCTCACTCTCCTCTTTTCCAGGCTAAACATATCCAGCTCCTTCAACCGTTCCTCATAAGGCTGGGTTTCTGAACCCATTATCACCTTCATCAGCCTCCTCTGCATACATTCCAACTTGTCAATGTCCTTCCTCAACTGTGGTGCCCAGAACTGGGCACAGTATTCCAAGTGTGGTTTGACTAAAGCAAGATAGTTACTTCCCTTGATCTGGACACTATACTTCTGTTGATGCAGCCTAGAATAGCATTAGCTTTTTTTTTTTTTGCTGCTGCTGCATCACACTGTTGGCTCATGTTAAGCTTGTGGTCCACTAAGACCCCTAGATCCTTTTCACATGTACTGTTGGCAAGCCAGATGTCCACCATCTTATATTTGCGCAGCTGGTTCTTCCTACTTGAGTGCAGAACCTGACATTTGTCCCTGTTTGCGTCCTGTTCTCCAGTCTCTTGGAATTCCTTCTGACCAAAGATACATTGCTCTGTAAGATTGCAATCCTATGCACACATGGAGGCTTTTAAGTGCCATGCCATGTTAAGCCATTAGGCTTACTTCTAAGGAAGCATGCATAGGATCAAGACACAGGGTGGAATCCAACATCACACCAGATGAACTTTCTCCCCCTCTCGTCCTCTTGTGTGTCCCCTAAATCTGTTCTAGAGGCTCTTCCAACCCTCTGGAGCACATTTGGAGACAGTGCTGGATACTCAGGTGGAAAGAGAAGGAGTTCCATTACACAAGCAGAAGTCCTTGTGCTAATAATAATAATAATAATAATAATAATAATAATATAATTAATTATTTTTACCCCGCTCATCTGGCTGGGTTTCCCCAGCCACTCTGGGCGGCTCCCAATAGATTAAAAACAGAATAAAACATCAAACGTGAAATACTTCCCTAAACAGGGCTGCCTTCAGATGTCTTCTAAAAGTCAGATAGTTGTTTATTTCCTTGACATCTGATGGGAGGGCGCCACCACCGAGAAGGCCTTCTTCCTGGTTCCCTGTAACCTCACATCTCACAGTGAGGGAACTGACAGAAGGCCATCGGAGCTGGACCTCACTGTCCGGGCAGAACAATCGGGGTGGAGACGCTCCTGATTGTTGAATGCCACCTACAGATCTAGTTAGTTGCAGAAAAAAGGGGAATATACAGTTGTACATAGGGATGGTCAAACCCAGTGCTATTTTTCCAGAAAAAGCAGCGTCAGAACTCACCTTTGTACACTTACAATGGCAATGTTACCCACTTGAGAGGTGAAGGAACTGAGTTTCAGCGAGTGTCAGCTGAAAATAAAAAGCCCTGGTCAAACCTAACAATTTAAGTTTCTCATTTCCGCACTCTTATGTTCATTTCTCCACACTTCCACATCACTTTTTATTTTTTAAAATGTCCCCATGAAAATTCACCAGCATTGTAGTCTCCTAATATACACATTCGCACACGAGATTTCCCCCTAATATATATGTATATGCATATACTTGCAAAACAATTTCCCTACCATTAATATAATATATGCATCTATACACATACATTGGCCTAGTATATGCACTTTTCTATGTGCTACTTGGGCAAGGAACAGCACTGCAAAATTTGCAGAAACGCAAATTTCAAAAGGCGTCTGTGTTTCACTTTGTGTATAAGTTCCCGAAAGGGTAAAATAGCCAGGTTCATGTTTAAATGCAACCTGAATCTAATTCCTTCCTCCACCCCTGTGCCCAGCTAAGACTGAAGTAGCACAAACGAAATGGAATGGCTTTTATGTAACCTCCCGTTGAATATTTAAAATGGGAAGAAAGGGAAGAAGCTCTTTGTGTCTCTTCTTAAGAAACGGCAAGTCCTTAGGCCTCTGAACTCTGGGCATTCATCATGTCAACTTGACTCTGGAATGCTTTCGAACGCACACCCTGTCAACCACGGTCTTCTTTATTTTTAATTTTACTTTCAGTGTCAGAAAGTTGAAAAAGCCTTATAGGTTCAAGCCTGCTGAACCGTAGCGCTGGCGCTAAAGCCACACTCTACGAAATTTCATTTAATGGCATATTGATGATGGTCGCAGGGGCACGGAACATCTGGTGAGTAAGGAGTGTGTATGCAGACATGTATACACACAATTATTAAAGGGAGGCTGTGGAAAGTGATATTTGACAGAAGTACTTTCATTATGAGATGCCTGATTTGGCCGCAGTGATGCGCACCTTACTTACATGCCGTTTGCATTATTGTAACATGCCCGATGTAGGGCTGCCTTTGAGAAGCGCTCAGAAACTTTAGCTGCCTCATAGAGCTGCTGTCAGATTGTTGACCTTTGCTGGTTATAGGGAGCAGAAGACTCCCTTGCGGCAACAGCACCACTGGCTACCAGTTTGTTTCTGGGCTGATGATGACGTATCAGGTAAAGGACCCCTGGACGGTTAAGTCCAGTCAAAGGCAACTATGGGCGCTCATCTTGCTTTCAGGCTGAGGAAGCCAGTGTTTGTCCACAGACAGCTTTCCGGGTCATGTGGCCAGCATGACTAAACCACTACTGGTGCACGGAGGACCATGACGAGTACCAGTGTGCACTGAAACACCGTTTACCTTACCGCCTGAGCGGTACTTATTTATCTACTTGCACTGGTGTGCTTTCGAACTGCTAAGTTGGCAGGAGCTAGGACAGAGCAACGGGAGCTCACCCGTCATGGGGATTCGAACCACCGACATTCCGATCAGCAAGCTCAAGAGGCTCAGTGGTTTAGACCACAGCGCCACCCGCTTCCCTTATCAAGCCCTATATGACTTAGGTCCAAACTAGCTGAAATACCATATTGTCTCATACAAACCTGCCCGTGTTTTGACATCTTCCAGGGGAGACCCTTATCTCAATCTTGCCTCGCTCACAGGTGCACTTGTGCCAGGCTAAGACGATCAAGGGCCTAGAAGCCAAGATAAAGAACTGCACAACTTTTAGAAGTCATCTGAAGACAGCCCTGCTCAGGGGATTTTTTAATGGCTGATGTTTTTGGGAGCTGCCCAGAGTGGCTGGGCAACCCAGTCAGTTGGGTTGCATATAAATAAATGCGGTCTTGGTAGACCACAAGCTTAACACGAGTCAGCAGTGTGATGCAGCAGCAGAAAAAATCTATGCTAGGTGGCATCAACAGAAGTATAGTGTCCAGATCAAGGGAAGTAATAGTACCACTCTATTCAATAGAGTGCAATAGGAGTATAGCATCTAGATCAAGAGAAGTAATAGTGCCACTGTATTCTGCTCTGGTCAGACCTCACCTGGAGTACTGTGTCCAGTTCTGGGCACCGCAGTTCAAGAAGGACACTGACAAACTGGAACGTGTCCAGAGGAGGGCAACCAAAATGGTCAAAGGCCTGGAAACGATGCCTTATGAGGAACGGCTAAGGGAGCTGGGCATGTTTAGCCTGGAGAAGAGGCGGTTAAGGGGTGATATGATAGCCATGTTCAAATATATAAAAGGATGTCATATAGAGGAGGGAGAAAGGTTGTTTTCTGCTGCTCCAGAGAAGCGGACACGGAGCAATGGATCCAAACTACAAGAAAGAAGATTCCCTTCCCTTCCCTTCCCTTCCCTTCCCTTCCCTTCCCTCTCTGTCCCTTAACTGCCCTACTTTCTCCCAGAAATCAGTTTAGCAGGACCCGGGGAAAAAGCCACCCTCGCCTCCAATTTCTCAGTCATCCCCTTCTGTAACCGTAGGGCTTGTAAGCAAATTAAACAAAGCCTTGATGTGCTTCCATTTGTAGAGGAAATTATGTTTTGATGTATTGACATCTCCCCCCCCCCCCCATTTCATTGTTCCCTCTCACATATATATTTTTTTAAAATAAATTGTTCTTCCCCTCCAGCCACCTGTGAACAACTCGGTGGAGGCACCTGAGAGTTAGTTGCTGCAATTGCCTAGCGCTCTCAATGTAACTAAATGCATCATTCCCATTACTGAGAGGTCTTATTCATAGAAACAACATACATTTCTGATGTCACTTATTACTTATTCATATTGAGATCCTAATGATGAATCTTTTTATTTTTTGTGTGGGGTGGGGAATAAGCCTTGGTTTCCATTTGCATTCTCTTGATGGTAGTGTTATTTAGGAATCCCTGCAAAATGCAGTCCTTTGACTTAGGAATGGATCTTTCTTTCTTTCTTTTTTTGGAAATTTAACAGCTCTTTTGGAAGTTTAATCAACTCTGGACTGCAAGATCATAATTGCTCAATAAGGGCATGAGTCTGTTCGGAGAAAATCAATGGGAGGCTTTCTGGTGACTGCAGGGCCTGAATTTCCTTTGCATTTAAATAGCTTTATTCTGCAGTCAACTCTGACATTTGTGTAGACAAAAGTATATCGGAAAGTAGATGGGAGAAAAGATGCTAGATCTTCAAAGGTGGAGCGTCTCCAAACACCTAGCAGAATCCAAGCCAATAATACTTCACGGACAACTGGCATGCTTATCTTTCTTCAACTGGACTTGTATACCAGCAAAAATAATTGCATGTTGGGGAAAGCCTAGGGAAGTGTAAACTTTTCCGAAGTTTCTTTCTCGTGCTTGCTGACCAAGAGGTTTATCCACAAGGGTGTATTTGTGCGAAGGTAGAATTTTCCAAATAATTATTTCATACGTTATTCCCCACTCCCACCCCAATAACTGCATATGTCAGAAATAAGAATGGCCGCACCCGGAAACTTGGAAACTTACCACCCAGTGGCGTAGCGTGCGTTGTCAGCACCCGGGGCAAGGCAAGTAATTTGCACCCCCTAACCCGTGGATTTGCGCCCCCTAACCCTAACCCCCAGATGTTGCGCCCGGTGCGGCCGGCCCCCCCTGCACCCCCCACGCTACGCCACTGTTACCACCTATTGAATCATAGAATTGTAGAGGGGGAAAGGGACTCCGTGGGTCATCTAGTCCAACCTCTTGCAATGCAGGTATCCGTTGTGACCCGCCTTGGATCAGACCCACCAAGCTGAAGACCAGTAGCCTAGATTGGTGTTTCGCAACTTTAACCTGTTGCAGGATCTTAGCCAGACCCGATTGAATATAGCAGAACATACGCAGGCTTCCAGAAGCAATCAGTTGCTGGCAGGAAGGGTGAAGCAGCAACAAGATGCTGCTATCAGTAACTTGATTACTTAGTAATAATAATAATAATAATAATAATAATAATAATAATAATTTTTTATTATTTACACCCTGCCCATCTGGCTGGGCATCCCCAGCCACTCTGGGCGGCTTCCCAAAAAATATTAAAATACTGTAATACATCAAAAAAAAAGGTAAAGGTAAAGGTACCCCTGCCCGTACGGGCCAGTCTTGCCAGACTCTAGGGTTGTGCGCTCATCTCACTCTATAGGCCGGGAGCCAGCGCTGTCCGCAGACACTTGGCCAGCGTGACAAGCTGCATCTGGCGAGCCAGCGCAGCACATGGAACGCCGTTTACCTTCCCGCTATTAAGCAGTCCCTATTTATCTACTTGCACCCGGGAGTGCTTTCGAACTGCTAGGTTGGCAGGTGCTGGGACCGAACAACGGGCGCGCACCCCACCGCGGGGATTCGAACAGCCGACCTTTCGATCGGCAAGTCCTAGGCACTGAGGCTTTGACCCACAGCGCCACCCGCATCCCACATCAAAAAATAAAAGCTTTCCTAAACAGGGCTGCCTTCAGATGTCTTCTAAAAGCCTGGTAGTTAGAAGTGTTTATTATTTACAGCAGACTCTACAAGTTACTATATACAAGATACAGACATGGATCTTAAACTCTCTCTCTTAACAAGCTCCAAACGACTCTCAGAACACCACTGACCAACAAACTATCCAGAAAGGAAGGTCATGAACCATCATGCCTATGGGGAGACCTCGCCCAATAGCAGACTTGTATCCAAGGTCCCATATCGCTAGGCAGAACAACTCCCTCTGCTCAGTCCTTTTGGCCTTCGGCCAACTCTTAATTGCTTTTGTGTGAAGCTGCATCAAACGTAGGCAAAAAATCCCAACAGACTATTCCAACTCTCCCTGGCCAACCCCACAGGGTTGTTGTGTGGGGAAAGGGCCCACTGGAGAAAGTAAGCCCCACCTTTTAAAAACACCCCTGAGCTCATTTATAGTAACTAACCCTTCCTCCTGTCTCCTCAGTAATCAGCCCCATCGGGTTGAATGAGACCTTACTCCCAGGTAAAGCGCACACACAGCTTCACCCTAAATGTCTTGTGCTGACATCACTGAACCCTTTTTGGTGCCTGTTAAAAACATTTTTTCATTTAGACACGGGGGGGACGCGGGTGGCGCTGTGGGTTAAAGCCTCAGTGCCTAGGGCTTGCCGATCGAAAGGTCGGCGGTTCGAATCCCCACGGCGGGGTGCGCTCCCGTTGTTCGGTCCCAGGGCCTGCCAACCTAGCAGTTCGAAAGCACCCCCGGGTGCAAGTAGATAAATAGGGACCGCTTACCAGCGGGAAGGTAAACGGCGTTTCCGTGTGCGGCTCTGGCTCGCCAGAGCAGCGATGTCACGCTGGCCACGTGACCCGGAAGTGTCTTCGGACAGCGCTGGCCCTTGGCCTCTTTGAGTGAGATGGGCGCACAACCCTAGAGTCTGTCAAGACTGGCCCGTACGGGCAGGGGTACCTTTACCTTTACCTTTATCCAGCTATGTGTGATATTGACTTGTATTTTAATCTGTGTTTTTTTAAAAAAGCTTGCCACTTATTTTATTATTTTTGGCTGTTTTGATCATTCCTTTTAACTGTTGTTGTTTTTTTAATTGACCATTTCATTGTTTTATTCTTTTTGTAAACCACTTTGAGGTTGCTGTTTCTACAGTCAAGTTGGACAGGGAGCCAAAGTTGAAGAAAAGATTTTGGAGGATAAAAAGGGGGGGAAATATTTACTTTCATTATTATCATTTTCTGTGCGGGTGTGGGTGTGTGGGTGTCTGCACATATGTGTGTTGTTGTATGCAATGTTTGGGAGGAAATAAGATGGTAAATAACAAATAACAAACTAAATATCGATGTATGTAATTTTTATTTCTTAATTATATTTAGTGGTAGTATGGCTGTATTGTTTTTTGTAACATAAAACCATTCAATAAAAATTATTTTTAAAAAATACAGTCAAGTTGGCTATATGTTTTATGAAGCAAGCAAGCAAACAAACAAACATGGCTCCCAGTGAAAAACCACAGAGAATCAACACAGTTGTGTATAGTTCCCCAACTGAAAGCAGAGGCCTGTTTTTATTGTTCATTGTTTCTGATGAGGAAGTAAGCAGATAATATTTTCTATACAAAGACACAAACACGAGAGAGAGAGAGAGAGAGAGAGAGAGAGAGAGAGAGAGAGAAGTATGGTGAATCTGTACTTCTTCAAACAAAATGTTCCAGGCAAGGAGGGAGGAGTGGTTTAATTGAGTAAGATTTCCAGTGCAAAAGCATAGATGAGGCTATTTGCACATCCTTCCTTATTCTGTGAAATGGGCTTAATTACATAGCAAGTCACCATTCCCTTTTCTTTTAAAATCCCCATGCATCTGACACCTGAGCCACCATGGAAAATATGCCCATATTTATATTTTTTTGGTGCTGCTGACAATCATCATCCTCTCAGATATGCAAAGCATTCCCGGAAAAATCTGATCATCTGAATCCATCCTTTCATTCTGCTGCAGGGGAAAGGTGGAGAGGCAGTACCATTCCCCATCAATCATGGTTGATACTCTCCTTTCACAATGCATCCTCAGGGATCATCCTGTGAATGTAGAACATAAACTAATTTCCCCACAGCCTTTCAGGTAATGGATTTCATGTTATTCAGAATATACAAAACCAAATCATCATTTGGCCTTTTTTTAAAGAAAGAAAGCAAGCTAGCTGGTGGTATATGAAACTGCTTCCCATGGAATTCGGCTAATGGTCAATCTATCCCAAGGATGCCTATGGGGCAGCACAAACGATCAGCATCCTTGGGCAGCAGCCAATGCAAATAATAATAATAATAATAATAATAATAATAATAATAATAATAATAATAATTTAGGACCCTCATACCTGCGGGACCACCTCTACTGGTATGCCCCACGGAGGACCTTAAGGCCCACAAATGACAACATTTTGGAGGTCCCAGGCCGCAAGGTGGTTAGATTGGTCTCAACTAGGGCCAGGGCCTGTTCAGTACTGGCCCTGACTTGGTGGAACACTCTGTCACAAGAGACCAGGGCCCTGTGGGACTTGACATCTTTCCACAGGGCCTGCAAGACAGAGCTGTTTCGCCTGGCCTTTGGTTTGGACTCAGTCTGACCCTTATGTTTTCCCTCCCCTTATGGTTTTGATTTATGGGCTACTATTAAAATGAACTTCAGACCATATTTTGCGCTCTCCTCTTTCACCCTCATTAAAAGGTTCTTTAATTCCTCCTCACTTTCTGCCATCAAGGTTGTGTCATCTGCATATCTGAGGTAGCTAATATTTCTTCCGGCGATCTTAATTCCGGCTTGGGATTCATCCAGCCCAGCCTTTCGCATGATGAATTCTGCATATAAGTATTTATATGCATAAGTATTTATATTTGGCCACCTCATGAGAAGAGAAGACCTCATGAGAAGAGAAGACTCCCTGGAAAAGACCCTGATGTTGGGAAAGATTGAGGGCACAAGAGGAAGGGGACGACAGAGGACGAGATGGTTGGACAGTATTCTCGAAGCTACAAACATGAGTCTGACCAAGCTGCGGGAGGCAGTGGAAGACAGGAGTGCCTGGCGTGCTCTGGTCCATGGGGTCACGAAGAGTTGGACACGACTAAACGACTAAACAACAACAAATTAAAATGAGGCTGCATTTTAAATTGTACTTTAACCCGTATTTTAATAAACTGGTTTTCGTTTTTTGTTTGTTCTCCCTATTATGTTTTATTGTAATTTTATTGATGTTAGCCGCCCTTAGCTCGGCTCTGGCCGGGGTATAAATATTATTAATTTATTTTATTTTATTTTATTTTATTTATTTATTTATTTATTTATACATACCCCAGCCACTCTGGGCAGCTCCCAATAGAATATTATTAATAATAATTATTATAAAAATGCAACAAAACATCAAACAATAAAAGCTTCCCTAAGCAGGGCTGCCTTCAGATGTCTTCTAAAAGTCACAGTTGTTTATTTCCTTGATGTCTGATGGGAGGGCATTCCACAGGGCGGGTGCCACTACCGAGAAGGCCCTCTGCCTGGTTCCCTGTAGCTTCACTTCTCACAGCGAGGAAATCTCCAGAAGGCCCTTGGAGCTGGACCTCAGTGTCCGGGAAGAACAATGGGGATGGAAACGCTCCTTGCATCCTCCTTCCAAAAAACAATTCCCCATCCCAGCTCTCTCAGCACTGCTGGGCAGCTGAGCCTAGCTGCCGATTAAATGTCTCAGGGAAATCTAAATGGCTACTTAGAACCATGGAGTTGTAAGGGACCACCAGGGTCATTTAATCCAACCCCCTGAAATGCAGAACGATTTTGCCCAACGTGGGGCTTGAACCCACAACCCTGAGATTAAGAGTCTAATGTTCTAAGCCTCCTGATGTATATTTTGCTCTAGGAGGCTTAGTTTGGTCAGAATCAAGTATACACTTCCAGGGTTAACGCTACATACATTACTTCTGGTAAATGAGCCACCATAGATGCTGGAGGGCAGTGAAAATTTGTGTGCCTGGCTTTTTAGACCCGTGTACTAGGGACATGGGTGGCACTGTGGGTTAAACCACAGAGCCTAGGACTTGCCGATCAGAAGGTTGGCGGTTCGAATCCCCGTGGTGGGGTGAGCTCCCGTTGCTCGGTCCCTACTCCTGCCAACCTAGCAGTTTGAAAGCACGTCAAAGTGCAAGTAGATACCATATTTTTCGCTCTATAAGACGCACCAGACCACAAGACGCACCTAGTTTTTGGAAAACAAGAAAAAAAATATTCTGAATCTCAGAAGCCAGAACAGCAAGAGGGATCGCTACACAGTGAAAGCAGCAATCCCTCTTGCTGTTCTGGCTTCTGGGATAGCTGCGCAGCCTGCATTCGCTCCATAAGGCGCACACACATTTCCCCTTACTTTTTAGTAGGGAAAAAGTGAGTCTTATAGAGCAAAAAATAAGGTAAATAGGTACCGCTCCAGCGGGAAGGTAAACAGCGTTTCTGTACGCTGCTCTGGTTCGCCAGAAGCGGCTTAGTCATGCTGGCCACATGACCTGGAAGCTGTACGCCGGCTCCCTCGGCCAATAAAGTGAGAAGAGCGCCACAACCCCAGAGTTGGCCACGACTGGACCTAATGGTCAGGGGTCCCCTTACCTTTACACATGTACTATCTGAAACCCAAAAGGGTGCATTGGTTGCCAGATGTGAAATATATTCACATTCTTTTCAGTTCTCCTACATGGAAACTCAAGTCTGAGCCAGGTACGGAGCTGTCCAGGGTTCTGACTTTATTCTGCTGACCCAAACCTGAGTTATTTCCTTGGGCCAGAAGCTTTATACCCGCTGAAAGAAGAATAGCTCACGGTCCGCTGTCTCTCCTCTCTACTCACAACTCAGGGCTGCTGTTGCCGAGTCATGAGAATTTATTTGGAGCTCTTTGCTTCCCAAATAACAAGCCGCGTCATCCATTGTGCTCGGAGAAGTGTTTGTTTAAGTACTGGAGGTTATCCCAGTGGCAAGTTCATCTTTATTTGACAATAATGAAACATAAGTTTGATGTGTTTGCTTGAGTGAAATTGCCATCTGGTAAATAATATGTTTTGTGAGTGTTTATGACAATCATGATTTACGCCAAAATTGACTTTATCGTGATTGCTGCAAATAACACTTGAGTGTCCTGACTTAGTTTGATATTTTCCCCTTCTTTGTTGAATTGAGTAAATGTATTTTGAGAAGCTTCCTGTATTTATATATTTTTTTTATATAAAAAAAAAGGATTTCGCAGAATGTAAAGCTCACATTTTCAAAAGCAATAATTACAGCTGATTACACGGTCTTTCTACTTGGCTTGCAAAATAGGAGAGGAAAACAAAGTTGTTTATATCGTCGCAAGTACCGATGTTGATACACAGACTTTGCCTTTTGGCTGGTTCAAGTTTAGTACTTTCAAGTGTGAAAAAAAGTTTGACTTTCTGTCCTTCGTGAGGATAAAATGCAGAAATCAGCTCTGAAGTTAGTTTATTTCTGATGGATTTTAATGATTCGCCCCTCATGTATAGAATGTAGCATGGCTAGGCTGATATGGGAGGACATAAATTGGGCTCAGTCTAAAAGTCATAGAATCATAGATTCATAGAATCATAGAGTTGGAAGAGACCACAAGGGCCATTGAGTCCAACCCTCTGCCAAGCAGGAAACACCATCAGAGCACTCCTGACATATGGTTGTCAAGCCTCTGCTTAAAGACCTCCAAAGAAGGAGACTCCACCACACTCCTTGGCAGCAAATTCCACTGTCGAACAGCTCTTACTGTCAGGAAGTTCTTCCTAATGTTTAGGTGGAATCTTCTTTCTTGTAGTTTGGATCCATTGCTCCGTGTCCGCTTCTCTGGAGCAGCAGAAAACAACCTTTCTCCCTCCTCTATGTGACATCCTTTTATATATTTGAACATGGCTATCATATCACCCCTTAACCTCCTCTTCTCCAGGCTAAACATGCCCAGCTCCCTTAGCCGTTCCTCATAAGGCATCGTTTCCAGGCCTTTGACCATTTTGGTTGCCCTCCTCTGGACACGTTCCAGTTTGTCAGTGTCCTTCTTGAACTGTGGTGCCCAGAACTGGACACAGTGCTCCAGGTCTGACCAGAGCAGAATACAGTGGCACTATTACCTCCCTTGATCTAGATGCTATACTCCTATTGATGCAGCCCAGAATTGCATTGGCTTTTTTAGCTGCCGTGTCACACTGTTGGCTCATGTCAAGTTTGTGGTCAACCAAGACTCCTAGATCCTTCTCACAGTCAGATGATGGTGATGATTTAAATTTGCATGCCACCCTATACCTGTAAGATCTCAGGGTAGTTCACAACAAAATCACAATATAAAAAACAAAAACAAAATACATAATATAAACAAAGAAAACCCACTAATCTGAGACCCTAGCTGCCCGCAGACTGTCTTGCCAGAGTGGTGCATGCTCTAGTTATCTCCCGCTTGGACTACTGCAATGCGCTCTACGGGGGGCTACCTTTGAAGGTGACCCGGAAACTGCAATTAATCCAGCATGCGGCAGCTAGAATGGTGACTTGGAGTGGCTGCCAAGACCATATAACACCGGTCCTGAAAGATCGGCATTGGCTCCCAGTACAATTCAAAATGTTGGTGCTGACCTTTAAAGCCCTAAACGGCCTCGGTCCTGTATACCTGAAGGAGTGTCTCCACCCCCATTGTTCAGCCTGGACACTGAGGTCCAGAGCTGAGGGCCTTCTGGCGGTTCCCTCCCTGTGAGAAGTGAGGTTACAGGGAACCAGGCAGAGGGCCTTCTCGGTAGTGGTGACTGCCCTGTGGAACACCCTCCCAGCAGATGTCAAGGCAATAAACAACTATTTTACTTTTAAAAGACAACTGAAGGCGGCCCTATTTAGGGAAGTTTTTAATGTCTGATGCTGTACACTTCTTCTTCTTCTTCTTCTTTTTCTTCTTCTTCTTCTTCTCTGCACTTCTGTAGCACATTTTAAAAGGGCATCGGGTGTCAATCTGCCAAAGGCCTGGTTGCAGAGGAATGTTTTTGCCTGGTGCCTAAAGGTTTATAATGAAGGCGCCAGGTGAACTTCCCTGGGGAGAGCATTCCTCAAATGGGGAGCCACCGTCGAGAAGGCCCCGTTATGGTGTTGCCACCCTCTGGACCTCTCAAGGAGGAGGCACATGAAGGAGGGCTTCAGAGGATGATCTCAGGGTCTGGGTAGGTTCATATGGCAAGGGGCAGTCCTTGAGGTATTGTTCTCCTGAGCCGTTTAAGGCTTTTCCAGAATAGATCTGTAGGTGTGTGTTCGGGTGAAGGTGATATCCATCATAATTGTTCTGGGGGAAGGGGATAATCACTGAATGAAAAGTTGTTCTTTTTTTGAACACCCTAGTTATGCCACCAGAATCTCTTAGTCCAAAGTCTCAAGGCTGTTTATGACAAAGAGAGGCACTATAGTGTATCTGGATACTCCAACAGTGAAGATCCATTGCCCCTACGATCAATAGGTAAGTGCCCATTCACTTTCTTTGGACGTGGGGTTTTATACCCGATGTCCAGGGCGTAAACCCAGGGTATACACTGGTTGTTTCATTGGCTACATGGATTTTTCTGACAACTCATCCAGATCTTCCATTAGTCATGCCCATATGCTTCATGGAAAGTTCCAACAACAGGTAAGTACAGCGTAGAAGGAAGGACCTCTAGGATTTTCTCTCTCCTATTCCATAATTTTCTGATGCTGTTTCTCACCTCATAAGTTGATAGAGAATGTATGTGAGGGAAACATTTCAGGGAGTTGGGTAAGCTTAGCCTGGAGAAGAATGAGAGGTGATATGATAGCCATCATAAAAAATCTGAAGGGCTGTCTCGTGGAAGATGGAGCAAGCTTGTTTTCTGCTGCTCCTGAGGGTTGGAACTGAATCAGTGGTCTCAAATTACAAGAAAGTAGAATCCATCTGAACCTTCAGAAGAGCTTTCTGACAGGAAGGGCTGTTTGACAGGGGAACAGACTCTCTCAGTAGGTTATGAGAGTCAGTGTGGTGTAGTGGTTAAGATTGGTGGACTCGTAATCTGGTGAACCAGGTTCACGTCTCCGCTCCTCCACATGCAGCTGCTGGGTGACCTTGGGCTAGTCACACTTCTCTGAAGTCTCTCAGCCCCACTCACCTCACAGAGTGTTTGTTGTGAGGGAGGAAGGGAAAGGAGATTGTTAGCCGCTTTGAGACTCCTTTGGGTAGTGATAAAAGGGGATATCAAATCCAAACTCCTCCTCCTCCTCCTCCTCCTCTTCTTCCTTGGAGGTTTTAAAGCAGAGGTTGGATGGCCACCTGTCATGGGTGCATTGCAGAGGGTTGGACAAGATAGCCCTCAGTTACCTTCCAACTCCACGATTGTATGATTATGTGATTCTATTAAATTTTGCATAGAAACGTGGGGGCAGAATGTCGGATTGATGGGCCATTGCTCTGATCCAGCAGGCTCTGCTCATGAGACTCTTGAGAGTCACATGTACTGCAAGAAGATCAAACCTTTCCATTCTTAAGGAAATCAGCCCTGAGTGCTCACTGGAAGGACAGATCCTGAAGTTGAGGCTCCAATACTTTGGCCACCTCATGAGAAGAGAAGACTCCCTGGAGAAGACCCTGATGTTGGGAAAGATGGAGGGCACAAGGAGAAGGGGACGGCAGAGGACGAGATGGTTGGACAGTGTTCTCGAAGCTACCAGCATGAGTTTGACCAAACTGCGGGAGGCAGTGGAAGACAGGAGTGCCTGGTGTGCTCTGGTCCATGGGGTCACGAAGAGTCGGACACGACTAAATGACTAAACAACAACAATATCTGATATCAGAGGCAGTGAACCACTGAATACTGGTTGTTGGTGAGCCTAAGCTATAGATTACGATTGCTCTCATGCCTTCTCGCAAGTCATGGTCTTGGCCACATAGTCACATTTAGAATCAATTTGCCACCCATGCAAACATGTTTGGCCACTTCAACAAGCTTCTTGTAAGTTTTAGTGTGTGCTTGTTGTCAATAGTGCTTGAACTTAGCTGCACCATAGAAGCCCATTCTGAGGCTTGTTCGAAATGGTTGGACAGTGTTCTCGAAGCTACCAGCATGAGTTTGACCAAACTGTGGGAGGCAGTGGAAGACAGGAGTGCCTGGCGTGCTCTGGTCCATGGGGTCACAAAGAGTCGGACACGACTAAATGACTAAACAACAACAACAATTAAATTTTGCATAGAAATGCGGGGGCAGGATGTTGGATTGATGGGCCATTGATCCAGCAGTCTCTGCTCATGTTTTTACCAGAGAGCCAGAAAAGAGAGAGGGGGAGAGAGAGCGCTAGGAAAGGGAATGGTGGCTCAGGTGACTGAAAGGATTCTGATTAGAAGCGAAAACGTCAAGCACATAACGCAGATAAATGCTTCAGGCTTCCTCTTCTTTTTTCAACACCACTCCAGAAATAAATGCAGCTTAATAATGTTGGTTTATTTTTTCAACTTTTCATTTATTTTTTAAAAGCAGCTTCTCAATTACGTATCAGTGATAGGTAGGGGGAGCAACTAGACCCCTTGTTAACAGCTTTAGGATTTAATGAAGGACTTCGAAGGGAATTTGAAAGCTAAGTTGCACTTGACATTTTGATGTTCTCTGCACTTGGCAAGGGAAGATTTGTTTTTGTTTTTAAGAGAGAGAAAAAAATGAAAACTTATCTGTCTTCTCATAACAAGGACTCAAATGGGTGAGAGGTAGCTGCTGAATGGAAATAAGTAATAATAATAATAATAATAATAATAATAATGTATTCCCCGCCCATCTGAGCGGCTTCCAGTAAAATAATAAAATACAATAATTCATCAAACATTAAAAACTTCCCGAAACAGGGCTGCCTACAGATGTCTTCTAAAAGTCAAATAGTTGTTTATTTCCTTGACATCTGATGGGAGGGTGTTCCATAGGGCGGACGCCACCACTGGGAAGGCCCTCTGCCTCGTTCCTTGTAACCTCACTTCTCACAGGGAGGGAACTGCCAGAAGGCCCTCGGCACTGGACCTCAGTGTCCGGGCTGAACAATGGGGGTCTGCTCTATACTCAGAGGTCTCAGGGCAGTTCACAGAATAAAATAAAAATATAAAACCACAAAATACAGAATCAAAATAACAACATTGATACATTTATACATACATATTACGGATATACAAACAGACATACATTTCATACAATCCTTAAAAATATTCCTACATACCCACATTCAATCCCGCACATACTTCCTTTTCCCACCTCCGTCCCTCACCCCACCCTGTGCTTGACTTCCAATCTACTCAATTGCAATTTCTTTCCATTTCTATTACTTTCTTTCACACACTATTAAACCAACTTTCTACTTCTTTTCCTGTTACGCATTGTTATCCATGTTATTTCAGTATTTATAGCCAACGCGGGTGGCGCTGTGGGTTAAACCACAGAGCCTAGGACTTGCCGAACAGAAGGTTGGCAGTTTGAATCCCTGCGACGGGGTGAGCTCCCGTTGCTCGGTCCCAGCTCCTGCCAACCTAGCAGTTCGAAAGCACGTCAAAGTGCAAGTAGATAAATAGGTACCACTCTGGCGGGAAGGTAAACGGCGTTTCCGTGTGCTACTCTGGTTCGCCAGAAGCGGCTTAGTCATTGCTGGCCACATGACCCGGAAGCTGTACGCTGGCACCCTAAGCCAATAAAGCGAGATGAGCGCTGCAACCCCAGAGTCAACCATGACTGGACCTAATGGTCAGGGGTCCCTTTGCCTTTACCTATTTATAGCAGAACTTGTTTATTCTAATAGGAGTTCTGGTCTTTCAATATGATTTTGCAAATATTCTTTAAACACCTTCCAATTGGGTTGGAAGGGAGGAGGCTTTCCAATCACGTCATGCCTGCCTTCCCTCTAGTGTGATATTTCTTTGATATTAATCACTGCCCACAATCCTCATAGACGCTTCTACAGCAAGGATGGAGAGGCTGCAGTCATCTAGACATTGCTGGAGTCCAACTTTCAGCCTTGCTAATGGTCACGGATGGTGCAAATTGTAGACCAACGTCTGGAGGGAAAAGGGTCCCCCCTCTCTACCCCACAGGGTAGGATCATGGAATTGTAGAGCTGGAATTGACCGTGAGGACCATCTTATCCAACTCCCTGCAATACAGGAATCTTTTGCCCAATGCCAACAGCATCCTGCAAAGGTTGCTGTAATGTAAATTTCACTGTTCTGATTTCCACTGACATGGTGCCCAGTCAGACATGTTACATAAAACAGATGCACGCAACTCATTCCGATGTGCATCTGCCCATGTTTCTGAGTGATGTCCCTTTCCAACTCCCCAATTCCCCCCTCCCTTTGATTAGGATCCAGACCTGCTCTCATTACATAACTCTGCGGCTCCCCTTAAAAAAAAATAAAAAAAAATAAAGTCACGTTTTTTTGAAATGTGACCTCTTTAAGTTGGTTTTTATGCATCAAAGCTACTTGACATTTGCCAAAACAAATTTGAGTCCCTTTGGAGGGATTTTTTATGACAAAAACACCATTGATCTGACAGCTGGCTCTCTGGGGAAGAGATATTGTAGCTGGCAGTAAAGACTTAATGCGTCTAAAGTCCTCCTTTACTAGTAGTCCCAAGGCAGGGTGTCTAGGCCCCGGCAAAAGAATGGAAAGGGATTGGGGGGGAGGGAAGGGTGGAGAGAAGAGAAAGGAAAGGAGGTGGGGGAAGGGACGGCCAGGCTGGCACAGTGGCAGCTGGGAGTTTGACAGTGTTATGAAGAACTGCAACTGTTGATCAGTGAATTGTTACACTGTTGATGACAGCCTTGCAAATTAATTCTGAAATTAACTGAGGGGACTCAAAGAGGTCCCACTGTTTATCTGAAGGAAAGGAGGGCAATGTAAAAATTACCGCTGAAGCAGAAATGGAAATGGTTCCGTAGTTTTCTGCCGCGGAGCAGCAGCTGGCCAAGTGGCGGAGGAACGAGGGCTTCTGGAAATTGGCATCCGCAGAAGGGAACTGGCTGGCTGGCTGGCAGAGGGGGGTGGCGAGAGAGAGAGAGGCGGAAAACAGGATATGGGTGAAGAGACAAAAAGCTCTGTGGCACCCGTGGTGTGTCAGGCTGCAGACCAAAGCTAGCTTTTGCTGTCTTCTGTAAGAGTGTGAAAAGAGCGGCTCAAGATCACGCTAAAGGCCCATCTGGTCCAGAATCCTTTTGTTACAGACCCTCCAAGTATCCCTATTTTCTGGGGACAGTTCTGGATTTACAGAAGCCATCCCGGTTTCTGATTTGATCCCGGAATGTCCCGCTTTTCCTTAGGACGTCCCTTTGTTTATCAGAGAAATGTTGGAGGGTATGTGACGCCCGAGCCAAGGAGATACGTAACCAGACAACCTTGAGAAGACTCCTTTATAGGGGAGAATTTTAATGTTTAATGTTTTATTGTGTTTTTATATGTGTTGGAAGCTGCCCAGAGGGGCTGGATCAGCCCAGTCATATGGGCAGGGGATAAATAATAAAATTCTTGTTGTTGTTGTGGAATTGTTGTTTAGGCATTTAGTCGTGGCCGGCTCTCTGTGACCCCATGGACCAGAGCACACCAGGCACTCCTGTCTTTCACTGCTTCCCGCAGTTTGGTCAAACTCATGCTGGTAGCTTCGAGAACACTGTCCAACCATCTCGTCCTCTGTCATCCCCTTCTCCTTGTGCCCTCCATCTTTCCCAACATCAGGGTCTTTTCCAGGGAGTCTTCTCTTCTCATGAGGTGGCCAAAGTATTGGAGCCTCAGCTTGAGGATCTGTCCTTCCAGTGAGCACTCAGGGCTGATTTCCTTCAGAATGGATAGGTTTGATCTTCTTGCAGTCCATGGGACTCTCAAGAGTCTCCTCCAGCACCATAATTCAAAAGCATCAATTCTTTGGCAGACAGTGACATAGACCAGGAATAGATGGATGGCACCCATTGGGGCTGGTTGGGAGCGAAGCAGGAAGACTAACAGCCCAGAGCCCATAACAGGTGGGGCCAAACCAATTCCAGTTCTGCCCCCATGCTCCTCTCTGGTGAGTTCTACAAGGGCAAGACTGATACTTAAGAGGAGGAAGCTGATGAGCAGAGCTAACCCTGGCTTTATAGAATTAGAAGGGACCATGACGGTCACCTAGTCCAACCCCCTTCAATGCAGGCATCTTTTGACCATTGCGGGACTTGAACCCACAACCCTGTGATTAAGAGTCTCATGCTCTACTGACTCCTATTCCAGAAGGCCTGGAAAGAATTATATTAGTACAGCATTCAGTTTCCAGAAAGCTCCCAAACAGGTCATGAAACCAACAGTTTTCTCCCACAATAGTTCCCCCACTCAGCACACTGCCATTGAATATGGAGGCTCAACAAAGCCATGTCTTCATTCCTCTAAAAACAGAAGCCCTGCGCCTTCCTCCCAAAACTTTGCAAAATGCACACTTTGCTCCTCCTATGTGTGCCAAAGACTATGTACAGAGAAGCGCGGCTCAATCGCGCTCTACTTTTGTAGTAGCC
This sequence comes from Podarcis tiliguerta, assembly GCF_965153285.1. Classification (NCBI taxonomy): domain Eukaryota; kingdom Metazoa; phylum Chordata; class Lepidosauria; order Squamata; family Lacertidae; genus Podarcis; species Podarcis tiliguerta. The sequence goes on along the minus strand of NC_139536.1, from coordinate 9,810,307 downwards.
ATTAGCATAGGCTTTTCCCATGGTCTGTGTACTTATTCTAAGCATGTGCTTTTTTACAATGCAGAACACAAGAGACTTGTTTTGTAAGATTAATGAAGGTCACCAATATTCTCCAAAGGATTCTGATAATTAAGGCTTTGTTTATCAAAAACAAGTTATATTAAGAGCAAAAAAGATTCATGGTAATTATTCATAATCTTAACAATTCAAGTGTAGCCACCTCATTTGTGCATTTAATTCTTCTTGTTAATGTTTTGCATAAATCTGCATAATTACTTGAGTTGCCTGTTGTAATTTTGACAGCTACTCCGTTCATGTGCACTAAAGTATATCAAAAGCTTGAGGTGCTGAATATTTATAATTTTACGTATGTTCTTGGGATAATATTTTTTCAACAATTTTTTTTTAAAAAAATATATAAAATTGACATGATATACATGGAGCGATTGCCAAACACAGATTTCCACCATAGAGGGTACCTGATGGGAAAATGAGGCAGCTTGTTAAATATGCACTACCAGCTTTTGGAATCATCTGATTGAAAAAATGTATAGACTTATGCACATGCGGCCTTTGTTCATACTCCTTTAGCTGCTCATACTCCATTGATAAGCATACCTGAATATATATATATATGTTACTATTTTGCATACATTCCATTCCACCACCACCAATGATTCATTTCAGCCAATCACTGCTCTCATGTACGCACAGATTCAGCAGTCAGACATGACTAGTGTCTACATGCAGGCTTCACACCAGAAGTCCACAGAAGCATTATGTAGTATCTCTTTGTAGCACAAGGAAATGGTAATCCCTTTGTATAATATAGATGCACTGCAGGACTCAAATCCAAGATGTGTTTCTGTCCCTAGAGGGGGCTCACAGCTTCGTGAGAAGATCGTGCAGGTCCTTTGTTGCTTGTGAATTGCTGCTTGCCTTCTTCTGGTGACTTTCAAACTAGTTTGTGCTGGGTACAAGCAACCTTGCGTGCTTCCTGTTAGCAGACGGCAGGGTTGAGACTAACAGATAGTTCAGGGAAAATACACATTGTGGTTTCCCACTTAACACCCTAAACTCCACCCCTTCCTCCTCCTTCTTCTCTTTCTTCTCCCGCTTTTGAGCAGGAAGATGCTATGAAAGTAGCTCTTGTCATGGAGCGTAGAATCTGAAGTCATCCTTGTGAATATGAACTAACTGTGAAGAGCCATTTCCCTTTATCGATAGGACTCCTGCGTATTATATTTTACCTTTTAAAGTAATGTTAGCGATGCATGAAAATGAGACAGAAGGGGTGATGAGTTAGGTAGTTCCAGCTCCCCAGTGTTGTTTTTTTAAACTCTGCCATGTAAAATATATAAGCTATAAGCCTAACGATTTTATTTTTAAAACCTATCAGTTTGAAGATACTAGAAGCAAGTATTTTATACCTGCTTGTCCCAGCTTTGTTACTCAGACAAAGTACTCAGACTCTCAGTTTGGGAGTTCCTGAAGATTTTATTCCAAAAGTCAAAACATGGCTCAAACATGGATCAAGATACAGGTTGCAGCAGAGTCAATAGTTCATGGCTCAGGACCGCAATACCTGAAGGACCACCTCTCCCCGTATGAATTGACCCAGACCCTGTGATCATCATGTGAGGCCTGTCAGCATCACCCTTGAGCCAGTGCCACTAACTGGACTCATCCACTTCAGCTCCGACTGGGCTAGGCGAGCTGGGTAGCCTTCCATAGACCACCTTCTGCCCAGGAACAGGTCAAAGTGCTGTAGACTCACAGCTTAGAGTTGTGAGCACCGGATTCACTTCCACACGTAGACAGTCGTCGCACAGCAGAGTACAGCAGAGTCTAGCAGAGTATATAAACAACTCGGAGAGCAGCTCTGTAGAATATCTTCTTTATTCTATCTACAACTATTATACAACTATATACAGAGCTAAATGAGGTATAAGCAAAAATGAATGCTAAACCGCACTGAGTGTCTGCAGCTGCTCTTAGCAGCAACCTTATCTAAACACTCTCTCTCTCCGACACACTGACTGACTGACTGACTGACTCACTGACTGACTAACTCACTGACTGACTCACTGACTCACTGACGTGGTGCAGGAGCAGAATAAGTAGAGAGCAGAACACGCCTCCTCCTCTCTGCAGAATCAGCAGACTCCTCAGGAGATTCTTGGATATGGGAGGGGTGAAATCTCCTCAAGGCCCTCCCTGTGCCTCCTCCATGAGAGATCCAGGGGGTGGCAACATGAGAACAGGGCCTTTTCTACAGTGGCTCCTCATTTGTGGAATGCTCTCCCCAGGGAGGTTTGGTGGGTGCCTTCATTATACACCTTTAGGCATGAGGTGAAAGCATTCCTCTTTAACTAGGCCTTTGGCTGATTAATATTCCATGGACATTTAAATGTGCTTGTGGGAGGTTATTGCTCTGTTATGTTTTAGCTATTTATTTTGTACTTCTATCCTGTATTTTTAGCTTGTGAACCACCCTGAGATATTCAGATAAAGGGAGGTAGTATATAAATTTTAATAAGGAGGAGGAGGACTCTATGATACATGAGTAGGGACAGGAAAAGACATCTCAACACCTGACGTCACCTCTTTGCATAGGTGGGCACAGTCATTCTGTTCTTATCCCAAGAGATGGGACAGGGCAAGCAAGCTGTCACTCCTCCTAGAGTGCATTTGACTGCTTGAGAACATAAGAGTCTGCTGAAACAGGCCAGTGGTCCTTCTACTCCTGCATCCTGCTCTCATCGGGCCAACCAGATGCCTGCAGGAATCCCCTAAGCAGAACATGAGTACAATAGCACTCTGTCCACCTGTGATTGATAGCAAATCCGCTCCACTTCCCAGTGGGGAGGAGTTGTGGTGGACCGCGTGATCACCCACTCCCCACTGGGGGCAGGGGACTTTGTCTTCCATTGTCTGGGGGATTCCCGGCCACATCAGAGCCTGGCCAGCCAATCCGCTGGCCGGGTCCGTTTAAGCAGAGGAGCAAGCCAGAGGGCTTCCTCTTTGGCTCGCTTCCTCAGTCACCCGCCATCCCTCCCTATTTTGCAGGTTTTAGGCACTGCCCTTGCTATGGACCTCGGTTGGTTGCCGTTGAGGGACCTGGTAGGAATTTTTTCACTTGGCAAATTGCACTGGCCATGTGGTTTTCACCTACCTCATAGCAATCGTCACAACTTTGTTAGGGTTGCTGTTAGGCATTGTTTGACCTTGTGGTGGGGGAGGCGAGGTGTGGCCATCACCTGCCCCTCTAAGCTTAAGGGTATCCCGTTAAAGGAATACGGGGGTGTTGATATTGTCCAAAGCCCGGGTCGGGGGCTAGGGCCATGACACGACCCCGATGGGAACACCAGGGGGAGCTCGAGTTGGTATGCATCGACAGGGCTCCCCCTTCCGGTGGTTTACCCTTACCGGAATTCCTTCACATCTGGCGGGAGTCAGATATAGTCGGGTCCATTCAATGCCTAAGCCAATACCACTCACATTCTATAATCAATAAAGTTGTGGCCAAATTTGCCCAATAACATAAACCTAATATCCATGTCCTTGTGTGTCTTATTTCCCAATGAGGGGGTGGCTACGGGGTCTTGACATGTAACTGGTATTTGAGACACGCTGCCTTGGATACAAGATGCAGTACACAGCCATCATGGCTAGTCCTCATTACTTCTGTGTCTGTGCCTGTTCCTCTTTTAAGGCCACCCAAATTGGTGGCCATCACTGCCTCTTGTGGGAATGCTACCTGACTGCCAAGCAAACTCATGTTTATCTAGAGCTCAGTGGGTCATCCCAAAACCATGGCCTAAGCAGTTGCTTGAACACTGTTCAGTTGTTCAGAAGTGGGAAAGTGCATGTGCCCAAGGTCACCACCCGCATCTGTCCTCATCAGCTTCTATCTTCCATGACTTTCCCGTGTTGAGTGCAAGAGGTCTGTGAGAGGCATTTACTCCTGTTCACTTGGTGTCAACAACAGCCCCTCTACACAATGGGGGACCCCGTGGACCTTCCCTGCTCAAGACAAGAAGGTGAGCAGGTGGGGCCATCACACATAGGGACATTTGGGCCATGGCTCATGTGTGTCCACCTAACAGCGTGTCTCGTGACACTAGAGTTCAGGGGCATCCTATGGAGCTGGAAGTTTCAGGACCAAAGAAAGAACTTCTTCAGGCAACACATAATTATGGAATTCACTGACACAAGTTGCAGTGGTGGGCACCCACTTTAAGGCAGATTCATGGAACTAAAGGCTATCAGTGGCTACTGTTGTGCTCAGGTCCTGTCTGTAGGATTCACATAGTCATCTGGCTGGCCACGAGAGACCAGGATGCTGGACTAGATGGGCAACCAAGCTGATCCAGAAGACTCTTCTTATGTGACTCTCGAATGTCCTAGGTTGAGGGCCTACTGCAAGTTTTAACCTTGGCAACTGGGGCTCTCACATTCTCCTTGCAGGCCTTTCCTCCTTCTCCTCCCACCACGGAACCTAACCAGTAAGAAAACTCTGGAATTCTTTTGAATCGTACAGGAAGATGGGTGTGGTTTGACTTAAGAGAAATTGCTTTCACATTCCAAGAATGACAACTTATGCACTGATGTATTACTTAGATCCTGACCTGCTTCCAGGAAGATGGATGGAGTAACGGATGCAGGTTTACAGAAACAATACAGGCGGATTTTTTATTTCACTTTCTGGTTTAAAAGGAGACAAAAAAACCCAACAACCAGTCAATTGGAAGGAACGATATTACACTTCAGACCAAGAGATCAGCTGCATGTTCATTTCAGAATGAAAGGCAAATGAGACCAAATAATCCCCATTCAGTTCATTTTTTTAAAAATAAATATTTTATTAAGTTTTACATGAAAAGTAAAAACAACATACAATAAACAACAGACAAAACAGCAAAAAATACACAGTTGCACAAACATAAAACACCAAAACAACAAAAATAAAAACAATTTTATCTTCATAATAGCCTTGCATTGACTTATTTCTCCGACTTCCCCAAACCTCCCGTCCCTGTATTCCAAATCATACAATTGAACAACAAATCCCTTCCCTCTGTCTTATTTAAATTCTTGTCTTAATTTAAATATCCTAATTTAGCTTATTCAATACTTATAGCTTAGGATATTGCATCTTTTGCAAAAACCTTTTTAAGGTTTTTAACCAATAACCTTTTACGTTCAATCTGATGTCGTTCTAACATTCATTAATCTTGTAGTATTTCTGTAGATGGTCTTTAAACTTCCTCCAATCTTCTTTCACCGTCTCTTCTCCCTGGTCTCTTTTTCAATTTACATTTTCCCTAAAACGAATGAAAAGAGAATGAATGGGATTCCCATCTGTACCTTTTTCTTCCATTTGCAGGTGAGGAGACTCACCTTTCATTGGAATGTAGGTACACAGGAAGCTGCCTTGTGCCTTTGGTCCATCTAGCTCAGAATCATAGAACCGTAGAATTCTAGCATTGGAAGGGACCCTGGGGTCATCTAGTCCAACCCCCCTGCAATGAAGGAATCTCAACTAAGGCACCCATGACATCATCTATGTTAACTGGTTTTTGGATAGGAATCTCTCCCACACCTACCTGAAGACAATGGGGGCTGAAACTGAGACCTTCTGTGTGGAAAGCAAGATATTCCATCGCTGAGCTGGAGCCTCTCAATGCTCTACAGCTGAGTCACAGCCCTTTGCTGATGGTGGAAGGATCAGAGCACATTTGTAAGGTTGTTCCATTTGGCTGTCATTTCCAGTGCCAGATTAAAGCCTGTGGAGGCCCCTAGGCATTCAAAATCTCAGGGATCCTGAGAGCCTTGTGCGTGTGCTCTAGTGCAGTGTTTCCCAACTGGGGACCCCAGGATATTCCAAGGGGGGCACAGGTAAAAAATGTGAAAGTGGGGTCACAGCACGATTGGCCAGCTGTCCACTTGGCCAATCACAAGGGGGTAAGGGGGCAGCCCATCAGGGCCTAGCGCTCCGATATGCCATGTGCGTTTTCTTGGAGCAGTTCTGGTTTGTTTCCAGTGGGAATCGCTGAGGCTCCCACTTTGACCAGTAGAGCCTGCGATCCAGAACCCCCAGGTCAGGTAAGTGTGGTGGTGGGGTAGCAATGGGTAGGGCTGGGTGAGCCAGAGCTGCTTGTTGCTGCTGCTGCCAGAGCTGGACCCGGTGGCATCCTGACTCTGCAAGGTGCGGGGTGAAATCTACCCCGGCGCCTAGCTGAGTGGGGTCGTCTGGTGCTGCTGACTTGCATCTAGTAAATAGCTAAGTGTCTACTAAGAAGACAGCCACATTGCGTTTTGTGGGCCTTACTCCCAGGTAAGGGTGTGTGGGGCTGAAAAGCCACTACAGTAGTATCTCTGGTTACATACTTAATTCGTTCTGGAGGTCCGTTCTTAACCTGAAACTGTTCTTAACCTGAAGCACCACTTTAGCTAATGGGGCCTCCTGCTGCTGCCGCTGCATGATTTCTGTTCTCATCCTGAAGCAAAGTTCTTAACCCAAGGTACTATTTCTGGGTTAGCGGAGTCTGTAACCTGAAGCGTATGTAACCTGAAGCATATGTAACCCGAGGTACCACTATATACAGAACTCCTAGTGCAGCTTTTGGACTGTAACTGTAGCTTTCCCCCTGTGTGTCAAATAATTGGGGTCACATAAGTGTTGTTTACTTTTTATAATACATAGAAGATCAGCAGTTTGAGTCCCTGCAATGGAGTGAGCTCCCATTGCTCTATCCCAGCTCCTGTCAACATAGCAGTTCTAAAGCACACCAGTGCAAATAGATAAATAGGCACCGCTGTGGCAGGAAGGTAAATGGCATTTCCGTGAACTCTGGCTTCCATTACGGTGTCCCATTGTGCCAGAAGCAGTTTGGTCATGCTGGCCACATGACCCAGAAAAGCTGTCTGTGGACAAACGCCGACTCCTTCAGCCTGAAAGCAAGTTGAACGCTCCAACCTTTTACTGGACTTAACCATCCAGGGATCCTTTATATTTAGCTTGTCTTTCTAACTGGGCTTTTAGTGTTGCAGCTCTGGCCCCCCTGGTACTGGCTTTCAGCCAAGACCAGGCTCCCATGCATGAATGATATGTAGCTGTCTACTGAATAAGTGTTTGTTTAAGAAGGCTTCAGCTGAGGTGTGGCTCAGTCATTTATAAAATAAAATACTATTCAACATTTCTCTGATAAGAGTAGGAACATCCTAAGGAAAAGCAGGACATTCCAGGATCAAATCAGAAACCAGGATAGCTTCTGTATGTCCAGAACTGTCCTTGGAAAATCTTATTCTTCTTTGGTGATCACTCGTAGCCAAGTAAGATGTCTTCCATAAACACGGTTTTAACAATGAGTCTGTAAATGATTGTGAAGGCCAATTCTGGATCAACCCGTCCTTCCACAGTGGGGACATAGGTTCCCAGGTGGGAGTTGATCACAGGGTGGATTTGCCAAGCGTGCCTTCCTCTTAGCATGTTTCTTCCTTGTGTTCTGAGTTCGAGTGTCTTCAAAGCCCATGACACCTTTGGTAAAGGCTGTTCTCCAACTGGAACGCTCACAAGCCAGTGTTTCCCAGTTGTCGGTGTTTATACTACTTTTTTTAGGTTTGCCTTGAGACAGTCTTTAAACCTCTTTTGTTGACCACCAGCATTACACTTTCCATTTTTAAGTTCAGAATAGAGTAGTTGCTTTGGAAGATGATCATCAGGCATCCACACAACATGACCAGTCCAACGAAGTTGATGTTGAAGAATCATTGCTTCAACACTGGTGATCTTTACTTCATCCAGTACACTGATTTTAGTTTGCCTGTCTTCCCAAGTGATGTGTAAGATTTTTCAGAGACACTGTTGATGGAATCTGTTGGCATGAGCCAACAGTGTGACGCGGCAGCTAAAAAAGCCAATGCAATTCTGGGCTGCATCAATAGGAGTATAGCATCTAGATCAAGGGAAGTAATAGTGCCACTGTATTCTGCTCTGGTCAGACCTCACCTGGAGTACTGTGTCCAGTTCTGGGCACCACAGTTCCAGAAGGACACTGAGAAACTGGAACGTGTCCAGAGGAGGGCAACCAAAATGGTCAAAGGCCTGGAAACGATGCCTTATGAGGAACGGCTAAGGGAGCTGGGCATGTTTAGCCTGGAGAAGAGGAGGTTAAGGGGTGATATGATAGCCATGTTCAAATATATAAAAGGATGTCACATAGAGGAGGGAGAAAGGTTGTTTTCTGCTGCTCCAGAGAAGCGGACACGGAGCAATGGATCCAAACTACAAGAAAGAAGATTCCACCTAAACATTAGGAAGAACTTCCTGACAGTAAGAGCTGTTGGACAGTGGAATTTGCTGCCGGAGTGTGGTGGAGTCTCCTTCTTTGGAGGTCTTTAAGCAGAGGCTTGACAACCATATGTCAGGAGTGCTCTGATGGTGTTTCCTGCTTGGCAGGGGGTTGGACTCGATGGCCCTTGTGGTCTCTTCCAACTCTATGATTCTATGATTCTAAGGAGTTGCAGATGGTGTTTGTAAGTGGTCCATGTTTCACAAGCAGATAGTAAGGTTGGTAGTACAATAGCTTTGTAGACAAGCATTTTGTTTTCTCTGAGAATGTCCCGGTCCTCAAACACTCTGCACTTCAATCAGGAGAAAGCCGCACATAGGAGCACCTTGAGGGTCTGAAATATTGACGGTACACCTATGGATTTATTGCCCGTAGAGTGAACAGAGATAGTTTTAATTGTCTTTCGAATTTTCATTTCTTGGGATTCTTTTTTATACCTTGCATGCCACTTTGACGGCCTCAGGCTGAGAAGAGGTTTACAAATCCGCAGACTCAATAAATGCATGCATATGTGAAATAAATTCTGTGCTAGGATATGGAAATCCAAATAATTCCTCCCCCTGCCTTTTTGCTTGCAGATACTTTCCAAAATGAAGGGGGGGGGGGGAATGAACATCTAAAGTGGGCCGTTGCAATGCAAAATATATTAGGAGTTGATTTAGGAGTAAAAGGATCTGTTTTCTCAAAAAGAAAAAAGAAAAAACAACCACCAATATCTTTCACTCTAATGAGTACTCAAACATAAGTCTGTGGGAAATTAAAAGGTTGCTGTAAGCAGGGAGAGGGGGGCTGTGTACCCACTGTGTGATTCACATCATGGCAGGGGGGCAGAGAGGGGAGGGTGACTGCATTTAAATAAAAAATCAAAGCAAAAGGCATCAACTCTGCGGCTATATGCATTAATTAAAAGAAGTTTGTTAAACTAAATTTGAAAAAAAACTTCTTTAATTGTGTTTACCCAAAAGCCTTTTCTTCCTAATTTAAACAGCATAAACATCTGGACTAAAGCAATATTAGAATCATGGCAGTAGTCAAGCAAATCTTGTGGAAAATAATGAAATTAGATCCCTGGTGTTGTGACAAAGACGGGGCAGGATACATCAGTTCGATGTTAATAAAATTTCCATGAATGACTGAATACAATTAAGAAATTGTCAGTTGCGGCAATGAACTTTTGTAGCTCGTAGATGTTTGCATCATTTGATTATGCTGGCAATTTAAAATTGTTTGTTAGTGTCTGTGTTGGGATATTAATTATGACCTTTATTACAGCCCACAATTAAACCAGTCATACAGCAATGAGCTGCCTGCCTCGTGACGGGGGGAAATATCTGAACTGTTTGCCGGGTGTTGGCTGACCCTGATCTTTCAAACTGGAGATGATTTGAAATAATGCAGGGTGTGACATAAAGAAATAAATAAGTCTGTGAATAAACAGACACGGCTGAGTTGAGCCAACACTTCCATTTAACAGAGTGTTGTTGTTTTTAATGAAATGAGTAGTATTGTGGGTGGAGTGTGGGACTGAATAGGGAGTCTAAGGTTCAACATGCCGCTCATCCACGACACTAATCATAGCATAGACATAGCATAACTCGCTTACTCAGAGTAGACCTATTTAAATCAATGCACTGCTCTGTGTATGATTACTGCTGGGTATTATTCTTGGCTACAGCTACACGGTGGAACTCCCTGCCTGTGGACATCCAGCAGGCTATTTTTCATATTGTTGTTAGCCGCTCTGAGCCTGGCTTCGGCTGAGGAGGGTGGGATATAAATAAAATATTATTATGATGATTAAGACAAAGCTACCCAGGTGCTTAGAAAGCTGAGGTAATTTTAATCTGTCTTAGTATTTTGACTTTTGGATGTTGCACATTTTCCAGTTTTGTCTTTTGTATATCACTTTTTTTGAGGGCAGAAGGAGAAGGGGACGACAGAGGACGAGATGGTTGGACAGTGTTCTTGAAGCTACCAGCATAAATTTGACCAAACTGCAGGAGGCAGCGGAAGACAGGAGTGCCTGGCGTGCTCTAGTCCAGGGGGTCATGAAGAGTCGGACATGACTAAACAACTAAAGAACAACAACAACATATCGCTTTGTAGTTGTTGAGGGACGCATGTGGCTCTGTGGTCTAAACCACTGAGTCTCTTGGGCTTGCCGATCGTAAGGTCAGCGTTTCGAATCCCACAATGGGGTGAGCTCCCGTCCTCTGTCCCAGCTCCTGCCAACCTAGCAGTTCGAAACCACACCAGTGCAAGTAGATAAATAGGTACCGCTGCGGCGGGAAGGTAAACGGCGTTTCCATGCACTCTGGTTTCCATCACAGTGTCCCGTTGCACCAGAAGTGGTTTAGTCCTGCTGGCCGCATGACCCATAAAGCTGTCTGTGAACAAACGCCAGCTCCCTTGGCCTGAAAGCAATTTGAGCGCCACAACCCCATAGTCACCTTTGACGGGACTTAACCGTCCAGGGGTCCTTCACCTTTTACCCTTTTTTGTTGTGGGTGTTGTTTACAATCAAGCGGTGTATATATTGTATGAAATAAGTGAGAAGCAATGAACCTTTGGGTGATTTCTTTGAGCATGTGAACAGGTAAATGGGCAAGATGTGGTCTGCACCCCCAATGATACTGTGCACTCCAGATGTATCTGTCCCCAATGGGCGACTGGTGTTAGTCCGAAGAGGGCTACCTTACTTGGGCTCAGCTCAGAGTTTCCGGGCTGACCAGCGTTCCAGTCCTAATGTTGGAAACCATCTTTGTGGGCAAGGCTGCCACTCTCAAACTAACATGAACCGTGCATCAGCTGGAAGGGCGCTCGCTGTGTCCCTGAAGGGGTGGGATTCATCCTGCACATTCACAACAGCTCCATCGCACCTTCAACCAGAATGCCGCTCTATTTTGCGCTGCTCTGGTTGCAACTGAAGTCCTAGGTGTTATTCACATCACACACTCCATCAGTGTAAGGATTTGCACTTGCGCTAATGGACTTCCCCCTACATGTGCTGTGCACTCTCCCCAGATATGTTCCAGAGGATTGGGGGGAACCCCTAGAAATGATTTAGGGGGTTGGTGTGGGAGGAGAGGAGGGAGAAATGTTTTGTTGCACAAGCAGAAGTCCATGCACTGATGCAACATTCATGCAATGCTATGCTGGGTGCACCCATTGTTTCAGGCATTCTAAGAAGGCTGTGTGCATTTTCCCTTTAAACCTCCAGATACTCGTCTTCCCTCAGACTAGGGAAAACCCTGCTGCCGGCCTGTCTTAAATGCTTACCAATGAGCCACTGTTGATCAAGTAGTTACCAACAGCCCAAATTCAGTAGCCAAGGCTCAACAAACAACATTTAGCCATTCTGTTGTGTGTTCAGAGTGTCCGGAGCACTTCATGGGCATTGCCTTGTTATAATCCTTACAGCAATGACCCTGTAAGATAGGGTAACATCATGCTTACACTGGAGGTGTGCAAAGGGAGCTTAAAGAAAGCAGGTTGGCTAAGGCCATCAAGTGTGTTGATGACAGAGGAGAGAACTGAACCAGAGATTTTCTATCTCATAGTCACAATCTGGAGTGTGTCTCTGTTCCCAAACAAACGGTAGTGTGATGTTCAGTATGAACCCAAAAGATCTCCTCTCCAAGCAAGGAAATGCACACTTTTCTTATCTCTTTTTCATCAGTCCTGGAAACTCATGTTGTCTTATTGCGCTATATTGAGAGGTTTCCATCATAATTGGAACATGTCCTTGTTATTTGCACACTTAGATACTTCTGGTAGTGATGGTGACCAGAGTTGGCCCCACCCAGGCCCTTGAGATTGTCCCCAGACCCCACATTTTCCTGAGACAAGCCCCTTGTCAGCTCCAGAAGGATATTATGGTCAACAGTATCAAAAGCCACCAAGAGGTCAAGATGAACGAGGAGGGCCACACTCTCTCAATCTCTCTCTTGACAAATATACCAGGGTGCTTTAAGTGCCATGACCAGGCCTGGAGTCAGACTGGAATGGAACCAAGTGATCAGTTTGCTTCGAACATGCCTGAAGCTGGGCTATCGGCACCTTGCCCCAAAAGAGGATATTCAACACTGGGTGATAGTATTTTAATATTTCTGAGCCCAGAGATGCCTTCTTAAGGAAGGGGTGTGTCACCACCTCCTCCAAGGCAGATGGCACCTCCCACTTTTCCAGTGAAGCATTAATGACCTTAAAACCAGTGTTTTTTCTCTCCTATAAAAATAAGTGCTGGTACTCACCATGAAGGGTTTTTTTAACAACAACAAAATAAGTGCTGCTACTGCGTACCCCTGAATACTCCCTAAAAAAAAGAGAGAGCTGTGCTTAAAACCTTGAAAATATCATAGTTTCTTCTGAATAGATAAGCTTCCCTGTGTTCTATGAATGGCCCCACAAAGCCTAACAGATAAGAAGGACCAGATCAGCAAGAAATCAGATAAATAGAAAGCCAATACAGTGGTACCTCGGGTTAAGAACTTAATTCGTTCTGGAGGTGCATTCTTAACCTGATACTGTTCTTAACCTGAAGCACCACTTTAGCTAACAGGGCCTCCCGCTTCCACCATGCCGCCACCACACGATTTCTGTTCTCATCCTGAAGCAAAGTTCTTAACCCGAGGTACTATTTCTGGGTTAGCAGAGTCTGTAACCTGAAGCGTCTGTAACTCGAGGTACCACTGTACTATTTCACACATTCCAAAATTTGGCCTATTCTAATGGAGGTGCAATTCTATTGTTCCTGTTGTTGTAGCAGGTGATGAAGTCATACCGTGTCACTGCAAAATTGTCAGATTACTTATGTCCGTGTAGAAACCTGAGTTTGGAAGTCAATCCTTGCCACGCGAGAGCGGAACATGCCAGACTTTTCTGCATCAACATGACATTCTGTATGGTTCTCAGCCCCAAATTGGACCTGCAACCCTCTTCCATGCATTCAGAAAATGGAATTGATTGCCATGTAATTCATTGGAGCTCTTCACTGCTGGATCACTACCCCTGCAGAGCCACAGGAGGGCGCTCAAGCACACGGGTGGCATCTCTTGACAGTTGGGGTGGCAGATGGGCTGGCAAAACTCAGCTGTGGGGGTGGCGGATGGCACGGCTCACTCCTCCGTCTTCTGAAGGAACTGTTTAGCGCTGGAGGCGAACGGGGAACTTGGTAAATGTTCAAATCTCTGTTGTTTTTGTTTTCCCACATACCGATGCCTGTCTTTCCGCGCCCCCTCCTCGTATTCCCTTGTGAAACGCAACCATAACTGAATGCTCAGATGAGCAACTGCCATCTCTGCAGCCCTACCAGAGAAATGTGAGATTGTCAGGTGAGATTGCAGGGGCCCTGCAAACACAGGGGGGTAGCTAGGGACTGCACTGGGGAATCCTGTGGGTTGTATAGAGGGCATATACCAGAGTCAGAAAGAGAGAGAAAGTTAGAAGGTGCCTTGTGTCAATTCAGACCATTGGTCCGTTGAACCTGTGATGGGCGCAACTGTCTATTTCCATTCTCTGTCCACTCTTCATTCATAAATCAATTCTCTCCTGTTTCAGCATGCATTAAGATTTAAAATATGGGACGCGGGTGGCGCTGTGGGTAAAAGCCTCAGCGCCTAGGGCTTGCCGATCGAAAGGTCGGCGGTTCGAATCCCCGTGGTGGGGTGCGCTCCCGTTGTTCAGTCCCAGCGCCTGCCAACCTAGCAGTTCGAAAGCACTCCCGGGTGCAAGTAGATAAATAGGGACCGCTTACTAGCGGGAAGGTAAACGGCGTTTCCGTGTGCGGCTCTGGCTCGCCAGAGCAGCGATGTCACGCTGGCCACGTGACCTGGAAGTGTCTCCGGACAGCGCTGGCCCCCGGCCTCTTGAGTGAGATGGGCGCACAACCCTAGAGTCTGTCAAGACTGGCCCGTACGGGCAGGGGTACCTTTACCTTTACCTTAAGATTTAAAATGCACGTGCAGTGATTTGAAATCATGATATCCTAGAGTTGGAAGGGACCACAAGGGTCATCTAGTTCAACCCAATGCAATGCAGGAATCTCAGCTAAAACATACATGACAGATAGCCATCCAACCTCTGCTTAAAATCCTCCAAGGAAGGGGAGTCCACAACCTCCCGAGGGAGACTGTTCCACTGTTAAACAGCTCTTACTGCCAAAAAGAGGGAACGGGTGGCGCTGTGGTCTAAACCTCTGAGCCTGTTGGGTTTTCCAATCGGAAGGTCGGCGGTTCGAATCCACACGACAGGGTGAGCCCCCTTTCCTCTGTCCCAGCTTCTGCCAACTTAGTTCGAAAGCACACCAGTGCAAGTAGATAAATAGGTACCACTGCGGCGGGAAGGTAAACGGCGTTTCCGTGCACTCTGGCACTCATCATGGTGTCCCATTGTGCCAGAAGCGGTTTAGTCATGCTGGCCACATGACCTGGAAAGCTGTCTGTGGACAAACACTGGCTCCCTCAGCCTGGAAAGTGAGATGAGCATCACACCCGATAGTTGCTTTTGACTGGGCTTAACCATCCAGGGGTCCTTTACCTTTACCCTTTTACCTTTACTGTCAAAAAAGTGTTCCTAATGTTTAGGAATCCCCTTTCTTGTAATTTGAAGCCGTTGGTTTGAGTGCATTCATACTTTTCTTAACAAAATCACAAAAAATCATAATCAGATATGTCTTTAGATTTTTTATTTAAAACATTGAAATCTTTATCCATCTCAATGTACAGTCGTACCTTGGTTCTCAAATGCCTTGTGACTTGAACATTTTGGCTGCCAAATGCCGCAAAAGTGTTCCGGTTTGTGAATGTTTTTTGGAAGCCAAACATCTGACACGACCTCTGCAGCTTCCGATTGAGTACAGGAAGCTCCTGCAGCCAATCGGAAGCTGTGCCTTGGTTTTTGAACATTTTCGGAAGTCAATTGGACTTCCGGAATGGATTTCATTCAAGAACCAAGGTACTGTTAGGATATTTCCATTCCACCTTAAAAGGGAGCAGGCTTTGTGAGTCACAGAGTCTGCGTATTTCCTGTTCACAGGAAGTTTATGTTTTGTCTATTGCTTTCATTTCTCTCTCTGTGCCTGAGACACCGAAGCAGGCAGTCATGTTTTCTTTGTTATGACCAACGCTGAATAAACTTGTAAATAATGCTCTCCTGCGTGCATCTTTCGCTGTGTGAATTCTGCTGATAGAGCGTGCATCAGCTCTGGAATGTGGCAAGCTATTTCTGGAGCTCGTGTCGCTAATTTCTGATACTGCGTGTCTACGGGAGATCAATGGATTGCAATGGAGATGACGTGGAGTCATGATGGACTTTGTCTCCCTGGCAGTATCCCAACAGGTACAACTGTACACATTTCTTATATTTTTTTAAAAAAACATCCTAAAACAGACTGTTGCTTATGCATTTTGCAACTTTTCTCCGAGCCAGAATCGCCATTGGAAAATAAGACAAATATGAAACCCTAAGTTATCTGACCAAATAAAAGCCCCTTCCATCCTTATAGTGTTCGCCCAGCATTGTCCAGTCTGGCAGCAGATCCGCAGAACCTCAGCCAGAGAGGTCTTTCCCATCCGATGACCTTTTAAACTAGAGATGCCAGGATTGAACCTCAGACCTTCTGAATGCAAAGGTCTGCTGGTCTGCTCCTAGGCCAAATTTGAGGTTCTTGTGTGAATCCACAAAGCCCTGAATAACTTGGTTCTCTTGATCCCTTATGCTTTACCACGATCACTGAGGTCTTCTGATGCAGCTGGAGGCTGGTTCATCTAAGCAAGTGCCCCATCAGACTCAGTCTGCCCTCGGCCAGCGTGGTGTAGTGGTTAAGAGTGGTGGACTCGTAATCTGGTGAACCGGGTTCGCTTCCCCGCTCCTCCACATGCAGCTGCTCGGTGACCTTGGGCTAGTCATACTTCTCTGAAGTCTCTCAGCCCCACTCACCTCACAGAGTGTTTGTTGTGGGGGAGGAAGGGAAAAGGAGATTGTGAGCCGCTTTGAGACTCCTTAGGGTAGTGATAAAGTGGGATATCAAATCCAGACTCTTCTTCTTCTCACCCAGCTCCCACTTGCTTGCCTTCCAAGGTAAAGGTAAAGGGACACCTAACCATTAGGTCCAGTCGTGATGGACTCTGGGGTTGCGGCGCTCATCTCGCTTTATGGGCCAAGGGAGCCGGCGTACAGCTTCCGGGTCATGTGGCCAGAATGACTAAGCCACTTCTGGCGAACCAGAGCAGTGCACGGAAATGCCGTTTACCTTCCCGCCGGAGCGGTATCTATTTATCTACTTGCACTTTGACGTGCTTTCGAACTGCTAGGTTGGCAGGAGCTGGGACCGAGCAACGGGAGCTCACCCCATTGCGGGGATTTGAACCGCCGACCTTCTGATCAGCAAGTCCTAGGCTTAGCTTTCTTACTTACAACCAACTAATAATTCCACAGAGATGAGGAGGAGGAGGACAAAACCCGGTACTTTGGACTACAAATCCCGTCAGCTCCAGCCGGCATGGTCCCAAACACATGGGCCAGAGTGTTCCTGGTTGCCAACAGCTGAACTGCACACACAATCGGTTATGTGCATGCATGTCACATTGAGGTAATGGCTCTGGTCCTTGTATAACGGTTGTTGAATAAGTATTGAGATACCCAATGCCAACAAATACCTGTTTATTGCTCTGGCTCTTGTAAATACATATGCCTCGATTAAATCATTCCTAATTAACCACAGCCAGATTTTATTTCCGTGTGACGCCTTCACATTGTCAGCCTAGGTACAGTGACATTCAGGTTGCCTGATAAGTGGTAAATAAATCTGTAGGTCAAACCGTACTTGTATGCCTTTCCAACTATTATCACTTCAGCTTTTGAATAACATTTATTCTGTAATTAATGGTTGTCAGCCTGTAATTTCCCCCTCTCCCAGTCATGACTTGGAACGCTTCACATTTTTCATTAATTTCCACAGTGTTTACAACATATACATGTAGTTATAGTGTAAGGATACTTTCTTTTTGTAAAAAATAAATTAAAAATTAAATAACACGTTTTGTGTATAGTTCGTTCAATGTTTTTCCTCCTCCAAAGGAAGAAAAGCAGAGGAAGATTTCCTTCGATGATATGTCAGGCTGTCTCCTTAGAATGCCCTCTTTATTTTCCTCTCTTGACATTGCTTTCTTTTCTTTTCAAGAGTGTGAGCTGTGAGGTGGTAGTTCCCCTGTTTCTAATTATACCCCTTGCTCAGAACTGCAGGTAGGGGAAAGGCTGCTCCACTCAGTGGCGTAGCATGGGGGGTGCAGGGGGGGCCGGCCTCACCAGGCACAACATCTGGGGGTTAGGGTTAGGGGGCGCAAATCCACGGGTTAGGGGGCGCAAATCCACGGGTTAGGGGGTGCAAATTATTTGCCTTGCCCCGGGTGCTGACAACCCATGCTATGCCACTGGCTCCACTTACATCCTGCTAGTCCAGCATCCTGTTCTCACAGTGGCCAGCCAGTTGCCCACAGGGAACCCTCAAGCAGAATTTGAGCACAAGAGCGCTCGCCCTTCCTCTGGTTTCCAGCAAACATCACTGCCTCCATCTGCTGCTGATAGCCCTCTCCTCCAGGAATTTGTATATGTTGTATATTGGGACGCAGGTGGCGCTGTGGGTAAAAGCCTCAGCGCCTAGGACTTGCCGATCGAAAGGTCGGCAGTTCGAATCCCCGCGGCGGGGTGTGCTCCCGTTGTTCGGTCCCAGCGCCTGCCAACCTAGCAGTTCGAAAGCACTCCCGGGTGCAAGTAGATAAATAGGGACCGCTTTCTAGCGGGAAGGTAAACGGTGTTTCCGTGTGTGGCTCTGGCTCGCCAGAGCAGTGATGTCACACTGGCCACGTGACCCGGAAGTGTCTCCGGACAGCGCTGGCCCCCGGCCTCTTGAGTGAGATGGGTGCACAACCCTAGAGTCTGTCAAGACTGGCCCGTACGGGCAGGGGTACCTTTACCTTTACCATGTTGTATATGTTGGTGGCTGTCACATCCTCCTGGGGGAGTAAGTCCATTGTTTATTTCTTTATTTCTTTTTAAATGTATTTATTTGGTTTTTCAGATTAAAGTTTTACAATCACATATCCAACATACAACATAAAAACAAGATCCCAAGGAATCTCCTGGACTTCCCTCCCTCCCCTTTGTGGGTCCTATTGTTAATCATTTCCTCCTGCATCTTCTATGATGATCCAAATCTTTTACATCTCCATTATGTCCAAAATTCACCATTAAACTACAGTCATACCTCGGGTTGAAGTAGCTTCGGGATAAGTATTTTCGGGTTGTGCGCTGTGGCAACCCGGAAGTAACAGAGTGCATTACTTCTGGGTTTCGCCGTTTGTGCATGCACAGACGGTCAAAATGACGTCACGCGCAGAAGCAGCGGATCGCGACCCACGCAGATGCGGGTTGCATTTGTTTCTGGATGTGAACGGGCCTCGGGAACGGATCCCATTCACATCCAGAGGTACCACTGTACAAGTGTTATTCCAATCCTACTAACGGCTTTAGCTGTTTACAATGGTTTTTAAGATAAATTATAATTTCTCCCCATCCTTATTAAAAAATTTGGTCTTCCTGATTTCTGATTCTTCTGGTCATTTTAGCCATTTCAGCATAATCCATCAACTTCATCTGCCATTCTTCTCTAGTATGGACTTTATCTTCTTTCCATCTCTGGGCCAAGAACATCCGCGCAGCTGTGGTCACATACATAAATAGTCTTTTCTGCTCCTGTGGGATTTTGTCACCTACAATTCCTAAAAGAAAGGCTTAAGTTTTTTTAAAGAAGTTATTTTAAACATTTTTTTAACTCATTATATATCATTTCCCAAAATTCTTTTACTACCTTACATTTCTCACAGTACTCACAGTACTCACCTGGAGTACTCACAGTACTCACCTGGAGTACTCACAGTACTCACCTGGAGTACTGTGTCCAGTTCTGGGCACCACAGTTCAAGAAGGACACTGACAAACTGGAACGTGTCCAGAGGAGGGCAACCAAAATGGTCAAAGGCCTGGAAACGATGCCTTATGAGGAACGGCTAAGGGAGCTGGGCATGTTTAGCCTGGAGAAGAGGAGGTTAAGGGGTGATATGATAGCCATGTTCAAATATATAAAAGGATGTCACATAGAGGAGGGAGAAAGGTTGTTTTCTGCTGCTCCGGAGAAGCGGACACGGAGCAATGGATCCAAAGTACAAGAAAGAAGATTCCACCTAAACATTCGGAAGAACTTCCTGACAGTAAGAGCTGTTCGACAGTGGAATTTGCTGCCAAGGAGTGTGGTGGAGTCTCCTTCTTTGGAGGTCTTTAAGCAGAGGCTTGACAACCATATGTCAGGAGTGCTCTGATGGTGTTTCCTGCTTGGCAGGGGGTTGGACTTGATGGCCCTTGTGGTCTCTTCCAACTCTATGATTCTATGATTTCCACCACATGTGATAGAAGGTGCCTTCTTTTTTCTTACATTTCCAAAATACATTTGACCTGTAAGTCCATTGTTTAACACTACACTGTGTGAAGAAGTATTTTCTTTTATCTGTCATGAATCTCCCGACAGTGGCTGGCCACGCTGAGGACTAGGTAGATTTTGGGTTTTATCCAGCAGGTTTCTCCTTATGTTATTACATTTCACCTTGCATATGAAGGTCCTGAGTAGCCTTGAGCCTCGAGCATGCTTCAGCCCCACTCACCCTTTCCTGGAACACCACACTGATTGTCAGGAGCATCCTACACGTGAGCAGGAACCTGGCAGACACACATGTCCTGCTGGCATGTTCTCTCCCTCCTGGTCATTTGTTCGGGAGACTCAAAGTCTTTCTCCAGCCCGAGCATCACAGCGACTGATGCCTCAGAGACATCAGCACACTTTAGGATCAGCAGAGTGTTGGAAGTCTGCGTGACAGACTCAGTAGCGCAGCAATATTGGCTAAACTACTTTATTTACATATAATACACTCAGAGCATTCTGACTTAGCTGCTTCCTCTTTCTCATCAGACAGCAAAGAGAGAGAACAAAGGACAAAAGTCCCACACCATGGAAATACAGTAATACAAACATCCTGTCTCCGTCACTTCCCACAAGGTGGGAAATGTGGGAAAACATACACCGTCATGTGCTAAAAACGACCCCATGACTGCAAGCACAGGGAAGGAATCCTAACACTGACAATGGTGACAGCAACGGAAACACCAGCCATTGACACAACCACCTCTGATTCACATCTTCTCCCACTTCATGGAGCCCACTTGGCTCCTTGGTCTATATACCAGAGGTCAGGGCAATGAAACAAGTTGGGAGACATTTTGAACAGTGGAGGAAAACTCCAGAAGAAGACAAGTGAACAGTGTTCCTTACAGAGCCTACTTACTGGTAGTAGTAGAAGAAGGCATCTTTGCATCCTCATTGTCCCATCCAGGAGAGCTTTCAGTTGGTAAGGCTAAAGAATACAGACAAGGTGCTTGGTTTGGTTTGGTTTGGTTTGGTTTGGTTGACCTCCTGACTGCAGTGACTCTTGGTCAGTGATAGGATTATTCCAACATCTTCTTCTTCTTTGGCGATCACTCGTAGCCGAGTAAGATTGTCTTCCATAAACATGGTTTTCACAATGAGTCCGTAAGTGACTGTGGAGGCCAATGTCAGGTCTGAACATAATCTTCAAGAGCATGGGGTTGCTTCCTCCCATTTTTTTCCGGCTGGTGGAAAATAAACCCTAAAAATCAAACCCTGTCCTGGAAATGTGAGAAAGGAAGAATTTTTGGCCAACTCTTTTGCACTCGAATTCCTTCTGCCAATATAACCAGAAGATCCCATTGACTCTTTTGGGAACACAAATTCTCTGCCCTGAGGGCAGTGGGGAAGGCATTGAAAATATGTGTTGGATGTGTGTTCAAATGAACCAATTCCACCTCATTTTGGAACTGGGGTGTGGAACCTCTTCGGAATTTGTGGGGCGACTACTCTTGCTGGCTGGGCGTGATGGGAACTGGAGTCCAACAGCACCTGGAGGGACATAGATTAGCTATCCCCGCTTGAGAATTTATCCCTGTCGTCAGCCTAAGAAACCCCACTCTAAAGGGAAGGGCTGTAGCTCAGTAATGGAACACCTGCTTGGCATGCAGAAGGCCTCAGGTTCCATTCCTGGCATTTCCATGGAGGGAGCCACTCCTGAAACCTTGGACAGCCACTGCCAATCATTGCAGGCAATACTAAGCTGACTCAGTTTAAAGCAAGTTATGCAAATAGGATGCAATGTAGTCTCAGAAACCGTCCTTCTGTGTGGCTTTCCCCAGCCCGCTGCTACCCTTCCAGGTATAAATCTCAAGAAAATGATTGCGATTTGCAAGGCATATGTCCAAAGTTTACTGGTGGCGAGAGAAAACAAATGCCACTTCCATTAATGCTCGTTTTATGAATGAAAAGGCTGTTCCTACCTGATTGTAAATTGATTAGCACCGGAGGTATAACCTCATGCTTCTTTGTTCACTAATAAGCTAAGCAAATTAAATTAAGTGGGGTTGTCCTTTTCTCTTTTGCTACAAGGGAAATCCTGGGAGGTTCCTGGAAGGCTATATCTTATGTGGGAGAAGGCTGCCTTGACGGTCAGAAATAATTTCATACAACAGCCAGATCGACAAATTTACTCTGATTGTCTGTATTTTGTTTTATTTTTTGGGGAAAAAAATAGAGAGAGAGAGAGAGAGAGAAATAAATAAAAGAGTGCTCCTGGCCTGGAGACTAGAGTAAATCACAAAAGTGATCTCAAGTGAACAGAGATAGATTTCTGGAATACGGTGTGCAATGAAACCACTGACCTCTCTTACAAGTTCATGTCTTTCTCTAGAGAAACAGATGGGTAATAGCATAATGCCGAAATCATGCGCTACATAATATGGACCTCGTGATTGCAGACCTGATTGCTTGCCATATGGTAACTGAAGGGTTGAAAAAGAAAATGGGATGATATGCAAACCTTTTAAAAAACAACATTTTTATGGAATGGCCATTACATTAAAACCCAAACTCTGCAAATGGAAGGTGGAGGGTGGGGGGCGGAGAGGAGAAGGAACTGCAGTGAATAATGATGAAATAACAAAGCAATAAAGGGGAGGTAGAAGGAGCTGATCCGTACGGATTCTGCCCCCCCCAGTTGCTGTCAATATGCAAAACGACACAGGCCTTAAAGTTGCTGGCTGGCTGGCTTTATTTTGTCTCTCTGCGCAGTGTGATGGGTGTCGAGTGCAATTTGACGGGGCATCGGGAGACTGTAGGGCAGGGATCCTGAGAAAGGGAGTTTTGGGGATTTGCAGTGTGTTAGGCGGTGGAGAAGTGATGCGAGTGGTGCTTTGGGTTAAACCACAGAGCCTAGGACTTGCCAATCAGAAGGTCGGCAGTTTGAATCCACGCAACGGGGCGAGCTCCCATTGCTCGGTCCCTGCTCCTGCCAACCTAGCAGTTTGAAAGCACATCAAAGTGCAAGTAGATAAATATGTACCGCTCCGGCGGGAAGGTAAACGGCGTTTCTGTGCACTGCTCTGGTTCACCATGACCTGGAAGCTGTACGCCGGCTCCCTTGGCCAATAAAGCGAGATGAGTTGCCGCAACCCCAGAGTCGGCCACGACTGGACCTAATGGTCAGGGGTCCCTTTACCTAAGCAGGTGGGGGGAATTGAACATGGGGGAAAGAGTCTCGGTGGATAGCTGTTGCTTTGCTGCCCATCTCAAGTGCATGCCCTCTCGTGACTTTCAGAAGTAAATATGACCACTCTTTGATTAGCTCTATAATAGCCCCTTTATTCTCGTAGTGGACTGCTGTGTCTTGACAGGGGATGACAACTGGCTAACCCCCGCACATGAGCAGTGTCCGAAGACCTGTGCAATGATCTGACTCAGACTGAGTTCCTCTTCCGCATGAGTCAGAGATGCTTTGGAACGGGAAGAGCACTGAAACGGCGCTCCCTTTCCCTTTTGCGTCACGTCAATGTCCAAAGTTGTGTTATGCGACAGCCCCTTTGGTGCAGCAGCAGTAAGTTTTGAATCTCTTTTAAGAGCCCATTCTGACCTACTTAAGAAGCAAGCAAAGACTGCATAATGTATTTAGGTCAAGCATTGTGTCTAAGCTGCTCATTGCTCTTGTCATCGCCCAGCTTACTGTGCAAACCACAAGCATATGACTGATATAAACATTCCTTTAGTCAAAGAATGCTATTTTCAACTGAAACACACACACACATCCTCTGTATTGCTGCAGCTAAGAAGACCTGGGTTTCCTTAGACCTCTTCCTTCTTAATGTGTTCTGCAAGCTTGGGAGTTTTCCAAATCTCAGGGCTGCCGGGAATGTCATCCAGGAAGGCCTCATATAGAATGGGAGCAGCTTAGATTCGGGAACAAACAAGGGAGTCAGCAATTTTATCAGGCCATGTAGGGCTCTTTTTACTGGTTCCTCAGGTCACCTGATCCCAGATGGAATGAAAGCACATTGGTTATGATCTCCCTCCATTGTTGGAGGCAGTACACTTCGGAATACCAGTACCGGGTGTTCTTTGGTCACCTATAATGTTGTCTTCCACCCCTTTAGTGCCGCCATATGTCTGGATTCTCCCGGACATTACTGGGTTTTCAAAGGTGGAATTGATGTCTGGGGGCTGTGGGATTTCCGAAAGGCAGTGCTTTGTCCTGAATCTTAGGCAAGTCAATTGAAAAATCATGTTTCTGTGACGCTTTTGTAAAAGAAACCTCGACGATTTGGGGGCCTTCCTAAAAAAACTTTCGAGGTGTCCTTGTTTTTACTTTTTGAAATATGGCAACCCTGCTCCTCCTGAAGATCTAGTTTAAAGCTCTCCTGATCAGCTTCATGAGACTCTTGACATATTCTTGCCAACTGTGCTGGGCCCAGGGATAACCCATGAAATGTGGTCCAGGACTGGTCCAGAATCCGAAGGTTCCATTAAAAGTCAATCCGACAGGTACAGGATCTGGCATACAGCAGTGTTGCTCCCGCAACCCGGGGCAGGGTCCGACAACCTTTTATCTTTGTCGGGGTAACGGCCGGTCCTGATTCCCTGGCGACTCACCTCCCTGTTTCTCTCAAAGGCGAGCACTCCTCCTGCGAGTACTCAGGTCTCTCCTTCTCTCAGACCTAAGTCACTGTAGTTCGGGAGACGTCGATGGATTACTAGACCCAGGGGCCGCCTCAGCCTCCCCTGACCCAACCAGTAGTGGAGCAGCTGTAAGTGCATCTGGAGCCAGGGCAGGCTCAGGCCCCTGACTTGGCCCAGCTGGAGCTTGTTGCAGGGGCACCTGTGCAGACTGGGACTCTTCAGGATCAGGCCCCAGACTTTGTTCAGATGATGCCTGAGGCAAAGGATGCTATGCAGACTCAGACTCCTCTGGTTCCGAACCTGAGCCCGAGTCCTAGGCCATCACACCAATCACTGTGAGGTGCAGCCCATCTCTTGCCAGAAGCCCTTCCTCAAGGAGACCATGGTCCAAGAAGCCAAAGCATTCCTGATGACACCACCTGCACAGCCAGTGGTTTACTTCCAGTATTCTCCTCTCTTTTCCTGAGCCACAGCCTTCAATAGGAAGGACTGACCATCTGTGACCCAAGGCCATTCCTCATCCTACCTAGGTCTCACAGTCCCTTGCTATACGCCAAAGGCTGTGTCTGGCAGTATATACCTGCATGAATCAGAAGGAAGGGATCGTGGTCAGTAGGCAGGTGGCATGTCTGAATACAGGCCTGCTATCAGGTTTTGGACCTAGCAGGTCAGGCTTGGCTGTCTGGGTCATTACTCAGTGGGACAAGCTGCTCAGATAGAGCAACCAAGCTTGAAACAACACTCTTACAGAGCTAGCCAGGCCCATCAGGTCACCTGGTCCGGCTGGGATGATGGGCTGCAGTACCATCTCTGGCCATTATATGGGTGGCACTACAGGACAGGAAACAGCTGGGCAGTAGCTCCTCTGGTCTGTGAGGTGCCTCAATAGCACAGGAAATGAGGCACCTGCTGCCCCCTGGAGCCAGTGTAGAGCAGTGGTTAGAGTGTCAGTCTAGGACCAGGGAGACCAGGGTTCGAATCCCCACTCACCCTTGAAGTTCACTGGAGGGGATCATGGACCAGCCACCAGATACTAGCCTAGGCTGTCTTCTAGGGTTGTGGTCTGGATCATATGGAAAGCACTGCATGCCGCCTTAAAGTCCTTAGTGAAAAGAGGCAGATATAAATACAGTAATAAAAATAAAATGAATTTGATAGAATGAGGGGTGAGCAGAGAGATTTCTGGCTCAATGCTGCGGTGTTGATCGCTTGTGGCTGTTTCTGAAAGCTTGTGCATGTTTTAAATGTGCTGTAGGTTGCCCAAAGATGACTGGTATTAGATGGCTAACCAATGAATTAAATAACAACAAGTGCTGTAGCTTGGTGGTAGAGCATCTGCTTTGCACGCAGAAGGTTCCAGGTTCAATCCCCAGCATGGGGGGACACATACCACATTTTTATTACCAGTTAATTATATATTTTTCCTTGTGGAAAAATTGTTAGGACATGAAGATATGTCTTGCCTGTGATTCCACACAGCAAGGAATGGAAAAATCATTCTGTTTGTGGACCACACCAGTCAGGTATTTTTTCACTCCGAAGTCCATTCTGTTTCAGGTCTTGGAGCCACTCTTCTCTGAAATCCTGGAGAGCCACTTTCCAGCCCTTGCTGAGCTTGATAGACCAGGGGACTAACTTAATATTCGGCAGTTTCCTGTGTTCCTAACGAAAACAGCTCTCAGCTCAGCCATGCATTCACTAGGTGGTCATAAGCAAGCTGCTATTTCTTAGCTTCATCAAAACCATCATCTCCTGAGCAGTAAAGGTGGTTTTAAGGCATTATTTAGATGATATATGTGGAATGCTTTGAGGACTTGGAAAAAGCATTATATAATGCACTGTGATGCTACCATTATAGTACCAGGAGGGCAGGGAGCGAATGTTACAGAACTACAGTAGTACCTCGGGTTACATACGTTTCAGGTTACAGACTCTGCTAACCCAGAAATAGTACCTCAGGTTAAGAACTTTGCTTCAGGATGAGAACAGAAATCGTGCTTCGGCGGCGCGGCGGCAGAAGGAGGCCCCATTAGCTAAAGTGGTGCTTCAGGTTAGGAACAGTTTCAGGTTAAGGACGGACCTCCGGAACGAATTAAGTACTTAACCCGAGGAACCACTGTATGCCTTACATAGGCCTTCTGTCCTACACAATGGAGGCTGACCCATTAGGCCAAATGGGGCAACCTCAGTGTAATCTCAGCCAGCCCCTGCCTGCTGATCTTCTTACTGGTTGAGTCTTTTCCTGCCATTGACCGTGGCTTCACCTAATGATCATCACCCTGCCTTCTGCCATACCAGTCCCAATGGACACCAGCTCTCAATAGCCCCTAACTCTTTGGGATAATGAGACTGAGTGCATAGAGCTGATTGCCTTGTATAACACAGACATGGGCCTGCAGTCTCTGGATCAGGCATAGGCAAACTCGGCCCTCCAGATGTTTTGGGACTACAACTTCCATGATCCCCAGCTAACAGGATCAGTGGTCAGGGATGATGGGAATTGTAGTCCCAAAACATCTGGAGGGCTGAGTTTGCCTATGCCTGCTCTGGATGGACAAAGCATCAAGTTCCCCCCGAGCCGGTCTTCTTCTCAACAGTCCCAGCTTCATGTATGTTCAAACATTAGGACAAAATGAGTACAGTTGGACCTTGGAGCACAGAGTGTGTGTGACACTGGTGGGTCGGTGTCAGAGAGAGAGAGAGAGAGAGAGAGAGAGAGGTCCTTTCTTCTGTGGAATCAGATGGATGGACAATAACCAGGGGCACTGAAGGAGAGAGCCAGGGATAGCGTGTACAGCCCCCACGATATGAGCTTAGCTTCTGGCGCCATTAGAAAACTGAACATTAGAACAACTGAAGGCTGGGCTCAGGTTTGAGAAGGTTTGGTGTGTCCCCTCACTCCGGCAAGCTTACCTACGGTGGTGGAGGACATCAGCAGCATTCCAATCAACATTGGCTAACCGTCAAGCATAGATCTGGGAACCGCTGCTCAATTCAATGCTACAAAGTGATGCTTCATTGGAGGCACTGTGGGAAATTAATATGGGAACTCATGTCTCGGTCCATTGTTTAGAGGGAGACCCATAGCAGATGGCAGAGAGTGGAGGATCCTGCTTGGTCCCTGGCAATTTCAGAAGGATGCTATGCCCTGACATCAGATACTGGATGCCAAGGATAGAGAGTAGCATTTGAGGAAATTCAAAACGTGCAATTCACATGCACACATGCTAGGAAGTGCACAGACCACATGATTTGGTTTAGACCTTGATTCAACACTTTGGAAAACAGTTCACTGTAGACCAAGGCACTTTATATATTTATAATATCTTTTTTTTTTTTGGGACTGATTTGGATGAAATCTGCAGCTATGTGTCACAATTTCAGAAAGACAGAAGAGCAGTTTTCCCACAAGGGCTGTTATTGCAGGGTTCTTTTTTGGGTGTGTGTGTGTGTAAAAAATAAGAATCATTTAATCCCTCCACAGTGCATAGTCATAGCCTGGAGTGTATAGCAATTAATTGTATGTGCAGATGTGCTTGAAGAGGACTGAAGAATCCACTGGTCTCAGGAGCTCAGAAGCCTTTCAACCCAGTTCAAACTCCAGAGTCCCTACCACAAGTAAACAGAAATTTTGAGTCCTGAGCCTCGGCCCCCTTCTTATTGTAACATTCACTCTAGCAAAAGAATTGAAGGCATGCCAAGGCACCATCTTCAAAGGTACACAAATTAATTCCTCTTTTATTATTATTATTATTAATATTACCGTAATAGAATTGGCCTGGGGCAAGCTGAAAATCAAATGCATTCAACTGCGGGGTTTTTTTTTAATAAAAAAAGTGGTGATAAAAAAGCGAAGAGAATTACATAAAAGAGGCAGGCAAAACTTCAAAAGTACATCAGATAGGATTGGAATAAATAGCTTTTAACGTTTGCTTACTGCAAAGGCCACTAATGTAGCAAGCTGGTTTGTGGGTGTTGAATTTGAGCTCCCGAATGCAGTTGTCTTCAGCCGAGCTTGTGAAGTAGCTGTTGTTTTTATCTTATGGTAGCGTTGCAGTTTGCTTGTTTGTTCACATATTTATTTACATGCACATCCTCGCTTCCTCAAAGGGTTCAGTGGGATATATCCCGATGGATTTGTGTCGTTGAAGAGACCCTCTGCCTAAAGTCATGTTCAGAAGTTTGTATACAGGTGCCGGTGCATATTTATTTAGCTGCTGTGTACGGTTCAGAATGAAGAACTTCAGACCTAGAAGCCAAACTGACCCTCAGAATTCTCCCCAGGCCACAACCCTCACAAGCCTAGGGCTTGCCGATCAGAAGGTTGGCGGTTCGAATCCCTGCAACGGGGTGAGCTCCCGTTGCTCGGTCCCTGCTCCTGCTAACCTAGCAGTTTGAAAGCATGCAGTGCAAGTGGATAAATAGGTACCACTCTGTGGGGAAGGTAAACGGCGTTTCCGTGCGCTGCTCTGGTTTGCCAGAAAGAGCTTAGTCATGCTGGCCACATGACCCGGAAGCTGTACGCTGGCTCCCTCGGCCAATAAAGTGAGATGAGCACTGCAACCCCACAGTCGTCCACGACTGGACCATTAATGGTCAGGGGTCCCTTTACCCTTTACCTGAGTGTTATTGCCTGGTTTGAATCTGTCCTTGAACTCTGATAATGCTTCTTGCTTGCCTGGATGGAGGAAAGAGGTGTGTGTGTGTGTGTAATGTAGCCTGTCATACAAAGTTCACATTCATTGCCCTTCCCACTTTTTGCATCTTGTCCCACCCATCACTGGCACATGGTCCATTGAAGAGGGAACATAACTCTTTGCATCCCTGCTATACACAAACACATGAATTTTAAAGCTAGGGAGCCATGCATATTCGACAAAATACAAATGTAATTTCTTACAAATGAATCATAGAATCATAGAATCATAGAGTTGGAAGAGACCACAAGGGTCATCGAGTCCAACCCCCTGCCAAGCAGGAAACACCATCAGAGCACTCCTGACATATGGCTGTCAAGCCTCTGCTTAAAGACCTCCAAAGAAGGAGACTCCACCACACTCCTTGGCAGCAAATTCCACTGTCGAACAGCTCTTACTGTCAGGAAGTTCTTCCTAATGTTTAGGTGGAATCTTCTTTCTTGTAGTTTGGATCCATTGCTCCATGTCCGCTTCTCTGGAGCAGCAGAAAACAACCTTTCTCCCTCCTCTATGTGACATCCTTTTATATATTTGAACATGACTATCATATCCCCCCTTAACCTCCTCTTCTCCAGGCTAAACATGCCCAGCTCCCTTAGCCGTTCCTCATAAGGCATCGTTTCCAGGCCTTTGACCATTTTGGTTGCCCTCCTCTGGACACGTTCCAGTTTGTCAGTGTCCTTCTTGAACTGTGGTGCCCAGAACTGGACACAGTACTCCAAGTGAGGTCTGACCAGAGCAGAATACAGTGGCACTATTACTTCCCTTGATCTAGGTGTTATACTCCTATTGATGCAGCCCAGAATTGCATTGGCTTTTTTAGCTGCCGCATCACACTGTTGGCTCATGTCAAGTTTGTGGTCAACCAAGACTCCTAGATCCTTCTAGTATCACACATTCTAGTATCACACATTAAAATTGTGTCTAAAGGGAAAGACTGTGCGACAAAGACAATACAACTGAACATTTTACCTCCTACATAAAAAACACACACCACCTGATAGTACCCTAACAGTGCAGCTATTTCTGGACTGTTGTTTCTTTAAGAGTGAGGGGTTTTGCAACCACAGAAGATAAGTATTTTACGATGCGAAATCAGATTGCAAGCCTAAATAAAGTCGAAAAGTATCTTCAGTCTTACTTGACTGTCATTTCTCCTTTAAGGAAGTCATTTATTTATTTTTTAAATAGCAGCTGAAGGAAATATTGGCTAACGTATTTTCCTACATAAAGCAAATGCGCCTTAATTATTTATATCAGATATAGCCCATCTTTCCTCCAGTGGTTCCAAGGAGGAACAGCCTTTTGAAGTACAGTAGGTTGAGAGATAGAGAATGGTCCAAGGTCACCAGGTGAGCTTTCTAACCAAATGGTGCCTTCAAGTTGGGTCTTATATGTTCTAGTCCAGGCTTCCTCAAACTTTACCCTCCAGATGTTTTTGGCCTACAACTCCCATGATCCCTAGATAGCAGGACCAGTGGTCAGGGATGATGGGAATTGTAGTTTCAAAACATCTGGAGGGCCGGGTTTGAGGAAGCCTCTTCTAGTCCAACATTACAAGGTATGGGACTTACTGCTGCTTCCAAGATTTGTTCCCACACCAGTCTGAGCACAGATAAAAGCTTCCACCTACATGGGTCATCCTGACACAAAGTTCACATTCCTCATATATGAGGCCCAGTGCTTGAAAGGTCAGTTGCTGGATCATAATTAGAAGGAAAATGGGCATTGTACCTCTTGGATCTAGCTCAGTTTTTCAGAAAGCTCACAGCCTAGTGTAGCAATCTTTGATCTGGTGCCTTCCAGATACCTTGAACTATGACTCCCATCAGCTCCAGCCAGCAATACAGGTTCTATTCATGAGAACATGGGAAGTTGCCTTATACCGACTCAGACCATTGGTCCACCCAGCTCAGTATTATCCACGCTCGGTGGCAGAGGGTGCACATTTCTCCTGTTTCAATGCAGTTTTGCCTAAAATGCAAATAATTGCGAGAATTCTTCCCTGATACGATGCATTTTTGTATGGCTAGTTTTGGTAATAGATTTTTTAAAAAATGCACACTTTCCCTTTTTATATGCACTTTGGGGGTACATTATTCAGTTGGAGAACTGCATCGCAAAATTCAGAGGTGTGCGAATTTAGAACGCTCGCTGTAATTCGATTCGACTGTTGTTCTTGTTTTCCAGAAGGAAGTGTAAATTAGGTAAATGCCAACTAAACCACATTTTTGTCTTATCCCTATCAGCCACAAGTGGTGTGCGTGATGGCCACAGGCTAATAATATTTATTAATTCTTTAGAACATCATGTGTGTGCCATCGTTGTATCATATATTATAAACCACATTGGGCAGTTCTTGACATGTTCCCAGATCTAAATGGCAATAACCATGAAGTCATTGTCAGCAAGAGACCCTAGTTATGTAACAGAGCCAATCAGTTATTTGGGGCAGAATAAAAGGTGGGATTTAGCGCCCCTTGATACAAATGCTTGTTTTTAAACACCATTTTATTTTGATTGACAGGTGGTTTTGTGCATTGTTGTGTAAAGCGCTTTGTCACCGTCTGCAGTGAAAAGTGGTCTATAAATATTGGAAGTAAATCATGAGTTGATAGCTGGTTCCGGACATGTATTTTGAGGAAGAATGTCCTAAAAACTGCCTCCCCACCCCTCCGCATCCTTTGAATTAATTTGAAATGTAGACCACCTAGCGACATCAACTTATTTTTTAAAAAAGGCTTTTACTTTTCATGCTTAGCACTTTTTGTTTTCTAAAGAATTAGCAAAGTGATTTTCATGAGCTCAAGAAATACAGTAATAAGCATTTGATGACAAATATCCTTGCTATCTATCTATCTATCTATCATCTATCTATCTATCTATCTATCTATCTATCTATCTATCTATATAGATAGATATCTATATAGCCAGTGTGGTGTAGTGGTTAAGAGCGGTAGTCTTGTAATCTGGGGAACCGGGTTCGATTCCCCGCTCCTCCACATGCAGCTGCTGGGTGACCTTGGGCTAGTCACACTTCTTTGACGTCTCTCAGCCCCACTCACCTCACAGAGTGTTTGTTGTGGGGGAGGAAGGGAAAGGAGAATGTTAGCCGCTTTGAGACTCCTGAAGGGGAGTGAAAGGGGGGATATCAAATCCAAACTCTTCTATCTATCTATCATCTATCTATCTATCATCTCTATCTATCTATCTATCATCTATCTATCTATCTATCTATCATCATCTATCTATCATCTATCTATCAACTCTATCTATCATCTATCTATCTATCTATCTATCTATCTATCTATCATCTATCATCTATCTATGTCTATCATCTATCCATCCATCCATCTATCCATCTATCCACCCACCCATGCAAACACTTCTATTTTTACTGTGCATTATTACAGGACAAATTTTTTAAAAAAGACAAACCAACTGAACACCACAAGGAAGAACGAGATGAACTCGATTGGCAGAACAAGGGAACGGAATCCGTTTGTCATGCCAGATTTCGGTTTTGCTATTGACATCTTTTAGTGGCGTTTTGATGCCTGTAATTAAATTGCTAATTATGTGTCTCTGTTGCGGTGGTCATGGTTTTATTACTTAATTGCAGCAAGTTTTGCTCTCCGGCACTAACGGTATTTGTTTAACCTCCGTCAATGTTGCACTGGAGTCCATTCTCTCTCTCTCTCTCTCTCTCTCCCATATGCAAAGTCTTTTCGACGCAGCACTATTGACAGCTGTGATTTACCCGGACCCAGCATCAAAACAATTCAGAGTTCCTTGCTGTAAATTAATTTCTGTTTCGTGCTAAAGAAATCTTGAATAATGGGGGGGGGTGAAAAAAGAGAGAGCGCAGTCTTTAAACAATAAATGTATAGATAAGCAGAAAGAGGAGAGTGGGGTTGCATGGAGTAACCACACGAAACTGCATCAGTGCCCCAAAAACAGAATGATGAGTTGGCTTGAGGGAATGTGGAAATAAATGTAGTCGTTCCTGCATTGATTCCTTCTGCTTGCTTTTGTGTATTTTAAAAACACATTCGATAAGGTGAGATGCAATTCAATTGCCTCCTTTCTTTCATATTTCCTTTACTTTTGAATTTTGGTGCATCCTCCCCCCCCCCTTCCCTCTTTGTCAGTCTGTTCCAACACATTCATTAATTTCTCTCTCTCCCTCATTGGTGTTATTTTATGCAAACCGCAAGATATTCTTTTCCCCTGCTTCTCCCCTCGCCGAAGATTTCCTCTTTATTTTATTTTGAAATATTTGTATATTTATTTCATTAAATGAGATAATGCTTTTTCTTATTAACATAATTTCCAGTACATTAAACATATTTCTCCGCAGACAGAAGAGAGGAATCAAATTAAATGACAGTTAAATCACTTGCAGCCATTTCAACTGTTAAAAGAATTAAAATGCCTCTTTCTTCTTCTTCTTCTTCTTCTTCTTCTTCTTCTTCTTCTTCTTCTTCGTTCTCTTTGTGATCACGAGATGGGTGCCGTAAAAGGAAATGAAATACTAAAGCAAAAGAAGTGGAAACATAAAGAAATAATGACTGACTTACTGCAGTAATGCCACTGAGAGGAACTGGGGGGGGGGGGGGAGAGACGCCACAAATGAAAAGGGGAAAAAAAATAATATAGCTGTTTTGAAAGTTATCAAAATTCATTTTTTATTGATGAAGTCCGTGCAATTCTAATACTAAGTAAATGGCAAAGAAAGAAAGAGAGAAAGAAAATCAATGCCATAAATACCGGGTGCTGAAAGGAGGAATAAATACTTTGCGTTTGGAGGGCCATTATTCTAAACAGCTTTAATTTTTAAATAATTTATACTTCAACATATATAACAGGGAGGAGGAGAGAACAGAACAAAAGAACTCCTTGTTTCATTATTATTATTTTTTTGAAAAACTGATCAAGCATATGAAATAATTCAGTAACATATAGCCTGGGCCTGTGATCATTCTAAGAGAATTTATTTCCTTGCATTCCATTTTCTATTATTTGTAAAGTCAGGACTTCATAGAATCATAGAATTGTAAGAGTTCAAAGGGTGATCCAGTCCAACCCCTGAAATGCAGGAATTGCAACTATAGCACCCATGATAGGTGGCTGTCCAACCTCTTTTGAAAAACCTCCAGTGAAGGAGAGTCTGTTCCACTGTCAAACAGCTCTTAATGTCAGAATGGTCTTCCTAATGTCCTAATCTCCTTTCTTGTAACTAGAAGCCATTGCCTCAAGTCCTGCCCTCCAAAGCTGGAGAAAACAAGCTTGCTCCATCCTCCATGTGAAAGCTGTTTCGATATTTGAAGAGGGCTATCATATCTCCTCCCAGTCTCCTCTTTCCCAGGCTAAACATACCCAACTCCCTCAACCGTTCCTCATAATGCTTGGTTTCCAGACCCCTGACCATCTTGGTTGCCCTCCTCTGCACACATTCCAGCTTGTCAACATCCTTCTTCAATTGTGGTGCCCAGAACTGGCTTCACAGTAAGGAAAAAGGCAAAAACTGCAGTTATAACAGGAACATGGTGTATAAACTCTCCTAAAGGTTGCATGCTGTCAACCACAATCTGCTTGAGCCCACATTTACCCAATGTGCATTGCACATGAACACCACTTGTGTGACCTAGAATGGTGTCCCGTATTATTTTCTGGGAAATATCCACGTTCTTGAGAGTTTCCAGGTGCCATTTTCAAAATGCGGCCATCAAATTGTGAATTATGCATAGTGTCCCTTGTGCTGGACTGGTATCCTCCATGTGATCAGTCCAGAACTTTAAGTTAAAGGACTCAAAGGGTGATATGGTTAATGGAGAACCATGTTTTTTAAAAAACAAAGAAACCAACCAACCTTGAGATGGAGTAGACTATAAGTTTCAGTGTGTGCATAGATCTTCCTGCTCCACCTTCTATGTGTAGGCTGCTCTTGCTGGATATTGTATGCTTTCATCAGCAATCAAAGAATAATGTTGTTGTTGTTGTTTAGTCATTTAGTCGTGTCCGACTCTTCGTGACCCCATGGACCAGAGCATACCACGCACTTCTGTCTTCCACTGCCTCCCCCAGTTTGGTCAAACTCATGCTGGTAGCTTCGAGAACACTATCCAACCATCTCGTCCTCTGTCATCCCCTTCTCCTTGTGCCCTCCATCTTTCCCAACATCAGGGTCTTTTCCAGGGAGTCTTCTCTTCTCATGAGGTGGCCAAAGTATTGGAGCCTCAGCTTCAGGATTTGTCCTTCCAGTGAGCACTCAGGGCTGATTTGCTTCAGAATGGATGGGTTTGATCTTCTTGCAGTCCTCTCAAGAGTCTCCTCCAGCGCCATAATTCAAAAGCATCAATTCTTCGGCGATCATCCTTCTTGATGGTCCAGCTCTCACTTCCATACATCACTACTGGGAAAACCATAGCTTTTACTATACGGACCTTTGCCGGCAAGGTGATGTCTCTACTTTTTAAGATGCTGTCTAGGTTTGTCATTGCTTTTCTCCCAAGAATAATAACCAAAGAATTATTCTGCAGGAGCTGGTCATTGACTTGGTTTGCACAAAGTGCACCCAGAAAGAAGAAAAGAATGAATGAAAGAAAGAAAGAAAGAAAGAAAGAAAGAAAGAAAGAAAGAAAGGCATTTGACAAATTATGAATTTTGTTTTCATACCCAATGCTTGCTTGCAGTGCGATCAATGAATTGCATGGGGAGCAGGTAA
Source organism: Podarcis tiliguerta (assembly GCF_965153285.1). Lineage (NCBI taxonomy): Eukaryota > Metazoa > Chordata > Lepidosauria > Squamata > Lacertidae > Podarcis > Podarcis tiliguerta. Next base: position 9,774,403 of record NC_139536.1, on the reverse strand, counting down.
ATAACTCTGGTTACAATGTGGGTTGCCTCTCCATAAGTCCTGAAGAAGTGGTTGCTGAGGACAAACAGCCCTCTGCTGCAAACAGGCATCATTTGCAGAGCAGGTTATTATCACTTCAGAAGGAGGAGTATATAATAGATACAACCCTTTTTTTTTTTAATTGCTCACATCTCATCGACACAAGTGGGATGTTCGCAGAATTTCTTTGAGATTTACCACCTTTCAAAGGCTTTTGACTTTTCGAAGCTCTGGATCAATCTTTAATTGATCAACTAGACCTGGAAGGGTGGAAAGCCTTTGACCGTTGAGCCAATTGCGTATTAAGTACCATTTTCACCTTCTGCCTGCCGGTTTGTTCATCTGCAGTATCTACAGTAGGGCATGCCGTGTTTCAGCAGCAGACTCTCAGCTTCTGCTCTGCCGAGTACCAGCGAATGAGGGAGGGGAATCCAATAGCCTTATGAGGGGGTTTCATAAGAGGGTGGAAGGTGCTATTTGTTTTTTTTAAAAAAGGTTTTTATGCATAAATAAGGAAAGCAAAAGCAACAGATACGAAAAGAAAAAGAGAGAGTACATCAGGCATATATAAGCGGACTATTCTTTCCCATGGATACATAATCAGAAGTAATCTATATTGCATTTTATGCACGCATTCCAAATTTCCAAGGATACCATTGTAGATGGTATGCACTGGTAGCATATATAATAAAAGTTCCACCATGTGGCCTGTAAAATGCCCATATTTTCCATCCCTGATAGAGATTGCAAATTATAAACTACAGTGGTGCCTCGCAAGACGAAAAGAATCCGTTCCGTGAGTCTCTTCGTCTAGCGGTTTTTTCGTCTTGCGAAGCAAGCCCATTAGAGGATTAGCGGATTAGCGCTATTAGCGGTTTAGCAGCTATTAGCGGCTATTAAAGGCTTAAGGGATTAGCGGATTAGCTGCTAAAAGGCTATTAGCAGCTTAGTGCCTTAGAAAAAGGGGGTGGGGAGCGAAAAAAAAACCCCAGGAATCGCAAGACATTTTCGTCTTGCGAAGCAAGCCCACAGAGAAATTCGTCCTGCGAAGCACCTCCAAAACGGAAAACCCTTTCGTCTAGCGGGTTTTCCGTCTTGCGAGGCATTCGTCTTGCGGGGCACCACTGTACCGTCATACCTCAGGCTACAGAAGCTTCAGGTTGTGTTTTTTTGGATTACGGACGTGCCAAAACCTGGAAGAACCAGAATGGGTTACTTCCAGGTTTTGGCGGTCGCGCATGCGCAGAAGTGCTAAATCGCGCTTTGCGCATGCGCAGACGCGCCAGATCGCAACTTGCGCGTGTGCAGATGCGCTGCTGTGGATTGTGAATGCTGCAGGTTGTGAATGTGCCTCCCACACGGATCACTTTCGCAACCTGAGCATCCACTGTATAAGCGTCCTTAGGGAAAGTGGGACATTCTGGGATCAAATCAGAAGCTGGGGTGGTTTCCGTAAATCTGGGACTGTACCTGGAAAATAGGAACACTTGGAGGCAGGGGCGCCCTCTCTAGAAGGCCCTGGAGGTCCGAGCATCCACAAAGAAATTGTTGTGGGTGATCAGCACCCAAAACCAGGGCCCCCAACACAATTTCCAGTGCCTTGCAAAGCACCGTAAGTCACGTTTGAGGCCTCACAAGACCTCAGAGATGCTGTCTGAGGCCTTGCAAGGACTCTGAGCCTGACTTCTGGTGCCACTGGAAGTCAGGTTCCGAGGCCACGGGGAGCATGGCATCATGACTATGAACAGTTCCAGGGTCAGATGACATACCCCTGGAATCATTAGACGTCTACCATATCAAATAGTGAGGAGAATATTTCTCTATATACTCCTGCCTGGGTGCATCTTTTTGGTGAGGGGTCGTAGCCTCTTCTCTGTGTTCTAACTTTGGGGCCTATACATTAATTGCAGAGGTGGGAGAGGAGCTCCACAACTGTAGCACCCTGGCTGTTGTATTGTCATTTTACAAATAGATTTGCCATTTCTCATCCATATCCCATTCAACACACTGCTATTCAGTGCCATCCACCCACATCACCAAGTATTGATGAGAGCAGTACATGTGGCTTGAGAGCAGTACATGTGAAAAGGATCTAGGAGTCTTGGTTGACCACAAACTTGACATGAGCCAACAGTGTGACGCGGCAGCCATTGACCATTGATCCTGGCCAATGGAAGTTTTACAGGAGGGAGTGAATTATGCAACATGGGTTGCAGAAATGCTTTATCTTGTGTCGCCACCAACCATCTTCTGATATTGATGGGGCTGAGAGAGATACTCAGCAGAGGATCTCAGCACCTGGGCAGGTTTGTGTAAGGTATCAATCTAGGAGTCTTGGTTGACCACAAACTTGACATGAGCCAACAAGTGTGACGCGGCAGCTAAAAAAGCCAATGCAATTCTGGGCTGCATCAATAGGAGTATAGCATCTAGATCAAGGGAAGTAATAGTGCCACTGTATTCTGCTCTGGTCAGACCTCACCTGGAGTACTGTGTCCAGTTCTGGGCACCACAGTTCAAGAAGGACACTGACAAACTGGAACGTGTCCAGAGGAGGGCAACCAAAATGGTCAAAGGCCTGGAAACAATGCCTTATGAGGAACGGCTAAGGGAGCTGGGCATGTTTAGCCTGGAGAAGAGGAGGTTAAGGGGTGATATGATAGCCATGTTCAAATATATAAAAGGATGTCACATAGAGGAGGGAGAAAGGTTGTTTTCTGCTGCTCCAGAGAAGCGGACACGGAGCAGTGGATCCAAACTACAAAAAAGAAGATTCCACCTAAACATTAGGAAGAACTTCCTGACAGTAAGAGCTGTTCGACGGTGGAATTTGCTGCCAAGGAGTGTGGTGGAGTCTCCTTCTCTGGAGGTCTTTAAGCAGAGGCTTGACAACCATATGTCAGGAGTGCTCTGATGGTGTTTCCTGCTTGGCAGGGGGTTGGACTCGATGGCCCTTGTGGTCTCTTCCAACTCTATAATTCTATGATTCTAAGGTAGAATCACAGGATCGCAGAATTGTAGAGTTGGAAGGGACTGTGAGGATCATCTAGTCCCGTGGTTCCTAACGTGGGGCAAACACTCCACAGGGGGGACAATTTGATTTTTAAGGGGGGCAATTTGAGAATGAGTTATTGACAGTTAATGGCCTTTTAGGCTTCCTCCACGTGAAGAGGAGTTCACTTTTTGAATAATAAGAATTATATGTCATGGGGGGGGGGCATAATGATTTTAGAGATGCTTAGGTGGGGCATGGCCAAAAAATGTTGGGAACAGCTGATCTAGTCCAACCCCCTTGCATGCAGGAATCTTTCATCCAACGTGGAGTTTGAAGCCACAACCCTGAGATTAAGAGTCTTATGCTCTATACATTCTTTTGGGTCACCTGGGCCCAAGCCATATAGGGCTTTATAGGTCATAACCACTGTCTGGTGGCCAGTGAAATTGTTTTAAGAGGAGAGTAATATGTTTCTTGTAGCTGGCTTCAGTCAACAGCCTGGTCATAGCATTCTTAACCAGCTGAAGTTTCTGAACACATTTCAAAGGCAGATCTATATACAGTGCATTGTTGTTGTTGTTTAGTTGTTTAGTCGTGTCCGACTCTTTGTGACCCCATGGACCAGAGCACACCAGGCACTCCTGTCTTCCACTGCCTCCCGCAGTTTGATCAAACTCATGTTAGAAGCTTTGAGAACACTGTCCAACCATCTCATCCTCTGTCGTCCCCTTCTGCTTGCGCCCTCAGGCTTTCCCAACATCAGGGTCTTTTCCAGGGAGTCTTCTCTTCTCATGAGGTGGCCAAAGTATTGGAGCCTCAGCTTTAGGATCTGTCCTTCCAGTGAGCACTCAGGGCTGATTTCCTTCAGAATGGATAGGTTTGATCTTCTTGCAGTCCATGGGACTCTCCTCCAGCACCATAATTCAAAAGCGTCAATTCTTCGGCAATCAACCTTCTTTATTGTCCAGCTCTCACTTCCATGCATCACTACTGGGAAAACCATAGCTTTAACTATATGGACCTTTGTTGGCCAGGTGATGTCTCTGCATTTTAAGATGCTGTCTAGATTTGTCATTGCTTTTCTCCCAAGAAGCAGGCCTTTTTTAAAATTTCGTGACTGCTGTCACCATCTGCAGTGATCATGGAGCCCAAGAAAGTAAAATCTCTCACTGCCTCCATTTCTTCCCCTTCTATTTGCCAGGAGGTGATGGGACCAGTGCCCATGATCTTCGTTTTTTTTATGTTGAGCTTCAGACCATATTTTGTGCTCTCCTCTTTCACCCTCATTCATTCATTCATTCATTCATTCATTCATTAATGCATACAGTGTATTACACTTGTCCAATCAGGATCTAACTAAGGCACATGTAGCTGTGTCTGGATTCTAGTTCCCTGCCTCTGGTTTTGACATGGCTTTCACATCACCTCTGCCCCTCTTAACATGTTCTTTAAGCCTAAGAGACTGTGGAGTGTCTACAGGGGCATGAGTCTATGTCAGTAGCAGAAGATTGAAATTTAGAGTGAGATTTGAATATCCAAGCCTGGCTTTCTGTGTAGATTTGAGAAGTGAATCACCTCATCCGGCCTGCTCATGTCATTTGCTGAAGCACCAAGCAAGCTCTGTCTTGGGCTGAAATCTTGCCCCCACATTTCCATGGGATTTTAGCAGCCCCACAGTGCAGGATCAAAGCTTTGGTCCTTCTCGTCTCTTCCGATTGCCTCATCCGCTCTGAGATTGCCAACTCCTCTTTGAAGTGGAAATAATTAGGATTCCACTATGGTCGAGTATTTTATTAATTACATATCTGTTGAGAGACATGTGGGCCAGTCACAAAATCAGCCGGGCAAGTCTGTGTTTAGAGATTTGTAGACTGAAGATTTAGCGTAAACAGAGCAATGTTGAACCTATTCGCTCGTAACCCACCACAGAGATAACAAGGAGAATTCTGCTCCCTGTATGTGATGCGTAGAACAACGCTGAGTAAATATTCACCATCAATGTATAATATCTGTTGCTCATTTTTTTGCAGTTCACTTTTCATTTCATTTGATAATGTGTCCAGCAAACGAAGTGGTCCAGGGGAGGGGAGGGGGGCAACACCTCCAAACAAATGCACGTCCCCCCCCCAACAGAATTGCATATATTCAATCACTGTTAAATGGAGGCAGCACAAGGCAAAGCTTCAAACCCCCCACTAGTTTTGGTGCGTGATAAAAGGAGAAGGTGCTATCAATCTTTATTGTCTGTCTCGCTTACTGTAATTGCATTCAATAGTCCACTGATTCTGATGTCTGTGCTAATGTCGGAAACACGGAAGAACCAGATGCTCAGATTTGAGCATATGTATCCACTGGCCACTTCAATACTCTGGCAGCAAAGTCGCTGGGTTTGATGATAAATTGTTAACGCCACAGATTATGAACAGCTGAACACGTGGGATGCGAGGGACGTCGCGGCTCGGCCCCCTCAAAAAGCAAAACTGACATCGTGACGCCAGCCATAGGACACCACCTCTCTTATTCAAAAACAAAACAAAACAACATTTCGGGTTGCTAAAGGTGCCAGTGGTTTGCTGTGTTGTCGCAGATAATACCCGAGGTGCTTCAGAGACCTTGGGATATTTTGCATGCATTAGAATAGGAATGCATGCAACAACCTTGTAAGGAAGTTGTCGTCATAGAATTGTAAAGCTGGAAGGAACCACAAGGCTAATCCAGGAGCAACATTGTGGGAGGGGTTTTTTATAGCTATCCCCCACCCTTGAAAGCTGCTGCAAGACTATAAGCAACATCGTGGGATGCGGGTTTCTAAGACCAAGGGGAAAACTGCCATGCTCTCTCATTATTTCTGCTATTGGATACTGGATGTTTATGTAATCCTGTTATATTTATAGTACTGAAAGGTTGCTTTTGGTATGTTCTCATGTTTGTTATTGTGTTGTTTTGGTATGCTAGTGTGAAATTGCTTTTGGGTGTTCAGACCCAGAGACCTCCCCCCCCCCCTCAAATAAAGACACATTTGACTCAAATTTTAGTTTTGTTTTTTGGCAGAATTTAGCCCACAACTTTATTGATTACAGGAAAATGAGTGGTTGCATAAGCTCTGGTTTGACTAGCTCCCTACACCCTTGCAGGTAGCTCTGACCCAGAGCTCTAACATAGGTCAGCTAAGGGTGAACACCTGAGGCAGGTGAAAAGCCTGGGAACAGACTCTGCTCACTCCCCAGATGCTCGCTTTCAGGGGTTGACCAAACCAAGTTGAGTTCCTGGATTCCTTTAACAGAATACCCTTCACATAGGGATGGCAAGAATGTTCTCCCATCCCTATCACTTGAACCAGAGCCTATCAGCAACCTTACAAGTTGTGATGAATTGCTACGCGGCAGGCGAAACCCAAATGGCCACAGCCAATCAGCCAAGTGGGGAAAATTCCTGCCATACCCCTGTCCCAACGACAGACGACACACGACAGCATAGCAAGGTCAATCGCAAAATGCCCTAAAAGTAGGGAGAGGTGGGCGGGTGTTCCGATGCCAAAAGAGGAAGCTCTGGGATACGTGCATGGGTTTATATAGGTCCCTCGATCCATTTAGACTGCACCCCATTGGCCAGATTAAACCCAATATCAAGGGACCTCCTAAATGGGTGTTGTAGCTATCCAGTAGACCCACCCACAACCATTCTGGTCTTGTTAAATAGGCGGGCGGGGGGGGGAGGGAGAAGAAGTTGGAATGAATAAATCACCATTAAAAGAACAGATTCTTCGAACATCACTAAGACAACATGTGTAGGGTGTGTCCCATTGATTTTAATAGGACCTAAGCATATTTAAGGGACGCAGGTGGCGCTGTGGGTAAAAGCCTCAGCGCCTAGGGCTTGCCGATCGAAAGGTCGGCGGTTCGAATCCCCACGGCGGGGTGCGCTCCCGTTGTTCGGTCCCAGCGCCTGCCAACCTAGCAGTTCGAAAGCACTCTCGGGGGCAAGTAGATAAATAGGGACCGCTTACTAGCGGGAAGGTAAACGGCGTTTCCGTGTGCAGCTCTGGCTCGCCAGAGCAGCGATGTCACACTGGCCACATGACCCTGAAGTGTCTTCGGACAGCGCTGGCCCTTGGCCTCTTTGAGTGAGATGGGCGCACAACCCTAGAGTCTGTCAAGACTGGCCCGTACGGGCAGGGGTACCTTTACCTTTTAAGCATATTTAACTTTCCCTCATTGAGGGTCAATATATGGAATAAAGTCACAGTGAAATTAGGACTTCTGTTTATCCCCCAAGCTGGAATCAGTTAGCTTATTATTAGCTTCTTCTTATTATTATTTTGCATTTTCTAAATTGAGGGTCAGGCATTTAGAACTGGGAAGGAAATCTATGCAGCTTTTGGGTGAGCGTCTCAGTTGCAATGGAGCTGAGCTCAGCTTCACCCCATTGAAATAAATGGGTCTAGTGCCTTGATCCTGACCATGTTTAACTGGAAGTAAGTGCCATTTATTTCAGTGGCGTCCTCTAAGTGGATGGATTTCAGATTACATCCTAAATCGACTTAAGTGATCCAACATAAGCAGCCAATGGATTACGCTACTTAGGATATTTTGCAAATTACATCAAGATAAGTATTATTTGTTGTCTGCAATTTGTCGCTTTGTTTATTAATGGCTAGGAAAAGAAATTGATTTAGCTGAGTGCTCCAAAAATTAAAATTGTTTTGTTAAATTCACATTACCTACAGTTGCTTTATTTTTTCCCCTTGATCTATTCAAATTAATCAATTAAAGTGCACAGATGTTCAATTAAACCTATAAAAATTTTGCATGGCTGCAGCTGTTTCTCAAGACTCATTGTTGGAATTTTTTTTTTTTAACATATCTAGCAACGACTCACTCTCAGAAGAAATTAAATTAATTACTCTTTGCAGGATTGTTTTTTTCCATTGATGAATTAAAAGAAATTAGAAGTAACCTATAAGGAGATGTGTGCAGCTTGCTACATTTATTAACTAGAATGATAGACTGGCATATGAAAAATATGGCAGGCATCACACAAAAACCTTTAAGTCCCGTTGATTTCAGTGGAAGAGTTAAGCACTTGCTTAACTATTTCCTAGTAAAATCAATGGGAGCTGCAATCAGTGGGAGTGCTTAATAAGGCTGCTGATCAGTTAGATCATTTTAATCATTTCCCTTTGAACCAATGAATCGGGTAATTGATTATATTTGAATAAATGCACATATTCCCAAGCCCACCACCGAGGTGCCTTTTTTGAGCTATTGGTTCAAATTGGACCACCTTAATTAACATGGTTTCCGCCACTGGTTAATCAACTGAAGTCACAGTTGATTAATCTGTCAACAAAACGGATGAAATTTTAAAACGGAAGTAAATCTTGCTGAGTTTGATGGGGATTGATCCCAGATATGTATGGGCAGTATTGCAACTTTAAAAGATATATTTGGATGGATCAAACTGAGGGAGTAGCAGGGACACAAAAATGGAAAACAGCTGCACATCTACGTTGCCACTCTTCATTTATGAAAGGCATGAAGTGACAGCAATTAATATCGCCCTGGAGATCAGTGGATACGAAAGGCACAGTGATGATCAGAAGCCAATATATATAAATGTTATTTGTATGAGAGTGTCCTTAGATATAAATTTTAAATGACCTAACACTGATTTTGAAGGGACACGGGTGGTGCTGTGGGTTAAACCACAGAGCCTAGGACTTGCTGATCAGAAGGTCAGCGGTTCGAATCCCCGCGACGGGGTGAGCTCCCATCGCTCGGTCCCTGCTCCTGCCAACCTAGAAGTTCAAAAGCACGTCAAAGTGCAAGTAGATAAATAGGTACTGCTCTGGCGGGAATGTAAACGGCGTTTCCGTGCGCTGCTCTGGTTTGCCAGAAGAGGCTTAGTCATGCTGGCCACATGACTCGGAAGCTGTACGCCGGCTCCCTCGGCCAATAAAGCGAGATGAGTGCTGCGACCCCAGAGTCAGTCACGACTGGACCCAATGGTCAGGGGTCCCTTTACCTTTACCTTAACACTGATTTTGGAAGTGGAGGTTTGATGGTCTTTTGGCAGAAATATCACCGGGCACCTTAAGGTCAGATCCACACGATACATCTGACACTTTAACAGTCTTGTCCCCCTGAGAGCCATACACACATAGCACATGGCACTACTTAGCATCTGTCTGTTTCAGGAGACAATGGAGGAATCTACCTTTGGGGGTGAGGTCAAGCTTTTGGATGGCTGCAGTGCTTGCTGTGGCTGCAGAGAGCAATAGAGGAGAGACATGTTTTGCTGCATCTGGGGCAGGTGAAGGTGTCTGCTTGTGCTGCTGCAGAAGCAGCATGGTTTTGCTTCGCTCTGCACTCCTCCCGGCAGTCATTCCTCCTCTGGTGACTGCTATGGATACACCACTTGAATGCCTGTCTCCAGGCACTGTGGTCGTATACAAGGGCAGAGTCACAAATAAGGGAAAGCCTGAGTGGATTTTAGAATATGATTGGTTTTAGCAAGATTCTTGCATGTAAGAATCTTCACAGAACATCCAAGAGTCCCTGTTTCCAGGGACACTCCCAGATTTACAGAAGCCACCCTGGTCTTTGATTTGATCCAGGATGCCCCACTTTTCCTAAGGACATTCCTATTTTCATTGCAGAAATGTTGGGGGCTATGGTATGCGACCCCCAAGCCAAGGAGATAAGTAACTATACAACCTTCAGAAGACACCTGAACATTAAATGTTTAATGCTTTATTATGTGTTTATATATGTTGGAAGCCACCCAGAGTGGCTAGAGCAACCTAGTCAGATGGGTGGGGTCTTCTTCTTCTTCTTCTTCCACCAGATGTCAAAGAGAACAACTACCAGACTTTTAGAAGACATCTGAAGGCAGCCCTGTTTAGGGAAGCTTTTAATGTTTCATGTATTAGAGTATTTTAATATTTTTTTTGGAATCCGCCCAGAGAGGCTGGGGAAGCCCAGCCAGATGGGCGGGGTACAAATAATAAATTATTATTATTATTATTATTATTATTATTATTATTATTATTATTATTAGACATCCCTATTTTCATCAGAGAAATGTTGGAGGGTATTCCTTCACTGCGTAGGGGCAACAATTTCTGTGAAGGTGAGGAGGCCCAAAGGTAGGGTTCCCCATATTTCAAAGAGTAAAAACCAGGACACCTCAAAATTGAGGCGAGCCTCTCCCCCCAAAAACACACACACCAAAAGAACACATTTTCTTGGTTTACTTGCTGAAGATCCAGGACAAACTGTCACCTTCCGGAAATTTCCCCGGATGTCACTTTGGCTTTTGAAATCCCAGCAATGTCTAGAAAATCCCAGACGTATGGCTGCCCTACCAAATGAATCTGAGGCAAGAGCTCTGGGGTAGCAGACCGTGAAAGGCAAAGGCTGTAGCTTAGTGGTAGAACATTAGCCTTGACTGAAGAAGGTTCTAGATTCAAGCACTGGCATCTCCAAGTAGGACTGGGAATGTCCTTTTGTCTGAAACCCTGGATAGCCGCTGCCGCTCAGTGCCCTGAGCTAGAAGGCCATTGATCTGTCTCAGCAGAAGGCATCTTCCTAGGTTCCTATGGAGACCAGCAAAGGCAAATAATTAATGACAGGCCTTTTTTAATTTTTTAAAAACGGAGTGAGGAGAAACTGCAGCAACAAGCCTCATGACCCATGGACTGAATAACACAGAGTCCACCCCTCCTCCTCCCTTTTTAAATTAACACTCAAGGGGTTGAACTGGAAATTTCAACAGACGCCATCTTGGAAGCACTCAGAGCCTCGACAGATGGAATCTTACTGTTCCTGAGGGACTGCGAAATGCTGCCTTCGTCCCAGCGGGAATGCCTCGCGGTTAACGTAATGGAAATATAGTGCAGGGATTTTATGTGACTTTCTGATCAGTTAAGGTCCCCCCTCACCACCACCGCCACCCAATAAAATCTGGAATAGATAAAAGAGGAAGATAATATCACGACAATGTCAGTGCACCAGTGGAAAATGGAGAGAAATAATAAAGGCGAGAACAATCCCCGATTTAACCAGGATGAGAGGCTGGTAGCAGTTTGACAGGTTTCCTTCCCACTCACGGAAGGAGGGGAAGCACTTAGTTGACTGAATGAAAAGGCCTCTTATTTCAGAGCTGGAAATGAGCAGCCTGCCTTCAGTTTGGTGCCGCTGTGTATGAAAACCGTGGGCAGTTCCCGCTGATAGATGTTATGTAAAGTTAAATGAGGCATTTTCCTTCCCCTTATTCTGCATACAATTTCCCTTCTACCTTTTGGGCCACAGAGGAACCCACAATTCCCCGGCAATGCAAGGAATTGTGGGTATACTGGTTTTGGTTTCTAGGACCAAATGTGCTGCCTGCCATGTGCAGAAGAGGCTACCTTTGAAGGTGACTCGGAAACTACAGCTAATCCAGAATGTGGCTGCTAGACTGGTGACTGGGAGTAGCCACCAGGACCATATAACACCAGTCCTGAAAGACTTACATTGGCTCCCATTATGTTTCCGATCATAATTCAAAGTGTTGGTGCTGACCTTTAAAGCCCTAAATTGACTCAGCCCTGTATACCTGAAGGAGCATCTCCACCCCCATCCTCCAGCCCGGACACTGAGGTCCAGCTCCGAGGACCTTCTGATGGTTCCCTCACTGCCAGAAGTGAAGCTACAGGGAAGCAGGCAGAGGGCCTTCTTGGTAGTGGCACCCACCCTGTGGAATGCCCTCCCAGCAGATGTCAAGGAGATAAGTAACTATACCCACCTCTAGAGGACATCTGAAGGCAGCCCTTCATGCATAAGGTCCATACATGTGTAAGTGTCTATTCCACCTGTCTGTTCATAGAGTCCAATAATTCACATGAAGGGTTGTTCCAGTTCCACTTCCACGGAATCCTTTCAGGCTAATATTCCGGAAATCCTTGTCTTAGATTCTGTGAAAGGATTCTGTGGAACTGGAACTGTAACAACCCTTCATGTGAATTATTGGACTCTATGAACAATCAGGTGGAATAGACACTTATACATGTAATAATAATAATAATAATAATAATAATAATAATAATTTATTATTTATACCCCGCCCATCTGGCTGGGTTTCCCCAGCCACTCTGGGCGGCTTCCAAAAGAATATTAAAATACTGTGATACATCAAACATTAAAAGCTTCCCTAAACAGAGCTGCCATCAGATGTCTTCTAAAAGTCTGGTAGTTGTTGTTCTCTTTGACATCTGGTGAGAGGGCGTTCCACAGGGAGGGCGCTACTACCGAGAAGGCCCTCTGCCTGGTTCCCTGTAACTTGGCTTCTCGCAGTGAGGGAACTGCCAGAAGGCCCTCGGTGCTGGACCTCAGTGTCCGGGTAGAACGATGGGGGTGGAGCCGCTCCTTCAGGTATACAGGACCGAGGCCGTTTAGGGCTTTAAAGGTCAGCACTTTGAATTGTGCTCGGAAACGTAATGGGAGCCAATGTAGTTCTTTCAAGACCGGTGCTATGTAGTCTCGGCGGCCACTCACAGTCACCAGTCTAGCTGTTGCATTCTGGATTAGTTGTAGTTTCCGGGTCACCTTCAAAGGTAGCCCCACGTAGAGCGCATTGCAGTAGTCCAAGCGGGAGATAACCAGAGCATGCACCACTCTGGCGAGACAGTCCACGGGCAGATAGGGTCTCAGCCTACGTACCAGATGGAGCTGGTATGGACCTTATGCATGAACTGACTAGAGAATGAACTGATCTACTGGGTCTTCTGTTTTTTTCGTTGAACTTGATGAAACTTCCGTTAAAATCTACAGTTTGATACAATAATAGTATACCTCATTTATTCAAAAGTACAGCCGATTACGTCTTGTGTGTTTATTGAATAAAATACATGGCATCTTCAGGTCGGACTGGGAGACACTCCTGGCTAAAACCCTGGATAGTCACTGCTGGTCAGTGTTGATAATACTGAAATGATGTGGAGTCTTAGACGAATCGCCTTGCTTGGTACATCAGTGAAATCGCACCTGCTAAAGAGGAAAGAAACCCCTTAAAGATTCGACTGCAGAAAATTATTCCAATTACATTAATATTTACATGTTTTCTGTAAAAAATAAGGAGCTGCCATCTTGTGGCAGGAAAGATTTGTGAGTTGTGACTGGTTTTTTTAAAAATACTCCAAAATATACGTTCCTTGTTGTTTGTATGTGGCGTGTTTTCGGGAAATGGATAAAAACACATTACTTTAAGAAAACATTGCACATTATAATGAACTGAAGAAACCTGAGAAGTGCAGTAGTAAGGTAATTGTCGGGAATACAGTAATAAGCAAAACACTGTGTTGTTTAAAAGGGCCTGTTCTTAAAATAGACACACTCCAGCCCAAGTCAAGCAACTGAAAGTTCCTAATGGTGCAATGCTATAGATTTCTAACTGGGGGAGGTACACAGATCCCAGGATTCCCCTTGTACCTCTATATGTGCATTAAAAAAACAAACACCCTGATCTGTTCTTGACTCACTTTGTGCTCTCTCTGCTCTGATTTGTGCTCCAGGTTCTGAGCTGTTCTGTATAAAACGGAGTTCTATGTTACCCCATTCAGTATAATGGGGAATTTAGAATTGGCCATAACCTTTCCACTATCTGGACAAAGTGGATGAAATGTGCAGACACTGGTGTCCCTCCGGTGTGGATTAAGCCTGCCAAACTGTACAGATACATCTAGGGGTTTTAATACAGGACACCTTTGTTTTTTAAGGAAAAAAAGGAATAATCTATAATATATCGTGGGACTCCTGCACGTTTAGTGACAGAACTGGATCCAGGAGCTAGCATGGGTGCAGCATTCCATCTCTTATAGAAAAGTGATACATTGTGAAACTATTTGGCTCTCGGTCAAAATTCATTTCAATGTATTAAAGCAAATGGAAGTTTTAATAGATGCATATCAGGTACAACTGTGCCATGTAGTCCTACTCAGAGTAGACCCATTGAACTCAATGAACATAAGTTCATTAACTTCAATGGATCTATTCTGAGTAGGACTTGAATGGCATGTCACCCTATGATTTTGTAGACTCTTGTGAGTAGGAACTTTATGAGATAAACACACAGGCATTAGTCAACTTGGGTTTGTGGGGGAGATAGGTATTTTCGGGATCTCAGGATCAGGGCCTCCATCCTTCTTACCAACAGAGCCTCATAAAATGCCTGAGGTCATCACCAGGGTTGGTCAAGAATATGGAAAGTTCCTCCCCACCGCCCCTCAAGAATAATAATAATAGAAAATCCTTTGCTTTAATTATCAAGCCACCTCTAATTATTATTGCTACTAATTTGCCACTGAAACAGTATTTCCTTGGGAGAATGACCTATTCATTGAAAAGGGGAGAAAATACTAATTTTTAAAATCACCTCCATCTCAAGAGCTGTAATTGAGGTTAGGAAGTTCTGGTGGATTAACAGGTTACCACTATTGTTTCAATATGGGGGGAGGGGGCTGCATGGCGAGGTTCTCGGCTGAGTTGTATAAGTGCTCGACCCCTGAGCACGTGCAGCGAGCTCAAGTGATTTTTTAAGTGAAGGCCCTAAGCTCCATATTAGAAATTAATCATGAGATGTTTTGGTGATAACATCGTCCTCATTTGAAAATGTAATTTATTAATCAGCATAATACCTGTTTCAAAGCAATGTGCAGTCCCTAGTAATAAGCCGATGGTAGCAGACGTCTTTCTTTCACGGTGTTGGCTGTTGCAGCAGTAGAACAAGGAGACAAAAATACACACACACACACACACACACACACGGTGGGGTAAATTGCAGGGCTGAGATGCTTCCTATGTTTGTTGAATCAATTAATGGTTTTAAAACTCTAAGGATCAATTAAAGAATCACAGGGATGGAAGGGGCACTGTAGACCAGGCTTCCTCAAACTCAGCCCTCCAGATGTTTTTGGCCTACAACTCCCATGATCCCTAGCTAGCATGACCAGTGGTCAGGGATGATGGGAATTGTAGTCTCAAAACATCTGGAGGGCTGAGTCTGAGGAAGCCTACTGTAGACCATCTACTTCAATGGCCTCCAACTCTTGACAGGACATCCCAAAGAACACAGGAACTCCTCTTCTACTAAAGATGGACTGTTGGTCAGCATTGTCTACATCAATGGACAGTGACTCTGGGATTCCAGGCAGAAGTCATCTGGAGATGTTTGGGACTAGACCTGGGACCTTCTACATGCAAAGCAGTTATGCTACCACTGAGCTGCAGTCCTTGACCAAAGGACTGGAGCAATATAGCTCATTTACACCATTTTGTTTACCTAACTTGCCCACATTCAATTTATAGTATCATAGAATCACAGAACTGTAGAGTTCAAAGGGGACCTGAGAGTCATCGAGTCATCCAGCTCCCCAGAAGTTCCCACAAGTCATACATTTGTCCGAGGTCAGAAATGGAAACCATGCAACGTAATATGAATGGTACTCACTTGTGGTTTTTTAGTCTGTGAACTTTAAGCCAATAGCTACACTGTTTTCTCTTCTCCCGAAATGTGTTGGAATTAATTACACAGTTCATGGCGTAGGGTGGTATTCAATGAAATCCTTCTCAAAGTAGACCCACTGAAATAAATGAAACTAAGTTAGTCATGTACATTAACCTCAGTGGGTCTACTCTGAGCATCACTAACATTAAATACCACCCATAAGTTTTGGCCATAGCGGTGACAAATAGCATTGGTTTTAGCAGAAGCTGAACTGTAGTGGAATTGAAACGAAGGTGGTTGCTACGAATACAAAACAGGACAGAAATTGCTGCCTCCTTACAGCCCTGGTTCTGCGTGTGCATGTATAGGATCGAGCTACGACTAAACTAAAGCTTCCAAGAGTTTGTGAGTTTGAAACAGACAGGCAAGAAATGAACCCACGAAGGAAGGGTGCTGCAGCCATAAGCGACAGAGAGAGAAAGTTAATGATTCAGTGTTAATTCCTGGAATTTTCCCTCAAATGCAAAAAAAAAAAAAAAAAGGAGGAGGAGGAGGAGAGAACATGGTAATTATTTTTCATGTCTGAAATTTCTCAGTTCTCTTTTAAATATTGCATATTCCTGGCTGCATTGACAGCTTGCTCTAGCTTGAGGACATGCCTGCGTGATAACTATTCATGAGAGGAACAGCTGAAGAAGAGTCGCCTTGCTCCGGCTTGGAAAGTGGCGGCGATTTCGATGCTCTGAAGTTGTACCCTGTGGCCATGCAACGTTATTTCCCAAAAGATCCCTGAAGTTGTGGGGTCAAAGGTGATTCCTGCGTCTCAAAACTTGCTTGGGTCATCAGTGGCAGGCAGTCCCTGAGCTTGGAGAGGCAAAGGTTGAACCTTGGTGATCTCTCCTGTACCTACGGTGGCAGCTCAGGTCCTTGTGTTCCATCTGGGTGGGATTCCTGCCATTTCTAGCCTCCCCCTTTCTTCTTGGGAGCGCAGGAATCTGCCTTATACAGAGACACACCCATTGTTCTGTCAAGCTCTGCATTGTCTTCATGCAGCATGGAACACCCTGTGGCGATCACACAGGGTCCCCGGATGTTTCACCGTCTTTTGATCCCTGTGCCACCACCTGATTTTTCACTGCCACCACCCAGGCCCTACCTGGGACAATACTGAGTCCAGTCAGGGTTAAAGTGGAACATAAACTTCTGTTTATTTATTGCAGTTTAACAAGCGTTTGGTTTCATAAACGGTATCGGTCAATTGCAATCATGGGGTGCCTATCCAGACCTATAACTTTCGCTACCTACTCTCACTCACTAAACCACTTCTCATATATTTACTTGTCTTCCTAGACCCTAACTGTTCCTGACTCAGCTTATCTCGCTACACTAACTCAACCCACCCACAGACTCTATTCCAATTCACTCCCACTCCAACCAACCACCCAACGCCCAACAAACTCCTTTGCCCTCCCAGAGCTGGTTTTATAGTCCCACTGACTCCACCCCCTGGGTCCTGTCTGGGCAACCTGTTTAACTAGTTCACCTCCAGTACTCTCGCATATGGAGGACTTTTTTTTTTAAAGCCAATTCCGCACTACGGAGGAGGTGGGGTTGCGGGCGTCACGGCCCCACCATGCGCGCAGCGGCTGGAGCCCAGCCCTCGCGCGATTGGGGGGATTCCCAGCCGTGTCACCCCCTGGCCAGCCAATCGGCTGGTTCAGGGGGCGTGGCCTGCTCTATTTAAGGCAGGACGTGGCTGGGGATCCCCTTCTTTGCCACTCATCAGCTGTTCCTGCTTTTCCCACCCTCCCGCCCCACAAGGTTTTTGTTCCTAGACCTTGGTTGGTCACCGTTGAGGGGCCTGGTAGGATTTTTTCCACTTGACAAATTGGCACCGGCCACTTGGTTTTTGCCTCCCTCGTAGCAAATCATCACAACCTTTGTGGTATTGGCGGTTAGGCATTGGTATAGTTCTGTAATTGGAAGAGGGGAGGTAGTGCCATCACCTGCCCCACATATTGAAGGGTAGTCCGTTAAAGGATTCCAGGGGGCGTGGCCCTGTCTGAAGCCTGGGGAGGTGAGGGCCTAAGGCACACCTCCTATCGGTGACCCCAGGGGAGCTCCTAGTTGATGTGCATCAGCAGGACTCCCCCTACTGGTGGTTAACCCTTCACGGACTTCAAGTGGACGGGCTGAAGTCAGATATAGTCGGTTAGGACCAATGCCTAAGCCAATACCACTCATCACCTGTAACCAATAAAGTTGTGGCTTTAACCTTAATAATTGTGTCATGTGTCATTATTTCCATGGGGGCGGGGGCAAGAACTCGGCACGCAAATACTACAGGAGGACTTTTTAAAAGGATTGGACAAATTCAGGCAGGATTGTGGCTACTAGCCACAATAGCGGTGCTCTTGCCTCCATGCTCAGAGGAAGTAATACTTCTGAATGCCACTGCTGAAAACCAGAGGAGGGGAAGAATGCTCTTGTGCTCAGGGTCTGTTGGGAGGTTTCTTACAGGCTTCTGGTTGGCCACTGTGAGAACAGGATACTGGACTTGATTGACCATTGGCCTTTATTGTCTACACTGATCGGCAACAGCTTACCAGGGTTTCCTTCCCAACCCTAGCTGAGGAAACTGGGAGTTGAAGCATCTGCATGCAAGGTAGATGATCTACTATGGTCCGCCTCAGGGCTCTGTCTTTCCTTCTGTGCTCAGATCTTTCGGGATCTTAAGAAGTTGCCTTATGTTGAGTCACCCCATTGGCTCATCTACCTTGGTATTGTCTACAATACCTGATCTGGCCACAGTGAACCATGCGAAGGTCACCTCCAGGCTTGATTATTGTAACTCGCTCTATGCGGGGCTGCCCTTGAAGCTGACCCAGAAACTCCAGCGGGGACAGAAAGCCACGGCGAGGCTCTTTACGGGGTCCTTGGCGCAGGATCACTTCCATCCAGTGCTTTACCAACTGCACTGGCTCCCGGTGGAGTACAGGGTCAGGTTTAAGGTGCTGGTTTTGATCTTTAAAGCCCTATGTGGCCTAGGACCCACGTACCTACGGAACTGCCTCTCCTGGTATGCCCCGTGGAGGACCTTAAGGCCCACAAATGACAACATTTTGGAGGTCCCAGGTCACAAGGTGGTTAGATTGGTCGCAACTAGGGCCAGGGCCTTTTCAGTATTGGCCCCGACTTGGTGGAACACTCTGTCACAAGAGAGACTAGGGCCCTGTGGGACTTGACATCTTTCCACAGGGCCTGCAAGACAGAGCTGTTCCGCCTGGCCTTTGGTTTGGACTCAGTCTGACCCTTATGTTTTCCCTCCCCTTATGGTTTTGATTTATGGACTACTTTTAAAATGAGACTGCAATTTAAATTGCATTTTAACCTATATTTTAAATTGGGTTTTTTTCCCTATTATGATTTTACTGTAATTTTACTGGTGTTGGCCACCCTGAGCACGGCTCTGGCCGGGGAGGGCAGGGTATAAATAAAATGTATTATTATTATTACTACAACGCTGGCTTCTTTGTTAACCACCTCCTGAGCTTTTTGCTTCTAGGTGATCTATAACTATAAATATGTAAATGGATGGATAGCTCAGTTGGTTAGAGTGTGGTGCTGATAATGCCAAGGTTGCAGGTTCGATTCCCAGATGGGACAGCTGCATATTCCTGCATTGCAAGGTATTGGAATAGATGGTTCACAGGGTCCCTTCTAACTCTATGATTCTGTGAAATAAATCCAGTCCTGCTTTTCAAAGAGGGTGACATTGTAGGCATGAAAAACTCTGCCTGTAACAAATGCTTTGACAGAGCAGTGGGCACCTTGGATGAACCTGGCAGCATGACCAGCTGAGACATGTGGCTACTGACTGGCTTTCCACAACCCTCCCCTTTCTGAGCCTCAGTCTCCAAATCCATAAAATGGCACTACTAAGGGCCTGTCCTGACCAAGGGGCTTGGCAAATGAGTGAAACAAAGGCAACCCACTACAGAGGAGAGAATAAAACCACTATCTATTAAACAAATTTGAGGAATGACACGTACATCAATCTATTAAAAGTAATTAAAACCATTCCCATTTAACGTTGGAAGGAAATTCCATATGTCAGATTTATCATCCCCTCAGAAACTTCAGCTGGAAATCAAATGTTCCTCTGTTTTCTCTCCGTCTCCCCTTCTCTCCCCCACTTCCCCATATGGCTCCTGAAACATTTCTCTGTTTCAATGGGTTTTAAAGCTTATTCCTCATAGCTCCTAGAGCATTCATTTTAGCATGTGCTATTTTTGTTATTCAAATTAGTAGGCAGGGGAAAAAACAAACAGCTGGGCATTTGAATCTTATACTTTAGTCTCCACCCTGCCAACCAATACGGCTCGCGTTACCTGCTTCCTTCCTACCATCAATCTAGAAACGACCAAGGACTCATCACCTCTTATCAGGATCCAACACACTTGTATAAATGACCTTAAATGTCACTCAGGGCAAAACTATATGTTATTACATTATTTGCACGTAAAACAACAATAACCCCAATGTGTTCTTCGGTTGTCCAGTTTTATTTTCGCAGCAAAACAAAACAGTGGCTGGATCTCATTCCACAACGTGTTATCAGTTCAAGGCCACATTCACGTCATATATTTTAAAAGTGGCAACACCCCATGTTATTTTTATTTTTTAAAATGATTTTTAAAATAAATTTTCCATTTTATAATTTTTAAACACATCCTCATTTATCCAATTTACCGTATTTTTCACTCTATAACACGCACCCGACCATAACACACACATAGTTTTTAGAGGAGGAAAATCCGTAGGCATGCCCTCCATAACACGCACAGACATTTCCCCTTACTTTTTAGGAGGAAAAAAATGAGTGTTATGGTGCAAAAAATACGGTACTTCTTTTGGTCTTAAGAGCGTAACGACTCCCCCTCTTGGTTTTCAAAACTGATCTTTATAACATTGCATTTTTACATTTTCCAATTTACGTTTGCCTCATTTAGAATATCACAATTTTAAAATAAATATAAAAAGGTAAAAACAGTAATCCTTATAAGTCTTCTTACGATCCTGCTAGTGTTGTTAATTGTTTACAGTTGTCCTTCAAATATTGTATAAATTTGCTCCAGTCCTTTTGGAATGCTTGATCACGCTGGTTTCAGATTTTTCCGGTCAGCTTCGCCAGTTCCGCGAAGCTGCCACTCTTCTTTCACTGATATTTCTTGTTGTTTCCATTCGGGGGCTGAAAGAATTCTAGCTGCTGTTGTTGCATACATATATATATATTATCTCCTTTTGGTATCCCCCACTTTGACCAATAAAATCACTGAGAGAAGTGAAGTTACAGGGAAGCAGGCAGAGGGCCTTCTCAGTAGTGGCGCCCACCCTGTGGAACGCCCTCCCATCAGATGTCAAGAAAATAAACAACTAATAATAATAATAATAATAATAATAATAATTTATTATTTGTACCCCGCCCATCTGGCTGGGTTTCCCCAGCCACTCTGGGCGGCTTCCAACAAAGATGAAAAATACACTAAAATGTCACATATTAAAAACTTCCCTGAACAGGGTTGCCTTCAGATGTCTTCTGAATGTCAGGTAGTTGTTTATCGCTTTGACATCTGATGGGAGGGCGTTCCACAGGGCGGGCGCCACTACCGAGAAGGCCCTCTGCATGGTTCCCTGTAACTTGGCCTCTCGCAGTGAGGGAACCGCCAGAAGGCCTTCGGAGCTGGACCTCAGTGTTCGGGCAGAACGATGGAGGTGGAGACGCTCCTTCAGATATACTGGGCCGTTTAGGGCTTTAAAGGTCAGCACCAACACTTTGAATTGTGCTTGGAAACGTACTGGGAGTCTGATTTCTGGAAAACATTAGGGAAGTTTTTAATGTTTGATGTTTTATCGTGTTGTTGTTCTGTTGGGAGCTGCCTAGTGACTGGGGAAACCAAGCCAGATGGGCGGGGTATAATTTTTTTTTTTTTTATTATTATTATTATTATTATTATTATACCATTTTTTAAAACAACCATTCCCCCACCCCAAGTATGCAGCAACAGCTACTTCACAACTGCTGCCACCTCAGGGCATGTTATTTACTGAGACTTTATTGAGTTCCTATTTAGCCACACAGTCCTAACCTTCTCTACTCAGAGTCAAGTCCTGTTGAATTCAGTGGGGCTGACTCCCAGGGAAGTTGGGCCAAGACTGCAGTGTGAATACAGAGAAAGCCCAAGAATAGTAAGCTGGAGGAATTTAAGCAGGTTCAAGGTAAACCAGCATACATCACCCCTGTTCCAAAGTCCATTCAGGATCAGGGTTGCTGCCGGCTGAGCTAGTCTAACCCTGGCAGAGTGAAAAGAGAAGAATTTGATTTGCAGCACCTTTTTTTTTTTGCTGGTGCAAATTCTCCCATGTTGCCAGGTCACGTGACTCAGCTAAGCAGAGTTCGGACCCAGAGCAAGTCCTTCTGGCCTGGTCTTGATTCTCCTGCTCCCCGGAAGACCCATTTTTCATGGTTTATGTTGGCATAAGATCTGCTCTTCTTGGCTCAGTTGGCTGAGCCTCACCTGAGCTGAAATAAGGGGGTTAGCGCAGCAGAGGAATCAGCTGTTGGAACCTAATTCCCTCATCCTAGTGGATCTTGGGTTTGGAGTGTTCCCTAAGTCTGCTCTGATTTTTTTTCCCCTCTAATTTTCATGATGATGATTTTATTCATTAAATTCAATGCGAGTGAGTGAGCGAGCGAGCGAGTTTGTGGCATGTTTGATTATATCCATGCCTATTGCATATCGGCAGTATAATCTGCATGAAAGAAGGGTGGTCTGGAAACGTTTTGCATGCAGACAGAAATAAAAATACATTATTTGGGGATGAGCCTGTTTGCTTCCAAAACTGATAGGCGCTGGAGCTCAGTAATAAAAAGGATTTATGATAATAGGAGCAATAATAACACTAGTAGAGGTATTCCTGGGCCTGATCAAGGGAGCTCCTTTAAGGAGTTGAATGCAAACAGAAGTTGTGTGGTATTTGTTTTGCAAATGTCAATTCCATGTGTACGTGTGGGGGTGTTGATGTTCAAAATGGTATAAGCGGGTTAAATCTTCGGCAGGGGAAGGAAGTTAAAAATCTCCATTTGGGCTTTTAATTAGTCACATGATTCTATTATTATTATTATTATTATTAGTGGTGGTGGTCAGATTTGTCTCCAGGCTGGGCCAATCAAAGAGTGCAGGAAAAGGTCCACTGCACTCCTGGAAAGTCTCCAGATCATCTGATGCCTGTGAAGAGGTTAGCCATTAATATTGCCTTCAATACAGCTAAATTATTTGGCTTTGGAATCGCTCGCAGATTCTATTAAAGACCCCTACGGAGGGTGCCTGCTTGAAATAGTCATTTTAATTCATCCGGGTACACTAAGGTGTTGCCTTCCTTTCATTAATAAAATGGAAACTCATAAAGAAAACCAGATTATCCTGAATTTATGATCAAGTAATTTTGTTTCTCTTAGCTCTGGTAATAATTGCAGAACATCATTCCTATCTATTTTCTACCTCTCCTCCACCACACCTCCTCCTCTCTTTATTTTTTAACACACCTAGACAATTTTAATTTCTCATGTTTATTTATCTTTTCTTCCCTTTTAATTTGACAGAGAAAGCTATCTAAGACCCCAGGAGGCAAACCGAAAGAGCCAGGAATGAGTTCTTTCCATCTTCGGTTTAATGAAATAATAAGTAATTGATTTATATTTATGGGCGGTGTAAACATTCAGGAAAATTCTTTTGCACATCAACCTTTCTGATGGTTCCATGAACGGGACTTGCTTTATCTTGGAGACCCTAATCCAATCGGTTGGCCCATGTTGCTGCCTGAGAGGTGGTGCAAACTGTGAATTCCACTGTGAAGTGGAAAATCATACCTTTCTACTAGTTTTGACCATTGCAGCAGCATCTGTAGCAGAAGTGTGGAGCCTCAGGCATGGAGAATGATTGTATGAGCACTTCCAAAAACACCACTAGGTTTCCCTGGCTATGGTGAAAAATATGATGCTGCCTTCATGGAAATCTTAGCAGCTGGAGAATTCACTCATGTCCTACTCGATATCAAAGAGTAAGCTGACAGTAAATCACACTGTTTAAAGCTGGAGTTAACACTTGATTAGCAAAAACAAGATCTGCACAGACTTGGCTAAGTGTCCAATGAGCACAGAAGCTCATCCTCAGTAGGTCTTACACCATGAGTCAGTTGCTGAGATTGAAAGTCCCTGCCTCTCCACAGCTGCCTAACTCCCTCCTTTCCAGAGCTTTCCCCCCAAGCAATCAGAGACTGTGCCTGTGTGCAGCTGGCCGCTGCTCCACTCATTTCAGCCCTCTTCTTGTTCTGTGAGACAAGAGGGGAGGGGAGCTTGCCACAGCAGGAGGGTCACCCATGATTCTTCACCAGCCCGACTTTTCTCTGCCTCTTGGTCTCTCTCCTCCCATGTGTCGGCTTCAGCTTCTGCCTTCAGATTCTGGACTCCTCTCTGCCACAGATGCTCCCAACTCACTAAGCACTGTTTCCCCTTCAGCTTCCAACACCTCCTCACAGTCTTCTCCCTCTTCTTCCTATGACCACGCATTGTTGTCCCACCACCACCACCCAGCTCTGATCCTTCTTCTGGGCACCACAGTTCAAGAAGGACACTGACAAAGTGGAACGGGTCCAGAGGAGGGCAACCAAAATGGTCAAAGGCCTGGAAACGATGCCTTATGAGGAACGGCTAAGGGAGCTGGGCATGTTTAGCTTGGAGAAGAGGAGGTTAAGGGGTGATATGATAGCCATGTTCAAATATATAAAAGGATGTCACATAGAGGAGGGAGAAAGGTTGTTTTCTGCTGCTCCAGAGAAGCGGACACGGAGCAATGGATCCAAACTACAAGAAAGAAGATTCCACCTAAACATTAGGAAGAACTTCGTGACAGTAAGAGCTGTTTGACAGTGGAATTTGCTGCCAAGGAGTGTGGTGGAGTCTCCTTCTTTGGAGGTCTTTAAGCAGAGGCTTGACAACCATATGTCAGGAGTGCTCTGATGGTGTTTCCTGCTTGGCAGGGGGTTGGACTCGATGGCCCTTGTGGTCTCTTCCAACTCTATGATCCTATGATTCTATGATTCTATGATTCTCTTGATGGTTCCCCAGCTGGTTCCCCACCACCACCATTCCTTTGCATCTAACCAGTCAGTACATGAACTGGAGGGTTTTCCATAGGTATCTGGTTGGCCATTCAGACTGCTCATCCCACAGAACCAGACTCTTCTTGCGTGTTCAGACCCAGAACCCCCCCCCAATAAATTCACACTTGACTCAATTTTTTGGTTTGGTTTTTGGCAGAATTTAGGCCACAACTTTATTGATTACAGAAAGTGACTGGTTGCATAGGCTCTGGTTCCACTAGCTCCCTGCCATACAGGTAGCACTGACCCAGGACACCAGCATAGATCAGTCAAGGGTGAACACCTGGATAAGCAGAAAGCTGGGCATGGGCTAACTCTGCCACCCAAATGTCCCCCTGGACTCAGGCACGGGCACAACCCCCTCCTAGGGGTTGATCAAACCATCAAGTCCCTGGATTCCTTTAATGGAATACCCTTTACATAGGAATGGCAAGAGTGTTCTCCCATCCCTATCACCTGAACCAGAGCCTATCCGCAACCTTACAAGTTGTGACAATTTGCTACACAGCAGGCCAAACACAAATGGCAACAGCCAATCAGCCAAGTGGGGAAAGTTCCTGCTGTGCCCCTGTCCCAACGACAGACGACACACGATGGCATAGCAAGGTCAAGCGCAACAAGCCCTAAAAGTAGGGAGAGGTGGGTGGGTGTTCCAAATGCACGCACTAAAAGAGGAAGCTCTGGGTCATGTGCATGCTTTATCACTACCCAAAGGAGTCTCAAAGCGGCTCACAATCTCCTTTCCCTTCTTCCCCCACAACAAACACTCTGTGAGGTGAGTGGGGCTGAGAGACTTCAAAGAAGTGTGACTAGCCCAAGGTCACCTAGCAGCTGCATGTGGAGGAGTGGGGAAGCGAACCCAGTTCACCAGATTACGAGTCTACTGCTCTTAACCACTACACCATACTGGCTCTATTGTTTAGTAGACTATTGTATTTTAATATTCTGTTGGAAGCCACCCAGAGTGGCTGGGGAAACCCAACCAGATGGGCGGGGTATAAATAAATTGTTGTTGGTGGTGGTGTCATTAAAACTTGTGTAGTTCTTTATCTCCTTGACATCTGATGAAAGGGTATTCAACAGAGAGGGAGCCGCTGCTGAGAAGGCCCTCTGCCAGGTTCCCTGTAAACTCACTTCTTGCAGTGAGGGAATTGCCAGAAGGCCCTCAGGGCTGGACCTCAGTATCTGGGCTGAACACTGGGTGGAGACGCTCCTTCAGGTATACAGGGCTGAATCTTTTTAGGGCTTTAAAGGTCAGCCCCAACACTTTGAATTGTGCTGGAAGCCAATGTAGATGTAGGCTTTGTGCTACCTCCATGGTCAGAGGCAGTAATGATTCTGAATAATAGTTGCTGGAAACCACAGGAGGGGAGCTACTCTTGTGTTTGGTTTCTGCTTGCGGGTTTCCTGCTTACATCTGGTTGGCCACTGTGAGAACAGGTTGCTGGCCTTGACGGGCCATTGGTCAGACCCAGTTCCTGAGTCTAGGCTCCCATTGTGTGAAAGCCAACCTATAGACAATCACTGAGATGCACAGAAGAAGGTCCAGGCACATTTTCTGTGCTGCTTCCATAAAAATATCAAATTGAAAATATTTCTGTTCAGCAAATTCAGCAAGTCTAAATTAATAAAGCATTTGGTTTTATTGGCTTTCAATGCTTGAGCAGGTTAAGGATGTGTAAGCAGGAAAAGATTCCATTTTGGTGAAGAGGAGGTGAAATGTCCATGACGCCAACAGAGCCATTAAGAAAGATTAGGCCATCTCTGGAAACTGCTTAACTTTGAGATTAGCAAAAAAAAATATAATGAAGGCTACTAATTAAAAGAAAGAAAACAATTTTTGAAAGAAAGCAGAACTATCCTCCATTTAACCCAAGTTTATGGATATATTATATATAAACATACTCTGGAGTCAATTGAAGTTGTACAAGTGCAAGATCTGCTGAATCAAAATATGGTCATTCGTGCTTATTTTTGAACGTTGGCTTAATGGGTGTCCTGGTAGTAGTTAGGCCTTGAAAGAGCAGACTTTGGGGACAGGGTTACCAAACATGACAGATGTTTTTAGACATTAAGACAGAAGAAGAACCTTCTGGATCATGCCAATGGCTCCTCTCAACCAGTATCCTGCTCTCAAAGTAGCCAGCTAGATGCCTCTTTGCCTGGGATAGAATTGTTGCCTGGTCAACAATAGAAAGTGTCCTTTCATACTGCATCACAGTGTGGTATGCTGGTTTGACATCAACTGATAGGAAGTGCCTACAGAGGGTGGTGAATACAGCACAAGATATTATGGGCTGTCCCGTGAATCTGCTGGATGAAATAGTGGAAGAACGTTGCCTCAGGAGTGTGAGGAAAATTCTCTGGGATGATTCACAGCCTGGCTAGCACTTTCTTGATCTCCTGCCCTCGGGCAGAAGATATAGAAGAATGATTAGTCGCACCAACCTGGTAAAGAACAGCTTCTATCCGTGGGCCGTTAGGCTGCTGAATGAAAAGATAACAACAGGGTAACTGACTTTTGGGTTTGGTGGGTGTGCGTCAGTAAACGAGGGGAATTAAGACTAAGAGAGCTGAGTGGGGGGTGCTCGTGTAATCTCACTGTACACAAGTTGTACAAGTGACAATAAAGTATTTCAATTCAATATTCATAGAATTATAGGCTTCAGATATGATCTTGGGATGTCCCGGGATTGAGCTCAGACTAGAGCGCTGTGGTCAAAACCACTAAGCCTCTTGAGCTTGCTGATCAGAAGGTCGGAGGAAGGGGGGCGGTGGGGGCGGTCTGCCCTGAGTGTCACCACTGAAGGGGGGTGACAAAATGACAGGTGGCACTCACCACGAGGCCTGCAGCACGCCCCAGCCACGCATCTTTCCTGGGAGTGACGCAGTGGCTTGGGCGCCCACAGGCTCCCTGCTGCCCCAAATGGTCTACCCACCACCTCCCCCTCAGTTGTAGGGCGGCTGAGTGGGAGGAGGCAGGCAGACTCCTCGGAGGCCCTGCAGGCGGCTGGCCCTGCCCCTTGGCGCATGGCATGCACGCTGCCCAGGTGCCCGATCGGCTTGCTATGCCACTGGCCACACCAAAGGACACGTGCCCTAATTTTTATAAAATGTTGGAAGGTCTGGTTGATTCTTAAGGGGGGTTCTTCCTTTTACCTAACCTCCTTATGACACATTTCCTCTCTGATTTCAAGAAAGAAAGAAAGAAAGAAAGAAAGAAAGAAAGAAAGAAAGAAAGAAAGAAAGAAAAGACCAGCTGTCAGGCACACGGTAAGCAACATCCTCACCTCCTGGCGGTTACAGGAATGTCTAGCTGAGGACTCCAGCCGGGGGTTTTCAGGAAGCACAGGAATCCAGGAGGGCTGCAGAGGACAGATCACTGGAGAGATGATCTGTGGAATGAAAGAAAGGTCACTCACAAAACCCCCTTGCTCACCTTGCAGGTTTGATAAGCCCAACAGACCCTGCACTGTGCTCACAAGAATTTCATGAAGCATTTCCGTCCCCTTAGCAATTTGCAAGTGCAATCCACTCCCCTTGTATATGGATGGAGAATGATTGGGAGGAAAGAGCCAGCTAATTTTTTTGCCGCAGCAGTAATACGCATCAACGTATCCTTTAGAACCTCATTGCCCACCTCCCAAATATTTGTAAATGTTATTTCGAAACCTGTTTACTGTGTTCGGCACTGGCTTTTTCCATGGCTGCCTTCCTTCCTCTTGCGAGGATCCTTTCGATTTCTTCTGCATGCCTTAATAAGTGCGCTTGACAAATGTTTTACATTTATGGGAGTTTTAAAAGGCAGGTGCGATGTGACATATCAGAAGAAGCAAATTAAACCCTTGTAAAGCACAGCTGGAATGCTAAAAAATCTGTATTTGTAATTTAAATACGTGACACTATCGCACTGTAAAAATCGGTTCATAATTAGAAAACATCTGTTTCCTTCTCCGTCCTCTGTGCCCCCCCAATATAATGTCTAATAGTATATTTAAATAATTTAGAATGCAATAAGACCGAGAAGTCAAGCAATAGTGAGTTATTCAGGGCGTTCATTTTCCTTTTTTTGTTTCAAGGTTCTGCTCTGACATTGTGGAAGGTAATTCTCAGTTCAGGATATAATAACCATTGATGAGAAGCATACACCAGACACAGGTACCACGGCGACCTTTCTGTGAGTGATAGGAAAATCCAAGATTTTGTAGATGGTGTCAACAAGAAGGATTTATACAGTGTTGTTTTCCCTCTTACTTGTATAGTTATGGATAGACTCCGACTTGATTACTTTAACAGCACAACGAATGTGGCAGGGTCATAAATACAGCCGTGTTTATCAAGCGCTTTACATTCTGGAAATCTACTTGAGCTAGCTCAAGATCTCGAATTTATTTTCATTTCGTTTTATTGTGAATAAAAATATTAATCAAAATAAACACTCAGCCATCAACCGAGCCTTGACAATAGGGATCGTGCATTGCAAAGTAAGCAAACTGCTTGTTCTTTAAGTAACAAACAAACAAACAAAAAGGACATTGTAAGAGTCCGCTGGATCAGGCCAGTGGTCCGTCTAGTCCAGCATCCTGGCTATTCATTATTTTCACCCTGTGGGGAAGGGATGAGAAGAAGAAAAATAGGGAGTGTATGGACATAGGTAGCAAGAGGTTGTCATGCAATCTGATTGAAGACCCAAAGGCACAACAAGTTATTTGAACATACCAGTAGATAAATATATAGATGTCATGAATATTTCTATATAAAGCAATATTTGGCAGGTACAAGGTTTAAATGGGAACAAGTGTTCATATATAGTGTGTTCTCCCTGAAATGAGAGCACGTGTTGTGGTGGGGTCTGCCGAGCCATCCCTCTGTTGCCAGGCAGGGTTAAAAGAAGGCTGACCTGGGGCAATGATTGGATGGCTGGGTTGCTGGGGCAAATTGCATGTTGCGATGTGGTGGGTGAGACCGAAGGCTTTAAATATTGGGGCACTCAGCTTATTGTTTTCTCTTTCTCTGAGTGCATCGGATCACCCGCTTGCACGCCCTGAGTTCTGGTTGACCTTGCCATGCCTGTCATGGGGTCGTCTGCCGTTGGGGCAGGGGCCTGGTAGGAATTTTGTACATTTGGCTGATTGGCTGGTGCCATTTGGTTTTTGCCTACTACATAGCAAATCGTCACAACTTGTAAGGTTGCGGTTAGGCATTGGTTATAAAAATTGGTTGGAGGAGGGGTAAGGATAGGCTGGGCCTGCCCCTCCAATGGTGGTGCAGAAGGGAATTCTGTTAAAGGAATCCAGGGGCTTGCCATGATTTCGTCCAATCCCTGAAATGGGACTAGGGCCGGCAAGCCCTGGGGAGCACATGGGTGAGCAGTGAGGGCCTGTGACTCAGCTCCATCGCTCCCCAATATTGTTTTCCCTTCGCTGGCTTCCGAGGGAGTTCAGAAGTCAGTTCTGTCCCAGGCGGGGGGACAGATAGTCTTAAACAATGCCTAAGCAACCACTCACAGATATGTATTTTAATAAAGTTGTGGCCAAAAATTATGCTAAAAACCTTAGACAAAAAATTATGTGTGAGTTGTGAGTTATTTGAGGGGTGGCTTGGGGACCTCGACACGCAACTCATAATAAACCACCGAAGAAGTGCAGAGTATTCAGGTTCTGCATTTCAACCTAATATTTGCAAGTGGTGGATGAGTTTTTCTGTGATATGTAATACAACGTGGTAAACAGATAGCTCAGTCAGTACAGCATGAGACTCTTAATCTCAGGTTCCTGGGTTCGAGCCCCATGGTAGGCAAAAGATTCCTACATTGCAGGGGTTGGACTAGATGGTCCTCATGGTCCCTTTCAATTCTACAGTTCTGTGATTCTATGATCCAGGTGCTCAGAGGCTTGAGACATTTTTCCTGTTCTGGGCAATTACAAATCTGGAAAGCAGCAAGAAGTAAATAACAGGAGGCTTCAAAACAAAGAGTTACTCCCTTTAAAAATAGACAGTAAGCACAAGACATGGTTCACATGTATGGTTGACCAACAGTGACACAAATTTCAGAAATTAATGCCAAAGGGTGTAAAATGTTGGGCAGGGCCACCAAATGTGCCAGTATGTCCCAGTGGAGCCACAATCAACCAACAAAACTTATTACCTGTTCCCTGACTGGGTGCCATTCTGACTGGAGTGTAAAACCATTTTAATAGAATTCCCCCCAATGATAGCTGAAACAGTGCTGGAGGTTTTCTTAGACCGGATCCTATTCCAGCTAATTGTGTCGACTTCATTTCAAAAGCCCTGTTCCCAGATGGATTTCAAGCTTAACAAAGGAGAGCAAGGAGATGAGAAGCTTTGTGTAATTTGGGAAACCAAACCCTTCGTCCAAGTAGCAGGCAAAATTAAAATGGTTTCAAATTGTGACAGCGGTCTGGAAACCTAAGAGATGAAATGAATTGACTTATTTGATACCTTCTCAGCCAATTGCATGTGATCCCTTTTCATTTCTCAGTAATCTGATGACATAGGGCAATAGCTTGGTCACAGAAGAAGGGAACCCCAATTTTTTAAGTATATGAGAAAATGTTATCTTTTGATTTAAACAGGGGGTGGTAAGGAAAAAAGAATGAGTGGGTAGATCAAAGTAAAAAAATGTTTTAAACCATTACAGTGGTACCTCGAGGTACAGAAGCTTCAGGTTACAGACGCCTCAGGTTACAGGCTCCACTAACCCAGAAATAGTAACTCGGGTTAAGAACTTTGCTTCAGGATGAGAACAGAAATCGTATTCTGGCAGCACGGCAGCAGCGGGATACCCCATTAGATAAAGTGGTACCTCAGGTTAAGAACAGTTTCAGGTTAAGAACGGACCTCCAGAATGAATTAAGTTCTTAACCCGAGGTACCACTGTACTGATATTCATTTTAAAAATATCAAAGTGGTTTACAACAACAATACAATAGTACCTCAGGTTAAGAATTCATTCTGGAAGTCTGTTCTTAACCTGAAACTGTTCTTAACTTGAGGTACCACTTTAGCTAATGGGGTCTCCCATTGCCACCGCACCGCTGGAACACGATTTCTGTTCTCATCCTGAAGCAAAGCTCTTAACCCGAGGTACTATTTCTGGGTTAGCGGAGTCTGTAACCTGAAGCGTCTGTAACCTGAAGCATCTGTAACCCGAGGTACCACTGTATAAACACACCCAGGTATATAAGAGAAATAGAGTGAATGTTGATACTCGCAGACTAATTAATGAACAATGCAGCCCTGGGACCTATATTCTAAAACAAAGAGTTGGGCTGCAAAGGTGAATAAAAGAGGCCAATAGATAACAGAAGCCTAGTGCCTGCCTGCTCTGGCCACAGCTACAAATTCCTTTTCCTTCCTCCATTCATCTGATCCAGCTCAGGGCTCAGCGAGGCAACAACGGAATGCCCCAGGTTCAGATCTCTGGTGAAAAGGATCAAGTGAATGGAAGATCTCTGCCTGAGAATGAATGAATGAATCTTTATTTGCGTCAGCCCTCGGCCAAAACCACAACGCTATATACAAAGAACAGAAATAAAGAAATCGATTATATAAAAAACACTTTAGGCTCCTGAATCAACAGTCAAATTGTGGACCTTATTCTAATTTCCCCAGCTAAAATCCTTGCAACCTTTGCTTTCACCTGCTCATCTTGATCTGTCAAGAGAGAGGGCACTGTGGCAGTGGTTGGCCGACCTGGAATGGACAACAAAAGAGGGGTGATAATCTCATTCCTCAAGTCTTTATAAAGGGGGCAAGACAGAAGGGCATGCGCCACCAATTCGGTACTGCCTTCTCCACAGGGACATAAGCGTTTTTCGTGTGGAATCTGTTGGAACTGTCCCTCAAGCACAGCTGACGGCAATACATTCAATCTTGCGAGGGTAAAAGCGCGTCTATATTTTCGAATTGCTTGGTTATGCAGATAGGGTGCCAGAGAGTCGAAATGGGTAGGTGGAAAATAGCCGTACCATGGGCAAAATTTCCTTATTGTGGCCAAGTCTGTAGCTGCCCCCCATCAGCTTAAACAATGCTGGGCTGGTTGATCAAAAAGGCTGGTTGATTCCCACCTAAATATTAGGTACTGAGGGCAAACAACAAGGGAACCTTTGTGTCTTTCTTGTGAACCAAAATGATCAAGGTGGTGGAGTGAATTCCTTCTGTAGAAAGGTTGACAGATTTGGGACTTTTCAGTTTAGAGGAAAACCAAGTAAGAGAGGGGGGAAAGATAGAAGCGTCTGATGTGCGTGGAGAAAATGGAAACAGAGAAAAGTGTTTCTCCCTCCCACATAACACTAGAAATTGTGGACATTCATGAAGCTGAGCATTGGAAGATTCAGGACACATACAACAAAATACTTCTTTTACAGAGTACACAGTTAAACCATGGATCTCACTCCCACAGTGTGATGGCCTGGGACTCAGGCTCAGACTTGGAACCAGAAGAGTCTCAGTCTGCACCGGATCCTTTGCCTCAGGCATCATCTGAACCAAGTCTGGGACCTGATCCTGAAGAGTCCCAGTCTGCACAGGTTCCCCTGCAATGAACACCAGCTGGGCCGAGTCAGGGGCCTGAGCCTGCCCTGGCTCCAGATGCGGGGATGGCCTTGTTGCCTTCAGCTGGGCCATCACTTACAGCTGATCCACTACCGGTTTGGTCAGGGGAGGCTGAGGTGGCCCCTGGGTCTAGTAACCCACCGACGTCTCCCGAGCTGCCAGTGGCGTAGCGTGGGTTGTCAGCACCCGGGGCAAGGCAAGTAATTTGCGCCCCCCCCCGCTGCACTGTCCCTCCCCCAGATAGTCCCTCGCTCTCTCTCCGCACCGCACCGCACGCCTGGCACCTTCTCCTCCACAGTGGGCGGTGACCCGGCGGCTCGGATCGGATTCGCACAGCCAGCACTGCAGTGAGAGAGAGTGAGTGAGCCAGGTAGGGGCAGAGAGCTGCAAGTGCGAGCACGCCCCCCAAGATGTTGCGCCTGGTGCGGCCGGCCCCCCCCTGCCCCCCACGCTACGCCACTGCGAGCTGCAGAGACTAAGGTCTGAGAGAAGGAGAGACCTGAGTACTCACAGGAGGAGTGCTCACCTTTGGGTAAAACAGGGAGGTGAGTCGCCGGGGGATCAGGACCGGCCGTTACCCCGACAAAGATAAAAGGCTGTCGGACCCCGCCCCAGTTGTGGGAGCAACATTGCTGTATGTCAGATCCTGCCTGAGATCCTGCCCCTGTCCTTGCCTTGTTTCCTGCCTCGTGTCCTGCCCTGGCCCTGTCAGACTGACTCCGAGCAGAACCTTCGGATTCTGGACCGGACCTGGACCGTGTTTCGCGGGTTACCCCCGGGCCCAGCACACACAGGAAGCACTAATGAGCACCAGCATGGATGGCTTTAAAAGTAGATTAGACAAATTCATGGAGGAGAGAACTATTGATGGCTATTAACCATGAGAGCTAGGCTCTGCTTTAAAAGTTGGAAGCAGCAATAGTTGCTGGAAGCCATAGGGGGTGGAAGACTTCTATTGCACTCAGGTTCTGCTCGCAGGTTTCCATACCTGGTTGGCCACTGTGAGAACAGGATGTTAGACTACATGGGGTTCTGGCCTGATCCAGCAAACTCATCCTATGTTCTTAGGGAGCTGGCTGCCCACTCTGTTGGACAGAGAAAGCTGAGAGGGTTGGACCATCGGTCGGTTGAGCAAGGGACCCCTTCCTTAGTCATAACTTTCCGGGAGGTTCCCACCTTGAATGTTGATCTGTTTCTGTCTCAATCTTCATCGCCTCTCCACAACCTCTGCCCCCTTCAGCCTACGGCTACCTATTTCATCATCTTCCGCATTGTGGGCCAGGGGCAAATAATGGCAGAATATCTCGCTAAAGAAGGGGGTACTTAATCAGCAATCAAGATTCAATTTGTTTTAATTTTAGCAGGTGTTTGTGAGGTGCATTGATGGGAGAGATAATATGCACTGCTTTCATTAGCTCTCTTGTTTTTTGCGCTTGAACATTTAAGAGCCAGATGTTTGGAGGTGAGCTGATCAGAATATTAAGTCCCCAGAGGTTGGTTTCCACAGTGTTTTACATTTCTCTCTTTATCTCCATCGCCTCACCCTGAGCTGCGAGGTGCAAGAGCTCGCACTGACAAAGTACAATTTCAGCTCTGCCATTCGCCAAGGAGCTTCAAAACGAGTGGCTAATTCCCCCTCTCCAATACTTTTATTCTAATAATCTGCAATTAATTCTTGGTCCTCAGGTCAGACTCATTTCCCGTTTCCTAACCGTTTCAGCTGTTAGAAAGCGCCTTTGTAGAAATGGCTGGAGTTTTTACCAGGTTTTTATTTCATTTCACCAATCCTGTAAAAGAAAGACAGAAAAGGAACCCAGCTAACGCATTGCATACAAAGGAACTGATCTCATCACTGGTGAACGCTAAATATCTCCGGCAGATCAGGTCTGTGGAATGCACCAGCTAGGTTGTGACAAGGTCAAAACATATGGATGAGAGCAATGTTGGCCAAAACGCCTTTAAAAAAACAGTAAAGCAGTGAATCTTTCAAGTACAAAAAAGGCACCAGAGTTTGTGTATTTATATCTATGTACATATACACAGAGATAAACAGAAATCATATATAAAATTAGTACTGGGGAACACAATTTCATTTCATTTCATTTTGCACAATTTCATTTCATTTCATTTTGCACAGATAATTCTAATGGTTTTGTCACTTTCAGATACACCTTGATTCTCAATGCCCTAGCAGGAGTTTTTATATATCTTGTTGCCATTTATATACTGCTCTTTGTACAATATCAAACAAGTAAAATATAAAATAAACACAGCAAATAAATTAAGGCAATGCATTGCAATTCCCTAAGGTAGCTCATCACTGCAAAGCATTGAATTGGAGGGGTATGTTCCTGAAATCACCACCACCTCTACTCAGACTTCTACTGGCATAGAAACTGCCCTGGTCACCTTATATGTTGACCTCTGTTGGGAGAGGGACAGGGGTGATGTATCCCTGTTAATCTTCCTTGACCTCTCAGTCTTCCTTGGTCTTTTGATACCATTGACCGTGGTATCCCCAAGTTGGGAGTGGACAGCATTGTGGGGTTCCTCAGTGTTCAGTTCTATCCCCCATATTGTTTAATATCTATATGAAGCTGCTGAGTGGGGTCATCCACAGTTTTGGAGTGTGTTGTCAGCAGTATGCTGATTAAACACACCTCTGTTTCTCGTTTACATCTAAAACAAATGTGCTGAACTGGTGCCTGGCCTTGGTAATGGACTTAAAAAGAGCCAATAAGCTTAATCCAGATACGACAAAGGCTGGATGGATGGGAGACTGTTTGCTTTTTTGGGGGGGTTACACTCCCTCAAAAGGAGCAGCTAGATAGCTTAGGGGTGCTTCTGGTTCCCTTGCTGTCATTTGAGACCCAGGTGGCCTTGGTGGCATGGAATGGCCTTGGTCCAGTATACCTGAAGAAGCACCTCCATCGTTCAGCCCGGACACTGAGGTCCAGTGCCGAGGGCCTTCTGGTGGTTCCCTCACTGTGAGAAGCCAAGTTACAGGGAACCAGACAGAGGGCCTTCTAGGTAGTGGCACCTGCCCTGTGGAACACCCTCCCACCAGATGTCAAAGAGAACAACAACTACCAGACTTTTAGAAGACATCTGAAGGCAGCCCTGTTTAGGGAAGCTTTTAATGTTTACTAGACTATTGTATTTTAATATTTTGTTGGAAGCCGCCCAGAGTGGCTGGGGAAACCCAGCCAGATGGGTGGGGTACAAATAATAAATTATTATTATTATTATTCTGTCACCTTCAGCTGGTAGCCCAGCTAATCACCACCACCATCATTTTATTATTATACCCCAACCATTTGTCTGTTCTTTTAAAGGGCCATTGCCTTATTGTGTAACTGCTGGCTCCTATGGCATGGGGACAGTGAGAGACGAATTGAAGGGGTGTGCTCTCAGCAGGAATAGCCCAGCAAGGCCCTACCCTCTAGCATGGATGGTCTAGGAATGGGGGGTGGGCAGTGGCTTCCTTGGTGAGGCCTCTGAGCAAGATGGAGGACTGAGGCCACAGAACATGACAGCAACCCCCACTTCTGCCATTGCTGCTCTCCTAGAATGAAACAGGGGTGAATCCTGTGAGCTGATATTCATTCTATTCAGGAAAGAGCAGTGACTAGCCAGCAATGGTTGGGAAAATTCCACCACCTTCACTGAATGAATGAATTTTATTATTTTGGTCACAGACCAGTTCTAGCCCACATACAATATCAAGGAAGTCATAAAACACGATAGGGATACATTAGAATTTGCAATTAGGTATAACAGGGACCCCCTTCATGGATCACTGCCTTGCCGTGGCGAAGGGGCTTGAATAACTCGGAGAAGCTATGAGCTATGCCGTGCAGGGCCACCCAAGATGGACAGGTCATAGTGGAGAGTTTTGATCCACCTGGAGCAGGAACCGGCAAGCCACTCCAGTATCCCTGCCAAGAAAACTCCATGGACAAAGACAAAAGGCATATAAAAGTTATGACGCTGGAAGATGAGCCCCTCAGGTCGGAAGGCATCCAACATGCTACTGAGGAAGAGCGGAGGACAAGTAGATTCAGAGCTGATGAAGCGGCTGGGCCAAAGCCGAAAGGACGCTCAGTTGCGGATATGCCTGGAAGTGAAAGGAAAGCCCAATGCTGTAAAGAAAAATATTGCATAGGAACCTGGAATGTAAGAACCATGAACCTTGGTAAGTTGGATGTGGTCAAAAATGAGATGGCAAGAATAAATATTGACATCCTGGGCATCAGTGAACTAAAATGGACGGGAATGGACGAATTCAGTTCGGATGACCATCATATCTACTACTGTGATGTTCAGCATCATGTTCTCACAGTGGCCAATCAGATGCCCTAACGAGAAGTCTCTAAGGATCATCTCCTGTGGCTTCCACCAATATTACTGCCTCCGACTGTGGAGGCATAGTCACCATGGCAAAGAGGAGAGTTAAGAGATCCTTTGCCCCTTCACAGAATGACCACCTCCTGGATTCTCTGGGTAGAGAGGATGGCTATGAAAGCAATGAAGTGTGCAGTGCTAAATCTAAGATTGAGTGTGTGCGCCCACATACACAAACACAAGCATGCACATGCAAGGCATATGCATTGTACAGTGGTACCTCGGGTTACATATGCTTCAGGTTACATACGCTTCATGTTACAGACTCCGCTAACCCAGAAATAGTACCTTGGGTTAAGAACTTTGCTTCAGGATTAGAACAGAAATCGTGCAGCGGTGGCGAAGCGGAAGCAGGAGGCCCTATTAGCTAAAGTGGTGCTTCAGGTTAAGAACAGTTTCAGGTTAAGAACGGACCTCCAAAACGAATTCAGTACTTAACCCAGTACTTAACTGTATTAGCAACTGTATCCGGCTGCCACTGTGGGAACAGGACGCTGGAATAGATAGACCATTGGCCGGATCCAGTGGGCTATTCTTATTTTCTCATTTCTCCACATCCATCCTTTCATTGCCTCTGTCGTTTCCCCAGATATCGAACTTTAGATTGTAAAACCCTTGGGGCAGAGACCTCTCCTCGTTCGCTGTTTGCTCCATAAATTGTTAAGCCGGCTCATGCTGCTGGATTAATCAGCATTAGCATTCAGAATATACATCCAGCTTTGCTTACATTGGCGTGTGTTGTTGTTGTTTCTCTGCCCACGTAGATTTCCTTCCGGCCGCGAGTTCGGACCATTTAATACTGCAAAATAAGCCGGCAATAAAGTGCTAATAGACTTGCCAATGGCAAATGTTATAATCTTCCCTCCAGCAGCCCCCTCCACCCCCATTAATTGTTCTCTGTTTACTTTGATACCCGAGGATTGCTCTGTTTTACAAGCGCATTGCCTAATTGTGTCACCTTGTACTGTAAGTGTGTCAGAGGGGAAACATTTGCAAGTGATTAGCTATGGACCTATGTGTTGCCAAATGTACGAGGTGCCTAGCCTTTTAGGATATAATTGTGATCTTTTAATATGTGCCCGTTGACCCAGGCTTGTTATTATCTATTATAGTTTATAATAATGTATCTCTTTATGATTAAATGATGAGGCCCGGCAGAACACTATGATTAGCATTTCAGTTATTTATAGATTATGTCAGAGCGGTAATAAACATAAAATGCTGTTAATGTGTGGCTAATGAAATCTGGACATGAACAAGTTTATGAATTGATATAATTCATTTGAGTGTTTTAACAGGAGCTGCTAGTTCTTCTCATAATTCAAAAGCTTAGCAGGGTTCACCGATTAGGTGGTAGACTAATTTGCAACGAAAAGTCAATGGGTTTCCATCGTCTTGGGCTATCATACACAGCATGGCTGATTGCATAAGGACTATACAAAGTAATTCTCATAAATATATTTATTAAGCTTAATCTGTTTTGTGGGGGGGGAGGAGAGGAGACGGAGGTGGAATCCGCTTGGCGCGGCAGACTACAAGGGGAACAGGCATCACGGCGGGCTTGGGAGCTGGTAAAAAAATCACCCCTGTCCGGATCAATGGTATTGCCATTTGCTCCTTATTTGTTTATTTAAAAGGTAAGAACATAAGAAGAGCCCATCGGATCAGGCAGATCTAGTCCCACAGTGGACAACCAGATGTCCGTGAAAACCAGCAAGCGGGATATATCGTATCTTTCCGTGTATAAGACTAGGTTTTTTTCCTTGAAAAATGAAGCATTAAAATTGGGATCATCTTATATATAGATGGGATGCGGGTGGCGCTGTGGGTTAAACCACAGAGCATAGGGCTTGCTGATCAGAAGGTCGACGGTTCGCATCCGCTCGATGGGGTGAGCTCCCGTTGCTCGGTCCCTGCTCCTGCCCACCTAGCAGTTCGAAAGCACGTCAAAGTGCAAGTAGATAAATAGGTACCGCTCCGGCGGGAAGGTAAACGGCATTTCTGTGTGCTGCTTTGGTTCGCCAGAAGCTGCTTAGTCATGCTGGCCACATGACTCCCTCGGCCAGTAAAGCGAGATGAGCGCCGCAACCCCAGAGTCGTCCATGACTAGACCTAACATTTACCTCTATATATAGATAGTGGTGAGGTTGTACGGGTGATTGGTGGCTGCCGCGAGCTGGAGATTGTCAGCAGCAGTGGACGATTGGTTGTTGCGGCAAGTTCCGCAGGCTATTGCCAGCTGTGGCAGTTGGGTGGGCGATGTGCGTTTGCTGTTGGCGATGTGCGTGTGATCGGCCGTGATAGTCCTGTGGATGAGTGATTTTTTGCAACCTCCCCCCAAAAAACAGCTCAACAATTTGGAGTCCCAATACATGGGGGCATGTTATACCCAGGAAAGTATGGTAAATACAAATGCACTCTCCCCTCTACCATCAACTGGTATTCCGAATCATTGCTGCCTCCAACTGTGGAGGCAGAAATAACATTCCTGGCTAGCAGCCATTTAATAATAATAATAATAATAATAATAATAATAATAATAATAATAATTTATTTATTTATACCCCACCCATCTGGCTGGGTTTCCCCAGCCGCTTTGGGCGGCTTCCAACAGAATATTAAAATACAATAAACTATTAAACATTAAAAGCTTCCCTAAACAGATAGATAGATGTATAGCCCTCTTCCTGCATGAAGGTACTTTTTTAAGACAATCTATACCCATGTTTGAGAAGTAGCTTCCACATATGCCCATGGGGCTTGATGGCCTTTAAGAGAATTGGATTAATTTGTGGAGAACGCACCTATTTGGCACTTGTTTGCTATGATACCTAAAGGAAATACATCTAAAATGTGTTCCAGAAAGTGCATCTGGAGGAAGACCTCTAGATATAGGGCGGTATATAAATTCAATGAATCATCATCATCATTCTCTTCCTTATTTTTTAGCCTAACTCAACCACTGTGTGCCTTTAACTCTAATCTTCCTAATCAGTTTCTCCCTCTGTGTGTGCTTGTGTTGCTTCTCAGTATCATTTGCAAGCTACAGCCATCCCTTCCTTGCTGTACATAAATCTTTCCCTTCTGCTTCTGTACAAACATACAAGACTCCTGGCATTATCATGCGCAGCCTGATGTTGCAACTATATTTCCTTGATACTTGCCGAAAAGGGCTGTGTCAAAATCAAAGCATCCCAGAGCCTTTAAGGCTGCATTGTGGATACCTAAGGAGGACTGTTCTGTTATACTTTCATTGGGGACTGGGAAACTGGCTTGGTCAGCATCCCATGGCCTCTTTCATTTTGTAAACATGACACCGGGGGGGGGGGGGCTAAGCATCACTCAAAGAGCTTGAGCTTGGAGGCCAGCAGCCTGGTCTGCAATGTTGTTGTTTAGCCGTTTAGCCGTGTCTGACTCTTTGTGACCCCATGGACCAGAGCACGCCAGGCACTTCTGTATTCCACTGCCTCCCGCAGTTTGGTCCAGCTCTCACTTCCATACATCACTACTGGGAAAACCATAGCTTTTACTATACGGACCTTTGTTGGCAAGGTGATGTCTCTACTTTTTAAGTGGTCTGCAATAAGGATGGATAAATCTGTCATTTTTGGTTGCCCTTGATTTCTCATCATGAACATTCGCCAGCATTTCTCCCAATGTACACATTTTGATTCATCCCCCCCCCCCCAATACACATGCAATTGCAATTCATTTCCCCCTAATATCGTGCATTCTTTGTACAGGTGTATGCATCTTAATGAACACATTATCTAGCGCATGCAATTTTATGCCCATCGTTGGTTGGAGAACTGCATTGCAAAATTCAGAGAGGTGGAAATTTCAACAGATGGTTGTGTTTTGGCACACACATCATTTCAGGAAATGCAAATTCAGTAGAGTCATCTTTCAGTGCAAACCGACCCAGATTTCTCCCCCATCCCTAGGTGGCAGTAGGGCTGCTGCCCACGAACACACACCCATGCAACTGGTGGCATACTTGGTATGGGCTATAGGTGTGTTCTGCCTTTAAGTTTTTATAACAGATCACAATCCTCTTCTGTGCTGGACTGTGTGCTTCAATTAACCAAGAGGTCCAGAGGTTGCAATTGTGATGCATTGTGCTGCAACTATGCTGCTTTGTTGTGTTGTATCCAGAGCAGGACCAGCAGAATACGGCTTGCACTGCATCACTTCCATTTCCTCTCCTCTGGAGCTGATCTTGAGAGCACAGGACCTGCAGAGAAGTGGAGAGCAGGAAACAGTTTCATTCTCCCAGTGCACATGCCTTGAACTAGAGGAATGGGAGCATTAGATACTGCCCATTATGTCTGCTGATGTTGTTGTTATTTTGGGACTCACGTAAATGTATAGAATATAGAGGGCTGAAGGGCACTGTTGGCGTTTGATGGCATACAGAATGTTTGATGTTGTTGCCTTTCAGCCCTCAATATTGGACAAACAGGCCAAACCCTATGCCAAAGGATAAATGGACATAAATCTGATATCAGGAATGACAAGACAGAGACACCAGTAGGAGAACACTTCAATCTCCCAGGACATTCTATACAAGATCTCAAAGGAGCTGTCTTATTACAAAAGAATTTCAGAAATAGACTAGAAAAAGAAGTTGCTGAATTGCAACTTATTACCAAACGTAAAACCATGGAGAGACCTGGTCTGAATAGAGACATTGGATTCTTATCTCATTGTACATGATAAATCTATTCTTAGCCATCTCATCCCTTGCTTTTTCCTGTAAGACCAATTGCAGTCGTTAACAGTCGTCAACAGGTTTACCACACCTATCAGCCAGTCACCCATTCCCACCACCCTTCTGAGTAATACCCCTCCCCACCCTCTCACTATATATAAGGGTCTGGTGACTTCTTTTTCAGTGTATCTGAAGAAGTGTGCATGCACACGAAAGCTCATACCAATAACAAACTTAGTTGGTCTCTAAGGTGCTACTGGAATTAATTTGTTTGTTTGTTTGTTTGTTTCGACTATGGCAGACCAACACGGCTACCTACCTGTAACTAGACTATGGATAGTTATAGTTTGACATTTCTTTCTTTCCTATGTGTTAAAAAGTCAGGGTCGTCTGGTGACACTGATTGGCTATTCATTCAGGATGATCAAAAAGAAAAAAATCTTCTCACCTCGATTATGTCCCTTCTTTGCTTGCCATTTTTTTTCTAAACTAGGTGGTTAAGGGGGGGGGCATTGTAGAGGTG
The DNA here is from genome assembly GCF_965153285.1 of Podarcis tiliguerta. Taxonomy (NCBI): domain Eukaryota; kingdom Metazoa; phylum Chordata; class Lepidosauria; order Squamata; family Lacertidae; genus Podarcis; species Podarcis tiliguerta. Next base: position 9,731,470 of record NC_139536.1, on the reverse strand, counting down.
TGTAAAATTATGTGTGGTGTAAAAGGTGAAGGTAAAGGGACCCCTGACCATTAGGTCTAGTCGTGGCCGACTCTGGAGTTGCGGTGCTCATCTTGCTTTATTGGCTGAGGGAGCCAGTGTACATGTGGCCAGCATGACAAAGCCACTTCTGGTGAACCAGACCAGCGCACGGAAACGCCGTTTACCTTCCCACGGGAGCGGTACCTATTTATCTACTTGCACTTTGATGTGCTTTCGAACTGCTAGGTTGGCAGGAGCAGGGACCAAGCAACGGGAGCTCACTCCATCACGGGGATTCGAACCACCTACCTTCTGATCGGCAAGTCCTAGGCTCTGTGGCTTAACCCACAGCGCCACCTGCATCCCTATGTGTGGTGTAGAGATGGTTAAATAGAGAGGTTTTTTTTAACCCTCTCATAACTCTAGAACCAGGAGTCGTCCAACGAAGCTGAATGTTGGGGAGTCAGGAAATATAATTCATTTACTCACACACCATGTAGTTAAAGCATGGAATTTGCCTCAAAAACATCTTTAATTAATTAATTAAATTTATATGCCACCCTTCATCAAAAGATCTCAGGGCTGTTCAAAGAGTAAAATACAAAACAAGTATATAATTAAACCAAAACAACAAAACAATACCCCCTCCTTCCCACAGACATATTTAAAAGGCTGTAAAATTTTAAGCAACGAAAGGCCTGGTTGAAGAGGAACATTTTCGCCTGGTGCCTAAAATATATATAATGAAGGATGCAGGTGAACCTCCCTAGGGAAAGCATTCTACAAATGGGGAGCCACTACAGAAAAGGCCCGTTCTTGTGCGGTCACCCTCTGGACCTCACATGGAGGATGCACATGAAGAAGACCCTCAGATGATGAATGCAGAGGCGGTCCTTGAGGTATGGAGGTCCTGAGCCATTGAAGGTTTTATAGGACCAAACCAGCACTTTGAATTGCAATTTGTGTGGATATAAAAGTGGAGGGTCATGGAGGATGAAGCTATCAACGGGTAGTTTTCCTGTGTCCGAGGCTGAGTGCTAGTTGCTGGGAGAATGCAAGTGAGGAGAGTGTTGTTCTGCTCAGATCCTGGTTCAAGGCATCTGCTTGGGCACTGTAGGAACAGATGAGCCTTGGGCCTGATCCAGCAGAGCTCCTCTCATCTCCTTATTTATCAATTTTGAATTGCCACTTGGGAGTGGGGTTGGTCATTAGCTTAGATGGCTTTCAAAGATGGTACATGGGTGAGGGGAGCTGAGCCTTCTCCTACATTACTATGATCTGGTTTCAAAAATATGGTCCTAGGAACTATAGTATGGCCGTCATTCATAGTCAAGTATGTTTGTCTTCCATGAATATGGTCTTAAAAGTGAGGCTGTGACTGTGGAGGCCAATTCTGGATCCACACGTCCTTCCACAGTGAGGACATAGGTTTCTGGGCAGGAGTTGATCACAGTGTGGATTTCCCAATCGTGCCTTCCTCTTAGCACGTTTCTCCCTTGAATTCTGAGTTCAAGTGTCTTCAAAAGCCCATGACACCTTTGGTAAAGGCTGTTCTCCAACTGGAGCACTCGCAGGCCAGTGTTTCCCAAATGTTGGTGTTTATACTACATTTTTAAAGGTTTGCCTTGAGAAAGTCTTTAAACCTCTTTTGTTGACCACCTGTATTACACTTTCAGTCTAATGAAGATGATGTTGAAGAATCATTGCTTAGAAACTGGTGATCCTTGCTTCTTCCAGTACACTGGTATTTGTTCGCCTGTCTTCCCAAGTGATGTGTACATTTTTTCAGAGACACCATTGATGGAATCTTTTGAGGAGTTGGAGATGGCGTTTATAAGTGGCCCATGTTTCACAAAGGCCCTAGGAGCTATAGAGGCAGTGCAGTCCAGAACCGTACGCCTCATTCTGTGTAATGTTTACAATGGCTCTTTATGCAGCAGGCCTGCTCTGCATGGCCAAGTGGGTGCAGAATCTCGTACTACACACACAGCAATATCAGAGCAATCTGTACACTCCAGGGTGAAAGGCCTGCCACAAAATATTGGGGCAGATATCATTTTGAAGGAAGCATTAAGCAACGAGACAGATTTCCTCCCAGCACTGAGGGCAATGGCTAATTATTCAGTGTCCTTTGGACTGGGGTATCTCATAGTTCACAACTAAAGGTTGAGAAGATAAATTTGTTTTCTCCTTATGTGGGTTTGATCGAGCGACTATCGAGTGTGAGAAAATGATGGTGCCACCCAATGCGAGCAGTTGAAGCTCTGATGAAATGGCCGAGGGAGCAGTTTATCAGCGTTTGTTTAGCTCTGGAAAATAAAATATGTGAGCTACATTTGAATGGGACACTCCATCCACGGGAATCGTGTGTTCCATCACTCCGACAAAGCAGGAACGCTTTCCGCAGATAATATATAAAAGAGGCATTGTAGTGTAACAATATCTGCATGTTGCTTAGCAGTGGGTGGTCTGGTGTGTGTCCCCCGCCCCCCTTGGATACATTATTGATTCTGTATAACAAGAGCTGTTTCAACTCTGCTGCAGGTGTGTGTGTGTGTGTGTGTGCATCATGTACCTCTAACATGCCGGCTTTATGATCCGCCACCTTAGGATGCACATATCTGTCAATTGCAGTTACTCCTAGCTTCCCATTTTCCCAACCTTTGCTTTACCACATGCCGTATTTTCCGCTCCATAAGACACACTTTTTTCCTCCTAAAAAGTAAGGGGAAATGTGAATGTATCTTATGGAGTGAATGGCGCTGCGCAGAGAGGTAGAGCTGCGCAGCGCCCCTTCAGTGAAGCAGGAGGAGGAACGGAGCCCCTTCTGTTCCTCCTCCCGCTTCTCTGAAGGGGCAGTGCACAGCTCTCCCTCTCTGTGCAGCGCCTGTCCTGGAAGCCAGAGGAGGAAGTGAAGGGTCTCGTTCTGTTCTTTCTCCAGCTTTGCTGAAGGGGCACTGCGCAGTTCTCCCTCTCTGCACAGCACCCCTTCAGCGACGCGCCTGTCCTGGCTTCTGCCTTAGCCGTGCGCAGCCTCTTTGGGCAGGGGGAGCCTTCATCCTACTGCCCTGAAGAGGCTTGGCGCAGTTATCCCAGAAGCCAGAACAGCCACACGGTACCCCAGAAGCCAGATCCCTCTAGCTGTTCTGGCTTCTGGGATTCAGAATAATTTTTTCTTGTTTTCCTCCTCCCAAAACTAGGTGCGCCTTATGGTCTGGTGCGTCTTTTGGAGCGAAAAATATGGTACATATTATTTTTTAAGTCCTCACGGAAATTTGCCAGCATTTTTATGTACAGTTCTCTTAACGTACACATTTTTGGAATGCAATTTCCCTCATGCAAATGTTTTTGAAAGCAACTTTCCCTGATCTAATGCACTTCATATATTTTCACTAATGAATGCAATTTTTTATGCACAGTTTTCTCTATAAACACCATCTCTATTGTATTTTCAGTGTCAATCCAAGGCCTTCCCATTTCAACAAACCTTTTAAGGGTGTGTGTTTTTTGTCCTAGTCTGTATTTGAAATCACCCCCCCCCCCCTGAAATTGTTTCAGTTTGTTTTTAATATTGGAAATGCTTTCTATGGTTTTTTTTATTGTTGATACTTTTATTTTCAAATTGCCTTGATACACTTCAGAGGAAGTGCTTCATAAATAGAATGAAATCAATCAATATTAAATAAATATTACAAATATTACTTCTTTTTGCTGTTGGGGAACAACATCACAAAATTCAGAGAAGTGTTCAGTTTTCAAGGATAGCTGTGTTTTGGTTCACACGTTCAGGAAGCATAAATTCACATCACCAGGTAAACAAAACCAACTGCCCCCCCCTCCGCATTTCCACCTGTGAACAGTATACAAAATTTCCCTCAATATACAAACTTCTGTACATTAAATAAGAAATTTACTGCTGTAAGATGCCGTGATGGCTCCAACAGGTCAGAGTGCTTGCTTAAAAACGGAATAAGACAATTAATGGAGAAATGATCAATCACGATCTATCAGCTTTGATATCTGATGGAAATCCCCATGTTCAAAGATGGTACATCTCTGAATGCCAATCACCAATATTAGGAGGTGTTTTGGGGGGAGACTGAACCCCAAATCCTTTGTTCTAAGCCTGAGAACTCATGCCCCTTTCCTTACCTTTATATAATAATAATAATATTAATATTAGTAATAATAATAATAATTCCTACTTTGCTTTCAGGACTGGAAACCTCACCCACCCAGTTCTTGAACTTCTGGTTCTAGAGCAGAGAGATTAGAGCTTCACCAGTACAGTTCCAACATTGAAATGTGCCCCTCACCCAAAACTGGAGAAATGGAGTGGGCGGCGCTGTGGTCTAAACCACTGAGCCTCTTGGGCTTGCTGATCGAAAGGTTGGTGGTTTGAATCTATGTGACTGGGTGAGCTCCCATTGCTCGGTCCCTGCTCCTGCCAACCTAGCAGTTCGAAAGCACGTCAAAGTGCAAGTAGATAAATAGGTTCCGCTGCAGTGGGAAGATAAATGGCATTTCCATGTGCTCTGGCACTCGTCATGGTGTCCCGTTGTCCCAGGAGCAGTTTAGCCATGCTAGCCACATGACCCAGAAAGCTGTCTGTGGACAAATACCGGCTCCCTCGGCCTAAAAAGTGAAATGAGTGCTAATTGATGATACTGCGTGTCTGCGGGAGATCGATGAACATCCGGAGACGACGTGGAGTCATGATGGACTTTGTCTCCCTGGCAGTATCCCAACAGGAATACCCCCCGTTAAAATTATTGGGGAGGCAGGAGTTGACACCCTTGTAAGAAAGCCACTTCCGCCCTACAGAGGAGGTGGGGTTGTGGGCATCACAGCCCAGCTCCCGCGTGATTGGGGGAATCCCTGGCCGTGTTACCCCCTGGCCAGCCAATCAGCTAGCTCTAGGGGTGTGGCCTGCCCTATTTAAGGCAGGCACAGCCGGGGATCTCGCTCTTTTGCTGCCTGCCAGCTAGGACCAATGCCTAAGCCAATACCGCTCATCACCTGTAACCAATAAAGTTGTGGCCTTATTTAGCCCATTACCCTTAATAATTGTGTCACGTGTCTTTATTTCCACTGGCGGCGGGGGGGGGGGGGGACTTGCCACACAACATAATCAATAATAATAATAATAATAATAATAAATTTTATTTATACCCCGCCGTCCCCAGCCGAAGCTGGGCTCAGGGCGGCTAACAACAATCAAAATAATCAAACATTCTAAAAAACTTTCATTATAAAAATTAATCAAAATCAAATTGATGGCAACCATTAAGCAAGATTCTGTGCAGATTGCCAGAGGAGGGGGTCAGGCTGCGCCCTGACCAAAGGCCTGGTGGAACAGCTCTGTCTTACAGGCCCTGCGGAAAGATGTCAGGTCCCGCAGGGCCGTAGTCTCTTGTGACAGAGCGTTCCACCAGATTGGAGCTGCGGCTGAGAAGGCCCTGGCTCTAGTTGAGGCCAGCCTAACCTCTCTGAGGCCTGGGATCTTCAGGATATTTTTATTTGCAGACCGTAAGTTTCTCTGTGGGGCATACCAGGAGAGGCAATCCCGTAGGTACGAGGGTCCTAGGCCGTATAGGGCTTTAAAGGTTAAAACCAGCACCTTAAACCTGATCCTGTACTCCACCAGGAGCCAGTGCAGCTGGTATAGCACCGGGTGAATGTGATCTCACAGCGACGACCCCATAAGGAGTCTTGCTGCGGCATTCTGCACCCGCTGGAGTTTCTGGGTCAGTCTCAAGGGCAGCCCCACGTAGAGCAAGTTACAATAATCCAGTCTGGAGGTGACCGTCGCGTGGATCACAGTGGCTAGGTCAGGGCGAGAGTTCCTCTTACTCTTGTTCTCTTCTTCCTTCTTCCAGTTTGCTACCCATCCTTCTCCGCAAGGTCTCAGGGCAGGTTACAGCACTTTAAAAGACAATATCAAAAGGATGTATAACTTCGGTCACAAGAATGGGATGCATCCTAAAAACATATTTCTTAGATGTCAGCAGCCAGGGCGATGAGGTGCTTCTGGTGCATCCGACATAAACTGCCTAATGAAGTTGCCAGATGCGTCTATGTGCGGGAGGAATTCCACAACTAAAAACCATTCTGGGCTACCTAAGTTGCATATACTTTTGCTTTTACCCTTTCTGCTTTTTCTTTTTCTACAGCAGGTTCGCTCTGGCTCCTCAGCTGACTCCTCTGCCTCCCACACTTCCTGGGACAATGTTTTTTGGGAAGTTGTTGCATGAGGACATCTTCTAAAGGGATTACCAGAGGTGTGGCTGTTCAGGCAGCTGCCTGCAGAGTTCTGGAGAGAGCCAAAGGATTTGGTTATAAATGAAAGCAATGGAAGAAAGAAAGAAAGAAAGAAAGAAAGAAAGAAAGAAAGAAAGAAAGAAAGAAAGAAAGATGGATGTTAAATGGAAATCCAAAGTTTGAATATCAGCCAAAGATATTTGTGTGCCTTGAACATAGCTGTCAACTTTTCCCTTTTCTTGTGAGGAATCCTATTCGGAACAGGGGAATTTCCCTTAAAAAAAGGGAAATGTTGACAGCTATGGCCTTGAGTATCCTGTCAACTAAATTCATTCTGGTGTGGTGTGAGAGGGAGGAATACCTCTCTCTCTCTCTCTCTCTCTCTCTCTCTCTCTCTCTCTCTCTCCTTCCTCTGTGCTAAGTAACTTTTACAAGACTCTAACACAAAGACATACACAGACACACCCCATCCTTTTAAACTAAAATCAGCTTAGTTGCCCATTCCCGGCTCAGCAATCTCCAAATCTGTACGCAGTTTACCAAGTGCGGTCAAACCCCTGAGATATATACTGTATATATAGGCATAGATGCACTGGGCATTATAACATTGATACGCCATGGTGTGATCTTGCACACAATTTGGGAATTACCTTTTTGCTCACAGGGTTACCGTGGCTCGATTATGTGTACCTATTTTAAGAAGTGTGCTGTCATTTCTTCACCGCTTGCCCTGATTATTGCCAAAAACTAATTAAATTTTGTCATTTTAGTCATGCAGAATTTTTTTTTTCTCTTACAGAAACCTCGCTCCTCTCTCTTTAACCTACTTCTGGGGCTTTCAAATATCTGTGGCCATGTTCCGTTCTGTTTCCTGACTTTCCCTACTCCGGCTCTTCCACATCCCTATCCAACCCTGATTAAATTAACTCCTGAATAATACACCATATTGCATACAGGGGGGGAAGTAAGGGAGGGAGAAACTTTCTCTCCCCCCCCCCCATTTCTTAATAGAAGACTGATTTTTATTATATTACTGGAGAAATAAGATTGCTCTTGCCGTCTCAATAAATCACCCATGTATCTCCGTGCTTCTTTCGCCCCCTCCCCTAAATTAAATTTTTATTTAAATAAAAGTGTTATGTTTGTATTTGAACTGACAGCTAAATCTGATAATTAGAGTGCATGAAGTTAGCTTTGATTGGCATTGTAATTGGATTGTCATTGGGCTGAAAACCTATTATCTTTGGATCATGCCCCATGAAATCTGTTGAAGTAACTTTCCTGCCAGTCATTAAAGCCACCATCTTGGCTTACAAATGAGGTTTTAAAAGGCTTCTTTCTTTCTCTCTCTCACCATTGGGAATGTAATTTAAACCGCCGCAATTGCACTCCCATTAATTAAAATTATATTAAAATTATGGTTCATTTTCTAAATATTTTTTCCATATTTTATTAGACATCCTTATTACTAAATGCTTTGGGAGGAAAAATTAGACAGCTCTGCTAGCAAAATTATATTTTGAGATAATCTCTCCAAAAAACACATGCTACTCGTCATCAGCAGGGGGTGGGGATTAGTCAACGTGTTGATCATTAAAGGATGCGCCATTGGGGCTGTGTTTGATTTGCATCTTTCGTGAACCCAATACAGTACAGTAATAATAATTTTTCAAAAATGTCTTATTTACGGATATGTGTGCTTCTATAATAAATGGTATGACATGCCAGTGATGAAGAAAGATGGTTAAAATCCATTGCTTAAACTTGATATAGACTATTAAGCTCCTAATTGTTCTCAAAGTTACTTGTGAAACCTGGGTTCATGCATGCACTGCAAAATTAACTTGCTCTTACCTCCTTACCTATGGTGGTCTTCAGGGTTAAGAACATAAGGAAGAGCTCTCCAAACAGACCAAAGGTCCAGTCAGCCCAGTATACTGCTTCCAGCATTGGCCAGCTAGATGCTTTCAGGGACAAAGGCAACAGTCTCTCCCTCCCTCTTTTAAATTTATTTATTTGGTTTTTCAGATTACAGTTTTGCAATCACATATCCAACATACTACATAAAAACAAGATTCCAAAGAAGAAGAAGAAGCAGAAGAAGCAGAAGCAGCAGCTGTGGTTAATTAGAAATGATTTAATCGAGGCATATGTATTTACAAGAGCCAGAGCAATAAACAGGTATTTGTTGGCATTGGGTATCTCAATACTTATTCAACAACCATTATACAAGGACCAGAGACATTAGAATAGAAGAATCATAGAATCATAGAATCATAGAATCATAGAGTTGGAAGAGACCACAAGGGCCATCGAGTCCAACCCCCTGCCAAGCAGGAAACACCATCAGAGCACTCCTGACATATGGTTGTCAAGCCTCTGCTTAAAGACCTCCATCTTGTATTTGTGCCTCTCATTTATTTTGCCCAAGTGCAATACTTTACATTTCTCCCTGTTAAAATGCATCTTGTTTGTTTTTGCCCAGTTCTCTAATCTGTCAAGGTCGTTTTGAAGTGTGATCCTATCCTCCGGGGTGTTAGCCACCCCTCCCAGTTTGGTGTCATCTGCAAATTTGATCAGGATGCCCTTGAGTCCATCATCCAAGTCGTTGATAAAGATGTTGAATAAGACTGGGCCCAAGACAGAACCCTGTGGCACCCCACTAGTCACTCTTCTCCAGGATGAAGAGGAACCATTGATGAGCACCTTGATGCGACATGCATGCACATAACTGAGTGTGTGCAGTTCAGCTGTTAGCAACCAGGTACCCTCTGGCCCATGTATTTGGGACCATGCTAGCTGGAGCTGATGGGATTTGTTGTGCAAAGTACCAGGTTTTGTCCTCCTCCTCATCCCTGTGAAATTATTAGTTGGTTGTAAGTAAGGAGGCAAGCCAGTGGGGGCTGGATGAGAAGAAGAAGCGTTTGGATTTGACATCCGGCTTCATCACTACCCTAAGGAGTCTCAAAGTGGCTAACAATCTCCTTTCCCTTCCTCCCCCACAACAAACACTCTGTGAGGTGAGTGGGGCTGAGAGACTTCAGAGAAGTGTGACTGGCCCAAGGTCACCCAGCAGCTGCATGTAGAGGAGTGGGGAAGCGAACCCGGTTCACCAGATTACGAGTCCACCGCTCTTAACCACTACACCACTTCCCTCCTCCCCTTGTTAGTCATTTCCTCTTGCATCTTTTATAATAATCCGGATCTTTTACATCTCCATTATATCTGAAGTTCACCATTAAACTAAAAGAGTTGTCCCAATCCTTCTAAGAATTTTCACTGTTTACAATAGTTTTTTTAAGATAAATTATAAATTTCCCCCATTCTTTATTAAAAAATTTGGTCTTCCTGGTTTCTTATTCTTCTGGTCATTTTTGCCATTTTGACATAATCCATCAACTTCATCTGCCATTCTCCTCTGGTCAGGACTTCATCTTCTTTCCATCTCTGGGCCAATAACATCCGAGAAGCCCTGGTCGCATACATAGTGTTTTCAGCTCCGTTGGATTTTGGCACTCAAAATTCCTCAAAGAAAGGCTTCAGGGTGTTTTTTTTAAGGAAAAGTTATTTTAAACTTTTTTTTCCAATTCAGTGTCTTCCCATTGTCTTCCTCAACTTATTTTGAGGTACACTCCCTCTCTGATGATGGAGGTTCCATTTAGTTGGTTGATAAACATTGACACACCTCTCTTCCATGAATTACCGTATTTTGCGCCCCATAGGACGCACTGGCCCATAGGACGTACTGGCCCGTAGGGACTTCGCGCCCCACTCCCGATGGCCACGCAGAGCTGCGCTGAGCCCGGGACTGCAGGCAGCTCTGTGTGGCCATCAGGAGCCGGGTGGGACTTCGCCCCAGCTCCCGATGGCCACGCAGAGCTGCGCTGAGCCCGGGACTGCAGGCAGCTCTGCGCGGCCATCGGGAGTCGGGTGGGACTTCGTGCCGTGCTCCCGATGGCCGTGCAGAGCTGCGCTGAGGCCGGGACTGCAGGCAGCTCTGCGTAACCCTCGGATCCAGTCTCCCGAGGGTTGCGCAGAGCTTCCTGAAGCCTGGAGAGCGAGAGGGGTCAGAGTGCACCGGCCCCTCTCGCTCTCCATGCTTCAGTGAAAGCCTGCATTCACCCCATTGGACACACACACATTTCCCCTTCATTTTTGGAGGGAAAAATGTGCATCCTATAGGGCGAAAAATACGGAAAGCAAGAACTTAGCCTTCGTCTTGGTCCATATGCTTACTGGGCATGATGATTCAAATGTTGGTGTCATTTGCTTTGCATTTATATCCCACCTTTACTGCAAGGAGCTCAAAGTTCTCCATTCTTCATTCTCCACACCCTGCCCATATAGCAGCCTTGTGAGAGTTGACAGATTGTGACTAGTCCAAGGTCATACAATGAGTTTCATAGCTGACTGGGGATCTCAACCCTGTTCTTTCAGGTCCAAGACTCTCATCGTTGCAGCACACAGGCCCCAATCCCCTCTCAGTTCAGAGGAATACACAGAAGAGGAAGAAGCATTGCCAAGGGAGTCGTCATCCCCTGTACCAGGACCACCCAGGCCAGAGGACATGGATTCACTTGACTCCTCAGATCCAACAGCCAACACAGTCCTCTCCCACACTGTGGGAGCCAGTGGGTGCTGTATTGAGCAACAGTCCTTCAAGAAAACATACATCTGCTCAGAGGGGGAAGGTTAACAGCAGGCCTGACCAGCCAGCTTTTTGTGGTGTGGCATAGCTTACTTTGACCTGGCTGAAGGACTTGATTCTTCCATGACAGTAAGTGTGGCTGCTCCTTCTCTTTTCAGTGTCAGGTTAAGATTTCTTTGCTCTTCCAGACCCTCAAAGGGCTGGGTGTATGTCTCTATGGTATGGGTGACGGCTTTAGCATATGTATTTGGTGGTGCTCATAGTTCTTTCTTGTCTGAAATTTTAGACAAGACTCAGAACTTTGCATGCAGAAGGTTCCAAGTTCAATCCTGTTTAAATGTTGTTGTTTAGTCGTTTAGTCGTGTCCGACTCTTCGTGACCCCATGGACCAGAGCACGCCAGGCACTCCTGTCTTCCACTGCCACCTGCAGTTTGGTCAGACTCATGTTTGCAGCTTCGAAGACACTATCCAACCATCTCGTCCTCTGTCGTCCCCTTCTCCTTGTGTCCTCCATCTTTCCCAACATCAGGGTCTTTTCCAGGGAGTCTTCTCTTCTCATGAGCCTCAGCTTCATGATCTGTCCTTCCAGTGAGCACTCAGGGCTGATTTCCTTCAGAATGGATAGGTTTGATCTTCTTCCTGTTTAAATAAGAGTAGCAAAATTGCAGCTAGGGAAAGGGAAAGGGACCTCTGACCATTAGGTCCAGTCGTGGTTGACTCTGGAGTTGAGGCACTCATCTCACTTTATTGGCTGGGGGAGCCGGTGTACAGCTTCCAGGTCATGTGGCCAGCATGACTAAGCCGCTTCTGGCGAACCAGAGCAGCGCACGGAAACGCCGTTTACCTTCCCGCTGGAGCGGTACCTATTTATCTACTTGCAGTTTGACGTGCTTTCAAACTGCTAGGTGGGCAGGAGCAGGGATCGAACAACAGGAGCGCACCCTGTCGCGGGGATTCGAACCGCTGACCTTCTGATTGGCAAGTCCTAGGCTCTGTGGTTTAACCCACAGCGCCACTCGAAAATCGCAGCTAAGAAGCTCAAAATCATATTTATGACTGGCACCCTTCTTCGGAAACTAAACCAATGTCCAGACTTCAACATCTGAAAACTTTACTTACAGAAACTTATAGGTGAATTAAAACATAATATTTACAGTCACATGCTCATCTAAGCATGGGTTTACAGTCTCTTTCTAACTTCCAAACAACTGTATTTTCCTCTCTTTCTAGAGCTCAGCACTCAGCCTTCGTATCTCACTTAGGCCATGCCTTGCAGCTCCTATAAGGGATTTACACTTTCCCCCTTCTCCTGCCGCTTTCCTCTCTTTCTTTCAAGCAGAGAAGAAGCACTCCAATGCTCTATTCAACTTAGCAGTGATCACAATGGAGTCTGAAATGCAGTCATCTTGCTTCACATTAAACGGAGTCTCTCCTTCACTAGATACCTCCCATGTGACCAATGTTAGCCAGTCACATGAGAACTACTAGAGAACTTTAACCACCCAGGGTTCCTTTACCCTTTACCTTTACTAGAGAAGTCTCTAGAATTCAGTTACCAACCAATCAAATTTAATCACATATTAACGCATACATTAGGGAAGCTTTTAACGTTTGTTGCATTACAGTATTTTAATATTTTGTTGGAAGCTGCCCAGAGTGGCTGGGGGGAAACCCAGCCAGATGGGTGGGGTATAAATAATAAATTATTATTATTATTATTATTATTATTATTATACAGTGGTACCTCACAAGACGAATGCCTCGGAAGACGAAAAACTCACAAGACGAAAGAGTTTTTCATTTTCTGAGTTGCTTCGCAAGACGGATTTCCCTATGGGCTTGCTTTGCAAGAAGAAACGTCTCACGGCTTTTTTAAAAAACCGCCAATGCATTCCTATGGGAAACCGTCAATACACAGCGGTGCTTCGCAAGACGAAAAAATTCACAAGACGAAAAAACTCGCAGAACGAATTAATTTCGTCTTGCGAGGCACCACTGTACAAGCATTTACAATTTCAGTGAATTAAATTACTATGCTTAACAAATCCCTGGCACTTCCAGCTGGGTTTGCTATGCCCCATTCCTGAAACCTAGAGAGCCACTGCTAGGTAGCGTAGAAAATACTGAGTTAGATAGACCAATGGTCTGGCTCAGTATGAGGCAACTTCCTCTGAAGTTGCGAGAGATTTAAACATTCTAAAGCTGTACATATATGCCACATATGATTAATGAGGGTCACAGCACTTAATTGACGGAACCAATTAAAAATGTTTTGGCTGGTTCCCCCCATTTGTTGGGCTGCAACTTGTTGTTTTCTTTTACTATTATTCTGTTTCTGTGCAAGCGCTTACAAATATCGCAGCCCAGAAGGGTCATTCGCCATAAATTTATTTATAGCATTTCTGAGACTCTTCATAAAGTAAAATTCTGTAGGCATCGCATTGGGTAAAGGTAATGAAATGCGACAAAACAAAACTACAGTGAACTTGAGAGAAAAGCAATATGGAGTCCAGGATGTTCTCCAGGAAGTCACTGTAGGGGCCTTCAGATGTTCTCCAGTGTGGGAGAGCCAGTGTGGTGTAGTGGTTAAGAGCTGTAGTCCCGTAATCTGGTGAACCGGGTTCGCTTCCCCGCTCCTCCACATGCAGCTGCTGGGTGACCTTGGGCCAGTCACACTTCTCTGAAGTCTCTCAGCCCCACTCACCTCACAGAGTGTTTGTTGTGGGGGAGGAAGGGAAAGGAGAATGTTAGCCGCTTTGAGACTTCTTAAAGGGAGTGAAAGGAGGGATATCAAATCCAAACTCTTTTCTTCTTCTTCTTCTTCTTCTTCTTCTTCTTCTTCTTCTTCTTCTTCTTCTTCTTCTTCTTCTTCTCTAGGCAGTCACTGTAGGGACCTTCAGATGATACCATCCATGTATACAATCCCACCACACCAACCTGCTTTGTCCTGCAACCCTTCTTACAAATTCTTTAAATGCAGAGGCATCTCATCTTTCTGTGGTGGCTTGTAGTGGGAATATTGGAATGACAACCTGGGCCTTGGATACCTTACTGAACCTCGATGTGAAGAACCTGTGGACCTTCAGACATCAATGTGGTCCATCATAAGCAGTGGTCAGGGAAGATGAGGGTTTTCCTTGTAACTTCTGGAAGCATAGGTGCCATCCATGAGGCGTTGTGAGGGCCCAGGCACTCACAAATTTTCAATGAAGGAGACACGCACCCCAGTTCTATGTGGCAGCACATGCACAACACGGGGCATGCTCGTATCATGTGCACTCGCCACGGAGCGTCCACACAACACATTGGCACACCCCTGTGACGGGCGTGAGTGATGTCAACATGTCACAGGGAGTGCCAACATCTCACATGCACATGCCACTGTGATGTGCTCATGCTCCGGGCCCCCTCTGTTGCAGGGGCAAGGCAGCGCACTGGTCTGGAAGGTCCCAGGTTCTCCACCTTGCCTTAACTGGTAAGGTGAAGCAGCAGTTACTGCTCAATAGATCGTGACTTAATCCTTGAGAAGTCTCTCCAGACCTTGCTTAAGTCCTTCATGTGGAACACAGAGGAGAGGACAACAAGCAGGAAGAGGAAGGTGTTTACGGTCCCATGATGACGATCACATTACTGGAAATCATTATATCAGTTCACGCTTCATCGGAGTCTCCTTTATCGGACCATCATGCCTTTTCTCAAGTGACTATTAAATTTTTTATAGTAACTCTTAAGCAGAAAATGATTTTTATTTTACTTTTGGGTAGTCATTCTGAACCTTTTCTTTAAAAGTACTGAAAATACAACTCTTAAATATACAAAGAGCCCATGAATGTGTTTTAGGGTGTGGCTATATTTAGTTTACCTGTTCATTTTATCAAGTGCATGGATTCAAGTAGCTTAATGCATGATTTCTCAACTTCAGCCGGATGAGTCCCAAATGACTCGGCATCCAGAGGTTGTCCAGCAACTCAATTCAAAAGTTATATTTTAATTATTATTTTTTATTAAATTTGTGTACCACCCTATACCCACGGATTTCCCTGTATTGGGAAGTTGTTGGTTTTTAAAAAAGAATTACTATGTTTTTATATGTACTGTAAGCCACCTAGAGTGGCTACAGAAACCCAGCCAGATGGGTGGGATACTACTACTACTACTGCTGCTGCTGCTATTTCAGGACCCTCGTACCTATGGGACCACCTCTCCCGGTATGCACATGGAGGAAACTGCAAGTAATCCAGAATGCGGCAGCCAGACTGGTGACTGGGAGTGGCTGCCGAGAACAAATAACACCGGTCCTGAAAAACCTAGTACGTTTCCGAGCACAATTCAAAGTGTTGGTGCTGACCTTTAAAGCCCTAAACGGCCTCAGCCCAGTATACCTGAAGGAACGTCTCCACCCCCATCGCTTAGCCTGGACACTGAGGTCCAGCTCTGAGGGCCTTCTGGCAGTTTCCTCATTGTGAGAAGTGAGGTTACAGGGAACCAGGCAGAGGGCCTTCTCAGTAGTGGCACCTGCCCTCTGGAACACCCTCCCATCAGATGTCAAGGAAATAAACAACTATCTGACTTTTTATAAGATATCTGAAGGCAACCCTTTATAGGGAAGTTTTTAATGTCTGATGTTTTATCATGTTTTTAATATTCTGTTGGGAGTTGCCCAGAGTGGCTGGGGGAAACCCAATTAGATGGGTGGGGTATAAATAATAGATGATGATGATGATGATGATGATGACAAACCATTGGCCCACCTAGTTCTGTATCCTCTACACTGATTGGCAGTGACTCTCCAGGCTTTCATGCAAAGCAGATTTTCCATCACAGAACTATGTCCCCCTCCAAATTGCTGTAGTTAAGAACTGAACAGATTTTTTTTTTTTTTTAAGTCCCATTTTCAGCACTTCTGTTGGAAGTTTTTATTTTACTGCATCCCGGTTAATTACTTCAGGCTACCTAAATAATATAATACCAACTTGTCACTGCGATTTTCACACGTTTGTGGCTGTTATTCCATGTCTTGGAGGTGGGGAAAAAAAAGAAATTCATTTCCTCCTTGGTATCCTCCTGTAAAGTCTAGGCCGGGGCTTGGTCTTTTGATTTCCGATAAAATGAAAATGGGAATTTAGGAAGAGAGGAAGCTGAGGGATTTAAGACTATGCCGTGTAACCGTGAGGTGAGGTGGGGAAGCATAGGACAGATCCACACAATGCGTTTAAAGCATAGTCAACACATATTTAAAACACACGACTTACCCCAAATAATCATGGTAACTCCATTTCCCCATTCTGGTATCCAGCAACAAACTACAATTTCCAGGACACTTTGGAGGAAGTCATGTGGTTTCCATATGTGCTTTAGTGTGCATTTGACAATAGCAGCTGGCACAGAGATATGTCCAGATAATCTGATCATAGAATCATAGAATCATAGAATCATAGAATCATAGAATCATAGAGTTGGAAGGAACCACAAGGGCCATCGAGTCCAACCCCCTGCCAAGCAGGAAACACCATCAGAGCACTCCTGACATATGGTTGTCAAGCCTCTGCTTAAAGGCCTCCAAAGAAGGAGACTCCACCACACTCCTTGGCAGCAAATTCCACTGTCGAACAGCTCTTACTGTCAGGAAGTTCTTCCTAATGTTTAGGTGGAATCTTCTTTCTTGTAGTTTGGATCCATTGCTCCGTGTCCGCTTCTCTGGAGCAGCAGAAAACAACCTTTCTCCCTCCTCTATGTGACATCCTTTTATATATTTGAACATGGCTATCATATCACCCCTTAACCTCCTCTTCTCCAGGCTAAACATGCCCAGCTCCCTTAGCCGTTCCTCATAAGGCATCGTTTCCAGGCCTTTGACCATTTTGGTTGCCCTCCTCTGGACACGTTCCAGTTTGTCAGTGTCCTTCTTGAACTGTGGTGCCCAGAACTGGACACAGTACTCCAGGTGAGGTCTGACCAGAGCAGAATACAATGGCACTATTACTTTCCTTGATCTAGATGCTTTACTCCTATTGATACAGCCCAGATAATTGAACATATATCCGTGATTCGTTTGCAGGGATATTAGACAACATTTGGCTATTTATTGAGAATTCATTATGGTTTGTGTGCGGGGAGGTTAGATGACACTGGGTCCAAGCAAGTGTTATCCTGCTTGGACTACTGTAATGTGCATGTGAAGCTACCTTTGAAGGTAATCTGGAAACTACAACTAATCCAGAATGTGGCAGCTAGACTGGTAAATAGGAATGGCCGCTGAGACCATGTAACACCCGTCCTGAAAAACCTACATTGGCTCCCAGTATGTTTCTGAGCACAATTCGAAGTGTTCATGCTGACCTTTAAAGTCCCAAACGGCCTTGGTCCAGTATACCTGAAGGAGTGTCTCCACCCCCATTGTTCAGCCTGAGGTCCAGCTCCGAGGGCCTTCTGGTGGTTACCTCCTTGCGAGGAGTGAAGCTACAAGGAACCAGGAAGAGGGCCTTCTTGGTGGCAGTGTTGAGGATTCATTCCCTGTGTCTGCAGTCATGGGATTTTTGTCTATCACATGACGGTGTATGTTTTGACTCCACAGAGTGGGAAGTGACGGAGACAGGATGTTTGTGTTACTGTGTTCCATGACTATTGTCCTTTGTTCATTCTCTTTGCTGTCTGATGCTAGAGAGAGGGGGAGCCATGTTGCAGTGCTCCGTGTGTGTTTATATGTAAATAAAGGTAGACTAGCCAAAATGCTGAGTTGCTGAGGTCTGTTACACAAGCTGCAAAGACTCTGCGGATCCCTAAGTGTGCCGGTGTCTGTTGGCATCGATCACTGTGATGTTCAGGCAGAAGAAAGCTTTTGAAGCTCCTGAACGATCAAAGCAGGAGGGAGGGAACATGCCAGTCGGGCACGTGTCTCTGCCAAGGTCCTACTTGAGAGTAGGACAAGCTCCTGACAAGTGGTGCCCACCCTGTGGA
This sequence comes from Podarcis tiliguerta, assembly GCF_965153285.1. NCBI lineage: Eukaryota > Metazoa > Chordata > Lepidosauria > Squamata > Lacertidae > Podarcis > Podarcis tiliguerta. The sequence goes on along the minus strand of NC_139536.1, from coordinate 9,713,603 downwards.
ACATCCTCCCATCAGATGTCAAGGAAATAAACAACTAGCTGACATTCTTTATCACATGAAGACTTATCTTATGAAGTGGGTTTGTTGTGTAAGGCCTTCCAACTCATGATAGCTGTGCCACCTGAATTTGCCCCTATGTGACTGAATCCCACTTGAAGCTACTGACAGTTTAGAAGCACTCAAAGGCTGAGGGCTTCACCAGCAATTGACATTTTTGTCAGAGATAGTTGAGTGCTTCCCTGCTTCAGAAGAAATACTACTGGCTCTCTGAGAGAGGATCTTTTTGGTGGTGACACCCAATTCCACCAACTCCCGAAGACAACTGGTTTAAGCAAGCATTCCCTTGACCTGAAATTGTGGTTTTGTTTAAAAAACTCTTTCGTTGGGTTGTTTTTAAAATGTTTTAATTAAATACATTTAAATGTTATTGTGTGGATTCTTTTTTAAAAAAAATATATGGATTGATTTTATACTTGTAAACCGCTTAGCAGCCATTTTTGCATACAAATTGAATTGCAGTGCATTACATTGGCCACAGTCTGTCTCAAGAGACAATGGAGTGCACCTCCAGAGGTGAAGTCAAACCGCTGTTTTATCAACACCAGAGTGACCTCCCCAGGACTCAGGCCTGGGCAGTGTGTCTGGAGGTCCTGGGCTGCCCAAACGACAAGACCCTCTCCTCTCGGCCTCACTGATGTGGCCCAAAGGAAAGCAGAGCAATATGTTTGGCGCTAGCTTGGTGGCAGGAGTTTAAATGGCATCTAAATTAAATAATAATAGAACACTGTCATCAGACCTGCTTTCTGGTGTGTGAAGTTAAAAGGGTGCAGTTGTCCCACTGTAATCTTATTGAACAAACTACAGCAGAGAAATGCTAGCTGCACCAGAATTTAGTAAAATGTCAAAAGAGCAGACAAAAAGCTTGCAGATTTAAAAGCCTATTGAAACCAGGAGGAAAGGTCTTTAAAAGAAGCCTAAAAACTAACCCTGAAGGACCTTTTAATATTTTTTAGCTTCAGTAATAGGGTTACGATATTTCAAAAAGGGGAAATCTGGACATAAAACTTGTTGAGTTTTTGCTTCTGCTTTTTTGACCAACATGGTGGAGCTTTTGCAAAAACGTGATGATGATGATGATGATGATGATAATGATAATTGTGAATTACAGGAAAGAAGAATGCTGGTGCTCTCGGGTTCTCCTTGAGGTTTTCCTGCAGGAACCTGGCTGGCCACTGTGAAAACAGGATGCTGTAAAAACAGGGCCTTCTCTGTGGCTGCTCCCAGGCTTTAGACTGCCTCCCTCCTCCCTCTCTTTCCGTTGGCAGGCTTCTGGGAACGGACTGCTTTTAATGAAAGGGCTGGTGCCTTGCTGTTTTGTTGTAATTATTTGTGTGGCTTTAACAGATTTTATTTTTAATTCTGTCAATGTTTGATTGTTTTTAATGATTGTTTTTCTTAGTTTTTATTTTTATCTGTAAATTTGCTTGAATCCCTGCCAAGGAAAAAGACAGGGTATGAATAAACAAATGTATAATAATAATAATAATAATAGATTAGATGTACCTTTTGGGATGATCTAGTGGGGTTCTGCTTATATTCTTAAGAGATGCAGTCAGTTTTTTGGGCACTGTGGCATCGACTTTCACCTGGGATGAGCATGTGTATGTGTGTGGGAGAGAGAACTGCAACACATCACCCCTGGCAGGTAATTCCAATGGCCTAGGTGGTGCTGTGGGTTAAACCACAGAGCCTAGGACTTGCCGATCAGAAGGTCAGCGGTTCGAATCCCCGCGACGGGGTGAGCTCCCGTTGCTCGGTCCCTGCTCCTGCCAACCTAGCAGTTCGAAAGCACGTCAAAGTGCAAGTAGATAAATAGGTACCGCTCCGGCGGGAAGCTAAACTGTGTTTCCATGTGCTGCTCTGATTCGCCGGAAGCTGTCCGCCGGCTCCCTCGGCCAATAAAGCGAGATGAGCGCCACAACCCCAGAGTCGGTCACGACTGGACCTAATGGTCAGGGGTCCCTTTACCTTTTAGGAGTTCTTGTTAACTCCCCACAATCTCCAGTTCTCATTCTTTCCAGCTCTTGTTCTGCAACAAGCATAAATGGGGGCTGCCATTGCTCCCGGGTTCTGTGAAGGAGCTTGTTGTGGAATTCTCTGGGCAACAGCCAAATGGGTCTTTAGCAATGGCCTCCTGATTATCTGTGGTGGTGCAGTTTGGAACAGCAGAGCCTCCTCCTTTGCTCTGCATTTCTTACTTTTCATCCTCCTTCACTGCAGACTTTTTTATCCAAGCGCTGTTGATCACAGTGGGGTTGGGGGGGGCACCCAAACCATCATCGTCTTTGCATCCTCCATCTCCGTCATTATTCACCACATTTTGATGCCCATAAAACACATTAAAAACTATTTCCTTGAGCAAGGGAGAGGGAGAGAGAAGCATCTCTCCGCTGTACATATCATTTGTATACTTGAATTGTAAAATGTAAATTGATATATAAGAAAATGCCCCATTAACTTTTTCATTAATGACAATAATACATTTCGTGTCGCAACTGGAGGAGGGTCTTGCATCCAGTTGAGAGAACCCGAAGGATGAGTGGCAAGTGTGCCGGAACGTCGTAAAACTGATGATCAGTCAATGTACTTGGAGAGATTAAAGGAAGAAGGTGATATCACTTCTCTGACTTATGTTCCTTAGAACAAGGCATTGTGTGTATGCTTTTGAGAGCCGGCGTGGTGATGTGGTGAAGAGCGGTAGACTTGTAATCTGGTGAACCGGGTTCGATTCCCCACTCCTCCACATGCAGCTGCTGGGTGACCTTGGGCTAGTCGCATTTCTTTGAGGTCTCTCAGCCTCACTCACCTCACTCTTGTACTTAGTTGCTAAAATAGGGTTCTGTGGTGGTCATAAAGGGGTCATAAAGTACTGGGGAAGTATCTGATATGTTTGAAGGGTAGTAGTTATGAAAAGGTCTGGCTAAAAACTTGTGACATTTCTCGGCCAAAGGTCAGCCAGCATGGTATAGTGGTTAGGAGCAGTGGACTTGTAATCTGGTGAACCAGGTTCGCTTCCCCACTCCTCCATATGCAGCTGCTGGGTGACCTTGGGCTAGTCACACTTCTTTGAAGTCTCTCAGCCTCACTCACCTCACAGAGAGTTTGTTGTGGGGGAGGAAGGGAAAGGAGATTGTTAGCCGCTTTGAGACTCCTTAAGAGGAGTGAAAGATGGGATAGCAAGTCCAAACTCTTCTTCTACCTCCATCCAGGTCTTAGAATCATAGAATCATAGAGTTGGAAGAGACCACAAGGGCCATCGAGTCCAACCCCCTGCCAAGCAGGAAACACCATCAGAGCACTCCTGACATAGGGTTGTCAAGCCTCTGCTTAAAGACCTCCAAAGAAGGAGACTCCACCACACTCCTTGGCAGCAAATTCCACTGTCGAACAGCTCTTACTGTCAGGAAGTTCTTCCTAATGTTTAGGTGGAATCTTCTTTCTTGTAGTTTGGATCCATTGCTCCGTGTCCGCTTCTCTGGAGCAGCAGAAAACAACCTTTCTCCCTCCTCTATGTGACATCCTTTTATATATTTGAACATGGCTATCATATCACCCCTTAACCTCCTCTTCTCCAGGCTAAACATGCCCAGCTCCCTTAGCCGTTCCTCATAAGGCATCGTTTTGTCTTGTCAGGGACTGGACTGAGGAGGAATGGTGGGTGCAACGCCCCCTTCTCCTGAACCTTCCCAAGGACAGAAGGACAGCATAGATTTAGAACAGTGGTTTGCAGAAGGGCATCGTTCAGAGGCTGCAGAGGAGAAAAGCTGGGAAATACTGGAAGAGGAACAGCAGGAAGAGGAAACACCAAGGAGAGATAGCTGACAGAGTCAGTGTCTTTGGAAAGCATTCTTGACCCCCCCCCCCCCCACTATGATGAGGTGGGCATTGAGGACAGTGGAACAGAAAGCTCAGCGACAGAATAAGAAAGTTACAATAACTTACATAAAATAAAGCCGTATTCAATAATCCATTAGACTATCATAGTAAACAGTAAAATTAAATATCCGCAAATAATAATTAAACAGTTCACACTAATCAATGACCATAAAGATCTACTAAACTAGAATCAATAAAAATAACGGCAGGTCACAATGCCACAAAATGCCACCAAACATACAAAAGGACTGAATTGAGAAACAAGGACACACAACTTACACAATATGTTTTCAAAATATATATCCCTGAACTTCTCTCTTCCCAGCTGCTTCTGCTCTTCTCAAAGTCAGGGTCTGGGAAAGGCTCTCAGGACTCGAGGGTGGGGGTAAGGCAGGTGGGAAAAGCCATTGCCCCTTGAGAGGGTGGAGAACTGGGTGCTTGGCAGGACTCCTGAAATGGTAAAGAACAGTCCATCACCCAATGGTACAGCTGTTGCAATGAACATGGAGGGAGGTTAGAGGCCCTTTTCATAGAATCATGGAATTATAGAGTTGGAAGGGACCCTGAGCCTGCTGGATTGGGACAATGGCCCATTGAGTCAAGTACAATGGTACCTCGGGTTACAGACGCTTCAGGTTACAGACTCTGCTAACCCAGAAATAGTATCTGGGGTTAAGAACTTTGCTTTAGGATGAGAACAGAAATCGTGCAGCGGTGGCGTGGTGGCAGTGGGAGGCCCCATTAGCTAAAGTGGTGCTTCAGGTCAGTGGCGTAGCATGGGGGGTGCAGGGGGGGCCGGCCGCACCGGGCGCAACATTTTGGGGGGGCGCACTCACAGCTCTCTGCCCCTACCTGGCTCCCTCACTCTCTCTCACTGCAGTGCTGGCTGTGCGAATCCGATCCGAGCCGCCGGGTCGCCGCCCACTGTGGGGGGGGGGGTGCCAGGCATGCGGTGCGGTGCGGAGAGAGAGCGAGGGACTATCTGGGGGAGGGACAGTGCAGCGGGGGGCGCAAATTACTTGCCTTGCCCTGGGTGCTGACAACCCACGCTACACCACTGCTTCAGGTTAAGAACAGTTTCAGGTTAAGAACGGACCTCCGGAATGAATTAAGTTCTTAACCCGAGGTATCACTGTATGCTGTTCTCACAGTGGCCAGCCAGATGCTTGTGGGGAAACCCTCAAGTACGACCCAATCACAAAAGCATCTTCCAACTTCTGTGGTTTCTAGCAACTGGTATTCAGAAGCCTTGCCACCTCCAGCTGTGTAGGCAGAGCACAGCTACCATGCCTAGTAGCCATAAGTGGCTCTCTTCTCCAGGAATTTGTCCAATCCACGTTTTAAGCCATCACCTTCCTGCTAATTCCCCCACCCCTTTAACAAAAAAGCTGCGTATGGAAATCAAAATCAAACTCTTAAATATTGGATAGAACAGACACCTCCCTGTCCACCTGCTTGACTGTATGTGCATTGTTGCAAATTTGGGAACATAGCAACTTTCTTGATGTATAATTGAACAAACCACCTTGTGCCTTTCGAGGTGATAAGAGCAGCCATAGCCATCCGGTTCCTAAGGAATTAACTCATCCTTGTTGCAGGATGACGAGCTGTCAGATCGCCAGATTGCCTTCCATTTGATTAAAACAGAGATTAATAATTTGCCTATAACCGATACGTCACACACCAAGAGATAAAAGAGCATCTGATATTAAACATGCAGTGAATTTTTGGGGGGTGGGTGGGTGAGGATCTGCCTTCAGTAAATTGCATAGAGAAATTACACAGTACATTTAAATTACCATTTGCTTAGCAACATGCTCTTCCCGACATTCCGGTGGGGCTATAAAATGATCGATTTACTTTAATTTTCTACTGAATCCCAGGAATACACACACACACACACGGCTATCGGTAACCTACACCCCTTTATCATGGCCTGCTGATTCGCTCTGTGTATTAAATTTTCTGGCAAGGAGCAAGGCGTTAACAAAAAGTAACAGATAATGCGAACATTTCATGCATAATCTGTAATATGAGATATGTATTAATAGGGAAATTATGATGCATTCAATTATTCTGAAATGCCTTCCAGAGATGTTTTGATTTGGCTGCACACTGATAGCGGAGTCACAGCAGGGAACATGCAGTATGATGAATAACCTAATCTGGTAATCTTAAAATGGGCACTATTCACAGTTAGCCCAGGAACAGAATGGGGTGGAAGCCTCTATGCTTTGCAGATATGGCTCTGGAAATATTATTTTTTAAAATAGTAATAATAATAACAGACCCTCAAGTCTAATTAACAATACACAGACACCTCTGATTTGACAAGTTACGATTCTTGCCTGAAAGCGGAGGGACGCTGTGTCCGCTATTCATTGCAAGGATGTGAGGCGAAAATCATTTCCAAACATTCCTGCATTTGCATTCATTGCAACTGACCTTAAGCCCATATCCAGACTGTTTCACTTCAGAATGGCTCATGAAGCAGACAGCTCCTCAATATGGAGTGCGGAATCCCTGCATTCAGAAAATTAGATGTCAGGGAGAAAGCTAAACTAGGGCCCTTCTCCCTGCCAAGCTACTGTACTACGTTGCAGGGATTTTATATTATTATTATTATTATTATTATTATTATTATTTGGTTGTGCGCTCTCTCTCCCTCCCTCCCTCCTCTCTCAGTCTGGAGGAGTACTAATCAATCAGAAGAGGTGCAGCCCAGATGCAGATTTAGTACCTCAGTGAGAACAAGTAACAATATGCAAAAATAAAACCCTTCATATTCTTGGCTCAGCGCACATTAGGAAAGATATTTGTCAACAGGAGATAGATAGATAGATAGATAGATAGATGATAGATAGATGATAGATAGATAGATAGATAGATGATAGATAGATAGATAGATAGATAGATAGATGATAGATGATAGATGATAGATAGATAGATAGAGATAGATAGATGATAGATAGATAGATAGATAGATAGATAGATAGATAGATAGAGATAGATAGATAGATAGATAGATGATAGATAGATAGAGATAGATAGATAGATGATAGATAGATAGATAGATAGATAGATGATAGATAGAGGATAGAGGATAGATAGACAGACAGACAGACAGACAGACAGATATAGATAGATAGATTAGATAGATGATAGATAGATGATAGATAGATAGATAGATAGATAGATGATAGATAGATAGATGATAGATAGATAGATAGATGATAGATGATAGATAGATAGACAGATAGACAGATGATATAGATAGACAGACACCCCCACCCCCGCATAACACACACACATATTTGCACAGTACTTTTTTTCTGGGGGGACACAGGGGGCGCATAACCCTAAACATTTTGTGAATCTAAGTTTGGCCTCAATGCGGGGCATTATTTCAATATGAGTAGGAAGATGAGAGTACCCCTAAACATTTTTAAAGAAAAAAAGCACTGGATAGATAGATTAGATGATAGATAGATAGATGATAGATAGATAGATAGATAGAGAGAGATAGATAGATAGATGATAGATATAGATAGATAGATAGATAGATAGATAGATAGATAGATAGATGATAGATAGATAGATAGATAGATAGATGATAGATAGATCGATATAGATATAGATAGATGATAGATAGATAGATAGAGATAGATGATAGACGATAGATAGATAGATGATAGAAGATGATAGATAGATGATAGGTAAATAGATAGATGATAGATAGATAGATAGATAGATGATAGATAGATGATAGATAGATGATAGACAGATAGATGATAGATGTTTGTGGAAAGCACCCCACTGAAAATGTTTTCATCTGTTTACATGGCAAGCCCTGCATACGGTCCATGTAACACACTAGTCATTAAGTCTCATTTTTCTTAATCCCCTTGCAGTGAAGGCTTGGATGCTTGGAGCACAAGTACTCTAAGCAGTTGAACAACCTTTCAAGGCAGTGTCCTGCCACCCCCTCCATCCCTTCATTGCAAGGCTGTCCTTACACAAGTGGGGTTTAACTTTCTCCTTTCTTAATTTGGATTACCTAATCGGCAAAAAGCCACATTCCCGATAGTATCTTCAACGCCCCTCCACAGACGAAAAGCCAATTGCAAGCCTAAAAAGGAAAGCAGAGCAAATTGGCTGTGATGGATATCTTCTGTAGGAGGCAGTATGTCTCTGAAGACGAGCTGCAGGGAATCTCAGGTTGGGAGGTGGCACCATTGATGAACTCGAGTTGTGCAATGCTAGCTTAAGAGGGCAGCAACTTCAACGGCAGACAAAACTGATGGAGTATGCAGAGATGGAGAAACTGACGGGGAAGATCAGAAACCAGGAAGATCGAGTATTTTTTAAATGGCTGGAGTAAATTCTTAATTTATTTAAAAGACCACTTTAAACAGTTAAAAAATCATTGACAGGGATGTAATGACACTTGTAATGTGGAACTAGTTACGGTAACTATGGATATACAACAGGTGGGTAATGGTAAAAGATGCAGAAATTTTTTATTTTAAATGTGGAACCCATGGAAGGAGTGAAGGTTCAAAAGAACCTTTTGTTGTTTGAAATGGTTAAAGTTAAAATGTACAAAATTATGTAAAACCAATAAAAATATAAAATATAAATAAAAAATAAAAATATAAAACCAATAAAAATATAAAAATATAAATAAAAAAATACCGTATTTTTTGCTCTATAAGACTCACTTTTTCCCTCCTAAAAAAGTAAGGGGAAATGTGTGTGCGTCTTATGGAGCGAATGCAGGCTGTGCAGCCATCCCAGAAGCCAGAACAGCAAGAGGGATTGTTGCTTTCACTGTGCAGCGATCCCTCTTGCTGTTCTGGCTTCTGAGATTTAGAATATTTTTTTTCTTGTTTTCCTCCTCCAAAAACTAGATGCGTCTTGTGGTCTGGTGCATCTTATAGAGCGAAAAATACGGTATTTAAAAAAAGAGAGTGGCAACTTCACCCCTACCCTCCAAAAAAGAAAACATAGGTTTGCTTAAAATTTGAGTGCTATTTTATACCTGTAGATCCACACTGAGTAATTAATTGCAATAATTTCAGTAGGGGGAAAGACATCTTGCCATGGTGCAGAAGACTGAGACCATGTTGCCTGGGTGGTTTAACAATCGCTCCCTCTTCCCAGGGAACTCTAGGCTATGCTACTGGGTGAGTGTGCAAAGGACTGGGCTATTATTCACTACCTTACCCTAGCTTTCATTTCGATCCCAGCCCATTGGCTCAGCTGGAAAGGGTACCAACTGAATCGTCCGCATCCTTGTCCCATCCCTCCACACACATCCTTTAAAAGACAAAAATACCCCAAGCAGTCAAAGCGATTGTCAATTATCAGGAAATGCTAATAATATTAATGGGAGCGTTAGTGCATTTGTCTAATCTTCTGCGATTATCTTGCCTGAAGAATAACAGATGTTCTTCTCCAGACATCTTAATGTGGCGCTTTTAAAAATTACTGGCTGTGTAGCATGCAAGCAGAGAGAGGAGCAATGAAGGGTCCTAAACTTAAACCAGCCGATTTGTTCTAAGGAGAGCTATCGGCGGATTTAAAAGATTTGATTAACTCATCACCTGGTTTCAAAAACAATTAATCACTTAAAAGTTGGGCCAGCTATCATTTGACCAAAACACACTGGTGGAACCATGAGCAGTATTAATATCATCAGCATCAGCATTATTTTATGGTGTACATGACAAAAAAATGGGTAAGCCTTTAAGGTGCCCAAATATTCTTTGTTGGTTTTGCAGCAAAAAGTTATGTCAGCCTATTTAGTTTTGCATATATATATATATATATGCAATAGTAGAACCTACTATTGAATCTACTATATGAATAATAGAATCTTAGAGGTGGAAGGGACCTAGAGGGTCATCTAGTCCAACCCCTTGCAATGCAGGAATCTCAACTAAAGCATCCATGACAGGTGGCCATCCACCCTCTGCTTAAAAACCTCCAGCGAAGGAGAGTCCACAATCTCCCAAGGGACACCATTCCACTGTCAAACAGTTCTTACTGTCAGAAAGCTTTTCTGAATGTTCAGTCGGAATCTCCTTTCTTGCAACTTAAACCCATTGGTTTGAGTCCTACCATTCAGAGCAGGAGAAGACAAGCATGTTTTCTCTTCCATGTGACAGCCCTTTAGATCTTTGAAGATAGCTCTCATATCTCCTCTCAGTCTCATCTTTTCCAGGCTAAACATACACAGCTCCTTCAATCATTCCTCATAAGGCTTAGTTTCCAGACCTTTGGTTGCCTTCCTCTGCTCATGTTCCAGCTTGTCACCATCCTTCTTAAATTTTGGTGCCCAGAATTGGGCACATTATTCCAGGTCGTGGTCTGACTCAGGCAGAACAGAGTGGCGCTATTACTTCCCTTCATCTGGACACTAGACTTCTAGACTAGAATAGCATTAGCTCTTTTTTGCTGCTGCATCACACTGTTGACTCAGGTAAGCTTGTCATCCACCAAGACCCCTAGATCCTTTTCACATGTACCGCAAGCCAGCCAGGAGTCCCCCATCCTATATTTGTGCATCTGGTTCTTCCTGCCTAAGTGCAGAACCTTATATTTGTCCCTATCAAAGTTCATTTGGTTAGCTTGTGCGTAGTTCTCCAACATGTTAAGGTCATTTGAACTCTAATTCTGTCTTCTGCAGCATTAGCAAACCCCCCCCTCCAGTTTGGTGTCATCTGAAAATTTGATGAGCATCCCCTCAATTCCTTCACCTAAGTCATTTATAAAGACGTTAAACAACAACGGGCCCAGGACAAAACCCTGTGGCACCCCACTTGTCACCTTTCCCCAGGATAATAATAATAATAATTTATTATTTATGCCCCACCCATCTGGCTGAGTCTCCCCAGTCACTCTGGGCGGCTGATGTTGTTGTTGTTGTTGTTGTTTAGTCGTTTAGTCGTGTCCGACTCTTCGTGACCCCATGGACCAGAGCATGCCAGGCACTTCTGTCTTCCACTGCCTCCCACAGTTTGGTCAAACTCATGCCAGTAGCTTCGAAGACACTATCCAACCATCTCGTCCTCTGTCGTCCCCTTCTCCTTGTGCCCTCCATCTTTCCCAACATCAGGGTCTTTTCCAGGGAGTCTTCTTTTCTCATGAGGTGGCCAAAGTCTTGGAGCCTCAGCTTCAGGATCTGTCCTTCCAGTGAGCACTCAGGGCTGATTTCCTTCAGAATGGATAGGTTTGATCTTCTTGCAGTCCATGGGACTCTCAAGAGTCTCCTCCAGCACCATAATTCAAAAGCATCAATTCTTCGGCGGGCTGATGATGAGGAACCATTAAATGACTACTCTTTGGGTTCAGTCAGTCAAACAGCTACAAACCCCCCTTACAGCTATCTCGTTCAACCCACATTATACCAGCTTCCTTGTGAGAATATCATGGGGGACTTCGTCAAAAGCCTTGTTGAAATCAATATACACTGTGTCCACAACATTTCCCTGATCCACCAAGTTTGTAATTCCATCAAAAATGGAAACCAGATTGGTCTGGCATGACTTATTTTTGAGAAACCCTTGCTGGGCCTTAGTAATCACAGCATCCTCTTCTGAATGCTCACAGACCAACTGTTGAATTATCTGATCTAGGACCTTCCCTAGTATCGATGTCAGGCTTCACCAGTTGGTGGACTTGGGTCTTCCTCTTCCCCCCTTTTGAATATGATTAATATAATCATATTTAATGAAAATAACTTGCTCCATTGCTGTGTGTGTGTGTGTGTGTGTGTGTGTTAAAGGTAAAAGATAAAGGTAAAGGGACCCCTGACTATTAGGTCCAGTCGTGACCGACTCTGGGGTTGTGGCGCTAATCTTGCTTTATTGGCCGAGGCATACAGCTTCCGGGTCATGTGGCCAGCATGACTAAGCCACTTCTGGTGAACCAGAGCAGCACACGGAAACACCGTTTACCTTCCCACCGGAGTGGTACCTATTTATCTACTTGCACTTTGACGTGCTTTCAAACTGCTAGGTTGGCAGGAGCAGGGACTGAGCAACGGGATCTCACCCCATCACGGGGATTCAAACCGCCGACCTTCTGATCAGCAAGTCCTAGGCTCTGTGGTTTAACCCACAGCGCCATCCGCGTCCCTGTTTTAAAGGTACACAAAAGCAAAAGAGTTGTTTGCTTGATTTCTGATATTCAAACTGTGAGTGTCATTATCTGTGTGCTCAAAATGGTACCACCTGAACAGAAAAAAGTGAGGAATCTCCAGATTTGGGAGAACCCCAAAGTTTGTAGAAGATGAAAATATATTTTAACAAAAACCATAAGAAGTGGTGAGACCCTCAAAACAGTACAAAGAGGACTAGGCATAGGATTATGACTGACAGTGGGTGGGAGGAAATCCCTCTTTTCCAACATCTCTCTTGCTATTAGTGCAAAGGAAGTTGGGAGCAGGTAAGAATTACCAGCCAGGTAACAGAATACAGCTGAGGTGCATAACAAAGAAAAGTAATTGCAGCAGATGAAGAGATGGAGGATAAATTTTTGCTTGCATTCAAATGAGGAACTATCTGATTTGCACTTCTTCAACCAATGTGCAAACCAAAACACAGCTCTCTTTTGAAATTTGCCTTTCTCTGAATTTTGCGATGCAGTTCTTCAATGAAACAATATGCACACAAAAAGAAGCTCTTGGGGGAATTGTGCATGAAAAGGTATATATTAGAGAGATAACATACAAAATGGATTGTATTGGGTAAGAATCCTTGCAAAAAAAAAAAAAAAAAGCATATCAGCTAAACTGCATCCAAAATTGTGTTTACGAGAAGAGATTTGCTCCAGAACACAGAAGATTTTCATGTGGATTTTTTTTTAACCCTCTAGAATTGCAAATTGCTGCACAAATGTGGAATACTGAATTTAAGATTGGGTTTTGTCTTGGTGAAATCCTTGATATTTGCAGATGTGGATGGAAAATTATATTCCTGAAGTATAGGGATTAACAGCAGAATATTAACAAAAGTGGCGAATGCGAGCCACTAAACTTACACATAGAGCCCGGAAGGATAAGGACTCTGTCCTATTGCATTATGGTCTGAGGCCCTCACTGCCCTGACTGCATTTGAACATATTTCATATAGATGTCGTTTTCATGTGGAAACCTATACAGACATCTGGAGACCTTACATAAACTTATCTGTTTAACTTAAGATGTATGCACTGTTGCAGTGGCGGATCTTGGGGCTTCAAATTTCAGTGCTGCCCTGTGTGACACCAAATTTTAGCACCCCCTGCCTCTTGCCTTCCATTCTACATCACAGTTGTGACGCCCCATGTGGCAACTCCGAGGCTCTGTGCTCAGGGTGTCCAAACCAGTCATGCTCCCCTAAATCCACCTCTGGCTGATGGTTACTCTTTCCATAATATGCACTGATGTTAAGTAATAGGATTTTTGTTGTTGTTATTGGTATTATTCATACTGTATACAGTGGAAGCTCGGGTTGCGAAAGCGATCCATGCAGGATGCATGTTCGCAACACGCAGCTTTTGCAACCTGTGGCTGTGCGGCTGCGCACGCGTGAGTTGCAATTTGGTATTTCTCTGCACGCGCAAAGCGCAATTTAGCATTTCTGCGTATGCACGACCGCTGAAACCCGGAAGTAGCCCGTTCCGGTACTTCTGGGTTTCAGCGGTCCACAACCCAAAAAAATGCAACCTGAAGCGGCTGTAACCTGAGGTATCACTGTATTCCTTATCCCCCCCCCCAAGTCTTCCTTTCTTTAATAAATTTCCCTTTCCCTTTCTTTGTTATAATTGCAGGTAACATAATAAAATGAGAAACTTGGAGAAATGAAATGGTCAGATTCCTCCATCCCTATAAATGGAGAGCCCCCAACGGACTGACTGGGGACCTGGGTAGCCATTTCTCTATCTCCTTATAAAGGGGGCAATAGCCAGCTACTAGAGATAGGGATGACTGAGAAAGTTTGTTTTTGTTAATTCCAATGAAAACTGATCTGCTTTGCACATCAGAGTAATGCAGGGGTGGAACATAATTGCTCCTTGGTTCACAATTCTTTGAATTTTGCAACACAGTTCTCGGTTCAAAAAAAAATGTACCAAATTGCACATTTGAGAATGAAATGCATTTAGAAATGTGTACAGTGACATACGATGATGATGGTGTCGATAATGTATTATTTTTTACTTTCGTTCTCTCAACGGCAACTGGGACAGTGAACAGCGTAATAATAAGCACACCAATTGAAAACGGTAAATAAACACATTTAAAAATCAGTGCAACTAAAATAAAAACAATAGGCAAGAGCACAATAACGGCACAGTTAAGACCCAGGAAGTGGGGATAGGAGGAAACCCTGGGCAAACAAAGCTGGTTTTAGTTTACACCTGAAATTTAAGAGTGCTTTGGTTGACTACATTTTCCCTGAGAGAGAATTCCACACTTGGGGAGCTGCCACAGAGAAGGACCTGTTTGTAAGTACTGCAGGACAGGCCATGCCTGCTGGTGGGCTCAAAATACATAGTTTAAAAAATGTATCTGACTATGCATTTTTATTTATTCCTTTTTGAAAGAAAATGAAGAAATGGGACAGAACAGATGTACGAATGAACATAGTACTATTTTGGTAATTTATGAATCGCCTTTCACATCAAGGCGATTCACGAGCGTGCAGTAAATACAACTAAAATAGCTTTGAAAACAATGCGACAAACAGTGAAAGACCTGGGAAGGCTCATCCATGCATTCATAGCTGGAGCACATACTTTGCATGAATCTGGCCCCAAGCTGAATTCCTCTGCATTGTGTCGACACTGGAGATCGACCACCAGTTAGAGAAGACAATACTGGGCTAGATGGACCAGTAGTCCAAGCTGCTATAAGGTTGCTTCCTATATTCCCCATTTACAAAATCCAGCGATGACTGAGCTGTTACATATTCATGTGCTGTGCATGACAACAAGTTCTTCAAGATGGATGCATCCTCATGTTTTTGCTTGTGGCCACTACCGGTGAGAATCAGAGGGGCAAATTGTGACCCGCCTTCACCCCATTCACCAAACCAAGTAACCAACCCAGCTCACAGTCTCATGAGCGAGCCACGTCCCAGAATCATGTGAAGGCTGTCTTACTCTTTATCTACTAGCAAAGCTTTTGAGCATGCCTCGGGTCTTTGATGAGATGTCTTCCCCCCTGACAGCAGCAACTCAAGAAAGGGTGAGATTCCTTCCTTTTGCTCGAGAATAAGTCAATTCCCTCTTTGATCAGTTCCAAATGAGTGTCAGGTTATGAAACATGGTAAGCGTTCCCCTTTTCCTGGAGAGTTTCCATAGTTGCTTAATTTTATCTGCTTTCCAAATTCCAATCCCCCCCCTCCTTGTGTTTTCATCACAGTGAGCGATTTAGCAGACAAGGAAGGGAGCGTCTCTCTCTCCCCCCCCCCCCCCCCGTTTTATGAAACTTTCCAGTGGGTCGATTTTCAGCTGATTTCAGCCTCCTCGAATCGCACAATTGCTCTGAAGATAAATAAAAGATTTGGCGGTGTGTCTGCCGCTGGAGAGCGTAGCAGTATGTCTCTAGCCCTGCACAAGTCTTATCTGATTTAGATTTGTATACCTCCTGGGGAATGGCAAAATATTACAACAGACGGCATGATATTTCCAAAGAATGTAGTCGGCTTTATTATTGCTGATTTCACTCCCTGACTGACGGCTTTCCCCAGGTTTTCTCCCCTCCTCCTCTTATTAATCCATGCTACTGTATGTAAATGTTATTCCTTTCTCTCCATAAGGGAGGCAGCCAGCGATTTGTAATAAATGCTTATGAGCGCCTCGGGCTGCACTTAAACTTTAAAACATCTATTATTAAGTGGCAAAAAAATAAAATAAAAAAAGAAAGGGCGGGGGGAAGGGACAAACCTTCAGCACAATGACCAAGCATGACCTCTGAGGAATTTTAAATGGTGGTTGCCTGTTCTGCATGAAAAAAACTATGTACACACACACACACACACACACACAGATGCCTGAAGTGAGAGTTGCAATGCTATTTAACAGCTGCATTTTTATTATTAAAGGTTTTTAAAAAACAAAACAACAACAACAACCAAAACAAATAACTAGGAATGGTTGAGAAATTAGTTTCAGTTTGGATTTAAATGTGAAATGACAGCAAGTGAAAAAGCAGCCGTGCTTCGAAATTTGCACTTCTCTGAATTTTGCAATTCAGTTCTCTGGCCAAGTAAGCTGTGCCAGAATGCACATATTATGGTAACGTGTGAATAAAAATGTATATATTTGTGAAAATAACCTACACTGATGCATTATACTAGGGAACATGGGTTTACAAAAAAAAGGTGCGTATTAAGGGGAAATGCATGCCAAACATAATTGTATTTTAGGAGAAATTTGCATGCAAATGCTGATGAATTTTCACGAGGACTTCAAAAGAAACACAAAACAATATGGAAATGTCAAGAACCGAACTGAGGTTCGCAGATGTAAGGAACTGAAACTGAGCAGTTCACCCATTCCTAGGATTCACATTATAATCTTTGTGGGGGATGCTGTGAGACTATGGATTACAGAGGCAGTTGTTTTGCCACAGTTGATGCCATGCCTGACTACGGTCCCTGATCAGTTGATTTGATGTCACAAGACACAGGGTTTTGAATATCAGAAAGAAGCATTTAATAACAATAATAGGAAAGAAAGCTCGCCAATTTGGCTCGCGATAGAGCTTTCAGGTGTTTTGACAGTTGGCAGTCCGACATTCGTGGCTCTCATAATTATTTTATTAATGTGCAGAGAAGCCCTACAGATTTCCTGTGTAGCCGAGACGCATTTCTTCCAGAAATAATTAAAACTGCCGCCCTGCAGCAACAAGGCAACAGAACAACACTTCTGGTAAATCAATGCTGAGAAATGCATCTTTTGTACGGGAGCCAAATATTTGCTCCTGTTCTCGTTCTGTATTCCCCTCTGCCGCCCCCCAAAATTGCTCGTGTTAGACAGACTCATCGGCAATCCTTATTGACCCATGTGGGAAAGGTGAACAAGACTCATTTTGCAAATGCTCTCCAATCTGATTTATCCATTGCTCCATATGTTGGACCCAGTGTTTATGTACATTTTTGAGGACGAAAAATATCGTTTTCCCGAAGCCTTCGCTCGCGTGCCCCCTCCTCTCACGCACGTGAAACTTTTGCCTTCTTACTTCTGGCTTCCCTTCCCCTCCTTTAGGTGTTAAGACGTATACATTTGCAAACCGCTCATGGTATTATCTCAGCAAGGAGATGGACCACAATACACAAGTATGGTTTCTGAGTGGCTGCATGCTAATAAATGCAAAGGGAGTGGGGGGGGAGAGAGAGGGGGAGACAAGGAAGATAAGTATAGGAAGCTCCAAATGTTTGACAAAATGTCACAAAGGATTGTATTTGTATGTAGTACCACAGGCAGGACGTAATGATTAGTGTGTGGCAAGTCTTTTACCAGCGGTACTTCCAGCTCATTCTGATAACGCAGCGGCTCAGAGCTTTGAATATTGTATATGTACTTTGAACATATCTTAGGACTGGCTGTGCTGTCGTCTGCTTGAAAAACGAAGCGTCAGTGAATGACAATCCAGCTCTAATTTCCACCCTTCTCTCTCTCTCTTTCTCTCGCTCTCTCTCTCTCCCTTTAAAGAGGACAACGTCTCCAAATAATTATTATCATGCTAATAACATTTGTATCCTTTTGTGTATAATTAAGATCTGCCCGTCTGAGCATGAAATGGGGTTGAAATCTCAGCGAGGGGGGGGCGGGAAGGGCTACAACCTATTTAGTAACTCAGTTCTCAGTTTTGAATTTCTCCACATTCGGAAGCCATCCGCAGCGGTGTGGCTACGCCAAAACTCACAATCTGGGCTTGCTAATCTTCCGGTAATAATTTAATATTTGATTTTTTTAGAAGAAAAGAAAAAGTTATGCTAGGTGTGATTCCCCTCTTTATTTTAAAGGGAAATGTTCTCTCCTTAATCGCTGAGATCCTTGGGATATTGTGTGGTGTGCTTAGCTTTAACTCACAAATGACTGGTAAACATTTTTAAAGGAGTTTCTTTTAAATTAGGACATCTATATTTTTATGTATCTCCTTGTTCATATTGCCGCCACCCCCCCAAAAAAGAATCTTAATTATTTTCTGTATAACTGCACCTGGGGAGTGTCATGTTTCAAGTTTGTATCTAATTTGGAATTGAATTCACGGCGTGGCAATTGCTTTCGGTCTCTCCCCCCCCTGCCCCCATTTCCTCCCGAAGACATTGTCTTTGCATTCTTATTGCAAGGATGGGCCGCCGTCTTCCTTATTGGCAGGCAGTTATGCTCACCGCATGAACATCAAACGTGCTCCTGCGAGTGAGGGGACGAGCCCATTTGCATGACGTGATTTATAAGGTTATTGGGAAACGCCTGCATTTATCAATTACGGAAGCCCGCCAAGCAGCTTGTGAGCAAATCGAGCAACATCACCTTCTGGCAACGAAATATCTAAATGTGGGGTGGGAGGCTGGAAGAAGGGGCTGGTTGTGTATCCTCCTTTCTGTCACTAGCCCTTGGCTTCTTGTAGATGCCTTACTGCTGGCTGTCGATGTTTCAGAAAAGCAGAATGGGTGTGTGTGGGTTTTTTTCCTCCCTTTTAAGGGAAGGTTGCAAGCAGATTTTCTTAGCACTGATTTATCAAGACAGATTTATAAGCATGGAAGTCCTTTCCACCCGAAACAAACAAACAAAACACAAAAGTGCTCTCGGAACACAAAGACTCGGAACGCAAATGTCCCCATCTCAACATCGTACCTGCAAATTCCTGACAAAATTTCGCAGGGGGTTTTCACATACACACCGGAGAGTTGCCAGTAGCTCATGTGTAGAACAAATGGATGCTGGGAAGCCTACAGTTTAGGAATGGAGGAGAAACCCACTAATTTGCAATTCCAAAAACATCAGGCGAACGAAACACAGCCAGACTTTGAAATTCGTACTCGTCTGAATTCTGTAATGCAATTCTCCAGGGAAATAAGAGATATAGAGTGCATAAAACGTATGTATTAGTGAAAATAATATAAAATGCATCCTACTAGGAAAAAAATGTTTGCAAAAACGTGTATATCAGGAATAATATATTTAATGCCTAATATATTTGCCCAGCTGACCACTTTGATCTACAGAGCTGAGAATGTTACAGGTGCCAGATAATATTTGTTCCATCCTTGGAAGAAATCAGTCAATTGGTGTGGCAGCTCCTATACTTAGGAACCCACTGTCTTTTAACATCAGGTAGGTGCTTTCTCAACATTCTTTTAGTCACCTGCATAAAATGTTTTCATTTAGGCGAGGCTATCCAGAAATGCTGAAATTATTTGTGTTTTATTCCTTTTCATCCACTGTTGAATTTAATCATATTTAGAATGTTTTTAAATACTTGTTTTCAGCTTTCTGAAAATAATTTTTATTACATATTAATCGTAGCATATCAGAAAAGATTGCCTGTATAATGCCTGTTCTGCATGGGGAAGATCTCACTATATTACCTTTGGAATTCCCTGCCTATTGATATCAGGCAGGCGGCTTCAATGTACTTTTTCAGCACCTGCTTAATTTTGTTGTTGTTGTTTAGATAGGCCTTCCCAGATATATATCATGCTGATGCATGTTTTAATTTGTTTTTAGTTTATGGTTGCTTTTAATTTAATTCATAATTATAATTTATAATTGTCACTTATTGTCGATTTTAATTTTTGAATGTTTTAAATTATTATTGTTCATTCTTATTTTCACTAATTTAATTGTTTTACCTTCTTTGTAAACCTTCTTTGGAGTCCGTCCCCCCTGTCAAGTTGGTGTATGGATTTCATGATTATTATTTTTTATAAAAGGAAAGTTTTTAACCTTTTTATCCTGAATTTTCAGGTTTTTCATTTTTGCTTGGAGATTTTCTTGCAATCAAGCAGTATGTAAATTTGAAAATTTGCAAGTAAGTAGGAGAAACTTGTGCTGGAACACTGATGATTTTTGGTGCATGCTTAAAAACCAAACAACTGATCCTAAAGAGATGTGGAAATGTGGGGCAATGAAATTAAATTTTGGAAGATTGAGAAAGAGGGAGGAAATTCTTTCTCCTCTACTCCAATTCAAAGGAGAAAATGCAAAACCGGACTCTGCAAAACCGGAAGTAGTGTCCCGGTTTGCGACCTTTACCTCAGTCTAAGAACAGAATCTGAACGGTGGAAGAGCACAGACGTTGGGAGGCCTCATTAGGGAAAGCACGCCTTGGTTTAAGACCGGTTTTGGTTTAAGAACGGACTTCTGGAACAGGTTAAGTTCATAAACTGAGGTACCACTATATAAATTACTTTTCTCCCACACACCCCTCCAGTGATAATGAGGATGTAGGGGTGGAATTGGGGAAGTGTGAGAGAGATGTGTCCCACCTTTTCTATTCCCTCTGATTCTTGCAAATGCTGCAAATGAGGTTGGGCAGGGTGGTGGCTGTGCAGGAGAAAGTTAGTGGAAAAGGGGAACATCGTTGCTCCTGCCGTCTGGTCCTAAGCTGCATGATAAAAGAAATACAGTGGACTATTGGGTTGCAAATGTGATCTGTGCGGGAGGCACGTTCGCAACCGTAGCGCCGTGTCCGCGCACACACGGGTTGTGATTGAGTGCTTCTGTGCATACACAAAGCACGATTTAGTGCTTCTGTGCATGTGTGAGTGCTGAAACCCGGAAGTAACCCAATCTGGTTCTTCTGGGTTTGGCGCGGTGAAAACGCGCAACCTGAAGCATCTGTAACCCGAGGTATGACTGTACTGAGTCTGGAACATTTCTTACCAATCCATATCACCCTCTGAAGATGCTTTCATTTCACCAAGCATTTTTAGTCAATCAATTAATTATTTTTTAAGTATTTAATATAGTGTTGGTCATTTGGTCAGTACTAGTGTGGTATAGTGCCAGTGTAGTATAGTGGTTAGGAGCAGTGGACTCGTAATCTGGTGAACCGGGTTCGATTCCCCACTCCTCCACCTGCAGCTGCTGGGTGACCTTGGGCCAGTCACACTTCCCTGAAGTCTCTCAGCCCCACTCACCTCACAGAGTGTTTGTTGTTGGGGGGGGGGGGAGGAAAAGGAGAATGTTAGCACCTTTGAGACTCCTTCGGGTAGTGGTAAAGTGGGATATCAAATCCAAACTCTTCTTATTCTACTGCATAAACTGGTGGTGGAGGCGTATTCCCCTGTTGTTGCACTTGCTCCATATAGCAAAGACCTGGGAATAGCTGCCTAGCCAGGAGACTGGTGTGCAAAGATATCCAGAGCTGTAGAAGAGACTGTGTTAGGGTTGCCATATTTCAAAAAGTGAAAAAGCTTTTGAGATTTGGCCAAAACATTTCTAAGCTAATTTGTTTTAGGAAATTCACCATAAAATCAACACAGACATTTAAACCAATTTTTGAAAATTCCACCCGGATGCCATTTTCGATGGGCAAATCCTGGCTATATCCGGGAAATTCCAGGCGTATGGCAGCCCAAACTGTGTTATCTCTGACAATAAAAACTTAGCTATCTGCTATGTGTTAGTGATGTATGGAAGTGAGAGCTGGACCATAAAGAAGGCTGATCGCCGAAGAATTGACGCTTTTGAATTATGGTGCTGGAGGAGACTCTTGAGAGTCCCATGGACTGCAAGAAGATCAAACACATCAATTCTTAAGGAAATCAGCCCTGAGTGCTCACTGGAAGGACAGATCCTGAAGCTGAGGCTCCAATACTTTGACCACCTCATGAGAAGAGAAGACTCCCTGGAAAAGACCCTGATGTTGGGAAAGATGGAGGCCATAAGGAGAAGGGGACAGCAGAGGACGAGATGGTTGGACAGTGTTCTCGAAGCTACAAACATGAATCTGACCAAACTGCGGGTGGCAGTGGAAGACAGAAGTGCTCTGTTCCATGGGGTCACGAAGAGTCGGACACGACTGAATGACTAAACAACAACAACAACATCTGCCATGTGTACTCCTTTGGCTGGCAAGCGGCCTTGACATCAGGTCAGTGCTGCCACCTCGCTCTGCTGCCTGCTACTGGAAGCACTGTTTGGGGAGTATAAGGCATGCATAATGGTGACATTCAACCTCAAGTCAGGTAGCCAATTTTGGGGGGCAGCACAGGGAGTGTGAGAGTAGAGGGAGGGGAGGTTCTGTTGCGCAAGTAGAAGGAAATCACTGTGTGACTTTATTGAATACTACCTTGGGTTTGTTTATTTCATTTGTATGCCATTTTTCTTTAACAGAATCAATGATGATGATGTTTATTGAGTCAACATTTTAAACTATTGAATATATTTTTTAGCATTCATTTTCAAAGGAAAAAAATACTATTAAGGATGGTTTTATTAAGAAGCATGCCTGTAGAGAAATATAATAGCACATACATAAACTCATACAGAATTGTAGATTTGGAAGAGTCCCTAAGGATCATGTAGTCTAACCCTCTGCAATGCAGAAATCTCAACTACAGCATCCATGACAGCTGGTCATACAACCACTGCTTCAAAACCTGGCTTCTATTGTTTTTATTATTATTGGCTCCCAGTATGTTTCCAAGCACAATTCAAAGTGCTGGTGCTGACCTTTAAATCCCTAAACGGCTTTGGCCCAGTATACCCGAAGGAGTGTCTCCACCCCCATTGTTCAGCCTGGATACTGCGGGAAGTGAAGTCGCAGAGAACCAGGTAGAGGGCCTTCTCGGTAGTGGTGCCCACCCTGTGGAACCCCTCCCATCAGATGTCAATGAAATAAACAGCTATCTGAATTTCAGAAGACATCTGAAGGCAGCCCTGTTTAGGGAAGTTTTTAATGTTTGATGTTTTATCATGTTTCTGATACTCTTTGTTGTTGTTTAGTCATTCAGTCATGTCCGACTCTTCATGACCCCATGGACCAGAGCACACCAGGCACTCCTGTCTTCCACTGCCACCCGCAGTTTGGTCAGATTCATGTTTGTAGCTTCGAGAACACTGTCCAACCATCTCATCCTCTGTCGTCCCCTTCTCCCTGTGCCCTCCATCTTTCCCAACATCAGGGTCTTTTCCAGGGAGTCTTCTCTTCTCATGAGGTGGCCAAAGTATTGGAGCCTCAGCTTCACGATCTGCCCTTCCAGTGAGCACTCAGGGCTGATTTCCTTAAGAATGGATGCTTTGATCTTCTTGCAGTCCATGGGACTCTCAAGAGTCTCCTCCAGCACCATAATTCAAAAGCGTCAATTCTTCGGCGATCAGCCTTCTTTATGGTCCAGCTCTCACTTCCATACATCACTACTGGGAATACCCAGTAGTGATACTCTATTGGGAGTCACACATTTGAGACCATCCTAAGTGGTTGGGATCCGAGATGTGAACCAATTCTCCCCTACTATCCTGTTTGGTGAGCTCTCCAAAGAAAGAGAAGCTTTTGGAAAAGAGGACCTGCCACTCTCCTTAAACCAGGCATAGGCAAACTCTGGTCCTCCAGATGTTTGGGACTACAATTCCCATCATCCCTGACCACTGGTCTTGTTAACCAGGGATGATGGGAGTTGTAGTCCCAAACATCTGGAGGACCAGAGTTTGCCTATGCCTGCCTTACACTTTCAGATAACTCTGGCCCCGGCTGAGGCAACATCTTCCATTGTGAACTGTCCAAGGTCCTGATCTGCCCATTCTCCCCTGGAAGACACTCAGGCAATAGCTACCACTTCCCTGACAGTTCCCAATCCTTGACAGAGCTTACTTTCTCCCCCACTCTTCTGCGAGGTCTGCAGCATGTCAGATTAGTAAAACATGTTGTTTAAATGAGACCCCCCCAAAAAAAAAAATTCCATGCCCACGAATGAATTGCAGATGCTAATTTCACTCCTTTGTACTCCCCTCCCTACATTCTTTGCTGCTGAATGTATTCATGAGGCTCAGTCTGAACACTTCCCTCTCTTTCTTTCCTAGTTACTGTCTTTTGCTAGCGAGATGCAGCTGTCATAATAAAGTGCTCTAACTTATGTGCTGAAGCACACTTGCTCAGGTAGGCTTGGAATAGGAGGGAGGTTGGCTCATCCCTTGTATGTGTAGCGTTACTGGGGATGGAGGAGGAAATCTTTTCTCAGTGGATGAACCCGAATCCACACTAAGAAACTTGCTTACAGGCTGGGACAGAATTCCAGTGTGATTATATAGTAATCTGGATTTTGTGTGCACATACTGTAAATGTGTTTGGTGTAAAACATGTGCAGAAAAAAATAGTACAATGCAGGAAATGCATTGAGAAATAAGTATTCTGAATAAAAGTATGTGCGTTTTATGAAACAGAGCATACAAAATGCATAAAAACTCAGCGCAAAATGTGTCCAACACAAGTCCAAATGATCCTATGCCTGAACCCCAGCAAAACTGATATGTGATGCAATTATATCGTTCAATACATCCCTAAGACATCTAAAGGGGTTTTTTAAAAAGACAAAAGGATTTTAAGACTGGGTCTTAGGCTGGATTAAGATAATGCCAAATCATTTTAGTGGTAAGTGAAGGAACCTTGGGTTTGTGCCCTCTCCACATCCCCATCAAGTCTTCCCACACTTTTATGGTAAATCATAATAAACTTTTGTTAGAAACGTTTGCAATTTGAGTGAATTGGATTGGAATAATCTCTTACAATTTCTGGAATTCAAAGGCTTTATTCATGCAGGAACTATTTACAGGATGAGTGGAGATGACAGAGAGAAAATAGAAGACTTCTTGGAGAGAACAACAAAATGGCTCAGCTTTTGGGGGCAGAGTTAACTTAGACAGAGAGGCTACAAATAAGTGCTCGCTAGATTGCTAGACCAAGAGTGCCCTTGTATGGTTTGAAGTAACTCATGCATTGTCCAGGAAAAGGAAGTGTATTTGCTTCTCTCCAACAGCTCCTAAATTTGCACTATGCTGCCATGGAAGGCGTAGATGACATACAATAACTTTTAAGCAAAGTTATAACAGCAATAGGAAATCGCTAATATCACCCATATACAACTGAGTCCAGTGCCATCTAGTGACTAAGACTTATAATAACACTATCCATGCACACACACACTATGGCTTGTGGTTTCCGATTAGTTACTGAAAACAAACTATGGTCTGTTAAAAAACCCCCCCAGAGGAATTAAAAGAGTTGGGGAAAGAGGCAGTGTTCATTTACAAGACTTATTCATATAATGTCAAACCATTACAATACTGCTGAATCAATCCTTAGCGGAGCAACATTTATGTACAATCTACCTTTAGGTAAAGTCACATTTTCATCTTCATAGCTGCAGTATGGGCACAATAATATGTGGTCTTCCTTAGGAGACTGTTGTGCTGATTGCTGAAACAATATATGTAAATTGCTTTGAATATTCTGTACAAATGATGCTATACAAATGATGAGCATGATCACCATTGTCAATATGATAGTGCCGCCTATTTTGATCCGACAATCAGACAGGAAAATGGATTAAGCTATTTCCACCTCTCCATTCCAACCGCCTTACTGACTTGTGGTCACTAAGTTGTATTGGTTTTGATAAAATAAGTATTTCCATACCCGCGAAAGGTGGCATCCAGTGTTTGCGTGTGATAACAGAAGTTACTGTAAGTGTTCTAGACTTTCATTCTCATTATCTTTAATGACAAGTTGCTTTCAGTAAGTTTAATTGGCATAGTCCTTGTCACCCAAAAAAACTTTTAACATAACAGCGACTGCAGACTTGCCCTCTCCATCTTGGTGACCTCAAGAGGAAGAGTGGTTTGGATGTCTGTAGTTCTGTGCTAGCCTGCTGATAACAGGCCTGAGTCTCTGTCAGGGGAAAAGGTGAGAGGAGGAGGAGGAGGAGGAGGAGGAGGAGGAGGAGGAGGAGGAGAAGAAGAAGAAGAAGAAGAAGAAGAAGAAGAAGAAGAAGAAGAAGAAGAAATAATAGTCCTACCTGAAAATGATGGAGGATTGAACCTAAAAATCAGATGAAGACGAAGAAGACGAAGAGGAAGATGATGAAGAAGAAGAAGTAGAAGACGAAGACGAAGAGGAAGATGATGAAGAAGAAGAAGTAGAAGAAGAAATACTAGCCCTACCTGAATTGATTGAACCTACAAATTAGGTGCTGTAAGCACTGAGCCTATTAACCTTATTCATTATGCAGCAGCAGAACCCTCCTTTTAGGAAATAATTTCAGAATAAAACCAACGAGATTCTTTGTGAAACAATTATTTAGGAAGTAAGCAGCAGCTGATTGAAATCCATTACTTAGTTGAACAGTTGGCTGCAGATAATTCAGCACCCCTTCCTATCAACAGCACCCATCTGTCCCTCGTCATTGTATGCAGACAGACCCCCCCCCAAAAAAAAATCCCACACACAAAATTGAGCAGTTGGAATGATCAAACACATTCCGTAACACCTCAACAGCTGAGCCAATGGTCAGGGATTGCTCATCTCAGTTTATAGAAGCTAGAACTCACACAGCCAATTGAAAAGGAGCTTTCAAACGCTGCAGTCAGTGTTTAGCTCTGGTGTCTCCCCACCTCTTTGCCAAGTTTTCTCTCTGTGTTCCCCCCTCCCAGAGAAATTAGAAAACTCTAATTTTTTTAAACAAATCTGTGTGCTCTGTACTTCACTTAGATACATCTTTTGCCTTCAGTAATTTGATGTGGGTTCCTTCAAAAACAGAAAAATAAAGATTACAACGCTTAGCATTTATATGAGGGGTCAAGGTGTCATTAAATGTTCATTCCTATAGCACCAAAGCATAGTTTTGTATAACATCTGAACCAGACATAATCTGCCACCATCCTGGTAACGTAGGGAACAACCTTATGGTCAATCTAGCTCAGTATTGTCAACACATCACTTTTATAAGTTACAAAAGTCCCAAATTTCGTGCATTTTTTAAAATAGACAACCTACAGTTTAACTTATACAGGATAATGTTAAAGGGACCCCTGACCATTAGGTCCAGTCGTGACCAACTCTGGGTTTGTGGTGCTCATCTCACTTTATTGGCCAAGGGAGCCGGCGTACAGCTTCCAGGTCATGTGGCCAGCATGACTAAGCCACTTCTGGCAAACCAGAGCAGCACACAGAAACGCCGTTTACCTTCCCACCAGAGCAGTACCTAATTACAGTGGTGCCTCGCAAGACGAAAAGAATCCGTTCCGCGGGTCTTTTCGTCTTGCGGTTTTTTCGTCTTGCGAAGCAAGCCCATTAGCGGATTAGCGCTATTAGCGCTATTGACAGTTTAAGGGCTAAAAATGGCTTTTTAAGGCTTAAGGGATTAGCGGTTTTGCTGCTGAAATGCTTTTAGCAGCTTAGCGCTTCAGGAAAAGGGGTTTTGGAACGAAAAAAAAATTCAAATATTTTCGTCATTTTTCGTCTTGCAAAGCAAGCCCATAGGGAAATTCGTCTTGCGAAGTGCCTCTGCAGACGGAAAACCCTTTCGTCTTGCGGGTTTTCCGTCTTGTGAGGCATTCGTCTTGCGGGGCACCACTGTATCTACTTGCACTTTGGCATGCTTTCGAACTGCTAGGTTGGCAGGAGCAGGGACCGAGCAACGGGAACTCACCCCATCGCAGGGATTCGAACCGCCGACCTTCTGATTGGCAAGCCCTAGGCTCAGTGGTTTAACCCACAGTACCACCTGCATCCCTTATACAGGACAGAATACAGCAAAACTGATAACTGTTTTCACGCGACTTTCTTGAGGCCCATGATGCTAATTCTAAAAAACCCAAGCATTCATTTTTAATAATGAAAACTTTGACTGAAAAATATAAGGAGAGTGCTATTGGGTCCAGATCCTGCTTGTGGATTTCCTGCAGGCATCTGGTTGGCTACTGTGAGAGTAGGATACTGGATTAGATGGGCCTCCTCCACCAGGGCTATTTTTATGCATGCTTTAGTTGAGATCCCTGCATTGCAGGGGGTTTGGTCTAGATGACCATCAGGGTCCCTTAAAGGTAAAGGTAAAGGTACCCCTGCCCGTACGGGCCAGTCTTGCCAGACTCTAGGGTTGTGCGCTCATCTCACTCTATAGGCCGGGAGCCAGCGCTGTCCGCAGACACTTCCGGGTCATGTGGCCAGCGTGACAAGCTGCATCTGGCGAGCCAGAGCAGCACACGGAACGCCGTTTACCTTCCCGCTGGTAAGTGGTCCCTATTTATCTACTTGCACCCGAAGGTGCTTTCGAACTGCTAGGTTGGCAGGCGCTGGGACTGAACGACGGGAGCACACCCCGCCGCGGGGATTCGAACCGCCGACCATGCGATCGGCAAGTCCTAGGAGCTGAGGTTTTATCCACAGCGCCACCCACTCAGGGTCCCTTGCAGCTCTGCAATTCTATGATTCTATATTCAATAATAAAATATCAGAGTCAAAGTGCCAAATGCCTTCTTAGACCATTTAACCAGATTGCTTGGCTGTGGAGCACAGCTAATCCATACTGGTTTGTGCCAACAGAGCTGGGCAAACACAACTGTACTGCACAGAGTGTGTTGCTGTTTTATATACTGCAGCAGCAGCTGCTTACAAACTTTGGGGTACTTTAACTTGGCTTTCTGAAGCTCAGAGACCCAAATTCCGAAAATGTAATAAATTATGCAGATTGCACGCATTGTGCCAATTTAATTTTTGCTCTATACCTGCCACAAAGCTACAGTCCATGCCTTCATCTTACACTGAGGCTACAATTCTTGCACGGAATCAGATTGTACATTTGCCCTGCAAATGTGCTGCAGTAGCAAAAGGAAAGATGAAATGGGACTTAGGAAAGGAATGGGCTACATAAGAACGGAACAAAAACTCCGTTGGATCTGGCCAATGAGGCGTTTAGTCCAGCATCCTATTCCAACATTGGTTATCCAGATGTGGAAGTCCATGAATAGGACCTGAGTACAACAGGCCGCTCCCTTCTTGGGAATTCCAGCAACTGGTACTCAGAGACATCAGCAGTGAGCGCTGGCCATTTTGGTAAAAGGCAGAGGTGCTAAAAGTAGGTGGAGCCACAGCCAATGACGAGAGGAATCAACTGATTCTAGTTTTGTCCTCCTCCTCTACTCTGCTTCTCCTTTCTTCCCACCCAGGGCATCCCTGCCCCTCCACAGCCAGTGTGTCACATGGGGCTGGGTCTCGGTTGTGGCAACCTCTCCTCCTCCTTGCCTGTTTTCCAACAATCATTAGGAGCTGCCCAAGGGAGGAGGCCAGCAGTGGTGGCCATGGATAGATAACGGGATGCTCGCTCTCAGCCAGTGCAGCTGCCATTGTCATGGCTCAGGAAAAGCAGTGGATAATTTTCCTCCCTGACATCAGTGGCGCTGGCAGGAGAAATTGGAACACTCCACGATCAAATCAGAAGCTGGGGTGGTTTTCATAATTCTGGGACTGTCCCAGGAAAATCTGGACACTTGGATGGTATTCTGGAATCCCAATACAGTGGTACCTCGAGTTACAAACGCTTCAGGTTACAAACGCTTCAGGTTACAAATGCTTCAGGTTACAAACTCCGCTAACCTGGAAGAGTACGTTTCCCAGCACAATTCAAAGTGCTGGTGCTGACCTTTAAAGCCCTAAACGGCCTCGGCCCAGCATACCTGAAGGAGCGTCTCCACCCCCATCATCCAGCCCGAGGGCCTTCTGGCGGTTCCCTCACTGCGAGAAGCCAAGTTACAGGGAACCAGGCAGAGGGCCTTCTCGGTAGTGGCGCCCGCCCTGTGGAACGCCCTCCCACCAGATGTCAAAGAGAAGAACAACTACCAGACTTTTAGAAGACATCTGAAGGCAGCCCTCTTTAGGGAAGCTTTTATTGTTTAACAGACCACTGTATTATTTATTTATTTATTTAGTATTTATTTATATTTTTTTTAGCCCACTGTATTTTAATACTTTTTTGGAAGCTGCGCAGAGTGGCTGGGGAAACCCAGCCAGATGGTCGGGGTATAAATAATAAATTCTATTCTATTTTATTCTACCTCGAGTTGAGAACTTTGCCCCAGGATGAGAATGGAAATCGTGTGCCAGTGGCACAGCAGCAGCAAGAGGCCCCATTAGCAAAAGCACACCTCTAGTTAAGAACAGTTTCACGTTAAGAACGGACCTCCAGAATGAATTAAGTTCATAACTAGAGGTACCACTGTAACAGCAGAATTTAAAACCAATCTCTTATCACCATGGTAAAAGGTAAAGGACCCCTGGATGGTTAAGTCCAGTCAAACGCAACTGTGGGGTTGCAGCGCTCATCTCGCTTTCAGTTCGAGGGAGCTGGTGTTTGTCCACAGACAGCTTTCCAGGTCATGTGGCCAGCATGACTAAACTGCTTTTGGCACAATGGAACACTATGATGGAAACCAGAGCACACTGAAACCTTCCCACCGCAGCGGTACCTATTTATCTACTTGAGCTGGCGTGCTTTCAAACTGCTAGGTTTGAGCCAGTGTGGTGTAGTGGTTAAGAGCGATAGACTCATAATCTGGTGAACCGGGTTCGTGTCTCTGCTCCTCCACATGCAGCTGCTGGGTGACCTTGGGCTAGTCACACTTCTTTGAAGTCTCTCAGCCCCACTCACCTCACAGAGTGTTTGTTGTGAGGGAGGAAGGCAAAGGAGATTGTTAGCCGCTTTGAGACTCCCTAGGGTAGTGATAAAGCGGGATATCAAATCCAAACTCTTCTTCTTCTTCTAGGTTGGTAGGAGCTGGGACAGAGCAACGGGAGCTCACCCCATCGTGGGGATTTGAACCGCCAACCTTCTGATCGGCAAGCCCAAAAGGCTCAGGGGTTTAGACCACAGTGCCACCCACATGAGTTTAATAACAACAACAACAACAACAACAACAACAACAACAACAACAACAATAAGTTCTGTGATACTCTGGAATCAATGCCAGAAGCAAAATCCTGCTCTCCGTAATTGCCTGCAAGCATGAAGACAGAAATGTTCTCTGTATTTCTGTCGACAGGATTTGCCACAAACTTTCACGGCTGCCCTGAGTGAGGGATTTCCACCCCCACCCCCCCAAGAACAAGTTGGCACACCTGTGAGTGATGTCTAATGGTGGCAGGGAATGGGTTTCTGAATAGATTAGCAGGTGACGTCATGGAAGAGAGCCTATTTATCACCGTAATTCAGTGCAAGATTCGATGCGAAGGTTTGATGGATGCATTTTATGGTTTTCAGCCAATCATAATAATGGATCTATTGACTAGCATTTTAGGTGCCCTTTACTCACCCTTCATGACTACACAAGAACAACAAGGGGAGGAAAAGCTCGTGCTGGGAGGGAGTTGGGAAGTGTCTACGCGACGCAACTTCAAGACTGTCTTCCAGCTGAGTTTTGAAAGAGTGATGGTAGCATGCTGGGAAAAAAAGCACCTCATCTGAACTATAACTCTATTTCTTCTGTCCCCTGAGGCAAAGAAGTTGGGAATATGCTTCTGTTAAAGAGCTGATGAGCAGCAGTAGCTAAGGCTCTCAGATATCAGTGGGAAAGTCTGCAGTTTAAATTTTGAGTCACCCATAAGTTTGCTCAGTCAACTAAGGCAAGTCAACATGGATATAATCAGCATGACACTGATCTACTTTACAGGGCTGTTGTAAGAATTACTGGAGGGCTTAAGAAGAAGAAGAGTTTGGATTTGATATCCCGCTTTATCACTACCCGAAGGAGTCTCAAAGCGGCTAGCATTCTCCTTTCCCTTCCTCCCCCACAACAAACACTCTGTGAGGTGAGTGGGGCTGAGAGACTTCAGAGAAGTATGACTAGCCCAAGGTCACTCAGCAGCACACTGGCTCTCAATGGAAGCATGAGTATCTGGGATGCTACAGAGTACACCAACGAGATGATTTGCAGAATTGAAAGGACACTTTTACTTGCTGCCCTGTGATCTTCTGATAATGGGTGGTATAGAAATTTAATATGTTTTTTATAAAATAAAATAAAATTACCCACTCCTACCTTAAAACCCTAAAGAAGGCTGATCACCGAAGAATTGATGCTTTTGAATTATGGTGCTGGGGGAGACTCTTGAGGGTCCCATGGACTGCAAGAAGACCAAACCTATCCATTCTTTAGGAAATCAGCCCTGAGTGCTCACTGGAAGGACAAATCCTGAAGCTGAGGCTCCAATACTTTGGCCACCTCATGAGAAGAGAAGACTCCCTGGAAATGACCCTGATGTTGGGAAAGATGGAGGGCACAAGGAGAAGGGGACGACAGAGGACGAGATGGTTGGACAGTGTTCTCGAAGCTACCAGCATGAGTTTAACCAAACTGCGGGAGGCAGTGGAAGACAGGAGTGCCTGGTGTGCTCTGGTCCATGGGGTCACGAAGAGTTGGACATGACTAAATGACTAAACAACAACACCTTAAAACACCCCTACACACACAATCTAACTGAGCCAGTGTGGGGTCATGGTTAGAGTGTTAGGCTAGGATGTGGGGCAGCTGGGTTCAAATCTCGCTCAGCAACAAAACTCACTCGGTGACCTTGGGCCAGCCACAGTCTTTCAGCCTACTTCACTGGGTTGTTGTGAGGATTAAAAAATGGGGAGGGACAGAACCACACATGACACCTTGAGCTCCTTGGAGGAATCAGGGAAGGTATAAATGTAATAAATACATAAATAAGATTGTATTCCTAGTTGATCTCAGAGAGTGCTGTGGAATGTAGGAAACAAGGCAGTATATCTAACTATGTTGAGTCAGAGTCATATTTCCCTTGGCAAACTACCAGTACCATATGCTGCTTGTTCAGCTAATGGAGATGGTGCTTATTTAATTCAGCAGAAAGTAGACTTCAAGCTGAGGAGGATTTGATTTTCAGCCGTAACCTACAATTAATACGTAACTTTCCCTTTTCTTTTTTGGCACTCAGTTTTAGGAGATCGCTGTAATTACGTTGTGATTTCCACCCCTACCCCCAAGCTCAGCACTTGTCCCAATGATATCCTTGGCTAGGTAAGGCCTAATGACACAAATCTGGGGGTCAGTAATGGCATATCTAAGACAGGTTAGTGTTGAAAGCTGGAGGAGAATATCTTCAAACTATTCACTTGTGATGGGGTGAAAATTAATGCATTCCAAACCTTCAGCTTTGAAAGCCCAAGAGGTACCATAGGAGGTGGGGAATATTCCATTGTTGGGTGTGTGGGTTTTTTTGGTGCGCCCCCAAAAGGCTTTTGGATCTCACCTTTATCAGGATATTTATTGACACAGGAACATATGAAGTTGCCTTCTGCTGGGTCACACAATTGAAGAAGAAGAAGAAGAGTTTGGATTTGATATCCCGCTTTATCAATACCCGAAGGAGTCTCAAAGCGGCTCACAATCTCCTTTCCCTTCCACCACCACAACAAACACTCTGTGAGGTGAGTGGGGCTGAGAGACTTCAGAGAAGTGTGACTGGCCCAAGGTCACCCAGCAGCTGCATGTGGAGGAGCGGAGACACGAACCCGGTTCACCAGATTACGTGTTTACCACTCTTAACCACTACACCACACTGGTTTTCATTGGTCCATCTGGAGATGCTGAGGATTGAATTTGGGACCTTCTGCAGGAAAGGAAGATTTTCCACCACTTAGCTATAGCCCTTCTTCAAAACGTGCTCCCATAGCAGGCATCGAACCGGGGTTGCGATGGTGAACATACCAAATTATTCTACCACCAGGGAATGTGATAGGAGATGAGAAGGAAAACGGTCTTCTCTACTGAATGTTGACTTCATGCTCTGCATGAGTATCGATAAAGCAACCGATGTATTACGGAGGGTTATTGATAGCTTCCTGAGACGGCCCTGAACACAGGCCTGCAGCAGGGTTTCTGTTAGTTCAGGAAAGAGAGGGAATGGGGAGGATGGGCTATATTTAGGGGTGAGAGCACAGCTAATCCATGATGCCTGAATACAAGGTGGGAAGAAGTTCTCACCTCCTGGATGCTACTTTCAAGCAAGGGACAGATTAGGGGGTCTTGCCTGCATTCCTGGCCAGTTATGTAGCCCCATTAGATGTAGTGGAGGCTGGTCCAGAAGGGCAAACAGGACTCTGTCCCAGCAACTTCAGGAAACCCTCAAATGGCCTCCACCTGCCTGCCTGCCTGCCTTTTGAGGATGACTGTGTTGCCCTTGTAGAACTGAGCAGGGAGAAGAATGAGGAGAAAGCTAGAAAGAGTTGGTTTTCCCTGTCATTGGCTCTGGCACCACTGAATGTTGGGCTTCTTCCCCACCAGTCCCAATGGGCTGCAGTTACCTATGGCATCACACTGTGCTTGTGGGAGACGTCAGAGAATCCTAGAATTACAGAGTTGGAAGGGACCCCAGGGGTCATCTAGTCCAACCCCCTGCAATGCAGGAAGCTCAGCTAAAGCATCCATGACAAGTGACCACCCAACCTCTGCTTAAAAACCTCCAAGGAAGGAGAGTCCAAAACCTCCTGAGGGAGACCATTCCACTGTCAAGCAGTTCTTACTGTCAGAAAGTTTCCTGGTGTTTACTCAGAATCTCCTTTCTTGTAACTTGCAGCCATGGGTTCGAGTCCTACCCTCCAGAGCAGGAGAAAGGTGATAGCCCTTAAGATATTTGAAGATGCCTATCACATCTCCTCTCTGTCTCCTCTTTCCCAGGCTAAACATACCCAGCTCCTTCAAGCACTCCTCATAAGGCTTGGTTTCCAGACTCTTGATCATCTCCCTCCTCTGCATCATCATCATCATCATCATCATCATCATCATCATAATTTATTTATACCCCACCCATCTGGCTGGGTTTCCCCAGCCACTCTGGGCAGCTTCCAACAAAATATTAAAATGCAATAGTCTATTAAACATTAAAAGCTTTCCTAAACAGGGCTGCCTTCAGATGTCTTCTAAAAGTCTGGTAGTTGTTGTTCTCTTTGACATCTGGTGGGAGGGTGTTCCACAGGGCGGGTGCCACTACCGAGAAGGCCCTCTGCTTGGTTCCCCGCACACATTCCAGCTTGTCAACATCCTTCCTAAATTGTGGTGGCCAGAAGTGGACACAGTACTCTAGGTGTGGTTTGACCAAGGCGTAATAGAGTGGTACTATCACTTCCCTTGATGTCCATGGATATCTGTACCAGGGCTGTGCAGATAAGAGGCATCCAGGAAAAAGTTACAGTTCAAAAACCCTGGAAAAAAAGCAATGCTTGGTGATGGTGGCATAGTAAGTTTCCCTTGCTGAGCTCTTGTGCATTAAGAAAAATAAAATAAAAATGAAATTTACCCAAGGCTTTTAGTTTTAAGGGAAAGCAATTTAGGTGAAATGTATTTATGGTAATTTCCTAGTAAGTGTGTTTTCAACTGAACAACTGCCAAAATCTTCACCCCCTCCTTTTCTTCCCCCTCCCTCTTTCTCTCTCTCATATGTTGAGACATCTTCACTTTGCAGCCCGGCTTATTTTCATAACCACTCAGCTTTCTGCCTCTTGTTTCCTAGGCTGTTATTCAAATTACATATATTCCTGTTATTATTTCCATCATTTAGCATGCATTTGACAGAGATCTTATTTTTATGCTCTCTTGCCCTGCCAAATGCGCTAACTGTTCTTTTTCATTGGGGGTAGGGCATGGGGGAGGGAGAATATATAACTTAAAAAGAAAAGAAAAGAAATACCAACGATTTTTATTTTTTTAAAAGAAATGTACAAGTCCGTATGTGTTTGTGTGCACCGGCGAGCTTCATAAAAAGAAATGGCTGCGTATGATAAAGCTATATCTCTTGACTTTAATAGCTAGTTATTTCAAATATTATCTCTGGGATCTCAATTCCCAGCAAACGAAACACCCACATTGCGAGGCACAGGCCACATCTGCACCATACACTTAAAGGCAGTATGATACTGCTTTAAACAGCCGTGGCTTCCAGCAAAGAATCCTGGGAAATGTAGTTAGTTAAAGGGACGCGGGTGGAGCTTTGGGTTAAACCACAGAGCCTAGGGCTTGCCTATCAGAAGGTTGGCAGTTCAAATCCCTGAGACGGGGTGAGCTCCCATTTCTCGGTCCCAGTTCCTGCCAACCTAGCAGTTCAAAAGCATGAAGTGCAAGTAGATAAATAGGTACCGCACCGGCAGGAAGCTAAATGGCATTTCCGTGCGCTGCTCTGGTTCACCAGAAGTGGCTTAGTCATGCTGGCCACATGACCCGGAAGCTGTACGCCGGCTCCCTTGGCCAATAAAGCGAGATGAGCACCGCAACCCCAGAGTCGGTCACGACTGGACCTAACAGTCAAAGTTCCCTTTGCCATTAAAGGTGCTGAGAGTCTCCTGACTCGTGTTCCCAGAGTGGTTTAACAGCTAATCCCTCTTCCCAGGGAACTCTGGGAATTGTAGCTTGGGGAGGGGAAGAACAGAGGGTCCATTGAGTTCATTACCTTATGAAGTAGGAAGGTGACCAATCAGCTGCTCACAGGAAATGATGAATTGTGGGCTGTATGTTGGGCTGCATGGATACAGAGATTTTCTTCAGATGGAGCGAGATCCAGGAAGGAAGGAAGACTGAGGATTTCAGTGGAGGCCAGAGTGGAGCTGCTTTTTCACCCAGCAAAGTGGGTTACTTCTTGAAGAACAGGATGATGAGGCCTGTGGACATTGTTGGAAACAACAATTAAATCTCCCCCTATCAGGTAGCAACAGCGCTAATGCATGGAGAAAAAGAAAACACGAGTGATATTGAATGTCAGTCATGCTGTGAGTCATGTTCAGTGATTTTAATGCTCTGAGTTGACTAACACTGGGATATCACGCCACAAGGCAATTTAGGAAGAATGTGGACAATGTCCTTATACCAAATCAGATCAAGTTCAACATTATCTACTTGGAAATCATATGCTCCACCTACTGAGCTTCAAGTCTTTTCCTTTAAGCAGCCATGAGCCTCGCTTGCTAGCTCTGCATCAGCAAATATTCTCACATTCTTAATTATTTTTATTTCTCTCTTTGGTAGTGGGATCAGCAGTGGTGAAAACAAAAGATAAAGCTCTGGCTGTGCATCTTCAATTAATTAATTAATTAATTGATTAATTGTGGAATTTATGCCCTTCTTCCTAACCAAAGCTCTCAAAACACGTTACAGCTACTGCAGCAACAACTTCTACAATAGAAGAGTAAAACACTCCACCGCAACACAATTAAGCGAGTCATAAAATGTCAGCACACAATGAATCAGCAGCAGGAAACCATAAAATCAATTTCAGAATACAGCCACATATAAGTAATCAAATTGGTTATGACAAAGAAGCAGACCCAGTAAAAAAGGGAACCAGTCTGAACTATACACTGTAGTTCAGGCAGGCCTTTGTGGATAAGACAATGCATACTTAGGGTGCCACAACAAAGTAGGCCCTATAACATGTTAGGATAGATGTCACACCTCAGATGTTTAATATACCCCTGACCATGGCTTTCTCAAAAGATCTTATGAAGAAGGGATTCCTGAAGTTAAGCAGGACTCAGTCAGTTTAGGTCTTTAATTATATACACAGCTTACTTTTAATGAGTCAGACTATTCGACGAGTCCTGAAAGCAACATAGGAGGCCACCCACCCAGACACTGACCAGGCACAAACTTGCTGAGCAATGTGGTGGCCTCATGCACCTTCCAACCAACTCCACTGGAGCCAGTCGTTAAGCCATAGGCCTGAACAAAAGGGTATATCTTAGGTGAACACCTGAACATTGTCCATGTGAGGGACAACCTCCACTAGTCTAGGGGAAGCAAATGTGTTGACCTCCTTATGTTGCTGGACTACAGCTCCCATCATACCTGACCAACCTGGCTGGGGCTGATGGGAGTTATAGCACAACAGTTTTTTGGGGGAGGATCCACATTGGCTATGCCTGATCTACTCCAACCCCCGATCAATGCAGGCAGTTGAGAGCTAGAGCATCTCCAACAGTGGTTGTCTATCTAGCATTTACTTCTGGGACTAGCCTAGCCAGATTAGCATATCTTCCTGTGATACTAGTAACAAAGCTGAAGAAGAAGAAGAAGAAGACAAGGAAGGAGGAAGGAGGAGGAGGAGGAGGAGGAAGAGGAGAAGAGGAGGAGGAGGAAGAAGAAGAAGAGGAGGAGGAGGAGGAGAAGGAAGAAGAAGAAGAGGAGGAAGAGGAGGAGGAAGAAGAAGAGGAGGAGAAGGAAGAAGAAGAGGAAGAGGAGGAGGAGGAAGAAGAAGAGAGGAGGAGGAAGAAGAAGAGGAGGAGGAGGAGGAGGAGAAGGAAGAAGAAGAAGAGGAGGAAGAGGAGAAGGAAGAAGAAGAAGAGGAGGAGGAGGAGGAAGAAGAAGAAGACGAGGAAGAGGAGGAGGAGGAGAAAGAAGAAGAAGAAGAGAGGAGGAGGAAGAAGAGGAGGAGGAGGAGGAAGAAGAAAAGGAGGAGGAAGAGGAGGAGGAGGAGGAGGAAGAAGAAGAGGAGGAGGAAGAGGAGGAGGAGGAGGAGGAGAAGAAGAAGAAGAAGAAGAAGAAGAAGAAGAAGAAGAAGAGAGGAGGAGGAAGAAGAAGAAGAGGAGGAGGAGGAGGAAGAAGAAGTGGAGGAGGAAGAGGAGGAAGGAAGAGGAGGAGGAAGAGGAAGAGGAGGAGGAGGAGGAGATGACCCTTGTCTCCCTTCCAACTCTACAATTCGAGGAGGAGGAATAGAAAAAGAAAAAGAAGACGACAAAAAAGACCTATTTGACAGCAGCCATTCTGCTCTGCGCTACCACCAATAACAGCAGAGGCTCCATTTTGTGGCTCGCTTTGACCTTGGGTAGTTCAGCCGACATCAGATCGACAGCCTTCCCTGCCAATTTCCACACCCATAATAGAAAGCTCCTAGCCCGTGTGAGCGCATCCCGCTGAAGATGTGCCAATGGAAGTAATTATGTGATGATACTATTTAACGTTGGCTAAAATACTCTCCCCAGGTTCTTTCAGACCCTGTGTCTTATATCTTGTTGAAGCAATTTTATATCATGCCTTTCAAGTACTGTAATGGCCACTTGCATTGACAGAATCCTCGTAAAAAAGAAGACCGAGACCTCGCTCATGAAGTGCTATTGATTTTCCCTTTTCCTCTCTCCCCCCACCTCCTTCCCCGAGTCCTTTCCAGAGTTGCCAAAGATACAACGCTGTTGTTAAAGAGAGAGCGGCGGCACTTTGGCCTTCAATACCGCAGGAGGGTTCCTGTGTAAGCAAGCCATCAATGGGTTGTGGCGATAAATAATGCATTTGGGTGATCACGCACCGTATTTGGGTTTCGTCAGCTATATGTGACTCAGCACTCGCTCTGGCCCAATGTTTTCTTTTGTGTTTTCCACAGGATGCAGGAAATTGTTCAAAGCAGAAGTGCAAATCTGTCACTGGCTATGCAACGAGGTCAAGGAAGAAGACGCAGAGCGTTGCTTTAAGTTGATGTCGTCCACAAGCATCGATGGGGGAAACCACCTCCATGCAAAATTATTTCATGGGCATATTGCATGTTGCAGTGAGGGGTCAATTGTTGATGGGTGGTAACAGGTAGGCTAC
Source organism: Podarcis tiliguerta (assembly GCF_965153285.1). Taxonomy (NCBI): domain Eukaryota; kingdom Metazoa; phylum Chordata; class Lepidosauria; order Squamata; family Lacertidae; genus Podarcis; species Podarcis tiliguerta. Next base: position 9,674,087 of record NC_139536.1, on the reverse strand, counting down.
CAGGTAAGGATGCGGTGGGGGGAAGAAATTCAATTTGATGTGTATTTGGAGGATGGATGGCGGCTAACAGATTGAGGTTGAATCCAGACAAGACAGAAGTACTGTTTTGGGGGAACAGGAGGCTGGCGGTTGTGGAGGACTCCCTGGTCCTGAATGGGGTAACTGTGCCCCTGAAGGACCAGGCCTGCAGCCTGGGAGTCATTCTGGACTCATAGCTGTCCATGGAGGGACAGGTCAATTCTGTGTCCAGGGCAGCTGTTTATCAGCTCCATCTGGTATGCAGGCTGAGACCCTATCTGCCCATGGACTGTCTCACCAGAGTGGTGCATGCTCTGGTTATCTCCCGCTTAGACTACTGCAATGCACTCTATGAAGGTGATCCAGAAACTACAACTAATCCAGAATGTGGCAGTTAGACTGGTGACTGGGAGCAGCCGCCAAGAACACATGACAGCAGTCCTGAAAAACCTACATTGGCTGCCAGTACATTTCTGAGCACAATTCAAAGTGTTGCTTCTGACCTTTAAAGCCCTAAATGGCCTTGGCCCAGTATACATGAAGGAGTGTTTCCACCCCCATCGTTCAGCCCTGACACTGAGATCTAGCTTCAAGGACCTTCTGATGGTTCCCTCACTGCGAGAAATGAAGTTGCAGTGAACCAGGCAGAGGGCCTTCTCAGTAGTGGCACCCGCCCTGTGGAATGCCCTCCCATCAAATGTCAAAGAGAACAGCAACTACCAGATTTTTAGAAGACATCTGTTTAGGGAAGCATTTAATATTTGATGAATTATTGTATTTTAGTATTTTGTTGGAAGCCACCCACAGTGGCTGGGGAAACCCAGCCAGATGGGTGGGGTATAAGTATAAATTATTATTATCATTAATATTATTATTAATTATTAACTTCCAACTCCAAGATTCTATGATTCTGTTATTATATGTTTATTAGTTTTCAATTACAATAATCCAATAACAGCTGATCAGAAGGTTGGTGGTTCGAATCCCTGCGACGGGGTGAGCTCCTGTTGCTCGGTCCCCGCTCCTGCCAACCTAGTAGTTTGAAAGCATGTCAAAATGGATAAATAGGTACCACTCCAGTGGGAAGGTAAACAGCGTTTCCATGCACTGCTGTGGTTTGCCAGAAGCAGCTTAGTCATGCTGGCCACATGACCCAGAAGCTGTACGCCAGCTCCCTCGGCCAATAAGCGAGATGAGCGCCGCAACCCCAGAGTTGTCCGCGACTGGACTTAATGGTCAGTAGTCCCTTTACCTTTTTACCGCCCTATACCTGGAGGTCTCAGGGCTGTTCACAGAAAAGATCAACATAAAAGCCGCAATATATATAATCAGAATATAGCCAATAACCCAATAACCTCCCCGCTTCCGCAAAAGAGCCAGATTTTAAAAGGGCATAGATATCAATCAGATCAACTAGGGTCAATCAGATATATGAGGGTAAATGATGCAAGAGCAATGCATATTTTATTGAAAATAGCATGCAAGGTGAACTATAAACGCTTTGCAAAAAGAGACGTATTAGGCAAAACTGTACACAGCAATGTGCACATTAGGAGAAAGTCACCCTAAAATACGGGTGAGATTTCAGGAGGAGGCTCCCCTCTCCCCATTGCAAATGAACATAGAATTGTGGAGAACTGAACTGAAAATTGGAAAAAAAATGAGAAATTGACAGCAACAGAAACTTGCAAATCTATAGGATCGTAGAATTGTAGAGTTAGATGGTGTCCCCAGGGTCATCTAGTCCAACCCTCTGCAAATGCAGGACTCACAGCTACAGAATCCCTGACAATACGATATGATACGATAATCTTTATTGTCATTGTCCCATACAGAACAACGAAATTGGAAAAAAAACATGTATATAAGACATTATAAACCAACAAGCCTGCTATCTCAGCTATCCCAACCTGGTTAGCCCCCTAAAAACTCTGATACCCCATAATTAAATACTATATACTCCCATAGAGACTACCTTACACTGCGTTTAAAACCAAAATCACATTTGGATAGAAACTGTTTCTCAGGCGGCTAGTCCTGGTCTTTATAACCCTTTACCTTCTTCCAGAAGGCAGAAGCTGAAAGAGATCATTTCCGGGGTGCGCACTATCCTGTGCTATCTCTGCAGCTTTCGTATGGCACCTGTAAGCATAGATTTGATCCAAGGTAGGGAGAGTGCACCCAATTATTCTCTCCACAGTCTTTACAACCCTGGACAGCATTGTTTCTTCCCTGACTGTGCAGCTCCCAAACCACACACACAGACCATAAGTTAATACACTCTCAACAGTACAATGGTAAAATGCCATCAACAGGTCCTTTGAGAGATTGTTTTTCCGGAGGATTCTCAGAAATGTAACCTCTGCTGTGCTCTCTTCATCTGGTCTTTCTCCCTAGGTTAGGTCATCTCTCAACTCCATTGTTGGAGATGGCCGTAATAATAATAATAATAATAATAATAATAATAATAATAATAATAATAAATTTATACCCCGCCCATCTGGCAGAGTCTCCCCAGCCACTCTGGGCGGCTCCCAATCAAGTGTTTAAAACAATACAGCATTAAATATTAAAAACTTCCCTAAACAGGGCTGCCTTCAGATGTCTTTTAAAGACAGGATAGCTGCTTATTTCCTTCACATCTGAAGGGAGGGTGTTCCACAGGGTGGGCGCCACTACCGAGAAGGCCCTCTGCCTGGTTCCCTGTAACCTCACTTCTCGCAATGAGGGAATCGCCAGAAGGCCCTCGGTGCTGGATCTCAGTGTCCGGGCTGAACGATGGGGGTGGAGACGCTCCTTCAGGTATACAGGACCGAGGCCGTTTAGGGCTTGAAAGGTCAGCTCCAACACTTTGCCATCACCATCCAACCTCTGCTTAAAAACCTCCAGTGAAGGAAAGTCCACCAACTTCTGAGGGAGTCCACCTCTCTCTCTTGAACTGGTCTTACCCTAATCAGAAGGATTTCTGAACTTCCCCATTCCCAAACTCACTTTTATTGCTACTTGAGGCCTCACTATGATTTGATATTCTGAACAATGACTGACTGGCTTCTCTTTCGTTTCCACACACTTCCTTCTCTCCCTACCCCCAGAAGAAACAAGTGTGCAAATCAGAAAACAACTCAGCATTCCTTACGATGACAATATTGAGATCTTTCCCTACAAGTTACCCATAGACAATTACAGCTGTCGGTACCGTTCTCTTGCCATGGAAACTTTTGTTTTACGGAACAATTGATCTTCTTATCAGATCCACTCATTCCCTTGTTGTAGTAATGAACAATGGTACATCTGAGAGAGAAATTCAAAGTGCATCATTTATCTTCCCCTATTTTCAATTAGGCCGAGTAAAGTGTAAGTCAGTTCCAGGCTACACTATGGGAGCCGGGTAGGTAAATTTATTACACCACTAGAGTGCTAATCTTAGCAGATGGTAGGGAGAAAAAAAATACTTCCAGCATGAAATATGCTAAAGCAGTAAATCCAAAAACAAGGTGGATGTTATCAACTAATACCTCCCCAGTGTGAGGTAAAAATCCTACATGACAATTCAGCATTCTTGTACACTCTGGGTGGATGTTGCTGGATATGGGGTACTCTCCGGGAAGAGAAACACAAGCAGAATGAGGATAAAAGGCACCCGGTGGACTGTTTAAACTATGTCTAATGAAGGAGACGGGCAGATTTGGCTTTGGAATTCTCTCTCTCCTTCCCCTAGACAGCCATTTCCCCCCTTTGCCTACAGCTAAAGGGGGGAGACACTTAGGACGAAAGGTTTTATTTTTACCCATCACCAAAAAGCATACTGGCATCAATGATACCAGTGTGGAGAGGGGAAATAAGATATTTCTCCAAAAAAGTGAAGGGTCACATGTTAAGAGAGTAGGAGAGTTAAGTGTAGGAAGCAGAGTCTGCCAAGGATCAATATCGGGGCCTGTGCATTCTGTTGTTGTTTCATCATTTAGTTGTGTCCGACTCTTCGTGACCCCCTGGGCCAGAGCACGCCAGGCACTCCTGTCTTCCACTGCCTCCCGCAGTTTGGTCAAACTCATGTTGGTAGCTTCGAGAACACTGTCCAACCATCTCGTCCTCTGTCGTCCCCTTCTCCTTGTGCCCTCCATTTTTTCCCAACATCAGGGTCTTTCCCAGGGAGTCTTCTCTTCTCATGAGGTGGCCAAAGTATTGGAGCCTCAGCTTCAGGATCTGTCCTTCCAGTGAGCATTCAGGGCTGATTTCCTTCTGAATGGCTAGGTTTGATCTTCTTGCAGTCCATGGGACTCTTGAGTCTCCTCCAGCACCATAATTCAAAAGCATCAATTTTTCGACGATCAGACTTCTTTATGGTCCAGCTCTTAACTAGGTTCAAAAAACATCCAAAGCAGTCTTCCTCAAACCTGGGTCCTCAGCTGCTTTTGGACTACAACTCCCATCATTCCTAGCTAGCAAGACCAGTGGTCAAGGATGATGGGAATTATAGTCTGAAAACAGCTGGAGACCCAAGTTTGGGAAACACTGATCTAGAGTTAGGGGTGGACCGTGAGGTGGGCCCAGTTTGCTGATGATACTGAATTCTTCAGGGCTGTTAAGACAAGAAGAGATTGCAAAAGGACCTTTCCAACTGAAGGAGTGATTGGTAGAATTGCAAATGCAATATATGCAAATGCAATATAACTCCCTCAAGATCTCATTCCTGATCTGAGAATATATTTTTTTATCAAGAATGAGATATTGGGGCCATATTGGATAGCTCAGTGAATGTGATGTTGACCCAGTGTGTGGCGGCTGTTGTAAAGGCAAATTCTACACTAGGGATCACAAGGAAAGGAATTGAAAACAAAACTGCCGATATCATAAGGGCATCATGCCAACCTATGGCACAACTATACTTGGAATACTTTGTACAGTTCTGGTCACCTCATTTTGAAAAGGATATTGTAGAGTTGCAAAAGGTTCAGAAAAAGGAAACCAGCATGATATAGGGGACGCATGGACTTATTTTAACTTTGGAAACCTATGGATGTTATGATTTTTTTATATATATAGAAAAGGGAAGGGGGAGGGGAATGATGAACACCATATTGAGCTCTTTGGGGAAAAGGTGAGATATAAATGTAATAATTAATGATAAAAAATGCAAATAAAAAGCAACATTTGGCCCTCAGGGTTATTTATTTATTTATAAGATTTCTTACCTGCCCTTCGTCAGAAGGTTTCTAGGTGGGTTTCAACAGTAAAATATAACATCGGTCTTGAAAGACCTACATTGCCTCCCAGTACACTTTAAAGGTGTTGACCTTTAAAGCCCTAAATGGCCTCGGCCCAGTATACCTGAAAGAGCATCTCCACCTCCATTGTTCAGCCTGGACACTGAGGTCCAGCACCGAGGACCTTCTGGTGGTTCCCTCACTGCGAGAAGCCAAGTTACAGGGAACCAGGCAGAGGGCCTTCTCGGTAGTGGCGCCCACCCTGTGGAACACCCTCCCATCAGATGTCAAAGAGATAAACAACTACCTGACATTTAGAAGACATCTGAAGGCAGCCCTGTTCAGGGAAGTTTTTAATGTGTGACATTTTAATGTATTTTTAATCTTTGTTGGAAGCCGCCCAGAGTGGCTGGGGAAACCCAGCCAGATGGGCGGGGTACAAATAATAAATTACTATTACTATTACTAAAATATACTCTTGTAAAACAAATAAGAAAGTTATGGAAACACAGACTTGTAGGGTTTGAAGGAACCCCAAAGTTCATCCAGTCCAACTCCCTGTGATTTAGGAATCTCAGCTACAGCATTCATGACAGATGGCCATCCAATCTCTGCTTAAAAACCTCCAAGGAAGGAGAGTCCACAACCTCCCGAAGGAGACTGTTCCACTGCCAAACAACTCTTAACATCAGAATGTTCTTCCTGATGTTTAGCCAGAATCTCCTTCCTTGTAATTTGAAGCCATTGATTCACGTCCTACTCTGTGGAGCAGGAGAAAACAAGCTTTCTCCTTCTTCCATGTGACAGCCCTTCAGATGTTTGAAGATGGCTGTCATATCTCCTCTGTCTCCTCTTTTCTAAGCTAAACATACCCAGCTCCTTCAACCGTTCCTCATAAGGCTTGGTTTCCCGACTCTTGATCATGTCCCAAGGTGATTTACAGGCCTCTCCCCAGAAACAGCTTTCAAAAACCAAACCAAAACAACCAAGTATAGATTTTGAAACGACACAGAATGAACACTGCGTTATATCTTTATCTATTACAAAAAGCTTTCTCTATTACAAAACGTGTTCTCCCTCCTGGAGAGCATGTGTTGCAGTGGGGGCTAGCAAGACACCCCACTGTTGCTAGGCGGGTAATAAGAGAGTTGGCCACCATTTGCAATTGGGTTCTTCTTGTTGTTGGGGAGATTTACATGTTGACATTTTATCATTGACAGCCAGAACTCTTAAATTCCCTGCGTCCAGCGTTGAGCTTCCTCTTTTCGCTGTGCGCATTGGATCACCCACCCACCCTCCCTATTTTAGGGTTGTTTGCATTGACCTTGCTATGCCTGTCATGGGGTCGTCTGCTTTTGGGGCAGGAATTTTGTCCATTTGGCTGATTGGCTGGTGCCATTTGGTTTTTGCCTACTGCGTAGCAAATCGTCACAACTTGCAAGGTTGGCGATTAGGCATTGGTTTTAAATTGATTGGTGGAGGGGTATGGATTGGCTGTGCCTGCCCCTCCAATGCTGCTGCTGCAAGGGTATTCCATTAAAGCAATCCAGGGGCTCGCCATGCTTTTGTCCGAACCCTTGTCAAGGGGATAGGGCCACACAAGAGTCCCTGGGAGCATTTGGGGAGAGGTGAGGGTATAGTACCCAGCTCTGTCTGTCTCCGCAAAATGTTTTCCCTTTCTGACTTCACAGGCATGCGAATGTCAGTCTGTCCCCATGTAGGGTCAGATAGTCGCAGCCAATGCCTAAGCAACCACTCACGTTTTCTGTATTTTCATAGAATCATAGAATCATAGAGTTGGAAGAGACCACAAGGGCCATTGAGTCCAACCCCCTGCCAAGCAGGAAACACCATCAGAGCACTCCTGACATATGGTTGTCAAGCCTCTGCTTAAAGACCTCCAAAGAAGGAGACTCCACCACACTCCTTGGCAGCAAATTCCACTGTTGAACAGCTCTTACTGTCAGGAAGTTCTTCCTAATGTTTAGGTGGAATCTTCTCTCTTGTAGTTTGGATCCATTGCTCCGTGTCCGCTTCTCTGGAGCAGCAGAAAAACAACCTTTCTTCCTCCTCTATGTGACATCCTTTTATATATTTGAACATGGCTATCATATCACGCCTTAACCTCCTCTTCTCCAGGCTAAACATGCCCAGCTCCCTTAGCCGTTCCTCATAATAAAGCTGTGGCCAAAATTATGCCAAAAACCTTAAACAAAATTATGCGTAAGTTGTGTTTTTATTGGGGACCTTGACGCGCAATTATTTTGTCATTTTCCCCTCTGCTTTTACCTCAAATCCTTCCTGTAATTTCATTTGACTATAATATTTTATTTTTTTTAAAAAAAATAGTCCATGAAAGGTCAGTGTTCTTCTATAAAAATTCTTCATTTTGATCTCTCAATTTCTCTGTCAGCTTTGCCATTTCTGCATAGTGCATTACTTGCAAAAGCCAATCCTCCTTCATTAGACCTGTCTCTTCTTTCCATTTCTGTGCATATAATATTCTAGCTGCTGTTGTCACAATCATCGCTTGTCACCTTCTGTCACATTCCACCAGTGATGCTCCATTCACCTTGCCCCTAAAAAGTGGTCTATTTAAAATTTTATTTTCTAGAATTCCTGGCACACCCCCCCCATGGACGCAAACCCCACCTTCGGATTCTACACACCGCAAAATGTTCTCGTTTTTGCAGTGTTCTCCCTTTATTATTACTTTTCTCCTAGCGTCTGTTAACAGAAATTGGTATTATATCTAAAACAATTCCTGTTATTAACTAGCTAAGCTGCTGGGATGTTAAGAGAGAGGCTGGTCTGCCTTTTAGTGCATTTTGTTGTAATCATCTCCCAGTTGCCTTGTCGGAAATCAATTCAGGTTCAAAACTGGCTAGAATTCGGAGGTCAAGGCTTTGGCAGACTAAATATTTTATCTTCTGCTCTTGTCTGGAGCTTTTAAAGAGGCATATTGGGGCTTTCCCCCCCTCCCATATCCCATCTGGACAAAAGACGCCGTCCAGGTTAGGACAAGGTTAAAATCAATTATAATCAATTATTAAGAGTCTTCTGTGGCTACACGGTTTAAAAGGGGTTTGTTTAGTTTTCTTTTTCTGTTTTCTTTTTTTAAAAAATAAAAAAAGCCTTGCCAGATTCTGAAACATGAATGTCTTAGCTGCCAGCAAAAGGTATTTGTTTTTTTTTAGCAGCCCAGACTATATACAGAAACGATATTAAATTCATAGAACCCCTGCATATTATCTTTTGGATTTCCATGACTTTGGACAGATAAGGGGTGATCACGATGCATTGAATAAGAGTAAAATCTGTGTATAGTGGTACCTCTAGTTACAGACTTGATCTATTCTGGGGTGCCGTTCAAACCCTGAAAAGTCCACAAAGCCACTTCCGAGCCTAGGGAGGAGGTGGGGTTGTGAGCTTCACGCCACGCCCCGCGATACCAGAGGAATCCTCAGACGTGTCACCACCCAGCCAGCCAATCGGCTGGCCCGGGAGGCGTGGCCGGCTCTATTTATGGCTGGCGCAGCACTCTTTCCGGCGTCTCAGCTGTTCAACTTTTCCCTCCCCTCCCACCCTTTAGGCTAGGCTCTCTGACATTGCTATGGATTTTGGTTGGTCGCCGTCAAGGGGCCTGGTAGGAATTTTTCCAATTGGCAGATTGGCACCAGCCACTTGGTTTGCGCCTAACTCGTAGCAAACCGTCACAACTCCCGGTATGGGCGGTTAGGCATTGGTAGGGGTATGATTCTTTTGTTATGCAGATGAAGGGGGGGAAGAAGTGCCATCACCTTCCCCCAAAACAAAGGGTAGTCCGGTAAAGGATTCTGGGGGGGCATGGCCTTGTCCTAAGCCTATGGAGGTGTGGGCCCATGGCACGCCCCTGAGCGGTGACCCAGGGGGAGCTCCTAGTTGACGTGCATCAGCGGGACTCCCCCTACTGGTGGTTAACCTTTACCGGTCTTCAAGCAAGCGGGCTGAAGCCGGTTAGTTGATAGGACCAATGCCTAAGCCAATATCGCTCAATTCCTGTAATCAATAAAGTTGTGGCCTAATTTTACCCATTAACTTGAATTCTTGTGTCACGTGTCTTTATTTCTGAGGGGGAGGCGGGAACTCGCCACGCAACTAGAACGCCACTTCTGTGCATGTGCACGGCACAACAGAGAGCTTCTGCGCAGGTGCATGGTGCGAAACCCAGAAGTGTGCCACGTTCGTATCCTGAAAAAACGCAAGAGGAGACTGACGTAACAAGAGGTACGACTGTCCCTGTACACATAAATAGTTGAGTTGTACACACATGCAATGATTCATGTGCAACATTCAAGGAGTATACAGTTTGCACACCTGTGCACACAAAGTCTGAGCTGTTCAAAGTGCAATGGTATACAAACCCATGTGCATGTGCAGGGACTTTGTGTACCTGGGTTCATTGGAACATGTGAACCAAGCCTTCTGGGCACACAAATAGTTGAGCTCTGGACTTGTAGAGTGATTCACATGTAAAGTTCAGTAAGTGTAGCCTGATTCCTTGTGTACACAACAGGTGAGCTGTACGAAGTGAAAAGCCCACATGCTTTCACCCCAAAAAAATGCTTGTATGTGCTATGGGGCTTCTTTTACCCATGTTCACTGCAACACATGAACCAGCCATGTGTTAGGGGATGGGTAATATCTCTGGTGCAAGGGAGGCGGGTGGCGCTGTGGTCTAAACCACTAAGCCTCTTGGGCTTGCCGATCAGAAGGTCGGCGGTTTGAATCTCTGTGACGGGGTGAGCTCTCGTTGCTCTGTCCCAGCTCCTGCCAACCTAGCACTTCGAAAGCACACCAGTGCAAGTAGATAAATAGGTACCGCTGTGGCGGGAAGGTAAACGGCATTTCCGTGCACTCTGGTTTCCATCACAGTGTCCCATTGCGCCAGAAGTGGTTTTGTCATGCTGGCCACAAGCTTTCTGTGGACAAACACCAGCTTCCTTGGCCTGAAAGCAAGATGAGCACCGCAACCCCATAGTTGCCTTTGACTGGACTTAACTGTCCAGGGGTCCTTTACCTTTACCTTTTTTAAAATATCTCTTGTGGGGGGACATGCCATGCTCCTTCTGGGGTAGTTTGTCCACCTTGTGTCCCTACCCTGTCCTCAGCTCTCACCTGTAGCTCCTAGAATCTGTCAGTGTGCAACGGTGGGCACATCCTGGAAAATGACTTTGACTGGCTGGCTAAACCAGGTGAGGGTAGAAGATGGGTCTCAAACCCTCAGTGAGTGTGGGACTACCTCTGCATGCGATGACTGGCTCCAGCAGATTCAGCAGATGAGACCAAGAGTGGGTCCAGCGGTCAAGAAAGCAGTTTCTGCACATGCTGTAGAGCAGCCTTTCTCAACCTGTGGGTCCCCAGATGTTGCTGGACTACAACTCCCATCATCCCTGAGCTCTAGGGATGATGGGAGTTGTAGTCCAACAACATTTGGGGACCCACAGGTTGAGAAAGGCTGCCGTAGAGGGAAGTGAGGGGCAGATGGGGCCCATCAACCTGGGAAGGTAACCCATCTAGGAGAAGGAGAGTCTTGAGAGATATCTTCGGGAGAAGAAAAGGCTAAGGAGTAAACCCTATACAAGTCCCTAAGAAGGCAAAAACAAACAAGATGAATTTTAACAGGGAGAAATGTAAAGTATTGCACTTGGGCAAAAAAAATGAGAGGCACAAATACAAGATGGGTGACACCTGGCTTGAGAGCAGTTCATGTGAAAAGGATCTAGGAGTCTTGGTTGACCACAAACTTGACATGAGCCAACAGTGTGATGCGGCAGCTAAAAAAGCCAATGCAATTCTGGGCTGCATCAATAGGAGTATAGCATCTAGATCAAGGGAAGTAATCGTGCCACTGTATTCTGCTCTGGTCAGACCTCACCTGGAGTACTGTGTCCAGTTCTGGGCACCACAGTTCAAGAAGGACACTGACAAACTGGAACGTGTCCAGAGGAGGGTAACCAAAATGGTCAAAGGCCTGGAAACAATGCCTTATGAGGATCGGCTAAGGGAGCTGGGCATGTTTAGCCTGGAGAAGAGGAGGTTAAGGGGTGATATGATAGCCATGTTCAAATATATAAAAGGATGTCACATAGAGGAGGGAGAAAGGTTGTTTTCTGCTGCTCCAGAGAAGCGGACACGGAGCAATGGATACAAACTACAAGAAAGAAGATTCCACCTACAGCAATGGTGCCCACCTGAGAGGTGCTGGAACTGAGTTTTGGTTGAGATAAAAGCCCTGCATTTTGTATACATGACCTGGTTGGAGAACTGCGTGGCAGAATTTGGAGAAGTGCACATTCCGAAAGATGACTGTGTTCGGGTTCATGTATTGTTTCAGGAAATTTAAATGAAGTAGATTGATCTATAAAAGGATGTCACATAGAGGAGGGAGAAAGGTTGTTTTCTGCTGCTCCAGAGAAGCGGACACGGAGCAATGGATCCAAACTACAAGAAAGAAGATTCCACCTAAACATTAGGAAGAACTTCCTGACAGTAAGAGCTGTTCGACAGTGGAATTTGCTGCCAAGGTGTGTGGTGGAGTCTCCTTCTTTGGAGGTCTTTAAGCAGAGTCTTGACAACCATATGTCAGGAGTGCTCTGATGGTGTTTCCTGCTTGGCAGGGGGTTGGACTCGATGGCCCTTGTGGTCTCTTCCAACTCTAGGATTCTATGATTCTAAGGTCGGATGGTGCCTTGTACACCTCTTTCCAGCAACTCCTGCAGCCAAGCTGGTGCCAAATGTATTGCTCTGCTTTCCTTTGGACCACATCAGAGATGCCAAGAGTGGGGTCTTGTCATCTGGGCAGCCCAGGACCCCCATATTCTCTGCCCAGGCTTGCACCCCAGGAAGGTCACTTGGGTGATGCTAACACAGTGGTTTGAGTTCAGCCCTGGAGGGAACTCCATCCTCTCTCAGGACAGACCGATGCCAACAACAAGAACAGTGTTTCCTATGTAATGTCCTGTGAGTATATGCTGCATACAGTAGAATCAAAAAACTGTTTCCCCTTTCACACAACCCCTTAGACAGCCTGTACTTGCACTCAGTGTGACTTGTGAACAAGCCTTTGGAAAGCCCTCAGAATGGGAGAGGAGAGAGAGGAAGGAGGAAGAGGTGGAAGTTGGGGAAAGAATTTTTGGTCCACGACAGAGAAGGGGAAAAACTTGTTATTGTGTCTGAGCCATTAGACACTAGGGAGCGATTTATAATTTGGCAAGCCCAGTTAGTTTTTCAAGATTTTATGCCAATTTTACTCCCTTGCTCACTATCTAAATGCTAATTTTACAATGTGGTTGTGGGTTCTCTCTCTCTCTCCATCTCTCTCTCTCTCTCTCTGAATCCATATATATATATATATATATATATATATGCAGGTTTTGGTGTCCTCGGGTGTCTTCCCGTGTAAAAGTTGGGGTGTCTAGGCGACGTTTCGACGAGGTCTCACTCGTCATCTTCAGGCTGGTGCTTTCGGCTTCTTGTTACTGGAACAGAGCAGGATCTTAGTGTTTGAGTTCCTATAAATACTGTTGAGGAGGTGTGGTGTATAGCCTCCAATGTTCTGGGCAGAGAGGAGGTTCCCAGGCTAGTGTGCCTTTTCTTCTTTTGTTCCTTAATTACTTGAGGGATATCTTGAGTGATTTCTTGAGTGATTTCCTGAATCCCACTTAGGTGGGTCATTAGGTGTGGATTAGTTGCTAAAGCCTTCGTGTCTTGAACTCTTGAACTTTGTGAAGAGTTTTTCTGAGAAGATGGCTGTACTGCACTTGGTTGTGCTCTGGCTTGGCTTCGTGTATAGGGGCGAGCTGTGGTTTTGTGGCCTGTGCCAGCCAGATCTGTGTAGGGATTGCAGGGGGGTGCAGCATCCGGAGGTGCCACCTTGGTTTGGCTACTGGATGGTGTCTGTAATTTATCTGTGGAGAGGGTCTGGGTTTGGGTCTGGTGTGGTTGATTGGTGATGGCGTTCTGTGTGCCTCTGGATCTGGTGTCAGATTTTGTGGGGAGGGCTAATTTCCAGATGTCTGGCAAGCGGGATGTGTCGTCACGCTTGTTCATGTTGTGAGGGTGTTTCTCTATCTCGATGGCTTCCATGATTATTCTCTTGTGGTGATGTTCCATGTTAAAGAGCAATTTGGAATCTGCAAAATTAATTTCGTGTCCTGTTTCTTTCATGTGTTGGAAAAGAGAGGAAGTTTTTTCTTCTTTTTTGACGGCATTCTTGTGTTCTGCGATACGTGCATTTATTCGTCTGTTTGTTTGTCCAATGTACGTGGCTGGGCAGACTTTGCAGGGTATTTCATAGACCCCTTGGTTTTCCAACTGAATTTTATCCTTGGGGTTTCTGAGGATATTGGCTATTTTTTGGTTGGTGCAAAAGGCTGTTTTGATATTGTGTTTATGGAGGATTTTGCTAATTTTATCTGTAGTGCCCTTGATATAAGGAAGGAGGGCTATGCCATTGTTTTCTTCTGTGTCTTGGTTTTTGGGGGGTGTTTCTTTTTGGATTAGCTTCGTAACCCTGTTTTGCTGGTATCCATTGGCAATTAACACATTTGAGAGATTCTGTAACTCAGTTGTCAAGTGGTCTTCGTCAGCCAGGCGTTTGGTTCTGGAGATGAGAGTCTTGGCTACGGAGTTTATTTGTGCAGGGTGGTGGTGTGATTGTGCATGTAAGTAGCGGTTGGTGTGTGTTTTTTTCCGGTAGATAGTGTGTCCTAGGGAGCCATCAGGTTTTTTGTAGATTAGGACGTCAAGGAAGGGAAGTTGGTTGTTGGCTTCTATTTCCATAGTGAATTGTATTTTGGGGTGTAGGCTGTTGAGATGTGTGAGGAAGCTATCCAGTTTTTCCTTCCCGTGTGGCCAAATTACAAAGGTATCGTCAACATATCTGAGCCAAAGTTTGGGTTTGTGTTCTGACTTGTCTAAAGCATTGGTTTCAAAGTGTTCCATGTACAGGTTAGCGATGACCGGTGAGAGGGGTGATCCCATAGGTGCTCCTTCTATCTGTTTGTATCTTTGTCCATTGTGGATGAAGTACGTGTTGGTTAGGCAGTGGTTGGTCATCCACAATGGACAAAGATACAAACAGATAGAAGGAGCACCTATGGGATCACCCCTCTCACCGGTCATCGCTAACCTGTACATGGAACACTTTGAAACCAATGCTTTAGACAAGTCAGAACACAAACCCAAACTTTGGCTCAGATATGTTGACGATACCTTTGTAATTTGGCCACACGGGAAGGAAAAACTGGATAGCTTCCTCACACATCTCAACAGCCTACACCCCAAAATACAATTCACTATGGAAATAGAAGCCAACAACCAACTTCCCTTCCTTGACGTCCTAATCTACAAAAAACCTGATGGCTCCCTAGGACACACTATCTACCGGAAAAAAACACACACCAACCGCTACTTACATGCACAATCACACCACCACCCTGCACAAATAAACTCCGTAGCCAAGACTCTCATCTCCAGAACCAAACGCCTGGCTGACGAAGACCACTTGACAACTGAGTTACAGAATCTCTCAAATGTGTTAATTGCCAATGGATACCAGCAAAACAGGGTTACGAAGCTAATCCAAAAAGAAACACCCCCCAAAAACCAAGACACAGAAGAAAACAATGGCATAGCCCTCCTTCCTTATATCAAGGGCACTACAGATAAAATTAGCAAAATCCTCCATAAACACAATATCAAAACAGCCTTTTGCACCAACCAAAAAATAGCCAATATCCTCAGAAACCCCAAGGATAAAATTCAGTTGGAAAACCAAGGGGTCTATGAAATACCCTGCAAAGTCTGCCCAGCCACGTACATTGGACAAACAAACAGACGAATAAATGCACGTATCGCAGAACACAAGAATGCCGTCAAAAAAGAAGAAAAAACTTCCTCTCTTTTCCAACACATGAAAGAAACAGGACACGAAATTAATTTTGCAGATTCCAAATTGCTCTTTAACATGGAACATCACCACAAGAGAATAATCATGGAAGCCATCGAGATAGAGAAACACCCTCACAACATGAACAAGCGTGACGACACATCCCGCTTGCCAGACATCTGGAAATTAGCCCTCCCCACAAAATCTGACACCAGATCCAGAGGCACACAGAACGCCATCACCAATCAACCACACCAGACCCAAACCCAGACCCTCTCCACAGATAAATTACAGACACCATCCAGTAGCCAAACCAAGGTGGCACCTCCGGATGCTGCACCCCCCTGCAATCCCTACACAGATCTGGCTGGCACAGGCCACAAAACCACAGCTCGCCCCTATACACGAAGCCAAGCCAGAGCACAACCAAGTGCAGTACAGCCATCTTCTCAGAAAAACTCTTCACAAAGTTCAAGAGTTCAAGACACGAAGGCTTTAGCAACTAATCCACACCTAATGACCCACCTAAGTGGGATTCAGGAAATCACTCAAGAAATCACTCAAGATATCCCTCAAGTAATTAAGGAACAAAAGAAGAAAAGGCACACTAGCCTGGGAACCTCCTCTCTGCCCAGAACATTGGAGGCTATACACCACACCTCCTCAACAGTATTTATAGGAACTCAAACACTAAGATCCTGCTCTGTTCCAGTAACAAGAAGCCGAAAGCACCAGCCTGAAGATGACGAGTGAGACCTCGTCGAAACGTCGCCTAGACACCCCAACTTTTACACGGGAAGACACCCGAGGACACCAAAACCTGCATTCCTGTACCCGTGAAAATCTACGAAAGCAAATATATATATATATATATATATGCATACATGCATACATCCTCCAGTCCACAGTGTTTTCCTAGGGCTGTTAAAAATATCTTAAGTCACTTCCTATTAAATTAGGGATGGATGAGTTACTTTACATTACATTACATCTTCAGCTGTGGTGTACAGAGGCTGAGAGCCGGTCTCATCCTCTCTTGCCTGACAGTCACCAACTCTGCATCCTGAGTGGGGTTTCAATTGATTGCTTTTCCCTTCCTAGGAAAGATTCTGCTCAAAGTTCCCCATGGGCCACCTTCATTTCTATGTGCCGTTGGGTCTCCGCTTAACAACGTCACAGCACACACACACTGGGATCTGAGTGCTGGCATCTGAACAATCTCCCCCTAATATTATGAATGCCTTTTTCTGAAGTAGTTCAGCTAACATTTGTGGCATCTCGGACAGAAGATGTTTCATCGGGGAAGCAATCCGTGGAGGACAGCATAGGAGAACAGTGCTGCTCACCTTATCTTCCACCACCAGCTAGGCTTCTGCTACTTATCAGGAAGGAGAGGGCAAGTGGGGAGTTGGTGGGGAGGTCAGCGTGGTGCAAACACAGTGCTAGGAGCACTGGATTAGCTCTGCACGAGTGTTTACAACATGCTGACCTCCATGATGCAACTCAGCTCAGGTGAGAATGCCAGGATGCTGATGAATGTGCTCTGGAGGAAAGGGGTCTGGACTTGGGAGAGGCAGGCAGTGCATTGTGGGAACCTGTATCAGCCAGGGAGCAAGAATCAGAGGCAGGGGAAGCTTCAGGACTGGAGGGTAGAGGGCAGGAGAGGTCAGAAAAAGAGGAGAAAGAGGCAGGTCAGGTAAGGACATGCCTCCCCATCTTCTCCTGGACCACTGTCTCCCAGAAGCAGGAGGAGCAGAGGAAGTTTCTGTGCAGACTCAATCTCCAGCTGAGTACACACATCCCGGAGAGGCAGTGTGGTGTAGTGGTTAAGAGTGGTAGACTCATAATCTGGTGAACCGGGTTCACTTCCCCACTGCTCCACTTGCAGCTGCTGGGTGACCTTGGGCCAGTCACACTTCTCTGAAGTCTCTCAGCCCCACTCACCTCACAGAGTGTTTGTCGTGGGGGAGGAAGGGAAAAGGAGATTGTGAGCCACTTTGAGACTCCTGAAGGGGAGTGAAAGGCGGGATATCAAATCCAAACTCTTCTTATTCTTCTACATAAACTGGTGGTGGAGGCGTATTCCCCTGTTGCTGCACTGGCTCCATATAGCAAAGACCTGGGAATAGCTGCCTAGCCAGGAGATTGGTGTGCAAAGATATCCAGAGCTGTAGAAGAGACTGTGTTAGGGTTGCCATATTTCAAAAAGTGAAAAAGCTTTTGAGCTTTGGCCAAAACAAATTACATTTTTAAGCTAATTTTTTTTAAAGGAAATTCACCATAAAATCAACATGGACTTTTGAACTGATTTTTGAAAATTCCACCCGGACGCCATTTTTGATGGGCGAATCCCGGCTATATCTGGGAAATTCCAGATGTACAGGAGCCCTGGACTGTGTTATGTTTGACAATAAAAACTTAGCTATCTGCCATGCTGGTAAGCAGCCTTGACATCAGGCCAGTTTTGCCACCTCGCCATGCTGCCTGCTACTGGAAGCACTGTTCGGGGAGTATAAGGCATGCATAATGGTGACATTCTACCTCAAGCCATGGAGGCAAGATGTCTCTGAATGCCAAGACACACGAGTATGTTGGGTGCGGCTGCACATAGGCCCAACTTAAGAATTAAGGCCCGTGTTTGTCTCTTTCCTCTTCCCTCCTCATTCTTTCCCCTTTTGTGCCATGTCTTTTAGATCATAAGCCTCAGGCAGGGACTTTCTTTTTACTGACTGCATGTCAGGGTCTCGGGAGGCTTTTCGCCCTAAGAGCAGATTTTAAAAATGCCCCAAATACATTTAAAAAGGGAAAGAATAGCATGAGGCGCATTTGCGGGTGCTGAGCATTGCCCTGAACAGAGGGTCCTTTTTGTCACTCACAAAATGAGGAAACTGCTTTTTTCCTTCTTCTTCTTCAACCTTGGTACTGCTTATAGGTGACATGGGGATTCGAAATTATATCGCTGGCCGTGAGTTGTGGCAATGGTGGGACAGGGATTAATTAAGGTGTCATAGAAAAGTATTCTGTTGAGTAGGTGGCATTGGGGACATAAAGAGACATTGCTAGGCTGACACGCACCCTTGTTCACTTTTATTATTTCCTTAATGCTCTGGACCAGGTCGTACAGTTCCTTTGCATTCCATTATCCACCTGAAATCTGAAGCAATTACCCTGTTCTCAATAGAGTATTTTGTTTTTTTCAAAAAAAGAATTGTTATTTTGTTTGTTAGTGTCTAGTTCATTAAGCAGGGTTTTCGAGTTCCTGGTAACAGGATTACTATTGACAATTTCATTAGAACCATAATTCAACCAAAAGTAAGCCTTCCAAAGAGACCTGTCATTGTCCTTCGCTGCAATCCGCCCACTTTGCCATAGATCAGCATTTGCAGCAGACAAAAAGTCGTTGTTTCTGGGGAGGCCGAGACTTCAGAACCAAACAAAGATTTGCATTATGTCACTTCGCCATGGTCTGCAGAGGCTCAGCATGGCTTTCTGGGGGCAGTTGCCCACAGTGATGTCAACACATAGCTAAATATGCTGTTGCTGGTGGTTTTAGGGGTGTATAGGACGCGGGTGGCCCTGTGGGTTAAACCACAGAGCCTAGGGCTTGCCAATCAGAAGGTTGGCGGTTCGAATCCCCGCGACAGGGTGAGCTCCCGTTGCTCAGTCTCTGCTCCTGCCAACCTAGCAGTTCGAAAGCACGTAAAGTGCAAGCAGATAAATAGGTACCGTTCCGGTGGGAAGGTAAACGGCGTTTCCGTGCGCTGCTCTGGTTCGCCAGAAGCGGCTTAGTCATGCTGGCCACATGAACCGGAAGCTGTACGCCGGCTCCTCGGCCAATAAAGCGAGATGAGCGCCGCAACCCCAGAGTCAGTCACAACTGGACCTAATGATCAGGGGTCCCTTTACCTTTACTAGGGTGTTAGGCGAGGGGTTGTACCTCTGCTGGGGGGCACGTTGTTCTGCTTCTGGGGTACTTTGTCCACCTTTGGTCCCCACCCTTCACTCAGCTTTCACCAGTGGCTCCTCGAAGCTTCTTGTTCTTCTTTGGCAATCACTCGTAGCCATTTTAGGAACAGAAAACTATGGCCTTAACCCCTTCATGCACTAACTAGCACTTATACATAGTTATGCTTGACTGCAATATCCCATTCTTGGTGGGGAGAAAGAATGGGATTTCTTAGTACCCAGACTGCAAAGCTCCCATTGAAAGAGTTTGAAGAGAGCCATGCTGGATGAGGCCAAAGGCCCATCTAATCCAGAGTCCTATTTTCACAGTACCCAATAGAAGACCACAGGGAAGTTTTCTTAGACATCTAGTTCACTTGGTTTACTTTTTTTTTATTATTCCATCATGCCTTTGTTTGCCTTTCACCTCCTGATGTGACCCCCCTCTCAGCCTTGCTGATGTGGTCCAAAGGAAAGCAGTTTGGTCAAACTCATGCTGGTAGCTTCGAGAACACTGTCCAACCATCTCATCCTCTGTCGTCCCCTTCTCCTTGTGCCCTCCATCTTTCCCAACATCAGGGTCTTTTCCAGGGAGTCTTCTCTTCTCAAGAGGTGGCCAAAGTATTGGAGCCTCAGCTTCAGGATCTGTCCTTCCAGTGAGCACTCTAGGCTGATTTCCTTCAGAATGGATAGGTTTGATCTTCTTGCAGTCCATGGGACTCTCAAGAGTCTCCTCCAGCACCATAATTCAAAGGCATCAATTCTTCGGCGATCAGCCTTTGGCGATCCCCTTCATGGATCACTGCCCCCTTCATAGATCACTGCCTTGCCGTGGCGAAGGGGCTTGAAGAACTCAGAGAAGCTATGAACTATGCTGAGCAGGGCACCCAAGATGAACAGGTCATAGTGGAGAGTTTTGACCAAACGTGATCCACCTGGAGGAGGAACCGGCAAGCCACTCCAGTATCCCTGCCAAGAAAACTCCATGGACAAAAACAACTGGCCAAGATTAATCTGAATCAAAAATAAATACATGCAAAGGGATACCACATTGCATGGTATACCATGTCGCATGAGGGAGGAAGTGAAGCTGCTTATCTTCCTGTCCCCCCCCCCCTCTCTGCCATGTAATCCACTAGGATGGACATGTACCACATGCTTGAAACTATATGCTATATTTTACCCAAGATTACCCTACCATGTTCTCCTTACTGCTGCATGGAATAATGCATGAAGCAGACCTTGGATTTAGTAAGTAAATAATTTTAAACTTACTTAAAAGTGTGTGGCCTTTTCATTGCTAGTGAGGGGGGCAAGAGCTTTAAAGCAGACTAAACAGGCTATGTGAACGGGTTTGACAACCTTTATTCAATGCTATGCTGATGCTCCCCTTCATGGATCACTGCCTTGCCTTGGAGAAGGGGCTTGAATAACTCAGAGAAGCTATGAGCTATGCCGTGCAGGGCCACCCAAGATGGGCAGGTCATAGTGGAGAGTTTTGACCAAATGTGATCCACCTGGAGCAGGAACCAGCAAGCCACTCCAGTATCCCTGCTAAGAAAACTCCATGGACAAAGACAAGTCTGCAAGAAGATCAAACCTCTCCATTCTTAAGGAAATCAGCCCTGAGTGCTCACTGGAAGGACAGATCGTGAAGCTGAGGCTCCAATACTTTGGCCACCTCATGAGAAGAGAAGGCTCCCTGGAAAAGACCCTGATGTTGGGAAAGATTGAGGGCACAAGGAGAAGGGGACAACAGAGGACGAGATGGTTGGGCAGTGTTCTCGAAGCTACCAGCATGAGTTTGACCAAACTGCGGGAGGCAGCGGGAGGCAGGAGTGCCTGGCGTGCTCTGGTCCATGGGGTCACGAAGAGTCAGACACGACTAAATGACTAAACAACAACAACAACAACCAGAACAAGCCAAAACACCCATCTCGTACAGCACCAAGGTTTCTCAGTGGCCAGCCAGATATCCACAGGAAGCCCGTAAACAGAATCTGAGCAAAACAGCACTCCCTGCAACTGTGATTCCCAGCAACTAATATTCAGAAGCAGGCAGTCTGTCAGATAACCTGGACCCCAGGCCGTTTTGCATGTTGCTTTGCGGAGGCGTGATTGACAGTCATGATACTGTCAACTAGAAATAGTGGATTCACTGTGATGGCACTGAGATGATGGAACTCTGCCCGCTGAGATTAGGCTGGCCCTGTCTCTTACCTATGTTAGCCTTATTTTGAAGATGACCTACAGTATATTTCTGGTGACTTACATGAACACGCCACATTTCCTGATCTGTTCTGTATTGTTTCATTTTGCATTTGCATTTTATTGTTGTGCTTGGTAATGCACACGCAGTCACAGAATTGTAGAGTTGGAAGGTATCCCAGTGGTCAACTCCCTACAATGTGGTACAAAAGTTGAATGAACACAGACCGTGGCATCAAAGCTGTGACCTTACAATCTGCTGGTGAGTTTACAATCTATCTAGGATTAATTTACTTTCTCGCCCTGATCTGGCCACTGTGATCCATGCGACGGTCACCTCCAGGCTTGATTATTGTAACTCACTCTATGTGGGGCTGCCCTTGAGACTGACCCAGAAACTTCAGCGGCGTGCAGAATGCCACAGCGAGGCTCCTTACTGGGTCCTTGCCGTGGGATCACATTCATCCAGTGCTTTACCAACTGCACTGGCTCCCAGTGGAGTATAAGGTCAGGTTTAAGGTGCTGGTTTTGACCTTTAAAGCCCTATGTGGCCTGGGACCCACATACCTACAGGATGCCCCGTGGAGGACCTTAAGGTCCACAAATGACAACACTTTGGAGGTCCCAAGTCGCAAGGTGGTTAGATTGGTCTCAACTAGGGCCAGGGCCTTTTCAATACTGGCCCCAACTTGGTGGAACGCTCTGTCACAAGAGACTAGGCCCCTGCAGGACTTGACATCTTTCCGCAGGGCCTGCAAGACAGAGCTGTTTTGCCTGGCCTTTGGTTTGGACTCAGTCTGACCCTTATGTTTCCCTCCCCTTATGTTTTGATCTATGGGCTACTATTAAAATGAGGCTGCATTTTAAATTGTATTTTAACCCATATTTTAAATTGTTTTTCCCCTCCCCCCCATTATGTTTTTATTGTAAATTTACTGGTGTTAGCCGCCCTGAGCCTGGCTCTGGCCGGGGAGGGTGGGGTATAATAATAATAAAGCGTGTTCTCCAATAAATGAGAGCACGTGTTGCGGTGTGGGCCACCGGGCCAGGCCTCTTGTTGCCAGGCTGGTTAATAGTTATTGCCTGGCATCTGTGATTGGATAACCGGGTTGCTGGGGCAAATTGTATGTTGCAAATTGAGTGGGTGGGACCATAGTCTTTAAATATTGGTGCACTCTGGTTTCTCTTTCTCTTTGCAGAGTGCATCGGATCAGGAGCAATCTTCTCATTGTCTGGTTACATTTCTTTATTTCCCCCCTTCTTTTTAAACCTCTCTAGTCCCTTAATTAATTTAATTCCCCTCTCTAGTCCCTTAATTAATTTAATTCCCCTTTTTTCCTGTTTGATTTCCCACCCCACCCCTTTCCCTGCCCTGTGGGAAGATTCTCCCTGTACCTGTGAGCACTGCCTGTGCATAATCCTCCTGGGCTTGCCTTTCCCAATAGGGAGAGAGCCCCCATTAGGGGCTTTCTTTTGCAAAGAGGTTTCCCCCATTTTTGCCTGTTTAATTGTGGGGCTAGTCAGGGCTGTTCTCAGCCTAGCTAGAATCACTTCGTTTATAGTATCCCCATAGGTTGGCTTTATTTTGGTTGCATGCAGTGCTGTTGGCCGAGTTTTAATTTAGCCTTGGGCAGGAGCACTATATTGAGTTCCTTTAATATTGCAATGAGACAAAAAAGGCAGAGAGCAGAAGCATGGAGGCCTTCACGGCCTTCTCGGCCTGCACATATCATTCAAGCCTAAGCCTGCTACAGTTAGCAGTACAGTAAATTCCCAGCTTACCTGGAATCACTTTCGTTTATAGTATCCTCATAGGTTGGCTTTATTTTGGGTGATTGCAGTGCTGTTGGCCGAGTTTTAATTTAGCCTTGGGCAGGAGCACTATATTGAGTTCCTTTAATATTGCAATGAGACAAAAAAGGCAGAGAGCAGAAGCATGGAGGCCTTCACGGCCTTCTCGGCCTGCACATATCATTCAAGCCTAAGCCTGCTACAGTTAGCAGTACAGTAAATTCCCAGCTTACCTGGAATCACTTTCGTTTATAGTATCCTCATAGGTTGGCTTTATTTTGGGTGATTGCAGTGCTGTTGGCCGAGTTTTAATTTAGCCTTGGGCAGGAGCACTATATTGAGTTCCTTTAATATTGCAATGAGACAAAAAAGGCAGAGAGCAGAAGCTGGGAGGCCATCACGGCCTTCTCGGCCTGCACATATCATCCAAGCCTAAGCCTGCTACAGTTAGCAATACAGCAATTGTTAGTCTCTGTGGCATGTGACTCACTTTCTCTATAAGAATTTATCTGTTTGCAGGCTCACTTGTGGCTAATGTATATCTTAGGCAGACAGAGTGGAGCCAGAGGCTCTCCATGCCTCCAGTGAGCACTCTGTGTATGCTCTTTAACTATGCTGTTTCTGAACAAGTTTATTTTCTTCAAGTTTGTTTGCCCTTATAGCGGCAACTGCCATTTTAGAGACGAGCCATTGTGGCTTAGTGGCTAGAGCGCAGGACTAGGACCTGGGAGACAGGGTTCATATCCCCCACTTAGCCATTCTTATCACATAACATAACAAGCTGCTCCTTTTGGACTATTCTGTTGCTTGGTAGTTCGGCCCACTTGTGATATTGCTCCCAAAAAGAAGTTCGGGTTTCTTGAGGGCGTGCTTCCCTCTAAAGGGCAAGCAGGGGTACCTGGACAGGCGGTGGGCTGCCTCGAGTTTGTTAACTCATTGGAAACATTTATGTCTGGCCTAGCAGGTGATCTTAGGGCTTGGCCCGCTTGGCCCTAGAATTTGTTGGCCTCTGGCAGCGTTTCCGGCCTGAATAGCTTCCCCATGTGGTGCACAAAGCATTGGTTTCACCAGTTCCTCACATTTAGTTTTTTGCAGACTATGACAGAGCCTTTGCAGATGCCTCCAGAGATTGCTTCTCCTGCAGAGGTTGACTTGCTGATGCCCTAGGTGCCTTCTTCCAGAAGGAAGCGTCTTCAGAGGTGGCGATCCAGGAGCAGGGAAAAGGGGAGCAGGGATGATGCTTACACCTCCTTGCAGGTATGTCAAACCTGGGTCTCTAGGGACCATCCTGGATAGCTCAGCTGGTCAGCGTATGGTGCCGGTAATCCATTAGATGTCTACTACCAGACTTTTAGAAGACATCTAAGGCAGCCCTGTTTAGGGAAACCTTTAATGTTTGCTGCATTACTGTATTTTAATCTTTTGTTGGAAGCTGCCCAGAGTGTCTGAGCAAGCCCAGCCAGATGGGCGGGGTACAAATAGATAATCATCACCATTATTATTATTATTATTATTATTATTATTATTATTATTATTATTTTGTGGGAGAGTGGACTAGATCATCCTCAGGGTCCCTTCCACCCCACTATTCTTTAAGTTGCAATTCACTATGGGAACGTTAGATGCAGGGCTGCCATTATCCCCTCAGCTTGCTAGGATCGCAGGGACGGGGACATGTGGACCACTTGCGCAGCTCCACATTTCAAATGGAAATTCCCTGAGCAATAGAACCTTAAGCTGTATGCAGGAAGCTGGCCCGGCAGCAGCTTTGTTGGGACTTTTTAGGGTTTCTGGCCGGCGTTGGCCCTGTAAATCTACACATCATGGTGGCAACTTAAGGCAGGGCATTCTGCCCAAGTGGGGGCTGGCGACTAGCAAGCAATAACTCGATACCTCTCACCCATATTTCCATAAAAATATCTTCCTTGAAAGCCTGGCTAAATGGTTATCTAGATGGGTCAGTGGTTTTGTGCTTGTGGGAAGGGTTTTCCCAAGGTTTGGGATTCCTCTGGCTTTTCAGCCAGTGGCTCAGAACACAGCAACTCTAAGCCAGTCAGAGAGCTACCTGTGGTAGCAAGTAAGAAGGTTGGAAGCAGCTTTCATTGGGACGCATGGAGGTATCCCCTTGATTCTCCTGCTATTCCTATTTTCATTTATCCCCTTTAGGGATCGTCCCTAAGAAAGCCCCATATAATCCCCCTTATAATTTATCGCATCCCATAGGCACCTCAGTGAATGACTCTCTGGAATTGTTCCGTGAAATATGCATCTTTGGATCAGGCAGTTGAGCTTACCAACAAATTGGATGAGGGCCTGGTTGACATTATGCGATATTGAATTGGCTGTTAGGCTGCTGCCAGTTCACCCTCTAGATTATAAGTAGTTGGGCTTTAATTGGATGGTCCTTACATTTATAAGGTGATGCCAATGGGTTGCGCTATAGGCTGTGCAGCACTCAAGTCCTTTAGCGTCTTTCTGGATTGAACATTGCGAGTCAAGACTCGTTTAACTGGGGGTACCATTATTTGGATTATCTTACTGGCTGGTTCATGTGACATCAGCCTCTGCTAAGGCTTACTGTACACCCCTTTTATTTCCTGAGGAGCTGGGTGTTCCCAGTGGATAGGTCAGTGGCTCCACTGCCCCTTTAACGTATTTGGGGGCTAGCTGGATACCGTTGCTCATACCTCTGCTTGCCTGTGGAAAGGCTGTTTGCTGTGAAGGACGTTATTCTTGTAATACTTCCTCTGATAGCAAATGTTGCTTTGTCAGATTCTATCATTGCTAGGTCAGTTTAAATAAAATAAAATAAAATAAAATTGGCATGCAGGGTGGTTGTTCCAGGCTGCCCCTTCCATTCCTGCTTGGCCGGGTGGTCTCATGGCCCAGGGTCCCTTCATCATCCTGTACAGTGGCTTTGAGCCTGGCAGGGCAAGGCAATCACATGTGACCTAACTTTTCTTGAGTTTTCCCCATTGTAGTGTCAGCGCACATCTGGACTGAGGAGTACAGGGACCGTCGGGTCTGTCTTGGTCTGATAACCAGGCAGTGTGAGGGTCCTGGCAAAATGGTCCTCATGCTTCGGCAGTCTCCGCCCCCTTTTTATGTGCTTTCCAGCTGCACTGCTTAAGGTTTAATATTGTGTTTCTGCTCGTTTTATTACGGGATCATCTATTGTTCTCACTGTCACTGTATCCCGTTTTCAGTTGGAGAGCTTCAGATCCTGGGCTCTGGACGCCCAGCTATAGCCGGATTTTCTGGAGCTCCTGTGGCGCTTTGGCAACAATTGATAATTAAGAGGAGGAGTAGCTTACATTTCCCCTTCTGCTTTCAGGTCTTATGAGGAGGCCTGGACTGATTTCTTATCGTTTAGCTGGCAGTCCTCGGCCATTCAGAGGAACTTGCCTCCATTCTCTGAGCAGGACCTGCAGTAATTCGCCCACCTGCTGCAGATCGGATGCACTGTTAAAACTATCAGAATTCAGTCCGCTGCAATGTCTGCTGGAGTAAAGCTTTAATTTTTCAGAGACTCTTCTAAAAGTGTGTCGTGCGCAGGGTCTCGGAGGGTTGGTAAAGGCTCCAGCCTTCACAGGACTGCACTTTTCGTTCCCCTGGGGGCTGGCTCGATTCTAGAAGTTGCTGGTTCTCGTGGGTTGCTCCTTCGGAATATATGTGTTTC
Source organism: Podarcis tiliguerta (assembly GCF_965153285.1). Taxonomy (NCBI): domain Eukaryota; kingdom Metazoa; phylum Chordata; class Lepidosauria; order Squamata; family Lacertidae; genus Podarcis; species Podarcis tiliguerta. Next base: position 9,647,311 of record NC_139536.1, on the reverse strand, counting down.
CCTTTGGGAGTTGAGACTTGTAGTGTGCAACTCCACAAACTGACCAGCTGGGTCGGGGGGAGGTTGTCCACCTCCCAGTGACTGGGGAGGTGGGCCCGTTCCCGGTCAAGGATGCAAGGAAGTACTTAGCCTTGAGACCTCCTGAGGACAGCCCCCTACTCATGCAATAAAATGGTCACCCTTTGGCGCGACACCAGTTCACATAAGTCATACGTAAGGCCATCTCTGCTTGTGGGATCTCGGCCTCTGGTTTCGCTCCTCATTCCTTTCGCATAGGTACAGCGACTATGGCAGCCCATTGGGGCTTCTCAGCCACCAGGATCAAGGATTTGGGGAGATGGAAATCGTATGCTTTCAAGGGTTATGTGCGAAACAAAATGCTGAGTTTGGTACTAATGCTTGTTGTTTCAACCCTTGTAGATCCCACGCTGGTCCGTGTCTGGATAGTGGGACACAGCATCGTTCATTGGGCTGGCAGCAGAGCGAGGCAGTCTGCAAGGGGAGCGTGTCTCGGCCTCCCACAGCACGTGCAAGTGTCATGGTTTTCCAGACGCGGAATGTCATGGGGAGAGTTTATGCCGATGATTGGTCACCGGCTGCTCTCAGACCTCCCCACCCTATGGCCATAGTGGTGCAGCTGGGGAAAAATGATGTGGCAACTATTGATTGCCTTGCTTTGCACACCTCAATCCAAAAGGGATTTGTAGGCATTGGCAGCCTTATTACCTTCAGTGAGAATAATTTGGTCTCACTGGTTGCAGAGGCAAACCTGGCGCGGTGTTCCCGCCCGGAGGCCGCTGAAAGGGCCAGGAAGCGCATTAACTCTGCTGTTTGCGTGAAGGTATTGGAGCTGGGTGGTTTGGTGATTTCGCACCCAGACATTAATTTTAAGGCTGAGGCCCTTTACCGGGCAGATATAGTGCACCTCTCCGATTTGGGGAATGATGTTTGGCTGGATGTGGTGGCTACTAAATTGGGTTCCTGGTTGGGTTTGTGAGTGGTTGGCGGCGAGCGTTAGAGCTCTTGTGGCGGTTAGGCATTGGTTATAATATGCTGGTGGTGGAGGGGGCTGAACAGGCGGTGCCTGCCCCTCCTATTGCGATGAAGGGAATTCCGTTAAAGGAATCCTGGGGCTTGCCATGATTTCGTCCAATCCCTGTTATGGGACCAGGGCCGCCCAATCCCTGTTATGGGAATCCCTGTTATGGGACCTAGGGCCGCCCAATCCCTGTTATGGGAATCCCTGTTATGGGACCAGGGCCGCCCAATCCCTGTTATGGGAATCCTTGTTATAGGACCGGGCAGGCAAGCTTTCGGGGAGCTGCTGGGGAGAGCGGCGTGGGTCCGACGCTTAGCTCAGGTGACCCCCCAGTTTGACTTTCTCTTCTACTGGCTACCGATCGGACCTCGGGATGCCAGTTCTGTCCCAGGCGGGGGGACAGATAGTCATAACCAATGTCTAAACAACCACTCACTGATTTTGTATTTTAATAAAGTTGTGGCCAAAATAGTGCCCAAAAACCAAAACTAAATTACGTGTTATGTGTGAAGTTATTTGAGGGGTGGCCTGGGGACCTACACACGCAAAGCGTGTTCTCCAATAAATGAGAGCACGTGTTGCGGTGTGGGCCACCGGGCCAGGCCTCTTGTTGCCAGGCTGGTTAATAGTTATTGCCTGGCATCTGTGATTGGATAACCGGGTTGCTGGGGCAAATTGTATGTTGCAAATTGAGTGGGTGGGACCATAGTCTTTAAATATTGGTGCACTCTGGTTTCTCTTTCTCTTTGCAGAGTGCATCGGATCACCCGCCCTCTTTTCCGGTTGACCTTGCTTTGCCTGTCATGGGGGTCGTCTGCCTTGGCGCAGGGGCCTAGTAGGAATTTTGCCATTTGGTGATTGGCTGTGCCATTTGGTTTTTGCCTACTACTCTGCAATTCGTCACAACTTGTAAGGTTGCGGTTAGGCATTGGTTATAATATGCTGGTGGTGGAGGGGGCTGAACAGGCGGTGCCTGCCCCTCCTATTGCGATGAAGGGAATTCCGTTAAAGGAATCCTGGGGCTTGCCATGATTTCGTCCAATCCCTGTTATGGGACCAGGGCCGCCCAATCCCTGTTATGGGAATCCCTGTTATGGGACCTAGGGCCGCCCAATCCCTGTTATGGGAATCCCTGTTATGGGACCAGGGCCGCCCAATCCCTGTTATGGGAATCCTTGTTATAGGACCGGGCAGGCAAGCTTTCGGGGAGCTGCTGGGGAGAGCGGCGTGGGTCCGACGCTTAGCTCAGGTGACCCCCCAGTTTGACTTTCTCTTCTACTGGCTACCGATCGGACCTCGGGATGCCAGTTCTGTCCCAGGCGGGGGGACAGATAGTCATAACCAATGTCTAAACAACCACTCACTGATTTTGTATTTTAATAAAGTTGTGGCCAAAATAGTGCCCAAAAACCAAAACTAAATTACGTGTTATGTGTGAAGTTATTTGAGGGGTGGCCTGGGGACCTACACACGCAATAATAATAATAATAATAATAATAATAGTCTTGCCTGATCAATCCAAAGGCCCATCTAGTCATAAAAACATAAGAACATAAGAATAGGCTTGCTGGATGAGGCCAATAGCCTGTCTAGTCCAACATCCTGTTCTCACAGTGGCCAAATAGATGCCTTGGGATACCCACAAGCAGAACCTGAGCACCAGTGCAGTATTTCGCTTTCAGTAGTGAGTTTGGCTCATTTTTTTCCTCCTCCCTCCCAACCCTTTCTCCTTTGGTGCTGCTTACCCTTCCGCCTGTTGTAAACCTGCAAGCTGGGGCTGCATGACTGCTTGCAAACGTAAACTTCTCTGGGGACAGAATAGCAATGTTTCAAATAATACTTGGAAGCTGACACGCATGGCATGATGTGAGCCGGGTAGGTGTCCATTCTGGGATCCCCAGAATTTAATTTGAGATCTATTGCCGCTGATAATGGAGAGCCATGGCAGATGTCTGCTGATGGACCTAGTCTCCATTAATTTGTCAAAATCAAATGCACTCTCAGAGCTGCCTAATCCCAAAGCCAATCGCAGAAGTTAATTTACGGGTCTTGGGAGTTCGAGTTTTCTGTGTCTATAGCAGGAGAAATCCCTTCAAAGCTTTCAAAAAGGTCTAGCCGAAGAGCAAGAGGAGTTTCCTCTGTCTTCAACAAGTGGGCCTTCGCTGCAAGAAACCGCTGCATGCTTCAGCGATCAAAACGGAAACACCTGAGTGAGCCTGGGGGCATGCTTGTCTATTTCAGCATGCAATTTCAATTTTCAGCTTTTCCAAACTGTGATTAGTTATTTAATTGTGCATCCAAATTTGGTTGATGCATTTGCACATGTAATTAATTATGATTTATTTAAAACCACTCAGCAAAGCTTTGTTCGTCAATTTTCTACAAATCAAATTATGGGAGGGTAGATTTGATTCCCCCCCCTCCCTTTCCAAATGTTCACAAATTGTTTTGATTTAGTCTTTAAAGAGCAGCCCAAGGGTAAAAAAAAAAAGTCCTTCAGTGACAAAAGCTATAAACCTTTAGAAAGGATGAACACAGATTGATGGGGGCGGAGGAATGAGGGGAAGGTTCCTTCGTGCAGATAAGATCTTTTCAGATGAGCAGGGCCTTTAGAGTTGTGGCACCTTAGTTAGACAGGTGCTGACAGTATAAGACCAGGCATGTCTAAAGTCTGTTTTGGGGGCCTAATCTGGCCCCTGTGGCAGTTTATTTCTTGGGGTCAAACCCTAAAAAAAGCTCAACAACTTTGGGATAAAATCATAAAAAGCTCAACAACTTCAATCCTAAAAAAAGTTTGGGCACCCTTGGTACAGGTCTTTTAGTGTGTCTTGAAAAAAACTTCTTATTTAAGATGAGCCTTCCCAGAGGGGTGATCTCTGCCATGTTCCTTATCCAAATCTGGGTTTAAAATACATATTTCACCCTGCTTTATTGTTTATTGTTTCCTGAAGGACTTTTTCTGCATCACTGTAGGGAGGCTGCATTGTGACAGAGTGCCTGCTGCTCATTTATTCTTGCATTTTGACTGGGAACTGATCAGGAAGGACCAGAAGCAGAGACAGAGCAGGGAGATGAAAGAGTGGCAAGCTCGAAGAAACCAGAGGCCTTTCTCCTGGGCATGGTCGGCCAACAGGTGCAAAAGAAGGATAGAACTTTTTTTATGTATGCCACAACAGCAGCAAGAATACTCATCGCACAGTATTGGAAGACACAAGAATTACCCACTCTGGAAGAATGGCAGATGAAAGTAATGGACTATATGGAATTGGCAGAAATGACTGGCAGAATCAGAGACCAGGGAGAAGAGGCGGTGGAAGAAGATTGGAAGAAATTCAAAGATTATTTACAGAAATATTATAAGATTAATGAATGTTAGAATGACATCAGATTGAAAGTAAAAGGTTATTAGTAAAAAGGTGTAAAATTAAAAGACTTAATATTTTAAGATACCAAGGAGATCAAGATATATTAAGATATCAAAATTAAGATAAAAATCAGTTAAGATAGAGGGAAGGGATTTGCTGATCAGATATATGAACTGGAATACAGTGACGGGAGGTGTGGGGAAGTCTGGGAAATAAGTAAATGCAAGGAATATCATGAAGATGGAATTGTTTTTATTTGTCTTTTTTCTTCTCTTTTTTCTTTTTTTGTTATGTTGCTGTTTTTTGTCATTTTGTATTTTTGTATTTTTGTATTTTTCTGTTATTTTTTGGTTTTTTATGTAAAAACTATAATAAAAGTATTATAAAAAAAGAAAGAAAGAGTGGCACGCTCTGAGTCCCCAGGAGGTTGTAAAGAGAGAAAGAGAGAGTCAAGGAGAAAGTTGAAGGGGGGAAACAGAGGAAAGAAAAAGGGGAAAGGGGAGCCCATTTGCACCATACATTTAAAGTGCTGTGTAGTTTGTACAGTTTGTAACAAACTAGTTTGTTAAGGGTGGTGTTATAAGAATTCTAAGGTCTCAAATGGGATGCGGGTGGCACTGTGGGTTAAACCACAGAGCCTTGGGCTTGCCGATCAGAAGGTCGGCGGTTCGAATCCCCACAATGGGGTGATCTCCCGTTGCTCGGTCCCTGCTCCTGCCAACCTAGCAGTTCAAAAGCACGCCAAAGTGCAAGTAGATAAATAGATACCGCTCCGGTGGGAAGGTAAACTCCATTTCTGTGTGATGCTCTGGTTCATCAGAAGCAGCTTAGTCATGCTGGCCACATGACCTGGAAGCTGTACGCCAGCTCCCTTGGCCAATAAAGCGAGATGAGCACTGCAACCCCAGAGTCGTCTGTGACTGGACCTAATGGTCAGGGGTCCCTTTACCTTTAAGGTCTCAAATACAGAATATTCACAAACGCACACATATCTAAATATATAAACCATGTGTCTGAAATGGTACAGGAGAGCAATCCTGAAGCCATTTTGACTCTCCCAATGACCTCAAATATTCCTCTGCAGTAAGGGAGGCAAATGTTGAAAAGCCTTCTCAATGTCTTTTCGCTTACAAATCTCACCTTAAGGGCGTATTTGTGCATGAATAGGGTGAGCCTGTGACCTGGATTCAGGAACTAAAGTATTAACCATCATAAAAGAATGGCCAGGCTGCCCAGGTAATGCAATCAGCAACCATTTTCAGATATCCTGGCAGACAGGATTTCTGCTGTAGACTGCCTCCTATGATGTATGAATGATGCTTTTAGGGTGGTCTTTGGTTTGGCAACATCAAAAGTCTTTAAAGGTTCCTGCACAGTTTTTTGTTCTGGGTCTCTCCCTCCTTGCAAGGAGGGGAGGGAACTCTGTTGCAACAACAACAACAACAACAAAAGATGTGCCTTGCTTTCCACTGGATCCTGCCTCCATCCATTCTTCTCTGACCGATCATGGACTTAGGGGACTTTGCCGAAATAAAGTTTGATACTGTTACTCATGTTGAATAAAGAATCTATCAATGGAAAACACAGAGTACCAAATGTTCTGCATACAGACAATTCGAGCGCAGTTTGCTTTGAAAGGTAAGGTGGTAGAATAGTTTGGAACAATCTTATTTTTACTCTTCACCAAAGGTTGATTTTAAAACACACCCACCCACTCCAAATATTATTTTTTCTATTCCAGTTTTTAATGTTAGATTTTTAAGCAGCCTTGAGCTATTGGGAAAGTGTGACTCAAAGAAAAACAGAACCACCTAAACTGGCTGTATATTCCTAGCTATGAAAAGCATATCTACTTGTGTGTTCAGACCCAGAACCCCCTCCCCCTAAATACATTCACACTTGACTCAATTTTTGGTTTGGTTTTTGGCAGAATTCAGGCCACAACATTATTGATTACAGAAAGTGACTGGTTGAATAGAAGAAGAAGAGTTTGGATTTGATATCCCGCCTTTCACTCCCTTTAAGGAGTCTCAAAGCGGCTAACATTCTCCTTTCCCTTCCTCCCCCACAACAAACACTCTGTGAGGTGAGTGGGGCTGAGAGACTTCAAAGAAGTGTGACTGGCCCAAGGTCACTCAGCAGCTGCATGTGGAGGAGCGGAGACGCGAACCCGGTTCCCCAGATTACGAGACTACCGCTCTTAACCACTACACCACACTGGCTCTCAATAGGCTCTGGTTCGGCTAGCTCCCTGCCATGCAAGTAGCACTGACCCAGGGTTCCAGCATAGGTCAGCCAAGGGTGAACACCTGGACAAGCAGAAAGCCAGGCACGGGCTAACTTTGCCACTCAAATGTCCCCCTGGACTCAGGCACGGGCACAACCCCCTCTCATGGGTTGACCAAACCATCGAGTCCCTGGATTCTTTTAATGGAATACCCTTCACATAGGGATGGCGAGACCATTCCCCCATCCCGATCACCTGAACCAGAGCCTATCCGCAACCTTACAAGTTGTGACGATTTGCTATGCGGCAGGTGAAACCCAAATGGCAACAGCCAATCAGCCAAGTGGGGAAAATTCCTGTCGTGCTCCTGTCCCAATGACAGACGACACACAATGGCATAGCAAGGTCAAGCCGAAGCCCTAAAAGTAGGGAGAGGTGGGCGGGGGTTCCGAATGCACAAGCCAAAAGAGGAAGCTCTGGGCTACGTATATGGGCATAAATAGGTCCCTCAAACCATTTGGACTGCGTCCCATTGGCCAGATTGCACCCAGCTTCGAGGGACCTACCAATCGGGTGTTGTGGCTGACCAATCCTACCCACCCACAACACAGGGTGTTGGCTTCCACGTTTCACCACAATACGTGCCATCTTTAAGGGAGACCCGATTTAGCATCAAATGCCTTGATAGTGAGAGCAGTTTGACAATGGGACCAATTACTTAAAGGGGTGGTGATTTCTCCACCACTGGTGGTCTTCAAGCAGAGGCTTCTATTTGATTTCATAGAGTCCAAAGCAATTTATAGGATAGAAAAATTTTGTTCTCAAACTCTTGTGGTTACTAAATATGTGGTATTATTTTATTTTATTTTATTTTAAAAAATGAAGGTTGTTCTGAAATGAGGGTAGTTAAAATTCAGAAAGAGAAAATCCTTAATTAACTTAATAAAATTACTAATGGAAGCATTTTAACTGCTAAATTTAATTTACTTGTCAAGATATCCGGCTACAAAGAGTAGGGAAGAGTGGGGACTCTGCTTCCCATTATGATGTGCTCTATTATAGAATAAATTTGCTTAAAATGAAATATATCACCAAAAGCCATCGATGACATCTTAATTTGGAACAGCCAGTTGAAAAGTAATTAGACTGCAAAGCAATCAGTTCTAGTAAATCAGTGCTTCCCTTTACATAAACATACACTTCCCCTACACATCCATGGGAAAAACATCCAGGTACTCAACTCATAAGGGATTTGATAATTTTGAGGCGAGGGATGGATTACGTGCCTTTGCCCAGCTCATGTTACACAGAACTTGGTTCAACGAAGAATGCAAATATGACCCGGTGTGGCTCATAGCATAATGAAATGACTTTCATTGCCATTTCTCCCTTACATTCAATATGTGTCTTGGGTCAAGTCGTTTGACCGGCAAACTGGAAAGGACGGAAGACCTCCTCCAGATTTCATACCTGTGTCAGAATGGGAATTTCAGCAGCCACAGTTTTTTTGTACGATGCGATGCATTTGCCAAAATGTCCCTTGTGATACCACATGTACACAAGAACAGCCCGGAAAAGAGGAGACACTATAGACATCTTCAAATGTCTCAAGAGCTGACACATGGAAGAGGGAGCAACCTTGTTTTCTCCTGCTCTGGAGGGTAGGACTCGAACCAATGGCTTCAAGTTGAAAGAAAGGAGATTCCGACTAAACATTGGGAAGAACTTCCTGACAGTAAGAGCTGTGGACTCTCCTTCCTTGGAGGTTTTCAAGCAGAGGGCTGCCTTCAGATGTCTTCTAAAGGTTATATAGATACCCATCTCCTTGACATCTGATGGGAGGGTGTTCCTCAGGGTGGGTGCCACTACCGAGAAGGCCCTCTGCCTGGTTCTCTGCAACTTCACTTCGCACAGTGAGGGAACAGCCAGAAGGCCCTCAGCGCTGGACCTCAGTGTCTGGGTAGAACGATGGGGTGGAGACGCTCCTTCAGATATACTGGACCGAGGCCGTTTAGGGCTTTAAAGGTCAGCACCAACACTTTGAATTGTGCTCGGAAACGTACTAGATATCTGAAGTCAGCCCTGTATCAGGAAGTTTTCAATGCTTGATGTCTTATTATATTTTTATATGTACTGGAAGCTGCCCAGAGTGGTTGTTGAAACCAAGCCTGGTGAGTAGGGTATAAATAATAAAATTATTATTATTATTATTATTATTATTATTATTATTATTATTATATCCTCCACCCATTTTTCACTCCGGCATGTGGCCCTCGGTTTGGAAAGCTTTCTCTTTCCCCCCAACACTGCCATACTGAAACATTTTCTTGTAGATCCCACTCATGCTTTCGAAACTCCAGTCTTGGGAAGTTCTGCAAGGATAAGAACAAAGGATGACATCCACACTATATCTTTAAATTACTCTTATACCACTTTAAGAGTCATGGTTCCCCTTCCCTCCCAACCCCCAATTCTAGGAACTATAGTTTGTGAAAGGTGCTGAAAGTTGTTAGGAGAACAAGATAGCCATCAACTGTAAAGGAGATGAATTTATTTGACTCTATCTACATCAAGCTATATTCTATCTTTATCACCAAACTCTGAATATAATTGCACATTGTATTAATTAACATTATTTTTTAATATATTAGTGGTCATGTGATGATTTTAGCCTATAAATGTTATTGTTTAATATCTTAACCTGTATATTAAGGTACTTTTATAGCTCTGTTTAGAGTAGGTAATGTCTTGATAATATAAATTTTTTTTGTATTAATCCAACTTATTTTCTTTTAATTGTTGAATGATTCTGTGTACATTGCAGCAGCCTTTGGCTATGTGCAATAAATCTGAACTGCAGTTAGGAGAACCTTAAGAGAATGCAGACCCTAGGAATCTTTGGAGCCAGCCAAGACTCTTAGGGACACGGGTGGCACTGTGGGTTAAACCACAGAGCCTAGGGCTTGCCGATCAGAAGGTCAGCGGTTCGAATCCCCGTGACGGGGTGAGCTCCCGTTGCTCGGTCCCTGCTCCTGCCAACCTAGCAGTTCGAAAGCACATCAAAGTGCAAGTAGATAAAGAGGTACCGCTCTGGCGGGAAGGTAAACGGTGTTTCCGTGCATTGATCTGGTTTTCCAGAAGCGGCTTAGTCATGCTGGCCACATGACCCGGAAGCTATACACTGGCTCCCTCAGCCAATAAAGCGAGATGAGCGCCGCAACCCCAGAGTCGGTCACAACTGGACCTAATGGTTAGGGGTCCCTTTACCTTTACCTTTAAGACTCTTAGAGGAGTATAAGAGTGTTTTAAAAGTATGGTGTGGATGTTTTCTACTTGTGGGCTGAGGTTCTTATTCTTCAAAAACTTCCCCGCAAGGCAGAAACTTGAAGCCTGAAACACACCCCGTCCAAGACAGCAAAAGCTGCCCTCAAGAAATCAACATTACCAATAGAATACAATATGTAATAGCTGCTGGATCTTCCCTCCACTCTCACATGCAGCCGTCCCAAGTTTTCTTCTTCTTCTTTTATTATTTTGTTTTGTTTCTTACATCTTGAGGCATTTCGATGCCTGGCACATGGTGTATCGGCAATTAACGTCTAATGACAGCCATTGTTTCGAATCCCTTTCAAGATATTTAAAGCAGTTTCGGAAATGTTTTGTGCTAACTTTTAATAATTTGTAATAATCAGCCGACAGAGAAGGGGTTGACTTGTATTCAAGTTGCATCGCAACGAGGCGCTGATACCCTCATTGAAAGCAATCAGATCGGTGCTGGTTTCCCCCCCAAAAAACAAAAACAAAAATTGCCATTGTTTATAAGGTAAAAATTAGAAGACTTTACAGCTGCTTCTGGAGAGTGAGGTCCTACCACCTGCTGCATGTCCCCCATCCCTGACACAATTGCTTTAGGGCAGCAATTCTCACACTCTGAACTTGGGGATACTAGCATGCTGGAAGACAATTTAGAGAGTGTTGCAAGAAATATATTAGGAGTTGTATCTGACTAAGGCCGCATTCATGCACTGTGTTGTTGGCATATGTCTGTCTAGAGTATGGGTAGGCAAACTAAGGCCCGGGGCAGGATCTGGCCCAATTGCCTTCTAAATCCGGCCCACGGATGGTCCAGTAATCATCGTGTTTTGTTTTTTTAAATATATTTTTATTAATTTTCCAATAAACATACAACATATTTTCTTACCTTATTCAGTGTTTTGGACTTCTATCAACCAAGTCTTTTTCCATCTTTATCACTTAATCTGCATTTCATTAATTTCACTATTACTTTTAATAATGCTTCACTAATAATTCTCTTCATCCTTTTCTCTGCAATAGTTCACATAGTCCTGCTTACAAAACTTCTTGCAATCCTACTAGCGTAATCTGTTGATTACCATTGCTTTTCAAATAATTCACATATTTATTCCAGTCCTCTGAGAATCTCTGATCCTGCAGGTTTCGAATCCTTCCTGTCATCTTGTCTAATTCTGCATAGTCCATTAATTTCATCTGTCATTCCTCTTTTGTCGCTAATTCTTCTTGTTTCCATTTCTGTGACAATAATACTGGGAATCAGCGTGTTTTTTACATGAGTAGAATGTGTGCTTTTATTTAAAATGCATCTCTGGGTTATTTGTGGGGCATAGGAATTTGTTCATTATTTCCCCCAAAAATATAGTCCAGCCCCCCACAAGCTATGAGGGGCAGTGGACTGGCCCCCTGCTGAAAGAGATTGCTGACCACTGGTCTAGAGAGACAAGGGATTGTTCCTCCAGGGGTACAGTCAAACTGCTTGTATTAGCAGCACTGAAGTGACTTTCCTGGAGTGCAAGCCTGGGCAGTGTGTTTGGAGGTCCTGGGCTGCCCAGGCACCAAGACCCCTCTCTCAGCCTCACTGATGTGGTCCAAAGGACAGAACAGACCTTCCAAGTGTCCCTGTTTTCCAGGGGCAGGCCTGGTTTTATGGAAGCCATCCCAATTTCTGAATTGAACCCCAAATGTCCCTATTTTCATTAGGATGTCCCAATTTTCATCAGAGCAATGCTAGAAGATATGGTAAAGGTAAAGGGACCCCTGACCATTAGGTCCAGTCGTGGCCGACTCTGGGGTTGTGGTGCTCATCTCGCTTTACTAGCCAAGGGAGCCGGCATACAGCTTCCGGGTCATGTGGCCAGCATGACTAAGCCGCTTCTGGCGAACCAGAGCAGCACACGGAAATGGCATTTACCTTCCCACCGGAGCGGTACCTATTTATCTACTTGCACTTTGATGTGCTTTTGAACTGCTTGGTTGGCAGGAGCGGGGACCGAGCAATGGGAGTTCACCCCGTTGCGGGGATTCGAACCGCTGACCTTCTGATTGGCAAGTCCTAGGCTCTGTGGTTTAGATCACAGCACCACCCGCATCCTCTCAGAAGATATGGTAGGATGTCCCTATTTTCATCAGAGCAACATTGGCTGGTATGGAGCTAGGTGGACCCAAAGTCAAGGAGATAAGTAACTGTACAAGATTTAGAATGCATCTGAAGGCAGCCCTGTATAGGGAAGTTTTTTAGTGTTTAATATTTTATTATGTTTTTATATATGTTGGAAGCCGCTGAGTGGCTGTGGCAAATGAATAGGATGTCCCTATTTTCATCAGAGAAATGTTGGAGGGTATGAAAGCAGAGCAAGACATTGGGCACCAGTTTGGCTGCAGGAGTTGCAAGAAGGTGTACAAGGCACCATCCAACTGCCTTAGGGACTCCACTCTGGATTTGCTTCTTAGCCTTTTCTTCTCCCGAAGATATCCTGCAAGCCAGCAGAGGTTTAGCATCAGAATTTTCCTTCTCTTCATACACTGTGATACCCAAATAATTCTGGGAGCTCTGGCTTGTTAAGACTGCTGATGGTTGTGAGGAGGGCCACAGTTCCCAGAATTCCCTGGGAATGGGGATTAATGGCTAAACCACTCTGGGAACTGAGGGGTACAGGGGTCTCCCAGCAACTCCCTGCACCCTTAACAAACTACAGCTCCCATAATCCTTTGGGTGAAGCCATGACTATTTGAAGAGCTATCTTGGTGCTTTAAATATATGGTGTGAATGTACAGAGTGGACCCATTGAAATCAATTGACCGACACTAGCCGTGCCCATTGATTTCAGTGAAGCTGCACTGAAAATAAGTTGGCTACAACCCAAATTCAATAACTAAGTCCTAAATTTCCACCTTAGGAGGGGGTTGCCCGTTGAATCTCTGTGTGATTTACTGTTCTGTTCTTGTCCTTTCCCCCATCAGCCTCCAGTGCTGGGTTGATGGTCAGGGACAATGGAAACAGGCCAAGAAACAGCCCTGTTTAGGGTCATTTTTAATGTTTGATGTTTTATCATATTTTTAATATTGTGTTGGAAGCCACCCAGAGAGGCTGGGGAAACCCAACCAGATGGTCGGGGTATAAATAATATATTATTATTATTATTATTATTATTATTATTATTATTATTATTATTATATCAATTTGAGGGTCACCATCCTAGATTTAGGAATGTCTTTCTTGTCCTCTGCTTCGATGAGAAGTACTGTGCAAATGACACACTTTAAGATTCTGGGGACAATTTGGGCTGGCACCTGAAACCTTCACTCGCAGGTAAGTGCCTTAACAATTTTGATATCAGTGCCAGTTTATATCTTCTAATCTAAGCTATGCTTTTGTGTAGGGGGAAATGTGCTTTCGCTCAGTGCTGATTCTCATTCTGAGATCTCATGAGAAGGGGTGGATGTTTATGGTATTGTTTGAGGCACAATTGCAATGTGCTCTCCCATTATCCTCTGACCATTTTGTTATGGTTCCTTAAAACAATTGGGAGGGGGCGGATTAAAATATGGACAAGGACATTTATCCGGGGGCTTTCAGAATGCTACCTGTTGTGTCACGAGTGACCGTGACTCCCCCTGCCCATAACTTCGCAGTGTGACATTCTCCATTAGAGATCCATTGTTTCTCACAGGCTTGTTTGTCAACTACTTAGAATCATAGAATCATAGAATCATAGAGTTGGAAGAGACCACAAGGGTCATCGAGTCCAACCCCCTGCCAAGCAGGAAACACCATCAGAGCACTCCTGACATATGGTTGTCAAGCCTCTGCTTAAAGACCTCCAAAGAAGGAGACTCCACCACACTCCTTGGCAGCAAATTCCACTGTCGAACAGCTCTTACTGTCAGGAAGTTCTTCCTAATGTTTAGGTGGAATCTTCTTTCTTGTAGTTTGTATCCATTGCTCCGTGTCCGCTTCTCTGGAGCAGCAGAAAACAACCTTTCTCCCTCCTCTATGTGACATCCTTTAATATATTTGAACATGGCTATCATATCACCCCTTAACCTCCTCTTCTCCAGGCTAAACATGCCCAGCTCCCTTAGCCGATCCTCATAAGGCATTGTTTCCAGGCCTTTGACCATTTTGGTTGCCCTCCTCTGTACACGTTCTAGTTTGTCAGTGTCCTTCTTAAACTGTGGTGCCCAGAACTGGACACAGTACTCCAGGTGAGGTCTGACCAGAGCAGAATACAGTGGCACTATAACTTCCCTTGATCTAGATGCTATACTCCTATTGATGCAGCCCAGAATTGCATTGGCTTTTTTAGCTGCCGCGTCACACTGTTGGCTCATGTCAAGTTTGTGGTCAACCAAGACTCCTAGATCCTTTTCACATGTACTGCTCTCAAGCCAGGTGTCACCCATCTTGTATTTGTGCCTCTCATTTTTTTTGCCCAAGTGCAATACTTTACATTTCTCCCTGTTAAAATTCATCTTGTTTGTTTTGGCCCAGTTCTCTAATCTGTCAAGGTCGTTTTGAAGTGTGATCCTGTCTTGATGGATGCATTGTCGATAATGCATGGCAGTTAAGAAAATCGTGAGGCTCCAAGGTTTGAAGGTCTTTTCTGGATCGCATGCAGGCACATGGCGAGTGAGAGAAGCCAGGGTTTCATCTTCAACATTTGTTTGTTGGAATCTGGATAGCCATTCGCTCAAAGACTTTCAATTCCTACTCCTCCATCTCAGGTGTTTCATTTTTAAAACATAATCATTGCTTGTTGCTGGGGTGGAGGGGCTGAAATAAATTTTGGAGCTTCTGCTGCAATTCCAGGTGTGCAGCTTGGGAGTGATTTTGGACCCACAGCTGTCCATGGAGGCGCAGGTCAATTCTGTGTCCAGGGCAGCTGTCTACCAGCTCCATCTGGTACGCCGGCTGAGACCCTACCTGCCCTGGGACTGTCTTGCCAGAGTGGTGAAAGCTCTGGTTATCTCTTGCTTGGACTACTGCAATGCGCTCTAGGTGGGTCTACCTTTGAAGGTGACCCAGAAACCACAACTAATCCAGAATGTGGTAGCTAGACTGTGACTGGGAGTGGCCGCCAAGACCACATAACACCAGTCTTGAAAGACCTACATTGGCTCCTAGTATGTTTCCGAGCACAGCTCAAAGTGTTGGTTCTGACCTTTAAAGCCCTAAACGGCCTCGGTCCAGTATACCTGAAGGAGCGTCTCCACTCCCATCGTTCTACCTGGACATTGAGGTCCTCCTCCGAGGGTCTTCTGGCAGTTCCCTCACTGCGAGAAGCCAGGTTACAGGGAACCAGGCAGAGCGCCTTCTCGGTAGTGGCACCCGCCCTGTGGAATGCCGTCCCACCAGATGTCAAAGAGAACAACTACTACCAGACTTTTAGAAGATATCTGAAGGCAGGCCTGTTTAGGGAAGCTTTTAATGTTTGATTGACTATTGTATTTTAATATTTTCTTGGAAGCCACCCAGAGTGGCTGGGGGAACCCAACCAGATGGGCAGGGTATAAATAATAAATGATGATGATGATGATGATTCCAATGGCATAGGACTTTGGTTTGGACATATTCCTTTATTGATTGTTGTTGTTGTTTAGTCATTTAGTCGTGTCCAACTCTTCATGACCCCATGGACCAGAGCACGCCAGGCACTCCTGTCTTCCACTGCCTCCCGCAGTTTGGTCAAACTCATGTTGGTAGCTTCGAGAACACTGTCCAACCATCTTGTCCTCTGTCGTCCCCTTCTCCTTCTGCCCTCCATCTTTCCCAACATCAGGGTCTTTTCCAGGGAGTCTTCTCTTCTCATGAGGTGGCTAAAGTATTGGTGTCTCAGCTTCAGGATCTGTCCTTCCAGTGAGCACTCAGGGCTGATTTCCTTCAGAATGGAGAGGTTTGATCTTCTTGGAGTCCATGGGACTCTCAAGAGTCTCCTCCAGCACCATAATTCAAAAGCATCAATTCTTCGGCGATCAGCCTTCTTTATGGTCCAGCTCTCACTTCCATACATCGCTACTAGGAAAACCATAGCTTTAACTATACGGACCTTTGTTGGCAAGGTGATGTCTCTGCTTTTTAAGGATGCTGTCTAGGTTTGTCATTGCTTTTCTCCCAAGAGGCAGGCGTTTCCTTTATTGATTAGTTCCCTTTAATTATTAATTAACCTGCTCTGCTGCCTCTACCACTTCCAGAAAAACGGTGCTGGCACTTCTCATAAGATCTTGCTGAAATCTTGGGATAACTTCAGAACACTTTGCAACCTAGGTAAGGGAAGCTTGGATTGTGGGCGTATCCCTTTCCCATTTTGCCTCGGGCGGCGAAATGGGATGTTCTCCTCCTGCAACTTAACCATGCTTAGAATAGAGCCACTGAAGTCTTCAATCCTGCCCCACTTTGCTGAATTCAGTAGGACTCACTTCTGAGCAGATTCACTCCGGATTGCACTGTAAAACAACCGCCTTCCTGCTTGGGTTTGACTTTTATTGTTTCCTGCATCCAAGGTGAATAATCACAGAAGCCCCGCTTGCTGCTTTTATTTTAAGGAAAGTTATTTTCTTCCAGTTTTAATTAAAAAGAGCACTCTCCTTTCACCGGGTTATCTTAAATCTTTATCTGATCAGGCATCGGGGAGCAGGTCAGAAGCTGCAAAGAAATACAACGGTTGCTTAATGCAAACTGTAAAAATCTCGGCATTTCCAGAGATATGGTTCTGTTTGATTCATGGACTATGCTAAGTCTGCCTTTTAAATTAGAAATGGTCTCTCCCCCCCCTCCTTTATGCAAGAGGACTAGCTTGAGAAGAATCCTGGGTTCCTTAATATGCAATTCCATGGACAAAGCTTGTATCAGAATATCAGATATTTTGTTATGAAATATTCTCTAATAATTTGTTTGACCAAACTGCAGGAGGCATTGGAAGACAGGAGTGCCTGGTGTGCTCTGGTCCATGGGGTCACGGAGAGTTGGACACGACTAAATGAACACCACCACCACCAACAAATAATAATAATAATAATAATAATAATGGCTTATGTTCTTCAATTCTTAAGACCATTGCTATTTTATTTTATTTTATTTTATTTTATTTTAGGATCATCATGAATTAGTGCCAGCACCATCCTTTAAGAGTTTGGGTGTAACCTTTGACACCTCCCTTTCCATGGAGGCACAGATTGCAGCTATAACAAAGGTAGAATTTTTTCATTTCCGCCTAGCTAAGCAGTTGGCTCCTTACCTCTCTTGCCCTGACCTTGCCACTGTGATCCAAACAACGGTCAGCTCCAGACTGGATTATTGTAACTCACTCTACGTGGGGCTGCCCTTGAGACTGACTCAGAAACTCCAGCAGGTGCAGAATGCTGCGGTGAGACTCCTTACGGGGTCCTCGCTGCGAGATCACATTCACCTGGTGCTATACCAGCTGCACTGGCTCCAGGTGGAGTACAGGATCAGGTTTAAGGGGCTAGTTTTTACCTTTAAAGCCCTATGTGGCCTAGGACCCTCGTACCTACGGGACCGCCTCTCCTGGTATGTCTCACGGAGGACCTTCCGGTCTTCAAATAAAAACATCTTGGAGGTCCCAGGCCACAGGGAGGTTAGGCTGGCCTCAACCAGAGCCAGGCTTTTTTGTCCATGGCCCCGATCTGTTGGAACGCTCTGTCACAAGAGACTAGGGCCCTGCGGGACTTGACAACTTTCTGCAGGGCCTGCAAGACAGAGCTGTTCCACCAGGCCTTTGGCCAAGGTGCAGTCTGACCCCCTCTTTCTATAATCTTCATAGCACTCCAGCCCAATGGTTGCCATTAATTTGATTTTGAATTGATTTTAGAATGAATTGATTTTAGAATGTATTTCAATTAATTGATTGTGATTTTATGTAAACTGTGTTATTTTTACTGTTAGCCGCTCTGAGCCCCATATTGGCTGGGGAGGGAGGGATATAAATAAATTATTATTATTATTATTATTATTATTATTATTATTATTATTATCATGCAGGGATGCCTGGATGAAAGTATGGCAGAGTATCAACTACCTGAGGGCCCCTTTCCATTCTTGGCAAAGTTGTGGCTCTCACTTAACCAGTGCTAGGCGGAGCCAAACACAAAAGTGGGTGGAACAATTAATGTAATTTTTACCTTCCTACAGGAGGCTACTTTCCATGCAACCTCTCTTTAACCTCCATTCAGGTGAGCAAGAGTTATGATCAGAGTTCAAGGATGCATTCCAGCCAGACAAAAATACTCAAGGAGGATGTGAGGAAAGTATTGACTCATGAGTGTTGACTCACAAGTATATCAAATAGTTCATGCGTTGATGTATGCATTTGTTGATGTTCTGGTTATTTATTTATTTTGAAACATGGTTTACTAATGGATGTACAGTGGTACCTCAGGTTACATACACTTCACGTTACATACGCTTCAGGTTACAGACTCCGCTAACCCAGAAATAGTACCTTGGGTTAATAACTTTGCTTCAGGATGAGAACAGAAATCGTGCTCCGGTGGCGCGGCAGCAGCAGGAGGCCCCATTAGCTGAAGTGGTGCTTCAGGTTAAGAACAGTTTCAGGTTAAGTACGGACCTCCGGAATAAATTAAGTACTTAACCCGAGGTACCACTGTAGTATGCGATGATTCATATTTTTAGCAGAACTGGTAAAAGCTGAACTTGCTTGATGAAGAAGAAGGGAATTAAGGAAAAGATTTCCAGGACGTTCCATCCCTACCTGCAATGTTTTGAAAATGCACCTCTGTGTTAACTAGCCATAACCAGACTTCTTGCAGAGGTTTGGAACCTGGGTATTGAGCCATTTTCAGAAGAAGGGATTTTATTTTATTTTAAAAAAGAGCTATTTCATAAAAAATTTCCCCCTCCACCAAAGCAGAAATGAGACAGGTTTTTTAAAAAACGAACCAGGTGTTGCCACTAATTGCCTGAAATAATGAGATGCTGCTAGGAAAGAGACTGTTGTTGCAGAATGGCTCAAAAGGATTGAGAAAGATGAGTTTTCAGACTTACCCAATATTAAAAAGGTGACAAACCCTTTATTCTGAACATATGCAATTGCCATTGCTGAGGTGTGTAAATAGGTGGGCCCATGAAGCAGGAGATCCTCTTGACTTAAAACTAAGAATCACGAGTGTCATGTTGAAGCCTGAGAACGTAAGCAGGTACACTCTTGGCGTCAGTAAGGATCAGGCAGACTCAGCAATGGAGAATTAGAAGGTGAAGTTTATTGCCAGGCAATAAGGACCCAGTTTGGAATCTCTTCCAAAAGGAACTGGGACCCCGATTGACAGAAATCCAGAGGTCTTTATACCTGAGCAGATCACAGCAAATCATAGATCATGAGACAACCATGAGGCAGTCACGATATCGCCAGTGAAAATTAGCCAATTAGCAAGCTTCTTGCCATGCTTCCAGGTCCTGGTCAAACACAGAGTTCTAGTTCTGCTTTCCCTTGCTTGCAGTGACGCTCTGTCTAACCTCTCCCCTAATTATGACAGGACAGGGAGTTTTGGAGATTTTGTGGTTTTGCTCTTCCTGTTCTGTGGATTAATTTAGCCTGCATCTGAGGGGATTTTGTACCAGAATCTCTGATTCACGTCTTCCCCTTGTCCAGGGTACACGGATGTTTGTAGGGGAAAGGTCGGCTCCTAATTTTGCTGTTTCAAGCAGTATGAAGTTAGCTAAGGCACAGCTTCCCTTTGATTCAAAATGGATTATAAAATACTGTAAACCCTGATTATGTGTGAGCATATATGAATATATTGATTACTGATAACTGATTATATGGATAGCATAGGGGTAGCCCTTCTTCCTTGCCTCAATGTCAGTGGAAATTTCTATTTATTTAAAATACTTATATCCTACCCTTGATACAAAATTTCCAGACAGACATTTCCCTGACCACTGGTCCTGTTAGCTAGGGATGATGGGAATTGTAGTCCCAAACATCTGGAGGGCTGGAGTTTGCCTATGCCTGGTCTAAAACTACCGTAATTTTTGCTCTATAAGACTCACTTTTTCCCTCCTAAAAAGTAAGGGGAAATGTGTGTGCGTCTTATGGAGCAAATGCAGGCTGCGCAGCTATGCCAGAAGCCAGAACAGCAAGAGGGATTGCTGCTGAAATATACTCAGAGTCGCAAAGTGATTTCATGCTCTTTATTCAGCTCATAGTGGTGAGGAGGAATGAATGAATGTCCCCTCAAAGTATCTGCCTTATATACATTATTTACACAATGGGCTGCACATGATTGGCTAATTCCGGAATTCTACTGTAAGCCAATCAGGTTGTGGATTCACTTCTATCTGGAGCATGATTGGGTGGTTCCTGCCAACCAATCATACTGCTGCATTGTTCTAGGACCAATCAGACTGCTGCATTCTGAATCCTATTGTTCTAGGACCAATCAGACTGCTGCAGTTTGGATCCTATTCAACTCAGTACATAACAGCTGCTTTCACTGTGCAGCGATCCATCTTGCTGTTCTGGCTTCTGACATTCAGAATATTTTTTTTCTTGTTTTTCCTCCTCCAGAAACTAGGTGCGTCTTGTGGTCTGGTGCGTCTTATAGAGCGAAAAATACGGTATATTGGGAAGGTGTCTCCTCTTTTGGGGAAGGGATTCCATAACCGAGAAGCTGCCACAGAGATTGTCTTCTCCCAGGCTCTCATCCCCAAAACTCCTGAGGGTGGTGGAACTACAAAGAAAGCCCCCATCAGCCAATCTTAACACCACAGAGGGTCTGCAAGGAAGGAGGTGAGCTTTTGGGTACCTGAGGTTTAAGTAATTTTGTGCTCTAAATGAACCCTTGAAGTGAGCCCAGAAATTAACTGGCAACCAATTGCAGCTGTTTTTTTTAAAAATAGTGGTAATATGATTTATATAGTGGTACCTTGGTTCTCAAACGCCTTGGTTCCCAAACGCTGGAAATAAGTGTTCCAGTTTTTGAACGTTTTCCAGAAGCAGAACGTCTGATGTGGCTGTCAGCTATTCTTCCCAGGGCGCCTGCCATAGCTGTCAACATTTCCCTTTTTTAAAGGGAAATTCCCTTATTCTGAATAGGATTCCTCACAAGAAAAGGGACAGCTATGGCGCCTGCACCAATCAGAAGCTGCACCTTGGTTTTCGAATGTTTCAGAAGTCAAACTGACTTCTGGAACGGATTAAGTTGGGAGCTTTTGTTTTTGCTATTGTTTTTGCATTTTTGTTTTTGTGGGCTTTTTCAGTTAATTTGTTTTTGTGACTGTGTGGAACCCAGTTCAGCTACTGATTGATTGATTGATTGATTGGTTGGTCGCAGTAGATTGTTTATTGCTTTCATTTTATGGATCAGTGGTCTCATTAGAGAGTAAAATTCATGTTCAATTGCAGTTTTGGGGGTTGTTTTTAAAAGTTTGGAACAGATTAATCCGTTTTGCATTACTTTCTATGGGAAAGTGTGCCTTGGTTTTGGAACGCTTTGGTTTTGGAACGGACGTCCGAAACGGATTCTGTTTGAGAACCAAGGTACCACATTAACTGGAACCCCCGGCCAGTAATCTGGCTCCTGAATTTTGGACTAGTCTTCAAGACATCTTCAAGGTCAGCCCACATAGAGCACATTGCAGCAGCCAAATCTGGAAGTTAGCAGAGTACAGTGGCCAAGTCTTCTCTAAATCGCGCTCAAACATAGCAACAGTCTGGAAGCAGTCTTTCTTTTCTTTCTTTCTTTCTTTCTTTCTTTCTTTCTTTCTTTCTTTCTTTCTTTCTCTCTTTCGAATAATCTCCAAATCACCACAGATAGAGAAGCGAGCCGAACTGCATGCAATTCTGCAGCAACTAGAGCCTTATCTATATGCATTAGTTTGATTTCAAATTATTTTGAGCTCGGCTTTTATTGTACTCCTTGTTACATACATAAATCTCAAACGTAATACATTTTATAAGAAATGGTCATAAAAATTTACAGCCAGTAACTTTCCCCCTGTCCCTTACGATGATATTCTACTAAAACCATTAAATGCTTCTCATTAATGCCCTTTAAATGATTGGGTAATGACCCACAATCGCTTGTAAGTGAACAATCATTAAAGAATTACCCATTCTTAGCATGCTTTTAAGTACAGTTTAAATACATGGGAGGTAACATGTAATATATTAGAGAAAGTATTAAATTTGAAAGAGTGAAAACAGGATAACTGCAGCAAATGAGCAGGTGTGGAACTCTACCCAGCAATGGCCGCAGATCTCTGGCAGTTATTATTGCCATATCATGTCACACATACGTCTACCACAGTGCCTCTGATTCTTAATCGTGTTGTGCAGATTTGGGTAGTGGACCACACAATGGGGAATTAACTCAAGCTAATGATGTGACTCCAGTTATGGCAACACCATAGATGTGCACTGCACCAGATCTTCTCTTTC
Source organism: Podarcis tiliguerta (assembly GCF_965153285.1). NCBI lineage: Eukaryota > Metazoa > Chordata > Lepidosauria > Squamata > Lacertidae > Podarcis > Podarcis tiliguerta. The sequence continues at coordinate 9,624,949 of NC_139536.1, read as the reverse complement.
TGCTTCTCATTGACGGTCTTCTAAGAAATATTGCTAAAAAGGTAAAGGTACCCCTGCCCATACGGGCCAGTCTTGACAGACTCTAGGGTTGTGCGCCCATCTCACTCTAGAGGCCAGGGGCCAGCGCTGTCCGAAGACACTTCCGGGTCACGAGGCCAGCGTGACATCGCTGCTCTGGCGAGCCAGAGCCGCACACGGAAACGCCGTTTACCTTCCCGCCACTAAGCGGTCCCTATTTATCTACTTGCACCCGAGGGTGCTTTCGAACTGCTAGGTTGGCAGGCACTGGGACCGAGCAATGGGAGCGCACCCCGCCACGGGGAATCGAACCGCCGACCTTTTGATCGGCAAGTCCTAGGCGCTGAGGCTTTTACCCACAGCGCCACCCGCGTCCCTGAGAAATATTGCTAAATCAGGCCAAAGATCCAACTAGTTTGGCATTCTGTGCACATTTGCAGCTGCTCAGCTGTGCCTGGAAAGCTCACAAGTTGGGTGCGATGACTGTTTCTTGCTGTTGCTCCCTAGCGGGTGGCGCCATGGTCTAAACCATTGAGCCTCTTGGGCTTGCCAATCAGAAGGTCGGCATTTCGAATCCCCGCAACGGGGTGAGCTCCCTTTGCTCTTTCCCAGCTCCTGCCAATCCAGCAGTTCGAAAGCACGCCAGTGCAAGTAGATAAATAGGTACCGCTGTGGCGGGAAGGTGTTTCTGTGCACTCTGGTTTCCGTCACAGTGTTCTGTTGTGCCAGTAGTGATTTAGTCCTGTTGGCCACATGACCGAGAAAGCTGTCTGCGGACAAACGCCGGCTCCCTCGGCCTGAAAGCGAGATGAGCACCGCAACCCCAAAGTCTCCTTTGACTGGACTTAACCGTCCAGGGGTCCTTTACCTTTCCCTTTTACCAGACAAAGGTATACAGCCTCTGAACCCAGAAGTTCAATTTCAATACTGTAGCACATTGCTCTGGATAGACCTATCTGCCATGATTTCCCCCAATATTATTTTTAGAGCTATCTCATAATGACATACTCACCTAGTTCAAGCACAACACTAAACCACAGTGTGGGAGTCTGAAGGAACTCTAGCTTGTTCCCCCTTCCTTTCTCTTCCAATGTGGCTGCAACATCATAAGGATTTACATCCACTTTTGGATAACCACAGTTGGCCAACTAGTGCGCAGCTGGTTTCAACAGTGGTTTATTGGAATGAGCCAGGGTTGGAGCTCATGGTCTTCCAAGTGATATGTAAAATTTTTCAGAGACAAATGATGGAATCTTTTGAGGAGTTGGAGATGGCGTTTATAAGTGTTCCATGTTTCACAAGCATACAGTAAGGTTGGTAGAACAATAGCTTTGTATACAAGCATTTTTGTTTCCCTGCAAATGTCCCGGTTCTCAAACACTCTGCACTTCAGTTGGGAGAAAGCTGCACTTGCAGAGCTCAGGCGATGCTGGATTTCGGCATCATACGATAAGCCCCTAACACTCCAAATGGTCCCCCTGGCCCAACAAGGGTTGGCAACCTCTTATAAGCATCATTCCCTTTGGCATTCTAGAAAATTTGATCTCTCCAGAAGGCTACAGAAAGCTATAGCAGTGCAGCCGTTGAAATAGGTTCAAATATGGGCTAAGTAACCCCTCATATTTGCCTGGAAAATTTGCACACGGTCCCCAGAGCCATTGAAAGCATGCAAAGGATATTCAACCCCCCATTACACCTTTGCTTTCTGACAACTAGAAGATGAATAAAATTACCTATCTATTTGATTATTAATTGCATTACTGATTGGAGATAATATACTGGTGGTGACATTTAGAGCTGGTTGCAATAACCACATTTGCATGACTAGCTTCCTTTTCCTGTGTGCATAATTGTTCTCTCATAATGCTTTGATACCGTCCTGCTGAAAGTACCGTATTTTTCGCCCTATAGGACACACTTTTCCCCCTCCAAAAATGAAGGGGAAATGTGTGTGCGTCCTATGGAGCGAATGCAGGCTTTCACTGAAGCCTGGAGCTCACCGACTGGTGCGCACCGACCCCTCTCACTCTCCAGGCTTCAGGCAGTTCCCGCCGGGCTCCAAAGGCTTGCGGATAGCAGCCTGAAGCCTGAAGCCCGGGGAGCGCAGCGCCAACTCCCACTGTGCACCCCGGGCTTCAGGCAGCTATCCGCAAGCCTTCGGAGCCGGCAAGCTCCAGGAGCAAAGGGAAAGTTGCGCGCAACCTTGCCGCCGTTCCCGGACCCGTTCTGGGGGCTGGGGGCATGGGAAGCTTGGGCTTCCCCAGCCCCAGCCCCGCGGCTTCTGCCAAAGCCGTGCGCAGCCTTTCCCAGCTGGAGAAGTTACACACGGCTAACAGAGGAAGCCAAGACAGCCAGCGGGATGGATCCCACTCGCTGTCTTGGCTTCTTTGCTCTTTGGAGCTTGGGGAGGGGGGGAAGAATTCCCCCCTTTATTTCCCCCCCCCCTAAAAATTAGGTGCGCCCTATGGTCCGGTGCGCCCTATGGAGCGAAAAATACGGTAGGTGTTGCCGGTGTCCACTAGACTTAGTAAGGCAGCTTGCAAAGATACTGTGAACATTTAAGAAATTGCATTTTTAGAAATACTTTGTACCTAGCTAAACTATGTGCTCTGTGACAAAAAAAATCCACACACGTACTCCGGGTGGTATTCAAGTAACTTTTGCCCATTGAAGTTAGTAGACAAGAATCACTTAGGTTCATTAATTTCAGTGGGTTTTCCCTGAGACGGACGTTGTTGAATACTATGTTAAACAATTCAAACATATAAAGCTCCCAAAATTTCCAAAGAAAATGGCATCAGATAGCGTGCAATTTCAACAAAAACCTCCACAATTATCTTCCACTGCCGCCGCCGCCCCCCCATCAGAAATATAGTGTCCTTATGCAAGCAAATGCACATGTTTTTCTCACACCCATTTTAACAAAGGCTGGGATCTTGTATAAATTTCTCTCACCTGAGTTTTCACAATAAAAGCAAAGGGTTTATAAGAAAGTCAAGGAAAAAACCTTTTCCCTAGACAGACATCCTTCTTCCCCTCTCACTGCATTCACAAGAGCAAGCAGCTTTGGTCCTACCCTGGGGCTATGCAAGAACTGCCCCACTCGACTAAACTTCCTCACCTAGGTTAGAGGACTAGAACTCATAACCCACCTACTCTCAGCAGCCAGAAGCATCATAGCCAGACACTGGAGAGACCTGTCAGGAGTAAGTATGGACCAATGGTACCAAATAGTATGGGAAACAGCCCTACTAGAAAAATTAACTAATAAACTGAAACTGACACGGGGACAAACAGAAGAAGACGCCTTCACCCCAGTATGGCTCCCCTTTATCACATACACAGCCCAACAGGACAATGACAATAATCCACCAACAGCATACAAATCAATATGGCTAACCCCCACCCCCATCCATCTTCCCTCTCTCCACCCCCCCTTTCTTTTTTCTTGTTTCCCTTTTTTTCTCTTCTCCCCCTAATGCCTCAACAAATGAAATGGATTTGTAAAAATGTTACATGGAGAGGGGGAAAAACGAGGCATTACACTTACTTCTGTAAAACAAGAAAATCCTTAATAAAATATCAAGATGGAAACCTAGGTTAGAGGACTCAAGCATTGTTTAAATTTGGCCTCCAGGTGTGGCTTCTGAGAGAGATAAAAGAGGAGAGAAGACAAGAATCATCCTGCTCTCTCTCCCTCACTCTTTCTGCTTGTTTTGTTTTGTTTTTGAAAAAACTGTTTCTCAGACCTGCCAAGTGTCCCTATTTTCCAGCGTCAGTTCCAGATTTACAGAAGCCATCCTGGTTTCTGATTTGATCCTGGAATTTCCCACTTTTCCTTAGGATACCTCTATCTTTATTAGAGAAATGTTGGAGGGTATGGAGTTATCCGAACCCCGAGCCATCTGAAGGCAACGCTGTATAGAGAGGGTTTTTTTGTTTTAAGGTTTTATTGTTTTTATATATATTGGAACCCGCCCAGATTGGCTGGGGCAACCCAGTCAGAATGGGTGGGTAATCAATCAATCAATCAATCAATCAATAAAATGGTGCTGGAGGAGACTCTTGGGAGTCCTATGGACTGCAAGAAGATCAAACCTATCGATTCTGAAGGAAATCAGCCCTGAGTGCTCACTGGAAGGACAGATCCTGTAGCTGAGGCTCCAGTACTTTGGCCACCTGGAAAATACCCCGATGCTGGGAAAGGTTGAGGGCACAAGGAGAAGGGGACGACAGAGGACGAGATGGTTGGACAGTGTTCTTGAAGCTACCAACATGAGTTTGACCAAGCTACGGGAGGCAGTGGAAGACGGGCGTGCCTGGCGTGCTCTGGTCCTTGGGGTCACAAAGAGTCGGAAATGACTAAATGACTAAATGACAACAAAGCAGAGAAGAGGGACAGAAGACTCTCAGATACTGCTGTTGCCGTGGGTGACAGGGCAAAAGTTGGGCCATGGCTTTGGAGGGGATTCTTGGCAGGGAAATTCCCCAATTTGCCCATCAGTGGAACCTCCCCGATGGAAAGAGATGGATTGTTCCACTAACAAAACCCATGTCAAAATTAAAAGTGAAGAGGACTTTGTTTGTTTGTTCCTGCTTCTTTCCCCTACACTTCTTTTCTCCCCTCCCTGAAACGTACAGTAGTCAAATATGCACATTATCCTAAATCTTTGGCCTACTTATTTCCTGAACAGTTTCCACAAAGTTGAAAGGAGTAATCAACTATATTAGAGATGGTCTCTGCGGAGCTGTAAAAGTCAAATTGGAAACAAGAGCACGGCTCATCCTATCAGCCTTGAGGTAATTTGGTTTAATCACAAAAGGAGACACTGTCTAAACGCAGAATGATTTCCAGCCCACCAGTGGCGAAGGGGACCCATTCCCTCAGGGTTCGTGGAAGCGAATGAAGAACGCTGAGTGGGGCTCTGTGCCAAAACAACCTCTTTTTTAACAACTCCTCTCACAATACTGAATATTCCTAGTAGTTCACGGGTATTCTGGTAATCCTAAAGGACTTGGTGTTATGAGAACTGCATGGCAACCTTTGGTTGCTTACACAGCCTGAACTGAAACTGCCCAACAGTTAGGGATAAGCAAATCTGTCAATTTTTGTTGCTCTCAGTATCTCATTTGTGTGTGCAGACCCAGAAACCTCCCCCCTAAATAAATTCACACTTGACTCAAATTTTGGTTCGGTTTTTGGCAGAATTTAGGCCACAACTTAATTGATTACAGAAAGTGACTGGTTGCATAGGCTCTGGTTCGACTAGCTCCCTGCCATGCAGGTAGCGCTGACCCAGGGTTCCAGAACAGGTCAGCCAAGGGTGAACACCTGGATAAGCAGAAAGCCGAGAACAGGCTATCTCTGCCACCCAAATGTCCCCCTGGACTCAGGCATGGGCACAACCCCCTCTTGGGGGTTGACCAAACCATTCAAGTCCCTGGATTCTTTTAACGGAATACCCTTCACATAGGGATGGCAAGAGCGTTCTCCCATCCCTATCACCTGAACCAGAGCCTATTTGCAACCTTACAAGTTTTGACGATTTGCTAAACGGCAGGCGAAACCCAAATGGCAACAGCCAATCCGCCAAGTGGGGGAAATTCCTGCTGTGCCCCTGTCCCAATGACAGATGACCCACGATGGCATAGCAAGGTCAAGCACAAAGCCCTAAAAGTAGGGAGAGGTGGGCGGGTGTTCCGAATACACACGCCAAAAGAGGAAGCTCTGGGTCATGTGCATGGGCATAATTAGGTCTCTCGAACTGTTTGGGCTGCGTCCCATTGGCCAGATTGCACCCAGCTTCGAGGGACCTACCAATCGGGTGTTGTGGCTAACCAATCATACCCACCCACAACACAGGGTTTTGGTTTCCACGTCTCACCACAATCTTTAAGGGAGGACCCAATTTTTCCAACCTTAAGCTCAGTTCTCCACATTTACAAAGCGGCTTTCAATTTGTGTGTGAAATTCTCCCAATGCACACATTTTCATACACAATCCCCCCCCCCCGTTATAATTCCTCTTTTTTTTTGTTATTTTCACCAATATTTGCATTTGTTTGCCCACTTCACCTGAGTGCATGCTCTTTTGTACACATAACTGGGCTGGAGAATGGCACTGCAAAATTTAAAGTATTGTGAATTTCAAAGGGTGGCTGTGTCTTGGTCCACATATTCTTTCAAAGAGTGTGAATTTAGTAGGTTCGTCTTTATGTGTGAACTCAATCGGATTTCCCACTCCAGTCCTGCCTACAGCAGATTCATGTGAAACTTCTCTTTGAGCATGGCAGGCAGAATGTTCATATCATCCAATATTTCTACAGCAAGATGGGCTGGATCCAAATGCTTCTTTCCTTGGTCAGAAGGAACCTATCTAAAATAAAAAAGGAAGTTCATACCTGCCTTGAACTGTACTAAATTCAGACACTCACATAGACCTGGGCAAACTGACATTTTCATTGGAGTGTATGGAGTTATCCGACCCCTGAGCTGTCTGAAGGCAATTCTGTATAAGCAAGCTTTTTTAATGTTTAAAGTTTCATTATGTTTTTTATATATGTTGGAAGCTGTCTCAAGTGTCTGGGGCAACCCAGTAAGATGTGTGGGGTATAAATAGCAAAATTATCGTTATGGAGTGGGGCATCCCTGTCAGTTTGCATTTGGTAGTGCAGAAAGTATTGATCTGGTGTGTAGAGATTTTTCCTATTCTAATTGATTCAAGAGGGTTCTGGAAGCTTCTCTGTGTGAAAAAAGCAGAAGGTTCATGATGTTTGGGTTATTCCTTCAGAGAAGCTGGAACTGGTTCTGTTATTTCTTTCAGTCAAGGTCATGCGGCCTATAAAAGTAAGGCCAGAAGGGGCCTGGGTTTCAGTTTCTCTTTTCCTTTCTGGTGTTGTGTTCTGTAACACATAATATGCTTAGTGTTAAGGTTTAGTCTTATTATAAGTCAATAAGTTAAATCTGCTGTAACTGGATTTCTTATGTGCCAATCCTGAATATATTGGATTTGTGACCATTTTGCTCATTTGTCTTCAGTAGCAGTCAAGCTCTGCTGGATGTAATACAATTGCCTCTGGTCTATTTGGGGGGAATCCTGCAACGTATTTAAGTTTTTACTCTGCTAACTATACACTGGAATCTGCTCTGGATCAATACGGTGGTACCTCCCACCAGATTGTTAGGATATTTCCGTTCCACCTTAAAATGGAGCAGGATGTTTGTGTCACAGCCTGCGCATTTCCTGTTTCACAGGATGTTTCTGTTGTGTCTTTGCTTTCGTTTCTCTTGCTGCCGGAACACTGAAGCAGGCAGTCATGTTTTTCTTTGTTCTGATCAACGCAGAAATAAACTTGTAAATAATGCTCTCCTGAGTGTATCTTTCGCTGTGGGCATTATCTGCTGATAGAGCGTGCATCGGCTCTGGAATGTGGGAAGCTATTTCTGGAGCTCCTGTCGCTAATTGCTGATACTGCGTGACGACGTGGAGTCATGATGGACTTTGTCTCCCTGGCAGTATCCCAGCACAGATGTCAAAGAGAATAATAACTACCAAACTTTTAGAAGACATCTGAAGACAGCCCTGTTTAGGGAAGCTTTTAATGTTTAATAGGTTAGTGTATTTAAATGTTTTGTTGGAAGCCGCCCAGAGTGGCAGGGGAGACCCAGCCAGATGGGCGGGGTATAAATAAGAAATTATTATTATTATTATTATTATTATTATTATTATTATTATATACATACCTTGGTTCTCAAACTTAATCCGTTCCAGAAGTCCGTTCCAAAACCAAAGCGTTCCAAAACCAAGGCACGCTTTCCCATAGAAAGTAATGCAAAACGGATTAATCTGTTCCAGACTTTTAAAAACAACCCCTAAAACTGCAATTTAACATGAATTTCACTCTTTAACAAGACCATTGATACGTAAAATGAAAGCAATAAACAATGTACTGCAATCAATCAATCAATAGCTGAACTGGGATCCACACAGTCACAAAAGCAAAACAAAAAAGCTGCAAAAACAAAAAATGCAAAATAAATAGCAAAAACAGACAGACGTCAGCCTAACACTCAAAACGGAAGAGTGGCACTCAAAACGGAGCACATTCGGCTTCTGAAGAAAGTTCACAAACCAGAACACTCACTTCTGTGTTTGCAGTGTTTGGGTTCCAAGTAGTTTGAGTACCAAGTCGTTTGAGAATCAAGGTACCAATGTATTGAGTAGAATTCCATGACAGTCCCTATTTTCATTGGATAAATGTTGGAATGTTGCACTCAGCTCCTGTTTAAGGATAGCAGTATGCTGGTCTAGATAGGACCCTGGCCCGACCCTGCTGGCCTCTTATGTTCGTAAGACATTTTCTCTTCACTGCTGCGGACGGGTTGCCAAAGAAAGGCAGCTGTGTTTGTTTAAAGTAGGGGTGTGTGTATGTGTGTGCGCACACACACTCATGATGAAAGCAGTTTCTAGTATTCCAAAAGTCCACGGTATGCAGAAAATGGGCTCTTTGCCAAATGGGAATTGAAACGAGTCTACGTATTACACTATTTGCCTTAGAAGAAATTAATTTTCAGCTAGAAGCAGATAGGCTTATTTAATATTTATCTTTAGCTGCAGGAAGATGAATCTATTATTTTATAAGTTTATTTTGAGGGGGTATTTTTTTCCCCTTCTCTCTCCTTTCTCTCCGCATGGACTTCTCAGCTGCCAGGTTCCTGTAGGAGGCGCTGAGGTATTCTTACCTGAACTGGGTTTAAAAAAATAAAATAAAATCTGCAATGCATAGCTTCTAACACGGGTTGCGGCCGTTCTCCCCCAGCTTGACAAAAATAATAAAATAAATCTGTACGCTTTAAAGTCTCCAAGGTGATTGGAAGTTTAAGAAATGAGAATGGGAGACAGGAAGGACAGCAAAATATCTTCAACACCCTGCTGTCCTCCGTGTATTTAGCTGCAAAGTTAATGTATTTCCAGCACTGAAACAAAGCAAACGAAAACCAAAGGGTGCCCTAACGTGACTGATTTAGCGCTAGTGGAAGCAGGGACAGAAACCCACAAGCAGTGCATAGTCTTCATGTCTAGTAGCCATTGACAGTCGTCTCCCCCAAGAATTTTTCTAATTATTTTATTATTCCTGCATTTGGGGTCCCTTCCAACTACAAGTTTATTATTCTACGATTCTAATTATTTCAAATATTTTTCAATGTTTAAAATAGCTGTTTATAATTACTGATAGTTTTATTCTTTTATGCATTTTGGAAACTTCTTTGAGGATTTGTTGCCATCAGACATTTTAGAACTATTGTGAAATCAATTTTTTATATTATTATTATTATTATTATTATTATTATTATTATTATTATTACCACCACCAAATTACAGAGATGTCCAATTATTTATGTGGGCTTTAGTTGATTATTCTGTCAATTAAATTTGTGTAAATATGAAAGGGGGGATTTCTGAGGCAAGAGCATGTATTTTTTAAAATTAAACTCTGCTGCCTAATTAATCTGAGCATCATTTATGGACAATTATTCCTTTAAACTAGGGATAGCGAGCATCATGCCCTTCAAAAGGTGCCCCCATTAGCATGACTACTGATGCTCAGAAATTATGGGAGTTCCACAGTATCTGGAGGACATCATGTAGTATGTAGTAATAGTAAACACGTAGAGCCGTATCCAGCTAATGTGTTGGTTTTTTGTCAATGCAAGGATTTCCGCTTGTGCAATAGAACTTCCTCCTTCTTCCCTCATCTCCCCACATTTGTCCTGTGGTCTCATCCAATCTCTTATTGGGTGCGTGGATGGAAGGAGAGAAGTGTACATTGCTGTGCTGCAGAAACAAGTTAGTATGATGCTGCCTATATTCTCCAAGGTCCTTCTTATTATTCTTCTTTGGCGATCCCTCGTAACCTAGTAAGATTGTCTTCCATAAACATGGTCTTAACAGTGAGTCTGTAAGTGACTGTGGAGGCCAATTCTGGATCCACACGTCCTTCCACAGTGGGGACATTGGTTTCCCGATGGGAGTAGATCATGGTGAGGGTTTGGCAAGCATGCCTTCCTCTTAGCACATTTTGCCCTTTTCGTCTTGAGTTTGAGCGTCTTCATAGCCCATGACACCTTTGGTAAAGGCTGTTCTCCAATTGGCTCACAGGCCAGTGTTTCCCAGTTGTCGGTTTATACTACATTACGTTTAGATTTGCCTTGAGACAGTCTTTAAACCTCTTTTGTTGACCACCGGCATTATGCTTTCCATTTTTACGTTTGGAATAGAGTAGTTGCTTTGGAAGACGATAATCAGGCTTCTGCACAACATGACCAGTCCAAAGAAGTTGACATTGAAGAACCATCGCTTCAACGCTGGTGATCTTTGCTTCTTCCAGTATGCTGGCAGTAATACGCCTGTCTTCCCAAGTAATGTGTAGATCTCCAACATCCACCTTTATGCAGCATACACACACACACACAAATATCAGCATACACACACACACACAAATATCAACAGGCTTCTGGAGAACACCGAAGTCTGCAAAAGTACAAAAACCCAGGAGAATCCTAACAGATGGTCATCCTCTATTTAAAAACCTGCAATGAAGGTGAGTCCACCACCTTCTGAGGTAGTCCATTCCTCTGTGGAACAGCTCTTACTGTCAGAAAGTTCTTCCTGCTGTTTAGTCAGAATCTCCCTTCTTGTCATTTGAATCCATAGACTTGGGTCCTACCCTCTGGAACAGCGGAAAACTGTTAGAATTCCTTCTCCATGATTGCAGTCATAGGATTGTTGACTTTCACATGAAGCTGTATGTTTTGACTCCACAGAGTGGGAAGTGATGGAGACAGGAAGGTTGTGTTACTGTGTTCCATGAAGTGGGACTATTGTCCTTTGTTCTTTTTCTCTTTGCTGTCTGATGCTAGAGAGAGAGGGAGCCATGTCATAGAATCATAGAATCATAGAGTTGGAAGAGACCACAAGGGCCATCGAGTCCAACCCCCTGCCAAGCAGGAAACACCATCAGAGCACTCCTGACATATGGTTGTCAAGCCTCTGCTTAAAGACCTCCAAAGAAGGAGACTCCACCACACTCCTTGGCAGCAAATTCCACTGTCGAACAGCTCTTACTGTCAGGAAGTTCTTCCGAATGTTTAGGTGGAATCTTCTTTCTTGTAGTTTGGATCCATTGTTCCGTGTCCGCTTCTCTGGAGCAGCAGAAAACAACCTTTCTCCCTCCTCTAGGTGACATCCTTTTATATATTTGAATATGGCTATCATATCACCCCTTAACCTCCTCTTCTCCAGGCTAAACATGCCCAGCTCCCTTAGCCGTTCCTCATAAGGCATCGTTTCCAGGCCTTTGACCATTTTGGTTGCCCTCCTCTGGACACGTTCCAGTTTGTCAGTGTCCTTCTTGAACTGTGGTGCCCAGAACTGGACACAGTACTCCAGGTGAGGTCTGTCGCAGCGCTCCGTGTGTGTTTATATGTAAATAAAGTAGAGTAGCCAAAATCCTGAGTTGCTGAGGTCTGTCATGTGAAATACGCAAACTCTGCGGATCCCTAAGTGTGCTGGTGTCTGTTGGCATCGGTTGCTGTGATGTTCAGGCTGAAGAGAGCTTTTGAAGCTCCCAAACAATTGACCAGGAGGGGGAGAGCATGCCAGTCGGGCATATGCCTCTGCCAGGGTCCTACACGAGTGCAGGCTGAACTCCTGACAAAAACAAGCTTGGTCCATTTTCCATGTGAGAACCGATTCAGTTGCGGGGTGGGCGAGGAAGAAAGGCATGGAGCTACACAACCTTGTGTTGCAGTTCCCAGATGTCAAACTGATTAATCAATTGAATGCTGAAGCCTGTTTTCTCCTCCAGCATTTTGATATGTATTTGGCCACGATGGAATTGTGAAAAAGGAATGTGATTCATAAGAGCATAAACAGATGTGCTCCCTCTGAAAAAGGTTGGTCTGGACCATCTTCAAGATATTCAGATATTTGCCGAGGATTTGACATCTTTATTTGGCCCCAGTGTCTTGACCTGTTACAAACTTGTAAAAAAAAACAGGCAGCTCGCCCACTCCAATCCCTTCTGTTTTAGGAAAAAAATCATCTACTTTGAAAAAAAAAAGAGGACCAGAGTCCTTTAGATTTAGGTCCTCCATATATCTGGTTTGTATTTATAGTGAAAGCATTCAGTATACAATGGTACCTCGGGTTAAGAACTTAATTCGTTCCAGAGGTCCATTCTTAACCTGAAACTGTTCTTAACCTGAGGTACCACTTTAGCTAATGGGGCCTCCCGCTGCCGCCGCGCCGCCAGAGCATGATTTCTGTTCTCATCCTGAAGCAAAGTTCTTAACCTGAGGTATTATTTCTGGGTTAGCAGAGTCTGTATCCTGAAGTGTCTGTAACCTGAAGCGTCTGTAACCCGAGGTACCACTGTACTACTACTACTAATATTATTAATAAAATTTTATTTATATCCCGCCCTCCCCAGCTGAAGCTGGGCTCAGAGTGGCTAACATCAATAAAATAATATAGCATTCTAAAATCAATTCATTATAAAATCATTCAAATCAAATTAATGGCAACCATTGGGCTAGAGTTCTATGAGGATTACCAAAGGAGGTGGTCAGGCTGTGCCTTGGCCAAAGGCCTGGTGGAACAGCTCTGTCTTGCAGGCCCTGCGGAAAGATGTCAAGTCCCGCAGGGCCCTAGTCTCTTGTGACAGGACATTCCACCTGATCGGAGCCACAGCCGAAAAAGCCCTGGCTCTGGTTGAGGCCAGCCTAACCTCCCTATGGCCCGGTAAATAATAAATGATAAATAACTGATGAAAAGCCCTTCAATAATTCTTCCCCATATCTGGAATCTCAAGTCAATTGTGGATGCTGGGGAAATTCGATTCATTTCACAATCAAAGGCAAACCTGCCTAATTCACACTTTCTGAAAGGATACATGAACTGAATCATAGCCATCCTTCCAATGTCTCACTTCTCTGAATTTGGCAATGCACTTCTATAGCCAAGGACAGTGTGTAAAGTTGCAGATGCTGATGTAAAGTAAGTATAAAATTGCAAGTATTAATGAAGATACCATACAAATATCTGTTATATTTGGGGACATTGCTTTGCAAAAATGCATTATGTTAAGCCAAACTCCCCCCCCCCAACCTCTTGGAAATCACTGATGGTCTCAAAGGACAACTTAATTATTTTTCCATAATGTGCTGTGCTGGATCCTGCATTTTTGTGTGTGTGACAATTTGCGTTCCAAAAGTTCAAATTGCCATGCAATAAAATACAATGAAATGCATATCTGAGCATGTGCAGAGCGTCTTCGTGAATCGCTGAACAGCTTCGTGACTCCATCTCATCACATACACCTCCTCTGAGCATTTTTGTAGCCAAACTTTTTCAGCAGGGCTAAGCCAATCTCCCTCTATAATAAATAAATACCACTTCCCACTAGTTCCCCTAATTCTAGCAAACCAATTCACAAAATAAACATTCCTCATTTGTTTTACTTGTTAAACAATTAATCAGCAGCAACCCTTTCATCTCTCTTCCTCGCTGTTTTCTTTCTTCCTCTTGTTGTCCTTCAGCTTCCAAATTCTCCCTCAACCCCTCCTGCGTACCACTTTTTGTCTGTCTTGAGCTGCCACTGCTCCTGTTCTTTGCAGATACCTGTGTACCTTCAAAATGCACTCATTTGAGAACCCTTGTCTTAAACAAAACTGCACACAAAAATGTGTGCTTTAGGAGAAAACCATACTAAAATGCTGGTGGGTTTTCACAAGGACTCCCCTCCCACAAATCACAAAGGAGGAAATGTGGAGAACCGGATTTAAGCTAGGGGAAAAACAAGAAATGGGGACAAACTGGATTTTTTTTTTTTAATATATATTTTGCCTTGTTCTGCCCAGACACTGAGGTCCAGCGCCGAGGGCCTTCTGTTGATTCCCTCACTGCGAGAAGCCAAGTTACAGGGAACCAGGCAGAGGGCCTTCTCGGTAGTGGCACCCGCCCTGTGGAACACCCTCCCACCAGATGTCAAAGAGAACAACAACTACCAGACTTTTAGAAGACATCTGAAGGCAGCCCTGTTTAGGGAAGCTTTTAATGTTTGATGACTATTGTATTTTAATATTTTATTGGAAGCTGCCCAGAGTGGCTGGGGAAACCCAGCCAGATGGGCGGGGTATAAATTTATTATTATTATTATTAAGTAGACACCTACCTCTCTCAGCCATGTATCTTCTAGGGTTTGTAAATCCAGTCAACAGCACTGATTCCCTCTTGTTGTCTCCAAAATCACAATGTCTTCAGTTATTATTTCCTTCTGCTACTAGTTAGAGGCAGCATCCCGTTGGCTTCTTATACCTCTTCTCCACCAATTAAAATTGTCCCCTATGGAGCAACTGAAAATTTGAGTTGATTAATCAACCCACGAAACCATTCAAGTTGATTAATCTACACATTAAAATCACAGAAGGCGGCAGTCCTCAATGGCTACAGGCAAGCCCTTCGCCGTAATTTCCCTTTGTGGACAGAACTCCAAAACAACGGATAAATCCATTAAAAAGAGTATGAAAGGAGGAGGAAAGCCTAAATTGGAAACTTATTAAGCGTCAGTGGGGCATTTATTTGACTGGTCAGCAAACTTGAGTATGTCTAGATTTGAGCAGTAAGCTTAAAATGGCTTTTGATGGGCAATGTTAGGTAATGCTTAAAATGAAACATTCTATCTGGGGATCATTACATTTCTGATAAATGGTAACTTCTTGGACAGAACTTTGGAAACCCCCTCCCTGCCATATCACTTAAAGATCTTCAAAGGACGGAATTTACCCCTACCGACTTAATCATAATTCAGTGCCAGTCTGTAACCATGTGGTACTAATTTAAATTACTGTAGCAATGGGCAAGTCCTTTTTCCCAGAAATTAATAAATGCAATTTATAAGGAATGTTAAGTAGCAACTAACAATTTAATGCTTTGTGAGTTCCAGCCAAACTGATTAAATAATTAAAGGAGATTTCTAAGGGTTAGAGGGAAAGCTTTACCATTAAAATAGAACAATAGTCGGGGAATTGTTGGCATTTGATTAGACAATAAGCGTGATTATTACCCCAAACCTTGTTAAAATAATACCGTTTAAAACCCAACAAGGGGGTGGGGTGGAAAGGATTTAAAAATGCAACTACAACCTTAGTATACCACATTATTGGGGAGGACTTTGTACCACAACAGTAGCTATGCAGCGTCAGTGTCAGAACTGAAGACCTATAGCTCCATCAACTACGTGATAAATTTCTTAGACCTAATTTGATGCTCACCAGTATCTGGCCATTGTGGGACACAGGCTTCTAAAATTGAATTCAGAGGACAAGAGTAAAGAAACAATTTAGGATTCGGGTCTATTTCCAATCCTTGTCAGTTTCAACAGTTTCCCCTCCAATCATTCCATTAGTTTTCCTTATAATGAGAGAGAGAGAGAGAGAGAGAGAGAGAGATTAAAAATGGTATCTAAATACGAATTGTGCCTCAAAATAAATCTCTTGTTCTTAAACCCATGTTTTAGTTAGGGATGCTTGAGGAATTTGATCTTTCCTTACAAGTCCTGATAAGAATGGACCTGATCTGTATCTCCCAGAAAGAAAAGTGTGGCTCAGAATGTAGAAAGTTGGCACACTCTTCTCAGTGTTGCAATTCAGCTCTCAGCTAAAAATAAATAAATAGATGTCAAAGCGGGCTTTAAAATTCATCTTTTGAGCTGAAATAGATTTAGAAATGTGTATTTCGAGAGGTGATATATTCAAAAACACATACAGTGGTACCTCGGGTTAAGAACTTAATTCGTTCTGGAGGTCCGTTCTTAACCTGAAACCGTTCTTAACCTGAAGCATCACTTTGGTTAACGGGACCTCCCACTGCCACCACGCCGCCTGCGCACAATTTCTGTTCTCATCCTGAAGCAAAGTTCTTAAATCGAGGTACTATTTCTGGGTTAGCGGAGTCTGTAACCTGAAACGTATGTAATCTGAAGTGTATGTAACCCGAGGTACCACTGTATTTAAATACATATTTAAAGACAGAATGCAAATTTTCATTATAATTATTTTTTTAAAAAATGCAGATTAATGCACAAATGAAAGCTGGAATTGACATCACAATGAACATTTGCAAAAACGACGTGGACTAGAAATAGATGGATTAATCTAACCTCAGTTATGATATGTTTAAACTGCTGAGAACTGTGCCACAACATTTGGATACATTACTGTGAGAGGTGAAAGTCAGGACAATTCTAAAAGGAATTCATGAGTTGTCTTGGATCTCCAGTAAAAGTGGTCAGCCATGAGCACAATCAGCGAGGTTCATTTGGAGCTCTCTTTCTAGTAATAATAATAATAATAATAATAATAATTTATTACTTATACCCCACCCATCTGGTCGGGCCTCCTCAGCCACTTTGGGTGGCTTCCAACAGGTTATTAAAAACACAATAAAAGATCAAACATTAAAAACTTCCCTAAACAGGGCTGCCTTCAGATGTCTTCTAAAAGTCAGATAGTTGTTTATTTCCTTGACATCTGATGGGAGGGCATTCCACAGGGTGGGTGCCCCTGCCAAGAAGGCCCTCTGCCTTCTGTGGAAGAATTGAGCATGGATGTACTAAGTACATGGGGTTGTATTCATCTTAGTGCTAAGCAGCTCTTTGCACAAGCGCAGATATTCACTACTGCAACGGGACTTCTATTGGTGTTTCACAACTTTGACCTGTTGCAGGACCTTAGCCAGACCTTAGCAGAGCATACGCAAAGTTCCAGAAAGCAATCAGTTGCAGGCAGGATGGACGAAGCAGGAACAAAATGCTGCTACTAGTAACTTGGTTACTTAGAGGTGTTTATTATTTAGAGCAGACTCTACAAGTTTTGCATGCAATATAGGTAAAGTTAAAGATAATGGACCCTTGGACAGTTAAGTCCTGTCAAAGGGGACTATGGGGTTGCGGCGCTCATCTCGCTTTCAGGCCAAGGGAGCTGGCATTTGTCCACAAACAGCTTTCTGGGTCATGTGGTCAGCATGACTATACCACTACTGGTGCAACGGAACACCGTGATGGAAACCAGTGTGCATGGAAACACCACTTACCTTCCCGCTGGAGTGGTACCTATTTATCTACTTGTACTGGCATGCTTTCAATCTGCTAGGTTGACAGAGCAACGGGAGCTCAGCCCGTCGCATGGATTTGAACTACCAACCTTCCGATCAGCAAGCCCAAGAGGCTCAGTAGTTTAGACCACAGCGCCACCCGCGTCCCCTCGCACGCAATATATCAATTGCTGAATAATCAATTGGATGAGAATACAAGCAAGGCAGTACCAAACACTTAAGGGAAACTAAATAACAAGGCATATTATTTAAATGCTCGTGTTTTTTATTTGTTAATAATCCCATTGATGCTCATGCCAGTCTGTTAAAACTCAAATTTTGCAAAAAAAAAGAAAAGAATTTTTTTTTTGGCAAGCATTATTATTTTTAAAAAAGAATCCACCAGCACAGTCACTCATCTTAACTACTGAGTAACACACGAAGAGGCTGATTTTTATTCTAGTGAGCTGAGTTTGTGAAGTACTTAAGATGTTTGGAAGAGGTCTATAAATGTCACTTTCATGTATATGACCCTGCTGGCTTATTACTCTTCCAAGCAACACACTGAATATCTTTAAGGAAATATATATGTATTTTAAGAGACTTCTACTTGCGCACGAAAGTTGGATGATTCATTGATCTGACTTTACAATCACTTAGTTATTCTGAGCTCCAAAGGCCTTGCCTGTAGCTTTCAGGCTCCTGGTTAGCAACCACCAAGGATGATACCAAAACAAAATCATATTCCTGCCCGAGAGTAAAAGAAAGTGTGTTCTCCTTCATGGAGAGCACGTGTTGCGGTGGGGGCCGCCAGGACACTCCAAAGTTGGGGGCGGGCTAATTGTTCGTTGGCCACTGATGCGATTGGGGCTTCCCTTGTTGTTGGGAAGAAGTTAATGTTGCCATTTGTTGATTGACAGCCAGAAATGCTAAAACTCCTTGCACGAGGCTAGGGCTTCCTCTTTTCAACCGTGCATCGGATTGCCCGTCCCCCCCCCCCCCCAGAATTAGGGTTGTTCGCTTTGACCTTTCTATGCCTGTCATGGGGTCGTCTGCTCTTGGGGCAGGGGCCTGGTAGGAATTTTGTCCATCTGACTGATTGGCTGGGACCATTTGGTTTTTGCCTACTGCGTAGCAAATCATCACAACTTGTAAGGTTGCGGTTAGGCATTGGTTTATGGTTTGGTTGGTTGAGGGGAAGTGGTTGAGTGCCTGCCCTTGGTAGGTTGAGTGCCTGCCCCTCTAATGCTGCTGCTGCAAGGGATTCCGTTAAAGGAATTGGGCGCTAACTATTGTTTGTCCACTCTGTCAAGGGGGCTCGGGCCATAGCAATGAGCTCCTGGTTGCATTTGGGGAGGGCTGAGGGCAGGTTCCCTGCTCCGCGTAACCCCCAAGTGTATTCCCCTATTCTGACTTTCGCATCGTGCGGAATGTCAGTCTGTCCCCCATGGTGGGGGCAGATAGTTGCACCAATGCCTAAGCAACCACTCACAAATTTGTATTTCAATAAAGTTGTGGCCAAAATTATGCCAAAAATCTTAAACAAAAAATTATGTGTGATGTGTAAATTATTGGGGTGGCCCTGGGGACCTCGACACACAACAAGTTCTGTACCTCACCCTGTGTCAGGGTTAGAGTGGGGGAGCGACTGTGTTTCTCCCTCAATGTCCCCCCCCCCCTTATTTTATTTTTATTTTTTCAAAAAAAAAAAAATCATTTCATAACACAAATAAAAAACACAGACAGAAAAGACAAACAATACGAACAAATCCTTGTCATAGCCTTATTTTCCTAAACATCGTTAAGTTGGCTTCCCCAAGTCCCACCTATGTGATTTTCATTTTCCTTCATCTTTAGCAGTTTACATATATCCTAATTTCTAAACATCTTTTTTTAAAATCATACTTAACTTCACATTTTATCACTTACAAATAATACTATTTTAAAATACCCTATTTTCTACTTCAAACCCTACAGCCTATATCCACTTCCAAAGCTATTCTAAGGTTTAAATATTAACATATTTTTTTCCAAATATTCCTTTAACTTCTTCCAGTCTTCTTCCACCATCTCTTCTCTCTGGTCTCGGAGTCTCCCGGTCAGTTCGGCAAGTTCCATATAGCCCATCATCTTCATGGATGCAGATTTGGAAATAATGACTGTGATGTAAAGAGAAATGCACATTATGCCATAGTGAGGAAGACTATGATGACATCCCTCCCCTTTTCCTGCTCAGTCTTCCGTTCAGATGGATTCCTCCTGTCCCTTGTTAAAGTTCATTCTCTTTGAACTGAACAGTGGTTCAAAGAGAGCGAAGAGGTCAACTTCAAGCAGAGGGCTTGTGATGAGGCTGCAAAGGAAGAGGTGTGTATCTGGCAATAATAATAATAATAATAATAATAATAATAATAATAATAATAATAATTAATAATAATAATTTATACCCCGCCCATCTGGCTGAGTTTCCCCAGCCACTCTGGGCAGCTTCCAATCAAGTGTTAATACAGCATTAAATATTAAAAACTTCCCTAAACAGGGCTGCCTTCAGATGTCTTTTAAAAAGAAGATAGCTGCTTATTTCCTTTCTTATGTGGAGAACCAGATTTAAGTTAGGGAAAAAAACAAGAAATGGGGACAAACTGAAAATTTTTCGTATATTTTGCCTTGTTCTGCCCGGACACTGAGGTCCAGCGCTGAGGACCTTCTGGTGGTTCCCTCGCTGCGAGAAGCCAAGTTACAGGGAACCAGGCAGAGGGCCTTCTCGGTAGTGGCACCCGCCCTGTGGAACGCCCTCCCACCAGATGTCAAAGAGAAAGACAACTACCGGACTTTTAGAAGACATCTGAAGGCAGCCCTGTTTAGGGAAGCTTTTAATGTTTAATAGGTTATTGAATTTTAATATTCTGTTGGAAGCCGTCCAGAGTGGCTGGGGAAACCCAGCTAGATGGGTGGGGTATAAATAAATAAATTATTATTACTATCATCATCATCATCATCATCATCTTCATCT
Organism: Podarcis tiliguerta; assembly: GCF_965153285.1. Taxonomy (NCBI): domain Eukaryota; kingdom Metazoa; phylum Chordata; class Lepidosauria; order Squamata; family Lacertidae; genus Podarcis; species Podarcis tiliguerta. The sequence continues at coordinate 9,604,769 of NC_139536.1, read as the reverse complement.
TCATTACATTTTCTTTTAATTTCCTACATGCTGTAAATTTCAAATTGTCATTCCACAATTTTGTCCAGGAATCAAACAAATCTTGGGACCCTCTCAAACATCCTCCCTGACTTCTGTGAGTGCTTTTGCCTGGCAGGAGCCCATCCTTCTGCTGTGACAACGGTGATTTCCTGCCTGAATTTCTGCATCTTTGGAAGATTCCTCTGGCATTTGTGTACATGAAGTGTAGCCTACCATACAAAAGAAAAGCCACACTCTTCCCACCTTTGTGTGTGCCACCACCCATACCTTGGGCACGTGGCTTATGGAAGGTTAACCATGAGGTTCCCTATCTCTGGCCACCATTAGGCCCCAAGGCAAAGATCATAGAGAATCATAGAATCATAGAGTTGGAATAGACCACAAGGGCCATCAAGTCCAACCCCCTGCCAAGCAGGAAACACCATCAGAGCACTCCTGACATATGGTTGTCAAGCCTCTGCTTAAAGACCTCCAAAGAAGGAGACTCCACCACACTCCCTGGCAGCAAATTCCACTGTCGAACAGCTCTTACTGTCAGGGAGTTCTTCCTAATGTTTAGGTGGAATCTTCTTTCTTATAGTTTGGATCCATTGCTCCGTGTCCGCTTCTCTGGAGCAGCAGAAAACAACCTTTCTCCCTCCTCTATATGATAGCCATGTTCAAATATATAAAAGGATGTGGGGACTTTTTACTGAGGACCCCAAATCCCTGGTAAACTACCATTTTCTTTCTTTCTTTCTTTCTTTCTTTCTTTCTTTCTTTCTTTCTTTCTTTCTTTTTTTCTTTTTTTTCTTTCTTTTTAAAATAACTTTTATTCAAAATTAAAACAAAACATATTATCCAGAAACATATCATCCTTATTTTCCCCCATTTTTCCTCCCTCCCCCTCCCTCCCCCCACAGAACCCATCCACCCCCACCCCCACCCGACTTCCCTCCTTTCCAGTCTTTGATTTCTCTAAAAATGCTGTTTTCTGCATATTACACAGTTTTATAAATCCTCAAACTATTTAGCTGATTGTTATCTATAAAAAGTTTGTGAATGTTTATTCAAAACCTGCCAAGGAGTCCAGTTCGCTTTGTTGTGTCTTCGAATACCTTGTAAAGGGTTCCCATTCATCTTTAAAGTCACAGTTATCCTTGTCCCGTAGCTTGCATGCCAGTTTTGCCAGTTCTGCATAGTCCATCAATTTTTCTTGCCATGATTCTTTAGTTGGGGTTTCTTCAGTCTTCCATCCTTGTGCTACCAGAACTCTTGCAGCCGTTGTCGCATACATGAAGATGTTTTTCAGCTTTTTTGGCAGATCTTTCCCTACAACCCCTAATAAAAATGCTTCAGGTTTTTTAACAAATGTTAAATGGAACATTTTCTTCAATTCGTTGTATATCATTTCCCAAATTTTTAAAATTACCTTACAATCCCACCACATATGATAAAATGTCCCCTCCTTTTCCTTACACTTCCAACATATATTTGAACTAGTTTTGTACATTTCCCCTAACTGCACTGGTGTTGTGTACCATCTGTACATCATCTTCATGTAATTCTCCTTCATTAGGGAACAATCTGTAAATATTAAGTCAGTTTTCCATAATTTTTCCTAATCTTCCATCATAATGTTGTGACCTACATCTTGTGCCCACTTAATCATAACTGATTTTACCTCTTCATCTTTTGTCTCCCATTCTAATAGTATGCTGTAATGATGGAAGTAGAGACATCACCTTGCCAACAAAGGTCCGTATAGTAAAAGCTATGGTTTCCCCAATAGTGATGTATGGAAGTGAGAGCTGGACCATAAAGAAGGCTGATTGCCGAAGAATTGACGCTTTTGAATTATGGTGCTGGAGGAAACTCTTGAGAGTCCCATGGACTGCAAGAAGATCAAATGCATCCATTCTTAAGGAAATCAGCCCTGAGTGCTCACTGGAAGGACAGATCGTGAAGCTGAGGCTCCAATACTTTGGCCACCTCATGAGAAGAGAAGACTCACTGGAAAAGACCCTGATGTTGGGAAAGATGGAGGGCACAAGGAGAATGGGACGACAGAGGACGAGATGGTTAGACAGTGTTCTCGAAGCTACAAACATGAATCTGACCAAACTGCGGGTGGCAGTGGAAGACAGGAGTGCCTGGCGTTCTCTGGTCCATGGGGTCACGAAGAGTCGGACACGACTGAACGACTAAACAACAACAAATGATGGAAACTTCTTGCTAGTCAGGCTTGGAGACCACCTGAAGACACAAGGACCAGCCCATCCTTACTCTCTTACACCTGCTTGAATGCAATTTTCCTAGAAAAGCAAAAGGGCAAACAGTTGAGAACGGGTGAAACTTAGTGGGCGAGCCAGTATTCAAATGGATTTTGACTTGGACCATAAGAAGCTTGTTCTTTCCTCATTCCACCAGCTTGAAAACATCAGTACACTCTGTATCTCAAATCCAGAGAGTTTTCTTCCATTCTTTCTGTAAACAATGAATGCCTCCGTTTAGCAATGTAAGGTGCGTTTGCGTGGCTATGCTGAATGCTGAGAAATTTGGACCGTGCATATTGTTTTTATAAAGAGCCTTCCTTCGTCCTTCCAGCTGGCCTTTTCTGATTGAGTACCCTTAATGGATCTTCTGATGTATGCTTACAGCTTATGTGCTGGCCCCTCTGTCAATAAAACAATTCATTCTTTTTCCACATGCACCCCACCATCTTGTTGTGGCCTTAGCCATGTGCTTTTGTTTCTAGTTCACTTATTCTTTTTCCAGTTGCCTATTGCCATGGCATCTGAATGACTGATGATCACGAATTAATTTCTCCTTGGAATAAAGAGGCATTATCATATTCACCTTCCAGCGTATCAAACGGAAAAGTCACCTGTGTTCAAGGGCAGCCGGCAAGTGTACGCAAAAGTCAGGAATTAAAAGCTTGATTATTCCAATTCCTTGCACCGTTCTGGTTGTTCTGTGGTGACTCTTATGCCAGGGCTCTCCCTTTGTCTTTTCACCTGCAGATCTAAAGATTTCCGAGCTATTGAAATCTGTGTACTCTTTTATTCCGGGAGCAGATGTTTGCATTTTAATGAAGCAAAGCTATATAAATAAATTGCTGTTTGGAAGTGACATGGGAAAGGTTGTAATCTCAGAGGTTGCGGGATGTCAGGAATGGAAAGAATTGGCTCCAATTTCATTAGGGAGGAAAAAAATAAGTTTGCAGCTTTGGGAGATCTTTGTAACTGTAAAGAGGGTGTGGTAAGAGGGCTATAACCTGGTGCCCATAAGTAAGGTGAAAGGTAAAGGACCTCTGGACAGCATGACTAAACCACTTCTGGTGCAGCAGTTCACCATGACAAGTGCCAGAGAGCATGGAAACGCCATTTACCTTCCTACCACAGTGGTACCTATTTATCTACTTGCACTGATGTGCTTTTGAACTGCTAGGTTGGCAGGCGCTGGGACAGAGCAACAGGAGCTCACCCTGTTGTGGGGATTCGAACCGCCGACCTTCTGATCGACAAGCCCAAGAGGCTCAGTGCTTTAGACCACAGTGCCACCCGTGTCCTGTGCCCATAGACTTCTAGCACACATGGTGCTTTTGAGCCCACTTCACATATTCAAATCAACATAATCACAGGGAGCAGAGCTGCACATTCTAGCCAAACACCACGGGCTTCTAGGTGTTGCTGAACTACATTTCCCACCATCCATGACCACTGGATATGCTGGCTGGGGCTGATGGGAACTTGAGTCCAACATCATCTAAAGGGCACAGGTTCAATTCCCTTGTTCTATTGCAACACATACAGCCCTTCCAAGTAGCTACTTCAGCCTGAGGTGCATTCAAGGGTCAGAAGTGGGCAGGGATGGGAAAATCTGTCATTTTCCGTTTCTCTCAGTTTCTCCTTAGTTTGTGATCTTTAAAAAAAAACACCTCAAGAAACATCACCAGCATTTTAAGGCAAATTTATCCAAAGGTCTACATTGTTGTATGCAACTTTGCCTAACGCACACGATTTTGCAAAGCAAGTTTCCCCAATATAATGCATTTTGATGTCATTTTCACTAGAAAAAACTGAGTTTTTATGCACACCACCCCAAATAGCTATACAGTGGTACCTCGGGTTACATACGCTTCAGATTACATACACTTCAGGTTACAGACTGCAGGTCTAGTGCTCAGAAATAGTGCTTCAGGTTAAGAACTTTGCTTCAGGATGAGAACAGAAATCGTGTGGTGGCGGTGCAGCAGCAGCAGGAGGCCCCATTAGCTAAAGTGGTGCTTTGGGTTAAGAACAGTTTCAGGTTAAGTACAGACCTCCGGAACGAATTAAGTACTTAACCCGAGGTACCACTGTATTTAGGGCATGTTATGTGGCTGAAGAACAGCCTTGTTAAATTTCTTACATACAAAATTTCAAAAAATGCAAATTTCAAGAGGTGACTGTTTCTGTTTGCTTATTGTCTAAGAAAGTGTGGGTTAGGTTGGTTCCCTTTTAAATGTGAAGTGAACTGAATTTTCCTTCCATCCCTAGTGGTGAGGAGCAGAGGAAGCTGTCAGAGATGTATGTCAGGTCAGACTTTGCCAATCATGTCTACTCTTGTCCATACTGTCAGTGGCTGTTTGGGGTTTAGGCAGAATTGCTTTCCTCTTGCCAACTATGCTCTCCTTCTAACAGGAAATGTCAGGGATTGAGCCTAGAACCTTCTGCACACAAAGGAGGTGCTGTCATGGAGCTATGGACCTGTGTCCCATGTCCCACCCCAGCCCTACCTGAGACCTTCTGGTATTTTCTTTCTTTTCTTGCATCAGTCATTTGATAGACCAAGGTGGCAGTGAAATCCTAAGGCAGTTCTAAGCAGCAGATGGCTCACAATGAATTGTTCCTGCTACCAAGGCAGCTGGTTTGTAGCTGTGGGTGGAGAGATCGTGAAGCTTTCAAGGCTGCCTTTTGACTCCCACCCACCAGTACATGTGCCGATGCACCCAGCTACTTGCTCTTACTCACAAGCAATGGTGGTGCAAAACTAAGGTATTCTTATGTGTTAATTCCTCTTGCATCCCTTCCTTCCTTCTGAGGACATTTTTATTATTAATTATTGAATTTATATGTCACTCTATACCTGGGGTATATGAGAAACCTAGACAGCATCTTAAAAAGCAGAGACATCACCTTGCCAACAAAGGTCCGTATAGTAAAAGCTATGGTTTTCCCAGTAGTGATGTATGGAAGTGAGAGTTGGAGCATAAAGAAGGCTGATCGCCAAAGAATTGATGCTTTTGAATTATGGTGCTGGAGGAGACTCTTGAAAGTCCCTTGGACTGCAAGAAGATCAAACACATCCATTCTTAAGGGAATTAGCCCTGAGTGCTCACTGGAAGGACAGATCGTGAAGCTGAGGCTCCAATACTTTGGCCACCTCCTGAGAAGAGACGACTCCCTGGAAAAGACCCTGATGTTGGAAAAAAATGGAGGGCACAAGGTGAAGAGGATGACAAAGGACGAGATGGATGGACAGTGTTCTCGAAGCTACAAGCATGAGTTTGACCAAACTGTGGGAGGCAGTGGAAGACAGGAGTGCCTGGCGTGCTCTGGTCCATGGGGTCACGAAGAGTTGGACACGACTAAACAACAACATACCTGGGGTTCTCAGGGCAGTTCATAGAATAAGACTTAGGGAAGTATACAGGAGTTGTCCCATGCTATCCCCACAAAAATCCAGTAGACTGTTGAAGAAAGGGTAGCAAAACCACAGCTAAGAAGCTCGAATCATATGTATGACTGACATCCTTCTTTCGAAATTAAACCAATGTCCAGCCTTTAACATCCAAAAACTCTCCTTGCAGAAACTTATAGACGATTTGAAACATAATCTTTACAGTCAGATGCTTCTCCAAGCATGGGCTTACAGTCTCTTCTTCTAACTTCCAAGCAACTGTATTTTCCTCTCTTTCCAGAGCACAGAACTTTCTCAATCTCAATCAGGCCATGCCTTGCTGCTCCTATAAGGGATTTCCACTTTCCCCTTCTCCTGCCGCTTTGCTCTCTTTCTTTCAAGCGGAGAAAAGCACTCCAATGCTCTATTCAACTTAGTAGTGTTCACAGTGGATTCTGAAACACAGGGCGGATCTACACTCATGGTTTATAACGTTAAGAAAGGGCTAAGGAAAGATTTTCTTCTTTTTTAAAAATAATATTTATTAGAGGTTTAATAGTTACAGAAAAAAGAAGAAAGAAACAATAAAAAGTTTAACAGAACAAAACAATACCTTACAATACATTGAAAATAAAAATAAAATAAAAAGAAAAACAAAAAACAATACAGTAAAACAACAAGAAAAACAAAAACATTTAAAAACACATCCAATATTTCCATATCTTTACCTTTCATTTACTTGTTTCATCGACCTCCTCACACCTCCCTTTCTTGTATTCTAGTTCAATTAGCTATTTCAGCAAATCCTTTCCATTTTTCTCAATTTTTTGTTCTATAATTTATCTTAACACAATCTAAGCGTCCTGTGACATTTTAGAACATTTATAGCTAATATCATTGTAAAGGTAAAGGGACCCCTGACCATTAGTTCCAGTCATGGCCAACTCTGGGGTTGTGGCGCTCATCTCGCTTTATTGGCTGAGGGAGCCGGCGTACAGCTTCCGGGTCATGTGGCCAGCATGACTAAGCCATTTCTGGTGAACCAGAGCAGCGCGCGGAAACGCCATTTACCTTCCCGCCGGAGGTGTACCTATTTATCTACTTGCACTTTGACGTGCTTTCAAACTGCTAGGTTGGCAGGAGCAGGGACCAAGCAACGGGAGCTCCCTCCGTTGCGGGGATTCAAACCACCAACCTTCTGACTGGCAAGTCCTAGGCTCTGTGGTTTAACCCACAGCGCCACCCGCGTCCCAATTGCACCACCCGCATCGTTTAAAAGGTCAGTGTAAATCCAGCCACAGTTTCACATAAAATTGAGTCATATGACCAACATCAGCCAATCACATGAGAACTATTAGGGAACTCTCTAGAATTCAGTTACCAACCAATCAAATTTAAACCCATAGTAATGCAAACAAGCAATTACAATTTAAGTGAATTAAATTACTATACTTAAGGTAAAGTAGGTTAAATAGTGTCTGACTCAACCTCATCCGATGAGCTTCCTAGCTGATTGTAGATTTGATCCTGCTCTAGTCCAACAATCTGTACCAAGGATGGATGCTCCTGTCAATCACAGCCAACAAGGCCAATGGCTAGGAATTATGGAAGCTATGGTCCCACAACATCTCCAGCCAGACTGGAGGGCCACAAACTACCCATCTCTCTTCAATATTCTAAGCCACCCTGACTCTCAAAAGGGTTGAATCCCTTCTAGTCATAGAAATAATGGGACAAACAGCTACATGGGCAAAAAGATAGCAAGAGTCATCCTTTGCCCAAGGCATCATTTTCTGTCTGTAAGCACAATTTCCCCTTCAGATAGATTGGTTAAGTCTAGAAACATGAAAACTATCTTAAAAGTAAAGGTAAAGGGACCCCTGACCATTAGGTCCAGTTGTGGCCAACTCTGGGGTTGTAGCACTCATCTCGCTTTATTGGCCGAGGGAGCCGGCGTACAGCTTCCGGGTCATGTGGCCAGCATGACTAAGCCGCTTCTGGCGAACCAGAGCAGCGCACGGAAACGCCATTTACCTTCCCGCCGGAGTGGTACCTATTTATCTACTTGCACTTTGATGTGCTTTCAAACTGCTAGGTTGGCAGGAGCAGGGACCGAGCAACGGGATCTCACCCCGTCATGGGGATTCAAATCACTAACCTTCTGATTGGCAAGTCCTAGGCTCTGTGGTTTAACCCACAGTGCCACCCACATCCGAAAACTATGTTACAAACGTTTTTTTTTTTTTAAGCCTCGCCCGCTAAATATGGAAGATTTTGTCGAGGCTGCCTAATACAACAGCAGTCCACACGACATATCATTGTGTGAAATTTACTGCAAAGGGGAGTGATGTGAATAGGAAATGGATACAGTAGCTTGCTGCATGCTAGCAGATCCCCTTCCCGGGCTCCGAAATGTTAAGCGGGTGGTTGTGTAAGTTATTGCGCTCATTAAAGCGCGCCACAAACAAGTCAACAATGATTCAGCAAAATGGTTTTGTTTGTATAGTGCCGGAGAAGTCTGATAGATCTCCAGTCAAACATTTATGGCGAAATGGATGAAGATTTTAGCATCCCAGCCTAATAAAAACCCCATACTGTGTGATTAAATAAGAGGGAAAGCCGTAAAAAAAAGAGGAAGCGTAATGACGGTAACATGTAGGTCAGTTACAATTTAATTGTCATTGCACTTCATTGGGAACATATCAATTCTCTGCTGCTTAGTTGAGCAGAAAACAACAACTTAGCGTGTACAGTCAGCCTACTGTCTCCATCCAAGCCCCCTTTCCTATCACCTGTTTCCGATGACTTCCTTAACAGCCGCACGAAGCCTTCTTGCTTTAATAGGATAATCTCGCTGAAAGCTCCTGCTGATTGTAGCCTCCCTTTGCTCAATGCATCAGTGATCAGTAAATTTACTTCGTGCTCGGCAGAGATGCTAAAATTAGATTTTGTTTGCATTACAACTTTCAAGACTCACGCCACAAGAGACACCTGCCTGGAGATTTATATTGTTTTGCTTTAATGGCTTAAAATAAGCCATTATTTGTGTAGACAATGCCCTGATGTGTTGTGGGGGTTTTTTTTTTTGGGGGGGAGCGCACATTAAAAACAAACCCTTTTCATTATATATGATGTGTATGTATTTCTACGCCAGATCCTAACCGATTCCCTGGCCCAAGGGCAAAAGTCATGTCAGCCAACCCACATGGCTCTTGGGCTTACATCACGACTAAATGAGAGACGCATGTTCCCAAAGGATGAAGGGCATGGAGTGGTCAAGCAAAGGGGAGTCACAACTGTGTATTTGAAAATAGACGTCTCCCCTGAATGCACTTCTCATTGAAACCAATGGGACAAGTTAGTCCTGACTTACATCCCATTTACATAACTGGGGGCTACTATAGATTCAGCCCTTTACCTTAAGAGTGGCTAATTTCTGTAACTTTGAGGCCACTGTGAACCCAGAAGGTGGTTCTTCTTCTTCTTCTTCTTCTTCTTCTTCTTCTTCCAGTCTTTGACTGAACTTTGACATCAAATAATTAACTTGCAAGCCAACTGACATTTCATACCATGTCCTACTACAATGACTACTCCAAAATAAAGTCATTGCTGCGTATTGCATTCATTTAAAGCCCTATACGGCCTAGGACCCTCGTATCGACGGGACCGCCTCGCTTGGTATGTTCCACAGAGGACCTTACGGTCTTCAAACAAAAACATCTTGGAGGTCCTGGGCCACAGGGAGGTTAGGCTGGCCTCAACCAGAGCCAGGGCTTTTTCGGCTGTGGCTCCGATCTGGTAGAATGTCCTGTCACAAGAGACTAGGGCCCTGCAGGACTTGACATCTTTCCGCAGGGCCTGCAAGACAGAGCTGTTCCACTAGGCCTTTGGCCAGGGCACAGCCTGACCCCTGATCTTTTGGCAACCCTCACAGAACTCTAGCCCAATGGTTGCCATTAATTTGATTTAAACTGATTTTATAATGAAATGATTTTAGAATGTTGTATCCTTTTACTGTTGTTAGCCGTTCTGAGCCCAGCTTCAGCTGGGGAGGGCGGGATATAAATAACAAATTATTATTATTATGATCATCATTATTATTATTTCCAGCATTTTCTGTATAAATAAATAAATACTAATTAAATAGTGTTGTGGTGCATTGTGGTCTAAGTGGTTAGATTCGATCCGGAAAATGCTGGGCCAAATCCTTTCAGACTAACGTACCTCACTGGGTTGTTGTGAGGAGAGAAAATGATGTATGTTTTCCAGAGCCCCTGGGAATAAGGGTAGGATAAAAACATGGGAGTAGATATGTAGATAGGTGATAGATAAATGATAGAGGATAGATGATAGGTGATAGATGGATATGGCTTCTTGTGGTAACTTTCAATTCTTAAAGAATCTATAAAAGTAGCAGAAGATTGTCCATGTTGAAGCTCAGCTGTACTGAAAACCTGCATGACCTTTCTTTTTTTCTTTTTAAAAAAGAGCTCACACAAGTATCTCTCTTTACAACACTGCAGTGAAACAGCCTCAGGGCACAGTGGTGAAAACTGGAAGCTGCCTTTCTTTTATTTTTATTTTTTTCTAATTCTACCTATATTTTTCTTATTTTAAAATATTTATAGGCCACCTTTCTTAGTAAAAATTCTCCCAAGGCACTTGGCATAATAGCAATGTAAAACTACAGGTTCGATAATTAGGTAGATGATGATGATAGATAGATAGATAGATAGATAGATAGATAGATAGATAGATAGATGATAGATAGATAGATAGATAGATGATAGATAGATAGATGATAGATAGATAGATGATAGACAGATAGATGATGATGATAGATCGATAGATAGATGATGATGATGATGATAGATAGATAGATGATAGATAGATAGATAGATAGATAGATAGATAGATGATAGATGATAGATGATAGATGATAGATGGATGATAGATAGATGATAGATAGATAGATAGATAGATAGATAGATGATGATAGATAGATAGATAGATAGATAGATGATAGATAGATAGATAGATGATAGACAGACAGATAGATGATGATGATAGATAGATAGATAGATAGATGATAGATAGATGATCTACATAGAGTACAATTTCTACAAACCTTGAACAAGATGGTTGGACAGTGTTCTCAAAGGTACCAGCATGAGTTTGGCCAAACTGCGGGAGGCAGTGGAAGACAGGAGTGCCTGGCGTGCTCTGGTCTGTGGGGTCACGAAGAGTCAGACATGACTAAATGACTAAACAACAGCAACAACAAATCATTATGTAGCAGTTGTAAGCAGTAATATCCTTGCTCAGTTTATGTTTTCCATCACCTTTGTGAAATTTAGTCCAGTTAGCTCAATGTTCACGGGACACAGGTGGCACTGTGGGTTAAACCACAGAGCCTAGGACTTGCTGATCAGAAGGTCGGCGGTTCGAATCCCTGCAATGGGGTGAGCTCCCGTTGCTCAGTCCCAGCTCCTGCCCACCTAGCAGTTCGAAAGCACATCAAAGTGGAAGTAGATAAATAGGTACCGCTCCTGCGGGAAGGTAAACGGCATTTCCGTGCGCTGCTCTGGTTTTCCAGAAGCGGCTTAATCATGCTGGCCACATGACCCAGAAGCTGTACGCCGGCTCCCTCGGCCAATAAAGCGAGATGAGCACTGCAACCCCAGAGTCGGCCATGACTGGACCTAATGGTCAGGGGTCCCTTTACCTTTACCTCAATATTGTCTACACTGACTGGCAGCAGCTCTCTCCCAGCCCTACATAGAGATTGAACCTGGGACCGTCTGTGTGCAACGCAAATGCTCTACCACTAAGTGACAGTCTTCCCTTGTTGTACACTTGCTTCCTTTGAGGAACTAGATGTGACTGGCATGTTTATCCTGGCATGGTAAGCGAGCGTGTCTGAATACCGGCTGCTGGAATCACAAGTGGAATGAGCACGTTTGCACTCAGGTCCTGCTTGTGGGCTTCCCAGTTTGGCCTCTGTGAGGACAAAGCGCTGGACTAGGTAGGCCCTGATCTTATCTTCTGACACGTTCTTAGATAGACATTCTTCCCCACCCACCCAGCAGCGGCGTCTGGTAGTATTTCAAACCTATTTCAGCCTACGACATAAATTTAGGTAGCTCATTAGATCCATGATTGATGAGAGCCAAAGGAGAATGCGAAGCTACCCACTGACATTCATGCTTGCTTTTCAAATATCATCCCAGGCGCTGCTTCCGAACCACGTGCTCCAGCTCCCATCTTGGTGGCTGCCTCTTCCAGCTCCACAAATGAGCAAAATCAGCAACTCGGTCTTGAGCAACTGCTCGCCAACAGTTCCTCGCATCCTCCCCACTTGTTTGTGTTGCTTCTTTTCCTGGCTTCCTACATTAATTACTTCCCACCACCCTCCGAACGCCTCCTCTCGCTACATCAATCGCAAATGGCAAATAGCGTCTCCCTCCCTGTTAACATTGGACCCCTGATATTTCTCGACTCTGCTCCTTATTAAATTATGTTTACCTGGGCTGCGTCAGGTTCATTTCACCCAGGTAAGATGTCCCATTAAGCACGACAAGGAGAAGGTTGCGAGATTAATGCCCCCTCTGAACTCGAAAGGGTTCGTCAGCATCTTTTCAGATCAGGGGACCACACGACACCGGGAAGCAAAGCATGCCATAATGGACCTTAGCCTTTAACTGAACTGCACGCCCATTATTCCAGTAACAAGGCTACTTTTAAAGTGTCTCATTATTAGCTTCATTAGATATGTTATTTGCATCAATGGCTATAGTTACTTCTATAAAATGGAAGAGGTTAATGCGCATATATATATATATATATATATATATATGCTCTACACGGTATCGAGCATGTAGAAGCCCAAAGTTTTATGACAATGTAATTGGTAGTTAGTGTGAAATTTGTAAGACAAATAGACAATACGAAGGGTAACCCGCGCCGTCCTCCCAATGCCTCATATTTTTTTACAGCCACCAAAGGGCCTCATTAAAACACCAGTCAGCACCTCGGCGGAAAGACACAGTGCTTAGAATGCCCAAATGTGACAGAAAAATCTGCATTTTGTAAATTTGACACCTTTGATAGATTATACAGTGTAAAACCATTGCTTCGGAGTCTTACAATCACACTTTAGGTGCTCTTATGAACCCAACTGTGCCTCCATCGTTCGATATAACAATGCGAGGCGGGCGGGGTGACGAAAAGGCAGATAGTGAATAAAGGATGGGCAACACACACACACACACACACACACACACACACACCATCAAAGCCCCCTCCCCTCGCCTGCCAAATATCTTCATTCTGCCTTTTCCTCCAAAATTGTGTCTTCATAGTGTTTGGTTCCAGGAAACGGAAAACTGGGCTCATAGTACAATCACAACACTGTAAACGGTGTGTTTGTGTGTGTGTGTGTGTGTGTGTACACACAGCTATGGATAAGAGGTAAAATGTGTGGTGAATTGGAAGGGCCTTGCTTAGGTCAAATAGCTGTGGGATTCTGAGTAAAAGTCCAAACCACCATTCTTTGCAGACTTCTAAATAGCTGCTTGTTCCCTTTTAAAATACCTGGAAGTAGAGACCAGGAAAGACCTTCTCAATAGTTGCACCCGCACTGTGGAACGCCCTTCTGTCAGATAGTTAAACAACTATATGATTTTGTAGACATCAGAAGGCAGCCCCATTTCAGGAAGCGTTTAATGTTTGATGCATTTCCCCCCCTCTTCTCCTCCCCTTTGTATTTTTGCCCAGAGTAATCCAATCAGATGGGTAGAGTATATTATTATTATTATTATTATTATTATTATTATTATCTTCCAAGGGAAATATATCTTCTAAAACAATGAGATCAGATCCAGAGATTAGGGAGGAATAGATTTTACTCTTTTCGTCTTCTCCTCCCATTCTGTCCCAGAGGAGGGCGGCCAAGATTGTGATGGGCTCACAATCCAATTCGGGCCCGGTCCATTGATTCGGAGTTGCCCTGATCCAACCCAGATGATCTAGGGCTAACCCTGAACTGATTTGAAGCCTTTGGATAGTCATGCAGTCAGGCTTGTGTGGGGAGGCAAGAAGGAAACACGGCTCTCGTTCCACACTTCCTCTCCTCACCGCTAGATTTCCCTTCCTTTTGACTGTCCTGGTTCACTCCAGGTAGTTCCAGACGGACTTGGGGTGACCCAGGGCTGTCTCAACTCAAGCTGGCCAAATTCCAGGTCAACCCAAATCAGCCCAATTTGGGTCAGGTGGAAAGTCCTGCAAGGAATGGTCAAAGTGCTTCATAAGTTTAGCTTGGGGAAGAAAAGATTAAGAGGGGATGTGATAGTGGTTTTCGAGTGTTCTGCCAGTGATTTCAGAATGCAATGCTATTTCTTTTCTTTCTTTTTTTTTGAAATAATTTTTATTAACAGGCCAATCACATCACATTGTTCAAATCACATTAGTTCCAGATTATACAGCCAAATTTTAAAATTTTGGGGGGTACCCATACATCAAGCTCCGCACGAGTCCAAAATTCCAGATGACTCCAGACATCACTTATTTGCTGCTTTTATTAAACAGTTCCATCCAGTTCGATTCGGATAGACCTTTATTACTTTCTTTCTCTTCTTGTTGTTATCATTTATTCCTTTCTTTGCGATCTCTGATGATTTTCACAAACAGATTGAAAATTTGGCGTCTCTGTGTGGGTTTTGTGCTCTTCCAAGCTCATATTATTCAGGAACGACCTCTGTTAAATACTTCCATAAACAAAGTTAATCTTCGGTCGGTCCATTATTTTTCCTCAGGCTAGCCCAATAAATCAAACAAATCAGGGGGCTCTGTCAGGTCAAACTTGCATTCCAACATTCCTTCTCTTTCAAGTAGTCCTGAATCTCCTCCCCCTGTTCCTTCTCCGGCCAGCCTGTCTTGGCGAGACGCCATATTTTTTTAACTGCGTCATAGAAATTTTCCTCCTTCTCGCCATTCGATCTTCTCTTATTGTAATTATTTCCTCCCACACAGTCTTAAAGTTCTGTTTATGATTATTAAAACGCGACGATCTTATTTCTTTCTCGGGTGGAGGATTATTATAGTCATATCATGCAAAGAAAATAGAAAGAGTTTTTTCCTCCACCCCCCCCCTTCGTTCCAGCCTTACATTCTCATAGTGGTAATTCATCAAAAGATTTACTTATCCATCCGTCACTCCCGGTCACAGAGATGCATTAATCAGCAGTCTTTACCGTCGAGCTTCACTTGATATATGTGCTTCAGCCTTCTTTCCAATCCGTTATTTCCAATTATTTCCAATTATAATTCCAAGCTGAAGCAACCAGCACGCGCTGATTGGAATCGGCGTCGGGAAGATCTGATTCCATCGAGGGCTTGTGCCAAGTGTTCCGCACCCCCGTCTCTCGGATCAGGGGGTGCAGTATGAACACCGCTGGCAGGGCAGTCCCCCCCATACCCTTGGGGGGGCCAGGAAGGCTGCCAACTTCCCATAGCAGCCCTTTAATACCTCGTATGGGTCAGAGAGATGTTATTGTCGGCCATCTTCCAACGCGCCACCTAGTGGCCCCCCCCCAGAATGCAATGCTATTTCAACAGGACTTGTTGTTGTTGTTGTTGTTTAGTCGTTTAGTCATGTCCGACTCTTTGTGACCCCATAGACCAGAGCACGCCAGGCACTTCTGTCTTCCACTGCCTCCCGCAGTTTGGTCAAACTCATGCTGGTAACTTTGAGAACACTATCCAACCATCTCGTCCTCTGTCGTCCCCTTCTCCTTCTGCCCTCAATCTTTCCCAACATCAGGTTCTTTTCCAGGGAGTCTTCTCTTCTCATGAGGTGGCCACAGTATTGGAGCCTCAGCTTCAGGATCTGTCCTTCCAGTGAGCACTCAGGGCTGATTTCCTTCAGAATGGAGAGGTTTGATCTTCTTGCAGTCCATGGGACTCTCAAGAGTCTCCTCCAGCACCATAATTCAAAAGCATCAATTCTTTGGCGATTAGCCTTCTTTATGGTCCAGCTCTCACTTCCATACATCACTACTGGGAAAACCATAGCTTTAACTATACGGACCTTTTTTGGCAAGGTGATGTCTCTGCTTTTTAAGATGCTGTCTAGGTTTGTCATTGCTTTCCTCCCAAGAAGCAGGCGTCTCTTAATTTCGTGGCTGCTGTCACCATCTGCAGTGATCATGGAGCCCAAGAAAGTAAAATCTCTCACTGCCTCCATTTCTTCCCCTTCTATTTGCCCGGAGGACTACTGTACACATTTTGAACAGAGTTCTGCTTCTTCTTTTTTAAGCAAACTAAAATGGTATCCTTTAGCAAATGACCATAGTTGGTCCAGAGAGAACAGTCCATCTTACTCAGCATCCTGTCATAGAATCATAGAGTTGGAAGAGACCATAAGGGCCATCGAGTCCAACCCCCTGCCAAGCAGGAAACACCATCAGAGCACTCCTGACATATGGTTGTCAAGCCTCTGCTTAAAGACCTCCAAAGAAGGAGACTCCACCACACTCCTTGGCAGCAAATTCCACTGTCAAACAGCTCTTACTGTCAGGAAGTTCATCCTAATGTTTAGGTGGAATCTTCTTTCTTGTAGTTTGGATCCATTGCTCCGTGTCCGCTTCTCTGGAGCAGCAGAAAACAACCTTTCTCCCTTCTCTATGTGACATCCTTTTATATATTTGAACATGGCTATCATATCACCCCTTAACCTCCTCTTCTCCAGGCTAAACATGCCCAGCTCCCTTAGCCGTTCCTCATAAGGCATCGTTTCCAGGCCTTTGACCATTTTGGTTGCCCTCCTCTGGACACGTTCCAGTTTGTCAGTGTCCTTCTTGAACTGTGGTGCCCAGAACTGGACACAGTACTCCAGGTGAGGTCTGACCAGAGCTGTGTCACTTGTCTGCTAGACAGAACTGGGAAATGCATAGATGGGATTTAATAATGATACTCGTGCACAAGTCAGAAACGCCCTGTGCATTTCACATTCAGTACACATTTGAAGATTCCTGCATTGCAGAGAGTTGGGCTAGATGACCTTCCAGCTCTAAGATTGTATGATTTGATGAAGAGCACGGCTTCAACTCCAAAGAATCCTGGGAACTGTAGTTTGTTGAGGGTGCTGGGAATGGTAGGTTTGTGAGGGTAACCCTACAGTTCCCATGAATCCTTGGGGGAGTCATGTGTTTTACACGTGCCTCGGATGTGCTTGAATTGTACGGTGTTCCTTTGCTCAAACCTTGGAACGTGGCAGTTTCACTTCCTGCAGCTAAACGTGAGCCCCTCTTGAAATCTCCAAGGTCTGCCTTTAAAAAGAAGCCACAGAACAAAAACGGAAGGTGCTTTCCTCTGAAATATATAGTGAAAATGATCACCAGACACCTAAGGCCTTATGCTTGGTTGCAGCCTGAGAGAACACAGGATGCTTTTCAATGCTCGAGGGATTAGTATGTAGGTTATCATGTTTGTTTGGACTCTCGCTATGACAGCTGTTTACCTCTTCATCTGGTAACTGAAAGATTTCCTGTTAAATTGGAGCAGTTGTAGATGAAGATGAGTCGTATTGCATTCGTTGGCAAAATATGACATTCTGGTAAGTCTTAGAGCTGCTACGTTTGACTGAAAAGCCTTTTGATTAGGGGTTTTTTGTTTTTGTTTTTTTGGATCCCTTCTCTCACTCTCTTTACTGCAAAATAATAACGCAGGAACAAGCTGGATTTATCATATGCTTCTCACCCTCACATCCTTTGCCACCTTTCTCTAAAATCAGCTGTCTACAAACTTTCCACCTTCAGGGAATGCAAAAGACCTTTCATGGTGGACTTTGCCCGCCATCATGAAACTTTTCGCTGAGGAACTCCAGAAAAGCTTCTGAACATCGCCAAAGTTCCCTCAAAACATGTCTTGAAAAGCAATGTCTCTAAAACAATATGCTGGCGGTCAGGCAGAAATTTGCTGAGTCCCTTCAATACTGTGTTCATTCTTCCAAACAAAAAAAAACCCAAAATGTTGAAATGTTTGCTGAGCTGAAAGTTCTTTTGCCAAAACCATTCAGTTTTGAAAGTGACCTGCAAATGGAGTGGTGAATTTTGGGGGCCTCATTTGGTTTCGTGCTTCTTTGAAATTGAAATGACCGAGACAAGCCTTGTGGAGAGGGAAGATGACTGGAGAAGATCCATGGTGCCAGGAACACAAGAATAGATAGATATTGAGGAGCCATCCATTGCTGTGCCTTTTCAGTCCAGTCCAGATTCAACTTGCAACCCACCTGTTTGATAGAAGCCTGCAGGCAAAATTCCTTTTTTTTTTTACTCAGTTTCCCGACCTAGCCCCAAGCAACAGATCTGTGATCAATCTGCTTGCCTTTCAAATATTGCCATAGGCTCCCTTTGATGAAAAACTCTGGATTCCTCCACATGGGAGTCACACACTGCACCATGGGTTTTGAAGTAGCAGAATTCTCCTCTGCAAATTTTGATGTTAAAATAAGATTCAAGAGAGCAACCTGGCTGCCTTTCTGATACTGTTAAAGGCTTACTTCAGTGAAAAGCCCTCAGCGTTTGCCTCCTAGAACTTTTGCACTGCATCATGGATTTAGGAGTCGCATAAATTCTTCCCTGGGGAAAAAATATATATGATATCGAATAGTCCCTGAATGCCTTCTTAACATTCATATATCCACAAAATATTTGATACCTGATAAGTGATAATTGACACTTGATAATCCATTTGATAATTGACAGTGAATATTTGACTGCATTTGGAAGTTGTCACACAATGATATTTAATATGTGACAGTATTTGACAGCTGACATTCTAGTGAATAACTGTTTGTTATTCACAGCTTGGGAGGCTGTCGCTAAGTAAAGACTGGGGGGAAAAAATCATTTCCCCATTTGGGTTGTGATTCATTAAGGCGGATGTGCAGAGCTCCCTTGGGAAAAGTTACTAGCCTCATAGCACCTGAAGATGGGACTTGATTTCTCTGAGGCAACTTTACCTCCAACTGCAAAGTAAAGCTATCCAACTTGAATTCTACTGAATTATTATTATTATTATTATTATTATTATTATTATTATTAATGGACCACATAAAATTACTTTTCTCTTCTGTTAATAAGGTTACTAAGTTTTTCTGTGTGTGCTATCACAGACCTGGGTAACAGCATTCCAAAATATCAAGACGTCCACCATTTTATGCTTCTCCTCCCCAGGAGCAGTTGCTGCAACCTGCAAGTAGTGATGGGCAAATCTGCCAATTTCAATTTCTCATTTTTCCAGTCATAACTTTACTTCCCCACATTTGCACATCCGTCTGTAAGTTCATTTTATTTTTTTAAAAAAAGACCAACAACTTCCGAATGAAAAATTGTCAGTGTTTTAGTGCAAATTTCTCTTACACACCTTCTGTGCAGCTTCCCCTAATTTACACATTTACACTTCATGCATTTCTGTAGGCAACTTTCACTAACAGAACAGCCTTATGCACAATTCACAGAGCATATACATTTTGTCAAAGCTATTTTTCTAGAAAAAAGGAAGTGCTGGAACTCACCTTGAACACCTCCCTTCTTCTTTTATAACAGCAATGGTGCCCACCTGAGAGGTGCTGGAACTGAGTTTTGGTTGAGATAAAAGCCCTGCATTTTGTATACATGACCTGGTTGGAGAACTGTGTTGCAGAATTTGGAGAAGTGCACATTCCGAAAGATGACTGTGTTCGGGTTCACGTATTGTTTCAGGAAATTTGAATGAAGTAGATTGATCTTTTAATGCAGACTGAACCAGATTCCTGTCCTGACCCCTATTTGTAACCTGCACTGCACATAACTCAGCAGGCATTCAAATGAGGCTGCCAGTAGCAGACAGCATGGTGGGGAAACCACCACTCACCTGACCTCTAGTCGGGCACATTGCTGCTGCTTACCAGAAGATGGAGGGCAAAGGGAAGGAGACTTGGGGGTTGGCATGGTGCAAACTCGTGGGCAGGAGTGGCAAATTGTCTCCACTGGTGCATATGTACCACACTGAACATGTAAATCCTTAAGAAAATGGTATGAGCCAGCTGAATCTGAACCAACCCCCATGAATTCCATTGTCTAATGGATCACTTAAAACTTCTCATCATAAGAAGACCAAGTCCTGCCAGATCATGCCAAAGACCCATCTGGTCCAGCAATCTGCTCTCACAACAGCCAACCAGATGCCCTTAATAGGAAGTCCATAAGCAGAATCTAAGCACAGCAGCACTTGTGATTCCTTCAGGTATGCATTTTGATATAGGGCTGCAGCACACACTGTTTCATTTTACATTAGATCCTGTGCTGAGCCCTGCAGAGTAATTGTATGGATTTTTGACATGATGTGGCCGTTGCAAAAATCATACTCTGTGTTGGGTGCTGCCAGAGTGCAACCCAACAGAGCTGTTGCCACTTCCATCCACGTCCCTGAAGTCACGTCTGTCGCCACGACAGGATTCTGCAACGCTCTCAGCTCCCAAGAGCACAAGCTAAAGACCATGGCCATGCAGTGCTCTTGCTAGTCAGCCAAACAGGTAACGTAAAAGCTAGGTGTTTCCTATTGAGAGAGATGAGAAATGGAGTTGTCTGGAGGACAGAAAGCTTGGCATTTTCCTGGCCTTCAGGACTGTGTCTGTCCATTCCTGATTTCCATGACCTTCTAACTTTGTTTTGTGCTGTTGCTTTTGTTGTAGTATTGCTTTCTTTGTTTGTGGATCGTCTTGGCGTTCCCTCTAGAAATGAAACAGAAGACCAGTTCAGAGGAGAGGATGGGGGTGAGGAGATGGAAGAGGCAAGGAAGAAGAAGAAGAGAGGAGAATGGGAAGGAAGCCCAAAGTCATGGTGCCAGACTAGGACTATTCAGAGGCAGAATCCTCCAGCAACTGCAACTCTGAGGAGATGGATGTGGATCCATGCCCTGGCCCCTTCTGTGTGGGTCCATGGGCACTGGAACCCACTTCCACATGTCTGAGCCTTGAAGAGACACCTCTGCTGCCAGACTCTTTGGGTTGGTTCCCAGATTCCTCGGGGGATCAAGAAAACCCAGAGGAGAGATCCTGATAGTCAGAAACCCCATTACTTTGAAGAGTCAACAGCTACAAAAAAAATGCACCAGCCCTTTAACTAACCAGAAAGCTTCACTCGTGGGATGGGGCTTCCAGTAAATGACTACATACTTACCTGTAAAATTCAGGCAGTTGCTCCAGAACATTGCTGAGACAACTTGCACATTTGGTCTCAGCTTCAGGAGCACTATCCATGGTGCTGAACGTACGCTCTTATCTCCTTCCAAAGTGCTGACTTTTGCCTTGCTTTTGGCTGCTTGGGAAACAAGGAACCACTTGTTTCCTCTTGCTTGGGCTGATGGAAGTTGTCCTCCACAAAATGTTGGTGACCCTGAACCAGAGAATCAATCACATTAGCAAGCAAGATTTTTATTTCTGTTGCGGTGCTGTGCTACTCTTCCTTCTGAGTTAAAGATAAAATCTGGACTAAGCCCTGTCTTCTTTATTATTATTATTATTATTATTAGGCACCAAAAACAGCCCCCCTCTCCCCCTGCAGTGAGCACAGAATGGCCAATGCTCAGGGATTATGGGAGTTACAGCTTCCACAGAACTGATCACTGATGATGCGAAATGAAACCTTTCCTTTATCTTGCATCTTTGAGATTCTCTTTTTGTTTGAATGCTGGTTCATTTGCAAGATGGCATCTCCCATGTACAAAGAGATATCAAAATGAAACTGGGCATGTATGTTCGGTGGGCGATTCTATCTTTTGGCTACCTGCGCAAGTCCTCACCCATTTTTTAAGAGGGGTGTGTGTCTCTGTGTGTGCATGTATGTACACATGCATACGGCAAACATAAGAAATAAAACATTCCTATATATATTCAGATCACCCTTACTGAATCAGTGCACAGACGTAAATTGCTTCCGTACAAGAACCGCTCCGAATTTCACAAACAAGCCAGCCAGATCAGTGATGTTCTATGTGTGAATAATATTATTTTTAATCAGACAGAGGGAAAAAAATAATAATCAGTTTTACTTTCCTGCAAAGTCGAGCTTTTGATCACTGCTGTTCCTGCGCTGCAAGACAAATGGAGAAGGGAGTCACTTATGAATATCATGGCTGGGTTTTTCAATTCAGTGGATTATTCACATCTGTTAGGTGAGAATTACAGAGCGCTGGAATAAGGGACTCTTATGTTTTTATAAATCTCGCACCGCCAAGGGCTACTGAATAGTGAGTCTCAACATCTGTGTTACTTCTCCTTTGAGCTTTTCTGATTAAACATGTCTAAACATTTCAGATACCATCAGAAATGCAGAAAAAGAAAGAAGAAAGAAATTGTTGCAATCCACGGTTTGATGTCAGCTTGCTGGATTTCGTTTCACATATATATATATATATTGCAACAGAGCAAGAGGAACATGATTCCATGTGGCAATTAGCTTCCCAAATATCTTTGTCTGTAGAGCGTCCCTCTCTTTTTTTCCTTTTTTTTTTTTACGATTGCATTATTACCGAAAAGCTCAGACAATTGGGAAAGAAAAGGACAGATGTAAATAAAGGTGCCTGCATTTGGACAGTGATGTTCCTTCCAACCTCTGGCTCCCTGCGCACACATACACACACACATGCACACACACAGAGAGAGACACAAAATCATTCAAATGCCTTTTCTTTCTCTGACAAAAATATTCATTAAAAACATTTCACTGGGCTGCCTTTTTAATATAGCACAGGCATTCAACCTGCGCAGGAAGCTTCCATGAATCCACACAAATACTGTGTAATTATCTGCCGGCTCCCCGCTGGCTACTGCATATTCTGAGCACAAAGTGAATGCCACAAAACCACTGGCTGACTTCTGTCTTCATTGTCCCTGCTTGGAATATGAAGCCCCACTTCATTATAGCAGACCTGATCAAACTTGATAGATTTAGCTATTATTCTTGGCTGTGTCAACTTTCTCTCTCCAGCTCTCCCCCCCCCCCCCCACTTCTCCTTCAGCTCTTTTGTTTTGCCACCCGGGAATGCATCTTATTCCTAGGCTGTCTCTCTCTCTCCCCCCCCCCATCCGTCTCTCTGCTTTCTTCCCTCCCTCCCGCCCGGTCTTTCTCCTGACAAGTCACGGTTTCAGTAAATAATGCTCCGCGCATTATCATGTGATTCATGAAAAATAAGCCTTACAATCCGCCCCCTCAATTGTCCTTTACGGATATCTATGTATATATAGTTTGTTACTATTAAAACGCTGTAATATTGACATACGCTGCGGAAACCACTATGAAAATCTTTACGTATACGTGGGATGTTAAATTTGTGTGTCTGTGCAGTTTTCCTTGGCTGTCCTACCTGAGCTTGTTGTGCATTTTTGTGCGTGTATACACACACAGAGAGAGATATAAACTTTAAAGCAAAGCTTCAGAGTTGGTAGCTTACCTCCCGTGTCATTTTTTCCTTCTGAAATTTGGGATATTGTTAATTTGTGGATTCAACCTGCAGGTGTATTTCTGCATCTTCTCCCCCCCCCCAACACCCAAAAAAGAGGAAAAGCACCACAGTCAAAATGCAGATGTTGCAACCACTGGCTTGCCTGAAACATCCATAGCTTTGTAGTTTTGGGAGAGTTGCTATGCAACCGTCGAGAAAGGCTGTTCTCATTTAAGTAATAATAATAATAATTTACTAAAACAATGCAAGGAGCATCCGCATCGTAAATACACCGTAAATTCACCCCAGATCGAAAAAGCATGGCAATCTCAGAATTTGCCACAAAATTATATTGTCCATGGTTTGGGTTGTGCCTGTGGTTGCTTTTAGAAAAATTGCTGCCGAATTAAAAAAAGGGCCCGTTCATCCTTTCTTCCTGAACGTTTTGTAATATCCCCTAACAGTGTTTTTTAAACATTATGCTTCCCCATTCATCACGGCCTTTCTGAACTAGGTTTTGGTCAACTGAAGCCAATTAGCTGAACGGGATTATGGACAAAGGTGTCATAAAACATCAGGCACAAGCAAGTTTCTCAGCTTTCAGTTCCCTTCAGCTTTTACAGCAACAAAATAGCATCAGGTTTTCCTTAAAAGAAAAGATCGTATTGAAATATATTTTCATTTGAATATACCTGATGGATTATTTTTTTAATTAACCCTGAAAAATTATGGGTTGTTTTTCTCTCTTAATGTTACTGGCTCAAATACCCAGGTCATATTTTTAGGGGTAGTGATAAACCCTGTAAGATATGCTATAAATTTCAAAGGAATAGTGGCTATAACAGAATGAGGCACTGCAAATAATACTTGCCAAGCCAAAAATATAGAAGAACGAGCGTGGCTTAATTTTAGACGGATCCTTTGCATGTCGTGTTGATTTTATTTTTTGAGATTGTTTTCCAAGTGCTTCTGTTTCGTCTACTCCTGCTCTTCATCTCAGTACCTCAAAATACAAACAAGACCTTTTATTCAAAACAGGCTGCTTTAAATACGTAAGGGTCCTCTGCAACGCTATAGGTTTTCAAGGTTGCGTTTGAATGTTGCAATAATCATTGCCGATTATTGCATAATCGGCTGGTGTACATTGTTACGTCCTGACGTAAAAAGGATCCCTGCGACTTGAACATAAGCAGTATGTTATTTCTCACCCCTCTCTGGAGTAGAATTCCCCCATCTCTCTTCCACCATCATAACCTCCCTCCTCCACCCCACCCCCCCAAAAAAAAATCCATGTGCAGCATCTTAAAATGTAAATTGCAGCAGAGCAACACAAAAGGATAAAGAGAATATTTTTTTTTTTGAAGGCAATCATGATGATCACTTAATTCAGTGTCTGCCTTTCCACTTGGCATAAGGTAATTAGAATGCCACATCGTTGTAGAGACAGAAAGCTTCGGCTACCACTCTGACTCACCCAGACGATAATACATGATTAGAAGTCAGTGACAGATCACAACTGCTGCATGACCCACCAAGGTCTTATCAAGGGCAAATCGCATAATTAACATGCACTTCTTCAGCCGGAGAGTACAATGCGATTGTTCGAGGGACAATCAAATTAGCCTAGCCAATGGGGTCAATGCATTGTGACCTTGGAAACATTATTTTTTATTTTTTTGGGAGGGGTGGGCGACGAAACACGCATTGTCTATTTCCTCTCCTCTCGCAACAGAAATGCACTTTAAACTGAAGTTTAAAATGCACTTTAGATTGAAGTTCTTACACACACACACACACACACACACACATCATTGCCTTCTTAGTTTATCATGTATGGAATAAAGGCTTCTACTAATGCAGTCTGACCCTGAGGGAGACATAATGTAATGGAGCCACTTAGACAGAAATTCAGGCATCTAGTGAGGCCTGGAACTCAATTTATTTGCCCTGAAAGCAGCCCTGGAATCAGGTACGAAACAGCAGAGAAAAATTATCATTTTGCTTTTTTAAAAGAAAGAAAATGCCTCCTTGCCAAGATTGTTTTGTTTATGGCAATTAGCACAATTATCTTGATATATGCTCATTTTTAGCACTATTCCTGGCCTAGAGGTTGGGCCATTTGATTTGCCTTTGCTCTCCATCTGTTTAACAAGGCCTTCTCCGCTTTCGGACAGCCTCGTGAAGGATGGGAGAAGCCAGTGATACCAGAGGGTACCATTAAAGGCCCGCATGAGGGGAGGGGGAATCTTGCTTTGAAATTTTCTCTCACATGGTCGTACATGTGACAGACACATGCACGTTTTGCTTTTTACCTGCCCTGTTACGGAAATGCATGGCTTTATGTTTAGATCATGTGGGGACGGAAGATGAGCCTTTCTTAAACCTTTCCAGTTTGTGGTACTATTACACAAATGAAAAATTCATTCCTGGGTGTGTGACCTGTTTAGAACCTATGAAACGCAAGGGTCTTTCTTCTAGGCATTATAAAAGTATAAAGTTCAGTGGTGTCATCAATACAGTAATGTGTCAGAGACTTTCATGCGCGCAGAACATGGCCAAGTGTGACCTAAGTACCTCCACATTTTTTTTGGGGGGGGGCATACCACTTGTGCCTCATTTTGCATCACCTGAGGCTGTTCTGGACACCATCTTGGATTCGGCCACCCAAGCTAGCAGTGTGGCAATATTGACTTGCTTCATTTTGAGATGTGCCAAAACTTGCCTGCCTAAACACCACGTATTTTTGTGCATCTGAATAGTTGTTTTTGGTCTGGTCTGGTGGTTTTTACAAAGAGATGACTAGCTCATTGTATATATGGAACAGACATCAAATGAATTATGTATATTAATTTTTATTTATTTACCTATATGTTATACACACATACACAGAGCGAGAAAGAGAGAGAGAGAGAGAGGATAGCCCAGGTAACCTTATCCTTCACCAATAGTATTCCAATTCCCAGCATTTATTTCCCTGCTTCTCAACTCAAAAGTTCCTGTAGTGACACAATGCCTATCAATAATGAATGGATAACACGTAACATCCATTTCCCCAATTTATGTTTAAAACACAACACCATAAAACAGAAGGGGGGGGTGCACCAAGCAATATTGAGCAATATTGTTCTGAAACAGCATTGATGCTTGCAAGATATTTAAACCCTGGAAACAATGGCCGTTTATTAAGCTTTGCTAAGGGTGTTTCCTGACACCCTGTTTATCGAGCGTTCATTAGGATTTGGAGATGATGGTTATTTAATGAGCGTACATTCTGACTTGTTTGAACGGAGGTTAGATGACCTGTGTAAAGCAAGTTTTATCCCACACATTGTAGTGCATTTCTCCATAACTTTCCGTGTTGCAAAAAGTCCAACCTTTTGAGGATTGTTGTACAAGACTTCCCAATTCATTGCCAGCGTGTGAATGAATTCCACCCCCTGAAAAACTCAGCCACCTGGAAGCACCCTTAATCTTCAGTTTGGCTTCTTCTGGTGTGCCCTATATCTGGGCCCCTTGTTAAGGCAGTCCACCTAACCAAACCAAACCAAACCTTTAAAGCCCTATACGGCTTAGGACCCTCGTACCTACAGGACCACCTCTCCTGGTATGTCCCATAGAGGAACTTACGGTCTTCAAATAAAAACATCCTGAAGGTCCCAGACCACAGAGAGGTTAGGCTGGCTTCAACTAGAGCCAGGGCTTTTTCGGCTGCGGTTCCAATCTGGTGGAACGCTCTGTCACAAGAGACTAGGGCCCTGTGGGACTTGACATCTTTCCACAGGGCCTGCAAAACAGAGCTGTTCCACCAGGACTTTGGTCAGGGCGCAGCCTGACTCCCTCCTTTGGCAATCTTCACAGAACTTTAGCTTAATGGTTGCCATCAATTTGATTTGAATTAATTTTATAATGAAATGTTATTTGTTATATAGATTTGTTCTTGCTGGTTATTTTATTATATTCTTTTGCTTAAAACACGTATCGCCCATGTCTTGCTTAAAACATGTATCGCGGTCGCAGAGTGTGTCGCAATCAGCTGCATTAAAACTCAATGCATCGTCAAATCGACAAACACTAAAACACCAATAGTATGCAAGCATTCACTAGTAGCAACAACTTCATCTAGTCCACCATCTTGTTCTCAGATGCCTGTGGGAAACCCACACGAAGGATCTGAACGCAATAGCTCTCTCCCTACTTGTGATTCCCAGAAACTAATATTCAGATACATACCACCATTGACAGTGAAAGTGGAATATAGCTATTATGGCTGATGGTCATTTTATAGCATGGAGCAAAGTGATTTTGATTGGCCAGCAGCTATCATGATGGGCCCTGGTGTGGTAGCAGAGGTGGACTGCTGCAGCACTCGTCAGCCACCATTAAAATTTCCCATAGTGCCTCAAGTAGCACTATGCTGGAGTCAGGGCATTGTGAGCCATAGAAATGGCAGCCATTAGTGCAAAGAGGAGCAGAGACATCACCTTGCCAACAAAGGTCCGAATAGTTAAAGCTATGGTTTTCCCAATAGTGATGTATGGAAGTGAGAGCTGGACCATAAAGAAGGCTGATCACCGAAAAATTGATGCTTTTGAATTACGGTGCTGGAGGAGACTTTTGAGAGTCCCATGGACTGCAAGAAGATCAAACCTACCCATTCTTAAGGAAATCAGCCCTGAGTGCTCACTGGAAGGACAGATCCTGAAGCTGAGGCTCCAATACTTTGGCCACTTCATGAGAAGAGAAGACTCCCTGGAAAAGACCCTGATGTTGGGAAAGATGGAGGGCACAAAGACAAGGGGACAACAGAGGACGAGATGGTTGGACAGTGTTCTCGAAGCTACGAACAAGGGTTTGACCGAGCTGTGGGAGGCAGTGGAAGACAGGAGTGCCTGGCGTGCTCTGGTCCATGGGGTCACAAAGAGTCGGATATGACTAAACGACTAAACAACAACAGTGCAAAGAGGACATTAAGTCCAAAAAGGTTGAGATCCCCAAAGTCCCCTCCATGGAATCAGTGGACCCAATCAGGTCTCAAGACAGATTTGGTACAGGGAACACACTATCACTCCACTTCCCAAATGCCGAGGGTGACCTTGAGATGGAGAATGAAATCAAGGAGGCATCCAAAGGAAGAAATGTTTTAGGAATGGGTGACTTCAACTACCCTCACAGAGATTCTGCAAATGTGTGTCCCAGTCATGATGAAGAGGTAAAATGTCCAGATACCCTATTTAAGTGGTTTCCAAACTCTTCTCCCTGTGGATCACTTGAAAATTACTTACTGTCTTGGAAGGCCACTTAATCTTCTTCTTCTTCTTCTTCTTCTTCTTCTTCTTCTTCTTCTTCTTCTTCTTCTTCTTCTTCTTCTTCTTCTTCCAGTTGTAGTAATTGTAATGCACTAGGCTAGATGCTGTATGATTCTTAATTGTAATAATTGCCCATTCTGGGCAGCTTCCAACAAAAATTAAACAAAAATTAAAAATACATCAAAATGTCACACATTAAAAACTTCCCTAAACAGGGAGGCCTTCAGATTTCTTCTAAATGTCAGGTAGTTGTTTATCTCTTTGACATCTGATGGGAGGGTGTTCCACAGGGCGGGCACCACTACCGAGAAGGCCCTCTGCCTGGTTCCCTGTAGTGAGGGAACCGCCAGAAGGCCCTCGGCGCTGAACCGGTTATATAACAATATTGTGTATATATATATATATATATATATATATATATATATATATATATAATATATATAAATTATTATATGCAATTATATATTGTATTTGAATGCGATAGAATTCCAGTGAAATAAAATGCAATATCAGAAATAAAAGAAGCAATAAAAAGACAATAAAAAACCCCGGTGTGGATGTTAATACGATGAATATGCTATCTCCGGTCTTCAACCACAAATCTACAGACACAGAATGGACCACTTGGATGAAGTTTATGGACCACTGATGGACCACTGCAAATTACAGTCTGAGAACCCCTGCTGTGCTCTAGAAGAGTCAATCACTGAATCGACTAGAAGGGAATTGACCCCGGACTTAATCTTAAAATATGCCCAGGACATAATGAGAGATCTACATCTTGCTGAGTCGATTGGGAACACTGACCATAGTGCTATCAAATTCAATATATATGTAAATGGACTATTGCCCAGAAAATGCAGCACAGTCACATTTGACTTCAAAAGAGGAAACTTCTATAAAAAAAATAAAATAAGGGGATTGATTAAAAAAAAAATAAAGTTGAAGTCAGGAGTGTCCAGTTTTTCAAGAATGCTTTAGAGTTCAGAGAAGCTCAGCTAGAATATACCATAGATCTGGGTCCCAGCACAGTTTATGAGAAGAGTCAATGAATCTATTAATGGAAGAAGCCTTCCTTTGGAAAATGAAAGACCTGCTGAAATAAAGAAAAGAATGGGCCTTCCCCCTCTCCTTCCTGCACATATTCCATCTGCCCACGTCTGCTTTAGAGGGGTTGAAGGAACTCCTAGAACAGCTATAAGGGGTAACACAGGGGAAGGACGCAGGTGGCGCTGTGGTCTAAGACACTGAGCCTAGGGCTTGCCAATCAGAAGGTCAGCGGTTCGAATCCCCGTGAAGAGGGTGAGCTTCCGTTGCTCAGTCCCTGCTCCTGCCAACCTAGCAGTTCGAAAGCAAGTCAAAGTGCAAGTAGATAAATAGGTACCACTCCGGCGGGAAGGTAAATGGCGTTTCCGTGCGCTGCTCTGATTTGCCAGAAGCAGCTTAGTCATGCTGGCCACATGACCCGGAAGCTGTACGCTGGCTCCCTCGGCCAATAAAGCGAGATGAGCGCCGCAACCCCAGAGTCGGCCATGACTGGATCTAACAGTCAGGGGTCCCTTTACCTTTAGGGGAAGGGGTGAAAAGAAAGTCTCTTGCACGAGGAAAAATCCCTGCACTGATGGAATAAGAGACTTAGTGACACATTGAATTCCACCCATAAAGACAAATAATAATAATAATAATAATAATAATAATAATAATAATAATAATAATAAAGTAAACATCAGAAGCAGGAAACCATATTTGGATGGCAAGGGAGGTAAAGGGAGATTGCAGAGAAGAGGTATGGATTCTTTACATTTGTCTTCACTGCAGAAGACAATGGAGGAGAAGCCTATAATGGCTAGCCATGCTTCCAGATCCCAGTTGTTTTGCCCCAATCCTACTTGTGGGCTTCCCACAGGCTTCTGGTTGGCCACTGTGAGCAGTGGCGTAGCGTGGGGGGTGCAGGGGGGGCCGGCCGCACCGGGCGCAACATCTGAGGGTTAGGGTTAGGGGGCGCAAATCCACGGGTTAGGGGGCGCAAATTACTTGCCCTGCCCCGGGTGCTGACAACCCATGCTACGCCACTGACTGTAAGAACAGGATGCTGGGCTAGACAGGCCATTGGCCTCATCCAGCAGGCTCATCTTATATTCTTACGTCCCCTCGATTGCAACTTCCGAGGAAATATGCTTGGGGAGCAGAGCTGCCGCAAAATAATTGAAATTCAAATGTTCACCCTTCCCTGATTCCGCCCCCTGATGGTCTCCTTTTTCCAATCGCCTCCTTCTCATTAATACTAATCAACCTCAATCCTTTCCTCGTGACATCACAATTATTCCCGCAGCCACCAATAATCACTTTATAAACACGGGATGTTGACCTCGCAGACATGGCATGCGAGAGAGGTTGCGGGCAGGATAGCCAAACGACACTGTCCTTCTCCTCCTCCGGTAATTAACTGCAGCAGAAAGGAGAACCAACCAACAAAAAGCTGCGCAGACTCACGCTTAAATAATATGCTTCTCGAGCCGCGTTGAGCACCAAAGAGCATCTTTGAGCCAATTAAGTCATTCCGGCTCCAAGTTGGCTCCTTACATAATTGTTCTACTTGGCAGTGTTTGGTTTTAATAGCTACTTGTATTGTTATTTTGAGGCTGCTTTCAGTTGGGTTTCCCCCGTTTCCCAAATACCTTTTTATTAGCGAAATAAACACAAGGCCTTTACGCTGACATGAGATTTGCAAAGTCTGAACTACGGTAATTTATTAGAAGAGGAACGTGCGGGTGGGGGGGGGGGGAGTTTAAACAGAAGATCAGAAGTTCTTCCCTGAGAATTAATTCCTGCTTTGCAGTCACTGGTTTCCTGCAAGTGCCTACGCTTATTCGGCTGGATGTTCTAAAGGGAGCTTTGCTCTGTCTTTTCTTCCCATCCTTGGCATGGCCTTGTCTGCTTTGCCTGGGGCTCGCTGGGAAGGGAATGTTGGTTCTGACATCGTGATAGCGTCTTTCTTTGAAAATTAATATTGGCTGTCTGGGGAAAAGGATGGAGTTCTGTTTCTGTTGGAGAGATGGGAAAGTAAGATATAAGGGGTGTTCACACATTACAGTCAACAAGGGTACCACCTGTGCGCACAAAACATTGAGCCATGCAAATTGACGAGTGCACACTCTAAACCACTGAGCCACTTGGGCTGCCCAGTCAAAAGGTCAGCAGTTCGAATCTGCACAACAGGGTGAGCTCCCATTGCTCTGTCCCAGCTCCTGCCAACCCTAGCAGTTTGAAAGCTTACCAGCGCAAGTAGATAAATAGGTACCCCTGCAGCGGGAAGGTAAACAGTGATTTCATGCGCACAGTCCTCCATGCACCAGCAGCAGTTTACTCATGCTGGCCCATAGCTGTCAACTTTTCCCTTTTCTTGTGAGGAATCCTATAAGGGAATTTCCCTTTTAAAAAGGAAAACGTTGACAGCTATGTGCTGGCCACATGACCTGGAAAACTGTCTGTGGACAAACGCCCGCTTCCTTGGTCTGAAAAGCGAGGTGAGTGCCACACCTCATAGTCACCTTTGACTGGATTTAACCATCGGGGGTCCTTTACCTTTCTGTACCTTACCTACAGATGTAGAGATGGCATGACCTGTGTTCAGTGTCACACCTGAGCAAGCCTATAATGAAAAGGGGTGCTGATTTGTTTGTTGGTTCTTTCTCCATAAAATTATGCAGGAAATGCATTGCAGAGAAAATAAAGTGTGTGTGTGTGTGTGTGTGTGTGTGTGTGTGAAGACTTGCTCCCTGAATCTGTCCTGCTGTGTTGAAGCTGAAACATACCTGCAGCTAAATTGTTTGCCTTCTCATCTCCCAGAAGCCTCTGCACCAGGAAGTAGGAAGATGTTGCTGCTTAGCTCTTTCAGAACACTCCCAACATTGCCTCATAGCCCCTCTGTACCTCCCTGCCAATCACTAGCCGTCTGTTTTTCCTTGCTTTGTCATCCTGTGGTATTCAGTGGTAATGAAATTCAAAATATTACAATGGAATGCACAGTACATTTAATTGCCTGCATTTCTTCCTTTGTTTTCAAGTTAAGTAATGGATAAGGAACTGCTTATTGTGTCGGAGATGAAAAGATGTAGCAAAATATTTGCTTAATTTTTTATTATTTTTTTTAAAAAAGCATTGAGAACACCTTTTGGCAAATTCTGGAATGTGCAAAGCAAGGCATTGCATGTATACTGCATGTGCCCTTATGGTGTGTGTGTGTGTCTGCGTGTGCATATATGTATATTTCCCTAAGACCTCTGAGTGCTTCCCCGTTCGGTGGGCAGCCGAGTCTTTGGTGATTCAGCCCACGCCACAAAACTCCCCTAACAAACAGGATTAAAATTCACTCCTTTCAACCAAGCTGGGCCTTTATTCCTCCCTTTTCATTGAGCTACATTTGTCTGATTTAACAAGATAAGATTTGAGTGCTGATGCAGCCCGTTGTTAATGCAGCGGCGGCGTCTGCCATGCCATCGACACTTCCGCACGAGACTGATGCATAAATCAGGTATTCAAAAAAAAAGAAGAAGAAGGGAAAAAATTAGATATGCAGCACACCGGTTTTATAGTCCCAGGCTCAGAAATTGAAATGGGCCAGATTAATGTATTATATCTTACACACTGTCCGAGTGAATCAACTTTAATATATTGAACAGATTCACAGAACAAGACTGTGTTATCTAAGGAGCACTCGGAAGAAGGGATTGACCCAGGGATTTGATTTGGTTCAGGTAGTTCATGTTGTACAGAGGCATTTGAATAGTATCACATAAAAATAAAATTTGTATTAGAAATCTCTCACATCATCCTCCGGCGGCTTCTCCTGAAGCTTTTCAGGTGGTATGTGCGTGTCAGAGAGAGAGAAAGAGATTCCTCAGAACTGTAACAACAACATAGACAATGTCCACAGTGCAATGGGTTTTAACATTTGCTACAAATGTCCCCTGGACATTGGGATACCTATTGGTGCTGCCAGTCTTTTCCCGATCCTGGGCATGCCAATGAATTTCCTTTTCAACTGGAATTGAAAACAGACATGGGCCATCTTCAAATCTCTAAAGGGACTGTCACATGGAGGATGGAGCCAGCTTGTTTTCTCTTGCACTGGGAGGTAGGACTCGGACCAATGAGCCAGTGTGGTGTAGTGGTTAAGAGCAGTAGACTCGTAATCTGGTGAACCGGGTTCGATTCCCCGCTCCTCCACCTGCAGCTGCTGGGTGACCTTGGGCTAGTCACACTTCTCTGAAGTCTCTCAGCCCCACTCACCTCACAGAGTGTTTGTTGTGGGGGAGGAAGGGAAAGGAGAATGTTAGCCGCTTTGAGATTCCTTCGGGTAGCGATAAAGCGGGATATCAAATCCAAACTCTTCTTCTATCAAATCCAATGGCTTCAAGTTGCAGGAAAGGAGATTCCGATTAACATCAGGAAGAACTTTCGAATAGTAAGAGCTGTTCAACAGTGGAACGGACTCCCTTGGGAGGTGGTGGACTTTTCTTCCTTGGAGGTTTATGAACAGAGGTTGGGTAGCCATCTGTCATGGATTTTTTTAGTTGAGATTTCTGCATTGCAGGGGGTTGAACTAGGTTAGCCTTGGGTTCCCTCCAGCTCTAAAATTCTATGATTCTATGACTTAAAACAGGCTTACTCACAGATATTTCTCCCTAGAGGATCCTGGGAAGTGTAGTTTGGCCAGGGGAACTAAGAATTTCTAATTCTAGTGTGATCTGTAGACAAGAGTTTCAAAAAGCATGGGGGGAAATACAGAGAATACTTCACAAAACAGTGCCCTAAAATACATACCTGGACTTGTTTTGATTGGATATTTAAGTTATAATTAGAAAAATATTAATAATTATTCATAAATGACTCAGCTTATAAGAAGTAAATAAGGAGGCCAAATACAGGATAAAGGAAGTCTTTTATTTGGTTGTTTGTATTGTTGTATGTTATGCTTATTGTATGTTATGTTCATGTTTAGTGAGGGTGGATTTCTGTATTTGGGGGGGTGGGGGGTTTATGTTATGTTGTAAATAAAATAAAATAAAATAAAATTTTAATAAGAATTTCTAATTCTAAATACTCCCCCAAGGTTCAATACTTTATCTGGAAAAGGTGAACTGTTTACCAGTCATCATGACTGACCACGAACCAGAGTTGGACAAAATCATAGTGGAGATGGCTATTGACAAGTGCTAGGCATGTTGGTTGTGATCTGCCTTCACGGCCAGAGGCAATAATACTTCTGAATACCAGTCACTGGAAACAGCAGAAGGGGATAGGAGTGCTCTAGTGCTTGAATCCTGTTTCCCAAAGGCATCTGGTTGGCCACTGTGAGAAAAAGGATGCGGGTAGTGATGGACCACTGGCTTGATTCAGCAGGTTCTCCTTATGTTCATCACCATCTTTCTTATATCCCACCCTCCCACCCGCAAGATCCCTGGGCAGTTTTTTAATGTCCCAAATTACTAAAGTAATTGTTAAATTAATCACCTTAGAGTCTTGGATCTGCTTTGGGCTTTACGAAGTCCCTTCTACGTTCGGGAAGATGTGCTACTTGACTGCAGTTATCAGAGACAATGCCTTTTTGTGGTAGTCCCATTCCCTCCCCAGGGAAATATGCACGGGCCCTTTGATGTTGACTTTTGGAGAGAATTTTGAAGACTTTTTAATTTCAGTTAACATCAGGCAGATGTGCTGGTTCTTGTGTTTTAATTCTCGCTACTCCATTAATTAGAGGACTGTTTGGAAAACTGGCTTTAAGTGATTTTTACAAATGAATTCCTACTAATAATAGTAGCGATACTGTTTGTAGGAGTTGGGCACACAAGCATCAAGGTATAAAAAGCATTGCCCTCGCTTACATATCTCACTCTCTTTATATTAGCTCCTCTTTCATCCATCTCTTTGTCAGGGGACGTGATTCTCTCCTCCTCTCCCTAACAAAAGAATGACAGATATCAATTATTCCGAATTGTATTGGAAACAATTAGGACAATCCAAGAGTCATTGCATCCCAAGCAATTGGGCTTTTCTATTTAGCAGTCTGGAAAGAGCACATTTTAAAGCACAGGCGCAGTTATTCCGATGCATTAAGTATAAGTCTTTAATGCAGCAGAGTCTGTATCTTCCATCTGTTCCATCAATTAAACTGTACATTGATCTATGAAGTTATTAGCAAGTGCCGAAGTTCCAAATAATCTGCTTTGCCGCTAAAGGAAATCCTAGTTGTTGTGGGTTTGTTTATTTCTTTCAAAGTGTGTGTGTGGGGAACCAGAAACAGGATATATTATAGCACCTCCTTCGAAGGCTGGCTAGGATTGTACAGATTCACAAAGGCTTACCTTTCCCCCCTCAACAAATTGCACCATTATAAATTAACTTTGCTCTAGCGTATGCATATGTAATGGAAAAATGAGATTTAGGCTGGCCATGTAAGGATTCCCTCTCTCTCTCTCTCTGTCTTACACACACACACACACACACACACACACACACTGGAAATGCATCATGGAACAAGGACAAAAGGAGATGTAGATCTGCATAACATTTGCATATGCTAATTTATAGGTACAGATGCAATTTTAGAAATTAATTACTATGATTTGCATAGAAATACAACAGAGCTCAGCATAGTAAGGGAATATTGTGAGCAGGTAACCTGCTGTCCAGAATTGGTTCATGGGTTGGGGCCGAGGAGCTATGCTAATTTACTGGCAGGTGGGGTGCTGCTGCTTGCTGGAAGGGAGAGGAGGAGTAGGGAGTTGGTGGAGAGTCCAGTGTGGTGCAGACACACTGGCATAGCCAATCCAGTGCTCCTGCCAATGGGTTTGCACTGTGTCAACTTCCCCGCTACCTCCCCCTCTCCTTCCTGGTCAGTGACAGTGACCCATCTGCTGGGAAGCTAACACAGAGCTCTCACCCCGACAGCTGCTTCTCTTGCTGTTCAAGTGCTAATGTTTGAGAGGCAACCTCAAAGCTTCTTATGGTACTTTATCCTTCAATTGGACACAGACCATATAGGCCTTCAAATATAGGGATTGACCAGTCAAGTTTGACGTTGATACCTGGAAAGTTTCTGGAACAGGTAATTAAATGGTCAGTCTGTGAGCACTTAGAAAAGGATGCTGTGATTACTAAGATACAGCATGGATTTCTCAAAATCAAGCCATGCCTGATGAATCCCATTTTTTAATATAGAGTTACAAGTTTGGTAGATCAGGGGAACCTGTGCCTAGAGTGGACCTGTGCCTAGAAGGTGTGAGACAAAAAGGTCCATGTGGATTGCCCTTAAGACAAAGAAAAGAGACATAATTTTGGTTGCAAAGGTCGAAGAGGAGGAACCTTCCAGAGGGCTTGGGAGAGAAGGGTCAGCTTGGATGCAGATGAGGAGATGGGAGAGGCATTCCTCGTCTTATAAAGGCGAAGGAGAGGGGGGGCGGAGAGAGAACATGCTCACTCAGAGCCAAGGAAGAGAAGCAATTGCTTCCTGTTGGAGCAGAGCGGGTGAGGCAGGCTAAATTTCACATGCTGATTTCGGAATAAACAGCCGCATCTGTGGCAGTACCCAGTTTCCAGAATTGGCCGAGGGGGGTTTACAGGAAGACGGTCCCAAATGAGTCCTGTCTGCAGTTTTCTTTTCCCTGCTTGTTCATCTCACGCCCTCTGCAATAAGCAATCTTGAAATTTTCCAGTATGGAAAACCGTCGGCAGAAGTGTTTACATTATGACAAAAACACCTGGTTCCGAGAGATTGCAACGAGCCTTCGCACCTCCCCTCTGTTCTCTCTCTCTCTCTCTCTCTCTCTCTCTCTCTCTCTCTCTCTCTCTCCAGTGCCTTTGAAGAGTGGGTGCTGTCGAGGGATGTGATTCAGCATTCTCTGAAGCTTGTTAATTTTGTGTGTGTGTGCGTGCGTGCATCTAGAGAGTATTTCTAATGTGCTCACCTGAACAGCAGGTGTCTCTTATGTGCCTGCTTTAAATATAGCGCTTTGCTAGCATGACTCGTAAAAGGTAATCACTACACATTTTTAGAGTGCTGCTCAGAAATCACATAATGGCATCCTACTGGGAAGAAGTGCTTATGCTACTGCCGTGTTAGTCCCCTATAACCAAGATGTGTGTGTGTGTGCATGTGTGTTTGTGTGTGTGGCCAGGGACAGACTAAGAAAAAGACTACTGGCTGTTGTTGTTTTTTAAGGGAAAAAATAGTGATTATCTTCTCCTCCACTTTGGATCCGAAATTCTGGTTGCTGGGTGTGGTCTGCAAGGACTCAAGACCCCATACTGCTGCCAAAGTGCTGGCCCCATCAGGAAGAATGGGGCTTTGGCTACATAAGCACCATACATATAAATCACCATTATACCACTTTAAACCATCATGGCTTCCCTCCAAAGCATTCTGTGAGCTGTACAGTGGTACCTTGGTTCTCAAACTTAATCCGTTCCGGAAGTCTATTCCAAAACCAACGTGTTCCAAAACCAAGGTGCGCTTTCCCAAAGAAAGTAATGCAAAACGGATTAATCCGTTCCAGACTTTTTCAAACAACCCCTAAAACAACAATTTAACATGAATTTTACTATCTTACGAGACCATTGATCTATAAAATGAAAGCAATAATGTACTGTATTATAAAATAAATAAAACAGTATTGTAGAGGATAAAAAAATAAAATTAAAAAAATTTCTTACCTGCACTGATGATAGTCATTGTTTGGATGGGGGGCTTTTATCCATTTCTACAGTCACACAATCAATCAATCAATCAGTAGCTGAACTGGGATCCACACAGTCAGAAAAACAAATTAACTGAAAAATCCTCAAAACAAAAAATGCAAAATAAATAGCAAAAACAAAAGCACCAAATATTATCTCCAAATATCACCTTAGTACCCTGCAATCAGAAACGGAAGGATTGAATTACAGTGTGGGGACGGGACGGAAATTAGCAGTGCAACAGGAAACACAGGGGATGCAAATTAGCACCGCAACAGGAAACACAGGGGGACTCAAAACGGAGTATGTTTGGTTTCCGTGGCAAAGTTTGAAAATTGGAACACCAACTTCCGGTTTTGCAGCGTTCGAGCTCCAAGTTGTTAGTGAACTAAGCTGTTTGAAAACTGAGGTACCCCTGTAGTTTATTACAGGGGCTGATCCCTATTCCTCTCACAGAGCTACAATTCCTGGAGTGGGTTATCCATCGATCTCTCTTCCCAGAGAACTCTAGGAATCTGTTATGTACTGAGTTGAATAGGATCCAAACTGCAGCAGTCTGATTGGTCCTGGAACAATAGGATCCAAATTGCAGCAGACTGATTGGTCCTAGAACAATAGGATTCAGAATGCAGCAGTCTGATTGGTCCTAGAACAATGCAGCAGTATGATTGGTTGGCAGGAACCACCCAATCATGCTCCAGATATAAGTGAATCCACAACCTGATTGGCTTACAGTAGAATTCCGGAATTAGCCAATCATGTGCAGCCCATTGTGTAAATAATATATATAAAGCAGATACTTTGAGGGGACATTCACTCATTCCTCCTCACCACTATGAGCTGAATAAAGAGCATGAAATCACTTTGCGACCCTGAGTATATTTCAGAATCGCAGCTCTGTTGGAGGCATAGGGGTCTCCTAACAACTCTCAGAACCCTTGACAAACTACAGCTCCCAGAATGCTTTGGGGGAAGCCATGATTGCTTAAAGTGGTACCATGCTGCTGTAAATGTTTGGAGTTAATGGGACCTTAGGTAAATGACTTCCCATTGCCTCAAAGCTTTTGAAGATGAAGACAGATGCACCTTTGAAAGGCAGCTCTTTTAGGCATTTTTCTACTGTCAAAACATGCTTCTTGGGGTTAGAAAAGCAAACAAGAAAAAAGAGTTATGCAGGGATCTTTAAAAAGAAAATTAATTTATTTTTCCATAATCGGATAGGTACACATACATATTTTAACTGAAATAATAGCGAGAGAGAGAGAAATGAAAGAAGGCCAACAAACCGTGACTACCATGTCAGGGAATGAATATGCTGTTGACATAAATTTAAACATTTTCATTTTTCCTTTCTTTTGTATATTCTTACAGGAGATTTGGGATCCAAAGTGTCAGCATCCGTCAACAGTGTTAGGTTGGCAGGCATCAGGCACTTCAAAAGCTGGCGTAATTTGCTAGAACAGTCTGGATATCATTAGCATCATTTGCAATAAAAAACAAAACTTTGCCAAGCCTTTATTTTTTTAAATGTATTTCTTCATTTGTCCCCGACTCAACAGTATTTTACACTGTAAGATTTCCATAATGATTAGAAACCTGGCTGCAACTTTCTTCTCTGAGGATGACTTGTGCTATGTTAAGATGACAGGTACCCTTGCTATCACAAACCACTTCTCCCCTCTTCTTGATCCTGTGAACAAAAAATTGTAAGGTAAAGTATGAAGATCAGGCTTCAGGTGCGAAGAAGGACCAGTTCCTTGGCTGTTCTGGGAGACTGGGGCTGCATTCACATGATACTTTATTCCACTTTCCAGATGTTTCCCTAACTGCTAATTTTCTCAACATATTTGATATTTCACATGACTTAAAAGCAACTTCCAGAAATACAGAGGAATGGAACAGAAGGCTGTGTCTCCTGATGTTTCCCCAGCGGTTAATTTCTACATTATACCTCAGTTTTCACATGACATGCCACATCCGGAAATATAGCAAGTTTAGGGCTCATTTCCATGTTATTTGCTTGCAGGGAGGAAAGTCCATTTGCAAATAACACAGAAATAAGCACTAAACTCGCTCTATGTTGTGCTATAGTTCTGGAATGGGCTTTTCCATCGTGTGAAAGCACAAACATAATGCAGATATCAAAAGGGAAATGTCAGGAAAGCAGAATAAACTGCTATGTGAAAGCAGCCCAGGTCCATCAATGGTCACCTGACAGCATCAGGGCTGCACCATTGGCTCAGCTACTTTTGGACCCTCCTTTGTTTCCGTCCCAACTGGTCATTGCATGGACAGGTGGAGTCCCCCAAACCCTTGGCGGCCCCCGTGTAGAATAACGACTGAAGAGAATGTGCTATGGGATTAAAATTGGCCACAACTTTATTGTGTTTCAGATGTGGGTAGACCTTGGCTCAGGCATTGGGCATTTATCCCTCCCTGTCCCCCGCCGGGGATCAGGGGAACATCAGGGTTATCCAGTGGGTGGGTGGCTCTGGAGAAAACATGTTCAAGCAGAGAGAGCCCGCCCCCATTACGCCACCGTCATAGGGGAGAGCAATGCCAACCACTAGGAGTACGGTCAAAGCCTCCCCTCAAAACAACCCCTTTAACGGGGAACCTTGGTATTGCCACCGCAAAGAGGAGGGGGTGTGGGTCACCGCTACACACCCACCCCCATTTAGGGAAGATAGACTAAAGGATTGCACAACTACACAAAGTGCGCCCCCTATTTAATGTGGGGAGCGGTCATTATAATAATTATTAATTAACTTTAAGAATTGGTGCCTGAGTTTGCTTTCTGCCTTTAGTGGGAGAGCTGAGTTCTACCAATGCAAGACAACTTTGAGCTCCTCATTTCAGTTTGGAAAGGAATTCTCAGGGTCAGTTTGCTGAATAAATTGCTCAGCAGATCTCAGGATCAATTTGCTGAGTGAATCTCTTTAGGTGAGATTCCTGCTTTGCAAGGGGTTGGACTAGATGACTCTTGGCACCCTTCCAACTCTAATATCCTACGATTCTATGAGTGATTTTAATATGAAAGCAAACATTCCCATTGCTGCCTTGGACAACTGTTCTCTGTGTCAGGAGTTCAGCCTACACTCGAGTAGGACCCTGGTAGAGACGCATGCCCGACTGGCATGTTCCCTCCCTCCTGGTCGATCGTTCCGGAGCTTCATAAGCTTTCTTCTGCCCGAACATCATAGCGACCAATGCCAGCCGACACCGGCACACTTAGGGATCTGCAGAGTCTTCGCACCATTGCGTGACAGAAACCCCAGCAACTCAGCATTTTGGCTAATCTACTTTATTTACATATAAACACACACAGAGCACTGCAACATGGCTCCCTCTCTCTCTAGCATCAGACAGCAAGGAGAAAAAGAACAAAGGACAATAGTCTCACTTTGCAGATCACAGCAACACAAACATCCTGTCTCTGTCACTTCCCACTTTGTGGAGTCAAAACATATACCGTCATGTGATAGACAACAATCCTATGACTGCAATCATGGAACAGGAATTCTAACACTCTGGACATTAATGAGGATATGCCTTTTTGGGATGCACTGGGGGGTGGAAGCATACATTAATACGCACCCTAGGAAGGGGTTGTCTTAAATGACGTTTTCATCATTTTTCATTATAGCTTTAGTCCTGAACCATGGCACATTTGATCAAAATAGGCCTCCATTTGATTTTAAATTACAATTTTTCAGTAAACAAACATGGACATTTTAAATCCTTAAATTCCTAGCAATCCCACTGGATTTACTTTCTTCTTCTTCGGCGATCACTTGTAGCCGAGTAAGATTGTCTTCCATGAACACGGTCTTAACAGTGAGTCTGTAAGTGACTATGGAGGCCAATTCTGGATCCACACGTCCTTCCACAGTGGGGCCTGGGCAGGAGTTGATCATGGTGAGGGTTTGCCAAGTGTGCCTTCCTCTTAGCACGTTTCTCCCTTTCGTCCTGAGTTCGGTCTTCTTCAAAGTCCATGACACCTTTGGTAAGGGCTATTCTCCAACTGGAGCACTCACAGGCCAGTGTTTCCCAGTTATCAGCCCAAACTCTATTTATTATCTTCATCACCACGATCCTACATATTGTCAAAGGGAAACTCCCCACCAGGGTAGAAATCATATATCCAACAGCTCTTTAATCTGAATAGGCCAAAAGCAAAGAGTAAGGTTACCATAACTTCCATCATAGAGCTTCAATATGCTGATGACAACATACTGGATTTACTACATGTGGGAAGGAAACCAATGTCCCAGCTAGCACAAGAGACCAAAGGCATATTGTGGATTATCATGTACAGAAAAGCACCATTTCATATGTCTTCTTCAATTGGGCTTGGTTAAAAGAAAACCTGTATTTTGCGTAGGTTACCACTATCCCCATTTTAGAGACCATAGGTTGGTAAGATGAGGCTGAGAAATCATGTTTTCCTGAAAACCAGTCACTAAATTCATAGCTGAAGTGGTTTAGATTTGAACCGGAGACCCTCCCAGCTCATGGCTGATGCACTTATAACCACCTCATTGTACCAGCCTTTGCACAGATACTGCAAAAGAGATGATCAGTAGGTCCTGCAGGTGTGCTTCATATAACTCCTAATACCTTTTAGTTCTATCCATCAAAAGCCTAGCCTGGAGTTGAGTTTGTCTGTGGCAGTGTCATCTCTCTGCCATTTCCTGAATTTATTTCAAGGCTCTCAGACCAGCAGCTGAATAGTTTGTGCTTCTGATGGCTAAAGACACCATTATGTCAAAGACAGAGAGAGAATTAGCAGGCCCACTTGTTACAGACCAGGCTGCGGGACAGCTTTCATCTCCGAGGGTTTCAGCTCAAAGACGCAAGCGTTGGCTAATAAATGTCGGGCCAAGGGCTATGTTAGTTCCAGTTTATTCTTCCACAGCTTTGTTTTCCTTTCAGTGCGTAGGCATTAAAGGCTGGGGCTGAAGCCTTGATAA
Source organism: Podarcis tiliguerta (assembly GCF_965153285.1). Classification (NCBI taxonomy): domain Eukaryota; kingdom Metazoa; phylum Chordata; class Lepidosauria; order Squamata; family Lacertidae; genus Podarcis; species Podarcis tiliguerta. The sequence continues at coordinate 9,561,604 of NC_139536.1, read as the reverse complement.
TTCTTTTTTTTTTTTAATCCAAAGTCATATCCTGAGCTACAGTAAAGCAACTGTTTCCACACACACACACACACACCACTATTTTTAAGAATTAGAAGGAACCAAATGGTTAATGTGGTCTAAACAGAAGGCAGGAACGAGCTGCTAATTAGACAGTCCATTTCGCTAGAGCCCCTTCTAATAAATGACACCAAACGTAGGCTCACACATATTTGTTTATTTTTCATTCCAAAAATGTTGTTTGGACTATGCAGACCCTGAATGTGCTTTACTGAAGGGTCCGTGCTATATCCGGAAAATGCTGAAGGAGCTGCTGAATGGTTGGGTTTCTAATATGCAACCCGCATGAACATAAGAACATAGGAAGTGGTGGCTGGATCAGGCCAATGGCCCACCTAGTCCAGCATCTTGTTCTCACAGTGGCACAAGAGCCCTCTCCCTTCCGGTGGTTTCCAACAACCATTATTCAGAAGCCTTGTTGCCTCTGACCATGGAGGTAGAGCTTAGCCTTTGATAGCCCTCTCCTCCATGAATTGGTCGAATCCTCTTTTCAAGCCAACCAAGTTGGTGGCCATCATGTGATGGCCTGGGACTCGGGCTCGGACTCGGAACCGGAGAAGTCTCGGTTCGCACTGGATCCTCTGCCTCAGGCGGCATCTGAACCGAGTCTGGGGCCTGATTCTGAACATGATTCTATAAAGAAGGCTGATCGTCGAAGAATTGATGCTTTTGAATTATGGTGCTGGAGGAAACTCTTGAGAGTCCCATGGACTGCAAGAAGATCAAACCTATCCATTCTGAAGGAAATCAGTCCTGAGTGCTCACTGGAAGGACAGATCCTGAAGCTGAGGCTCCAATATTTTGGCCACCTCATGAGAAGAGAAGACTCCCTGGAAAAGACCCTGATGTTGGGAAAGACGGAGGGCACAAGGAGAAGGGGACGACAGAGGATGAGATGGTTGGACTCCCAGACTGCAGTCTCTTCCAGCCCTACCTAGCGATGTCACTGGGGATTGAATCTTGGGACCTTCTGCATGCAAAACAGCTGTTTTGCTGCTGCGCTATGGTCCTTCCCCAGGTTGGGGGTCAGACTTGATGACCTGTGGGGATCCCTGTCGCCTCCAAGTCTCTGATATGCACGTGCTTCATGCATCTCTGCCCAGGGCTGGAGCATAATAACAGCAGCTCCTACTGCTGTGGTTGTCAGAAACCGGTAGCCTATGCCAGGTCGCTTCACATGCGCTAGCGACAAATCTTCTGCCGGGGAAATTAGAAAAGGACCTTGCCACTTTAACAAGGCCCACAGTTTGTGCTCCTCTGAGCTTTGTGGAATTAGTAAAGCAGCATGAAAGACTTGATTTTCATTTTATGTTGTGCTTGTGAGGCATTAACATGATGTTCTAACACTTGTAAATGAGCACAGCCCTCGCCTAATCTGTCATTTTAATGCCTTATAGATTTTATTTCACTGTGTGTTGTACCAGATTCTCAATAATAATAATCAACTGCTTTGTTGTTCTTTCGCAGAAATTAAATTTTCGGTAGTGAGTGTGCAACTAATAAAAGATGTTGCTTGAGGAAACAAAAAATAAATATGATGAATCATAAAAGTTGTGGGAGGGAGGCAGGCAGAGTTGTTCATATATGAAAGACAATTACTGAACCAGTGGTAAATTCATCTGATTCACATATTGTCAACAGCTTAATAACTCTCGGGAAGGACTTAGCCGGAGTAATTTCTCTGTTTGCATCAGCAGCTGTGTTCGCAGACCTGCTTCCCGGCGGACGACGAAGATACATCCTGTTGACATATTTAAAGAAATATATGTATATGCAAGAATAACAAGTACCCTGGGAAATTATGTGGTTTTTCTTTCCTACACCTTAGGAAGAAAGGGGGGGGGGAGAGAAAAGAAAGAAACCTTTCCTCCACTTGAATCACATCGACAATCTTGGAGGCTTGTTTTCACAAGTGCTTAATTTAATAACTTCTAACCTTGCTCTATCCTCTTAATGTTTGTTCTTAGGACTTGCTACTACTCAGCGGTTCTTTTTCTCAGCATAGAATTAGCAGGGCTTAATCCTACCTGCAGTCATTTGCTCCCCATTCTCTTCCCCGATTCCCAGATCTGTGGGGACCTGGTGGGGCTTGCCTTTGGATTGTAACTTGCGTAAGGTAAAGGTAAAGGACCCCTGGACTGTTAAGTCCTGTCAAAGGCGACTATGGGGTTGTGGCGGTCTGCCATGGATGTTTTAGCTGAGATTCCAGCACTGCATGGGGGTTGGACTAGATGACGCTTGAGGTCCCTTCCAACTCTATGATTTTATGACAGGTCAGTAGATTCCCCACCTTCCCCTGCCCCACGATTTCCTAAAACTAGGAGGGGGTTGAAAAGGGAAGAGCAGCTACGACTTTTGTGCAGAAATCTCAGGTTGCGAGTACACAACCCATCAGAGCCGAGGGTATATAAGCCGGAAGAGTGGAGAAGTTCTCCTGTTGCTGCAACTGCTCCATAGGGTCCAGACCTCCTGTGGACAGCTGCCTTGAGGCTAGAAGTTGTCTGTGTTTATCCAGTCCACAGTGGAAGTTGCTGTAAGTGTTTCTGATGCCAATAAAGAGTCAACTATCTGTCTGTGTTTTCCTTATCTGGGTTGGGTTGTTGACATAATTCCAGAATGGCTCCTCTGCCCCCCCCCCTTTCATTCAGAACTCAGAGCAATAATGCTTTTGAACATGGAGCTTCCAGGAAACTATCAGGGCTTTAAAACACCCACCCACCACCTCATGAATTTGTCCAATCATTTCTCAAAGCCATCTAAAAGTCATGGTGGCTGCCATATCTCATAGTCTGCTAATGCCATAGTCCTGCACACTCCAGCCCTCTTTATTTTTTTTCTACACCCCTTCATATTTCAAAGAAAGCAGTTTTCAACATCCTGAAATATGAAAACTAAAAGATAAGCATATAGGGGAGGAAACACAACCCACTAAGATTTCGTATTTCACGTTTTCAGGAAAAGGAAGATGACCTTGTGTGGGTCTCTGTGTTTCAATTCCTGCCCAGGGATGAGGTGGTGATGAGGTTGGTGCTGTGTTTGCACATTAATGGAGACAATCCAGTGTTCCCACTGATGTGGCTGCGTATAAATAATAAAATTATTATTATTATGTTCCTGCGTTGCATCAGCCTCCTTCCCCTCGCCCTCCCAGGAAGCAGCTGCATGTCCAAACCTTGTATTCCTCCCATGATTAAACAGGGCTCCTATTGTGTTCTGACGTTAATTTCAAGAGTTTGCAGCAACGGTGAAACCAATGCACCTGTGTCCTTTGGTTAACGTGTCAGCAACTGTATGTCTTTGTCTGGAAACGCAAGGGTCAGGGCTTTTTTTCAGCCATAACTCACCAGAACTCAGTTCTAGCACCTCTCAGGTGGGTGCCATTGCCGTTATGAGAGAACAAGGGAACCTCTTTTTCTAGAAAAATAGTGCCGGCGGGTGGCGCTGTGGGTTAAGCCACAGAGCCTTGGGCTTGCTGATCAGAAGGTCGGTGGTTTGAATCCTCGTGACGGGGTGAGCTCCCGTTGCTCAGTCTCTGCTCCTGCCAACCTAGCAGTTCGAAAGCACGTCAAAGTGCAAGTAGATAAATAGGTACCGCTCCGGCGGGAAGGTAAATGGTGTTTCCGTGCGCTGCTCTGATTTGCCAGAAGCGGCTTAGTCATGCTGGCCACATGACCCGGAAGCTGTCTGTGGACAAATGGCAGCTCCTTGGCCAGTAAAGCGAGATGAGCGCCGCAACTCCAGAGTTGGCCATGAATGGACCTAATGGTCAGGGGTCCCTTTACGTTTACTAGAATCTGAAGCCCCTTTCTGTTTGAGGAAGGAGCTCAAGCTCACAACCTCCTGCTTCACGAATAGCATCTTAACTTTGGGACTCCTCTTGTTATTTGAGTAATAAAAAGGTGGGCAACACCTGCTCAGTATGGGAAATAGTTGGAGGCGAAACTTCTAATGGATGTCATCCGGAGAGAAAACGTCGTCCAATCCAGTGGACACTGAGAACCTCAGGCTGGTCGGATGTCTCTCCCGTGGTCTAATCTGGCTTCTGCCAGTGGCCTACTGGGCGCCCTTGGGGGATTTTGTCAAATCCCCTACTTGTCAAATTGGGATAATAATGCTTCCGTAACCAACAGGGGTGTTGCAAGAATTAATGTGCAGCATACAAATAGCCCAATTAAGTCTTGGGCATGGAGCAATGTCAGATCCGGAAATAGTCTCAGAACAGTGATTATATGGACAATTACATTTCTCACTCAGTGCCACAGGTCTCCTGCTCCCTCCCTGAAACAAAACTGTTTTGAGGGGGGGAACAGAGCTCACCTGATTGGGTCTTCTTAGGCTGTTTCCCACCAGTATACAGAGCAAAAGGCCTTGTGCTGGAACTCTGGAATAGCCGGACATGTTTTTCTCTTGGCTTCTGTCCAAAGTCCTGAACCAGTCTTGTGTGGTTGGTAGAACATCAGGTTCAAGCAAAGAAGAACCATCCTTAGCCATGTAGCTACAAATTAGTCACAGGAGAAACATAGGAAGTTGCCTCATACTGAGTCAGGTCACTGCTCCATGTAGCTCAGAATTGTCTGCACTGAATGGGTTTCAGGCAGGGGCAGTTTTGTCTAAGCAAGAATGCTTTTAAGGTAAAGGTAAAGGAACCCCTGACCGTTAGGTCCAGTCATGGCCGACTCTGGAATTGCGGCTCTCATCTCGCTTTATTGGCTGTGGGAACTGGCGTACAGCTTCCGGGTTATGTGGCCAGCATGACTAAGCCGCTTCTGGCAAATCAGAGCAAATTCTGGAGAACCAGAGCAGCACACGGAAATGCCATTTACCTTCCTGCCGGAGTGGTACCTATTTATCTACTTGCACTTGACGTGCTTTCAAACTGCTAGGTTGGCAGGAGCCGGGACCGAGCAACGGGACCTCACCCCGTCATGGGGATTCGAACCACCGACCTTCTGATTGGCAAGTCCTAGGCTCTGTGGTTTAACCCACAGCACTACCCGCGTCCCAAGAATGCTTTTAGCAGGCACCAAACAGAGCACAGTAAAGGCACCTGCTTGATCTCAATATGCAGGGAGTTCCAAAGTACAGCTGCTGCCACACTAAGCAATCTAATTCTTACAAATGCTAATATGATGCATGTTTGTATGTTGCTACTTTCACCAATATTAGCACCAATATGCACATTTTACCCTAGTATGCACAGTTTTGGACAGATTACGTGGCAGGAGAGCTGTACTGCAAAAATCTGGCAAGTGCAAATTTCAAAGGCTGCCTATTTGTCCGTTTGCATATTGTTTCAGAAAGTGGAAATTATGTAGGTTTGTCCCTACATGCAAACTTAGTCAAATTTCACCCCCACCTGTAGCAGGGTTATTGCACAGCGCTGTGCATATCTGTTTGGAAATGAGCTCCATTGGAGTGGGTGGCCTTTGTTGTTGTTTAGTCATTTAGCCGTGTCCGACTCTTCGTGACCCCATGGACCAGAGCACGCCAGGCACTCCTGTCTTCCACTGCCTCCCGCAGTTTGGTCAAACTCATGTTTGCAGCTTCGAGAACACTGTCCAAGCATCTCGTCCTCTGTTGTCCCCTTCTCCTTGTGCCTTCAATCTTTCCCAACATCAGGGTCTTTCCCAGGGAGTCTTCTCTTCTCATGAGGTGGCCAAAGTATTGGAGTCTCAGCTTCATGAGCTGTCCTTCCAGTGAGCACCCAGGGCTGATTTCCTTCAGAATGGATAGGTTTGATCTTCTTGCAGTTCATGGGACTCTCAAGAGTCTCCTCCAGCACCATAATTTAAAAGCATCAATTCTTTGGCCTTCTTTATGGTCCAGCTCTCACTTCCATACATCACTACTGGGAAAACCATAGCTTTTACTATACGGACCTTAAGGGTGGCCTTACTCCCAGGTAAAAATAAGACTGGGATGGAAGCTTTTGTATTACTTTTGGGTACCTCAGGGTAGAAACACGCTCACTCCCTTTTCCAGACTTCCACAATGGGAAATTGCTAGAGATGAAAACAAAATTCAATTACCTTGCGAGTTTTGATAAGGTTTTGACTGGGGAGCAGGGGAAACGTTTGCAAATACATCCCATATGTTGGGTTTTTATTTTGTTTTTTGTTTGGTTTAACCATCGCTGACATCTATTTTTCTCCTCTCTCCCTCTCTTTCACTCTCAGAGCAGCAAGTGAGAGACACTCATCCCCAGGTAAGCATATGCAGCTGTCCTGCTTGGCTAAGCATTTATTTATTTTTATTACATTTATGTTTAAATATATAAGGATCATTAGCAGGACAAGGTGACACCGCCAGGTATTTTGACTGCCTCTGGGCATTTCACCACTGACACCTGGTGTTGCATTCCTTTTGGAAGTGACCCAAATTATCGCAAAAAGTCTGGAGTTCATGGACCGGCAGACCTGCCTGCTCCAAACTAAGATATTACTATGTGCTTCTGCAAACCTTCTCCAAGCTGTATCAGCAGCAGTAGTGGTAGAAAAAAAATTGCTATCAACAGAATAAAGGTACAAATTACCTTGGCTATGTCCTGCAGTCTACAGCCTGGATAGCTCAGTCAGTTAGAGAGTGGTGCTGATAATGTCAAGGTTGCAGGTTCAATCCCTGAATGGGACGGCTGCATATTCCTGCTTTGCTGGGGGTTGGACTGGATGATCCTCAAGGTCCTTTCTAACTCTACATTTCTATGATCTATGGCCTCCTGAGGGCCACATGCTGGTGGGAATCAAGGTCGGAGGCAAAATGGACAGAGCAACCACTGTAAATTTTGCCTTGGGGCGGTGGCTGGTTTCTCTTTGCACTTGCACACTCCCCTCTGCCCAAGGAAACAAGAGGGGTTATCAGATCAGGGACATGTTCCAAGCTAGGCAAAAATACCCTCAAGGGGAGAGGGGGCACAATGCAGAGCCTGTGAGGAGGTGTCCTGGAGAGACGAGGCATGTCAGGGACTGGTTAGACGGAGAAGAAGAAGAGTTTGGATTTGATATCCCGCTTTATCACTACCCGAAGGAGTCTCAAAGTGGCTAACATTCTCCTTTCCCTTCCTCCCCCACAACAAACACTCTGTGAGGTGAGTGGGGCTGAGAGGCTTCAGAGAAGTATGACTAGCCCAAGGTCACCCAGCAGCTGCATGTGGAGGAGCGGGGATGTGAACCCGGTTCACCGGATTACGAGTCACCGCTCTTAACCACTACGCCACACTGGAGGAATGGTGGGAGGAACCAGGTGGGGAACCCCTGGCGAAAGAATGATGAGAGCCAGGGGATTGGCTCTGAGCCCCTAAACTGCTAGTTGGAAGAGAGAGATGGAGAAGTGGGGAGGAATTGTGATTGTATAAGACACGGGTGGCGCTGTGGGTTAAACCACAGACCCTAGGACTTTCCGATCGGAAGGTCGGCAGCTCGAATCCCCATGACGGGGTGAGCTCCCATTGTTCGGTCCCAGCTCCTGCCAACCTAGCAGTTCGAAAGCACAAAGTGCAAGTAGATAAATAGGTACCGCTCGAGCAGGAAGGTAAACGGTGTTTCCATGTGCTGCTCTGGTTCGCCAGAAGTGGCTTAGTCATGCTGGCCACATGACCCGAAAGCTATACGCCGGCCAATAAAGCGAGATGAGCGCCGCAACCCCAGAGTCGGTCACGACTGGACCTAATGGTCAGGGGTCCCTTTACCTTTTTAAGGCAGTGGTCTTATGAGCATTCCTGCAAGCTGAACCTGAGCGTAACAGCACTCTCCCCTCTTGTGATTCCCAGCATCCATAAACGTGAGCTTGGTCATGGAAAAATGAGACACTGATCACCCACCAGCCATAACCTTCATCAGCTCCATCTATGTGTCCATTTGTACACGAATAAACATGTGTAATGGACTTTGGTGTGGGGAGAAAGGACATTCTCTCCTCGATTCATTCTGTGCTGGAAGATGTTTCTGTTTGTGTGTGCACTCCCCTTCTCCCCCCCCCCTTTTAAAGGGACTTTCTCCTCATTACTCATGTTTTGGGGTCTAGCCTAATGAAAGGAGGGCCAGCCTGTTGACACATCAAAGCATTTTCAGGTACTGTGAAGCAATAATGCATAATTAACCCAACTTAAGCCCTACCTTCTACAAAGGTTAATGAGATTTTTTTGGGGGTGACCTCAACTGGTCAAAGCCTCCATTTTGCATCTCTTCTGAATGGAACTAGGAAACGGAGAAAGAGGAAATAAAAAAGAATCTATTCTAACTCACACACCCCACACACTTCAGAGAATAGATAAACTCCCAGGTACGGGTCATTAGTGCCCACCACTAGGAATGGAAAATGAGTCAATTTTGGTTTGGTTCTCAGTTCTTCATTGCCCCGCACCAGGAGTGAATGAAGGTGGAGCATTTACGCATCAGTTTATGAATTATTTATTTATTTTTAAAGAAAAGTCTTCCCTGAAATTTATCAGCATTTTACTGAGCATTGCTCCAAATATACACATTTTAGCATTTAGCCTCTCCACATACTTCCTCTCATGGGCTCTTTTGGGAGGGAGCGAAATCAAAGAAATGAATAAATAACAGGTGACTTTTTCGTTTACCATTTTTGGTTGGAGAACGTCATTGTGAATTTCAGAGAGGTTGGGATTTTGAAGGATAAGCTCCATTTGGGTTCGGCTTCTGTTTCAGGGAGTGAAAATTCACCAGGTCCATACTCATTTGTGAACCAAACAAGACTTCTCTCCCATTTCGATCCACCACCAAATCACCACCCCACCCTCCCTCGATGCTCACTATATCCTGTGCTATTTTCCTAAAAAAAGAGGTGTGCTAGGGCTCACCACGAACTTCTCCCTTGTTCTCTTAGAATGACAATGGAGCCCACCTGAGAGATGATGGAGATGAGCTACACTCGGATGGAACTTAGATGGCTTTAAAAGAGGACTGGACAAATTCATGGAGGAGAAGGTCATCGATGACCATCAGCCACGGTTGCTGCACTCTGCCTGTGTAGTCAGAGCCTGCAATAATTCGGAAAACAGTTGCAGGAAGCCACTGGAAGGGAGAGGGCTCTTGGGTAGGATTCAGTTTGCAGGATTCCCACAGGCATTTTGGTGGCCGGTTTGAGAACAGGATGCTGGACGAGACAGGACATTGGCTTGATTCAGCAGGCCCTTCTTATGTTCTTAATGCAAAGAGAGCATTTAAGATGGGTGTGTGGGTTGAGGAAATGTGTGACATGCCTGCGTTTGTTTCTTTCCTCTTCCAGCACCCCGTGAATTAAAATGCAACCCCGGGACTGGCTCTTGAACCAAGTGTGTTGCCGTCAAATCCATCTAAACAAGTATAAATGTTGTGAAAGTAAAGAGTACTAATCAAGAGACACAAGACATTATACTGCCTAATAAATCTTGCCTTCAATTTATTTGTCTAGTATTACAAAGCCGAGGAGATATCAATTAATATAGGTAAAGAGGACCCATAATTTATAATTAACGGGCAAGCAGTTTTTTTGTTGTTGCGAACAGCCACCAACTGAATCTAATAGCTGGTAGAAAAATAACTAGAGTTGATTTGTCCCTCAGCAAATTAATAGAGTGCTTATCAATGACAGGGTTACATAAAACTGCTAAATAAATAATCATCAGTGAGTAAGAGTGAAGCAGATCTTTAACAAGCTTAATCTGAACCTCTTGACACTGGCAGACTATGAAGAGATTAAATGCTAAGGGGAGAAGCGTGAGCCACACAGAAGGGAAAGCGTGCGGCAGGGACCATGAGAGATTGTCTTCCACCGGTAATGAGAAATAAGGAAATATTTTTATTGCAAAAGTGCACTGAAAAATTATTTTCGTTCTAATTAGAGGGGAAATTATCAAAGATATATCAAAAGGGACGCTGAGCCGGAATTAAGCAGATGAGAATTAACGGTCTTGTTTCTTAGCAATGGGAACGCATGGTGGTAGGTGGGCTGGAGGTTCCTTGCCTTTATTGCCCACCCGTCGTCCCTGCCCTTGGCAGATGTTGCAGGAAAGACGCAGTTGCAGGTAAGGTCAGTTGTATCATAGCAGATACAACTGCACCTTGCCAACAAAGGTCCATATAGTAAAAGCTATGGTTTTCCCAGTAGTGATGTATGGAAGTGAGAGCTGGACCATAAAGAAGGCTGATCGCCGGAGAATTGATGCTTTTGAATTATGGTGCTGGAGGAGACTTGTGAGAGTCCCATGGACTGCAAGAAGATCAAACCTCTCCATTCTGAAGGAAATCAGCCCTGAGTGCTCACTGGAAGGACAGATCCTGAAGCTGAGGCTCCAATACTGTGGCCACCTCATGAGAAGAGAAGACTCCCTGGAAAAGACCCTGATGTTGGGAAAGATGGAGGGCACAAGGAGAAGGGGACGACAGAGGACGAGATGGTTGGACAGTGTTCTCGAAGCTACCAGCATGAGTTTGACCAAACTGCGGGAGGCAATGGAAGACAGGAGTGCCTGGCGTGCTCTGGTCCATGGGGTCACGAAGTGCTGGACATGACTAAACAACAACAACAAATCATAGCAGAATGAGAAGAACCCTTCTGGATCACGTCAGTGCCATCACAATGTCTAGAGCAAAGGGCCATATCTTAGTTGTAGAGCATCTGCTTTGCATGTAGAATGTCCCATGTTCGGTGCCTGGCAGCTGGGGGGTAGAGCTGTGAAAAGACTGGCTGGCTGGAATCCCAAAGAGCTTCTGCCATGCAGTGTGGACAATGCTAAGCTAGATGGACCAGTAATGTGACTCCACATAAGAGGCAGCTTCTGATGCTCTTCTGGTGTGAAAGACAGTGGTCCAGATTCAACCAAAATGACATGCTAGTGGAAGCCACTAGGGCTCCTGCTAGCACAATGGGGCTTTCCCTCTTACTTCAGATCTACTCTGGAGAGCTAAGAAAACCCCTAGAACAGTAGGAGAGGAGGATGAAAGTGGGTTTTCCACCCCCACCCCCCATCTGGCAAGCATATGTTTTTGTGCTGATGGAACGATCAGAATGATCCCTCCCAGTTTGCCTCTGAAAATGCGGTAGTGAGCTATCATGGTCATGTCCTGCTTGCAGTCATCATAGACATCTGGCTGGCCACTGTGGGAACAGAATGCTAACTAGATGGGCCTTTAGTCCAATCCATGCTGCATGGCTCTACTGACATTGCTTTCGTTTCATGATGCTTCAGTTGAGATTCCTGCATAGTAGGGGGTTGAACTAGATGATCCTCTGTATCTCTTCCAACCCTACAATTCCATAATTCTATTATTCTGTGTTGATAGTTTGATCAGGGCATAAAGGCAATAGCCTTTCCCTGTTATCTGTCCCAGCATCCTTTACTTAGAGCCTCTGAATAAGCATGGCTGATGATAACCATTAATGATGAACTTGCATAATACCCATATGAGATTATTGCGTTGCTGTTTTAATTTTGCAAATATTCACAGATAAGCACAGTCAACACAACAGATGAGTAAAGCTAAGCACAGGGACAGCTTATCTCATCCTAATGTTTTTCAGTGTGAGCCACCAGCAGATCTTTGTCGTGAGCCAATAAAGGAAGCCCAGAGAAGATGTTGCAAGGGAAATGCTAAATGGACTGATGGTAACAGCTCCTTCAATTACTCCCAGAAATGAGTCCAGCTAGAGTAGTTCCCAGATTCCGTCATTGGTCTCCCTTCTGTATCACCACCTCAGGTTTTAAAACCACCCAGACACCACAGGTATTTTGATTCTACTCCCTTGAGGTCAGTTTCACCTAGTGATCTCTGACACCAAGGCCCTTCTATTGGTATGACCTTGTGATAGGTTTGTACCATTCAACTTTTGTTATCACAGAGAAACCAAACCGGTCTGAACTGACTCCATGGCTAATGGACCTGAAGGAGACCTTTATTAGAGGACACCTTGCAATTAATCAGCTCTGGAATTAAGGGCATACATTTCTGGAAGCCGTCCAATGTCACTAGCCATAGGTAGATCCTCAGTCAGTGATAATGATGTCCAGGATCCTTCCATTTTGATTTGGAAATGCGTCCCCAATCACGTTTGGTTCTTATTGCATCAAAGCATTAGGAGCTAGGCAAATCCTTTATCTTCCAAACCAGGCGATTGTCACTTTTGGTGCAATCGCTATTGGGGAGTCCACAATTCTCAGTGCTGGGCCACAGGCAAAATAGCATGTGACATGGTGCAAGGAAAAGATTGTGAAAAATAGGAATCGGGGTCGTTTGGGAGGCAAATTGTACAGGAGGTAATAGGCAAGGAAAGAGCCCAGATGAACACAGGGCAGAAGGGTCAGCCACAAGCTTGGGCTCAAGCTGAAAAGTATGGAACATGGATGTAGGTGTATAGCAAGACAGCAAGTAGACAAGGGACCTGGAAGTCTACCACACAAGGTATGGTGGGTATGCAGATAGGGAGGGGGAGAAGAGGTATCCTTTGACTGGTCTTCAGGCAAAGACTCAGGCCTGGCCCAGAAGTATTTGTGTATAGGGAAGGTCACCCGTGGAGGGTGTAGCCACACTGGAGTTTGGGAGGAGGGGAACGTGCCTTCACTGACATCACAGTGTTGCCAATTGTGATTGGCTAAATAGAATTCCGATGTCCCGTTCATACTTTGTGCTGCATGATTGGATAGGATCACCCATGTGTCTAAGCGAGGAAACATTATGTACTCCTTACTTGCAAGACATTACCCTGGGTGACATGATCACGTAGCCAGGTCTGATTGGCTACATTGTGAAATCATCTTGTTCAATGGCATGATATCTGATTGGTTGGGATCACCCATGTCGCTAATAAAAAAAAGGTGAAAAATAGCATCCAGGGGGAAGAGAGAGAGAGAGAGAGAGAGAGAGAGAGAGAGAGAGCACTGAACAAGGTCAACAAATCATGAACATTGAATCAGTAGTGTGGGAGAGACTATGGACAACAGCATTGAAGTATACAGCATGTAATACTCTGAAGGAGAATGATATGAAAATGATGTATTGTTGGTATTTAGCTCCTAGCAAATTAGCTAAGATGTATAAATCAAAGTCTAAAATGTGCTGGAAATGTAAAGAAAAAGATGGTACTTTTATCATACGTGATGGTCATGTAATATGATAAAAGATTTCTGAGAAATAATATATAACAAACTGGGGGAAAAATGTTGAAAATAGCTTTTCCTAAGAAACCAGGAGCTTTTCTTTTCTGGTCCTTTTCCAAAGGACCAGACAAAACTATTTATGTACCCGTCCACGACTGCGTGGACTCTGTTAGCCCAGAAATGGGAAGATGATACAGCTCTGACCAAAGACGAGTGGCAGACAAAATAGATGAACTATGCCAAGATGGCAAAACTTACAGTTAGAATTATATACAAGGAAGAGGAGGCCTTTAATAAATAAGGGGGAAAGTTTATAATTTATTTGAAAAGCTATTGTAAACAATTACATACGTTGGTAGGATTGACAGAAAACTTATAGTAAAAAAATTGAACTATGGATTGACAAAGGATTTATTTTTTTTAAAAAAAAGACTTATGAAAGAGATGTAGAGGGGGAAATCATTATACAGTGATACCTCGGGTTAAGTACTTAATTCGTTCCGGATGTCCGTTCTTAACCTGAAACTGTTCTTAACCTGAAGCACCACTTTAGCTAATGGGGCCTCCTGCTGCCGCTGCACCGCCGGAGCCCGATTTCTGTTCTTATCCTGAAGCAAAGTTCTTAACCTGAAGCACTATTTCTGGGTTAGCGGAGTCTGTAACCTGAAGCGTATGTAACCTGAAGCGTATGTAACCCAAGGTACCACTGTATTAGGATCCACAATGTGGGGGAGGGAAGTCAAAAGGGCTTATATGTTTATGTATTTAATTCATTTATTTATGTAAAATAGAAAATGCAAAAATAAATTTTATTTTTTAAAAAGCAAATCATGATGTGGGGTACCCCCTACATAGATAGGGGCTTGGAGTCAGATGCCATTTGAGGTCCCTTCCAACATTATGATTCTCTTCTGCACGAGAATAGCTATTTTCAACTTGAAAATTGAAACGAGAGAATATTGAGTGCAGCCCTAAACAAAATAAAAATGGAAATAGAAAACCTGAGATGTGCCATTACTCCGTAAAGCTGTGGATGTATAAACTAGTTTTCTACCATTACATGTTTTTTTTCTTTAATGTCATCAGCAGTGGCTTAGCAGCTCATTTGCTAATAATGATTGCATTTCTCATTAAATTGTTTCTTTCATTATTCTACAGGTAGAAATGTGTAATTTGACGATTGTTACATCAATTATACTTAAAAAGCTCATTAAAACCCTGAAATATTATCTCCTGTAGCCAGAGAACTTTAAGGGGACCGCACTAATTACAAAAGGAATAAACTCGTCGTAATATCACCATTTTGAATGGATGCCTTATAAATTCTTAATGTAAAGCTAACATCGAAAGTGTAAATCAAATATATAGATCCACTATACTGAACCCCCCCTTTTCCCCTCTAATCGTGTTTTTTTTTTAAAAAAAAAAACAAAACACCCAAAAAACTTTGGCAAAGGATTCTGATCATTGTAATTAAATAATGCATAGTGTAATAAAGATCTAGCACATGCAATTATTTCATCAGCAATTGAATATTTGCTCATTTTGGCATTGTTGGGTAGGTTTTATTTATGTGCCCAATTTATCATGGGCAATATGGATCAAGCATTAAAATATTGATACAATTACATCTATGCAGCAGAACCGATTAAACAAAAAACAAAATAAAACCACCAACAGCCCCATGTCATGGCTCTCCGCTGATAACGCAGGGGCGGTTTGAGTTCCCTTGTTAAAATTTAATATTCAGATGTGCTGGGTTATGCTAATTCTGCAAGAAGAAAATGCAGCTTTTACTTTTGGGTGAAATTCCAATTTCAGCAGCCCTTAGTATGGGTAACTAGCGGTGCTCATGGAGAATGAATCAAAGGTGACTCAGTGCAGAAGGTCCTTGTTTGTATTGATTTTATGCCACCAATGCGACTCCCTGGTTTTGCTGTTAATTACATAACATGTTAATTTTCTAAGCCCATTCCGGAGCGAAGCAGAGACTCGCAGAGAGAACAAGGCTTCCTCTGACTTTAAATTGCCTCTGATCACAACATCATATTCTCCAGCGCTCAAGAGCAGAACTGGGAACATTTGGAAAGGAGTAATAAGCGTACACACTTGCACGCATATGTAAAATGAAAAATTCCCCCTCCCCACAAAATTGCCTTGACACTGAAGCCTCTTGTAGCAATTAAATGAATGAATGTACACTAGGTAAGAACATAAGAGGCTGTTGGATCAGTCCAATGCCCCAGCGACTCCATAGCCTGGAGAAGAGGAGGTTAAGGGGTGATATGATAGCCATGTTCAAATATATAAAAGGATGTCACATAGAGGAGGGAGAAAGGTTGTTTTCTGCTGCTCCAGAGAAGCGGACACGGAGCAATGGATCCAAACTACAAGAAAGAAGATTCCACCTAAACATTAGGAAGAACTTCCTGACAGTAAGAGCTGTTCGACAGTGGAATTTGCTGCCAAGGAGTGTGGTGGAGTCTCCTTCTTTGGAGGTCTTTAAGCAGAGGCTTGACAACCATATGTCAGGAGTGCTCTGATGGTGTTTCCTGCTTGGCAGGGGGTTGGACTCGATGGCCCTTGTGGTCTCTTCCAACTCTATGATTCTATGATTCTATGATTCTATGACTCCATCATCCTATTCTCACAATGACCAGCCAGATACTGGTGAGAAGCCCACAAGGAAGATTGGAGTGCAAAAGCTCTCTCCCTTCCTGAGGTTTATGATAATAATAATAATATTTTTATTTATACCCCACCCTTCCAGGTTCAGAAAACCAGGCTCAAGGCAGCTAACAACAAATTTAAAACATTTAATTGTGATACAACAAAAAAAACCAGCATAGTATAAAAACGTGAATAACAATAAATTCAAAGTTCTGAAATCAATTTGAGGGGAAATCCATCCAATAAACGTTAGATGATCAACCGCTAAATTAGTCCTATTTGGGCCAGCAAGGAGGCCAGGGCATTCTAGCAACTGGTATTCAGGAGATGTGGAGATGGAGGATAGCCATTGTGGAAAGTAGCTATTGATAATGTTCTCCTCCGTTAATTTGTCCAACCCATCCAAGTTGGTGGCCATCACTGGCCACTGTGATAACAGGATGGTGGACTAGATGAGCCACTGACCTGATTCAGCAGATTATTCATTTGTTCTTACGTTCTCAGCCTATCCTACCTCACGGGGTTGTCCTGAGGAGATAAGGCAAAGCAAGAAACCATGTATGCCACTCTGAGGTCCGTGGATGAAAGGCGGGATATAATTGGAATGATCAAATATAAGCAAACAGGATTACATCATTGAGAGCAAGTTAAGGAAGCAGAGTGAAAGGAAGAGGGAAATCTTCTTCTCTGGCAATCACTCGTAGCCGAGTAAGATTGTCTTCCATAAACACAGTTTTAACAATGAGTCCGTAAGTGACTGTGGAGGCCAATTCTGGATCCACATGTCCTTCCACAGCAGGGACACGGGTTTCCGAGTGGGAGTTGATCACAGTGTGGATTTGCCAATCTTAGCTCGTTTCTCCCTTGATTCCCGAGTTCAAGTGTCTTCAAAGCCCATGACACCTTTGGTAATGGCTGTTCTCCAACTGGAGCGCTCGCAGGCCAGTGTTTCCCAATTGTTGGTGTTTATACTACATTTAATAAAAAATTGCCTTGAGACAGTCTTTAAACCCTTTTTGTTGACCACAAGCATTATACTTTCCATTTTTATGTTCAGAATAGAGTAGTTGCTTTGGAAGACGATAATCAGGCATCCACACAACATGACCAGTCCAACGAAGTTGATGTTGAAGAATCATTGCTTCAACACTGGTGATCCTTTTACCTTTTTACATAACAATGGATAAAAGTTGGGCATTCTCTTATTTTGTTGTATTGCAACAGATCATCCTAGAATTCAGTTGCTCCCAATTAGCTAAGTACTGCAGACCCCCTGTTTTTCAGAAGCCAAACCATGAAACCCAACTTTTGTAAATCTCTGTATATCTATGGTACTTTCTGTTATGTGAATGAAGCTACAGGCCCCCTGGGTGGGTTATGTGGACCCCCTGGGGTCCATGGACCACCAATTGGAAACCACTGCCTAGATCATTCATGAATTATCAAAGGTTAATCATGCCTCTAATAAGAGCCCAGATCCAACAGACCAGCTGTGTTACAGCTCAACTGTTCAGTATAGACCAATTAAAACAAACTCTTTGAAAGACATTAAAAAAGAGGGGGGAAACGCCAGTCGCTTGCCATTGTTATTTGCAGATAGAAATCTCAAATGGAACATATTAGGGGGAGGGGTTTTAAAGGCATATAATTGAATAATTGATTAGAATTATAATTCATTTTCAAAAGAAGATAATGTGTCTTGTTTATATCTATCTCCCTAGTACCAACATACAATGGAGAATGATGAATGGGCAAGTTAATTGCTAAGTCATCCTTGTTTAATAGGTTGTGGATTCAAGATATCAGTAAGCTTGCATTACGGTTGCAATGTCTATATTTTAGACATTTTAAACACCCCTTGTCTATGGCTCCTCAGCACAGTGACCAGTGACAAGGACAATCACATTGGGATTCAAGGTGACTTGAAGCATTGAAACCTGAGGTTCTTAGCACCCGGATAGATTCATATAATGCAGGCATCCCCCAACTCGGCCCTCCAGCTGTTTTGGGACTACAACTCCCATCATCCCTAGCTAACAGGACCAGAGGACAGGGATTATTGGAATTGTAGCCCCAAAACAGCTGGAGGGCCGAGTTGGGGGATGCCTGATATAATGTGTACAATCTTTCAGGTAACTTGGGCCAAAGCCATATAGCTCATAACTAGCACTTTGAATTCTGCCCAGAAACAGACCACTAGCTAGTGAAGTTGTTTTAACAAGGAAGTAATATGCTCCCTGCAACTGGCCCCAGTCGACTTCCTGTGTTTAGTGCAGGTAGTCTTTAGGAGCTTTTCTCATATTTGCTTCAACACAAGTAGAACCCTCTGAGCAGTTGGGGACCTTATCTAGTGTAGGGTTCCCAATCATGCAAAGGGTTATTGGACCGAGCAGACAGGATGCATGCATGCAAAGGCATTGGGGATGGGCCTTACACATAGAGATGAGGTTTGCTTGGGCACTCATGCAGTCCACAGTTCGAGACTTCACATAAATCGAGACTGATCAAATGTGTCTGTCATATCATATAGTCTCTCTGGTGCCTTCAAAGCAGAAGTTGAACCAATGTTTCAGACAGTAAAATAAAGGTAAGCTTGGACAATGTGACCTTTCAGTCTGCAAGGACCAGACTCTGTGAGCAGAGCAGAATCAGGTTAAAACTAGCTGATCAGGACCTTGGACAGCTCACTAGCTGAAAACTCTCTGCCTATACTGCAAGGGAAGCTGTTGCTTCAGCAGGGTGTTAACGCTTCTTGAGATCTTTAAATGATTGGCCAGCCTTGTAACGCTTTTGGCTCTGGCACCATTAGGATCTTAAAGGGCCATTACCTTATTAAATCATCTTTAGCAGTGAAATATACTCGGAGTCGAGAGTGGATTTCATGCTCTTTATTCAGCTCATAGTGGTGAGGAGGAATGGAAGTTCCCCCGGAATGTCTGCTTTATATATTATTTACACAATGGGCCCCACGTGATTGGCTAATTCCAGGATTCTCTTGTAGGTCAATCGGGTTGCTGATTCACTTCCACCTGGAGCTGGATTGGGTGGCTCGTGTGGACCAATCAGACTGCTGCATTCTGGGACCTGTTGTTCTAGGACCAATCAGACTGCTGCATTCTGAATCCTATTGTTCTAGGACCAATCAGACTGCTCCATTCTGAACCCTATTCAACTCAGTACATAACAAGCAGTGATGACAAAGACAAGAAGTGGGAGAGAGGGGAGGAGGGGAATACACCAGAAGAAAGTTCTCCAACACTACTGTTAAAAAGTCCAGTGATACAGTAACACCAAATTTTCTGCTCTGTAAGGCCCCAGTAAGTGGGACGGACACTCCTCATCCATGCCAATTTTTTCATGTTCAAAGTCATCAAACATGACAAAATCTAGGGAGGTGATCATTTCGCTCCATTCATTCTGTTATTGCTTCTTTACATTTCTTTCCCAACCTTTCATACATGCTGCTTCTCTCCCAGGAATGTGGAATTCCTATAATTAATTTTCCAGGTCTCTCTGTCTTTCCCTGTCTGTCTGTCTGTCTGTCTGTCTCTCTCTCTCTCTCTCTCACACACACACACACACACACACGTTGCTTTTCCCACATGTTGCTTATGTGCCATGGGTCAATCACATTGGGTCAATCAGTACAGAAAGGATGCTTGAAGAGATCAAATTTCCTTTTTGTGCTATGACTTTTTTTCCTTTTTTTTTTTTTTTAAAAAGATGGTATTAGCTGGTGCACATCAATAACCTATAAGGGGAAAAGAAGAAGGTAGGAACTGAAAACTACAGTCAATTGCACAGCAATCCAAACAAAATCTGAAAACAAAAACAGAAGAAAGGTGGATCACTAATACATTAGCCCTGCATCAGATGCAATATACTTTGCAACCTTGATGTCCTAGAAGAAGTAGAGGGTATGACTAGGGAGAGAGTTGTAGGTGCTAAATAGAGAATCTTATAGGGCTGCATTCATACACACACACACCAGGTCTGAGGCATCCCAACTCTGGCCTGGACAATAATTTTGTAGCAACTAGTCCTGTGATGCATAGTTGGTGATGCAACAAAATTTCTGAACTGTGGTTTTTTTAATTGACAAATATTTGATCATGCCGAAAACATCTGGAGAACATTCAACAGGGAAAATTTCTCAATGGAGAAATTGGAATGTCTTGTTGCTTTCAGCCGGTTCTGCAGTCTGTAGAACAACCTGCAGGAAATCTGTGCTAAGCTGCGTATTTACACTTATAGGCATGCAGTTGCTACTGATGATGGCTGTGTTACAGTATGGAAAGCGCACCCCCACACCAGCAGCTTAAAGCAGCGGCTTGTACTGGAAATGAGCTGTTTGCAATATGAATGCTCCCTTGCTACGAAAAGTAGCTGATTTAGTCAGAAAGGTGACAGTTAAGCAGGAGAGATTTTTGCATCTTCTCGGCGACTTCTTTCCCTCTCCCTCTTCTGCTTTACAGTCCTGGCTGTCCATCACAGTTGTTATGCATGCAGGCTCACAGAGCCCGCAGGGGATCCGAGTTATTTACACTCTTTTTTCAAGCACCGAAGCTGTTATAATCATTCGCTGTCAACTTTGTGCTGACATTGAATTTTACTTTGTGGGCTGTTTTTTCTCCCTTTCTTTCTTTTCTTTTTTTTAAAAGAAGAATGTGCAGTTTGGATCTGAACACCAGGCATCCTTACCTTCTGCTACAAGTCTGTGGATGACTGAGTTGACCAGCGATACGCAGTGTCATGATCTGAAACCTCCAGAAACCCAGGAGCTATATCGAGATAGCTGGGATTTGTTGATTTGTGGGCAGCAAACAAAGTCTCTAGGCTTTGTACTCTTTTTTTTATCCTGGCGGTGGCCCTCAGGAACCAGTTCTATTCTATGTTTCATGTCACTGCATTCTCATCTTTAAAGATATGTAAATATATCTCCCTCCCACCTGCAAAGTTAAGAAATAGAAACAGGAACTTCTTTTCCCTAACACCTGGGTTGAAAAGGATGTTTCAATTGCTATTCCTTGCTCCTGGAAGCACGTTTTGAAGTTTGGTGATGTTAATGTGTATGAATTATAGAGAGATTTGGAGGAGCGTGTCTCATTTCCTCGACTTCCTGCTTTTACACTAAGTTGTAGGGTTGGGTTTATTAAATTTGTATACTGCTTCCCACTTAGAAGTCCTGAAGCAATTTGCAAGTGAAAAACAAACAAACCCAAATACAACAATAACATCACAAAAACAGGTTTAGCAACGTGGCGTAATTATCATTGGTGTTGTCCAAAGGTCTGGAAAAATGTTCTTGTATTTTCCTGGTGCCAAAACAATGACATGGGTCTTCCTGGGAGAGCGTAAAATCCAACATTTCTCCAATGAAAATAGGGACGTCCCATTCCAGAATGATAATTTTACTATTTATACGCCACACATCTTCCTAGGTTGCCCCGGCCACTGTGGGTATCTTCCAACATATATAAAAACATAATACAACATCAATATTTTTTTAAAAAACAAATCCCTTCCCTATACAGTGGTGCCTCGCAAGACGAAAAGAATACGTTCCGTGAGTCTTTTCGTCTTGCGGTTTTTTCGTCTTGCGAAGCAAGCCCATTGACGGATTAGCGCTATTAGCGCTATTGGCACTTTAAGGGCTAAAAACGGCTTTTTAAGGCTTAAGGGATTAGCAGTTTTGCTGTTAAAATGCTTTTAGCAGCTTAGCGATTCAGAAAAAGGGGTTTTGGAGCAAAAAAAAACCCTCAAAATTTTTCGTCAATTTTCGTCTTGCGAAGCAAGCCCATAAGGAAATTCGTCTTGCGAAGCACCTCTGCAGACGGAAAACCCTTTCGTCTTGCAGGTTTTCCGTCTTGCGAGGCATTCGTCTTGCGGGGCACCACTGTACAGCATTGCCTTCAGACAGCTCAGGGTTCGCATAACTTCATACCTTCCAACGTTTCTCCAATGAAATAGGGACATCCTACCATACCCTCCAACCTTTCTTCAATGAAAATAGCGACATCCTAAGGAAAAGTGGGACATTCTGGGATCAAATCAGAAACCGGGATGGCTTCTTTAAATCAGGGATGTCCCTGGAAAATAGGAACACTTGGAAGATCTTGAAGAGCATTCCATAAGAAGGGCCTGTTTTCCACCCTCTGGACTTCCCTTGCAAAGGGCACACAGGGAAGTGTCCAGATTACAACATTTGAGGGAGAGAGTCAAGTTAGGAGGGGCCTGATATAGGTATATAGAATTATCAGTGGTTTTTTCCTGGGGGTACTCATGGTAACACAGTACAGGCACCTCCCCCCCATAAAGGTTAAAAGTGCAGCACTTGCATTATACAGTGGTACCTTGGGTTACAGACACTTCAGGTTACAGACGCTTCAGGTTACAGACTCCACTAACCCAGAAATAGGACCTCAGGTTAAGAACTTTGCTTCAGGATGAGAACAGAAATTGTGCAGCTGCTGCGGAAGGCCCCATTAGCTAAAGTGATACCTCAGGTTAAGAACAGTTTCAGGTTAAGAACGGACCTCTGGAATGAATTAAGTTCTTAACCTGAGGTACCACTGTACTGAAAAAGTGAAGAAAGACAAGCTCTTGCATTAAAACCCAGGAACTTCCAATGAAACTGACTATACAAAGGTTCAGGACAGGCAACGACACCTAATTAAGCCATAGAATTCACCCCACAAGATGTAGTGATAGCCACTGATTTGGACAGCTGTAAAGGAGGATCTGTAAAGGTGATCAGTGGCTACTAGCCAGGATGTCTACATGCTGCTGTACCTCCATTGCTGGGGCAGTGCGACTCTGAATACCAGTGGCTAGGAATCTCAGAAAAGCACAGCTGTTGCACTTGGGTAATGCTTGCAAAGGATGTCACATAGAGGAGGGAGAAAGGTTGTTTTCTGCTGCTCCAGAGAAGCGGACACGGAGCAATGGATCCAAACTACAAGAAGGAAGATTCCACCTAAACATTAGGAAGAACTTCCTGACAGTAAGAGCTGTTCGACAGTGGAATTTGCTGCCAAGGAGTGTGGTGGAGTCTCCTTCTTTGGAGGTCTTTAAGCAGAGGCTTGACAGCCATATGTCAGGAGTGCTCTGATGGTGTTTCCTGCTTGGCAGGGGGTTGGACTCGATGGCCCTTGTGGTCTCTTCCAACTCTATGATTCTATGATTCTATTCTATGATTCTAACTTTCCATTGTTATCTGGCTGGCTGCTGTGAGCCTCGAACAGGCAGGGCTTTCCTTATATCTATATTTAAACACAGATTATAAGGCACAAATTTAACTGTGGATTTTTGAATATTTCAAAAAGCAGATCAAAGTGGAGGCAGGACGGCATGGACGCAGAAGACAGTTACATACCCTCCAACATTTCTCCAAAGAAAATAGGGACAACCTACTCTATTATTATTATTATTATTATTATTATTATTATTATTATTATATCCCATCCATTTAACTGGGTTGCCTTAGCCACTCTGGGCACCTTCCAACATACATAAAAATGTAATTAAACATTAAAACCCCTCCCTATACAGGACTGTTAGACAC
The DNA here is from genome assembly GCF_965153285.1 of Podarcis tiliguerta. Classification (NCBI taxonomy): domain Eukaryota; kingdom Metazoa; phylum Chordata; class Lepidosauria; order Squamata; family Lacertidae; genus Podarcis; species Podarcis tiliguerta. Next base: position 9,538,217 of record NC_139536.1, on the reverse strand, counting down.
AAGCCCCACGCTGCCATTTTAGGCAGCGCAGGGCCCTAGTCCACTGCATCACTCCCAGGAGAGATGCGTGGCTCGGGAGCGCTGCAGGCCAGACCCCGTGGTAAGTGCCGTCCCCCTTGGTGTGCCATTTTTTCACCCCCTCAGGGATGACACCTGGTACAACCTGCACCCCTGCACCCCCTTCCTACACCTTCTCTTGTGGCTTCCAGAAGTGGGTATTCAGAAACATGACTGCCTCTAACTGTGGGTGAAGAGCTTAGCTGTCATAGCTAGTAGCTACTGGCAGCCTTAGGATCCATGAATTTGCCCAAGACTCTTTTAAAGCCATATAGGTTGGTAGCCATCAATGGAAGCGGGTTCTATAGTGTAACTGCAGACCCTCCAAGTGTCCCTATTTTCCAGGACAGTCCCAGATTTACAGAAAGCTTCCCAGTTTCTGATTTGGTCCCGGAATGTCTCACTTTTCCTTAGGACGTCCCTATTTCCATTGGAGAAATGTTGGAAGGTAAGGAGTCATGTGACTCCCCAGCCAAGGAGATAAGTAACTATACAAGCTTTAGAAGACATCGGACAGTCTATACAGGACTGAGGTTAGCGTTACCAGATTTTTTTCAATAAATCCAGGGACACTTTAAAAAAAAATAATATTTTTTTAAAAGTGATTATTATTTTTTGAAAAGAGAAAAAAAAGTTATTTTAAAAAAATTAAGGAAAACACCACAGATCAACACCACAGATCAAAGTTTGCTTTAAAACTGAGCTTTGGTTAATTTAAAGACACCCCCCCCCCATGCAATGTATCCAGTGCATTTGAAAGAATCCGAGCGCGGCTGGTGTGCCCCAAAGAGGAAAGGGGCATAAAGGGGAGGGGGGGTGAGCATGAGCTTGTTAGGTTTGTCTGCCACCAGTCCCCTTGCTCAGTGCATCTGCTTGCTGCGAGGTGGCACGGCTAGGAAGGAACTAGCAGGCGGACACAATCCTTTCCCCTTCTGTTGCTCAGCGCTGCCCGTGGCAGCGTCACCTCGCAGCAAGTGAACTGGTGGCAGACAAACGCAACAAAGAGGAGGGAAATCCCCAGCCCTCATGGCAAGCAGAGGGGAAAGGATAGTGTCCTTCCTCCTAATTCCTTCCTGGCTGCACTGCGCGCAGGATCCAGCCCACATGGCTCAGCTTCCAGCGGCTAGGAGCACAGCTGACTGCCGCCTTCTCCTCCTCTCTGTGCTCCAGTGCTGCTGCTGTGTCCAGGGAAGCATGCGCAGGCAGCCCAAAAACATGCAGGTGGGAGGGAGTGGGGGGGGCTGGCTTGGGGGGAGGGGTAGAGAACTTTTGCATTCCTCCCCCCCCTTAAACTCCCCTCTTCCGCATCCCGTTAGCCTATGGTTACCAGATTTTTTTCAATGAAGCCTGGCTCCAGGCTGCTGAGACTGCCGCTGCCAAGTTTCCCGGGGACATTTAATGAAATCTGGGGACGAAATTTTTCCGGGAGCAGATTTGTGAATCCGGGGACTGTCCCCGGGAACCGTGGACGTCTGGTAACCCTAGATTAGGTGAGCCATTGACTGGAGCTAGCATGGTCTCCTTAGGTTATTAAGTTCTTAACGCATGTGAAATGGACATAGGGTGGAACTGGACTGCTGTGTATGGACATGCCTGTGGTAGAAGACTCTTCCCAGAAGGCCATTGCTAGTGAATGTGGAAAATACTGGGGCAAGAGATAGGCTATTGGCTTGACTCAGTACCTGGTAAGTTACCTGTGCTATGCACTCCGGTGCAAAATCCCGCGTCCCCTGGGGGGAGGGGCGAGGGCTCCGATCGCACAAAATGATCTGACCCAGTTCTTAACTGGACTTGAAAATGAGTCTTGATCGAGGAGCCTGTGTGCTTGGCCACTGTAATAAAGTAGACAAATAATTACCAAGCAAATCAAACACACTTACACCTCAGATGATTTTGAAATATTATCTATAATCGGGCACTTCTGTGGTAGGAGGAAAGGTTAATAAAGTAATTTAAAAAAGATTGTGTGGTGTATTACAGAAACAGAAGAAGACTGGCGGTCATAATTGTTAATCTCCCGCAACACCGGATCTCTCTTGCATGAGGCATGTATTTTAGCCTGGCTCCTTATGGTGTATTTCACTTATAACTATATTATACTCCTTATTTGCCTTTTATTTTATTTTATTTTTTGAAAAAAAAGAGGAGGGGGGGAATCTTATTTTAGCTTTAAAATAATAAATAGAGCCGATTAATTCCCCCCCCCCTCCATCCCCAGCAGAGAATTCTAATGCAGGAGATTTAAAAACACACACGTACCTATGGAAGACATCTGCATTGTATATCACCATATCAACATCCGCAGAATAATCTGATAATTGTTGGGAATGATTATCCCCATCTATCACACTGAGGAGAGAGCACTGTATTTCTGCCGGGGCAATTCTGATACAGTTTCTTTTGTTTTCTTTCAGCCTCTTCACCACCCAGCTAATATTTCATCATTTGCCGTGGATCATTCAGTGGACATGTTGCACCTCCAATGTGCCACTAGCCATAGAGCCCGCGTAGAAATGCCTTACAGGAAGAGCAACAGACACGGGTGGTGCTGTGCTTTAAACCACTGAGCCCCTTGGCAGTTCGAATCCACACAAAGGGGTGAACTCCTGTTGTTCTTTCCCAGATTCTGCCAAGCTAGCATGTTTGAAAGCATACCAGCACAAGTAGATAAATAGCTACCGCTGTGGCAGGAAGCTAAACGGTGTTTCCGTGCACTCTGGTTTCCCTCACAGTGTCCAGTTGGACAAGAAGCTGTTTAGTCATGCTGGCCACATGACCTAGAAAACTGTCTGTGGACGAAAACCGGCTCCTTCGGCCTGAAAGCGAGATGAGTGCTGCAACCCGTAGTCAATTTTGATTGGACTTAACCATCCAGGGGACCTTACATGAAGAGAATGCCTAGCCACAGATCCAAAATCGGTTCAACTAGCGATTATATATAACAGCATTAAAAAATAATAATCAACCTATTGAACAAAAGAATCAAACTGATTTGGGGTGGCGGCATTTGGGATATGTACAAGTAAATTATTGCAACCTTAAAAGAGAAAGAGTTTCTTTCTTTCTTTCTTTCTTTCTTTCTTTCTTTCTTTCTTTCTTTCATAAATATAGTGAATGCAAAACATCAGTAATCCCATAGTAATATCATCTGATAGCGGTTAATCCCTTCTTAGGGATAGCTTTGTCTCGTCCTTTTGGTAGAGAGAAAATGGGCTTTCACTGCTAGGCATTCTGTCTAAGCATCAATCAGGCCTTTAATGCTTAATTGTCTTCTTGCCGTCCGTTTCCCTCTCTCCCCCGCCCACAACCCCACCCTCTCTAAAAGGCCATCGTGTTAAAATGAATCAGCTTCAAAGAAAGTTCCAGTGCAGCCCCTCCCTCTCTCTGTCCTTGCGCCTCTTATTTTGTATTCCGAGGTCGTGGATCAAGGGCGACCCCAAAGCTTGTGCTTTGGACGCGACTATCTGTTTTGACAGGAAGATGCAGGCGTCTCTGGGAGATCCTAATCCGTTAGAGAAAGTCTATTAAGTTCAAGCCCCTAAGCTGTCTCAGCCCAAATCAGTGATACCCAACTTACATTTGTTTTTGTGATGACCATTCATTTTGGTCAAATGAAGAAATTGCTCGTGTAGGATTCTGTGGCTCCGGGGAAGAAATCTGTGAATGTCACGTACCTTTTAGCCTCTCTGCTGCCTCTCTTTCTCTCTCTCTCCCTCTTTCTCTGAAACATTATTGAGACCGGGAGAGAGATATCATTTTTATTGAAGCCGTTTATAAGTTTGTAACAAAGTGACTGAAAGCAGGAGAGAAGAAAATTGTTAGAGATGCTCAGTGTCAATAGAAGGCCCTTCTGCCCCATAAATCCAGGCAGAATAGGGGTCTCTGAAATAAGGGCCAGCTCACCAGTGATGGCGGGTGACCACTGGGACCGGTAGGGCATAAAGCTGGGAGGCCAACAGTAGGTGGCGCCAGAGCCCATGGCAGGCAGAGCCAACTGATGCTTGTTTTGTCCCCATCTTCCTCGTGGCTGAGTTCTACCAGGGCAAAACTGAGACCGAGGAGGAGGAAGCTGAAAACCAGTGCCACTCCCTGGGCTGGTTATAAGTAAAAAGGCAGGTGGGGCATTGTTGAGGACAGATGGATGTTGGTGGGAAAGTAACAGTGGGCTAATCACTTCTGAAGTTCACACAAGCAGGTGTCCTCCAAGACAGCCTGCTGAACACAGAGGTATGTACACAATGCCTATTCCCTCGTCCACTGGATTTATGCAATTCATTCCATGTGTGGCTTCCCTTGAGCTTGACCAGGAAACCACAGTTAGTGCAGAATGCTGCAGCACAATTGCTGACGGGAGGGAGGCCTTGTCAGAACATAACACCGGTGCTTAGAGAGCTGCACTGATTGCTCATTTGTTACCGGGCCAAGTTCATGATTTTTACTTTTAGTATACAATCGTACCTCGGAACTCAAACGCTTTGGCTCCCGAGCAAATCGGCTCCCGAACTATCGAAACCCGGAAGTGAGTGTTCCAGTTTTCTAACATTCTTTTGGAAGCCGAACATCCGACGGGGCTTCCGAGCTGCTTCCTGCAGCCAATCAGAAGCTGCGCTTTGGTTTCCAAAAGTTTTAGAAGTCAAACGGACTTCCGGAACGGATTCCGTATGACTTCTAAGGTACAACTGTTTTAACAGCTTGAGAACAGTTTAGTTGCAGGACCACCTTACCTACTCAACGACTCTCTGGAATCAACACTGTATCAACACTGATACAGGTGTGGCTTCCATTACAACATAAGTTTTATTCCACCTTTGTAAGAAATTGATCTGGTAGTGTGGCAGCACTTATGCTTTTGAATAAGCTGACACGAAGCAGGCACCTTTGCTGTACTCTCTTTGGTGGCTGCTTAAAACACGTCTGTTTAGGCACGTTTATTGAGATATGTAGATGTTAGTGTACCTTCTGCCTTGCAGAACATCTTCAGCAAAAGAAAAGGCAAAGGAGTAAACCCGACACAAATCCAAAGTGGAGTCCCTGAGACAGTTGGATGGCGCCTTGTATGCTTACTTCTGGCAACTCCTCCAGCCAAGCTGGTGCCAGATGTCTTGCTCTGCTTTCCTTTGGCTGCCCTTGAGACTGACCCAGAAACTCCAGCGGGTGCAGAATGCCGTGGTGAGACTCCTTACGGGGTCCTTGCCATGGGATCACATTCACCCGGTGCTATACCAGCTGCACTGGCTCCTGGTGGAGTACAGGATCAGGTTTAAGGTGCTGGTTTTAACCTTTAAAGCCCTATACGGCCTAGGACCCTCGTACCCATGGGACCGCTTCTGCTTGTATGTCCCACGGAGGACCTTACGGTCTTCAAACAAAAACATCTTGGAGGTTCCAGGCCACAGGGAGGTTAGGCTGGCCTCAACCAGAGCCAGGGCTTTTTCGGCTGTGGCTCCGATCTGGTGGAACGCTCTGTCAAGAGACTAGGGCCCTGCGGGACTTGACATCTTTCCACAGGGCCTGCAAGACAGAGCTGTTCCACCGGGCCTTTGGCCAAGGCACAGTCTGACCACCTCCTTTGGTAATCCTCACAGAACTCTAGCCCAATGGTTGCCATTAATTTGATTTTGAATTGATTTTAAAATGAATTGATTTTAGAATGCTGTTTTACTTTTATTGTTGTTAGCCGCTCTGAGCCTGGCTTCAGCTGGGGAGTGCGGGATATAAATAAAATTTATTATTATTATTATTATTATTATTATTATTATTATTATTATTAGTGAGGCTGAGAGGTGAGTCTTGTCAGCCCAGGAGCTCCAGACACACTGCCCAGGCTTGTGTCCCAGAGAGGTCTGCTGCCAAGGCAGTGGTTTGACTTAGCCCCTGAAGGCACACTCCATTGTTTTACACACACACACACAGAGACACACACACCCATCAAGTCAAGAAGAGGCCTCATTGCAGCAGTGAGAGGTGTAGCCTGGGGTGTGTGGATTAGGCAAAGTCCCCCGGGTCAGATGGAGGGGCTTGGAGGGCCAGATTCAGTTCCTAGACCTAAGGTTCTCTACCCATGCATTGCACCAAACTAATACTGATGCGACCATAATCACGATCACATCAAGGTGGACATTTTTCGCTCCATGTCTCATC